>NC_044563.1:25471688-26810438 GCF_007565055.1 Rhinopithecus roxellana
CTAGATGTACCATATGTCACAAAGTTTTAAAACTCATCTATAGGTAATGGCCATCATCTATCTACCTGTCCATGTAACTATCAATCTATCTATCACAATTTATCTATTCTCTAAATACTAGACCCATATAACCACATGATTACCGTTTACCTTAACTGCATGGTCTGCTAGTCTTAAGAAACTTAACTTGTTAGACATGGGATTCTCATCCTCCTTTTAAATATGCTTCACCTTCAACCTCCTCATAACTGTAGCAATTCCTTTCTTCTAATAACACTTCCAGTTATTTTTTATTTTTATATTTTTCTTAAATGCCACTTTCAACCCACCAGAAAGTTCTGTCTCTGTTATTAAAGTATATCCAGAATATGACCATTGAGTGCTGCTCTTCACCTCCCTGCTAACATCCTGTTCAAGCACTAGCACCTTCACCTTCATTACTGCAATGGCTTCCTAAGTATTTTCTCTGCTCCCCCATCAGCTTTTTGAGGGTTACTCTTGATAGAACAGCCAAAGTGAGCCACTTAATTTTTCCTTTTTTATATATATTTTTTGAGGGAGTGTCGCTTTATCGCCCAGACTGGGACTACAGGCGCCCACCACTGCGCCCGGCTAATTTTTTTGAAATTTTTAGTAGAGACGGGTTTCACCGTGTTAGCTAGGATGGTCTCGATCTCCTGACCTCGTGATCCGCCCTCCTCGGCTTCCCAAAGTGCTGGGATTACAGGCGTGAGCCACCGCGCCAGGCCTAAGTTATGGTATTCTATGGCACAACGAAAGGACTGTTGTTAAGAACAATGTACTGAATTTTTCAAAACAGCTAAAAGAGAGGATTTTAAATATTCTTACCACAAAGAAATGATAAACAGTTGAGAAAATGGATATGCTAATTCTGATTTGATCATTCCACGAAATATATACATATATCAAAATACCACTTTGTATGCTAAAATATATACAATATTATTTGTCAATTAAAAATAAACTTTGTAGAAAAACTGTGAAAAAAGGACACTGTTATAGACCTCCCTGGGCCTCAGGTCTGTCAAGGATATGTGCTAATTAATCTATAATATCTAACATTCTAGCCCTAGAAATCATGTGATTATCTTATAAAGACACCCCTATATATCTGTGTGTAAATCTTTTTTGTTCTTTAAGAAAATGTTTTTTTTTTTTTTTTTTAAGGGGAAATTTAAAAGAAAAGATTGTAGATAAAATTTTACCTTTGTAAAGGAATTTTAGTACTATATTTGAAGCAAGAAACCAAGTATATATATTTTTTCTCACTTCTTTGTACTGTATCCTCCTACAACTCAGCAAGCTCAAACCACATATCCCATATCAGATCGTCTTATTTCCAAATTCCGATTTTATTTCACCGTATTGTGCTTTTCACTCAACAACTACTACCATTGTATTTTGATTTTTTTAATTAGTAAATGTCCAGTATCCATAGATTTGTACTCTAATTAGCAAGTACATAACTTAAGTGGAAACATATGAAAGCAGAATCAACAGTTTGCATCCATACTTTACTATATGATCACTCATATGAGCCTTACAAGTAATTCAGGTATGAATTATCCTACTTTTTCTGATATGGAAAAGCTGTTCACAGAACTGGCTAAAGGAAATGCTACTTCTCAGACTTATTATTATTTTGATTTTTACATTGTATTCTTATTATTACCATTAAATTATACTCTCTTGAGTGGAAAGAATTTTAAAAGTTGGTGAGTTCATTCAGACACAATGACAAAAATCATTTTATATGAATGCAAAACACCTAATATAATTAAAATATATGTATTAAATCCTTATCTTGTACCACACACTGTTGTAAAAGCTTTATATTTATTATCATATCTAATACTTACAACAACAACTCTATAAAGTTGATTTTATCACTACATTTATTCACCGATTTGCAAATATTTCAATAGTTAAAGCACCTTGGAATAAGTATATGTATTCTAAATGATTTATCCAAAATAATAAGGAATAAGGAAATAAGGTTATTTAAATTCCTTCTACATCTGTAAGATAATTATACATTACAAATCATGGAAATGTACAGTGTTAAAATTATTTTAATTACCTTAGGGAATCAGGATTTGTCTATGTACTACATTAAATTATAAAATGTGTCAATACAAAGGCATTTTTTTATTTTTAATTAAGAAATTATTACTTTGCTAGCAGTATCTTTATAGATTTTAAAATAAGCAATATTTTCATTTTAATAATTTAATAATTATTAATTTAATAATTTTAATCCTTCTGATTGTGTCACATTGATACTTAGGTATTTTAACTTTCATGTATACTCCTGAAAGAGATGGAGTCATGCAAGGTACATTAAATTATAATATTTTTATAAAGGATTGGCAATAATGGATTCATTTGAGACTTGTTTCTTTTTCAAATTTAGGATTATCAAGAAAACAATCCACATAGGAGATAGTTATAGAACTAGTAACATAAGCAAGGATTTAGTTTTCTGGATACTTACTTGTACAACAGAAACACCATTTAAAAATTAACTTTTGTTGAACACCTCCCAGTATGGCACTTCAGAATTAATCAATGTTAAAGAGAAAGGAGATTTGGAATTTGAAGTCACTTTAGTCTGCTATTTCATATTCTCAAACTGTGTTCATATACTAGAAGTTCAAAACTTACGAATACAGTCAATTACCATTGCTTCCAATATTGCCTCTTCAGACTAAACCTTCATTTATAGCCTGGAATATTGAAGTAGACTCCTAAAAATCTTCTTTAGTAAATATTTTAAACTTCACCCGGATGCATAAAATTTAAATTAAATTGCGTTCAAAATCATCCAAAGACTCCACTTCACAATGAATGATTTCACATCTGTCCCTTGATTTCACTCTATACCACTTCTTTTCTGAATAGTCACACAAACCTTTCTGCAATTCAAATTAGGCAGAGTCCAGTCTTCTTTCTGAGCAATTTTTATGACTGGAATATTGTTTCCTTGAATAACATGGGTTATTTGCAATTTTATGTATATCTCTTCAAATGTTACTTTTATGGAGGCATTGATATAGAATAAGCCAGAAATATGGGCAAATAGAATTTTGGGACAACCTCTTTAGTTCTTTTTCTTTCTGAGATTACTTCCTTTTTCCAGCAACTATAAATGCTGTGACTCAATACCCTTGCTGTGGTTCTGTAATGCCAGTGAGTTATAGTCAGTATGCTTACTTTCACTGTAATAGTTAAGTAATGATTAAAAATTGAAATATTTATGGTATTACGAGGCTCAAAAGAGTAGGAAAATCTGCTTATATAATGTACTGTGTTCTCCATGAGCATATTATATAAGTAAAATATGTTACTAAAAAGAATTCATGTTGTCAAAATAAATAATGCTAGTATCAAACTATGCACTCTCTTAACTTATAATATTTGAAGAAATTCATGTAAGTATTGCTTGTGTAATTGTGTCCCCCACCCATACACACTCAGAAAGATGTCTTTATATTTGATGTGCCATAGTTTTATACTAAGACCACAGTGACTTAGGATTTTGAAGAAACTTCATTTTCAGAATGAACAGTAAATCATTTACAGGCCTTGGGTTTTGTCAGTTTGGAGAATATGAGAGAATCTTGGATTTGAGGATTTCTTTTTTTTTTTTTTTTTTTTTCAGAATATGGAAACATTTTATTTGTTTTGTTTCACAGAATAACATTCAGAAATATCAACAATAGACTTGATAATAGAGAATGATGATGTTTGAAAGAGTGAAAAATAATATTTTTCAGAAAGTTAAGGAAGTCAGTAAACTTAAAGATATAAAAATTCTCCATATTGTAAAAGAGAGACATACTACAATCGACTTAAGTTTTTATGCAATAAAGAAAGACTTACTGTAAGTAAGGAAGTAAATGTCCAGTGTTATTCTATAAATTCGTTTGGATACAACAAGATATAATCAACAAGTGCTAAAATAAAATATTTGACAATAGCTTCATAAAAGTTGCTGCATCTAATCAGAATCTCTAGTTATTCCTTGAATTTTTTTCTCTTACTTACCTACACACCCTTCCTTTGTGGGTATCATCTGTGCCACGGTTTTAAATATCTTTTATTTACTGACACCATTCAAATGACTGTGTCTCATTCCCTCAATTCCAGACTCAAATCTTGAACTACTCATCTGACATCGCCACACAGATACAGAATATTCAATCTTCAGTATATTGAATATTTCAAACTTAACATGGTCGAAAAGAAACCGCTAATTCCTCTTGCATCCAACATATGCGTAGCTTCTCACTTAGCCCGTCTCAGCGAATGACAACCCCTCCTTACATTTGTCCAGACCAAAAACCTTGGAATAACCCTTAATACCCCTCTTTTTGTCACACTTTGTATTCAGTAAGTCAGCACCTGCTAGTGGCTCCATCTACAAAATGTATCCAGAATCAGGCAACTTTCCAATACCTCCACTAGGATGCTTCTGATCCAAGGTGCCAACATCTCACTCCTTTGTCACTTTGGTTGTTTCCTAACTGGTCTTCCTGTCTGTTATCTTGGCATCTTTTAGTCTGTTCTTCTCAATGCAGCAGCCAGAGTTGTCTTGTTAAAATATGTCAGATCATGTCATAGCTTTGCTGAGGATTTCTGCATGCATTCAGCTTCCTGATAAGTACCCTCCTCTCTCCACTGCCAACAATAGGTACATACAGGGCTTAAACAGTAGATTGCTTTCTCTCAACACTGAGCTTTAAACTTTCTAAATATCAACTTTTCTTTTTCTTTTTTTCAACTTTTATTTTATTTTTGGGGGGTAAATGTGTAGTTTTTTACATGGGTAAATTGCATATCATTGAGGTTTGGTGTACAAATAATCCTGTTACCCACGTAGTGAGCACAGTACCCCATAAGTAGTTTTTCAACTCTTGCCTCCTCTCTACCTTCTTCACCTCTAGTAGTCTCTGATCTCTATTGTTCTCATCTTTATTTCCATGTATACCCAATGTGTAGCTCCCTCTTACAAGTGAGAATATGCAGTATTTGTTTTCCTGTTCCTGCATTAATTTGTTTAGGACAATGGCCTCCAGCTGCATCCATGTTGCTGCAAAGGATATGATTTTGTTATTTTTTTAATGGTTACATTGCATTCTATGGTGTATATATACCACATTTTCTTTATCCAGTTCACTGTTGATGGACATCCAGGTTGAATCCATGTATTTGCTATTGTAGATAGTGTGTCAATGAACCTATGAGTGCGTGTGTGTTTTGGGTAGAACAATTTATATTCCTTCGGGTATATACCCAGTAGCAGGATTGCTGGGTTGAATGGTAGTTTACCAGTTTATAATTATCTTTACGAAAATCTAGAGGATAATTTGTAGTTATCACACTTGTTTCATTCAGACTTTGTTATATTGTACTTTTTCTGACAATAACAAACAAAACCCACAAATTTCAAGGCAAAACTATCTCTACATTCATGAAGAATAACCTGCAATTCACTGTGAGAAAGAAGATTGATCTATAAAACGTATCTGTGGCCTCTCTCTCCTCCTTCCTCTCCTCCTTATCCTCTTTTTGTGTAATACAGAAGTGAGCTGGTAAACTAGGTCTCCTCCAGCGTATATTTAAAGTATACTTTAAACGGAGGTGTACCTCCTTCATTTAAAATCTCATCATTTCTACTCAGATTGGTATAATTATATTTATGTTTCTATGTTAATAATCCATTATCTGAATGTCCAATTTAGTAATATGTTTTCCATTGGGATTTTTGTTTTTAAGATTGAAGAACCAAAAACTAGTTCAAAGAAGAAATGAAAATTTCCCATATTCCTAATCTTAGAATCAACTGTCTAAAACATTTTAATTTTCTTGCTCCCAACTTTATTTGAAATATCCTTTGAAAAAAAATACAATAAAAAGATATGAATACAATAGCTTTCTTTAAAAATAATGGCTTATTACAAGCAAAGCTAAACATATCTTTTGACTATTACTGGCTCAATATTGTTTCTTTACTCAGTACTTGTCAGAGGCAAATCCAAACCCTTTAGGTAAAACAAAGTACTAATCAACTTGCATCACTTAAATGCAGTTTTTTGCATTGTGAAGAAGTGGAGAGTAGAGAAGTTTTCTTGTTCTCATTTGTAGCTTTCAAACCCAGCAAGGCACTGGGCCTTAGCTAGGTCTTCATACTTTTAATTGTACCAAAGTAGACAAAATGAGGTAATGAGTTCCAAAGTATAAAGAATGAAATTATCAAGAGTTTCCAAATTGGTATTTATTAACTCACATTTTATGAGCTATTTTTAGATAAAATAATATGCAGTGGGAGTTTAAAGGGTGAAAAAAATGTTCTTAGTTTTCCTCTGATGTTTAACAAATTTAGTTGCTTTCCTGGAACTAAAAGAACTTGGCTTCCTGAAGTAAAACATTTGTTCCAGAGGTGAGATTTAAGTTTTAACATTAAAAAAAATTATATTGGACAAAATGAGATTTTAGCAATTTTGTCAAGTACATAAACAAGTTTGGAAACAAATATCTGTCCTTACAGGAAGAAGAAATAATCAGTGAATTATATATTGCTGAAAAAAAATTGGCAGTTTATAGTTCTGAAGTAATTTTTCAAAACTTTGATTAAATTATGCAATTTTGTTTGTTGTTTTCAGTTTTATAAAGCTTAAAATCTTTAAGTTTCACTAAATTGCAGGTAAACCCATTTTATTGATTGGCAATCAATGTATGCTTAATTTATACTTAGAAATCACTCTGCACAATTTTCAAACAACCATGTTTCTAGGATTATTTTGGATTGGCATTGGAAAAATCTTTCAGAAAATATCAATTATTAATAATGCTATAGTAATTTAATTCCATGAAGAAGATTGATATCAACACAGGAAAAGTAAAAGGAGGTGCTGTTAGTTATTTTGTGTTCATAACTCTTCAGAATTAACTAACTTATGCTCATATATCAACTAGATAAAGATTGAAGAAAAGAAATCAGTTAGTTTCAAACAAAGCAGGGTAACAGAAATTTTATTTGTCATACACATATATGTTTGTAAGGAAATACTGGTTGAAGTACTTTGGGATAGACCAAAACCATCTCACCAACTGCAAAGCTGCCCTGCAGATTTGCAGCTGACCAGGAATCTAGGTCTTACGCTCAATTAAATCAAGGAAATGTTAAGTTTCCTTGAAGATTTATGTGGCTATATTACTTCTTGGATCTTCAGCACATTAAACGACAAAAGTAATCTTACTGAAATTGCCTTGCGGTATCATTTTGATTGAAAGTTCTTCAGCATTTCAATGTGTGTTACAGCCTTACTGGTTACAACCTAACTGGATACGGATTAATCTAGAAGAAAAAGCCCAAGCAGAAACATCTAATCCAGATAGGAGAATTTTGATGAAATGTGTCCCAAGAATAGAATTGTTTGGTGCCTCTTAAACGGCAGTATTAATAGAAAAAAAGGAAATCTACTAAATTGGATGAGATAAATTAATAGTGGTGTCCATCGTATTTTGCTATACAACAAGTGAACATAGAATTCTCACAGGCTTACAATACACGTTTACTTTTACCTCATGGATCTTTGGACTAGTTGAGGTGTGATTGAGACAGACTATGGTTCTCTTTCATGTTATGTGTTGAATTCAGATTTTCTTAATATATCTTATGCACTTGAGCAGGCCAAAAGCAGCTAAGGCATATTCTCATGACAGATTGGGACACCAAAGCTAAGCACATTTCAGGCGCCTGTTTCTGTCAGTTCCTCTAACATTCTCTTGGTCATAGCATGTTACATGACCAAAGCCAACATAAATGAAGTGGGGAAGTAAAACTCTACTCACAAAGGAAGGGCAAATAAGTGAATATTTGTTGAACAATAATACATGTCATCATATTTATTAAGCAGATGAACTCAAAATAGTAAAATAACTTTCTTCAATGTCAAATTATACAAAAACCTAAATCTACCCTAGCTTCACTGTTCCTCTTGGGACTACTGCTGCATATAAAGAATATTTAAGTGTAAGATAAGAAAGGTAAGAGAAGGTGTTAATGAGTAACTAAAGAGAAATTGCTTCTGATTTCACAAAAATGAATTTATGACAAGTATAAGTTAATTCTGTTCATAGTTACTGATTCTATTCAATTACTATGAATATTATTATTGATGCTACTGTGGAGAAAACTATTACATGTAGAGAAATATTCAGTATTTTCTCCGAGAATAATAAAAGCTGAAATTAATGCATGGGAACACAGCATACCAGAATAAAGACTACATTTCCCAACACCCCTTGCTGATAGGTTTAGTCAAGTATCAAGTTCTTGCCAATGAAGTGTAAGCAGTAAAGATTGGAGGAATTTCTCAGAAACTTCCTGAAAATTTAGCAGACACATGCAAGGCAGAACATCCATAAGTGAGAGGCCAAAACAGGATGAAATGATTGGATTCATCATAAAGGTTATATTGTAAATAAAATACAGAAACAGAATCTGTTTTTTATGATTGTTCTTCTTGTTTTGTTTTGCTTTAAACTTGATATTGGATACTTGAGAAACTAATGCTGTCCTGATTTTACGAACAGGGAAACACACTCAAAATGATATGGTATAGGCTGGGTGCGGTGGCTCACACCTGTGTAATCACACTTTGGGAGCCTGAGGTGGGCAGGTCACTTGAGGGCAGGAGTTGAGACCTTCTCCCAAAGGCTTTGTAATCTAACCAGGAAACACTGTCCATAGTTGTGACTAAAAATGGTGAGATACAAACTCAACCTAGTTCCACATTATTAGAAGATTTAATCAATTTAAGCTGAAATCATTGTTTAGGGCTTCATTGTAGATTTGGAGAGATAAAAGGAATTAAAAGCATTCACAATTAACAGTAATATAAATATGTAACTGACTCTGACATAGTTAAACAGTACTAGATCAACTTGGAGAAGCATAAGATTTAGTTTCTAAGCAATCATTTAAGACCCATTATCTTATATTATTTGTTACACACCTCAGTATCTATATCTGCAATAAGGTAATATTACACAGAAAAATTCATAGGAAAGCAAGCAGCAAACTGTTAGTCTAAAATTTATAATGTGCCAAAAGGCACATTTTATTTAGAATATGAAATTTTAGCCATGTTTAAATAGTTAACATCTACTGTCAAAAGTTTTATTAAGAAAACCTAAAGATATGTGCTCTTGAATTTAGCATCATTCTTTGAATTTGTATAATTCATCAATTATAGGAATGTTTATTTATATAGCTCATTAATGTTCAACAAAAAGCCTAACTCTTAGTAAGATCTTGAAAGAAATCAACAGTCATACACTACTACCCAAACACATTCAAAAACAAAGCAAGAAAAGAACAGGATAAACACATAACTGAAAGAAAGTATACAATGTCTATTAAAAACTTGATTTTTTTTCCTACATTATATTTCTAGAGAAGTGGGGTTAGGTTCCATATGTGAAGCATGGCATGGAGTTTATATTTTAATAAACACATATGCATGCATATATATACATCCATTATATACACATATAAGTATTCATACATACAAACAAATCATTTAATTCTGAAAAGAAGGCTTTGAGATCGTTGTTCCCATTCTATAAATTAGAAAGTCTAAACATAAGTTAAACTTGGCATTACTTGCCCAGGATAGAAGCAGGATGTAACTTTGGCAGCTTGACTCCATTCAGTGACCGAGCACGTACCTAGTGTAGTACAATTTACAATGTCAAGGCATAGTAAAATGTCTCTTAATCCCTGTAACAATAAAAAATTTCTCCTGTATAAAATAATGATTGTAAGACTAAAACTAAACAAAGCATGTTATTTGTGGATCAGCCCTATAGAATAAGACAATCTACATTTAAAATCTAATTTTACTACTTATTAACATTGTGGCATCAGGGTGATTTACTGAACAGCAAAACCTAGCATTTTGTGAGAGTTTGCCACTTGTGAAATTCCAGTTTAAGATTTATATTGGTCATATTATGTAATCCTCATTGAAAAAATCTGAAGTTGATAGTACTGTTATTTTCATTTTATCCATGGGAAAACTGAGAGTAAGACAAAAAAGAACTTTCAAGGTTACCCTAGGGAGTGGCGGGGACAAGATTTAAACCTTGCTCCAGAGACGCAGCTTTTAGCTACTCTGACAGAGTTTCTCATCTTGGCATGTGGATTTCATTTCTCTCATATGTTAAATGAGGATCAGAATCTCTACGTTTATGATTGTTATGAAGCTCAATGGATAGACTTAAGATACTGCATTCTAAATACATAATGTGGCATGAGAAATCTTGCAGGTTAAAAGCTCTGCAAAGGAACCTATATTCTTGCCTGCCGCCAGTTCTGCATAACTGCTTATTCCTTGAATTGAAACAGAACTGAAGTGCTCATTATCCAAAGCGTACAGAAAAGGCCCTGGGATAGCAGGGCTACTTTTTACAAGACATTGTTGCAGGACCTCACTGGCCTTTCTCTGAATTTACTATAAATCAAATTGAGGACTAGCCAAACTGTTGAGAAATTAACCAACTGAAAAAGCACATTCTTCTGCATTTCAAGTTATGTCTGTACTTAGAGAGCTGCACTTTAGTCTTGAAGAAATATTTTGCATGAGAGCAACTAGGCTAGACGTAATCTGTAGTATTTGCTAAAAGAAACACAGAATACCAACACATTGCTAGAACATCACGACTAAGGCATCAACAGCCTGAGTTTCACAAGATAACCAACTTTGGGTATGTTAAAATATAAAAATGTATGTGTATATATGCATATACTACTGCATATATATTAAAAAGATGTAGGTATAGAAACAAGACTATTAGTTTTTAAGTAATATGAAAGTATTAGAAACATCCATCAGGTTCTGTATTTACTCAGGAACTTCTTACAACCTACACGGGGATGATATGGGAATTGTCAGAGCTTATGGGTTAACAGCATGGGCTTTGGAATTCCAGAAAGTGGAGAAATGATTCTCAGTTTGGGCAGTTATCAGTTTCTTAACCTTCTAATCTTTATAGTTCCTGTAGCAACTTTATATAAACAATGTCTATTTCGTAGAGTTGTTGGAGAAGTTGTGATACAAAAATTGACATATGTGAATAACATATACCAGTCATTGAATTTTGTACTTGATTTTGGTTAGTGCACAATAAATAGTATATTTTATTATTAGAATTTTTTATATAAGAATATCAATTCTTTTAAAAGTAAAAATAGTAGAATTACATTAATGTATTTGAATTAATAAGAATGAAAAGATAGTAATGCATTGTTGAATAGTGGATACTTTTTGTAATTGCACTTATGATCTGATGTTTTTAATCCAATGTTTTTGATAAGATGGGTCTAACACCAATTCTGAGATCATAGGCTAATTAACAGTAAGAATAACTTATCAGTCATTTGAAGCAAAATTAGTAAGTCACAGTCACATCTGCATTTTGAAATTATTAGACATAGTTAATAGAAAGTCTTCAATTTAGTCTTGGTTCAAATTTTCAATGAGAAGAAATATACATAATTATAATATTATTCAATTTTTTTAACTCAGATAAACATTCTGATTATCCTTTAGGAGAGAGCAGATTAAACAGTTAAGAATATTCATGGTCCTTTCTCTAAACATAAACTTGCCACATGTAAGTATCACATGAAATGAAAATGTGTTGTCACTATTTTGTCATATATTTAAAAGGTCAACTTACTGGCCAGTAATGTTGGTTCTGCTGAGGCGCTGTATTATAGAGTCTAAGTGTACTGGCTCTAGAGACTCACCTCTCTAATGCACATGATAAAAATAATTACAACTGCCTCTTAGAGTTTATATTCCAGCATACAATAAACACTCAAAAATGATAGCTGCTGTAAACTTTAAAGTCATCTTTAACCCTTTTAGCCATTAATATCAAAAGACAATACTGTTTGGTTTTGATAATATGGCATCTATCTTATTCACTCCACTGAAATACACAATGCAAATACTTCTTTTAAAAAATCGTGTGCAAATGTTGAGTCTGAGAACTTTAGTATTCATATTTTTCCGTAACCTTATGAACCTGGAGGCTGACTCAATACTCTAGGGTTTTTCTTCAGATAAAACTGGGAGTTTGAAATATTCTGTTGAAATATGGCCACCATTGCCTTTGCCCCCGTGAATATAAAGGTGCTTCTTCTTTAGTTTTTGTCATTATATTCCATAAAGTCTTTTCATTCAAAACCAAATCAGGACACAGTATTGTGACTTTCTTAACAGTTGATTGCTTCACAGTAGACTTATTTTCAGAAACACCCAAGTGTGTAATCCTCTATTATTGAATGAGAACTTTTACTTTAAGATAATAGTTATGTAGTGTGAGAAATGTTGACATGGTTTGATAAAAAATTAGCACTCCCCTAGGAGATGAGTTGTGAAGCTAATGTGAATGCTTCACAGGACTGGTATATCCATATACATAATTTTCCATTATTTTTCTACTGAAACTTGTAGTAAGATAACTAATTTAAATATGTTTCACTGAAACTAGAATTTGTAAATATCCACTGTGTGGAGGATTGGTTTTCATAAATTAATTTTTGTAAACTGTTTTGAGAAATTTAGCCGATGTTCAGTACTATGGGAATATACATTACCTATGTGCACAGTGTATTTTTATAAGGTCAAACGACTCTTTCCTAAGCAAGTGATTATTGAATTTGGAGGAAATGAGTTCTAATATAGAAGAAGCTTGATTGGTTATGGAATTGTGAGAAACTGTCATTTAATATAGGTGAACAATAATTGTACAGTCAAAATCTGAATATTTTACTATAAAGAATCTAATGACTAATGTGAAGATTAGAGATCAAAAGTCATTTTGATCAAAGGGAAAAATCAGTATAATTAAAGTTAAATGTCAGTCAAAAAATTATTTTAGATTTGTGTCTAATTATTCTGTTTATAAATAGAACAAATTCCACTGACCCTTGTATTTAGGCTAGATACAGGCTTGAACTTTTACTAAGTGAATAAGAGGGGTTTTTTTTTTTTAGTTTTTAAAGTTGGAATTAGAAAAATACACCATATTGACATCTGATTGCAAAGTATGTAATCATTTTTTGTAAGTTAGATGGGCTATAACCATTATACATTCTAAGAAAACTAATAATATGTTCTTCAAACTACTTCCACAGCCTCATGATGAATTGCTGCAAAGAAATCATGTAATCTTTCAAAATTTATGTAAACAAGGAAATAATGAAATATTACATACAATCTCTTAAATTAATAAATCTTACACATTTGCAATAAAAAAACCAAATGAAACTGCAAAAGGCATATATCACTCTTAAAATAACATATACTCTACATTTTGACAATAACAGCCGTCATAATTTAACATAATTAAAGAATATCTATTGCTTTTGATCATAATAAATGCAGTATGAACAAAATTTTCAATGTATACTTTTCACAAGATAGTAAATTAGTTAAATAGTTGTTTCATAATGAGTTGTGGTACAGTGGTGTGAATCAACTCGAAACAGTTAAAAATTCAGCAGTTATTCCCCAATAATTATAAACTAAGTTTTGCCTAAGGCTTCCAGAGAGAGTAGACAAAATAGTTCTGAACTAAATATCCATGAAGTAGTGGCAAAGAACCAAGTAACCAGTATGAAACGTTGGAATGTAAGGTTTTTTTTTTTTTTTTTTCCCCCAGCCATATATAAACACATTCTCTCTCTTCTCTCTCTCTCTCTCTCTCTCTCTCTCTCTCTCTCTCTCTCTGGGTCTCTCTCTGTCTCTTTCCTTTCTCCCCCTGCTCTCATATTTACAAAAAAAAAAAAAAAAAAAAACACTTTAATTCGATTATTTGGAAACTCTCTTCCTTCTCAATTCTGCACATGCCCTTTGGGGATTTTGCATTATGCTATTCACTGGGATGGGTAATACAGCCTCCAACTGGCTTTAAACAACTCTTCTGAGACTCTTGACATATGTCTCATATATACTTCTTTAGTGTATGTTTGTTTTTTCTTAGGGGAGGAATCCCATTTGACCATGGTCATTTTAAATTTCCCTCTAACTTGCAGAAAAAATGGTATTCTTGCCTCTCCAAATATCAAAAGGATAAGCAGCTAAATTTCCACTCAAACTCTCCCTTTACTTTGCATTTAGTGGCATTTACTTCTATATTTTGTATGTATAGCTTGTTCATTAAAAACAGAAAGTATCTATCATGAACACTAAAAGTAAAACTAGGTACCCCTTTTTCCTACAACTTAGTATATAATTGAGATGATTTTTTTATTCTTCTGTCTTATTGTCATAGCTTTTCAATTCTTGGAGACTCTTGTCCAGGTGTCTTGCTAATTATGTCCAGCTAATTATGCTGATTTCTCGAAAGATTCACCAATTCCTGAATAGAGAGCCTTAACACACTGTGTGTGCTCTAAGACTTTTCTGAATCCAAAATTTTAAAACCTATACTTCGATATTTCCATCAGTCTTCACCAACTGAAAAACAGCCTTTGATATCTAGAATCTGTCCTGGTAATATCAGAGAGAATTTGCTGTTTTCCTACTGAACATAAACATCTATGCAGAACATCACTTTTATAAAAGACCACTCTGTCACCAGCATGGATTAAGACAAAACAAGACCAACTTGGAACATGTCTGAAAAGAAACAAAAACATGAACATTATTCAAACCACAAAATGTTATATATTTCCCTTTCTCAGCTAAACTGAATAGTTGCCATTTCTTTATCAATTACAGTTTTAATTTCAGTCTATGCTCTCTTCCTATATAAGATTATTGAAATACTCATTTGCATAATTACCCTCACTGCCTGAAATCCTCCAATCCAGAACAAAGCTCCTCTTCCTCAAACTCGTCCACAAATAACCTAAGACCAGCCCAAACCTTGTAATAAATCATTTCTAACATCCTCTTATTGAGAAACCCCATGGATCCTCATGGTGTGTGTGCTGCCTCTCACATAATTAACTCAGCTTGTGCAATTACAAGTTTGTTTCTTCTGATCTTTGCCTAGAAGGTTGTGGCATTATTATATCTTTACTCTTTTCCATCCAAATAGGGCCCCATCCCATAATCCACCCCCACAGCTCACACCACAAACCCTTATATTGAAAGTACTGTCTTAAACTAAATTTCAAGTTCTCAATAAATTCAAATCTTACCTTTCTACCTCTGAGACATGATCGGAGCTAGACCAAAGTGGTGTTCTCCATGTAACAATATATTCAGCTTTCTGTTATCTACAGGTGGTGTAGTGGGTATGCAACCCCCTTCTGTAACAGGTATTCTGGTAGGCCCATAATAAAACTAACACATGTAATTTAAGGAGAATGGAGTAAGATCTAGTTAACACTTTATCTCAAAAATTTCTGTTGTGTGATCATGTTTGTTTATAGAAATGCACAATTATTAAATTTACATATATAATATTTATAAAAACACAATTCAAGTTTTTAGAATTAATCTTCTTCCACAGAGCAGTCTAACGATCTAAATTGCTCGTGTCATGGGATTTTTTTTTTTTTTTTTTTTTTTTTTTTTGACAGAGTCTTGCTCTGTCGCCCAGGCTGGAGTGCAGTGGCACAATCTTCGCTCACTGCAAGCTCTGCCTCCTGGGTTCACACCTTTCTCCTGCCTCAGCCTCTCAAGTAGCTGGGACTACAGGAGCCTGCTACCATTCCTGGTTAATTTTTTGTATTTTTAGTAGAGACGGGGTTTCACCGTGTTAGCCAGGATGGTCTCGATCTCCTGACCTCATGATCTGCCCGTCTCGGCCTCTCAAAGTGCCAGAATTACAGGCATGAGCCACCACTCCCGGCCGTCATGGGCATTTTTAAAACTTTACAATGGCTTCCAATTGCACTTAAAATAGAATCCTATTTCTTACTTTGATCTACAAGACCGTAAATGATGTGACACTTTCCTGTCAATTCTCACCTCTCACCTCCTGATTTTTCTTTCTGAGTTTGGTCTCACTGGCCATCTTTTGTCTCCTAATGCGTATAAAATTTAGTCCTTCCCTCATATCTGGCACATACTACTTCCTCTTCATGAAAATCTCCTCCCCAAAATTGTTATATAGATTTTCTTTTATTTTAATGTGGGGATGTTTAGTGTACTTTTCTGTCGTCTTGTAATAACGATATGCAAATATTAACATGGGGATTTTGTTTAATTAGCATATTTTGCCACTTATTTCATTAAAAAAAAACTTTTAAGCACATTAATAAAAATTATAAAATTATCTCACTGGGCTTCTGTAAAGTCACATTGTAAGGTAATATGACAGTTGGATCAAATTTACCAAACCATGCACCCAGAGAGCCTTGGTGAAAGACCAAGGTTTAAAGTTGATTTTGAGGCAGGACACAGTGGTTCACACCTGTAATCCCAGCCCTTTGGGAGGCTGAGGAGGGCAGATCACTTGAGGTCAGGAATTTGAGACCAGCCTGGCCAACATGGTAAAATCCCATCTCTACTAAAAATACAAAAAATAACTGGTTCTGGTGGTATGCACCTGTAATCCCAGCTACTTGGGAGGTTGAGGCAGGAGATTTGCTTAAACTCAGAAGGTGGAAGTTGCATGAGCTGAGATCATGCTACTGCACTCCAGCCTGGGCAACAGAGACTCTGTCTCAAAAAAAAAAAAAAAAGTTGATTTTTATTTGTAACATCTGCCTTCAATCTTAATTTCTTTGCATGTTAAAAATTAATGAACTAAAGATATGTTCAGAGAAACTGCAATTCTTCAATTTTATTTACTTTTTAAAATCAATTTTTATGTGATAATCTTAGATATTACCACAAACATTTATCATAAGTGATTTTTGATTGAGAAGAAATTAACAAATTAAATCTGGTGACAAAACTGTGAATTAGGTTTAGTCAGTTATTTATTTCTGTTAAAATATAGTCTTATATTACAGATCTAATATTTTATAAATTTCTAAAGTACAAATTTGAGCATGTAGATTATACTTAAGACATACTTATTTCTAGGTGGTCCATGTGGTGTAACATAAAAGTAGAATAAAAATGATGATAAAAATGCTGTCTATTCTTCCTTTTTATACAGTTGCTCCTAATAAAACAAATTGTGTGCCACTTCTCTTGAAACCATTGATTCGAATATTATATAGAGTATATAAATTATCATTCCCAGGAAATAATCAAAGCAATTTTCACTGATCTGTCTGTCTATTCATTAGTATTCTTTGTCTATTCTAAAACTTGGAAGTTATTGAGTGTCATTTTATTCTGTACAAGATACAAAACTATTAATGAAGATCAATAGTTGATAATAACATTTTCATTTTAAGTTTTGTATAAAGCAAGGGAATGTTTGTCATGGGACACTGAATGTCTATTTTCCTGTTTCAACTATAATAAAGCTATTTCATAAAGAAAACAAAGGACATGATGAAACAATGTTTTAGGAGAGCTGAAATTTTGAAAGGTTATTTAAAACATTGTAGACACATATTTATTTCCAAGATGATTGCACGATTCTTAATGCTCTTGAGTGAAAGTCCGAGTATGATGAATATTTGATTTCTAAGTGATCATAAATTTAAATTTTTATTTCATAGAATTATTGACTAAATTGTTATAGTTATAATTTTCTGTCAACATTTTATTATTTATCTTGGTGCATTTCCTTGCCTGCTTAAATAATTCATCTGCATTAAAATTGTTTAGATTTGTGAGTTTCCATATGGATTATCTTAAACAAAAATTAAAGAGAGAAGGGATTTAGGCATATATTTGGGCATTGTCACTAACTTGTAGTGTAATCTTTGGGATACTAATTCACTTATTTTGGCTGTAGTCTCCTAATCTGTACATAAGAATGTTAAGCTTGCACTAGTTCTAATATTCCATGTAAATTGATGTTTCAAAATGGCAACTAGCAATGATATTATGTGTAATGATTACTTGATAAGTTTATATTTTAAATATTTATTTATATATAGACTAGTAATTTGAGTTTCAGTTAAAAATAAAGTAGTAACAATGGCTAACACACATAATCCTATAAAGATTAAGATATTTTTAAGCACAATAGCATTGTAAAGATTCTGATGTGTAGGTACCATATGACCTCTGTTTCATAGGTGACATGTTAACTTGGTTAAAATCCCTCAGTTAGTAAGTGATAGGCTTGGTGTTTGGAACCAATGATCAATGCTGTCAACTGAAATATGATATTATTTTATTCATTTAATATGTGTTTATGGTTTAACCTCTTATGATACAAGGCATTGCACCAGGTATAGCAGTGAATAAAATAGACCAAGTTCCTTCCTTTGTGTAGCTTACAATATAATACAGGGAGCACACAGGTTACAAGTAGTCAATAATAGTTAGCTCTTCCCCTATCCTGGCATTTTGAAGACTGCACTGACTAGGTGCTTTGGAGCTGAGCCCAATATGTGATTGGGTCTGGTGAAGGAAATAAAAAATAAGAAGTGTTGTACATGCCTTCTTAGGCAGCAATAAGCTTTAAGGTTTCTACAGGCTCTTCCTTGTTGTGTCAAGTTGATCTAGGGGGCTTTTTGTTACAGATTTTACATCTTAAAAGGGATAGTCTGTACCACCTTGGGTCTATGAGTGGTCATCTGAATGAGAGCTCTCCCAAAGGCCCCTCAAGCCCCAATGAATATGTGATATGGGTGAGAAATATGCTTTTACAGACACTGAGATTTTATGATACTGATTATTGTCACATTATCTAGAGAGTCTTGACAAAACAACAGAGATTAAAGGATTGATGAGTATTGTTAATGGGGCTAAGAACCTAGCGTTTGTTTTCTGAAGAAATTGTGTTTAAAATGAGACCTGAATTACAAATAGAAGTTAGCTTAACAAATGGGAAAAATAAGTATAGATTTGTGTGCCAGGTGAAGGAAAATTAAATGGGTAAATCATGGAGACAAGAGTAGGGTAAAATAAAAATAAGATAGGCATTTAAAAATATTACTCTGCTAGCAATGTGGGAAATGGATTGCAGAGAGAAAATCTCGATGAACTATATCAATTAAATTATATCAGTATTTCAAGTAGGAAATTATTAGGCTAGTACAAATATGCAATCAGTGAACAGGAATAAAAGCTGAGAGATTTGATAAATATTTGACAGATGAAAGAAAGAACACTTGGTTATTGGTGAGTTCAAAAGTTTTTGAGGGAGAGGGATTTATACACAGGTGATGTTTAAATTTCTAGTTAGGGCAACTGGTTGTTTTTTGGAAAAGTTTACCTAAAATAAATTAACACTGGAGAGAAGAAGTTTAGCAATATGAAGTAGAGAAATATGTTCCAAACTGTGGCCCATTGAGTGACATCCAAGCGAAGACATTAAAGCTTTGTGCTTTGTTTTACTTTGAATTTTCATAATGGGAAGAAGTTAAATATGTTTAGATTCTAATGGAGATGAATCCAATAGTGAAAACAAATTTTGAAAAAGTGGAAGAGTTATAATAAGTGGACAAAAAATATGATAATTCCCAATATCCTAGTAATATAAAGTGTGCTGATCAACTCTATTATATTGTCACACTTCTCTGAAAGATGATGAGGCATCTCCACAATTATGTTTCTCTATAATTAATTATAAGAGAATATCCATAATGTGTCTTCTTTTGTCATTAATCATCAGAGAAAACAGTTTTTTTCTGTCCAAAAATACATATAAATTTTTTTCATCTTTCCTGAATCAAAATGTCTTCTCTGTTGTTTTATGATCATCTTTTAATCCACTTTAATCTTCATGGGTTGAAATATTTCAGCACACCTTAGTCTCTCTTTTCTAAATTTCAATCCCAGTATTTTTATTCCTTTGGCCATAAGTTCCTAGAATGAATATCCAATTATTTTTAATCTTTTTCTTGTCCAAGATTCACTGTCTTGCAGTTTGCGCCTTATAGATGATCTTTGTTCTTACAACCTCAAAAGGTTTATCATATGAGTCCTAAACTAAATTATGATGAGCATGAAAATGATCTCATAAAATGAAGTCAACTGTTTTAATTCAGCCAACTGTTATGGAAACAACATACGCCCTTCCTCATGCTGTTTATAAATTAGAGATATGTATGTGCATTCAACATAAGGATGATTCGACAATAAGACAAAACAGAACATCCTAATTGCTATGCCATATGTAAAAGCTGCCATGGAAATATAGGTGAGAATAACTGGTATTTATAAAGAAGAATAAAATTTGGCCCTAGAAGACCATATGCTCTTAAATTAAGATTACTATTTTTGGGATGCTGGGCATGTTTTGTTATTGTTGATTTTTTTTTGTTGTTTTGTTTGTTTGTTTTGTATTATTAATTATGTCTATGTTTTATTTTCCTTCTTATTAGATAGGAACAATGATAAATAATACATATTTCAATCAAAGTGAAAATCTAGTAAAATAATTATGCAAAACTGTATACATTACATATAAAAACTGCAAATTACAAATGTTACTTGTAATTTTAATTCATGTGGCAGAACACAGTTCATAAAAGAAAAAGATTCTGAGATGTAGAGATAAGGAAAGTGTCTGAAATGATGGCAGCCCCCGACTTTAAAAATATGTGTCCTTGGTAAAGGTTATTGAGGACTTGGTTAAGGCATGGTTGTACAGTGCCGACACTTACACAGGTGGGTCAGTTGACGTGGGGTGTGTGATGCACAAATGGGCCACAGTATATGAGAAATACATCACATTTATTAAGTAAACTTAAGATTGTCCTTATCTTTTTAACCAGTGGCTCCATAATTGTTCTGAGTTTGTTGTTGTTATTGTTGATGTTCTACATCAGGTAGAATTGAGTGGAACTCCAGTTTGACTCTTAATATATTGCAGGTACAAAGTCATATACTAGTCTGATCCAATGGCATTTTCTTGGTAATTATCTTCCTTAAGAATATTTTATGTTTAATTCAAATAAAGTTATAAGAAGATTAAATAAAAAACCCTACCCTTCTGGCCATTATATGTATTACATTATGTGCTAAAGTATTAGAGATCAAACATAATTTTGAAACGTTTTCAATTCTCCCGGAATTTAGTATCTATTGGTAAAAACAAAGATATGTACAAATAATTATAGCACAATATGGAAGATGCTTAAAAATCAAGGAATATACAAAATTCATAAGAAGTATGCAGAAGAGATGTGTTCTTACAGGGCAAAGATTATCTCTGTCCAGTGCACTTAATGAGAACTTTGCAAAACATGAAGATTGATAATTGAGTTCTGAATAAAATAGTAATTCAGCAAACAATGCAGGGGAGACAAAATCATAAGTTTCCTGCCTTTCTGTATATCCTCTGTCCTGTTTATTGTTATTGATACTGTGTGTGATGTTGTGCTTATTTACTATTTATTAAGCCATTTTTTTTGCAAGAGTAAGTACACTGAGTGCTTTCCAGTTTTTGCATTGAACCCTCATTCCTCACCACAGTCCTATAATTACTCACTTTGTTATTAAGCAAAATGAGGTTAAAAAATTAAACACTTTTTGATCAGATAATTGGAAAGAATAAGATTAAACTTCAGTTTAACAGAATAGTTAGCAGACAATTGGATTTTGTTTGTGCAGTATGTCTTTAGGGCTCCGAAGTTGCAATCTTTATTCTTTGTTATGTTATGATTTTCCAAAGTCCTCTTTCTTTATTTAGGATACTTTGCAGACTTTTGCCAGGACAATCTTTTTTCTTCAGAAGGATAATATAGTAATGTTCAAACTTCTGGATAAGAACACTTAATGGACTGCAGAAGATAATTTTATTTATTTTGTTTCCTTTATCTTTAAAACTGAATAGTCTAGAAAACTTAATATACTCCTAACAGAATATAGGCTCAGAAACAAAGGACACACATTGTATTCTTAGACAACTAAATAGCATTTTGAAAAAATGAATATTCTGTTAACATTCTCAAGCATTGCAAGCACCTGATGTATTTTGTCTTCCAGTTTTCAGTTCTCCTGGAATCTAATGTCTAAAACTCATGGAAAAATATAAGCCAACATTTTATTTTACAGACTTTAATGTAAGAGAATTAGATCTCATTTAAGATGATGTGTAAAATTGTTTCAGCTCTGAACATCTCCATAATATTAATTGAAAACATGAAAAGGGAAACAATATTTTAGATAATAATTGAAAAATAGGTACCATCCAAAATCATAATCTAAGAAGAAGAATTTACCCAGTAGTGTAAAAAAAGTGTCTATTATCAAGAGAGGAAGCCCAAAAGCAAAGTCAAGTACACATAAGAGACGCATGACTGACCAGACTGACTTCTGGATGGTCTGGAATGAACATATATCCATAAAGTAATATATTGGTGAAAATAAGTACAGTTATAATGAAACACAAAAGTTCATCCAAGATTCTTTGGATATTTGGTACCATTTCTGTTCTCATTTTCTACTTCATTTAAAACAAAAAAAAAAAAAATGAGGCATAACATACATAAAGTGCACCAATATTAAATGTACAGTCTGCAGTTTTTTTTTTTTTTTTTTTTTTGGAGACAAAATATTGCTCTGTTGCCTAGGCTGGAGTGCAGTGGCACGGTCTTAGCTCACTGAAACCTTCACTGCCTCCCGGGTTCAAGCCATTCTCCTGCCTCAGCTTCCTGAGTAGCTGGGATTATAGGTGACCGCCACCACAACCGGCTAATTTTTGTATTTTTAGCAGAGATGGGGTTTCACTATGTTGGACAGACTGGTCTCAAACTCCTGACCTCGTGATCTGCCCGCCTCGGCCTCCCAAAGTGCTGGGATTACGGGTGTGAGCCACCACGCCTGGCCTCGTAACTTTTAACGTTTGAATACAGTTGTGTGATTATCATCTAAATCAAGTTATAGTATATTTACTTTGTGTAACAATTACATTCTGTGTCAACTTGACTGGACCATGGGTTGCCCAGATATTTTGAGAATATTATTCTAGGTGAATCTTGGAAGGTGTTTCTGGATGAGATTAACATTCTGATTAATAATCTAAATAAAGCAGATTGCCTTCCCCAATGTGGAATATTTCATTTAATTGAAGTCCTCTGAAGGCATGAATAGAGCAAATAGGCTAAGTGGGGAGAATTTTCTCTCTCTGCTTGACTGTGTTAGAGATATAACATTATTCCTGTTAGACTTAACTAACTACATTTGTAGACTCAGACTGAAATTTATATCAATGCCTCTCATGGTTCTCACCTGGAAATATATTATCAGTTTTCCTCGGTCTGCATCTTGCCAATAACAGACCTTGGAATGTGTCAGATTTCATATTCATGTGAGCCAATTCCTTATAATATATTATATATGTTATTTTATTCATTTATTTATTTTGAGATGATGTCTCTCTCTGTTACCCAGGCTGGAGTGCAGTGGTGCGATCTTTGTTCACTGCAACCTTCATCTGCTGGGTTCAAGTGATTCTTCTGCTTCAGTCTCCTGAGCAGCTTGGAGTACTGGCATGCACCACCACGCCCATCTAATTTCTTTTGTATTTTTAGTAGAGATGAAGTTTCACCATGTCTCCCAGGCTGGTCTCGAACTCTTGACCTCAGGTGATCTGTTCTCCTCGACCTCTCAAAGTGCTGGGATTGCAGGCATGAACCACCACGCCTGGACATATAGATGTTATTTTTATTATGTCATTAATGTTTTGAAAGTTATAGATTATATTTTTATATTAGTGTTAGTCTTAAATTTTAATGTTAATATTGAGTATCTAAAATTTGTCTGTATTTCTACCTTCCTTCACAATATATTTTAAGACTTTTAAAATGTGTTGACTTCAATCACTTCCTGGTATTTCATGTATTGTTGCCTTGCGATATTTTGCTTTCCCCTTAGTGAGTTTTTCTACTACATTTTTTGACATCATCATCATTGTCATCAACATAATCATCTTCATCATGATTTCTGTTTGCAATTTGTTAAGATTTAAATGCATGCCTTTCTGATACCAGAAATAAAACTCTTAACCTATACTCTTCATTCTCTCTCTGGGTACATAAAGACAGAAGAGATATCACAAATATTTGGAAAGAGAATCCTGCTTTAATGTGGATTTACTATCTGAGAGATGAAGTGGATGCAGGATCAAGAAAACATACAGTTTAGGGTAACTGTAGAGAAAATAATGAGTTGCAGAGAAAAACAACTCAGAATATAGGGTTTGTATGTACCATTGCAATGGGGTTATATGCTTAAAGAATGGGTTCAAGGCGAGGTACTGTGGCTTACACCTGTAATCCCAGTATTTTGGAAGGCTAAATCAGAAGATTACTTAAGCTCAGGAGTTTGAGGCCAGCCTGAGTAACACAGCGAGACCCTATCTCTACAAAAACTAAAAATTTTAGCCATTAGTGCTGATGTGCTCCTGTAGTCCTAGCTACATGGGAGACTGAGGTAGGAGGATGGCCTGAGCCCAAGAGGTTGAGGATGCAGTGAGCCACGATCACACCACTGCATTCCAGCGTTAGTAAAAGAGACCCTGCCTAAAAAATAAAAATAAAAAAAGGAGGCTCGAGCCACTGAGATAATCTTTTTTATAGTATTTGCACACCTCAGAGATATGGTAGGCATGGTTCAAGACCATGACTATAACGCAAATATCACAATAAAGTGAATCATATGATTTTTTTGTATTTCCAGTTTACATAAAAATTATGTTTACACTATCCTCCAGTTTATTAAGAATTCAATAGCATTATGTCTGAAAAAAACAATGTACATGCCATAACTAAAAATTGTTTATTGCTAAAAAATACTAGTAATCATCTTACCCTACAGCAAATTATAAATATCTTGCTAGTGGTGGATCTTGCCTCAATGTAGTTGGACATAGACTGACCTCGGTGGTGGTTGCTGAAGGTTGGGGTGACTGTGGCAATTTCTTAAGATAAGACAACAATGAAGTTTGCTGTACTAACTTCATTTCACAAAAATAATTCTCTGTGATGCTGTCTGATAGCTCTTTACCCACAGCAGAACTTATTTCAAAATTGGATTCCATCATCTCGAATCTTGCTGCTGCTTTCTCAACTAAGTTTATGTAATATTCTAAACCATTTATTCTCATTTCAACAATATTCACAGCATCTTCACCAGAGGAAGATTTATATCAAGAAACCACTTTTTGTGCACATCCTTATCTATTTCAGTCATGATATTCCATCGCTTACATCTTCAGGCTCAACTTCTAATTTTAATTCTCTTGCTATTTCCACCACATCTGTGGTGACTTCCTCCATTGAAGTCTTGAATCCCTCAAATTCATCCATGAGGTGTGAAATCAATTTTCTTTTAAACTCTTGTTAATATTAGCATTTTTACCTGCTCCCATGAATCAATGATCTTCTTATTGGCATCTAGAATAACGATTTTTTTTTCTCAAGGTCTTCAATGGACTTGCCCAAATTCATCAGAGGAATCACTATCTAGAGTGGTTGTAGCCTTATGGAATGTATTATAATAAAAATTGAAAGTCAAAATGACTCCCTGATATGTGCACTGCCGAATAGATGTGGGGTTAACAGTCATAAAAAAAAAAAATTAGTATCCTTGAACATTTCTATCAGAGTTGTTGAGTTGCGTTGTTAATGAACAGTAATATTTTGAAAATAATATATATTTTTGAGCAGTAGGTCTCCACAAGTGGGCCTAAAGTATTCAGTAAATCATGCTAGAAAAGAGGTGCTGTCATTCAGGCTTTGCTTTTCCATGTATAGGGCACAAACAGAGCACATTTAGCATAATTCATAAGGGCTTTGGGCTTTTTTGGAGCAGCAAATGAGTACTGGCTTCAATTTAATGTCACCAGCTGCATTTAGCCCCTAACAAGATAGTCACCTTGTCCTTTGAAGCTTTGAAGCCAGTCAGGGACTTTGCCTCTCTCAAAATGCATGTACCAAATGACCTCTTCTTCCAATAGAAAGCTGTTTTGTCTCATTAAAAATCTATTGTTCAATGTAGCAACCTCCATCCATTAGCTAGAGTTCTTGGGTAACTTACTGTAGCTTCTATATCAGAACTTGCTACTTCACTTTGCACTTTTATGTTATAGAGACAGCTTCTTTCCTTAAACCTCATGAACCAACTTCTGCCACATTCAAATTTTCTTTTCGCAGCTTATTCACCTCTTTCAGCCTTCACAAAAACAAAGAGAATTATGGCCTTGCTCTGAAATAGGCTTTGGCTTAAGTTAATGCTGGGTATGATTTGGTCTTCTATTTGAACCACTAGAACTTTCAACGTATTAGCAATAGGCGGTTGCTGATTATTTGCGTGTTCACTGAAGTAACACTTTTAATTCCCTTCAATAACTTTTTATTCTACATTCACAACTTGGCTAAATATTTGGTGCAAGAGGCCTAGCTTTCAGCCTATTTTGGCTTTAGATACACCTTCCTCACTAAGCTTAATTATTTCTAGCTTTTTATATAAAGTGAGAGACATGCAATTCTTTCTTTCACTTGAACAAGTAGGGGCCATTGTAGCATTATAAACTGACCTAATTTTAATATTGTTGTTTCTCAGGGAATAGGAAGGGTCAAGGAGAGGAAGAGAGTTGGGGAAGTGACTGGTTGGTGGAGTGTGTGTTGGTGGAACACACACAATTTACTTTACCAATTAACTTCACGATCTTATGAGGTCGTGGTCCATGGTGGCTTAAAACAATTACAATAGTAACAGAGATCACTAATTAAAGATCACTATAATAGGTATTATAATAATAATAAAAACATTGAAATATTGTTAGAATAACCAAGTGTATTTGTAAGAAGTGCCTATATAAGTGAAGCTCAATAAAGTGAAGCACAATAAAACAAGGTATGCTTGCAATTTGTACCATAGTCATTAATTTTTATTTTAATTTTTATTGATGCATAATAGATGCACAATTTGGTGGGTACATGTGATAATTTGACACATTTATATAATTTGTAGAGATCAAATCAATATAATTTTATGTAACAACATTATATAATTATAAAGATCAAATCAACATAATTTGTAATTTACATTCTCCATCATAGTACACCTTCAATCCTTGCCTTTTCTTAAATTAGAAACATTTAAATTATTATCTTCTGACTATCTTGAAACTTACAATATATTATTGTTAACTGCAGTCACCCTGTTGGTTCATCAAGTAGTAGGTTTTATTTCATCTATGAAACTGTATGTTTGTACCCATTAATAAACTTGTCTTCTCTTCTTTCCCCCTACGTTTCCTGGCCTCTGGCAACCATCATTCTACTGTCTATCTTCAAAAGATCTACTTTTATAGCTTCCTCATAAGAGTGAGAACATGTCTCCGCTTGACTTTTCACGCTTAATGAAATCCAGTTTCTACATGTTTCTGCAAATAACAGAGTTTCATTGTTTCCTTATGGCTGACTAATATTCCATTGTATATTCCATTTTCATTATCCATTCATCCATTGATGAACCCTAAGGTTAACTCCATATTTTGGCTAATCTAAATAATACTGCAATAAACATAGAAGTGCAGGTATGTATTCAATATACTGATTTCATTTATTTTAGGTGTATGCCAGACAGTTGGATTGTTGAATCATATGGTAGTTCTATTTTTAGGATTATGAGGAACTTCCATACAGTTGTCCATAGTGGTTATACTAATTTACATAACCCACCATAGTACAAAGGTTTTCCTTTCTCCAAATTCTCACTTGTTATTTCCATTATTTGCATTTCTCTGACGTTTAGTGACATTGATGCTTTCATATACCTGGTAGCCTTTTGTATATCTGCTTTTGAGAAATGTCTTTTCAGATTATTTGCCCATATTTTAATTAGATTTTTGTGCTTTTATTTTTTACTATTGAGTTGTTTCAATTGCTTATATATTCCTTATTAATCCCTTGTCAGATGAACAGATGAATAGCTTGAATTTTTTTTTTTTCTCATTCTATAGGTTGTCTTTCTAGTTTGTTGATTTTCTGTGCAGAAGCTTTTTAGCTTGATGCAATTTCATTTCATTTCTGTTTTTGTTCCCTATGTTTTTCAGGTCTTATTCAAAAAATGTTTTGCCAGACTAATGTCTTGTAGGATTTCTCTAATGTTTTCTTCTAGCAGTTTCATAGTTTCTGATCTTACATGTAAGCTGTTTCAGAAGAGTCTGTCTTGAGGCCATGTGGATTCAAACTGTCCCAAAGCATTATTTTTAGGAGAAGTAATATTAAGAGTGACTAGATTTTCTGATGAAACTATTAGAAAGATTATTAGAAAACTATTAGAAACGAAAGAAATGATTATTCTTATCATCTTTCCGGGGAACCGTGGAACCACAAGATGTCAAAGTGGTCAGTTAGGACAATGAACAAAATCAATAATTGCAATCAAACCTTTATGTATTTAAAGCCAAAGTATAAGCAAGATGTAATAAACAAGCTTCAGCTTTGCAGTTTTTTTTTTTTTTTTTTTTTTTTTAGACGGAGTCTCGCTGTGTCGCCCAGGCTGGAGTGCAGTGGCGCGATTTCGGCTCACTGCAAGCTCCGCCTCCCGGGTTCCCGCCATTCTCCCGCCTCAGCCTCCGAGTAGCTGGGACTACAGGCGCCCGCCACCTCCCCGGGCTAGTTTTTTTTTTTTGTATTTTTAGTAGAGACGGGGTTTCACCGTGTTAGCCAGGAGGGTCTCGATCTCCTGACCTCGTGATCCACCCGCCTCGGCCTCCCAAAGTGCTGGGATTACAGGCTTGAGCCACCGCGCCCGGCCAGCTTTGCAGTTTTTTATATTTCCCGTGGAACTGCATCTGGTGGGGTCAGACAAACAGCAACACCTGGGGGAAATAATAGACCAAACATGATCTATAGTCCAAGAATGTCCTGGACTCTTTGCTGGAAGTATCAGATCCTAGGCAGTACTTTTAGCATTAGTCAAGGTCTGACAGGTGAGACGATTTTTCATCCTGTTTCAGCATTTTCTAGTGGCAATGGCAATTATGTGTGTAGACCCAGTCTAGGTAGTGTCTGAACCCTTAGGAGACTTCCTCTTGATGATCTAGAATTAATTAGTTACACATATGCTTGATCTGGGATGGAAAACAATTCAGTTTCTGTATTTTACTGACAAGAGTGTTCTGTTATTTGGTTTTGTTCCTTTTCATCAGTGTAGGGTTTTTTTCTGGTAGGTATTCACAGGGTAACAAAAAGCTTATCAGGAGCAGAACCATTTTTTATTTAAATGCCTCATCCCAATGGAGTGGCTTGATTTATTGCCAGTCTGAGGCTTGCCCCTGGACCTACTAAACGGTCAGAGCATGAGCCATAGTCCACCAATTAGTGGAAATGCAGCATGGCTCACTGTAGGGTAGCTTGGATTGTCATTCATATCATATGAAGCTCTGCTTATTGTTTTGAACATGATTTACTGTGCCCTGTAAGCGACAGATCTGTCTCAAGTAGGATAATTTTGAGAAGAGAATAGCACTAGGTAACATTAGTCAGGTTGCTTCATGGTATTCCACATTCCCTACTAATATGGCCCTAAATTATAGCAATTCTCTCAGGACTTGGGGGCAAGATTATTACTATTATTACTGTTGTTTACTATTGAGTTATTAGAGCTCCCTATATATTCTGGCTATTATTCCTAGATGAATCAGATTGCTAGTTTGCAAATATTTTCTCCCATTTTGCATATTGTCTCTTAATTTTGTTGATTATTTCGTTTGTTGCATGGAAGTTTTTTATCTCAATGTAATCCCAATTTGTCTATTTTTAATTTAGTTACTTGTGTTTTGAAGTCACACTCAAAAGATCTTTGCCCAGAATAATGTCCCACATTATTTCCCCAATCTTGTATTCTAGTAATTTCATAGTTTCAGGTCTTATATTTATTTATTTTATTCAATTTCATTTGATTTTTTTGCATATGGTAAGAGGCAGAGATCTAGTTTCATTCTTCTGCAACTGGTTACCCAGTTTTACCAAGAACATTTATTGAAGAGGATATCTTTTCCCAATTATATATCCTTGGAACCTGTGCCAAAAGTGAGTTTACTATAAATGTGTGTATTTATTTCTGAGTTCTACATTAATTTCCATTGGCATATGTGTCTGTCTTTATGACAGTACCATGCAATTTGGTTACTGTAACTTTGTAGTATATTTTAAAATCACTTAGTTTGATGTGTTCAGCTTTGTTCTCTTCGCTCAGAATTGTTTTGGCTATCTAGTCTTTTGTAGTTCCATATACATTTTAGAAGTTATTTTTCTACTTCTGCAAAAATTGTCATTGATGTTTTGCTAGAAATTGCATTGAATCTGTAAATTTAATTTGGCAGAATTGTCACTTTAACAATGTTAATTATTTCAGTTTATAAGCCTGTAATATCTCTTATTTTTTGGTATTCTTTTCAATTTCTCTCATCAGTGTTTTATAGTTTTGCTTCTGTAGATCTTTCATTTCTTTGGTTAAATGGATTCCTAGGTATTTTATATTCTTTGTGGCTACTGTACATGAGATTACTTACTTGATTCCTTTTACAAATTGTTCACTGTTGACATATCTAAATGCTACTGATTTTTGTATGTTGCTTTTATATTCTGCAAATTTAATGAAATTTGTTTATTAGTGCCAACAGATTTTGTTTGTGTGTATGTTTTTTCTGGAGTCTTCAAGTTTTTCTAAGTATAAGATCATGTCATTTGCAAAAAGGGTTAATTTGGTTTCTTTCCTTGCAATTTGGATGCCCTTTATTTCTTTCTCTTGCTTAATTGCTCTGGCCAGGACTTCCAGTAGTATGTTGCAGAAATGTGATAAAAGTGAACAACATTGCCTTGTTCCAGATCTTGGAGAAAAGGAATTCAATTTTTTTTTTTTTTTTTTCTACTCAATGTGATATTAGCCATGGCTTTGTCATATGTGGTCTTTATTATTGTGAGGTATTTCCTTCTATTAGCCCAGCTTGTCGAAAAAAAATTTTTAATCACAAAAGGATGTTGAATTTTATCCAATGTTTTCACAGCTTCTGTTGAAATAAGTATAATTTTTTTGTTCTCAAACCTGTTAATGTGATTTGTCATGTTTATTGGTTTGCGTATGTTGAACAATCCTTACATTCCTGGGATAAACCCCGCTTGATCACAGCGAATGATATTTTTAATGTGCTATTGAATTCCATTTGCTATTATTTTGTTGAGAATTTCTGCAGCTATGTTTATCATTGATATTAATCTACAGTTTTCTTTTTTTTTTTTTGTTGCATCACTATCTGGTTTTGACATCAGGGTAATGCTAGCCTCATAGAATGTATTTGAAAGCATTTCTTGTTCTTCAATTTTTTTCCAATAATTTTGATAGAATTGATAATAGTTTTTAAAAAATATTTGGCAGATTTTAGGATTTTAGCAGTGAAGCCATCATGTCCTGGGCTTTTCTTTGATGGAAGACTTTTTTATTTGTGCTTTGATTTCATTATTCATTCCTGGTTTATAGAATTTTTTTTTAATGTCCCTGCTATTATTATATTATAGCTTGTCTATTCCTTTAAATCTATTAATATTTGTTTGATATACTTGGGAGCTCCAGTATTGTGTGCATAGATATTTATTATTGTTATATTCTCATGATAAATTGATTGCTTTGTCTTTACGTAGTGACATTCTTTGTCTCTATTTTCAGTATTTTATTTGCAATCTTTTATCTGATATAAGTATAGCTACTTCTGATTTTTCTGGTCTCCGTTTACACGGAGTATCTTTTTCTGTCCCTTCACTTCCTTTTTCTGGGTGTCTTTATGGGTGATGTCAGTTTCTCATAGGCACTATATAGTTGGGTCTTGTTTCTTAATTCATTCAGCTACTTTATCTCTTTTAATTGAATAATTGAGTAAAATTACATTCAGTGTCATTATTGATGAGGAAAAGTGTACTGCTGCTGTTTTGTTGCCACTTATCTGAATGTTTCATAGCTTCTCTCTTTCTTCCTTTTTTTCAGTCTTACATTTGCCTAATTTTTATGGTAGTATGTTTTATTTCATTACATTTTTATTTTTAGTGAATCTATCATATTTTTACACTGGGGTTACCATGAGTCTTACAAAAAACATATTTTAGATATAACAAGTTATTTTAAAGGATTATAACTTCTCTTAGATTGCAAAGAAAATAGAAACAAATGACAACAGAATAAAAGAAAAAAAAAAAAAAACTCTACATTTTAACTCCATTCCCTCCACTATGTTTTGACTTTTTGTTGTCTCAATTTACACATTTTCATATTGTGCATTGCTTTGCGGGTTGTTGTAGGTATTTTTTTTTTTGTAGATTTGTGTTTTGAACTTCATACGAGGATTATGAGTGGATTGCACACCACAATTATAGTGTTAGAGTATTCTGAGTTTTCTGTGTATATTTTACCAATGGGTTTTATACCGCATATTTTCTTTTTGCATGCTAGTGGTTCTTTTTCATCAGATTGAAGAAATTCACTTAGAATTTCTTATAAGACAGAGCTGGTGTTAGTGAATTCTCTCAGTTTGTTGTTGTTGTTGTTGTTGTTGTTCTGGGAAATAGTTTATATTTCCATATTTGAACAATAGCTCTGCTGAAAACAGCATGCCTGGATGGCATTTTTTTTTCTTTCAGTACCTTAAAAATGTTGTTCCATTCTCTTCTGATCTGTGTACTTTCTATTTAGAAGTCTCTTGCCGAATAAACTAGAACTCCTTTACATGTTATTTGCTTATTTTCTCCTGTTCCTTTTAGGATCCTCTCTTTGCCATTGGCCTTGTAGATTTTGATCATTGTGTCTTGTGTTGGTCTTATTGAGATTGAAAGTGTTGTGTGTTTTCTGACCTTCCTGTACCTACATATTTATCTCTTTCTCGAGTTTTTGATAGTTTTCTGTTATTGTTTGTTTGAATAAGCTTTATATTTCTTATTTACTCTTGTTCTACTCACTTTTAAACAACAATAATTTTTAGATTTCATCTATTGAGGTAATTTTTTATATCTTGTAGATAATCTTTGTATCTTTTCATTCTTTTTTCTTTTTCCTTCTCTGATTACATTTTCAAATAGCCTGTCTTTGAGGTCATTAATTATTTCCTCTGCTTGATCCAGTCTGCTGTTGTCTCTAATGTATTTTTCAGTTTGTCAAATCTATTTATTTCAAGATGCCTATTTAATTTTTAAAAATTATTTCAATCTTTTCATTAATTTTTATGATTATTAGTTTCCAAATTGCTTCTCTGTGTTATCTTCAAGGTCACTGAGTTTCCTTAAAACTGCTATTTTGGATTCTTCATCAGGGAGCTAATAACATATTGCTGTCTTGTTAGGGTCTGTTACTGTTTCTAGCTTTGTCAGTTTAAGTAGGAGAAACACGGTTTTCTGTTTGCATTATTTCTTGTTAATTTACATCTAGTCTTTGCATTGAAGGTCTTTGCATTAGTTATTTATTCTAGTCTTCTCTATCTGGCTTGAGTTTCTTTCTTTCTTCTTTTTTTTTTTTTTTTTTTTCGATATATTTGCTTGGAGATTCTTTTTTATTTACCTGTTGGTTACTTTTTTCTATTATATCACTACCTCCTCACTGGCATTTGATGATGCTTTAGGCCGAGCTATGCCTCATTTCTAGAAAAAAAAAAAAAAAATCAGAGAGCTATCTGTCCCAACTGGAGATGTCTCAAAGAGGATATCACAGTCGTATGGGAGGGCTGACTAGATGTTTGTGGCCAGGGGGCCTGTGGAACACACTTTCTACAGCGTGGTGCTGCTTTGGCATCTCCTTTCCCCAAGTTACAGAGCAGAGTTTCCAGGGCTGGGAATGGTGGTCTTCCTTTCCCTTTTGTCTCTGGATATCCTCAAGGATATTTATCTCTGTAGGCACTCCCAATGCTTCCCTTGGGTGAAGACAAGGATAGGTCTGCTGCCAGGGAACTCAAAATGGTGGGGAAGTTGCTTGTCCACCTCAATCTGACTTTTATTTAGTGTAGAAACTAAGAGTCAGGGAAACATTTTCCAGGTCCTTGGTGCTGCATATATTGGGGACAGGGACATCGTGGATATAGAAGTCCAATTTTCTTATCATTTGCTTGGAGATTTTTCACTTCTCTATGGCTCAGAAACCTCTCCCATCCTCATGTTTGAGTTCTGGGATATGGCTGGTCATAATCTCACCACTGTATGTTTGTTTCTGATTTCCTGTTAGCATGGGTGATATCAATCCTTTTTGGCCAACATTTTTGAACTGGACGTCCCAATAATTTCTTAATATCTAACTTACTCTAAGTTCTCAAGTAACTTTTATGCATATTTCTATAATCAATGTTACTAATTTATACAAATTGTTCTAATTATACATTCTGTTTTGTGGCAAGAGAGAAACTTGGCTCATGTTTTAACATTAAAAAAAAAATCCCCAAAGAAAAGTCAAAGACACGTGTAAAGGAAATCAGCATAAATGCTTTTTGATAAATGAAAATAGTTTTATAGTACGGCTATAAAGCTCTTTCACATATTCTAAAGAGAAGTGCTTACAAGGAAAAATTAATCAGTATATTCTCAATTAAAACTAAATAGCTTAAGTTTAGTAAGTTATTTATTCTCTTTTAGAGGATATAGTATTTTTATATTCTTAGATATTACGTGTAGTAAATTCTGTAGTTGCGAATAGAATTGTTGAATAAATGTACAGAAAAGAGGTATTTTATGTCACTATACAAACATATAAAATTTAGTTTTAAAAGTATAAGCACTAGGGGGTGGAGCAAGATGGCCGAATAGGAACAACTCCAGTCTCCAACTGCCAGCGCGAGCGACACAGAAGACCGGTGATTTCTGCATTTTCAACTGAGGTACTGGGGTCATCTCACTAGGGAGTGATGGACAATCGGTGCTGGTCAGCTGCTGCAGCCTGACCAGCGAGAGCTGAAGCAGGGCGAGGTATCGCCTCACCTGGGAAGCGCAAGGGGGAAGGGAATCCCTTTTCCTAGCCAGGGGAACTGAGACACACAACACCTGGAAAATCGGGTAACTCCCACCCCAATACCGCGCTTTAAGCAAACGGGCACACCAGAAGAATATATCCCTCCCCTGGCCGGGAGGGTCCCACGCCCACGGAGCCTCCCTCATTGCTAACACAGCAGTCTTTCCGCGATGTAACCACAAGGCAGCAGCGAGGCTGGGGGAGGGGCGCCCGCCATTGCTGAGGCTTAAGTAGGTAAACAAAGCCGCTGGGAAGCTCCAACTGTGTGGAGCTCACAGCAGCTCAAGGAAACCTACCTGTCTCTATAGACTCCACCTCTGGGGACAGGGAACAGCTAAAAAAACAACAGGGGAAGCAGCAGAGGACTGAGCAGATGTGAACGACTCTGTCTGACAGCTTTGAAGAGAGCAGTGGAACTCCCAACACGGAGGTTGAGATCTGAGAATGGACAGACTGCTCAAGTGGGTCCCTGACCCCTGAGTAGCCTAACTGGGAGACATCCCCCACTAGGGTCAGTCTGACACCCCACACCTCACAGGGTAGAGTACACCCCTGAGAGGAAGCTTCCAAAGTAAGAATCAGACAGGTACACTCGCTGTTCAGCAATATTCTATCTTCTGCAACCTCTGACTAAGATTGCAGCAGAATTGAAGGAGATAGAGACACAAAAAACCCTCCGAAAAATCAATGAATCCAGGAGTTGGTTTTTTGAAAAGATCAACAAAATTGACAGACCACTAGCAAGACTAATAAAGAAGAAAAGAGAGAGGAATCAAATAGATGCAATAAAAAATGATAAAGGGAATATCACCACCGACCCCACAGAAATACAAACTACCATCAGAGAATACTATAAACACCTCTACGCAAATCAACTAGAAAATCTAGAAGAAATGGATAATTTCCTGGACACTTACACTCTCCCAAGACTAAACCAGGAAGAAGTTGAATCCCTGAATAGGCCAATAGCAGGCTCTGAAATTGAAGCAACAATTAATAGCCTACCCACCAAAAAAAGTCCAGGACCAGATGGATTCACAGCTGAATTCTACCAGAGGTACAAGGAGGAGCTGGTACCATTCCTTCTGAAATTATTCCAATCAATAGAAAAAGAGGGAATCCTCCCTAACTCATTTTATGAGGCCAACATCATCCTGATACCAAAGCCTGGCAGAGACACACACAAAAAAAAGAGAATTTTAGACCAATAGCCCTGATGAACATCGATGCAAAAATCCTCAATGAAATACTGGCAAACCGGATTCAGCAGCACATCAAAAAGCTTATCCACCATGATCAAGTGGGCTTCATCCCTGGGATGCAAGGCTGGTTCAACATTCACAAATCAATAAACGTAATCCAGCATATAAACAGAACCAAAGTCAAGAACCACATGATTATCTCAATAGATGCAGAAAAGGCTTTTGACAAAATTCAACAGCCCTTCATGCTAAAAACGCTCAATAAATTCGGTATTGATGGAACGTACCTCAAAATAATAAGAGCCATTTATGACAAACCCACAGCTAATATCATACTGAATGGGCAAAAACTGGAAAAATTCCCTTTGAAAACTGGCACAAGACAGGGATGCCCTCTCTCACCACTCCTATTCAACATAGTGTTGGAAGTTCTGGCTAGGGCAATCAGGCAAGAGAAAGAAATCAAGGGTATTCAGTTAGGAAAAGAAGAAGTCAAATTGTCCCTGTTTGCAGATGACATGATTGTATATTTAGAAAACCCCATCGTCTCAGCCCAAAATCTCCTTAAGCTGATAAGCAACTTCAGCAAAGTCTCAGGATACAAAATTAATGTGCAAAAATCACAAGCATTCTTATTCACCAGTAACAGACAAGCAGAGAGCCAAATCAGGAATGAACTTCCATTCACAGTTGCTTCAAAGAGAATAAAATACCTAGGAATCGAACTTACAAGGGATGTAAAGGACCTCTTCAAGGAGAACTACAAACCACTGCTCAGTGAAATCAAAGAGGACACAAACAAATGGAAGAACATACCATGCTCATGGATAGGAAGAATCAATATCGTGAAAATGGCCATACTGCCCAAGGTTATTTATAGATTCAATGCCATCCCCATCAAGCTACCAATGAGTTTCTTCACAGAATTGGAAAAAACTGCTTTAAAGTTCATATGGAACCAAAAAAGAGCCCGCATTGCCAAGACAATCCTAAGTCAAAAGGACAAAGCTGGAGGCGTCATGCTACCTGACTTCAAACTATACTACAATGCTACAGTAACCAAAACAGCATGGTACTGGTACCAAAACAGAGATATAGACCAATGGCACAGAACAGAGTCCTCAGAAATAATACCACACATCTACAGCCATCTGATCTTTGACAAACCTGAGAGAAACAAGAAATGGGGAAAGGATTCCCTATTTAATAAATGGTGCTGGGAAAATTGGCTAGCCATAAGTAGAAAGCTGAAACTGGATCCTTTCCTTACTCCTTATACGAAGATTAATTAAAGATGGATTAGAGACTTAAATGTTAGACCTAATACCATAAAAACCCTAGAAGAAAATCTAAGTAGTACCATTCAGGACATAGGCATGGGCAAGGACTTCATGTCTAAAACACCAAAAGCAACGGCAACAAAAGCCAAAATTGACAAATGGGATCTAATTAAACTAAAGAGCTTTTGCACAGCAAAAGAAACTACCATCAGAGTGAACAGGCAACCTACAGAATGGGAGAAAATTTTTGCAATCTACTCATCTGACAAAGGGCTAATATCCAGAATCTACAAAGAACTCAAACAAATATACAAGAAAAAAACAAACAACCCCATCCAAAAGTGGGCAAAGGATATGAACAGACATTTCTCAAAAGAAGACATTCATACAGCCACCAGACACATGAAAAAATGCTCATCATCACTCGTCATCAGATAAATGCAAATCAAAACCACAATGAGATATCATCTCACACCAGTTAGAATGGCAATCATTAAAAAATCAGGAAACAACAGGTGTTGGAGAGGATGTGGAGAAATAGGAACACTTTTACACTGTTAGTGGGATTGTAAACTAGTTCAACCATTATGGAAAACAGTATGGCAATTCCTCAAGGATCTAGAACTAGATGTACCATATGACCCAGCCATCCCACTATTGGGTATATACCCAAAGGATTATAAATTATTCTACTACAAAGACACATGCACACGTATGTTTATTGCAGCACTATTCACAATAGCAAAGACTTGGAATCAACCCAAATGTCCATCTGTGACAGACTGGATTAAGAAAATGTGGCACATATACACCATGGAATACTATGCAGCCATAAAAAAGGATGAGTTTGCGTCCTTTGTAGGGACATGGATGCAGCTGGAAACCATCATTCTTAGCAAACTATCACAAGAAGAGAAAACCAAACACCGCATGTTCTCCCTCATAGGTGGGAACTGAACAATGAGATCACTTGGACTCGGGAAGTGGAACATCACACATTGGGGCCTATCATGGGGAGGGGGGAGGGGAAGGGATTTCATTGGGGAGTTATACATGATATAAATGATGAATTGATGGGTGCTGACGAGTTGATGGGTGCAGCACACCAACATGGCACAAATATACATATGTAACAAACCTGCAAGTTATGCACATGTACCCTAGAACTTAAAGTATAATAAAAATAAAAAAATAAAACAAAAATAGCAGTTGGAGACAGAACATATGCAAAATAAAAACTTTTTAAATACAAAATAAATAAATAAATAAAAGTATAAGCAGCTATAAAATAAATTATACATCACAACCTGAGTATTTTTCCATAGCCTTTAACAGCTTAATCATTAAAGAAAATAAAAATCTCTCAATTACCACTGTGGAGAAGTTTCTAAAGAAAGTTCCTAGAAAAAAGAATAGATAATTTCTGCAGCTGGAGCGTAATTCATGCTGTTTAGAAATATTTTCTTAGTTTTAATTTTTTAAACTAAGTATTGAAGTATTGTTTTAATCCATATACCTCTGTTAGAGACCCAGAATAGCAATAACCATTCCTTTCCAATTATATGCACCAGATTCTCATCTTCAAATACAATAATAAGAACAATAAATCTTAATAATCTTTGATTAAGAAGTTGCTCTTTGCCTGCCAGAGCTGTAGCTTATTTAGCTCTCACAATGACCCAGTTAGAGGTATTCTGCTCATGGAGATAAGAACTGAAGCACAGTTAACAAACTGAGAAATAGTTAATGAGATTAGTGAAATGAACCATTGATAAAGGTAAAGGTTTACTTGTACCATAAACATAACTTGGATTTCAGAAGGTTGGTGTGAACATTTAGTTAATTTTTTAAAATTTGACTGATACACTTTTAAGTACCAGCCATATGTAAGGGATTGTTAATAGCAGTAGTTGTACAAGTAATAATGAAAACAGTAATGCCAGTAGATCCTTAACAATGTAAACATTTCTAATTTTTTTACACAGGTTTTTTGTATTGCTCTATTTTAGCCTGAGAGAAACATTAATTTTGTTGTCATAGATATATTTTTTTCACATTTTATAGTGTAGTTGTTATATTATTGACAAGGTCATAAGCTGACTTTTAAGTCAGGTGTGATATGTCTATTTCAAGAAACCAGCACTTCAATGGATGAATTTAAGCTAAAAATTTTGGGGGAGGTCCAAAATAAAAAGACTTTATCAATTGAACTGACCAGTTCAAGAGCTTTATTATTATTTTTTTTAATTCCCAAGTCACTGTTGTTTATAAAGACATCTATAACCTACCTGACCTTGCTCCATTACTGATGTTTGGACTCCTACACACTGGAAAGGCACCGAATCACTAGGGAAAAATGCTCTGCAAGTGTGGCCATTGTTCTCACACTTCTCAACTCCCAAGTGCATGTACATACTATTTAAATAGAGTCTTATCCAGGGTGTCGCTTACTATAAATGACTTTCTAGTTAGGCAGAGATAGCAGATCCACAACTCTGCTCCTTAAACCACAACAATCACAGTCAGATCCTATCAGAGGACATGACTCGAAATTTTCACACGGACAAGTAGCCAATTCTAAGAGTTTCATAAAGTTAAATTTCTTATTTAAAATATATTATTTCTTAGAAGCCCCCCAGTGTTTCTTGAACTTAAATTTATTTTAGCTTGAATTACTATTTCTTGAGCCTCCTTAATCTAAAGTGGAAGAAAAAAAACAGATTAGTCAGTCTCATTGCCTGTAAGAATGTGCCTCATAATTAACTTAACTGCTTCTGGTAGGATGACATTTTAGAGAAAATAGATTTATTTTTCTACCATTGTGTGCCATTGATATGAGTTGATTCTGTTTGTTACTCACTACGCTCTATCAGTTAGTACTTACTCCTTAACTTTATCAAGTCTGATTTTTACAAATATTTTAATGTGAATGGCATTAACTCATCATGTTTCTGATGTGATGTGGTGAATTATCAAATGTGTATTAATTAATAAGTTTAAGTAAATGAATTTATTAAGTATTACCTAAATCAATAATTAATATTCTTCTTCAGAGTGGAAACAATGAATTCTCTCTCGTCTTAATATCTTTCAAAGATTCATTGTGTCAATCTGTGTCCTCCATGAAGGAGATGCTAAAACAGATTTAGAATTACAGGACATTTATTAAAAGGTAACAGCTGTGAAAGATAGTGGAGAAAGTAGTATAAGCAGGAAAAGCTTTCAAACAACAATGATAATCTGATGACAGTGAAAGAAGTCAGGGAGAACGAAAGATCAGGAAGAACAATCCTCACAGTGCTGTGCAACACAGAGAAACTTTCAGTCATACTAATGGCAAGCTCTAGCCTAAAAATTGCCCCTACAAGAGTCTCACCTTGAGAATAATGGCTGGACCCTGTCACTCCATGTACACTTGTGGTAGGCAGATAATGATCCCCCAAATATACCCACATCCTAATTCTCAAAACTTATGAACATGTCATGCTACGTAGTAAAGGAAAATTAAAATTGCTGGTGGAATTAAAGATTCTAATCAAGTGACTTAAAAATAGGCAGATTATTTTGGATTATCTGAGTGTTCACAATATAACCACAATATTGGAACCACAATTTTGGAAATTTTAAGCAGCAGGTTTATGTACATTATCTTCTTTCTACTCTCTCACCAATTTTTCCCCTTTTTCTTCTTTCTTTTTTTTATATATGACTCGTCCCAAACACAAAAGAAATGATACTTCTGTACTATTCTGTTTACTATGGAAATGTCCTCCTCAGTTTAGATTAATGCTTCTAAATATGATGCAATAAAGTGTCTGACTCCGTTTTTGATGTTAGATCCATGACACGTTTCACACTCTACACTTTCTTCTTTTCCTCTTGCCTCATATATAGGAAATCCAAAAAGAAACATTGAACGTGCTTTCTTTGGCACTAGCAGGGAAGGTCAAACCATGTAAACTCAGGCAGAAGGCAAGAGAAACTCTTACGCAATCCTAACCCCTAATCACAATAAATACCAAAGCTACAAGCCCCTCCCATTGCCTAAGCCATTTAAGTCCAGTAATGGCTGCTTTCCTCTCCTGAGAAAACATATATCAATGCCAAAACATAACATTCAAACTCTTAAGTTAGTCTCTACCATCAACCAGACATAGTCCAGTTACCCTGAAAGAGGGAAAAAATGTAGAAACATTAATGTTCTATCTTTCAGAAAAGATTAAAAATGTTCATTTATTAAATATTCTTTGGGTTATACCATAGACAGGGCTCTCTATTTTTGAATGTCTACTTAATGCATCCTAGAATAGAGTAATTACTTAGATTAGAAGGATTCAAAATCATACAGGATCTAGTAAGTAACAGTGTGAGAAACAGGACATTAGAATTTCAGATGAAATGCTAGGAAAATATTTGACTTAGGAGAAGGTCTAATCTGGAATTTGTAAATACTGATGCTTTTAAAATGTGAGGGTATTATATCAATACAATTGTTAATATAAATTTAGGTAACTTAATTTGGAAAAAGAAATACATCTCTACAAATTACCAATGGCAAAATCTTGACAAATACTACTAGCATAGAAACATTTAGGAAAATGACAATGTTTTATTAATTAACTTTATTACTGATGCATACTCAATATGTTACACTGATTTTTTAATGATTTTTCTTCAGAGAGAAGAAAAAGAAGTGTATTTTTCTCTAGCATGATGAACGAATATTTGCTAGATTTTGTTGTTGATGTATAAGAAAACTATCACATACATGACTAGTTTTTAGAAATGCTGTGTAGATGACTGGATTGTTATTAATGTTGGAAATTCTCTACCTAGTTTCTTTTATAAATGAGTTGTACTTATTTAGAAGAATTTTTGGCAAACTAACTTTTATCTCCTGAATTTTGAAAGCTGCTTTGTTTTTGCTTTACCATCTTAGTCCTTGCAGTATTGGGCACTGATGTTTATTTCCTATAAACCGTCTTTCCTGCACCCTTGTGTCCCAAAGTGGACAACCTGACACAGTGGATGGTTGGCAATGCTGTTCTGAGAAACCATTAATACATGGGAGGAGCAATTAATAACTTAGTTACACATGGATAGAAGTGTTAGTCATATAATTATTTCTCAGACTCAAACAAATGTTCATTCCTAAACCACCATGCACAAGACATTTAACAGAAAACATCAGTCAATGTAAAAAGAGTCATCTGTCTGAAACAGTTATTACTATGGACTGAATGTCTTTCCAAAATTCGTATGTTGAAACTCTACAGTCCATTGTGATGATATCTGGAGATGGGGCCTTTGGAAGATAAGTAGATTGTGAACATGGAGCTTCTTGATGGGATTCATATTATTATAACTCGAGACTGGAGAAAGCTTGCTTCTTCTGTGCTCTCTGCCATGTAAAAATACAATAAGAAGACAGCCATTAAAAAACCAGAAAGACCCTCACCAAATATCAAATCTGCTACCAGTTTTATTCTGGCCTCTAGAACTATAAGAAATAAATGCTTGCTCTCTAAGCCATCAGGTATGTGGTATATGTGTTATAATAGCCTGAAGTAAGACAATTATAACACCTATTTAAAAATTTTACAAAAATATATGACAGTGTTGATAATTGCTAAGACCCCTTCAAGTGTCTTAGAAACAGCTCATAGAAGTGGGAGGACTTGGAACTTAAATTCAAAATATTTCAATTGAAGTGAATTATTTATTGAATTTTAAGACTACATTTAAAAAGTCACTTCTTAGGCAATACTATTTTTCTTATTCTTAATTTTCTCATACAACATTCCATACTACGTGCCCTCAGAAACATATGCAGTGACAAATATATTATTTATGGTAAAAGAACAGGCTGATTTCAAGTCTGTCTCTGGTATTCTTTTTTTTTTCCAACTTTTTTTTAAAACATTCAAACATATAGGGAAGTTAATATAATATTATAATTGTATATATGTGACCACATGTATTTTATGATTATACTCTTCACTTAGATTTATAATTAACATTTTAGTAAACATTTTATCTCATCTCTTTATGAATCCATCAAATATAATTAAGTATATTGAAAAGAAAAATTGAGATATTAGTATATTCTCTTGATGCATATCACTAATCAGAATTCACTATGTTTTATAGATTTTTTTTTTTTTTTAAAGATCAAATTTACTTAAGTTGGAATGAAGAAATTAGTATTTCTATTGACTGGATTTGACAACAGCATACACTGAACTCAAACTATTATCAAAGTAAGAATGTTGTATCACCCTGAATAGTTCTCTCTTGTCCCTACTTAGACAGTCTCCATCCTCAGTCTGTAAGACTAACCATTTTCATTTTGTGTGTGTCTGATTATTTTTCTGCTATGAATTAGTTTTGCCTAATGGAAATGCAAACACACAATATGTACTTTTTGTTTGTGATTGCGCTTAACATATATTTTTGAAATTTATTTTTGTTGTTGCATGTGCAATTAGCTCCTTTTAATTGCTCAGTAAATGCCCTATTATGGCCTTTAGCAAACTCATAATAACAAATAGTTGAGAGAATATGACACAACAGCAATTCTTATACAGTAAAATTCCACTGTAAATAGATATCACTGTTTACATATCAATTCTGTTGTTGATTGACAACAGGGATCCTTCCTGATTTTTATATTTTAATCAATTATTTTTTCTGCTTTATTGCAAAAAAGAAAGCTCCTAGAACAATTCTCGGCTGCAATATTTAATTCCCACAGTGCAACAAAACTAAGTATGACTATATGTAGGCTTGTCATGTTTTTACATTATCTGTTTAAGAACATCTTTCTTATATATCTAGTTGACAACTAACTTGTATTATAAATAGATTTTTATCATTATAAAATGTTTTCTGTACTTATTGAGCATCTGATTTTTAAAATTCTGTTAGTATAGTGAATCACAGTGATTGGTTTCTGAATGTTACAAAAACTGTGCATTCTTGGAATGAATAAAATTTTGCAATGAAATATTCTTATGTAGTGGTGCAATCAATTTGCTAATATACTTACAACCTTTTGTTTCTGTGTTCCTGAGGGAAATGTAAAATTTTATCTTACTTTATGTTTTTTTGTAATATCTAAACCTATGTTCTTCTGGTATTTTCAGAAAGATACTTTTGTAAGATTTGTTCTATGTCTTTCTTGTTTAATAGAATTTCCTAATAAAACTATCTGAGCTTTTGTTTTTTTGTAGGAATATTGTCATAATTGATTCAAATTTTAAATAGACGTAAGATCAATTTTTTCTGCTTCATCTTGTGTCTGATTCAATAAGTTGTACTTTTTAATGATTTTTCTCCTTAAATGGAGAAACTTAATGACAACTTAAATGTTGTCAAATTTATAGGTTTTAAGTTGTAACTATTATTTCCTTATGATTATTTTATTTTCCATATTATCTGTAATGATGATTCCTCTTTATACCTCTTGACATTGGTAGTCTGTTTTATTTTTCACTTTTTAAATTCTTCTCTAATTTAGCAAGGTGTTTATCAATATTGTTGATTTTTTTTCACAGTACCAATTTTTGGACTTTGCTAATATTTTTATTATTTTTTACTTTATTAATTTATGTTTTATCTTTGTTATTTTTCCCTAATGCTTACATTTGGCATAGTTTGATATTGTTTTTAAAACCTAAATGCAGAATTTTAGTTTATTGTATATCTGTCTGTTCTAACACAAGCATTTAAAGCTATACATTTCCTCAAATCATAGCTTTCACGGCATTCCACAGATTTTGATATATTTTATATTTATTGTTTTCAGTTTAAAATCTGTAATTTTATTTGTAATTTATTAGTTGTTTCATAATTTATTTAGAAATTTGTTGTTTATCAAATGCAGGAAGGCTCTCTACATATGTTTGTAAATTTTAATTTAAATCTGTTGAGATGAGAGAATATATTCTGCATGATTTCAAAGATTTTACATTTAATAAGATTTGTTTTAAGGATCACTGTATAATGTATACGTGAGCATACTGTTTACATTTCAGAATAATATGTACTCTGGTGTTGCTGGGTAAATATAGAGCTGAATGATTATCATGTAGGTCAAGGTAGTTGACTTTACTAATATTTCATCAGATTATTTTAACAATTGTAGTGAAACAAGTGTAAAAGTTCTATTATTTGTAAATTTTCTCTCCATATGAATTCCACATTTTTGCTTCATATTTCTTGAAGCTCTTTTATTAGACCAGTTTTTTGCTTTTTATGTCACTGTGATTAATTGATCTTTTTAATTGTTGAGAAATGGACATCTTTTTCTTTAGCAATATAGTTTTCTCAAAGTCTATATTATCTGATATTAATATGCCATTCTATCATTTGATTATTAACCTTTGCATTATAAAACATTTTCAAGCACATATTTTCAAATGACAATATTATTATTGTTAAATTAGACATCTTTGAGATAGCATTGAGGTTGACCTTTGCTTTTCTTTTAAACTTATGTTGACAAACTCTATCGTTAGGTGGAATGTTTTGTCCCATAATATTTACTGTACTCATTTGTGATGAATAATTTTACGTAATTATTTGGCTAAGATCTGGTACCCAGTTATTTAAGTAAACACTAATCTATGTGTTGCAGCAAAGACATTTTTAGATGTGTTTAACACCAACTATGATTTGACTTAAGAAAGAGTTTAGGGTTGAAATTATGGTTGGGCTCATTCAATCAGTTGAAGTCCTTAAGAACAAAAACTGAAATTTTGTTGAGAAGAAATTTGGCCTTAAAATGGCATCTCTTGGGAGGGCTGAGGCGGACAGATCATGAGGTCAGGAGTTCGAGACCAGCCTGACCAACATAGTGAAATCCCATCTCTACTAAAAATACAAAAAGTCGCCCAGTGTGGTGGTATGCACCTGTAATCCCAGCTACTCAGGAGGCTGAGACAGGATAATCAGTTGAACCCACGAGGCAGAGATTGCAGTGAGCTGAGATTGTGCCACTGTACTCTACCCTGGACAGAGTAAGACTCTGTCTCAAAAAAAAAAAAAAAAAAAAAAAAAAAAAAAAGGCATCTCAACTTTTACCAGTTTCCAGCCCGTGGGCCTACTCAATGGATTTTGTACTTGCCAGCCCCCACAAATGCATGACTAATATTTTAAAATAAATTACTTTGTATCTATTAACATCATTATATAAGTATAGATATCTATAAGTAGACACAAATACATATATATTCTATTTGGCTCTGTTTCTCTGAAGAGCTATATTTATATGTAAATTAAAATTTACCGTTTTATTACTGGTTTTATTTTTTACTCTGTAAAATTGTTCTTTTTTTGAACCTTAGATTATTCAAATAATTTCTAGAATTTAATATAATTCGTGCATTGAGTATTTAGCTATAAGTTTTGGAAAGTTGTTTACTGGCTTCTCTGGGGACATATATTTTATTAATATTTGCAGCTTATTTATAATGAATGTTCTATTATTTCATATAAAGTATTGGAACTTTGGCTTTATACAGGCCCTTTTACAGTCATACCATGTTATGTCGTAATGTTTATATGTATCATATCTAATAATACTATTCCTTACAATTTTACAGTGTAATTTTCGCTTTGCTTCAAAATTCAAATGTATTTTTAAAGAAATTAAGATGGAAAATAGTATTTTATATTTACTCAGATTTATATGTCATGTTCAATATCTTTGTTTCTTAATATTTATGCTTAGCATTCCATTATTGAAACACAATCTTCTGGTATCCATATTCTCTAATAAGCACTGGACATTTGCTGGATTTGTTTGCCATATGTAACACGTCATCTTTTTTTAGTTGGATTTCAAAATATTTTATTGTCCTATTTTCAGCAGTTTGACTATGGCATGTACTATCCTTCTTATAATTTTCTTGTCTTTTAGAATGTGTAAACATCTACCTTTCTCCGTATTGGGGAAATTTTGAGCTGCAATATCTTCAAACATATGTTATTATTTTCCAGTCTCTCTGCTCTCTCCTTCCGGCACTCCAATTACAGATATGTAATAACTTTTGATATTGTCTCACAGATCCATGAGGTTCTATTCATTATTTTTAATCTTGTTATCTCCTGCAGAAAAAATGGTGAGGCATTCTCAGTAGATGGAGCAGTCTGTAACAAATCAGGCACAGAAACACAAATGAAGATTGTGTGTCAAGGGTACATAAAGTAAATAAGCCTCTATGCCTGGTGTGTAGGCTGCATGAACTAGGCTTAGAGGCTTATTTATTTTAAATTAGAGTAACCGGAGGGAGGAAGCCAAAGAGATGGGAAAGGACTGGGTCACTAATGGTCTTCATGCTGGAATAAAATTTTTATAAGAGTCACTGAATCATTACAGGCAGAGCATTTCCAAGTTCAATTATCTCGTCCAAATCTATGTCTTACTCTTTTGCTTCAGTATTCTCCAAAGCTCTTTTTGCCAGAGTCATTTTAATGTGTAAAAGTCTTTATAATTCTTGCTAACCTTTTGTATATATGCTTGGTGATTCATAAAATGACACTGAAAGCTATCATTTGTAATACTTCCAGATTATAGTTTCATAACTATCTTTACTACTTGTCATATATTGTTTTTGTTAAGTGAATTTCCCCCAAATTCCATGATGCCTAATTTAAAATACAGTATCCTTAAATATTATTATTATTTTCTATTTTCATTTTTTATTTTTCGAGGTGGAGTTTTACTCTTGTTACCCAGGCTGGAGTATAGGGAAGCGATCTTGGCTCACTGCAAGCTCCACCTCCAAGGGTCAAGCCATTCTCCTACCTCAACCTCCTAAGTAGCTGGGATTACAGGCACGTGCCCACCACATCCGGCTAATTTTGTATTTTTGATAGAGACAGGGTTTCACCTTTGTGCCAGACTGGTCTCAAGCTCCTGATCTCAGGTGATCCACCCACCTTGGCCTCCCAAAGTGCTGGGATTAGAGGTGTGAGCCACCGTGCCCAGCTCATCCTTTAATATTAATTCAATTTTTAAAAATTTTCGATATGTTTGGTCAGTTTCTTTAAAAGCAAGTATTGGATCAGTGATTTTAGTGTAAGGGATTTCTTGAAGGAGTGCTCTCAAGAGAAAGGGGATGAGGGAAGCAGGAGAGGGCAAGGAACAGAGTTAAGCAATATGGGACCTCAGCTAGTGTCTTATGCCATTGGCAACTCTTGAGCTTTAATTACACCACAGGTTTGACCACATCTTCAGATAAGGAGGTTGGAAATTTTACTTTCTCATACTCAGTTATTGACTATGGGATGCTAAAATTTCTGGAATAGGAAACAAATGAAAGTCAGCGGTGTACACTCACCGCATCTGCGAAGTGGATATACTCTTTCGCTAGCAGAAATCTAAGCCAGAAAACAACCTGTGTCCACGACTCTCTAATATATCCCGAAAAGCAAATGACTGAAAATTATATAATAGTCTCATTTTATTATGTTACAATCTCTGTTTTTATCAGATATATTCTTAGATTGAGAACGTTCTTTTTTAAAAATAACATCCCTGACCATATGATCCAGCAATAGCACGCCTTACTTGTTATCCAAATAACTTAAAAAGAGACCATAAATGCACATTACTAAGTGAAATAAGACAATTTGAAAGGGTATATTCTGTATTATTCCAACTACTGACAAAACTGTAGATATTAAAAGGATCAGTGTTTTCCAGAGGTTAAGGAAGAGGGAGAAAAGAATAGTTGAACCACAGAGGATTTTTAGGGCACCTTAATGATAGATACACCACCAAGACTGAATCCTAGTGCAAACTATGGGCATTGGCTGAAAATTATGTATAAATTATGTATAAATTTCATAGATTGTAACAATGGTATCACTCTGGTACCACTACATTGATAGTTGGCAAAGCTGTGCATATGTAGTGGCAGGGAGTATTTGGGAAATGTCTATACCTTCTACTCAATTTTTGTGTGAATAATCTAAAACTGCTCAAAAATAAAGCAATTTATTATTTAAAAGCAATATTTAAATGTATTTTATATATTTACATATTAAATTTTAATAATATATAATATTCATATTATATTTAATAATATATTTATATATTTTAAAATAATATTTATATAATATTTAATAATAAATTTAAATAATATATAAATATATATTCATATATTAAGTTTATTATATATATAAAAGCAATATATAAATTTATTTTATTTAAATTTATTATTTAAATTTATTATTTAAAAGCATTAAATAAAAGGAAATAAAAATCAAAATTTTCCTAAGATAAAAATCACAGCTAGAATTTCTCTATAATAGTGCCATTTGCCAAAGTCGAATTCTTATCTCTGCATCTTTCTGTTATTTCATTGAAAACAGGTTTACGTTGACAAATATAAAACAAAACACATTTGCAGATAACATATCTGTGGATTAATACTAAGAAGTTATTTTTTCCATATAACAAGCTCTAAACTTGTATTGACTCATTATGTGCTATACAAATCAGATATGACAGACCTTCGATTTTATAGTTCCACTTGTGATTCCTACATTCCTATGGAAGACATCTCTCTTCAGTCGTGGCACTGGGGTTCTCCAATACCTTGGATTTGTTTTCAGTACAGCAATTCAGACAGGCAGACTCAATTATGTTTGACTCAGATTTGAAACCTGTTTGACATCTATGCGTAAGTAGTGAATCATTTTAACATGATTTAATTTCCTAAAGCTACTGCTTCAAAAATAGAGTTTAGATCTACTTTGCTGGAAAGTCAGCCCACAAGAAAAAAAAAAAAAAAGACCTAAAAATTTTAAAACAAAACAAAAATCCTATAAAAGTCTAATTATTTGGTTTTAACACAGAGAAGGTCTTGGTTGATGAATACATAAATTATTACATTAGTAAGTCAGGTATAATACATTTTAAAAGGAAAAAAAAAAAGTTAACCCTCAGATACAAATTTTTCCCAACTTTAAATGTTATCCTAGGCAAGTTTTAAATGTGGAAATAAAATAAGCTGTCAAAATATCCTGCAGAGGATCAGATTACTGATATTTACACCATATGTAAGTCATATTTACATCACCATTTAACATTTATACCACGTTTTCCCGAAAGCCAGGAAGCATGTCTGATTCAAGGATCCAATGAAGGAAGCAGAAAGGGATACTCTAGTCATAATCCTGGAAGCAAAGGGAAGAAACACATATTCATCTGTGTAATTATATTATCTGAGATGTATTCCTTAACTTGTCTGACGGCTAGATTTTCAGCTGTAATGTGGGGCTGATGGTGCTAGTTATTGCATGGAGTTGTTGTGAGCATTACATGGGTGAGCAGGGTGCTTGGTAAATAGTAAACACTTAATAAATGTTACTTGCTAAACCTAAAGATCAGTATCCTTATCTCAGCTTATCAGATATAATGAACTGATTTAATCCTTTTAGTGATGGAATTCAATTCCCTGTTCAGTCTGCATTGCATTAGTTGTCAACTCTCTAATAAACTCATATTCCTCCAGCAGAAAAATCTAGAGAGACAGATTACATGTCTTTGCCTACTGAGTCAATATGTGCTTTATTTTACTCCACAGCATTTATGAACAGACATTTTGTAATCTATAATATGGTTATGATATATTTCTGATTTTCTAGATAGTCTCAAATTTTAACAAGCTTCAGAGTTTTTTATGGAAAATTAAGAATTCTATAAATAAAATGTATATTTTTTCTAAGACTGTTTAACCAAATATACTCATAAAAAGGTATTCAATAATTTTCTAAAATTAATTTACTACTGTGATATATTAATGCAAGCAACACAGAGGAATTTTACTTTACCTAGCAAGTTAAAGATACATATAATTCTCCTCAACATTTATCATTGTTCTCATTAAAGCACCCAGGTATATCTTTAAGAAAAATGTTCCAAATTATGGTAGTCTAGGCTTAGTCTAATAGAATCAAAGTTGTTTGTTCAAGTATTAACTTGTGATCTAAATTAGGACAGCTAGAGTTAAGTCTAGCAGTTCTGCTTAAAGTATTCAGATGGAAATGTTCTCATTTAACTGAATGAAAAGATGGTAGGGTAAAAAGCTAGAACTAACAGAGACAAACACTGCTATTTTGTAGTTAGAACTTTCGTAAGAATAAAACCAACATATAAAAGAGTAGAGTCAAGAGAAAGAGACTGTATTCTAAGTGCGTAATTTGAGTCCTTTAAACCAGTAATTCTTTCAAACAAATTAGCCCGTAAATTTGTAGTTACATGGGCCAATAATATTTTTATTTCTTTAAGTCAATTTAAACTTGAATTCTGTTATTTGCCAGCAAAAGTTCTGACCAACATAAGGGCAAAATAAACCCAGCTAGCATAATGCATTTAACTTACTCTATGATGTTAACTTAAATGTATAATCCTCTTTAAAAGCTACATATTAATGATTTATTGAACCTTTATTATGCCAGACATTCTTATAGGAGTTAGCAATAAAAGAGGTGAATAAAATAGTTTTTTTTTTTTTTTTTTAATTATGGAAGGTCATTGCAAGTCACTACCATACCTGAATTTCATTTTTAAAAGGGATGACTCACACTGAACTTAGACAAGATCAGAATTAGATATAAATATTTTGAATAATTTTCTATGTTTGTTGCATATGGAAAATCTTAGTGAAGTAAAATAATGGAAGTAGTTAGAACAAATGGTCAGACCATGTTAAGTCACCTTGCTGATTCATCTATAGCATTTTACTAGTATATTAAATAACATATTATTAAATAATATTAAAGACTTTTAATTTTGATAATTTATATACTTATTACTGATTTTCATTGGTTTATATAAACTTGGCGCTTTCCAAGTCTTCATAATTGTGCTGTGCCATTTGTTTTTATTTTTTAAAGAAGTATGCTGTGATTTACCTTTTACTTTATATTTATATTTAGTTGTTAATGCAGACATGATATTTGTACATATGCATAGGGTACATGTGGTATTTTGAGATATGCATAGACTGTGTAATGATCAAATCAGGGTATTTGCAGTGTCCATCAACTCAAGTATTTATCCTTTCTATGTGTTGGGAACATTCCAAGCCCTATTCTCTAGCTGTTTTGAAACATATAATAATTGTTAATCATAGTCACCCTACTCTGCTACAGAACATTAGAATATATTTATTCTATTTAACTGTATGTTGGTACTCATTAACCAACTTCTTTTTATCTGCCCCTCATACCTCATTCCTATACTCTGGTATCAATCATTATACCCTCTTCCTCAATGAGATCAACTATTCCAGTTCTCTTACAAATGAGTACATGCAATATTTGCCAGTCTGTGCCTGACTTATTTCACTTAACATAATGTCCTTCAGTTTTATCTGTGCTGCTGCAAATGACATAATTTTATTCTTTTGACCAAATAGTATTACATTGCATATGTACACTACATTTTTATCATCCATTCATTTGTTGATAGACACTTAAATGGATTTCATATCTTTGTTCCTGTGAGTAGTGCTGCAATAAACATGGAAGTGGAGGTCATCTTTTTGACATAGGGATGACTTTTCCTTGGATGAATTTCCAGTATTGCGGTTACTGTATCATGGGATAGTTCTACTTTTCGGCTTTTTGAGAAATCTTCACACTTGTCTATAGTGACTGTACTACACCGTGTTTCAACTCACTTACCGTTTCTGTACATTAGAGAGCCAAACTGGGCTTAAAGCCAGTCCTGGCTGTGCAGGTGACTTAACTTTCCTCTTTTTTTTTTTTTTTTTTTTTTTTTTTTTGCTGGAGGTGTTTCCGGTCACTTCTCTGTTGAATTTCAGTGTTTTTTCTTAGATGGTCTATTCAAAGCATGATTCTCTTCTTACTATTTTGGTTCTTCTTTGATGAGGAGAGGAGGACCGATGCCTCAAGTCAGCCATCTTGAAGCCAATCCCATCTTCCGTGTCTTTTACGTGGATATGTCTTTGTTTCATATCTTTTTAACCCATTTAACTGAGTTTACGGTAGTTTTTCTTTGTTTTGTTTTGTTTTGTTTTGTTTTTTAATTTACAGTTCTCAGAATATATTTGTTAAGTGAATAAATAAATATCAAGAGAGTTATGATATATTAAAGGTAACCTCACTATATAGAAGGCTGTGATATACAGAACAACAACAACAACAAAAAAAATGTTTAAATGACTTAAAGAAGGTAAGCATACCAGGAAGAAATGTTGAGGAGGTTGCTAGAAATGTGAAGTTAGACCAAGAGAGTAGGTATAGTTCTAGATGTGGATTCATGAGTCATTTGCAGTGAAGTAATAAGAAAGTAGTGACAAAGGCAAGAATCGCTTTGGGGCAGACCCTGAGAAAAGTCAAGAAACACAGTAAGAGGCAGGAACTTCGGTCAAATTAAATAAGTCCATCTTAGCCTGTATATTCATGTGCAGTGTTTAGTAAAGTTGATAGAATATCTTCTATAAGTCAATTCTGAATGCTAAAAATACATGTATTATTTATTTCTTTGCATAAGAGATATAAAAATAATAATAAATGCAAGATATATATTTCTATCTCTTATTATGGATGAGAAGATGGAGGCTCAGAGTGATAAGTAATTTCCCCAAGGTTATAAAAGACAAAAGTAAAACTTCAATTCACATTGGGCAAATTCCAAATTATATCTTATGACGTTTTTTACATTCATTTTCTATGGTATGATTTCATCTGTGAATTGCTTTGTATTCCCATAAATGGAGGGCACAATATTATAGTTTCCGTGCATTTGTCAATGGCTCTGATAAGCCTTTCAGTAAAGAAATCTATTTAATTTTGCCTGATGCAGTTTTCCCCACATTTGCCTGCTCATGGACACTTTCTGAATAATATCTGCTGCACTACAACAAACGACTTCCAACAGTGGATAGCCTGCATTGGCATCTTTAGGGAATGAAATTTTCCATTCTGGCACAGATATTTCACAAGGGGGTCATTGTGGCCAGCTTTTTTGAATAGTAAGTATTCATTTTTATATAGAGAGAGAAAAATGAGGTCTGAAATAATGCTGAGCTATACTTATTTGAGAACTGACTTTTCTGAATAGGCAAAAACAGACTTAGCTGGGTCTTATATTCCGGCTGATATAAAATAAAATGATTTAAAATGAGTGTCTCACCATCCCCAGCATTCATAAAAATACCAGCTTCTTTTCTTATTAGAGAAGTTACTTTGATAATTATGTCAGTTTTCACAGTCTCATTGAGTGATATGGTTCGACTGTGTCTCAACGCAAATCTTTTCTTGAATTGTAGTTCCCATAAATCCCATCGGATGTGGGAGGGACCAGGTGGAGATAATTGAATCATGGGGGTGGTTTCACACATCCTGTTCCCCTGATACAGAGTTCATTCTCAGGAATGGATGTCTGCTTCCCCTTCCGCCATGATTGTAAGTTTCCTGATGCCTCCCATTCAAGCTGAACTGTGAGTTAATTAAACCTCTTTCCTTTATAAATTACCCAATCTTAGTTATGTCTTTATTAGCAGGGTGAGAATGACTAACATCATAAATTGGTACCACAAAGACTGCGGTGCTGCTGTAAAGATGCCTGAAAATGTGGAAGCGACACTGGAACTGGGTAATAGGCAGAAGTTGGAACCATTGGTAGGACTCAGAAAAAAAACAGGAAAACGTGGAAAGCTTGGAACTTCCTAGAGACTTGGAGGGCTCGGAAGACAAAAGATGTGGGAAAGTGTAGGACTTCCTAGAGACTTGTCGAATGGCTTTGACCAAAATGCTGACAGTAATATGGACAATAAAGTCCAGGCTGAGGTGGTCTCAGATGGAGATGAGGTACTTCTTGGGAACTGGAGTAAAAATCACTCTTGCTATGCAAAGAGACTGATGCCATTTTGTCCCTGCCCTAGATATCTGTGGAACCTTGAACTTGAAAGAGATGATTTGGGGCATCTGGTGGAAGAAATTTCTAAGTGGCAAAGTGTTCAAGAGGAAGAAGAGCATAAAAGTGTAGAAAATTTGCAGCCTCTCATTGTGATAGAAAAGAAGGACCCATTTTCCGGGGAGAAATTTAAGCTCACTGCAGAAATTTGCGTAATGAGGAGCCAAATGTGTATCACCAGCACCATAGACAAAATGTCTCCCGAGCATGTTAGAAACCTTCAAGGCAGCCCCTCCCATCACAAGCCTACCAGAGGCCTAGGAGGGAAAACTTGTTTTCTGAACAGTCCAGGGCACCCCTGCTCTGTGCAGCCTCAGGACATGGTGCTCTGCATCCCAGCTGCTTCTGCTCCAGCCATGACTAAAAGAGGCCAAGGTACAGCTCAGGTCATTTCATCAAAGGGTACAAACCCCAAGCCTCTGCAGCTTCCATGTGGTGTTGGGCCTGTGGGTACACTGAAGTCAAGAATTGAGGTTGGGGAATCTATGCCTAGATTTCAGAGGATGTATGGAAATACCTGGATGTCCAGGCAAAGGTGTGCTGCAGGGGTAGAATCCTCCAGAAGAATCTCTGCTAGTGCAGTTCAGAAGGGAAATATGGGGTTGGAGCCTCCACACAGAGTCCCTACCAGGGCACTGCCTAGTAGATATGTGAGAAGAGGGCCACTGTCTTCCAAACCCCAGAATGGTAGATCTACCAACAGCCTGCACCTTGTACCTGTAAAAGCCACAGGCAGTGCCAGCCTATGAAAGCAGCCAAGAAGGAAGGCTATAGCCTGCAAAATCATAAGGTTGGAACTGCCCAAGGCTATGGGAGTCAACCTCTGGCATCAACATGACAGGGATGTGAGACATAAAGTCAAAGGAGATCATTTTGAACTTTAAGTTTCAATGACTACCCTACTGGATTTTGGACTTGCACGAGGCTTGCAGCCCCTTTGTTTTGGACAATTTTTTCCATTTGCAATGGATGTATTTACCCAACACCTGTACTGCCAATGTATCTAGGAAGTAACTAATGTGCTTTCAATTTTACAGGCTCATAAGTGGAAGGGACTGGCCTCGTCTCAGATGAGACTTTGGACTTGGACTTTTGAGTTAATGCTAGAATGAGTTAAGACTTTTGGGGACTGTTGGAAGGGGGCATGACTCTGTTTTGAATTGTGAGGACATGAGATTTGGGAGGAGCCAGTGGCAGAAAAATATGGTTTGGCGGTGTCCCCACCCAAGTTATCAACTTTAACTGTAGTTTCCATAATCCCCAAGTGTCATGGGAGGGACGTGATTTTATCAAGGGCTTCCCCCTTTGCTGGACACTCATATTTCTCCTTGCCGCCACCGTGTGAAGAAGGATGTGTTTACTTCTCCTTCTGCCATGACTGCAAGTTTCCTGAGGCCTACGAGTCATGCTGGACTGTGAGTCAATTAAACCTCTTTCCTTTATAAACTACCCAGTCTCTGGTATGTCTTTATTAGCAGCAAGAGAATGGAACAATACAGTGAGTTTCCTTCTGATATGAATACCTGTCTCCAACGCTAAGATACATCTTTTTTAAAAAACATTCTCTTTTCTATATTCTTAAAGAAACACATGGAAGTGAATTCTTGGAGATTTTATTTTTATTAAATATGAATAAATATGTATATATGTATATGTACATATATACATATAGATGTATTAAATTGTAATTGAAGGTTTCTTTGGTTTGAGAGAGAATCTTCTCACTGCTCTAAAAGAGGATTCCATCAAACATTCCCATTTTGCAGATGGAGACTTGCAGAGTCACAAACTTGAGACGTTTGTCTAGACTCATGGAAAGAAATTGCCAGATGTTTTCTGAGTCTGTATACAGACAATAAAAACCCAAGTAGGCTTCCAACTTAAGTCTTTTCTAATTCAGGTAATCCTCACCAAAACATGAAGATACGTGTACTATTGTTATCTCCATTTTAAAGATGGGAAAATCAAGAGGTATATTAACTTACCTAAAATATGTTGCTATTAAAGAAATGATCTAGTATTAAAATTCAGAAAATGTGACTCCATAATGTACACTTTTAGCCACTACACAATAAAATCATGATTTTACTCATCACCTTTTGGTCTTTTGGTATTTGGACAAAGAAGCTGATATAAAGAAGATCTATTTGGCTTAAAATTATCAAGATTGCTCATGATAGTTTCTGGCAGTCTTTCAAGAGAGAGCGTTGCTTTGTTTGCTTCAAAGTAGTTTAAATATAGAAGCAGAGTGGAATAATTTTTAAACAGGAATATGTGGTGGTTTTCTCATGGTAATACATAAAAGGTGCTAGTCTCAAAGGATCACTTAGGCTCTGCAAAATTTCCAGCCATCAAACAAATATATTCATTATAATGATTTACTTGGTAAACCTTATTGAGTCAGAAACAGAGGCAGAGATATTTTTAAAATATTTTTTAAACTAGTCACAGTGTTGCACACCTGCAGTCCAAGTTACTTGGGAGCCTGAGGCAGGAGGACTTCTTGAGGCCAGAGTTTGAGGCTATAGTGTTCGTGAACATGCATATCAATAGCCACTGTATTCACAACATAGCAAGACCCCATCTCCAAAATAAATTTAAAAATACAAAATAATTTTTAAATGCTTAAAAATATTTTAAGTTGATAGAAAAATAAGCATTTTAAGTCAGATATGCACTTAATCAAAAATTTTATTTAATCACAATTCTGTTCCATCTCTGCTGGCCCTTTTCTCACCTCTCACAACACAAAAAGAAGATTTGCAGGATTATTAATTTTGAGTCTACTTGATTTGCAGCCCATATTTCTCACTTTGTAGCTATGGGTAATTTGCGAATTTTCTTTGATTTTCAATCTTTTCACATACAAAATTCAAGTTTTTATACTTTCTTTATCAGATATTTTGGGTACTAATTGGAGTCATCTATGTGATATCTAACTGCTATAAAATCTGTTCCTAGGGCTGGTCTCAGGTAAGCTTCAATATATGCTAGCTCTTTTTTCAAGTCATTTTGGAAAACTGAGATTTGATCATCAATTGAGATAAGCATGTGCAAAATATTTTATTAATAATATTCATATATATGTTAGTAAATTGGGTTTCACTCAATTACATCTTTTTTATTTTGCTTGATGAATCAGTAAGATTCTATAAAAACATTTTAAATTTTAAAATATTTCTTACTAAAAATAAGGCTGACCACAATCATGGTAAATAAACCTTCACATAATTTGTAATATTGCAAGGAGCTTCAAAAATACATTCTCAATTGTGAATCCTTTTTTTCTTTTCAAAATAAGTCATTGAAGGGTATCTAGAAATATAATGTTTGTTTCTGGGTTTAATGTTTATTCTGGGGGTAGAGTATAGTGAAAACTCTATTAAAAATATTTATTGATATCACCTTTGTAAAGAAACAAAACATAGAAAAGCAAAATTAATATGCCAAAAGGCATGAGTTGAATTTTAGGTTTCACTTTCTGTTTCCAAGCTGCAGTAAAACTTAATGATTTAGCACATTGTGGTGTTATAATATATATTGGGTTTTGTCCATGATTCCTGGCTTATAACTCCCGCAGCCCTTGATACAATCTTTTATTATAATGTTGTGTGTGTTAGGCCTCAAGGGAAGGTCCTTGACTTTCTCTTGCTTTCCTTTGACTCTTATGTTTCCCCTTCTTTGTGATTGTGGGTCTTAAGATTTTCCCATGAGAGAGTCCCACCCTATGGGTGAAGTAATACTGATGTCACGAAGCTTTCATACAAATCCAGGAGGAAGGATTCAGTGAGCTTCCGGATAGCTGAACATGTGGAGGTTCCTGGAGGGTGGTACACCCCGGGAGGGCTTGGAAGCTCTATGTCTCTTTCCCCATACATTGCCCTATGCGTCTCTTCATCTGTATTCTTTGCAATATCTTTTAAAATAAATGGATAAATGTTTAAGCGTTTCCCTGAGTTCTATGAACTGCTCCAGCAAATTAATCAAACCTGGAGAGGGTGTCATGGGAACTGACACGTGTGTCAGTGTGAAGAGACCACCAAACAGGCTTTGTGTGAGCAATAACTCTTTTTAACCACCTAGGTGCAAGAAGGCTGAGTCTGAAAAGAGAGTCAGCAAAGGGTAGTGGGATTATCATTAGTTCTTACAGGTTTAGGATAGGTTGTGGAGTTAGGAGCAATTTTTTGTGGACAGGGGGTGGATTTTACAAAGTACATTCTCAAGAGTGGGGAGAATATTACAATGTATCTTCTTAAGGGTGGGGGAGAATATTACAAAGTACCTTCTTAAGGAGGGGGCAGTATATTACAAAGTACCTTCTCAAGGATGGAGAGGGTGTATTGTCACAAAGTCAACTGATCAGTTAGGGTGGGGCAGGAACAAATCACAATGGTGGAATGTCATCACTTAAGGCAGGAACTGGCTATTTTCACTTCTTTTGTGGATCTTCAGTTACTTCAGGTCATCAGGATGATGATGTCTTAGCTTGGGCTCAGGGGCCTGACATTCTTGTCTTCTCATATTTATAAGAAAAATAAAACAAAATAGTGGTGAAGTGTTGGCACAGCAAAAATTTTGGGGGGTGGTATGGAGAAATAATGGGCAAGGTTTCTCAGGGTTGCTTCGAATGGGATTAGGAGCAGCATGGGAACCTACAGTGGGAGAGATTAAACTGAAGAAAGATTTGAGGGGAGAGATTAAACTGAAGAAAGATTTGTGGGGTTGTTAGAAGGAGCATTTGTTGTATAGAGTGATTGGTGATGGCCTGGAAACGGTTCTGTAAACATTGAGGAACTAAATAGAAGACACAAGATCTGAATAAGAGAAGGAGAAAAACAGTTATTAAAGGACTAAGAATTGGGAGGACCCAAGATGTCTAATTAGAGAGCACCCAAGGGGGTTCAGCATAATTATTTTATTGGTTGATAAGTTTTTGGCCTCTATCCTTGAGGTTTATTTATGTTGTCATGTATCCGGCGAGATCGATTTAGGTAAAAACAACACCCTTCATTTAAAAGTGTTCCTTTCACAGCAATGAGTAAGTTGAGGCCTCGGCAATTTTGGAAGAAAGATAAATGCAAAGCCAGCAATTGTTTGTTAAAGAAGGACTAGAAATGGCTAGGAGAGAGTGAATAAGATTGACAGTGTGGTGGAGATAGCTGGGGAGAGGTAGAGGGTGGAGAATAAGAGTGAATATAAAAGTAAAGAATAGGACTTCATCAGGGTGAAAGTATTGGAGGGTGCCCTGTTAGCAAAGATCATCTATCCACTCCAAAAGGGAGTCAGGAGTGGCAGACTGGGGATAGTACCAGGAGATATCTGCTATGATGGTTTGGAGGAAAAGTGTAAACTAGCAGTGTAAACAAGGGCAGGGCATTTATGAGTAGTTGAGAATGGTGAATAGGAGTATGACTAGACAGAAGCTAGTAGGGATGACAAGTATTTGGGGCACAGTCCAAGTAGTGGGGATGACTGCATAAAGCCCTGTTGTAAAGAGTAGGTTAAGGAGAAAGATACCTAATTAAAATAAAAGGATGTATTAGGCTTATAAAGATTACTATTATCCTTTAGGAATGCGGGTGAGTTTAAGGGAAGTAGGAGAGAGTTCTTGCGACTTCCAGGAGGAAGAGGAGAAATCAGGCTGGCTGTCTGATAGGCACAGCTTTACTCCGGAACAATGAACCTAATGGGTGGGGGTCCTGCAGACAGTCATTGGGGTACTAAAGATGACTAAGTGGAGTTTGATCCACCAATGTTGTTGAGTTTGAGGGATCAGATTCTTAAGAACTGATTGTCCAACTAGGGTGTTTTCATACGGCTAGGAATCTGGAGTAGACAAGAGATTATCAGCCTGCAAAATTTCCTGTCTAGCCTCCTGGAGGACTGGAAGATAGTCGCCTAGAGGGTAGGTCTCTGGGATGAGGTTGGGGCAGAGCAAAAAAGCACGTCCATATAAAAGTTCAAATGGACTGTACCCTGTAGCATCTCGAGGACAGGCTCTAATTCTGTGAAGTGCAAGTGGTAAAAGTACTGTCCAGTCCTTTTTAAGTTGGAGGCTAAGTTTCATGAGGTGTGTCTTGAAAAGACCATTAGTTCTTTTTACCTTTCCTGAAGATTGAGGACCGGTATGAAGGTTCCACTGAGTACCAACAGTCTAAGAAACTGCTTGGGTGATTGGACTAATAAAGGCCAGCCCATTATCAGACTGTATAGAGGTGGGAAGGCCAAACTGAGGAATTATGTCTGACAGAAGGGAAGAAATGACTGTGGTGGCCTTCTCAGACCCTGTGGGAAAGGCCTCTACCAATCCAGTGAAAGTGTCCACCCAGACCAAGAGATATTTTACTTTTCTGACTCGGGGCATATGAGTAAAGTCAATTTGCCAGTCCTGGGTAGGGGAAAATCCCTGAGCTTGATATATAGGGAAGGGAGGGGGCCTGAACAATCCCTGAGGAGTAGTAGAATAGCAGATGGAACACTGAGAAGAGATTTCCTTGAGGATAGATTTCCATGATGGAAAGGAAATGAGAGGTTCTAAGAGATGGGCTAGCTGCTTGTAACCTACATGGAAGAGGTTATGAAATCATGACAAAATAGAATGGGCTTTTAAGTCTGGAAGGAGATATTTTCCTTGGTCTAAGAATAATTTACCTTGTGTGGGAAGAGATTGATAGGTGGAAGTTTCGGCGGGGGAGTAGGTGGGAGTGACTGATGAGAAGAAGAAAAACTGGCCATGAGAGACAGAAGTTGGAACACTAACTGCTTTTTTAGCTACCTTATCAGCATAAGCATTGTCCTGGGCAATGGGATCTGATGCCTTCTAATGGCCCTTGCAGTGAATGACTCCAGCTTTCTTTGGAAGTAAAGCAGCATTGAGAAGAGTTTTTATTAAAGAGACATTAATGATGGAGGACCCTTGCGTAGTGAGGAAACCTCTTTCTGCCCATATAACAGCATGGTGGTGCAGGATATGGAAGGCATATTTACAGTCAGTATGCATATTGATGTGTAGTCCTTTTGCAAGAGTGAGGGCCCGAGTTAAGTCAATGAGTTCCGCTTGCTGAGAGGTAGTGGAGCGGGGCAGAGTGGTAGCCTCAATGATAGATGTGGAAGATACTATAGCATAGCCTGCCTTTGCTGGTGTGTGGCAATTAGGCCTGGTGGAACTGACATCAATAAAACAAGTGTGATCAGGGTGAGGAACAGGAAAGAAGGAAATATGTGGAAATGGAGTGAATGTCAGGTGGATCAAAGAGATACAGTCATGGAGGTCAGAGGTAGTATCAGGAATAATGTAGGAGGTCAGATTTAAGTCCAGGCCAGGAACAATGGTAATTGTGGGAGACTCAACAAAGAGTGAGTACAGCTGAAGGAGTCAGGGGGAAGAAAGTGTATGTGTCAGTTGTGAGGAAGAAAATAGATTTTGGAAGTTATAAGAACTGTAGAGCGTGAGTTGAGCATAGTTTGTGATTTTGAGGGCCTCTAAAAGTATTAAAACAGCAGCAGCCACCACACGCAGACATGAGGGCTAGTCTAAAACAGTAAGGTCAAGTTGTTTGGACAGAAAGGCTACAGGGTATGGTCCCAGCTCTTGTGTAAGTATTCTGACTGCACAGCCCTGTACTTTGGCTGCGTGTAATGAAAACGGTTGCGATGAGTTAGGGAGAACTAGTGTGGGAACAGCTTCCAGGGCTATTTTTTAAGAAATGTAAAGGGGAGTGGGGAAAGGATTTAGGATTTATGAGGTCAGCTATATTTATCTAGAACAGAATAATGGGTTGTGGAAGGAGCTATTGAGGATAGGAGAGTATATGGATTTGGTACCATGGGGTGGATAGGCAAGACAATTTTATTGATAAGGTGCAGATCCTGAATTAACCTGTAAGACTTGTTCAGTTTTTGGACAGGTAAAATGGGGGAATTGTAAGGAGAGTTTACAGCCTTTAAAAGGCCATTCTGTAACAGGTGATTGATAACAGGCTTTAATCTTTTTAAAGCATGCTGTGTGATGGGATATTGGCATTGAGTAGGGTAAGGGTGATTAGGTTTTAATGGGATGGTAAGGGGTGCATGATCAGTCACCAAGGAGAGAGTAGAGGTGTTCTATACTTGTGGGTTAAGGTGGGAGGATACAAGGGGAGGATGTGAAAGAGGCTTTGAACTGGGGAAAAAGGTGGCAATAAGGTGTGGCTGTAGCTCAGGAATAGTCAAGGAAGCAGATAATTTAGTTAAAATGTCTTGACCTAATAAGGGAACTGGGCAGGTGGGGATAAATAAAAAGGAGTGCATAAAAGAATGTTGTCCAAGTTGGCCCCAAAGTTTGGGAGTTTTAAGAAGTTTAGAAGCCTGGCCGTCAATACATGCAATAGTTATGGGGGCAAGGGAAACAGGTCCTTGAAAAGAAGGTAATGTGGAGTGGTTAGCCCCCATATCGATTAAAAAGGGGATGGACTTACCCTCCACTGTGAGAGTTACCCAAAGCTCGGAGTCCGTGATGGTCCAAGGGGCCTCCGAGGCAATCGGGCAGCATCAGTCTTCAGCCGCTAAGCTGAACAGATATGGGAAGGAGTCAGTGAGAGAGCCTTGGGCCAGAGCTCTAGGGGCTCTGGGAGTGGCTGCCAGGTGAGTTGGACAGTCCAATTTCCAGTGGGGTCCCACACAGATGAGACATGGCTTAGGAGGAATCCCAGGCTGTGAGCATTCCTTGGCCCAGTGACCAGATTTCTGGCACTTGAAACAAGATCCTGGGAGAGGAGGCCCGGAGGAATGCCTTGCTGCTGCAGTTTAGGCATTTTGAAGTTCTTGTGTGCTAGAGATGTGGCTGGGGTTTCTCTCACAGCAGAGGGAAGTAATTGCAACTCAGAAATACGTTGCCACTTGGCTGTCTCTTCTCTATTATTGTACACCTTGAAGGTGAGATTAATTAAGTCCTGTTGTGGGGTTTGAGGGCCAGAGTCTAATTTTTGGAACTTTTTGTAATATCAGGAGTAGACTGGGTGATAAAATGCATATTGAGAATAAGACAGCCTTCTGGCCCCTCTGGGTCTAGGGCAGCAAATCATCTAAGGGTTGTTGCCAAACGGGCCATGTACTGGGCTGGGTTTTCATATTTAATGAAAAAGACCCTAAGTGCTAACTGACTTGGGAGACATCAGATAAAGAAAAAGGAACATTAACCTTGACTATGCCTTCAGCTCCAGCCACCTTTCTAAGAGGAAATTGTTGGGCAGGTGGAGGAGGGCTAGTCGCGGAATGAAACTGTAAGCCAGACTGAGTGTGAGAAAGGGAGGTGATAGAACGATTATAGAGTTGGAGAGCGGAGGTTGAGGAAGAATCAGGACCTGACTCAGCCCGGGAAGGAGCAGCCTGAGGAGGAGGGAGAGGTCAGATGGGTTTGTAGAAAAGGAAGATTCAAAGAACTCAGAGTTTAGGGTGGAGACTGAAGGAACAGACGGTAGAGAAAGAAGAAAGATTTAGGATGAGTCGCATTGGGAGCAGAGACTAGGGAGGGACTGATGTGTAAAAGAATGCCTGGACGTCAGGCACCTCAGACCATTTGCCCATTTTAAGACAATAATTATCTAGATCTTGTAGGAAGGATAAATCAAGAGTGCCGTTTTCTGGCCATTAAAGCCATTATCAAGTTTGTATTGGGGCCAAGTGGTGTTGCAGAAGAAAATAAGACACTCAGGTTTTAGCTTAGGTAAGAGTTGAAGAGGTATTAAGTTCTTGAGAACACAGGCTAAGGGAGAAGGAGGAATGGAGGGTGGAAGATTGCCCATAGTGAAGGAGGCAAGCCTAGAGAAAAGAGAAGTAGGACACATGGAGGTGGGAGGTGCTACTTGCCACCAAGGTGAAGGATCAAGGCAGGCATCCCCATGGTGATCAGACACCTCTGGAATGTGGGTGAATAATCAGGCAGGCGTCCCCACAGTGATTAAACACCAAGGGAAGACTGTCTTCCCAAGTCCATGACCAGCATCAGAGTTTTGAGTTCACAGATAAAACACATCTCCTCTGTCTCTACCAGAAAGGGAAAGGAACCAAAATTAAGGAAGGGAGATATTGAAGGGTGGAGGGATAACAAGAGAGGTTGGAGAAGAGAGTGAAAAGACTGCTTACCCTATGTGAAACTGGTGAGATGTTCCTCGGGCTGTTTGGTCTGAGGAACCGAGGTCACAGGTGGATCTCCTCACAGAGTGAGGGTGAGGACAGGGGACTGGTCTCCCGAAGGAATCCTCCTGTCCCGGGTCTTTGGCACCAAATGTCCTGCACGTTCATGTGAAGATACCACCAAACAGGCTTTGTGTGAGCAACAAAGCTTTTTAATAACCTGGGTGCAGGCAGTCTGAGTCCGAAAAGAGAGTCAGCAAAGGGTGGTGGGATTATCATTATTTCTTATAGGTTTGGGATAGGAGGTGGAGTTAGGAGCAATTTTTTTGTGGGCAGGAGGCGGATCTTACAAAGTACATTCTCAAGGATGGGGAGAATATTACAAAGTACCTTCTTAAGAGTGGGGAAGAATATTACATAGTACCTTCTTAAGGGCAGGAGGGGATATTACAAAGTACCTTCTCAAGGGTGGGGAGGGTGTATTGTCACAAACTCAATCAGTTAGTGTGGGGCAGGAACAAATCACAATGGTGAAATGTCATCAGTTAAGGCAGGAACTGGCTATTTTCACTTCTCTTGTGGATCTTCAATTGCTTCAGGCCATCTGGATGTATATGTGCAGGTCACAGGGAATATGATGGCTTAGTTTGGGGCAGAGGTCTGATAGGAACCTCGACTTGAAGCCCATTAATTTGAAATTCTGGAGACCTTGCAACTGTGTGTTTGAGGGGACAGTCCTGGCGACTAAGCCCTCAACCTCTGGGATCCAACACTGTGTCCAGGTAGGTAGTATCCAAACTGAAAGACACCCAGCGGGAGCCTGCTGCTTGGTGTGTGGGGTAAAAAAAATGCACCTACATTTGGTCACAGAAGTCTTCTGTGTTGAAGACTGCTGTGGTGTGAGAGTAGAGGAAAAACATGGTTTAAGGAGAATTTTTCCTATAAACACATTGAATGCTATTTTTCTTTAAATTTTTATTTATTGTAATTTTTAATTTGGGTATAGAGTAAGTCTATATATTTTTACTTAGAAAATTTATTATATTTAATTGATAGTGTTTATGAATGTCCAATGTTAGAAGGGAAATTTTTAATACTAAAATACCTAATATTTACTTTGTGTGTGACCCTAGAAGGCAAAAAAAAAAAAAAAAAAAAAAAAAAGAGTCTTCTTTTGTATAGTTATAAAAACTGTGTATTAACCTTATAAATAAAAGTTTCTAAGTTTAATCATGCTAAAGCCTTGCTTCTTTCTGCATAGTTCTAGCTTCTTGTAAAATCACATCTATTGGTATCTCCATATGTATTTGCACATAAAGCAAATAAGTTTTCATCAATTTAAAATTTATTCAACCCAATTAAACTGAAATTTTAAAATCTATGTTCCCTAGCATTTTAGCAATGTCAAAGAAGAAATTCATACCAAAACTATAAAGCTAATTCATTTTTGCCTCTTCAGATTTTAGAGATTTACGAAAAGAAAAAAATAATATTTTAAAGGAAAAATGAAGAGTATTTAACAAAATATTTACTTAATGTTATAATGTATATACAAATATTTATTTATTTATATATTTCTATTATGTAAGCATTTAGTGTAATCAAAGGTAAATATTAATTTAAATGATTGCAACATAAAATGAATTGCTAAATCTCATAATAAGTGTTAACCTGGTTCAATAACAAAACTCGAAAAAATTGATCTCTTTCTTTACCAAAAGCCATATGTCACTTTGAGTTTTTAGCTTTTGAACACAATTTTAAATTCATTTACTTATTAATCTATTCCCCTATTTAATATCTAATAAGTGACAAGCTTTTTTCTTGACTTTATATCACTGAACAAAATAGGTAATTATCTCTGCACTTATTAAGCTGATATTCCATAAAAGGAAAAAATCTATAAATAATAATGCTAAAAATATCCAAATTATAAAGGAAGATTGAAAGTACAGATATGTTAATCTAAAATAAAATTATTTTGTATATTTATATATCCATGGAGAGATTGTATAGTTATATATAACACATTAGTTTATAAGAAGAAAAAACCCTAAAATATTTTAAATAAGGAAGATCACATTCTATATTGATTACTTAGAAATCATCTTATTTTGTTTTCAAGGAGAGTTTGGCCTCTGGAGGCCTACAGCCCTGCAAGTCTAATATTCTAATTGGTGTGGAACCACAAGCTGGTGACCTTCCATTTATACCTTTTTAAGAACTGTCTCATGGCATTTGAAGAAGAAGTAGAACTAACCTGTGTCTTCAATTACACAAAATCTTTAGAAATTTATCCCAAGATTTGGATGGTTTGCAGAATTCTTCAACATTTGTTGCAAACACCAGGCAAATAAATTACTTCTTTGTCTTTTTTTTACTGTCTTTGCACTTGTCCTCTAGATTTCTCTCATAACCCAAGTTTTATAACCAAAGTCTCCACTCAGATATCACCTTCTCAGGGACATTTTTGCCACTATATTAAATGCAACCCCTGTTCTTCGGTATTTCATGTCATGTTGTCTTTTATTTGCTTTTTAGCACTGAAACTAATTTGTTTATTGTTTATTTTATTTATTATTTATTTGTGTTTATTTTCTTGTTTATTGCTCCCATCCCCCTTGAGCCCAAATTCAGCTAATTTGCAAAGATGGTATTTTATGTCATGTTGTCTTTGATTTGCTTTTTAGCACTGAAACTTATTTATCTATTTATTGTTTATTTTATTTATTATTTATTTTTGTTTATTTGCTTTTTGCTTCCAGCCCCCTTAAGCCCAAATTCAGCTAACTGACAGATGATCTTCTGTCTGGCTCATTCACAAATAAAGCTCCAGGTCTGACATAGTTACCAGTACAGAGTACATGTTCAATAATCCTCTGTTGAATGAATGATGAGTGCCCTTAATTGTCTATGGTTAAAATATTAAGGAAGCGTTTATTTTTCCCTTTAAATTAGCATTTATATTTTAGTAGAATTATCATTTCAAGGTTAAATGAAATTAAAGGAATTAACTTTTGGTGTGGGAAGAAAAATACTTAGTTTAATCTTTTAGCCTGAATTGGTTGAGGATTTCAGATTCTGGCTTTGTCACTCACTAAGCATGTGTACTTGAGAAATTGACATAAATTCTCTTTGCCTAAGTTTCCTTATCTATATAATGGTAATAATTGTAATATCTTAATTTTATAGAACGATTATAATTCTTATTATTATGATTGCACCTGTTTATATTATAAAAGGAATGGGATAGCAATTCCAATATAGTCATTAAAAATTGTGGCTAAATATGTAATGGATAGATTGTAAAGCAACTGCTCATATCTTCAATTAAACCAGCGTTGTCCTATATGTTATAGCTATTTTTAGAGACCCGTTGAGGTTCATGATATTACACATAAAAAGAAAGAATGATGGCATACAGATAGGCCATATCACAGCTACTGAGTATAGGGCTACTGGCATCCATATTCAATGGAAATTATCTAGAGTATCTGCAACACACTTACATCTGGTGTCCCTCAGTTCTTTACTATGATCCTATTGATACCAAATGTCAGAAAGAAAGGTCGTACAACACAAACGTTCAATGTACTTTCCATTCTTTAATCTAAGTTTATTAAGAAAAATGTTTTTGCTGCCTGGGTGAATAGTGTGAGTTAAATTTTATCTACGTACATTATGTGATAGCACTTTAAAAATTATTCTTAGCTTACCCATTTAGCAGAGTTTCTAGTAAACTTGTCCCGCTTTGTGAAAATAAATATTCCTTATTATACTTAGATAAATACTCTCATTTTACCCATGTGGAATTTTTCAGAAATCAACTGTGTCCATTAAGTTATCTTATAAACGCAGAGATCAGACTCAAGGCTATCATAAAAAAAATTAAGTCTCAAAAGAAAACTCATCCAAAAAGTGGGCATTTTTTTTCTAGTCCTGTGAAAATCCAATGGCTCAGGAAAAAACTGATCTTGGGAGTTGATATATTTTTCAAATGCAACAGTATACGAAGAGAGAATTTTTATATAGAATATCCTCTGTTGAATATTTCAGTCCATCTGTTACAGGCTGAATAATATGGCCCCAAAATTCAATGTGAAGTCCTAAGCCCCAGAATATGACCTTATGAAGAAATATAGGTGGTTGCAGGTATGATTAGTTAAGACGAGCTCATTAAGGCAAAACCTTTGCCCATCATTAGTGCTCTTATAAAAGTGGAAATGTGTACAGATACACACACACACACACACACACACACACACACACACACATTGGGATACAGTCCGTGAAGATAAAAGTAGAGATCAAGGTGATGCTTCTGTAAGCCAAGAAATCCCAAAGATTTTCGTCAAACCACCACAGGCTAAAGGAGAAGCATAAAACAGATCCTTCCTCACAACCGTCAGAAATAACCAATCCTGCTGACTCCTTCATCTTGAGCTTCTAGCCTCCACAACAGTAATATGAGAAATGTTTGTTGCTTAAGCCACAGTTTTTATTGTGGTACTTTGTAATAGCAGCCCTAGAAAGCTAATAATCCATCCTAATGAACCATGCTTGAAATATGAGATTTGGCAACCATCCTGGCTATAGACAGAAAAGCAGCCTATGTGGCATATGTCCTAGAATGGACCCTTCATATATATATATATATTTTTTTTTTTTCTTATTGGGCAAAATCCTCTATATCACTGATTAATTCTGGGTTCTAAAGCAGTGACCTAGGACTTTTACTATAATATATCCATCAAACCTAGCTAACATTTACTGAGTAATAATTACTTGCAAGTTAGTGCTCTAGGTTCTTTCTCCATTATATTTTGGCACATTTTCTTCCTTAAGCAAACAAACAAACAAACAGACAAAAAACTGACATTAGTCAGCAAGACAAATGTAGGCAACGCCTTTAGTTTGATAAAGAAAATACACTTTATATCTGAGGAATATGAGCCTTCTAAAGGGCTCCTACCTCATCAGGCTCAGAAAGGCATGAGAGTCAGACAGCAGTCACCTGCCACTTTCTTCCTTATGCTGTGTAATCGTCTCTTGAAGCTGCTTGTTATGCGAACTGTAGATTGCTGCCCATAAAGCTATAAATGAACCTAATTGTGTTTTTTTAATTGATTTATTTATTTGGAGACAGAGTCTCTCTCTCTGTCACTCAAGCTGGAGTGCAGTGGCACTATCTCGGCTCACTGCAACTTTCACGTCCCAGATTCAAGCGATTCTCATGCCCCAGTCTCCTGAGTAGCTGCGATTACAGGTACCCACTACTACGTCCAGCTAATTTTTGTATTTTTAGTAGAGATTGAGTTTTCCCATGTTGGCTGATCTCAAACTCCGGACCTCAGGTGATCCTCCTGCCTCAACCTCCCAAAGTGCTGGGATTACAGGTGTGAGCTACTGAGTCCGGGCCCAATAAACCTAATTGTTAACAGAAAATTCAAACTCTGTAAAATATTTCAAAGAAGTTTATTCTGAGCAAGTATGAATGACCATGGACAAGAGAAAGCATGCCCAAGGCAACTGGGTTACAGTTCTTTTAATACATTTTAGGAAGGCAGGAGTTCTAGGCAAAGACAGAAACCAGTACATGAAAGGTATACATTGGTTCAGCACAAAAAGGCAGAATATATTCAAGGGGAGGTGGGAAGGGCTTATATAAGTCATAGGTGGGATTTGGTGATTCTTTAGTTGACTATTGGTTGAGAAAGTTAAGCTATTTTCTAAAGATTGAAATAAACAGAAAAAAAAAACAGATAAAAGACAATTTTCTCTAATTTTAAGGAGGGCTGGGTTTCCTCGGTCAAACTCTGAGGCTTCTTTATACACATTTAGGGTTCCACAGAAAAGAATGTGACAGGCAATGATCTAGACAATCTTGAAGATTTTCTAAGTTTTATATTGTATATTTGTATAATTCTAAAGGAATAATGGAGCTGGTTTTATCTTCTCTTTGGAGATGAAAATAAATAATCCACTGAAAATACAGACTAAACATCTGAATTATTTCCCTTCAATGAGAAAACCATCCTGGAAGTCAGGTTTAAACAAAAAGAGTATTATGTAAAGACAATTTCTAAAATACTTTCAAGTGTTATGTAGTACAGCCTTTCCTCTAAATAGGAAAGATCATATGTCCTTGAATATTTTTGACATCATTGTTGTAAAATGCAAAATGAGGGGCCTTATTATTCAGAACGATGTGTCAATTGTTTCTATTTTCATAAAACCAGATTTTTTCTAAATTATTGTGCCCAAAGGGACATTGATAGCCTCCTTTATCAGCACAATTCATAATTATTAGCAGGAAGGGCGATTTTATTGCCTTGCAGATACTGATTAAAATCAATACTGGTAGGTAAAACATTCACAGCATTATCAAAACTGATTCTGTAAGGACTTTCTAGAAACCAACTGTGTGGATTACTGAATGCTTTCACAGAATTATATCCTTTATTCTAACATATTTATCGCACTGTTTTCCACAAAAATTTATTATAAAAACTTTTAGACATATAGGATTTTTGAAAGAACCATATATACACCTCATATAATCTACAATAATAAATACTTTGCTATATTTGATTTAACATATAACATATAACATATAACTATCCTTCTAGCTATTTCTCCATTCATTCATCTGTTTGTGGATGGACAAAATACTCATATTTTAGATGCATTTCGACCCTAATTATAGTCTCAGTATACCTCACTTCTAAACACTTGAGTGTGCATAGCAATGAACAGTTTTATGTACATATATATTTCTTTTTATTGGTGGAGGTAAAATTACTGAAATGAACAAATATTAAGTATGCTATTTGAACAGTTTTGAAAAATGAGTACACATGTGTAACTATCAAAATATTGAACATCACCATCACCCCAAGAAATAAAAGCATCTTTGGCCCTTGTCAATGAGTTCTTACTTCTCTCAAGACCAGCAATATTTAGCATCTGTTATAACAATTTTCATCAAATATTAATTTAGCATATTCTAAAGACTTCTTTCACTTGAAGTAATGTTTTTGACTCTCCCTAATATTGTTTCATGTATCAATAGTTTGTTCTTTTTATTGGTAAGTAATATTTATTTTATGAATATATCACACTTGGTTTTTCTTTTGCTTTGTATTGCGTTCTGTTGATGAATATTTGAACCTTTTAAAATTGTCAGCTATGATGAATAAAGCTTCTATGAAAATTTTTGTGGAATTATTTTTACAGACATATGTATTCTTCCAAGCATGGGTCAATATAAAGTTACATGTTTAGTTTTATAAGAAACTTTCATGATTTTTTAGTGGCTGCAATATTTTACATGCCCACCCGTCAACCACATGAGAGTTCTTATTACTTCTCCTGCACACTAAAATTTGATGTGGTCAATATTTTAAATGTGAGCCCTTCTAATACTGGCATTATAGCTTTAATTTACAAGTCACTGATGACTACTGATGTTGAGTACATTTTAATAAGTTTATAGTCATTCATACATCGTCCTTTAGTGTTCAATTCTTTGACCATATTTCTATTAATTATATTTCACTTATTAAGTTAGAGAAATTCTTTATATGTTGTGGATACCAATTCCTTGTTTCTCTCTGTCACTCTCACACATATGTATACATATGCAAATATATACATGTATAAGTGCAACTATATATGTTCACACACATTGAGAATTTTTTTTCTCAGCCTACAAATTTCATGCTTATTTTTTCAATGGTGTATTTCGATAAGTATTTAATTATTTTGGCATGTTTTCAAACAATTAATTTGCTTTTTATGTGTATATTTATTTCTGGGCTCTGTGTGCTCTTCCTTAATCTCTCCATCTATTCATACTAATAAGAGGATCATGTCTTCTTGATAGCTGAAACTTTAGAATAGTCTTAAAATCAGATAGTATGTGTTCCAATTTCCCAGTGTCTCTTTCTCATGATTTCTTTGGAAATTGAAGCTAATTCATTTGTATTTCTATTTAAATTTTGGAGCCAGGTTGCTAGTTTCTACTAAAAATGACAATGTGATTTTAAATGAGATTGGTGTGTGCGCATGCATGTTTGTGTTTATGTGCTTATTAGGCAAATTTTTGGTTTAAAAATATTGAGTCTTCCAATCAATAGGAATGATATATCATTAATCCAATTATTTTGGTATTCTTTAATTTTCATTAGCAACATTTTGAAGTTGTTAATGTAGATAACCTGTGCACTAATTATTAAATTTACTCCCTTGAATTTCATTTTTGATGGTATAATTACACATGTTTTAAAATTTCATTTTTAATAATAGTTTGCTTATAATAAAAACAAATTCAATAGATTATTGAACACTCTCCTTGTATGTTCTTACTACATTTACTTATTATATTTACTAGTTTTTATAGATGCCTTAGGATTTTGTACATAAGCAATCATGTAATTTGCAAATACAGACACTTAAATTATTTTTCACCTTTAAGATGTATACTTGAGTTTGTCTTAAAATTATTCTACTTTAATTCCTGTAAAAGAGAATATGGTAAGGAAAACAAAGAGAAGTGAAAAATAAGAATGATACCTTGGGAAAAGTGTGTTAGAACATTCAAAGCTTCAGAGATGAAAGCCTTGTTAGAAGAGGTAAAATACATAAAAGACACAGACAAGTAAAAGGAATAAAAGATTGGAAGGAAAACAAGCACACAGTAGTGGAAGTGCATAAGAGATAAAAGTGTATTTGAATGTAAATTACATCTAGAATATAAAAAAGCAAGTCATATTCTAACCTACTTATTTTCGGTATTCTTGATAAAAGTCTAGAGTAAATGAAGAAATAGCTAATGGAAAATGTTTAACTAAAAAGTAAGACATATGAAAAGATACTCAATATCATATGTCATTAGGGAAATTAAAACAACTAAATATTACTAAACACCAACTAAAAGGGCCAAAATAACACTGACAGTCCCAAATGCTAGTACAAACGTGAGATAACAGGAACCTTCATTTATTACTGGTGAGGATACAAAATGGTACAACCACTTTGGAAGACAGTTTGGCAATGTCTTACAAAATTAAACATCATCTTAACATATGATCTGGCAATCTGCTCCTTGGAGAATGGAAGAAAGATCCAGACTCAAATAAATCGTCAAAGAATATGTCCACATATTCTTTGTATGCAGATGTTTATAACAGCTTTATTCTTACTTGCCCAAACTTGGAAGCATCCAAGACGTTCTTTAGTCTGTGAATAAATAAACTGGAATACATTCACGGAATGGAATATTATTCAGTGCTAAAAGTGCATGAGCTATTAAGCAATTAAAAAACAAGGAGTTACCTTAAATGTGTGTTACTAAGTGAAATAAAATAATCTGAGAAATAAGTGTACCATATAATTCTAACCATATAACATTCATAAAAGGCAAAAATATAGAGACAGTAAGATTGGTGGTTCCCAGAGATTTGAGGAGAGGGAGGGATGAACAGGCAGAACACAGAGGATTTTTACAGTCAATGAAACAACTGTTCCATATGATACCATAGTGGTAGGTATGTGTCATTATACATTTGTCAAAACCCATGGAATGTACAACACCTAGTGTGAAACCTAGTGTAAATTATAGACTTTGAGTTATTGTATGTCAATGTAGGTTTACAGATTATGACAAATATACCACTCTAACACAAGGATGTCACTAGTGGGGGAGGCTGTGCATGTGTAAGGGATGTGGGCATATAGGAATACGGTACTTTCCACTTAATTTTACTGTGAACATAAAACCACTCTACAGAATAAAATGTCAACAATAATAATATTAATAATAATAAAGATTCAAATCTATAAGTAGGAACAGCTTTCAAAAATATTACTATTAAATTATGTCTTTGAAGAATTACTTTTAAGTTACTTAGAGTTCAACTAGAAAAATAAACTTTTGGAAACATGATCAAAAAGTTACCTCCAAGCAAAGAAGTTAAGCTACATAAGACTACTTCTCAGCCTATAGAGAAATATAGAAGGAAGTTTGGGAAAATTTTACCTAACTACTAGATATCCAAAAGGTGTTCTCAATCATGCGTTTTACTAAGGAGTAGTGTAGACAGAGGCTAAGGATATATAAAATGAATCTTGCAATATACCCATTATTCAATAAACTTTAATGTTACAATTAAAAATAACAAAAGCAACAAATCAAAGCCAAAAATATGTTGCATAAAATATTGTGCTGGCAGTTTAATGTTTTCATATGTAGGCAGATCAAAACAAAATTATAACCTTCTAATACCAAATTTCTATAGGAATCATTCTAACTTTAAGCTTTCAGATACTGACATTGCTATTATCCATACCATTAATGTAAAAAAGTAAAAACCACTGGTTCCTCTTAGAGCCAAAGTATTTGTTTTAAATCTCAGCCCAGCATGTAACACGACTGAGTGACCTTATGTAAATTATTTGATTGTGATTTCACTTTCTGCACCTTAAAATAAACGAAAATAGAATATGCTGAAAATAGAATATGCTTTACAGAGTTTTGTTGTTGTTTTGGGGTAGTGAGTGAGTGTGGTTCAGTTAATTATTTTTATGGTGCAGGGCTGTATATTGTACACAAGATGTAATCTGTAAATGTTGAGTTATTCGTACTGCTCTTCTGAAATTCAGGATGTTTTCCCTAGACTCTGGATCTTTTTACCATTCTCCAGTGAATCCTCTGTATCCTGTTAGAATTGCATTGGTTTCCTGTACTCCTGGCCATTCACAGATTGCTTTCACAGAGTACAAAAATAGTTTCTATTTTAATTTTACATTTTAGCATGTCATCCAGTGATTAAGTGTCAAGTGATCAAAGCGAAATAATAAAAAGAAAAAAAAAAAAAAAACCCACACGCAATCCAGTAGAGACAGTTGGGGCAAGCAGAAGATTCTGTTCTCAAAATGTTTCCTTAGTAGAAATGCCAGAGTTAAAGTGTGTAACGAGGCATAAAAGAATTATTTTAGGTAGCAAGAAGGAAAGTGAGGAAATTTCTAAATTTAACCATTCTACCTGCACAATAGATCTCACCTAACTACTGCTGAATGTTGAAAAAATACTTGTTTTTCATTTTTAAAGAAATCAGATAACACTATGGAGAGTTATAGTCATTGTTTCCAATAAATATTTCATGCTCTTTTGAATGATAGCAATACTTTTAGAGTAGTTGGCAGAAAGATGAACAAAAGATTGTTTGCAAAATTACCTGCTGTACTAAGAGTAGAATAAAGACGACTTATGGAGAAGCGAAATAATCTCTTAAGGTTGTGCTTTACGCAATACTCAATTTGAGATATAATGATACTTTTTTTTTTTTTTTTTTTCCTAGAGACAGGATCTTGCTGTCACCTAGACTGGAGTGCAGTGGTGCAATCATAGCTTATTGCAGCCTTGAACTCCTGGGCTAAAGTGATCCTCCTGCCTCAGCCTCCTGAGTATCTGAGACTACAGGTATGTGCCACCATGTCCAGCTAATTTTTTTTGTAGAGACAGGATTTCACTACATTACCTAGGCTGGTCTCGAAGTCCTGGCCTCAAGTGAACCTCCTGACTTAGCCTCCTAAAGTGGTGAGATTACAGGTGTGAGACATCACACCTGGCCAAGATTTCTTAATATAAACTTTCTGTAAATATGTCTACATGTAAAAGTAATTACATAATTTAAATTATTAATGATACCATTTTTGACACAGGGTTTTGCTGACATCAAGCATTTCTCTATTAGTATGTCACTTCAGCACTTTTTCATAAGGGATGCGAGAAAAAGATTTGTGAAGTTTTTGATAATATAAGACTATCACAATAAATTAGCTTTGTTCCATTAAAAATTATTTCTTGTTTCTATGCTTGTGTCCATCTTAGCTTTCATTCCAACTTTTAAAAGCTTATAAATAATAAATAGTAACTTAGTCCTTAGAAATATTCATATTTGACATTTGGATAAACTTTTTGTTGTCAGAATGTAAGCTCCATTTGAACAGGAATATGATCTGTTTTGCTCAACAGTGTATTTTCAGTGCCTAAAAGAGTGCTTAATAGTTGGGCAAGGTGGCTCACACCTGTAATCGCAGCACTTTGGGAGGCAGAGGCGGGCAAATTGCTTGAGATCAGGAGTTCGAGACCAAGCTGCCCAACATGGTGAAACCCCATCTCTACTAAAAATACAAAAAAAAAAAAAAAAAAAAAATAGCCAGACGTGGTGGCGTGCTCCTGTAATCCCAACTACTCGGGAGTTTGAGGTGGGGGAACTGCTTGAACCAGTAGAGGGTAGAGGTTGCAGTGAGCAGAGATCACACCACTGCACTCCAACCTGGGTGTCAGAGAGAGACTCTGTCTCAAAAAAAAAAAAAAAAAAAAAAAAAAAAAAAACAAAAAAACAAAAAAAAAACCTACTTAGCATATAGTAAATGCTCAATAAATAATTGGTAAGTACATTATTAAATGCTGTAAAAGTGATTACCATCCAAATATCAGAAATACAGCCCCAAAAGAAAAAGGAAGTAATAAACAACATAGAAAAAAAAGAGAAATTTCAGGAGAATTGAAATCTGGGTTTGAGCAACATTTAAAGTACTTGTTTCTAAAATTGAAGAACTTCACAAAGTTAGTCTCACAAAATCCTCCTGTATTATTCACAGAGAGATTTGATAAGTCCCAAAGTAAACATCTGATTTGAAGACTGCATTGAGTCATGAATACCATCCAGGATATGACAGGCAGAAAATATCTTTGAAAACATGTCTCTCTTGCCTTAGGCAGATTCTAGTAAAGATGAACTGACAGTGACAGATGGACTTCTCTCTCCCTTGTGAAGTTTTCAAAGTATATGATTCAATTAGAATTAGTTTAAAGCTTTGTTTGTCATTTATTCTACCTTCCATTGATCATTTCTAAAATGTAATAATTTTATCACTGACTTTTCCTTTCTTATAAGTCACCACTCAATGTGGGGAAAAATTTGCCCTAAATGATCTTATTCTCTTCATTGTACTCTGAGAAAAGGCTTTAGGGTTCAGGATGATCACTCATTACAGAGCTCGGGTCTGGGATCACTGTAATTTGTCATATTAAAAACACTAATAGAAGGTAAGTACTGCCTAAATAGTGGAATACCGTACTTCTTAGTGATGTCTTATGTGACTACAGCAGCCTGTCAAAGATGTCCTTTTACGAGTTTGTTTGGTAGTGTTTCTTGCATACATAGTATGTGGGGTTTTTTATGGTTCTTTAGAGTCTTTCCTCAATCTGTACATGCCACGAGGGCAGGTTCTCACGCTTCTGATATTGGTCAATGTTGTATCATCAATGACTGTCATAGTTTCTGATATATAATACATGGTCACATCCTTTGTTGATGTTTTTGAATCAATATATAAGGTTAATGTTAGGACTAAGGGGTGCCAGGGTAGGTGCTGGTGACACACAGATGGATTAGAATACTTTTGTAATCAGGGAGCAGAGCCCTCTGGAGAATGAAGGAAAGAGATGCATGTGATTATTATATTAGTTGGTAAAAACTATCAGTGGTCCTAAACAGCCCAGTGCTATGACAACACAAAGGAAGACCATACAAACACATGTGAAAAAGAACATCCCTGTTGTTATACGTCTGAGTTTTACACAGCTAGGAAAAACTTTCTTCTCCATTCCATTTTGTTCCTTTTCTTTTCCTCACCCATCCTCTTCCTTTTCCTCACCAATCCTCTTCCTTTTCCCTTTACTCTAACAGTCCCAAGAAAATCACCAATGTATATTTCCTCCAAAGAAAGAGAAATTCAGTTACTGTAAGAACAATAATCGGCTGGGCACGGTGGCTCATGCCTGTAATCCCAGCACTTTGGGAGGCCAAGGTGGGTGGATCACGAGGTCAGGAGTTCGAGACCAGCCTGGCCAATAAGGTGAAAGCCCGTCTCTATTAAAAATACAAAAAATTAGCTGGGAATGGTGGGGTGCACCTGTAGTCCCAACTACTCAGGAGGCTGAGGCAGGAGAATCACTTGAACCCAGTTGCAATGAGCCAAGATTGCACCACCACACTCCAGCCTGGGTGACAGAGTGAGACTCTGTCTCAAAAAAAAAAAAAAAAAACAATAATCACCATCATTCATCAAACTGTCATAACAATCACATACTAATCCTAGAAAGTGTGAAAATAAAGATCCTACGTAGAGTGCCTGGCACATTAACTTCTACATCTTAACATTGCTCTATGTTTCATCACTTGGAATTTTGCTTGGAAAATCCTCTTTTCTTCAAGGTTCTATGGTGCTTAATTTTTAATTTAGGGCATCGCTGTGAAAGTGTGAACAACATTTTCAGATACATTAACAAGCTGCACGTTCATTGAATTCATTCAATTCAAACTGAGGGTTAAACTGCATTCCTGTTCTATCCAGGGCTAATCCTCTTGGTTTTATATCTTGGAAATATTATTAAAATGAACTTTTTTCTGTATTTATTCATTATTTTTGCATGTATTTGTTATTAAAATGTATATTTTTCAAAATCTCCTAGTATTTCACAGAATAGTTCCAATAGTATGTAATTTTATTCTTTTTAATAATAACAAATCAGTTAAAATAGAACTAAAAAATGGTATTTTATTACATTGCAAGGTTTCTTTTATGTATACGTTTCTAAGTCAGAAGAAATGCTGATGTGGTGGTTCATGCATTTCTCTTTTTGATTTTGTTCCATTTTATATCCCAAACTTTTCATGATTTCCTATTTTTTTCTAATTTTCTGCTTGATACCTGTTCTCCAAAAATATTTCCAAGAAGTTTTAATGTTTCCAAGAGGTTTAATTGTATTCTATGATCAAATACATTTGAGAAATGTTATATAGTATGTGTCTTTCTTGGAAATTTACAGGGCATATTTATATGTTAAAGGCTCTTAAAAGGCCTGTAGTAAATATCTTTGCTTATACTTCTTCAATCGGTGATTTCAAATAGTCTACCAAATCCCTATGCTGTTAACGCTGCTGCTGTTATTGCTGTTTCATGCATGTCACGTATTAACATCTCAAGGAATAAATATCTACAGACTTATTTATAATCTACATTTCTTCTTCTGCAAGAATTCAGCTGAATAGATGAGTTAAATAAGTATCTGTTTTATATATGCATTTTCCTCAAATACTAGTTTTCAGATGATTATTGACTCTCTATATTCCTAATTTAAAACTGAGGTTGTAGTTGGTGATTTAAAGTATAGAACGTCTCTCTAGGGCACGGGCAGTATAAGGAAAATTCGGAGCAAGAATTCTTTATGATTACAGTGAACAACAATTTCATTTTTCTCATTTATTTGAAAAATCTTGGAATCATTCTGGATGCCTCTTTTTCTCTCATATCCCTTTGCCAATTGTCACAATTTGTTTTGACTATTGCTTATAAATACATCTAGAATCTAGAACTATCAAACAATTTTTGCCACCTTTACTTTAACTAGTGTTCAAGTCATGATCATCTTTTACTTAAATTATTTTAATAGCTTTCTGGCACTAACTCATCCCTCTGCTACTCCCTAACCACGAAATATACAGTCATCCAAATATCCAAGGAATTCTGTTAAAATATATTTGAGATGGTTTCCTTCCTCTGCTTGAAACCTTGTAATAAGGTCCCTTCTGCCTAAAATGAAGACAAACTCCTTAAAGTGATTTAAAATGCTAACTACCTGATTTACCGTCGGCTACCTCTCATTTTGCATTCCTTTTTATTCTTCTTCCCTACTGCTCTGTCCCTGTCACATTGGTTAACTCATGATTTTTGTAACTTGTGAGGCCTGCCTATGCTTTAGGACTTTTGAGATTCCCTCTACCTAGAGTGCTTTTCATCCAGCTCTCTCCATTGTCACCTTGCTCATATCTCTTAAGTCCCTCTTCAAATGCCATGAGTTCTAAAATGATCAGCCTTTGTTCCAGCTATCCTATTTAGAATACATTGTTAAACAAAAAATAGTGTTTACATAAATATTGTATTTAAATATAATGAATTAAAAATACTATATATACTAGTATTACTATCTATTGTTAGTATTACATAATGCTAGTATATGTATACATACATATATATATGTGTGTACTAGTATATATAAAGTAAAGCTTTAATATATACCTAAAGCTTTATTATACACTGTATATCATGTGGAAAATATTCAATACATAATTATTTTATATTTATGTTACACATCTATATGTAATACAGAGAAATAAAATATTAATGTCATCAACAATAAAAGCATAGTTTAATACAATGATTTAATGACTGATGATCTGCAGATTCCAAAATGTCCATTATTAAGATAATATGACAATGTTAAATAAAAAATAAACAAATAAAAAATCCAACCAAATATCTGTTTTCTTGGCTCTGAACCCCTTAAAATCAGTTTCTCTCTTTTTTTTTTTATGTACATACTCAATTTCTGGCACATGTTAAGGTCTCAATGTAGTATTAGTTAACTAAAGAATAGTGCAATCATATACAAAATAATATTTATATAAATTAATACATTGATAAAGAAACAATCATGAACAAAATAATTATATCAATTGAGCTTTTAAATTTCAATTTTTGTTAAAATTTTTTTCAATTACAAAAAGCTTATTACAAGGTGACATAGTTTTTGGTTTTGTTTTTTTAACTTTTATTTTAGGCTCAGGGTACAAGTTTATCATATAGGTGAATTGCATGTCTCAAGGGTTTGGTATACAGATTATTTTGTCACACAGGTAATAAGCATGGTACCTGATAGAAAATTTTTTGATTCTTTTCCTCCTTCCACTTTCCACCCTGAACTAGCGCCTGGTATCTGTTTATTGCTTCTTTGCGTTCATGTGTTCTCAAAGTTTAGCTCACATTTATAGGTGAGACAATGAGTATTTAGTTTTCTGTTCTTGCATTAGTTCACTTAGGATAACGGACTCCAGCTCCTTTCATGTTACTGCAAAGAACATAATCTCATTCTTCTTATGGCTGCATGGAATTCCAAGATGTATATGTACCACACTTTCTTTTGCAGTCTACCACTGATGGGCATTTAGGTTGATTTAATGTCTTTGCTATTGTGAACTGTGCTGCAATGAACATACATGCATGCCTCTGTCTGTGGGAGAATGCTTTATATTCCTTCGTGTATGTACCCAATAATACTATCTCTGGGTCAAATGATAATTCTGTTTTAAGTTATTTGTGAAATCACTATTCTGATTTACACAAGTGCTGAACTAATTTATATTCCTGCCAGCAACGTAAAACATTCTTTTTTTAAATACCCACCAGCATTTATTTTTTGACTTTTTAAATCATAGCCATTCTAACTGGTGTGAAATGATATATCATTGTGGGTTTTGATTTGCATTTCTCTAATTATCAGTGATATTGAGCTTTTAGTCATATGCTTGTTGGTCGCATATACGTCTTCTTTTTAAAAGAAGTGTTCATGTCCTTTGCCCACTTTTTAATGGGATTGTTTGGTTTTTGCTTGTTAATTTGTTTAAGTTCCTTATAGATTCTGGATATTAGATCTTTGTCAGATGTATAGTTTGCAAATATTTTTTCCCATTATGTAGGTTGTTGTTTTACTCTTTTGACAGTTGTTGATTTTTGGGTTTTGGTGTTTTGTTTTGTTTTTGCTGTGCAGAAGCTCTTTAGTTTAGGTTCCACTAATCTATTTTTGTTTTGGGCACAGCTGCTTTTCACATCTTTGTCATTAAAACTTTGCCAGGGCCTATATCCAGCAGGGTATTTTCTACATTATTTTCCAGTGTTTTTGTAGTGTTATGTTTTATGTTTAACTCTTTTCTTTCCTTTTTTTTTTTTTTTTTTTTTGGAGATGGAGTCTCTCTCTGTCCCACAGGCTGGAGTGCAGTGACCTGTTCTTGGCTCACTGCAACCTCCGCCTCCTGGGTTAAAGCAATTCTCTTGCCTCAGCCTTCTGAGTAGCTGGGACTACAGGTGTGTGCCATCATGCCCAGCTAATTTTTTTTTTGTATTTTTAGTAGAGACGGGGTTTCACTATGTTGGCCAGGCTGGTCTCAAACTCCTGACCTCCTGATCCACCCTCCTCAGACTCCCAAAGTGCTGGGATTACAGGCATGAGCCACCGTGCCGGGCCACGTTTAACTCTTTACTCCATCTTGACTTTTCTATGTGGTTTAAAGAAGAGTTCCGGTTTCAATCTTCTGCCTATGGCTAGCCAGTTATCCCAGTACCATTTATTGAATTGGGAGTCCTTTCCCCGTTGCTTGTTAATGTTCCATTTACTTCAGTGATTTGCTTGTTTTCTTGACATTTGTCAGATGGTTGTGCATGTGTGGCATCATTTCTGGGCTATTTTGTTCCATCATTCTAAATGTCTTTTTCTTTTTTTTTTTTTTTTTTTTTCCCAGTAACATGCTGTTTTAGTTACTGCAGTCTTATAGTATAGTTTGAAGTCAGGTAACATGATGTCTTCAGGTTTGCTCTATTTGCTTAGGATTGTCTTGGCCATTTGGTTCTTTATTTTTGGTTCTATATGCATTTTAAAATAGTTTTTATTTTTTATTTTTTATTTTTTTTTCTAATTCTGTGAAGAATGTCATTGGTAGTATGATAGAAATAGCATCAAATGCTTAGCTGTGTCCCAGACATTCTGGTATGCTGTATTTTTATTCTCATTAGTTTCAAATAATTTGTTGATTTTGGCCTTAATTTCAGTGTTTACCAAAACATTATTCAGATACTGGTTGATTAATTTACATATAATTATATCATTTTGGTGACTTTTTAAAATATTCGTTTATATTTTTTATTATGGTGTGGTCCAAGAGTGTGTTTTCTAAGATTTTGGTTTTTTTGAAATTGCAAAGGTTGGTTTTATGGCCAATTTTTTGTTCAATTTTAGAATATATGTTATGAGGTGATGAGGAGAATGTATATTCTGTTGGTTTTGGGTGGAGAGTTATGTAGACATCTGTTAGGCCCATTTGTTCAAGTATTGAGTTCAGGTTCTGAATACATTTGTTAGTTCTGCCTCATTGATCTGTCTAATACTGTCAGTTAGGTGCTGAAGTCAGCCTGCTGACTTTTAACAAAAAGAGTTAAACACACTATTAATGTGTGGTTATCTAAGTCTCTTCATAGGTCTCAACTTGTTTTATGAATTTGGATGCTCCTATGTTGGGCACATATGTATTTAGGATAGTTATGTCTTCTTGTGGAATTTAACCCTTTACCATTATGTAATTCCTGTCTTTGTCTTTTTTGATCATTGTTGGTTTAAAGTCTGTTTTGTCTGAAATTAAAGTAACAGTCTCTCACTCTCTATTTTTTTTTTTTTTTTTTCTGTTTTCTGTTTGGTAGAATTTTATTCATCTCTTTACTTTAAATGAATTAGGTGTCATTGCATGTGAGATGGGTCTCTTGAAGATACCGTAAGTTAGTTGGGTCTTGCTTCTTTATCTAACTGGCCAGTCTGTGTCTTTTTGTTGGGACATTTACCCCATTTACATTCAAGGTTAACATTAATATGTGCTGATTTGATCCTGTCATCATGTTGTTAACTGGTTATTAGAGAGTCTTGATTGTGTGATTGCTTTATAGTGTCAATGATCTCCATACTTGTGTGTTTTTGTGGTGACAAGTACTAGCCTTTCTTTTCTACATTTAGCACTCCTCCCTTAAGTATCTGTTTTAAAGCAGCTCTAGTGGTAGTGAACTCCCTTAGAATTTGGTTGTCTGAAAAGGATCTTATTTCTCTTTTGTTTATGAAGATTAGTTTGTTTGGATGTGAAATTCTTGGTTAGAATTTCTTTCTTTAAGAAGGCTGAATATAGGCCCCCAATCTCTCCTGGTTTATAGGGTCTCTGCTGAAGGGTCTGCTGTTAGCCTGATGGGTGTCATGCGCGTCCGTGCAAACAGACCGCCAAACAGGCTTTATGTGAGCAATAAAGCTTTTTAATCACCTGAGTGCAGGCGGGCTGAGTGCGGAAAGAGAGTCAGTGAAGGGAAATAAGGGTGGGGCCGTTTTATAGGATTTGGATAGATAAAGGAAAATTACAGTCAAAGGGGGTTTTTTCTCTGGTAGGCAGGAGTGGGGGTCACAAGGTGCTCAGTAGGGGAGCTTTTTTGAGCCTGGATGAGCCAGGAAAGGGAATTTCACAAGGTAATGTCATCATTTAAGGCAAGGACAGGACATTTTCACTTCTTTTGTGGTGGAATGTCATCAGTTAAGGTGGGGCAGGGCATTTGCACTTCTTTTGTGATTCTTCAGTTGCTTCAGGCCATCTGGGTGTATACATGCAAGTCACAGGGGATATAATGGCTTGGCTTGGACTCAGAGGCCTGACCTTCCTGCCTTCATATATATATATAGCTTTGAAGTGTTCGGGTGGCAAAAATTTTTGGGGGGTGGTATGGAGAGATAATGGGCGATGTTTCTCAGGGCTTCTTCAAGTGGGATTGGGGTGGCGAGGGAACCTAGAGTGGGAGAGATTAAGCTGAAGGAAGATTTTGTGGTAAGAGGCGATATTGTGAGGTTGTTAGGAGCATTTGTCATATAGAATTGTAATGCCCAGACCTGCGATGACCCGAAAGCAACCACCAGAGTCCAGAGACAAAGCCAAGCAGCAGGGATCGCTTTATTTTGAGTTCGAACTTGGTTCCCTCCAGCTAGGTATCAGATCCTAGGGAGAGACCCCGAGCTCGGTGTTCAGCCGTCTTTTATAGTCAGACACAAACAAGTTACAGCAAGTTACAGAGTCACTGGGGATTTTTACAATTGTAGGTTTATAATTGGCTGACATTTAAAGTTAAACATTAGTCAGTTGTTCATTGGTTCCCGCCCTTTGACCAAACCACAAACGGCCGCTTGCCCTGCTAGGGACTTTCCAGATAACCTTGTTGTTTTAGCATTAAGGGGAGTTTCCTGACTTTTCTGACCTCTGATATTCAGTATTTTTCCACTCCTCAGAATGATTGGTGGTGGCCTGGATGCAGTTTTGTATGAATCAAAAAATGAAACAGAAGACACAAGGTCAGAATAAGAGGAGAAAAATGGGTATTAAAGGACTAAGAATTGGAAGGACCCAGGACATCCAATTAGAGAGTGCCCAACAGAGTTTACTGTAATTACTTGCTCAGTCGGCAAGTTTTTGGGCTCTATCCTTGAGTTCTTTTATGTTGTCATACACCAGGCCAGATTGATTTAGGTAAAAACAATACTCTTCATTTAAGAATATACACAGTCCTCCTTTTTCAGTGGTAAGTCAAGGCCTCCGCTGTTTTGGAGGACAATTGCAGCTAAAGAGTCAACTTAGGCCTGGAGGACTGATAAAGTTTGTGATATGTCTGTGATGCTAGCAGAGAAGTCATTAGAGAGGCTACGGCAGGTCAGCAGGTCGTGACAGAGGTTGAAATGCCTGCTATTCCAGTACCGAGAGCAATAGTGGAGGCAGAAAGTCCTAAACCAACCAGCAAGGGAATTAGTGGAATAACTCTTTTTTGTCATATCAGTTTCATGAGGGGAACAGGGAGCTCTTCGGTCCCATTTGCAAATTGAATTTTGGGAGTAAGGAAAACTAGTGTGCATTTGCCTGTCCAGTTAGCAGGTAGATACATGTAGGTAGAGGATCCACAGAGGAAGAAGAAACCTTGTGCAAGGCAAAACTGGAGATGCAAAGTAAAAAGGTGAGGAGCGCCGAAAGGGGTGTCTTGTACCGAGACTCCTAGGGATCCAGCTAGGGCGGCAGCCATCAGAGTTTGTAATGGGGACTGATGGGGTAACTGCATAGAGGGAGAGGTTTGATTTTCATGATGTATGAGAAAATGTTGAGTACGAGCAACCTTTCACTATTATTTTCAGGGCGGAGTATAAGTAAACGAGGGCCTGGGAAGACAGTCTGACGAGCAAAGGTAAGATAGCCAAGGACGGAGTGAAATACAGGGTAAGTGTCTTCCTAAGCAATAATTACTGCTAAAGTTTTTAAGTTTGCCAGTATTGATAGAGGGCTTGTCTGTAATGTGGAGCTGGAAGACTCCAATTGTTTCAGTGATGTGTGTAGTTGGGCTTTGGAGATGAAGAGTAAAGGAACATGGAGAAGGTAAAAGATTACCTAGGGGAATTCCAGTGGGTCTTCACTGAGAGATACATAAAGGAGGGGCCCAGGAATAGTAGTCTGTGTTGTGAGAGATCCAAATATGGGGGGAGTAGAGTTGATATAAGGAGAAAGGTTTTTTAAGTAAGTGTCCGCACGTACTTAAGGACAGCAGCTTGCTGATGTGAAATGTCTGCGGAGGTCTTGCTGGACCTGTCTAGAAAGTAAATGAGCTCCTCAGGAGGGTAAAAGTGAGGGCTGTTAAAGGAAGTTCGGAGGTGTAAGGAGACAGGAGATGTTGCCCAGTCTGCTTGTAAGGTGGGGACAGCTGTGTAGGCGCTGGAAGAAAGGGAAATGCAAAGCCAGCAGTTGTTGGCTAAGGAAGGATTAGAAGCAGCTAGGAGAGAATGGGTAAGGTTGATAGTGTGGTGGAGATAGCTGGGGAGACGTAGAGGGTGGCATAAGAATGGGAATGATAATAAGAGTGAGTATAAAAGTAAAGAACAGAACTTCATCAGGGTGTAAGTATTGGAGGGTGCCCTTCCAGCAAAGATAATCTATCCACTCTAAGAGGGAGTTAAGAGTGGCAGTTTGGGAATAGCACCAAGAGATATCAGCTGTGATGGCTTGGAGAAACAGTGTAAACCGGCAATGTAAACAAGAGTAGGGCATTTATAAGTAGTTGAGAATGGAGAATAGGAGTATGACTAGACAGAAGATAGTAGGGATGACTAGTTTTTGGGGTTCGGTCCAAGTGGTGGGGGTGACTTCATAAAACCCTGTTGCAAAAAGTAGGGTAAGGATGAACAGACCTAACAGAATGAAGGAATGTATTAGACTCACAAGGGTTATTACTGTTCTTCAGAAATACGAGTGAGTTTAAGGGAAGTAGGGGAGAATACTTGCCAGTTCCAAGAGGAAGAGGAGGGATTAGGCTGGCTGGCTGATAGACACAGCTTTATTCTGGAGCGGTGAACCCAGTGGGGAGGATCCTGCAGGCAGACGGCAGTCAGGGTACTATAGACGACTAAGTAGGGTCTGGTCCGTCGAGGTTGTCGAGTTTGAAGGGTCAGATTCTTTACAAGAACTGATCATTCAGCTAGGTTGGCTTCATATGGCTGGGAATCTGGAGTAGGCAAAAGAAGATTAGCAGCCTGGTGAATTTCCTGTCTAACCTGCTGGAGGACTGGAAGATAGTCACCTAGAGGACTGGTGTCTGGGACGAGGTTGCGGCCGAGCAAGAAAGTGCATCCATATAAAAGTTCAAATGGACTGCACCCTGTAGCATCTCGAGGACAGGCTCTAATTCTGAGAAGGGCAAGTGGTAAAAGTACTGTCCAATCCTTTTTAAGTTGGAGGCCGAGCTTCGTGAGGTGTGTCTTTAAAAGACCATTAGTCCATTCTACCTTTCCTGAAGATTGAGGATGGTAAGGGATATGAAGGTTCCACTGAACACCAAGAGCCTGAGAAACTGCTTGGGTGATTTGACTAATAAAGGCCGGTCTGCTATCGGACTGTATAGAGGTAAGAAGACCAAACCGAGGAATTATGTCTGACAGAAGGGAAGAAATGACTGAAGTGGCCTTCTCAGACCCTGTGGGAAAAGCCTCTACCTATCCAGTGAAAGTGTCTACCCAGACCAAGAGGTATTTTAGTTTCCTGACTGGAGGTATGTGAGTAAAGTCAATTTGCCCATCCTGGGTGGGGGAAAAATCTGGAGTTTGATGTGTAGGGAAGGGTGGGGGCCTGAGAAATTCCTGAGGAGTAGTAGAATAGCAGATGGAACGCTGAGAAGTGATTTCCTTGAGGATAGATTTCCACGATGGGAAGGAAATGAGAGGTTCTAAGAGACGGGCTAATGGCTTGTAACCTACATGCAAGAGGTTAGGAAATGATGGCAGAATAGAATGGACCTGTGAGGATGGAAGTTGATATTTTCCTTGGTTTAAGAACCATTTACCTTGTGTGGGAAGAGATTGATAGGTGGAAGTTTCAGCGGGGGAGTAGGTGGGAGTGATCGATGTGAAGGAGGAAAACTACCATAAGGGATAGAAGTTGGAGGAACGCTAGCTGCTTTTTTAGCCAACTTATCAGCATGAGCGTTGTCTTGAGCAATGGTGGGGGGAAGAAAATAGATTTTGGAAGTTATGAGAACTGTAGAGAGTGAGTTGAGCATAGTTTGTGATTTGTAGGGCCTCTAACAGTATTAAAGCAGTGGCAGCCGCTGCACGCAGACATGAGGGCTAGGCTAAAATAGTAAGGTCAAGTTGTTTGGACAGAAGGGCTACAGAACGCTGTCCCAGCTCTTGTGTAAGAATTCTGACCATACTAACCATGCCTAGGAAGGAAAAGAGTTGCTGTTTTGTAGAAGGGATTGGGGTTTGGGAGATTAGCTGGACACAATCAGCAGGGAGAGCACCTGTGTGATGAGAATTATACTGAGATAGGTAACAGATGAGGAAGAAATTTGGGCTTGACTGAAGTAATGGGGGCTGTCTGTGAAGCCTTGCAGCAGAACAGCACAGGTAATTTGCTGAGCCTGATGGGTGTCAGGGCCAGTCCAGGTGAAAGCAAAGAGAGGCCAGGACAAGGGGTGCAAAGGAATAGTAAAGAAAGCATGTTTGATATCCAGAACACAATAATGGATTGTGGAGGGAGGTATCGAGGATAGGAGAGTATATGAGTTTGGCACCATGGGGTAGACAGGCAAAACAATTTGGTTTATAATGCGCAGATCCTGAACTAACCTGTAAGCCTTGCCTGGTTTTAGGACAGGTAAAATGGGAGAATTGTAAGGGGAGTTTACAGGCTTTAAAAGGCCTTGCTCTAACAGGTGAGTGATAACAGGCTTTAATCCTTTTAAAGCGTGCTGTGGAATGGGATATTGGTGTTGAGCGGGGTAAGGGTAATTAAGTTTTAATGAGATGGTAAGGGGTCCATGATTGGTCGCCAAGGAGGGAGTAGAGGTATCCTGTAATTGTGGGTTAAGGTGGGGAGATACAAGGGGAGGATGCGAAGGAGGCTTTGAACTGGAGGAAAAGGCAGCAATGAGGTGTGGTTGTAGCCTAGGAATAGTCAGGGAAGCAGATAATTCAGTTAAAATGTCTTGGCCTAATAAGGGAGCTGGGCAGGTGGGGATAACAAAAAAGGAGTGCATGAAAGAATGTTGTCCAAGTTGGCATCAGAGTTGGGGAGTTTGAAGAGGTTTAGAAACCTGGCCGTCAATACCCACAACAGTTATGGAGGCAAGGGAAACAGGCCTTTGAAAACAAGGTAATGTGGAGTGGGTAGCCTACGTATTAAGAAGGGGACGGACTCACCTTCCACTGTGAGAGTTACCTAGAGGATCTTTGATGTTAGTGTAGGCTTCCGAGGCAATCGGGCAGTGTCAGTCTTCAGCTGCTAAGCCGAGAAGATCTGGGAAGGAGTCAGTCAGAGAGGCTTGGGCCAGAGTTCCGAGGGCTCTGGAAGTGGCTGCCAGGTGAGTTGAACAGTTCGATTTTCAGTGGGGTCCTGTACAGATGGGACACGGCTTAGGAGGAATCCTGGGCTGCGGACATTCCTTGGCCTAGTGGCCAGATTTCTGACACTTGTAACAAGCTCCTGGGGGAGGCGGTCCCGGAGGAACACCTGGCTGCAGCGGTTCAGGCATTTGGAAGTTCTTGTGTGCTGGAGATGTGGCTGGGGTTTCTCTCACAGTAGAGGCAAGAAATTGCAACTCAGAAATACATTGCTACTTGGCTGCCTCTACTTTATTATTGTACACCTTGAAGGAGAGGTTACTTCAGGCCATCTGGGCGTATTACGTGCAAGTCACAGGAGATGCGATGGTTTGGTTTGGGCTCACACATCGGGTTCCTCTTTAGAGGTGACCTGTCCCTTGTTGCCTCCTCTCCTGAGGGCAGCTGTGGCTTGCTGGAGGTGTGAATAAAACACTCAGGGTCTTTGCTGCTTCCCCAGTTCTCCGAGTGCATCAAGGGCAGTACCATTGCAGTAGCAGGGGCAAAGGGGCTTTTGATTGCCGCTGGGAGCTCCTCTTCAGAGAAACGCAGCACTGCTAATGAGAATGTTCAACCCTCAGGTGGGAAAGCTATGCTACTGGACTGAGCCAGGGCCCTGCTTCTTGAAGAGCGCGTGGCTAGAGAGTTACTAAGGCTTGCTGGAAACATGAGTAAAACCCTCAGGCTCTTTGTTCCTTCCCCAGAATTGCTGCAGTGGCAGATGGGGGCTGTCCATTGCCTCTGGGAGCCTCTCCCCAGGGAATCACAGAGCTACACCACAGGGAATACTCAGCTGGTGATACAGCGGGTTGCTTTGCTGTCCCAACAGGGTGGATCTGCCTGGTGAAGAGTGTGCAGTGTGGTCTCACAGAAAAAAAGGGACTGGCTTCTCTCTTCATGGTGACTGCAATGTGCTGGAGGTGCCAGCTTAGCGACCAGGCCATTTGTTTCTTCCCCAACCAAGGGCAGTAAGGGAAGTACCACAGCAGCTGCAAGGGCGGAGGGGCTGTGTGGGTTGTCGCTGGAATTTCCTCTCCAGTGAAAGGCAGAGTCACTACAGACAGGGACAGGGCAGTTGTTCTGGGGGCCCAGGTCGAGAGGCCCGGCCAAGTGGGGAATAACAGGGACAGGGACCCATGTGGGAAACAGTCTGACTTCTTTTTCGTAAGGGAGCTGCATGGTGCTGGAGGTCCACATTAGTCCTTAAATCACTTTGCTCCCTCCTGAGTCTGCTGAGCCTGAGGGAAGTAGTAGCAGTGGCTTTGGAGCAGCAAAAATGTCAGGGCTGCTTGCTCCCTCTGTGAGCTCTGACCCAGGGAAGTACAGGGCTGAAACTGGCCTGAGACCACAGCTGGGGTTGGGGTCCCAGATTGTGAGGCCCTGTCCAGTGAGGAGTAGCTGTGGTACGGACCAACGTGGAAAACAGCCTGGCCACTTTTATCCATAAGGCAGTTGCGCTATGCTGGAAGCTCGCATTAGTTCATAATGGCTGCACTTCCTCCTGAGCCTGAGGGCAGCAGGAGCTGGGGCTGCAGAGCTGTGAAAATGGCGGACCAGCCTGCTACCTCTGGGCTCCATCTCAGGGAAGTGAGGAGCTGCTCCCAGCCTGAGAGCTCAGGCTAGACTGGCGTGGTTGTGCTAAGGTCCTATGCCAGTGGTACTTGTTTACCACAGTGCTGTGGAGGCAAGGTCTGCTGTCTATCTGCTGCTCAGCCCTGTGGATTCAGCCCCTTTCTTGGGGGTATGCAAGGGAACCTGGCTTCCTCCATTGACAGAGCTGCAGTTGCTGGTGCCAGGGTGCCTGGGGAAAAAAGGCCCCCAGGACTCTGCATTTGCCTGACTAGTGTAGCTCTCTATGTGAGTCTAGAGGCTCCAGTGGGTTGAGTGGAGTCACAGGGGATCTTCTGAGCTCCAGGTTGCAAAGGTCCATGGCAGAAGTGTGGGTCCTTGGGGACTCGCACTCACTCACCATTTCCCCATAGTGGTGAGCCTCCTGTTTCTGCACCACTTCCGGGTGGGCGGTTGTTCTATCTTGCTCATCTCTGTTCTCCGTGAGTCAAGCTGCTTCCTTGATGTATCCTAATGTGTCCACCCAGATTTTCCAGTTGAAGAGATGGTGTTTACTGGCCACTCTTTCTTTTGTCCATGAAAGCAGCACATTCTAGCTGCTTCTAGTCAGCCATCTTAGCAGTTTAAGTTTCTGAGGAGAAATAGCTTTTAGACAAACAAGTTCAAAACCATACTTGTAAAATATATATACACATGAATATATACATATATATATTTTTGTAAAAACAATATGAACACATATATATATAGAGAGAGTCATGTGTTGCCTAATGACAGGGATACATTCTGAGAAATGCATCAGTAGGTGATTTAATCATTGTATGAACATTGTAGAGTGTACTTCCAAAAGTCTTGGTGGTATAAGACTACTACACACCTAAGCTCTATGGTATAGCCTATTGCTCCTAGGGTACAAACCCATACGGCATCTTCTGTAATCAATGCTATAGACGTTAGTAACCCAATGGTTAAGCATGTGTATATCTAAACATAGAAAAGGTACAGTAAAAATTGGGTATAAAAGAAAAAATGTACATCTTTATAGAGCACTTACTGTGAATAGAGCTTGCAGGACTGAAGTTGCTCTGGGTGAGTCAGTGAGTGAGTGATGAGTGAATGTGAGGGCCTGGGACATTACTGTACACTATAGTAAATTTAATAAAACCTATACACTTAGGTTACACTAAATATATTTTAAAATATGTTTCTTTCTTGAGAAACAATTACTCCTGTTTAAGTATAACTTTTAAATTTTGTAAACATTTTAGTTATTTGACCCTTTGTAATAAAACTTAGCTTAAAATGCAAACACATTCTACAACTATACAAAAATATTTTCTTCCTTTAGCTGCCTACTATTTTTTCTATTTATTATTATTATGTGTTTACATTTTAAACGTTTCATTAAAAACTAATACATCAGCACACACATTAATCTAGGCCTAGACAGGATCAGGATCATTGAAAAATGTTACTAAGCAATGGGAATTTTGCAACTCCATATAATTTTATGGGGCGAGTCTTGTATATGAGGTCCATTGTTGACCAAAGTATCATTATGTGGGCATGTCTGTAGATACATGACCATGATAGAAGTGTTGTGTAGAATCAAAAATTACATTTTTAATCATTACTAGGAAATTAGAAACATTAAACATGTTATATTCAGAATAACCACAGGTTTACTGAAGTATATATTTTATATATACATTCCCATCCATTGTATTTCACAAGCCTGACATTGAAAAAAATGATTTAACTGCTTATAGAACTTTAGTAAATATTTTACTGGATAATTATTATTGGTATTATTGGTAGTTGAAATTCTCATGAAGCTATCATTTCTATTTTCTAGCTTCCATACTGGAGAATAATTCAGTTACAGATTTTGAAGCAAGGTGACTCTTTAGTAACAAACATTTGTTAAAAATGAATTTTTTTTCTCAATTTCTAATGAATAAAGTTTTTTTTGTTTTAAAATGAATATACTGTATATTAAACATGGGCCAGGTATGTCAAATATAGGTGTAAACATAGAAAATAACATTTAAATTATGGTGATTAAGTTCCATTTAATAAAATGAAACTAGGCTTCTATATTTATGAACTAATAGTAGCTCTGTAGCTGAACGCTGATAACAAACTGACATAAAAAGCTGTTCTAGTGATTCTGTGAATCTAGTTATAACCACATTGTCCATTTATTATAGTCATGTCCATTTGCTAAGATTTACATTTTTCCATGGATTACTAGTAATGATCGTTGCCAATATGATTGAAATGAATTGAGCCTATCATGTGGAATCATGTTAGCTCTCAAAGTAGCATGTAATTTTCACATGACAGTATATCAAGAAGAAAAAATTCTGTCCTCAAAAGTTTTGCTACCCCCCTGACCATGTCAACAAATTCTGTCATTTTTGAGACTGTATTTGGATGCAAACAGGATAATTGAATCATCTTCAAGTGTTTAAAATGATAAAGAATTTAGTTTTAAAAATTTGTTATGGGATAGTTGAGGAGCCAAACAAAGATGAAGAGAAAACCCAGGAATGATAAACAATAGGAAGCCACTACAGTTCCTAGACTTGAGAAACTGAGGGAGGAAGTTGTGTTACTAGAAACCAGGTCTGGGGGCTCCTGTGTGAACCTGGATTTATAGCAGGATTTGCATTGTGTTTTAAACAGTGGTGTGGTGAAAATGGAAGCACAGTATAGAGAGGGAAGTGCACATGAAGCAGGGGTAGGTGAAACGAAGTGGCTGAGAGCAAACTACCTGTTGTTTGGAAGAAGATAGTAAATGAGTAGATAAAAATAGGTATTTAGTAGTTGCAAATATTTTAAAAAAGTAAATATACCTCATTTGTTCAATCACTTATTCATTCAACAAACATTCATTGAGTACCTATATCATAGTAAGTGCTGTGCTAAGAAAGGAAAACAATTGACTCTTAATCTCTGTTGGCATATAGTGCTTAGAGCTTCGTAGAAGAACCTGAAATGGTAACATCAATTTCAATATATTATGATAAAATAAGTATTTATGATGGACTATTGGAGCTCAGAAAACTGAAAACTAAACCAGAATGAAAATCAAAAAGTGAAGTGACTTTTAACCTTGATTTAAAAATATTAACATGATATTGCGGAAGACACATGCTGAGAGTTATGCATAGAGGTGTGAGAAAGTCCATTTTGGCAGTGAGTTCGTGAGATTTCCGGAAGTTTAGACTGTCTAAGGCAAAGCATTCTTACAGTATTGGATAATGCTAGCCAGGTCAGCAGAACCCTGTGGACTAAACTTCCTTGAGTATTTTGCTTTAGGGAAGCCCTAGACATGACCAACTATCTTCATCATTTAGAACAACTGCATAGATTCTACATGTTATTGTGGAAAATGAAAATGACCCCTAACACTCAGAAACTTTATTCAATATTAAATGCCAAAAAAAAAAAAACCCATGCAAATGATGATTTCTTTCATAGCCTCTACGGATCAGCTTCATGACTGTGCTGCTCCCACTAGTTTGGGATCCAGATAAAAATTTTTTGTTAGATTAGAAATACTATGTATTCTTTGATACTTTTATTATTGAGAATTGAATTTTATTATTCCTCCCATTAGTCTCGGAAAATTCTATAAACTGCTTTTATCAATAAAATGCTGAGGAAGAAGGGTTGAGTGTTTAGAGATCAGAGGTTTAAAAACTGGCAGCTTCAATTTTCCATCTCTATGAGCCCTCTCTGGAAGGACTGGCCTATTCTTTAAGAAGTCTGCCTGCCCTGAGAACAGCATGTGTAAACACTCTGATCAAGAAATACAGATTAGCCAAGGCTTCTGGCCGTCCCTGCAAAGGCAACAACTGTGTGAATACAGCCACCTGGGATCTTCCCACCCACACCATTTTCCAGCTGAATTCGATCAAGAAACTTGAATCGACACCCTGCAATAGTTAAACTCATCTAGCACAGCTCAGCCTGAATTCCCAAACCCTCTACCCCAAGCAAAATACTAGATGTAATAAAGTCATGTTTTAAGGCACTATGTGTTTGGAATTATTTGTTACATATCAGGATTAATCAGAAGAGTTGCCTAACTAAAAACTTGAAGAACAGTTAAAGATAAAAATCCCGTATGGTGGCAACTCTTAATTTTTTTGGCTTTGGTTTCCCAAAGTAAATGGTTCTTCAAAATGCCAAGTCTTGTTATTGTTATTATTATTTTTTCTGCCAGAAGCAGAATTTAGAAATGGGTTGCCCTATCTTGTTGATTGGTGTCTGGCAGTTGCAGATTGTAAAATATGGTGAGGAAGTACTAAGGACACAAGTTAAGTGACATTATGGGTCAAATATTCAAATAGTGATTGTTGAAGTTTGCATGTATTAGTGGGAAGAGAAAAGTAGGAAGTACACATAACTCAGGAATGCTATGATGATGTGAGGAACAGAAAAAGGCAAGGAAAATGGATTAGGGCTAAAGAAATAAGCTTCAAGACCTTCAAATCTAGCAATGACCAAGTCAGGTGGCTCACACCTGTAATTCCAGTGCTTTGGGAAGCCAAGATGGGAGGATCGCTTGAGGTCAGGAGTTCAAGAACCGTCTGGCCAACATAGCAAAAATAAAAATAAATTAGCTCGGCATGGTGGCACACACATATAATACTAGCTACTTGGGAGGATAAGATGGGAGGATCTCTAGAGTACAAGAGTTTGAGGCTCCTGTGATACTGCACTCCAGCCTGGGCAACACAGCAAGACCTTGTCTATAAATATATGAATAAATCAGGCAAAACATTCTGTGAGCCAGTTCCCATAAGAATTCTGCCATAGTCAAAAAACCTACACCTAGCTGGTTTTAGCTCTACAAGGACCATGAAACTATGTATGGTTTGGTGAAAAGGAAAGGAGAGGAGGGGGAGAAAGACTGCTTTTTATTTAAAAACTAGAAAATGTAGAAGCATGTGAAATGGTAACAAAAAATAATACGAGAGCTTTTCTTCCTAGAACAAGCAAGAAAAATAGTATGAAACCACCCTAAAAAAATCTATTAAATTAAATGTATTTATTAGGGATAGTTGGATATGTTCTTTAAAATATATTTTAGACTACGTTTGTTTGTGGAATGCTAAAAATACTTTTTGACATAGAGAAAGGTCTCTGCATGGAGAAGATGCCTTCTTCTAAGTCACATGCCACTGTGTTTACATATCTTTTTACTCAAAGCCAAATTTCTGGAAACAATAGACCATTCTCCATTGTCCATAAAGGTTTCTATGCCTTTGTGATTTGTACCTGAGCTACTGCAAAAGGTACTTCTTTCACATTCCAGAGTGTCACTCCAAGAAGAGCATCTTCCAAGAGTGTTGAGAATATCTTTCTATTTATCGTGTATGTATGTATGCATGTATGTATGTATCTATCATCTATCAAATAACCAAAGGCTCATTTTCACATGTGAATGATTGAATGATTATATTTTGCTCATAGTTATATTAAAATGTATAATAACTATGTAGTTAAATCTTTTACATAGTGAAGAATGTGCCTTATCTCTGGTTGGATTTAAAAATATGCCAGAAATGTTTAAAAGGCGGTATCCATGTAGTATGCAGGCAGAATATTCAAAAGAAATTAATAAATCATTTCAAATAATAACTCAATCTATAGTTATTTCCAAATATACAATTTCCCCTTTCTTCTTGGTAATAAGAGCATGAATATCATTAAGATCTATATATCCCAATCTCCAACACTTAGGTGCGATTCTATGACTAACTTATGTCCAGTACAATATAAAATGTAACTGGCATTTGCAAACTCTAGGAAATTTCTTCAAAGGGCAAGGACATTTTTTTCTTCTGTCTTTTGTTCTCTCCTCTGGTGAATTGTGAGCATAACATTGGAAGTGGATCATGTGGTAAATTTAGAAATAGAGTCCATGTACAATAGATTAATAAAAGTAGAAAGAACCAGATTCTCTGACTGAGTAGAATCCTATTCCAGCCTCTGAGTTGCTACCAAATTACACCTGATAGAGAAATAAGTATTTTTAAGCCATACTTATTTATTTTTGTCACTCATAGCTAAACATTAGCCTATGTAGTATATATTAATATGTTGTATGTTTTTGTACTACAATTGTTCTGCTAGAATTTGAAGGTGATACTTTTAACCACTATTTTTTTTTTAGTGATTTATAAAAGTATGTTTTTTTTGTTTTGTTTTGGTTTGGTTTTTTTGTTTGTTTGTTTGTTTGTTTTTGAGATGGAGTCTAGCTGTGTCGCCCAGGCTGGAGTGCGGTGGCGAGATCTCCGCTCACTGCAGCTCCACATCCCGGGTTCACACCTTTCTCCTGCCTCAGTCTCCTGAGTAGCTGGGACTACAGGAGCCTGCCACCATGCCCAGCTAATTTTTTGTATTTTTAGTAGAGATGGGGTTTCACTGTGTTAGCCAGGATGGTCTCGATCTCCTGACCTCGTGATCCACCCGCCTCGGCCTCCCAAAGTGCTGGGATTACAGGCGAGAGCCACCACGCTTGGCAGAAGTATATTTTTTAGTACAAATTATATTACTCATTAAACATTATTTTAAATATTACCAATGATTGAATAAACATTCATATAGAACATGAAAGAGACACCAGTATCCAATTGACTGCTGTGATTTGCCAGCCTCGGGATGGTTCTGCAGTTGATTGAAGACATAGCATCGTAGCTTCTTAATTAAAAATAAACCCTTATTTATGGAAATGTTATCAAACTGACAAACGGAACCTAATGTTAGAGACAGAGGTTAGGACTTACGTCTCTATTGTTTGATTAAGACTAGGATCCAAACATAAGTAAAAGGATACTTGCATTTTCCATTGGCTAGTCCTTCCTGAAATTAAAATGTTATGTCCACTCAAACTAAATTTTGTACCCTTCTAATTCATTGCTAGCATAGGATTAGCCAAAGAACCAGAAGATATGATAATTTGTACTTGCAGAGATATACTTCAAATTCATAACTGAAATTTTTAAAATAGAAGTTGTAAAGTTGAATAAAGTATTATTATTGTTTATTGTCTGATAGGTAAGGGATTTTTACCAGTGGACATTTAAAAAACAAACAGGAAACCTCTATTGTCTGAGAGATAAAATTCATTTATTTATATTTTTTACATTTAAATGCATTGTTTTTCAAATAAATCATTTTAGTTATCTATTGTCATATAAGAAAACAACCCAAATGTAAAGACTTAGATCAACAATAATGTATTATGTCTCATGTGTTGACTGAGCTCAGCTGATTGTTCTTTTGTTCCAAGTCACATCATCAGAATCATTATGTGACAGTATTCAGCCGGGCTGAGAGTGTAAGGTAAGTTCTCATCATATGTCTGCCAATAGGTTCTTATCTTTGGCTTGGGAACTTCAATTCTCTACATTGACTCTGTTCAACCCTTTCTATATGATCTGAGTTCTAAGAGCATACACCCAAAAAGTTCAAGTATTTCAAAGGTTATACACAGAACTATCGTATGTGTATACGTGTATATATATATATATATATATATATATATATATATATATATGTGTGTGTGTGTGTGTGTGTGTGTGTATGTGTGTATTTAACTTTTATGTTCAGTGGTACAAGTGCAGGTTTGTTGCATAGGTAAACTTGTGTCAAGGGGTTTGTTGTACAGATTATTTCATCACCCCGGTATTAAGCCTAGTACCCATTAGTTATTTTTTCTAATTATCTCTCTCCTCCCAAAAAGGCTCCACTGTGTGTTAATCCCCTCTACGTTTCTATGTGTTCTCATCATTTAGATCCCACTTATAAGTGAGTGACAAGATAACCTACTAGAAGCAGCTAGGGTTCCTCATGGAGAGGAATGGAAGGAGTGAATAAATACAACACTTTCAACTGAAACATCCAGGTACTCGCATTGGGACTAATCAAGAATATGATATAATCTCTTAATGGGTTGAGTGGCATATGCATCCTAAGAAATATGTAAAAATTAGTGTGCCAAAATTCACCCTGTGAAAAAAAATATATATATGTATTTTCTCCATTTACAAAATATGGTTACTCCTCTCCTTGGGAGTTTCATCCCATCATGGAATCATGCTTAAACCCCAAGATCTTGTAATCTGCTTTACAGTTCCAAAAGTGGATGGGGTTTGATTCTGCTCTTAGTCTAAAAACCTGCGAATGAGAATGACGAGGTATCTATCTGAAAAAGACAACATGGAATGCTGAAACAGGAACAGGAGAGCTACCATAAACACTCCCCTTCAAAAAGTTAGAGGAGGAATGTAAGGCAAAGAGCAATCACATATCTGAGACCATTCTGAAAACCAGTCAGGCACACATTACCAACTATGCTGTCTCCAGGAGCAGTGAGTAGTCTCTAATTAGAGCCTTTTGGGGAACTGTTCCTTGTTTTATTGTTCTACATGGCTCCTGGTTTTGTCTTTTGTGTTTGGGACCATGCTTTCTGTGGCATCCTTCTTTGTCCATGAGATGTGGCCTGTGTTTTCAGTTGAGTAGTTTTCTCAACGTATTTTTTATCTATGGAAATTTGAGGTCCCAGAATTTCAATTTATGACTATTTTAGTCCAAACTGAGGCAGTGCTCTTAAAAACATTATGGACTTCTTATGTAACAAAATATCATTTGTCTATTAGGCAAGGCTTTGAGCCAGTTAAAAATCTATCTGAGGAATCCACATTATTTATTCTATGCTATGAAATTTATAGAAATACTTTTTGTCTAGAAGAGATCATCTGAGAAGTGACAACATAAATTGTTAAAATATATTAACAAGTGTTTTATAATCACAGCCTGTGCCCACAATTTACTGTCAGTGCTCTAGATTTGGTCTTTGCCTTTCACACATTTCTTTTGCTGACTGAACTACTTAGATTGTCCTGACATTACCTACATTTATCATCTATCTATCTCTATCTATCTATACATAAATATATTTCTTTTTTTTTTTTTGTAAATTATGCTTCCAAACTTAACAGTTTCCTGCATGCTTCTACAATAAGCTAATAGCATTCTGCCTATAGATCTTCTTAACCAATTCACAATCTTAATAGGTAATATTTCTTTCAAATTGCCAATGGTCTCACTAAATATGTCAATAATAATCAAAATAATTTGAACCACCCCATACTGAAAAGACTAAATGAGATATTTTTACATCAATTGTCTATTCTAGTGCCAGTCTCACAGCCCTTACTTCTTTTTACTTGCTCTAATTACTGAAGCTGAAAATCTGTATTCTGGCATTCCCGATTGATTCAATCAAGATTAAATGTCATTATGTCACCACTATTTCTCTATGCTTTACAAGAATCCCCTGTTACAGTTAGACTGGTATATTCTCTAGACAACAACTTACCTTTGGCTTTCACATGTATTCTTTTCCCATCTAAAAGTTTATGCTTGTTACTCTTATAATCTATTAATAGATACAGTCCCCTCCAAGCCTTCTAAAACTCTACCAGCATACATTAAACTCTATTATTTTCTGTAATCACATAATAACTAGTTGAGGGGGAGTAGTTAGGTGACTTTACATTTAAAATTGGTCATTTTCTCTTTCATAAAATAAATAATAATAATTATACTACAATTTACAAGGGTGCTGTGGAGATTCTGATTGCATCTGAAGGTGAATTGCAAACTTCAGAGGAATAATAAACCACATTATACTTCTTACATACTAATCTTATTGTACCATGAGATGGCATGAAAAAATGATATCAATAATTTATTGACCCATACAAAATTATGAGAATTTCAATGATAAAGAGTTAATATATGAATATTGCAGTTAGAAATAGTATATGTTAAGACCCACATTAAGCTCTATACTACCAAAACAACATTTGAAGAGAAGTTTTCTTCCTCCTCATCATAGTATTAGCAGCTCTTACATGTTCATAGAAATAGAAAATCCTTTATTAAATACAGGAATTTTAGCCACATTATGCAAGATGTTCAACATGAGCATTAATACAGTCTGGGAAAAATAACAGCAACAGCAACAACATAGTTCTCTAAACTGTTATCACAATAACACTATAGCATTAAAAAAATGAGAAATCACTGTAGTCAGCAATGAAAAAAAAGGCACCTTAATCCATTTATTTTGGTTATGAACAGTCATCTCCATAGAGATGACTGTAGTACACACAAATGTTAATTGTATTTCACGTGGCTGAACTTTACAAAGTTTTCATGCATTTAATTCTAATAGGAAAAATAGGTCAAAAATCATTGTGGACAGGCTACACAAGCTTTCATGATACTGTTATTAGTGTAGCTACTGTTTTCATTTAATTATCTCCTAATATCTCTAAATATAATTAGTGTGTCTTTGAGGAAAGTACCACATTGTTACATGAAATTTCTCCCCTGGATGCTTCAAGATCTATTTGAAATGTCATCAATCAAAACTAGAGTTATGTCTCAGTTGAACAGCCTTTTTATTTTCTTTTAACTCTCTTCCTATCATCAATTACTAATAGAGTGGTGCTTCAGCAGCAAACGTAAAATTTCCTAAACATACTTAGGATTGATGCAGAGTTATCAGTCAAGAGTAAAAGTAGCTTGCCTTCTATATAGGTATTAAAATTTCTAAAGACATATGGTAATTTTCATCTTTATGGTAATCCTGTTTAAGCTAATATGCAAATGTAAAATCATCTAGAATTTACACCTGAGAACATGAAACTCGAGAAGATTAAATTTTTACTCAATAACTCAGGCTATTAAGAGTCATAACCAACTTAAGCATTGAGAATCTTCACAGCACCCTTGTGAGGTGCAGTATAATCATTATTAGTTTTTTTTAAAATATCAGTGCTTAAAAACAAAGATTTAAGAGTGAGATCCACTTAGATTCACTTCTTGACTCTATCAGTTACTAGTCTATGTCTTGGATTAAGTTTCTCTTCATCTTCATGTGCCATCTACTTTTAGGGCAAAAATACCCACTAGAATAAATGGTAAAATGATAAAATGAAGTAGTGCTCCTAAAACCAAATTTACATATTATTTTATAAAAGATGTTAGTTTTGTTACAGAGAATGGTCTGAGCACAATAAAAATAAATAAATAAATAAAATATAAAAATAAAATAAAATTAATAAAATTTCAAAATATAAAAGTTATTTATCATCATGATGACATTTATTATGATAGTTCACTATTTCCTGGTACTCTTTTCAGAGTAGTATGCATCCATTTAACAATTGTAAGAAAATTTAGTAAATTTTTGCTAAAAGTGGTTAACTGATGTTACTTAAGTTACAAATTTCAAGAGACTACAATACAGTAAAGAGGAAAAGAAAGAAATTTGTGCTGTATCTTTATTGTACTAGAAATCATGATAGATATGATTATATCTACTGTCTTCTATGATTCATTCAAACTTGTAAAGTCATTATTATTTTCATTTTAAACAGAAAGGAAACAATGGCTTATATGATAAAGTTAAAATTCAAGCCAAATATTTCTTGATTTACTTGCATGTCTGGCAAATAAATGATATTATAAAAAGAGACAAAAAATTGTGGAAAGGGAATTGAAGAACCAGAAGAGGACAATGAATGAGTCATATAAAAGAGAAATCTGTCATTATCACTGGCATTTTATTGATTAATTTAACAAGCAAGAGTGATAACTCCTGTATTTATTACTCTCTGATACATCTGAGGCTCAGTTTCCCCATAGGCACAATCATAATAGACAAAATAAGAATTTATACTCCTTATATTAGTCCTTTCTTGCATTGCTCTAAATAAATACCTGAGATTTGTTAATTTATAATGTAAAGAGTTTTAATTGGCTTTTGGTTCTTCAGGTTGTTCAGGAAGCATAGCAGAATCTACTTGGGTTCTGAGGAGGCCTCAGGAAACATAATCATGGAGGAACTTGAAGGGTGAGCAGGCACATCACATGGAGAAAGCAGGAGCAGAAGGGAGCAGGATGGGGGAGTGCTTTAAATTAAACAACCAGATCTCCCAAGAACTCATTCACTATTGCGAGGACAGTACCAACAGGATGCTACTAAATCTTTGATGAGAAATCCACCCCTATGGTCCAGTCACCCCTTTCTGGTCCAGTCACCCCTTTCCAAGGCTGGGAATTACAATTCAACATGAGATTTACATGAGGACTCAGATACAAACTCTATCATTTCATGATCTTGAAGGTTTATGACATTTGCTAAAAATCACTAGTGGCTTGCCTGGGTGCAATGGCACATGCCTGTAATCCCAGAACTTTGAAAGGCCCAGGCAAGAGGATCACTTGAGCCCAGGAGTTTGAGTTCAGCCTGGGCAACATAGTGTCTACAAATATTAATTAATTAGCAAAGAAAGAAGAAAAAAGGGAAGGAAGGAGGGAAGGAAGGAAGGAAGGAAGGAAGGAAGGAAGGAAGGAAGGAAGGAAGGAAGGAAGGAAGGAAGGAAGGAAGGAAGGGAAGGAAGGAAACACTGGTGACTTGTTCAAAAAGCATATTCCTAACTCAAATGTTTCCAGTGCTGTCTCTCAACTACAGAGGACAGTATTACCAGAGTACTTTTTTTTTGTTTCTGACATAATGTTATCCTCTCAAGTTTTCTAAAATGCCTTCTCTTATTTGTTACCGACCATTATTCACATGCATCCATATATTTTATTTGCCATCCACTTGAGGAAAAAAATTATTCCACAGTCCAAAAAAGAAGATAATGAGACCTCCTAGGCTTCCTAGGGAAACTATGGATATTTTCTATGAATCAGCAAATACTAAGCTCCCCTCTTTCATGGTGAATCAATAACAGATTTACATACAGCGAAAGTCTGGTCCATACACTCTGCCACAAAAGAAGGTGTTAGAGTTTTTGGTGTTAAGAGAATTCCACTTCTTGTCCATCTCCTAAAAGGCCTACTGAAAATTGTCATGCACACGAGCTGATGGGTTTAGCTTAAAAACAAATCAATGAAACTAGGAGAGGTGAATTGAATCACGAATAATAAATATTTGATTATTTCATTGTTTAATATTCGGATGACACTTGAAATATTTCAGCTGAGTTAGATAAACTCAAAAATATATTTGTCTTAACGGGTTATAAAATGATATCTAATGTGGTTTTTATTTGCAACAACTGATAATTAAGGTTGTTGAGCATAATCTCATATACTTGTTAAGCATTTGTATATTTTTCTTAATAGATGTCTATTTGAGTCCTGTATTCATTTTATAATTGGATTATTTCCTGATTTTCAAATTTTTTACTTTTACTATTGAGTTGGAGTTTCTTATATATTTTGGAATATTAACCCCTTAGGTATAGGGTTTGAAAATATATTCTCTCATTCTGTAGGTGTATTAGTCCATTTTCATGCTGCTAATAAGTATGTAACTGAGACTGGGCAATTTACAAAATAAAGAGGTTTATTGGACTTACAGTTCACATGACTGGGGAAGCCTCATAATCATGGTGGAAGGCAAGGAGGAACAAGTCATGTCTCACGTGGATGGCAGCAGGCAAAGAGAGAGCTTGCAAAGAGAAACTCTCAATTTAAAATAATCAGATCTCATGAGACCCATTCACTATCACAAGAAGAGCATGGGAAGGACCCGCCTTCATGATTCAATCATCTCGCATCAGTTCCCTCCCACAACGTGGGAATTATGGGAGCTACAAAATGGGATTTGGGTGGGGACACAGAGCTAAACTGTATCATTCCACCCCAGACCCTTCCAAATCTGATATTTTCACATTTCAAAACCAATTTTACCTTCCCAACAGGCCCCAAAAGTCTTAAATAGTTTCAGATTTAACTCAAAATTCCACAGTCCAAAGTCTCATCCAAGACAAGGCAAGGCAAGTCCCTTCCACCTATGAGACTGTAAAATCAAAAGCAAGTTAATTACTCCTTAGATACAATGAGGGTACAGGCATTGGGAAAATACAGCCATTCCAAATGGGAGAAATTGGCCAAAACAAAGGGGCTACAGGCTTCACGCAATTCTGAAATCCAGCAGGGCAGTCAAATATTTTTTTTTTTTTTTTTTTTTTTTTTTTTTTAATATTCTAGGGTACATGTGCACAACGTGCAGGTTTGTTACATATGTATACATGTGCCATGTTGGTGTGATGCACCCATTAACTCGTCATTTACATTAAGTACATCTCCTAATGATATCCCTCCCCCTCCCCCACCCCACAACAGGCCCCGGTATGTGATGTTCCCCTTCCTGCAGTTCAAGTGTTCTCACTGTTCAATTCCCACCTATGAGTGAGAACATGTGGTGTTTGGTTTTCTGTTCTTGCGAGAGTTTGCTGAGAATGATGGTTTCCAGCTGCATTCATGTCCCTACAAAGGACATGAATGCATCCTTTTTTATGGCTGTATAGTATTCCATGGTGTATATGTGCCACATTTTCTTAATCCAGTCTGTCATTGATGGACATTTGGGTTGGTTCCAAGTCTTTGTTATTGTGAATAGTGCTGCAGTAAACATGTGTGCATGTGTCTTTATAGCAGCATGGTTTATAATCCTTTGGGCATATACCCAGTAATGGGATGGCTGGGTCAAATGGTATTTCTAGTTCTAGATCCTTGAGGAATCTCCACACTGTCTTCCACAATGGTTGAACTAGTTTACAGTCCCACCAACAAGTGTTGGTATTTCTCCAACACTGTAAAAGTGTTCCTATTTCTCTACACCCTCTCCAGCACCTGTTGTTTCCTGACTTTTTAATGATCACCATACTAACTGGTGTGAGATGGTATCTCACTGTGGTTTTGATTTGCATTTCTCTGATGGCTAGTGATGATGAGTATTTTTTCAAGTGTCTGTTGGCTGCATAAATGTCTTCTTTTGAGAAGTGTCTGTTCATACATTTGCCCACTTTTTGATGGGGTTGTTTGTTTTTTTCTTGTAAATTTGATTAAGTTCTTTATAGGTTTTGGATATTAGCCCTTTGTCAGATGAGTAGATTGCAAAAATTTTCTCCCATTCTGTAGGTTGCCTGTTAACTCTGATGGTAGTTTCTTTTGCTGTGCAGAAGCTCTTTAGTTTAATTAGATCCCATTTGTCAATTTTGGCTTTTGTTGCTGTTGCTTTTGGTGTTTTAGACATGAAGTCCTTGCCCATGTCTATGTCCTGAATGGTATTGTCTAGGTTTTCTTCTAGGGTTTTTATGGTTTAGTCAAATCTTAAAGCTCCAAAATTATCTCATTTGATTCTGTCTCAAGTCCAGGTCATGCTGATGCAAGAGGTAGGTTCCCACAGTCTTGGGCAGCTCCACCCCTGTGGCTTTGCAGGGTACAGCCTCCCTCCTGGCCACCCTTATGGGCCAGCATTGAATGTCTGTGGATTTTTCAGTTGCATGGTGCAAGCTGATAGTGGATCTACCATTCTGGGGTCTGTAGGATGACAGCCCTCTTCTCACAGCTCCACTAGGTGGTGCCCAAGTAGGGACTCTGTGTGGGTGATCCCATCCCACATTTTCCTTCTGCACTGCCCTAGCAGAGGCTCTCTATGAACAACCCACCCCTATAGCAATCTTTTGCCTGGGCATCCAGGAATTTACATACATCTTCTGAAATCTAGGCAAAGGTTCCCAAACCTCAATTCCTGACTCTGTGCACTGGCAGGCTCAATGCCACAGGGAAGCTGCCAAGGCTTGGGACTTGCACTCTCTGAAGCAATGGCCCAAGCTGTACTTTGGCTCCTTTCAGCCACTGTTGGAGCAGCTGGAAGCAAAGACCAAGTCTCTATGCTGCACACAGCAGGGGAACCCTAGGCCTAGCCCACAAAACCACTTTTTCCTCCTGGATCTCTGGATCTGTAATGGGAGGGACTTCTGAGGGCACTGAAGACCTCTGACATGGCCTGGAGACATTTTCCCCACTATCTTGAGGATTTACATTCAGCTCCTCATTACTTATGGACATTTCTGCATCAGGCTTGAATTTCTCCTCAGAAAATGGGATTTCTCCTCAGAAAATGGGATTTTATTTTCTATCTCATTTTCAGGCTGCAAACTATCCAAACTTTTTTGTTCTTCTTCCCTTATAAAACTGAATGTCTTTAACAGCACCCAAGTCACCTCTTGAATGCTTTGCTGCTTAGAAATTTCTTCACCAGATACCCTAAATTATCTCTGTCAAGTTCAAAGTTCCACACATCTCTAGGGCAGGGGCAAAATGCCACCAGTCTCTGCTAAAACATAACAAGAGTCACCTTTGCTCCAGTTCCCTAACAAGTTTCTCATCTCCGTCTGAGACCACCTCGGCCTGGATATCATTATCCATATATTTATCACCATTTTGGTTAAAGCCATTCAACAAGTCTCTAGGGAGTTCCAAACTTTCCCATATTTTTCTGTCTTTTTCTGAGCCCTACAGACTGTTCCAACCTCTGCCTGTTACTCAGTTCCAAAGTCACTTCCACAATATTGGGTATCTTTTCAGCAGTGCCCCACTCTACTGGTACAGATTTACTGTATTAGTGCATTTTTAAACTGCTGATAAAGACATATCCAACTAGTCAATTTACAAAGTAAAGAGGTTTATTGGTTCCACGTGGCTCCACATGGCTGGGGAGGCCTCACAATCATGGCGGAAGGCAAGGAGGAGAAAGTCACATCTTACATGAATGGCAGCAGGCATAGAGAGAGCTTGTGCAGAGAAACTTTCTTTTTTCAAACCATTAGATCTCATGAGAGCCATCCGCTATCATAAGAACAGCATGGGAAAGACCTCCTCCCATGATTCAATCATCTTCCACCAGGCCCCTCCCTCAACATGTGTGAATTACGGGAGCTACAAGATGAGATTTGGATGGGGACACTGAACAAAGCCGTATCAATAGTCTACCTTTTCACTCCATTTCCTTTGCTCTGCAGAACTTTTCAGTTTGATGTAGTCCCATTTGTTAATTTTTTGTTTGTTTCATGTACTTTTGGTGTCATATTCAAGGAACAATTGCCAAGATCAGTAACAGAAAGCTTTTCTCCTATGTTTTATTCTTGGCAATTTATAGCTTCAGGACTTATATTTAATTCTTTATGTGTTGAGTTGGTTTTGTGCATGGTATATGGCATAAGATAAAGGTTTGTTTTCATTCTTTTGAATGTGGATATCCACTTTTTTCAAAACTGTTTGTTACAGATTATTCATTCCCCATTGTGCATTTCTGACACCCTTGTCAAGGATCAGTTGACTTTATACATGGGGCTTTATTTCTGAGCTCTCCATTTTCTTCCATTAGCGTGTATGTCTGTTTTTATGCCAATATACTGTTTTATAAAAGTTCACAAGCATTGGCAAGAATGTGGAAAATTACAACCCTTGTACATTGTTGGTGGGAACACAAAATGGTGCAGTTGCTATGGAAAATGATACAGAAATTAAGTAAAAATATAATTACTATATGATCCAGCAATCCCACTTCTGGATATATATCCAAAATAATTAAAACTAGGATCGTAAAGAGATTTTGGCACTCTGCCAATGACAGCTGCCTGACTTAATATCACAAATAAATGGTGGTATTGGAATTCATGTCTATCTCAGTCAAATTCCACGTATTTTCCACAGCATCATTCTCTCTATATAATGTCAGACAGAGAAATCCAATATGAATTTGGAAGGTCAAACATCATTCATCATGTAAGAATAAGATCAAAAGCTGCTTACTCTGCTTTTGTCTTAAATGGTCCAGCTCCTCAAAGAATAGCCAGTCAATATCTCTAAGATAGGTAGAAAGAAAAGCAACCCTCCATCATGAGTTTTGCCTCCTTTTCTCTTTTAGGAAAATAAATAATGTGGCTAAGCATGTGATTATGGAGAAACAATTTGTATAACACAATGTAGGCTTTGGGTCCTTAATTTGAAATATGGCAGTCTTTAAGCTTGCACAGCTTGCATCTTCATAGATAACATAAATAATAAAACTTATCTCATTTGCTTGTAGTGTGGACTAAATAAGATGAATAAATGGTCCTGTGCAATAAGTATTTGATAACAATTTTTATATTATTATTATTATTTAGAGAAAAGGTATCACTCTGTCACCCAGGCCGGAGTTCAGTGACTTGATCATAGCTCACTGCAGCCCCAAACTCCTGGCTCAAGCAATCCTTGTGCCACAGCCTCCTGAGTAGCTAGCACTACAGGAGCATACCATCATACCCAACTAATATTTTGTTTTTATTTTTGTAGAGACAGGGTTTGCTTTGTTGTCCAGGCTGGTCTCAAACTACTGGCCTCAAGTAACTCTCTTGCCTCAGCTTCCCAAAGTGCTGAGATCATAGGCATGAGCCACCATGCCCAGCCGCAAACTCTTTAAATAATATATTGTCACCTTTTATATAACTGCTAACCACTAAGATCTGTAATTTAACTAGGAAAATTCTTGATTTTACATATTGAAATACATTTTTCTAGTGTTGTAAAATTATTGGTGCAGTAGGGTGACTTTCTTTTTTCTCAGAGAAGTACTGTGGGACACGGTAGTGGTCCTGCTACTTCTATTAATACTTGCCTCATTCTGCACGTGTCATTTCATTGGAACAGCATTCCTTAATCTCTGTTTCAAAGTCTACCTTTAGCTTTGACTTCTGCTGTCCTTACTTTTCAAACTGGAACTGCACTTGCCTAATTTCTCAGGGCTAAATTTGTAAAGCCCATTTCCCTAGATCATAGCCCTGAGATATTGGCATTACCAAGCAAAACTTACTCAACCATACCAAACTTATTCATTACTACTTCTTGAACTTCCCCTGCCACCTGATATCTCACAATCTATCCTGGTATAGGACCAGGAATTAATTATGATTAACAATTAACAACTGTGACCTCAAGCTTTGGAGTCAGACTGATCAGAGTTATTATAGATAATTATTAGTCACATAATTTGAGGAGTGGTATAACCTATCCGAAAATGGGATTGCTCATGTGTGAAAGGTAAATAGTAATAATATAGATTCTAGGTGTTGTTTATGGACTAAGTGTAAAAAATATAGCAATGAGGACAGTCTTAAGTGTGCATTAAATGCTCAATACATTGTGGTTTTGGCTATGATAGCAATGACATTGCTGTTGATAATGGTTATAATTATTACCAGACTTTATTTACTACTACCTCATCTGGAGTAAAAAAAATGGATACATAATCATTGTACATATTTATGGTGTACATGTGATATTTTGATATTGCATGCAATGTGTAATGGTCATATCAGGGTAAATAAGATAGCCTTCATCTGGAATATTTATTATTTCATTGAATTGAGAACATTTCAAATCTCTTCAAGCTCTTTTGAAATATGCAATATATTGTTAATATAGTCACTGTGTTGTGTTACTGAACACTAGGACTTATTTCCTTTCTCTAACTGTGTTTGTACCCATTAGCCAATCTCTCTTCATACCCCTGCCCACCTCTTCCCAGCCTCTGGTAATTATCATTCTACTCTTAACCTCCATGAGACAACTTTTTAAGTTCCTAGACATGAGTGAGAATATCCAGCAATTTCACTACAAGGAATGTATCCAAAGGCAAGAAAATTGGTATATTAAAGGGATAACTTTGATAGTTATTGCAAGACTATTCACATTCACCAAGGTATGAATCAAACTAAAGCATCCATCAATGGATGAATGGATAAAGAAAATATAGTATATAACCACAAATTCTCATCTATAAGTGACAGCTAAACAATACATACACACAGGCATAAAGATGGGAATAACAGACACTGGGAACTCCAAAATGTGGGAGGGAGGAAGGAGGAAAGGGTTGAATAACTCTCTGTTGAGTACTACGTTCACTATTTGAGAGATGAGTTCAATAGAAGCCCAAACTCCAGAATTATACAATGCATCTATGTAACAAACTTGCACATGTTCTTCCCAAATCTAAAACATTTTTTTAAAAAGAAAAAAGGGAAATGTGGTAAATCTAAAGAACAGAATACTATCCAGCAATAAAAAGAATGGATTTCTGTCATTTGCAACAACATGGGTGAATCTAGAGGGTATTGTATTAAGTGAAATGAGCTAGGCACAGAAAAGCAAATATCACCTGGGTATTTAAATTAGTCCTTTTAAAATAGTTATTTCCTAGCTCTCACACTTTCCAGTGCTTTCGTTTTTATTCAATGAATTGCAAGAAATGCAAACCAATATAAATCAAACTGATTATTTAGGGAGTTTCCATATTATTAAGCTAACCTATGCTTATTATAAAGGGCATGTGAAATACAGAAAAGCAAAAGGAAAAGGGAAATGTATATATAATACTGACACATATAAATACATTAATGTTCATAATGCTTTACCATACATTTAAAATTGTTCCTCATGCAAATAGCCTCACTGATCTTTCTGCATCCTAAATCTCTTTTTGCATCTGAACTTTTCCAACCTCCACATACTACAGTAGTCTTCCCCTTATCTGCAATTTCTGTCTCTGCAGTTTCAGTTACCCACAGTTAATTGTGTTCCAAAAATGCAGATGAAAAATGCCAGATACAAACAATTCATAAGTTTTTAATTGCAAGTCATTCTGAGTGGTGGAGCATGATGAAGTCTCGCACCATCCCACTTCCTTCTGTCTGAGACGTGTATCACCTTTTTCAGATTGACTGTTGTGATATTGCAGTGCTTACATTCAAGTTCAATAGTAGCTTAATGCTTTATCATATTGCCTGCATTTCTCCCCTCACTTTATCCCATTATGTAGGGATTTTATCATCTCATATCAACACCAGAAGAACAGTACATACAGTATAAAAAGATAGTTTCAGAGAAAGACCACATTCACACACCTTTCCTTATACTGTATTTGTTATAACTGTTCTATTTTACTATCAATTATTGTTGTTAATATTTTAATGTGTCTAATTTATAAATTAAACTTTATCGTAGGTGTATTCATAGTGTGTAACAGATTAGACACTGTCAAAACCTTCAGTCATTCATTGGGGATCTTGGAATGTATCCCCCACAGATAAGAGGGATACGTATACCAATGCCAAATGTAGAACTCAAGATGTAGCTGTGAAAAATATTAAATTGAAAAGTAAATTCTGATATATTCCCAATGCTTGCCATTAAGAAAACTAAAAAAGATTTTTTTTTTTTTTTTCAGTGTTACCTAGCTAATTCATTGGAATGTGTGTCAATTCTTGCCCAGGAACTTATTTAAAGATGGCAATATATTAGAGTCGATGTACATAAAATTGCTCATAAAAATGTGTCTGTCTGCCACACTGGCATAAAATATTATAAAATATTATACAGAGAGTCATTTCCTCCAAAATCCATATCTTTGACATATGCAAATATTTTTTGATATATCACTGTTCCTTTTCCTCCTCTTACTAGTCACATTGATTCTATTACCACCCAATGTCTATCATGATGAGAAATGCCTTATAGGAATTCAATTACTTCATCCACCAGTTAGTTCTTACACACCTTTTAGGTATCAACTTAAAATATCTCTTCCCCAGGGCAATTATGATTTTATTCCTGTAGTCCCCCCACTTGTTTTGTTCTACACCTGGATTTTGATCACATCCTTAGCATGAATCCTTCTCACTGGACTGTAAGCTCCCAGAGGATAGGAATGCATTCATTCTTAGTCACTTCTCTACAGCCAGCACTGATAACAATCCACATTGTGAAATGGGCTTTCAATAAACTTGCTGAATATATGGATGGATGATGAAATGAATTAATACATTTCTTTTGGGGTTTCATCTGCACTTCTGTTGTTCAGGGTTTGTGAGATCCAGCTTCTTTGATATTTTTATGTCACTTAAATGTCCAGTGAAGATAAGTGGAGACAGTGACATTTTTAATCTTGGAAAATATTTATAGAGGGTCTACCATGTACAAACCCTATGCACCTTATAGTGTAGTGCATAAAAGCACAAGGTTTTATATCGTATAAATGTGAGTTTAATTCTTAGATCTGTCATATGCTAGCTTTCTGAGTGTTGTCAAGTTACTCAACATTCCTGATTTTGTTTATTTTTCTGTAAAGCTGAGATCATAATACCAACTTCTTACTAAGATTGCTGAGAATATTTAATAATATTATGCATCTGATGTGTTTAGCAAATGCCTGGCCCACAGCAAACAGTAAATACACGTCAAATCTTATTTCTCATTTTGATGAATAATTTATTTGATGTTTAACCAGATTTTGGCAGGTATTATTGTCCCATTTGAGAGGACAATGCTGGACACTGCAGTTCAGAGAGTTGGATAAATTTATCAAATATGATATAGCTAACAGTTGCAAGAGTCAAATTTTCAAAGGTCTTTTTTTTTGGTCCCAAATTCAGTGTGTTTACCCATGTCATGTGTTCTGTTTCTTCAACAATAAGATTAAAAAATTCCTCCTTTAGAATGGAAAAATATTATTCTTAATCCTTTATCCCTAAAATGTAAGACACTATATATTGCTCTGTTAGCAAGATATTTAGTTATGCTTTTTAAATTCTGCATTCTGAACAACTACAAAAAATATATTCTATAATATGTTTAAAATATAGCCATTCTTGAAAAACAAGCCAATAAATATCACTTCTAGAAGAGAAAAGGCTTAAAAATCTCTTTATAAAATCAATCAGAGGACACTAAAATGAAACTGATGATAGATATGGCACTCAAAGGAACTGAATGACAAGCTTATGTGGACAGGAAGATCATTTTGACCTTGAAACTCTATTATCAAATTAATTGATCACTGACTAAAGAACTAAGTTGAGACATTTTTAGTAAATTGATTATTTTTCCATTACTTGAAATGCCCTTTTATGATACTCCAAGACTCAAATTACAGAGCAATTGAACAATTGTTGACACACACACACACACACACGCACACACACACACACACACATTATCGGATTTTGGGCAATTTTATTCAATTTTTTTTCAAGCAAAGAAGTTCAGCTGTTTTTCCCCACCACAAATATGAAAATAGAATATCTGACTTCTTCAATGTCTGTCCTATTTCTCAATCTTCTCTACTGATTAAGTCCATTATTTTTATAGAACTAAAAAGTCTCATTGGTGGTGGTGGCCCCTGTCTGTGCATTCAATCCTGAACATAAAAACCACATCAAAACAAATGGTCTTGCCAATCTTGCACCACAGTATTTGATCAAAAGATAAAATTAAAAGGGGTATGCCAGAACCTTGCAACCAATACATATACATATATGTATGTGCATTTTCTTTTAATATACATGAAGCAGAGGAAGATAAAAAAAACAACAACTCACAGCAGAATTATTTGTCTTTATTCTGAAACTGTGTATAAAAGATTAAAACTTGTTGGTAGTGGCAAATATCTCTATAAAATTGTTTATATGTATTTTCAATCTCTATAAAACTGAGTTATTTTACATAGAAATAGTAAAATATTTTCACAATTTGTGTTACTGATTTAATGTACTGTGACTTTGACACTTTATTTTTCCTTGTGATGTTGAAATTATGAGATCATCCCATTTTGGTGGGAAGCAGAAAAAATTGTGTAGCTGTGTGTCTTTGGATCCCCCCACTTTGACTCACCCTACCTAATACACTATTACATTTGCCATCTTTGGGCCCCTATTTGCTTAATTCTGTTTATAGGTAATTAATGGGCCATCTCTTCTCTTCCTGGGTGTTTTCTCACTCCTTAACTGCTATGACCTGACAATCCCTACTTCCATTCTGAGAGAAGCTACCCTCCCTGGGCTTTGGGGATTTGTGGTTTTGCTCCATGCAACTACATGCTCTAGACACCTCCCTACAATTCTTGGGCCAATTCGGAAGTGGATGTGGCTATTTTCCATCTCATCATTTTCATATATCTTTTTCTGTTTCATTACATATCAACCACATCTTGATATATTTCCTTCTTAATTTGGATGAGACTCAATGTTTCATCATTCTGTACTGTCTTCCTTATGATCCAAAGTTTTCTAACTCTTCATTAGTCTGCTGAAACTCTGCTCCAGGGGAAGCTAATTATGTGTTCTTCAATGCCTCAAATCAGGAAAGTGACCACTCTTGGAGGATAGTTTGACTCATTATTAATTTATAACTAAAAATCAGGTAATTTAAAAAACTTCCTGAAAAACATATTGCTCTATTGTCTATTTTGTCTGTGACTTTCCATGATGGCTATTTCTAGTGAGTGGAGTGGGTTGGTATTGTGGGGGCAGTCTCTTCCTGCTGCAGGCCATAAGTTGGTGCAGAGTTTAAAAATAATTTTAAATAATAAATCAAGCCAGCTAAATGTCAGTCTTTTGTTATTATTAGTATTCTCCCATGTGTCTAAACAATGTCAGTAACAAAATATTTCTCCTACTGAGACAGATTTTCTCCACTACCACCTATTCCCTCTCAGAAAAACACTTGCTGTTTCAAACCTTTTTCACATTGATCCAACACCTGAACACTCACCTCAGCAATTATAGTAGTTGACGTCACTTCTCATTCTATAGAGGAATATTATTATTGTATCTAACCTATACAGTTCAGTTATATCTGTGGTTGTATTAATTAATTTACCTGTATTATTTCATTTAATCTTTGTTATTAATCTTTGATCTACATTCTATTGTTATACCCATTTTACAGCTAAAAATAATTGATGCACCATGAGTTGATGTACCTTGCTGAGGATCAAACAATTCCTAGATATTAAAGCCCAAGTGTGAACTTTCAGTGCCTGATGTCAAAACTGTAATTTTTAAACATTACATTTTACAATTCTTAGCCCATTCGATCTGAAAACCTTTAATTGATCATCAAACCTCCAAACCTGCCGGCATCTAAACCTATACCCTTGTCTACATCTCCTGTGATAGGAGAAAAAGCTTTTCAACTGTTATATATGAACATTTCCTCTACATGTGCCCAGAAAGAATACCCATCTAATTTTCCCTCATCCTCAGTAATCATGGACCAACTATTGTCTTTAATTTAAGGTCTCTTTCCAGCATACAAATCTTCAGTTATTATTGCATCATTACTCTTGAGAATGATTGAAAACTTTTAAAAACTATATTATTTATAAAAGAATATAAAACATTATGTTTAATTTTGAATATGTAAACTGTGATTTCACCCTATATGCTAGCTGTGATTACATCAGATTGCTTAGACATTTATTGTTAATCAAATTTAAACAGAGTCACAACTAAATATGTTGGCTTAAAAATATGTATAACTAATCTCTGTATTGATACATATGTTACACAGATTTTATATTTTGCTCTGTGAATTGGAAAAAAAATGACATTATTGCATTCAAACAGGAAGCATCAGCTCTAAGTTAGTATTTAGGATGGACATGGAAGAAAAGGAGATATCCCAGAGTTGATCAGAACTTGGCTATTAGACAAAATGTAGTAACAAAGCTTATAAATAATTTATTTCTTTGTGGAAACTGGGTCTGGAAGAAGAAAAGACATAAAATGATGTGGAGCACAGCAGTGGCAGAACATGGAAGACCTCCTTTCTCCATGGCAGGATAGCCCTTGCTACACATAGAAATGTTTATTTTCCGACGACCAAATATAAAGGTGGCTCTGTACCCTGACTCACCACTGAAATGATGAACATTTTAGAAAAGCTTTTGTCAGGTATTTTTGAAATAATGAAGCTATTTATAAAAATATGAAAATAAAAAATGTAACAAAAAAGGTAAATAGCATGACCAGAAGACCTACAGATCTGAAAAAATCTATACTTTATATTTATTAAATATAACATTAAAAATAATATCTTGATAAGTATAATGTAGGTATTGATACACATTCAGCCCTGATTTTTTGTAATGGTGAAACACCAGAGACAACTGAAATGTTCATCAATAAGAAAATAATTAAATAAATTAGAGTGCATTCATACTACGGGATACTTTTCAGCCATTAAAAATAAATACTTAGATGTGGAAGATTGTATTAGTGTTTAAAATGTTTCCTGCTTATTCCAAAATACTTAATTGCCCTACTGATGGCAAACTTGATTGTAAGCCTTGCTTTGCCAATGAAATGTGAGGAGAAATAACATGTGCCATGTCACAAAGAGACTTTAAGAGTCAGTGCATCCTGACTCTATTTTCTCTATAAAGACAACCATTGTCACAGATTTGGCCTGCTCCATCAGACTGAGTCCCACAGTAGAATTCAGGGAGTAGTAGTAGCTCCTCCTAGGTGGATGCAGCATGAGTGATAAGTACGGTAAGTCAATTAGATTATGAGATTATAGAGTCATTTCTTATTAGCATAGCACAACTCATCCTAGACTGACTGATAATGAAGATTTGTGTGTACATACATGATAATCTATACTGTTGAGTAGTGGTGGAATATAAAGTGTTGTACATGCTGGTTAGGTCTTGCAACTCCTTAGGAATATTATACAATTTTCCTCCATGACATCATGCCTAGCATGTCTCTTGTTGGATTATGCTATGAGTAGCCCTAGTTACAGGCCTGCTAAACCAGAGAAGAGAGGTAAGTCCTGAAGAGAGCAGATATTGCTTTGTGGGAGATAGGCCTCCATATTTTCTTCCATCATAGAAGAGATGGTTGCTACTACTTAATAGAGAGGGTTGTGCCACATCTTCAGATTCAGATGGTTCCAAAGATTCATGGAAATGAAAATTTTCACAGGCACCCACACAGATGTTTCCACCCTATAAAACTAAGGATTTTTTCAAGCCTCCCCCTGACCCTGTCAAAACAGACACCTGTTTTATTTCCTTGATGTTCAGTCTCTCTGACTTGAATCCTGTGCTTGGACTTATCCCATGTACCCACAAGGGATGATGAAATCTTACTAAAGAAGCCTTCACATTTCATATCTTGATTTTCATTTTCTGTTACCATGAGCTGTTCATTATCTCTCTGTGATGTATTGAATACATGATACATTTTACCTGTTAATTTATCCCTTTCTTTTGGTATACAAGTACATTTATGGCACAAATGTTGCAAAAATTTTTTAAATAGCTGAACTACTACCTCGTACTCAGGATATGAGCTTTCTTTAGAGGGTGATGAAAATATTTTTAAATTAGTTTGTCCTTATTGCTACACAACTACATGAATATATAAAAATGTTGAATTTTGTGTTTTGAAATAAATTATAAACCACATGATTTATATCTCAATAAATCTGCTTAATAGATTTAGAAAAACATGCTTTATAAAATGATTGTGATTTAAATGTAATGATATTCTATTACCCATTAAGTATTTATGTCTTCCAGATGTTGTTCAGCATTTTTCCTCAGAAAATATGTATTTTATGTGAAGGTCGAATATGCTTTTTTAATAAGTTTTTAAAGTTATATTTTATTTTTAATTCACACACAATAATTGTTATGTTTATCAGGTACCGTGTGATGTTACAATACATGTTTACAATGGGCAATGATTAAATTTGGGTAATTAGCATATCTATTACCATAAACTTTTATCATTCCTTTGTGTAAGAAACATTCAAAATCCTCTTTTCTAGCTATTCTTAAATATATATCTTATTGTTAACTAAAGTCACTGTACTATGCAATGGAACAATAGGACTTCTTCCTCCTATTTAACTGTGGCTTTGAACCTGTTAATCACACTCTCTGTCTTCCTCCTACCTATGCTTCTGGGCCTCTGGTAAACACTATTCTACTCTCTACTTTATGACATGAATTTTTTAAAATTCCACATATGAGTGAGATTATGCTGTAGTTGTCTTTCTGTGCCAGGCTTATTTCACTTAATATGTTTTAGTTTAAATAGTGATATATATAATTTAATATAATTTAGTGTATTGCATCATTTATATGTTTTCCATTAGACAATGACATCTTTGATGTCAAGTATTTTACCTTATTTCTTTATACGTGGTTGATGAAATACTCAATGAATGCTTGATAGATGAATAACTGAAACAAAGTTTAATGGTGACATTTTTGGTGCATTCAGAGGCTAGGGTAGAGATGCAGAGAAGTGTTCTTGAGAATGGGTTGTTTCAAGTATCATCATGTAAGAGATCATCTTCTGTAATGGTATGGATAGGCATTTAATGTTTCCTGAAAAAGTAAAATCCTTGTTCGTTCAAATGCAGAAAGGTTATATTGTTATGACTGACTTTCAAAAGGGAAAATTTGTATAGCATGACATGTTTCTCATAGGCAACCACTGTTCCCCTCACAATAAGCGTGATCACTCCATACACTTAGTGGAATACTATTACGCAGTTTGATAGGATCTAGAAAAAGAAAGACAAACTGGCAGCATACCGAATGTAAGTTCAAGAACAAAAGCACACATATAGGTATGAGCAAGCCTGTGCTTAAGTTGATGAGTACTAGTGGAGTATGATGCTACTTAAGGTGCCTCTTGATTTTAATGTCATATTGCCTTCAGCCTTTCCTATCCAAATTCCTTAAATTGTTTTGTTTAATAGAAAATGCCAAACAGTTAATGCTAAAACCCTCTACAAACTCTGCTTAAGTTCAAGAATGATTTGAACAAATATCAAGCTAAAAACATTTAACCAGTGGTAAAGGTAACACAACTCAGTTGTTCTATTTTTCAAGTTAGCTACATCCAAAAATTGTTCTGCAATAAATGACATATAACAGTCCTAAAAAAAGGGAATTATATTTATTATGCCAAACTGTTTCTAATGATGAATCAGATTTTCAATCAATATAAACTTGGCCTGATCATGAAACAAATATTTGAATCTGCAATCTACAGAGAGGCCTGTCCTCTCTATAGATTGTACAATTTTTCCATCTCAAACCATGTTATCCTTTGAGCAAACACTACGTAATGGGAATTTCTTCCTACTTTAACTTTTACATTCATATATGTGTAGGAACAGCTAATTTAATTGTAACTCAATAGCATGCTAAATGTTAAGAAATTATTTGGCTTGTAATTTATCTTCAAGTAGCTTAAATACAATTTCATCTGTATTTTTTTTTTTTTTTGAGATTTTGCTTCATTTCAGTGGAGCACTTCACTGTTCCAACCAAACAACATTTTTTTTTGAGATTTTGCTTCACTTCAGTATTCCAACCAAACACTCCATTAATAAATAGGACTAATTTATTTTGCTAGACTCAAATTCAGTAAAACAGTTAGGAATATGATGGCATAGATATGGATATGAAAGTAATATGGATTTTGAAAATTATCTATAAGTGGATACGTGTACAACTTATGTATTACACTATCATATACACTCAGGTTTGATTGTGGGTATTAAGCTAATTTATTTTTTCTTTCTAAGCTTTTATTTTATGTTAAGGAGATATATATGCAGGTTTCTTACATGCTTAATATATCTTTCTCCATCCCTTTATTTTGAACCTATGCATGTCATTGCATGTGAGATAGATCTCTTGAAAACAGGATACAGTTGGATCTTGCTTCTTTACCCAACTTGCTACTCTGTTTCTTTTAAGAAGGGTGTTTAGCCTATTTAAATTCAAGGTTAATACTGATATATGAGAACTTGAGCTTGTCATTGCGCTGTTGCCTAATTGTTATGTACAGTTGATTGTACAATTACTTCATAGTGTTAGTGGACTATATACTTAAGTATGTTTTTCTGGTGGCAGATACCATTCTTTCATTTCCATGTTTAGGACTCTCTAAATTACCTCTTAAGGCAGGTCTGGTGATAACCAATTCCTTTAGCATTTGTCTGAAAGACTCGTTATTTCTTTTTGCTTATGAAGCTTAGTTTTGCTGCATATGAAATTATTGGCTGGAATTTTTTTAAGGGTGCTGAAAGTAGTCTCCTAATCTCTTCTGTCTTGTAAGGTTTGTGCTGAAAGTTCTACTGTCAGTCTGATGAGATTTCATTTTACATGACCTCCGCCTTCTCTAGCTGCTTCTAAGATGTTTATATTTGCATTTAATTTGGAGAATCTAATGACGATATATCTTGGAGATGGTCATCTTTGGTGTATCCCTAAGGGGTTCTCTGAATTTTCTAAATTTGCATGTCAGCTTCTCAGGCTAGATTAGGAAAATTTTCATGGAAAATATCCATAAATATGTTTTGCCAAGTTGTTTCTTCTCTCTCCATCTCTTTCAGGAAGGGCAATAAGTCATACGTTTTGTATCTTTACATAATCCCATATTTCTCAGAAGTTTTGTTCAGCTTCTGGTTCTTTGTTTTTTTGAACAAAATATATATATATGTTTGTCTCCACACGTTGATTCAAAGGAGTCATCTTTGAACTTTGAGATTCTATTGTCAGCTTACTCTATTTTGTTGTTAATTTTTCCAGTTGTGTTCTGAAATTCCTGTAGTAAATTTTTCACTTCAAGAGGTTCAATTTGGCTCTTTCTTAAAATGGCTATGTTGTCTTTCAACTCTTGGTCTGTTTTACTGTGTTCCTTAAATTTTTCCTGTATGTTGATGAACTTTCTTGCCATCCATATTTTAAATTCTGTGTCTGTAATTTCAGCTATTTTAGTCTGGTTAACAACCATTGCTGGGAAGCTAGTATGATTGTTTAGAGGTAAAAAGCCACTCTTACTTTTAGAGGTTTCCAGAATTCTGCCATTTTTTTCTTATCTGAGGTGGGTGATTTTCCTTTAATTTTTGAAATTGCTATACCTCAGGTAGGGCTTTTTGCTTTTATATTCTTTGATACTGGCATAAGTTGGGTTTAATCAAGTGGCTTAGTTTCGTGGTGCTTTCTGGGGGGCACAGCTCAGCTCAGCGCTCCTGGGCTACATGTTCTAATCCTGGGACCCCAGGACCAGGCCTTATTCTCTGGCTTCTCGGGGTTAAGTACTCACTGCACTGAAGGGGCCAAGGTGTTCCCAGTCTGCTGACAACAACACTCTGACAGAGACTTGCAGCAAAAATACTCTGGTGGGGTGGCAGTAGGTCCCTGCTAATGTGTGCACCTGTGGGGTAGTAAAGATTACATTAGTGTGTATGTGCTCATGGGGTGGTGGGGGGAAGTTATGGGCTAGTGTGCGCTGGCAGAGGAAGACTGCAGGTAAGTGTACACTGGAAGGGGAAGGCTATGGGCAGGTATTTGCTTGTGGGCATGCATGTTGGCAGGGGTCCATCTGCAAAAGTGTTTTGATGGTTACTCGGGATCCACTGGTGAAAGATCTATGCTAGTGGCTGCTGGCAAATTGAGGCTGCAGTGCACCTGAGTGTGGTTAGGTTGGGATCCTGGTAATGGCTGGCACTCAGATCAGACTGGCCCTATCCCATGGGCAAGAGAGTTCTATTCTCTCCAGATTCAGCAGCCAACAAAGGCTAGAGCCACCTAAAGAGAATGGGCATCCTTGAGGGATGGGTACCTATGGCTGTGCTCAGGGCAGCCATTTCCATTCCAAACCCTCTAGTCTACACGCAAGTTGACATTCTGCCCCTGCCAACTCTCAGAGGAGTTCTCCCTGTCAGCTCAGTTGTCCACGGGTGTTGTGGGTTCTCCCACAGTGAGCATCCCAGAGGTTCATGACAAGAGTGGGCCACTCCATGCTTATTTCACGCACTTCTTCTCTAGGAGCTGCTTAGGGCTAGGAATAAGTCCTGATGTTCAGCATCTCTGTGAAGGGTTCCCAGCTTCCTCCTCTTTCAGCTCAGCATCTGTATCCCCGCTCTGTCCACTCTCAATGCCTTCTTTCTGGACATCTGTTTGGAGTGTGCTGGTCTACTTGGTGGTCTGGTCTCTCATGATGAGAGAAGCTATTGAAGCTAAAATTTAAAAAGTATACTCTATGTGGAAAAAAACGTAACTGGAATTGGGATGAAGATAATTTTTGACATTATTCGACATACAGCATCCTTACGGACTCTATTTTTTTAAAACAATCTTTTTTTTTTTTTTTTTTTTTTTTGAGACGGAGTCTCGCTCTGTCGCCCAGGCTGGAGTGCAGTGGCGCAATCTCGGCTCACTGCAAGCTCCGCCTCCCGGGTTTACGCCATTCTCCTGCCTCAGCCTCCCGAGTAGCTGGGACTACAGGCGCCCGCCACCTCGCCCGGCTAGTTTTTTGTATTTTTTAGTAGAGACGGGGTTTCACCGTGTTAGCCAGGATGGTCTCGATCTCCTGACCTCGTGATCCACCCGTCTCGGCCTCCCAAAGTGCTGGGATTACAGGCTTGAGCCACCGCGCCCGGCCTAAAACAATCTTTAAAAAATAATTATAAAAAGCAGAATATCAAACTGCAAACAAATATGACTACGGAATTGAAGAGAGTTCCTTTATGGGGGTGTTCTGTAAAAAGTTTCAAAAGGAGAAGAATTTGGGTCTGAACTTGAAGGTCGTGTTCAACTTGAATATGTACAGTGAAGGAAAAGAATTAGGTATTCTAGGCTAGTCGTTACAAGCGAGGAAATGCAAACAGAATAAGAAAATTGTTGAAAGTTATACTGATAATTATGATTAATGTCAGCTGATCCTTATTGACCAGTTCCTTTTTTTCCCCCAAAACACTTTCTAAGTGCATTGCTTCCATTATCTCAGTACTCTTATCAATTCTAGGGGACAAGTACTATTATTATTTTCCTTTCAATGATTAGGACTCCTATGCTTGAATGGTCAGATCACATGCTAGTAAATGATAGAGCCAAGGTTTCAGGTCAGGCATGTATAACTGCAGAGTTCATTCTCTTTCCAACAATGTATTCTACATTCTTATTCTAATCATATAAATACAGGTTTTTGCGTAAGAATATCTTTCCTAAGGATATCCTTAAAATAATTAATCTTACTAAGACACTAATAAAACTGATATATAATATTTTCTTGTGTTATAATTTATGGACTACTTATTTTAGAACCTGTATATGAAATAAGGAGATTAAGTACCAGAATTATGTTGTACTCATCTCTGTATCACTTACATCTTCCACTATATTATCTTTCACAAAAAAGTTGAGAAATTCTGTTGGATTTTATGCACTTATCAAATACAATGCTTTTAATGTGAAAAGAACATTTGGAGAGAGTCAATGTTTTTGAAAAGGATGCCCACGGAATTGATATTATTATGCTAGACAATTAAAAGTCAGAGTTTTTAAAAATAGAACCTAATCTGATAACTAAAATATTAAATATTTAATTAGAATAACCAAGTTATATTTTCTAAGAATACCTAAAGAATCAAACTTGAGAAGCTACAGACTGGGTGGTCACTAACTTCTGATCCATATAATTTTGGGATTACTCTTTCATGAAAATTACATTTGATTTGATAAAGGAAGAAAATTTTATAATATGATAAGACTGTTTCAAAAATATTTAGAAAAAATCTGAGGATATAAAGAAGAAAAAGACAACTGTTTTGCAAGTGTATATCATATATCAAATAATATTCAGAAGTTAATAGTGGACTCAATACTCTCACAGATCAGTATGATCCTGGTGATGTAATACATAGCATTAACAAAGCAAAATAAAACAAAGCACATATGACAAAAAAGATACTTGGCTCAAACACAAAATAAACATTTTCTTGTAACAGAAGCAGGAAAAATTTAAAGTAGAAGATTGCTCTTTATTGAACTTTATCACAATCAGGGGCAGACTAGAATTCAGATTTGGATAACTACAAGAAGAAAAAATGCTTAGACAACATACCACTGGAGCCAAGTTCATAGGTTAAAATGAAGACTATGTTGGGACTTTGCTACTTATAAAATAATCCCCAATACTCCCAAATTTCATGCCTGGTAACAACTCATGCATTTGATAAATTTTTAGCATTTAATGTGTATCTGAGATGAGCTACTATCTTGTTGAATGAATATCTGATAGTCACAATATCTCCCATAAAAAGAGCCCTGAAAGTCTAAAGTAAAATATATATTTTGACTATGGAAACTCAGGACCAAGCTACTGTAACATATTCTCACTCAACAGGTATAAGTAAGCATAGTGGAAGACAGACACAAGAATTAAGGGATCAAACAGAAAACTAAGAGATCAAGCTAAAACTTCATCACAAAGTAAGACTTTCAACCATTTTCATATATATATATATATATATATATATATATATATATATGTGTGTGTGTGTGTGTGTGTATATATATTATATATATACATATATATGCACACATTCTTATTTTTAAAATGACAGTAAATAAATTAGCCAGGCATGGTGGTAGGTGCCTGTAATCCTAGGTACTTGGGAGGCTGAGGAAGGAGACTAGGTTGAATCCGGGAGGTGGAGGTTGCAGTGAGCCAAGAAGCGCCACTGCACTCCAGCTTCAGTGACATCAGCGAAACTACATCGCCAAAATAAATAAATAAATAAATAAATAAATAAATAAATAAATAATATTAAAACATAAAGTAGCTCAGACATAGATTTACTGCAAGGAAAATCAGTTCTATGGACCAAGTTAACAAGATTTCAAAATAATATTTAGGAAGCTCAAAAACACAAATGAAATAACATTCAAAACAGAAGAATAATGAATATGAAACATTTCCAGAGTGAAAAAAACATATGACTATGTCCTATAAAAAACAATACTGAGGTTTGGGGAAAAATATGGCTATTGAAATAATAAAACTACATGTGAAGTGAATTTTGTCTAGCTATGGTTGAGAGAGAAAGTATATCATGGAGGAAAATAATGAAGGATTTGTTAAGAAATACACACAGAGGCACAAACATATGCATATACTTGCTTTTGCCACCTTGAAATAACTTTTTATTATGTCATTTATGCAATTGAACAAACAACACTTCTATCCCAACAAATCCCCAATAAATACAAAATGCAAAACTGTTATCCATAGGCTTAACATTCTGGATTGAAGTAATAAACATTATGGATGGGAACATATTTCCCCAGAATATGCTTTAAAACTATCCTGGTGGGAAAAAAATAAAAATTTTTAAATGATTCTTCTGAAATAAAAGATAAACCACAAAAATGATAGGAAATTTCTTCTAAACCAGTGAATAGCTTTTTAACAGCGAATTTGAACTATAGCAATATATTTTAACTAGAAATAAATGTATAGTTGTTTACAGCAGTAAATATTTGGCAAACTTCAATTAATGCAAAAATAATTAACCAAGTGTGAATGTATTCCTCTAGCAAGTTAAATCTTATTTTCTTGCTATACCCTGTTTTCCAACTGGCAGGATCAAACACAAGATTATTGTTTAAACACATCACATTGTATGTCTTACACAGCTAGCATTTCTTTTTCCTGTGAATGCGAAAATATGTATCACGTTTTTGTATTGTGGGCCAAAGAAAAGGAAATTATATTTTGTTTTTTAAAAAAGAAATGGCCAGGCACAGTGCCTCATGCCTGTAATCATAGCACATTGAGAGCCTGAGGCAGGAGCACAGCTTGAGGCCAGGAGTTTGAGCAACAGAGCAAGACCCCATCTCAACAAATTTTTTTTTGAAAAGATAGTCAGGCATGGTGATGTGTGTCTGTACTCCTAGGTACTCTAGAGGCTGAGGTGGGAGGATTGCTTGAGCCTAGTCATTGGAGGCTACGGTGAGCTATGATCAAGCCACTGTACTCCAGCTTGGGTGAAACAGTGATGCCCTGTCTCTATTAAATAAAAATGATAATATAAGAAAAAAAAAAGCAGAAAAGTCTGTTGTTTTCCTTAAGTTGAGAGAAGAGAAATAAATCTGTTTTCAATCTCAGAGATCACTATCTTCGGTAATTGGGTAGTTCTGGGTGAGAATACCAACAGCGGTAATTCTGATGAAATTATTAACCTTTCCTAACGATTTCACAATATATTATTTTTCATAGCTTCTCTTCTAAGAACAACTATGTTTTTTAAAGCATGATTACTTAATTGCCTGCGTAGGGGGCTGAATTATCTGGTGAAAACTGCAGTCTTCTGGAAATAAAAACTCATCTATGATTAAATCACTGGATAAACATGTTTTGTTTATTGAGACTCAAGTCATTTCTTCACTTACACTGTAGACCTAAAGAACTTGGCTTTATTATCTTTTCTCAAAAAGGAGAATTTTGAAAGACATAGTTGATGGCAAAGAGCCTGGATTTTAGCAATAATTAGTCAGAACTTAAAGCTCAGCTTTTCAACTTAGCATTTGTGTGGCAATGAAGAAATAAAATCAGCTGTTCAATCCTCACATTTATCATCTACAAAACTCAGGTTAAAATATTTGCCTTGCAGAGTACATATGACCATCAGATAAAATAATGTATTAAAACACTGTGTACTGCCTATGTATGTTACCCCTTATCAAACTGTGCATTCCACATTGCACAAAAACTCGAATGAGCATGCAACAATAAGCAAATTTACATTTGCTCACAAGTCTATGCATCTTCAAAACAGATGTTATCTGGGCTACACATGACTGAACTCAGTTAGGCTTATTTAGGAGTGTGTGGTTAGTTGGCAGGAAAATGAGGGATCACTTGGTCTCAGATGCTTTTAGCTTGGATGACTTGGCTCTGCTCCATGTGGTTCCATCATCCAGCATGCTATATCGTACATGTTCTCCTAGTGGTGATGCTAATGGGAGGGATGTGGGGTTAAGAATGAAGGTAGAGGTGCACAAGGCCTCTTGAGCCCAGACTTGAGCTGGTACACAATTATTTCTGCTGCTTTCTATTGGCCAGCACAAGTCACAGGGCCAGCTCTAATTTGAAGTGTGGAGAAATAGACTCCACTTCTTAGGATGGTTTGCAAATTTCACTAAAAGGGTCACAGATATAGAGGGAAAGATTCAGGTCCATACTTGCAATCAATCTATTAAAATCTCTTTGAAAGGAAACAATCATAGACAGAATAATTCTATTATCTCTATATAAACACTATGCATAAATTAACTGCTATATCCCTTCATAAGGGCAATCCTGGATACATAACTGAATTCAGAATGTAGAGTACTGGTATTTTTAAAGGTGTACATAATGAGGTTATTTACACTTAATACTTTCAAAACTTTGCTTTCTTCTGGCATAAAGACTTTCATGTGTATCTCCCACTACGATACCTCTCCAGTCTTCCCTTATCCCTCTCACCACCCCCTCATGTAAATCCAAACTGAGCTTATTACAGGGATTATGCACTTATTCTCTCCTATCCTTAGTCTATTTGTTTAATCTGCCAGAAATCCTCACACAAACTCTCGGCTAAAACATATACTAGTGGGACACTTAATCACATCTTACACTTCTTTCAGAGCTTAAGATCTTTATGTCAGCCTCCTCCACTAGATCATGAGCTCCTGCAGGAGAATTTCCCCCATTATCTCCATAGCCCCACTTCCTGGAATATAGAAGAACTTCATAAATGTGTCTTTCACAAAATTATCATCTGTAGTAAATGGTGCCTCATAGATTTATTTATTTATTTATTTATTTATTTATTTATTTATTATTTATTTATTTATTCTCCAAAAGGGCACTGTGGTAAAGATAATATAACAGTGACAGAAGTAGATAGCAGATTCTGTTGCCAAGAAGATTTCAGTTATAGTGGGAAAAAGACGGGATAAATACCATCAAGTACTATTTTTCATAGCAAATTCCAATTTGGTAGTCAACCTAGAGTATTCAATATCCAGAAAGCTATCTCCAGTAGAATAAAATAACAATAGATCTTGACTGTAACTATTTTAAACATTACTTTCATTACATTTTCTTTATATGAAAGTGATTGGACAATGTAGTATACAAGATTCCCTCCAAATGTAAGAAGCAGATGAATACTAAACACACTGCGAATTTTAAATACAAGGTTTTGTTATTTACTCATAAATACGGTCCTAAGAGTGGATTAGAAAAGTGTAGAGCCAAAAAAAATTATATTGGGCTATAGCTGTGATAATAAGGACATGTAGTCATCAAAGCAAATGGTGGCAATTTAATAACAACACAATAAACAGATAATACACGCAGATTTAATAAAGAAGCAGTCAATGTGACATTTAAAAGATCCAGTTATATGATTTATATTTTAATAGTATAATTCTGTATGAATATTACTCAAATGATTGGCTAGAAATAGCTATTTCCCACATGATATTTATGGAAGATATATCCAGAATTAGTACTATTTCTTTGCTTGTTAAGGCTACCACATGGAATAATTGTTAGTAAACTAAGCAGATGCTTAATGGTGACTAGTAGACAATTCATCTAATCAATTTTTGTAACCCTGATTTATGAATAAAGATTTTGTGATAAGTAAAGTGGTGTTGAACCCTAAAGGCACATCATAATTGCATCATGGCAGTTTTCATACATCAGTTAAACATAGTGAGGTACTAGGAACTCATTATCTACTGACATCAACAGATAAGATTATTCATTTACAGAGTAATATAACTAATAATTTTATCAGAAATAAATAATTGCAAAAAAATTATTCCTGAATATACAATTTTAAGATATTTTGTAATGACAAAACTGCACATAAAAATAAAAATCTTCAGGAAAAGATTTATATGCTTTGTATACATTTAAGGTTATTTAAAAGAAGAGCAAAAGTATTGTCATTATATTCATACATTAATTCACTTTTCTAACAGATCTTAAGAGAAAAATTAAAATTCTGTTTACTGAGATATGTACAACACATTTGATATGTCCATCCCTAAAATAATATATTTTTAGACAAATCTTTCATAGTTCTGTTTAATGGTAATATTTTGAATTTATCTATTAAGGAGACAATCTAGTACATTTTACCTTGAGTAGCCAGTGATATGAATATTTTTTACTATATTTGCCATTTGAGATATATGATCCTCTAGCTGAGTTTACAACCATTCCATAGTGTATTTAATTCATTACTTCAATAACTCTTGTTGAATGCCTGATTTTTGCTGTTCACTGAGAATATCCCTAAGAATTAAAAAAGAAAAAAATGGAAGGAAATGATAGTTCTTAAACATAACAGGCTGCTAGCTCAGTTAACTAGGAAGAAATGTGACCACCATCATAGAGTATGTCCCTAAATAATACAATGACCTGGGTCATTTTTTACATTGCAATGGAATTTTACAATGCACTATGGGTTTTTAGGAGTGTCCAACACGTCAGGGAAATGAATATGTCTTCATACCATTTCACTGAATTTAAGACAAAATTTTCTCATTTATGTTTTCAAGAAGTTGTATGTGGATTAAGATAGCAGAGGTTGTATATTTTTCAGTTGTTGTCAAGGGAAGTAATACAACACATACTGTCACTCTGAGACTGTAGATTTCCAGGTTCTTTCTTAGTATAGGGCTCATTGTTCAATAAGTATTTGCTAGGCACAAACTACAAGTGGGGCACTGTCTCTCATATCAGAAACCGAAAGAAAAATCAATTTGAGTTTTCAGTTTAACTGGGGGAGTAGGTACAAAATGCAAATAGCAACAATAAAAATACCTATTCAAATCTCAACCCTTCTGTATTTATTTCTTTATGTTTTACCAACAGCATCTTTAACATCATTTTACATTGACATATGTATTGTGTTTTTAATTGTTTTAATATGTAAGTCTAGTTCTGAAATCTGTATATATATATATATATATATATATATATATATATATATATATTGCAACTCTGTTGCTAAATTAAGCTCTATTAGAATAAGAACATAAATATGTGAAGAAAATTACTCATAATCATCTGAGTTAATTAAGTGGAGATTTTTATTTGCACATTTGACATTCTAGTCCTTAAACATAGGCTTGTTCAATCTTTTACATCTAATTTTGAATTATAATTACAGATAGAATTTTATTTTTCAGATGCTTATGCAATCTTATGATACTTAACAAACTAGTATGTTTTTCTTCATTTTTAATGAAATATGTATACCAATCAGCACATGTATAGACATTTATGTACAGTTTTTTGGTTTTTGAAAAGAGGATTATAACCCCTATGTTTGTATACAACTTGATGTTTTCATATAAGAATGTAATAATAAGAGTAGTAATTACAGATATAATTCAATATTTAATTAGTGTATATGTTTTCTTTGTATACACACACACACACACACACACACACACACACTTAAAACCAAATGGCTTAAATTTTTTATCCCAGTTTGTACCACACCATACCCTAGCATATAAGGTCTGTAAGTGCAGATGGCCCTAATATTTATATTTCTATATCTAGGTCCTAACACAGTATGTAGCTTATAGTGAGGACTAATAGAATATCTGAGTGAATTAATTAATACATGAATTATTTTCTGATCATAGATAGCACCAACATTGTTTTCATCCAGTTAAGGCTAGAAAGTAAAAACTCACTCACTTATTCTGTTTAGATTCTGCCAATTTTGTTTTCAGAGAAGAGCTTTTTGGGGGATTTTATTCTGATGATATGATAGTTTTACTACCAAAAACTGATAAAATACTTAATTTTTAACAAACTACCAAGACTTTATGCTTTCTTAACAGATAAAACCCTCAAGATGTGAAATGTAAAATATACATATAAAACTAAGTTAAATTTCTAATTTAAAATTATGTTCCATTTATTCACTTATTTATAGATTGCTATCACATTCCACAAAAATTAAACCCTTTACAACTCGTTCAGTCTTTCATGTGAGAGCATTGAAATTAGCATGGTATTTAGAAAAAAAAATCTGTGTTTCCCTGTACTTTTTAGACTCTTGATTTAATAATAACTTATATGTTGTCTTCATTAAAAACTTGGAGTATTTATCATCTCTGCATTTTTATTTATTAATGCCTAAGTGTCTTACATATTAGTGCTGCATAATATTAAAATGTATGGCAATAGGTTCATTATAACTGAATAATTTGCCCTAGGTACCCATTTATTTATTTAATGAGTAGATTTAGAGTTCAATACTCCTGAAGAAAGAAGTTACTCTTTCACTTCTAAGAAATTGGTAGGTGAATTTCATTCATCAATTCAAGTAGTTATAGTTAGTAACTCCTAAATATGGTGCAGGAGGTAAAATTATGAAGACATATAATCCAAATCTTTCATTTAAATGGAAATAAATGAGGCAAATATCTAATTTATAGAAGATGAAATTTAAAAATTCCTCTGACCTGACCTGATATTGTCATTTTAAAACATTTTCTGTGGCAGCATATTTTATGAAAGAAAATGTTATTTTAATATGATAAAGGTAAAAAAGAAATAATTTCAAACTATAAGATGGATTCCAAATTGAAATAAGTATGTGAAGAGATGCCATAATACCTTTACTATAGTATTTTTAAGAGGAAAACTCTATAACTGTTAACAGGCAATTCAGTAAACTGAATTTAAACACAGTAACCTATAAATATTTAAATCCTTTAAAATCTATCTATATTAATGCCTCTGATGTTTGAAGATTATGACTAAAGAACTTTGTACAAAACAATGTGAAAAACTCAAAGGAGCAGACAAAATATTGGTTGGGTTTAAATCCACATTTTATAAAAAGACAGGCCGTTATTCGGAATGTAGACATTTTTATTTTATTGTGTCTCTTTTCTTATCAAATGCTGAGATAAGATCTGTTCACCAGCAAATTGAAGACTAGAAGCAGCAATAAGAAAATACCTAGTCTGGAGTATGCTTTGCAGACACACTTTCAATATATAGTTGGCAAGTGACAATGAGGGACAATGCAGAAAAATAGAACCAAAAATTTAAATATGACACAAATGATCAAGAAATCTAGCTGCCTATCATTATTTAATGTTGAAACAAAAGTCCAGGTATTGTAATCCATTCTGAATGAATCATTGAGTGATATTTTTAAATTTTTTGAATTACTTTGTAAAATTCATCATTAAAGGAAGTTGTAAATAATAAAATAAATCATTTTTAGTGTCCTTCACCTCACACACACATACAAATCTGGCTTCATTTTGTCTAATCTGGGTGGAAGTTTTTTGTATTTTTGTTAAATTTTATTTTATAATTATTTTTGGTTAGACAAATTTGAGACAATAGCACTGAGAGTTTTCATACACTCCCCAGCTAGTTTCCTTTATTATTAACACTTTACATTTGTATGATTGTTTAGTCACAGTTAATAAATCCATATTGATACATCATTATTAACTAAAGTCCATATTTTATTTAACATTTTTAATGTTTATCAAATATGTCTTTTCTCTTCCATGATCTCCTTCAGGATACCTTATTACATTTTTTTAATCATCTAACCTAAGGCACATATTGGCTGTAATAGTATCTCAAATTTTTCTTATTTTGTGAGGACATTTTTCAGGAGTATTGGCCAGGTTTTTCAGATGACTCTATAGTTAGAATTTGATGATTAAATTTTAATATCTCGATTAGCATTTAAAAATAAACTTTAACATTTAACAAACTCAATGGAAAACGTTAGACTTTTCTTGTTTAATATAAAAGTCATTTATAAGTATTGACACACAAAATAATTAGATAAACCTGTTTTACATTTAAGACATTACAGTATCCAATTTTCTGAGTGTACAAGTTATGGTTGGGAGATGAGGAATCTTATATATGCCTTCATATATTTGTTAACTCCCATTTCCTAATGAGCATTTCTACGCTTAAAAGAAAAATATCAGAGATGGTTTGAAAACACTGGAATTCATTTTCTTTTTCCGCACAACTATCCTGGTTCAATGAGTCTTGGGCAGCAGATTGATAGAGCAAGCAGATGATGAAAATCAAATTTGCATGGTTAAAGAAAGATGACAGTATTGGTTCTTGTGCTAACATGGGTAATTCAGATATAATAGTCCTTTAAGCCAGGAATTATCCCAGAGATAAAATGAATGTAAAATGACAGAGAGCATGGATCTAGATTCTCATTTTATTGAGTAATTTTTGAGTTGCATCTCTCAGTTCTCTTTTTTTGACAGAAAGGGAAGAGCTGATATTAAAGTAGAAGTGAAAACCCTCCAGTTTGGGGCTTCCCTTTCAAATGCCAGCAATTCACCAGAGAGAGGCAATGCTGATATTTGGTCTTCCTAGGCATTGTCTTCTGTGCTTCACTTTTACTAATCATATCAAGAAAAACGGGAGTCCTATTTACGGAAAGGGAAAGCATTTACTAGCTTATAAGAAACAGGAGTTCCTGCATTTTGGGGCTGGAGTTGAATTATCTCATCCAAAAGAGTCACAGCGGTGGTTCCCTTTTATGATACCTAGACTCCTTAATTAAATTCTTGATTGAATAGATGTGGAAATGTAGATGGATAACAACAGAGATTTCTCTGAAGAATGTCCTGTTCGATATTAGAACTATGCAATGGTGAATCACTGAAAATCTGTTTACATTGATAATTAGAGTTGCTCTCAGCATTGGACAGTGATTTAAGAATTATGGCATCTTTGTAACAAAGCTTCAAACACTGTAAACTATACTTAGGTGATAGAGTTTAAAGCCTTCTAATATAATATATGATTACATCACTGTGTACTCTCTGTAGAATCAATGGGAGAGTCAAGATGCCCCAAAGTATTGCCAAATAATAACATTTCAATTAATGAATGAACTTTCTCAATACAGCCTCCTATTTCACCACCATTTTTTTACGTGACTGTAGCAAACTATTTTATTCAATGTTTTTATTTTCTTAAAGTGAAGAACCAGGATCTGTGACCTTTGAAATTTAAATACAGATAACACTGAAGTTCTCACATCAGTATGTTTGAAATTAAAATTGCTTAGAAAAATTGGGATTTTGTGATAATCTCATATGATTCACCTATAACTGTATCAATGAGTATTCAATAACCTTTTCTGGCTGTGAAATTTGTATTAAATATATGTATAAAGGACAGTCATGGTAGCTCACGTCTGTAATTCCAACACTTTGGGAGACTGAGTTGGGTAGATTGCTTGAGCCCAGAAGCTTAAGACCTGCTTGGGCAACATGGCCAGACCTTCCCTCTACAAAAAATACACTAATTAGCTGGGCATGGTGGCACCTGCCTGTAGTTCCAGCTACTTGGGAGGCTGAGGTGGGATGATGTCTTGAGCCCAGGAGGTGGACATTGTCATGATAGTGCCACGGCACTGCAGCCCGGGTAAAAGAGTGAGACTCTGTTTCAAATAAATACATAAATACATAAATAAAATTATGTTTATTTAAACTTCTTCACAAATGCTATCCTCTTGTGAGCAAACATACCACCACATAACATCTTGAGACTCTCACGGATTTCTCCCTCTCCTGTTCCATCTTTCATTTTGTTCTGGGCTTTTGTGATTTTTTGTTCCTTTGTTCTATTTTTTATTACTCCGTTGTCAGTGAATTGATTTGTTCTCAGCCTTACCTCTTCCTTGTTGCAATATGCCCAATACAGCTCGAGGCACTGTCTTTACACAGTTATGTCAAATGCAGGGAAGAAGTGAGAAGTCAAATGTCTTTTATGTTTCTTTCATCAAGGAGAAAATTCTGTTCACTAATGTTGCATCTCATTGGCCAGAACTGGATTATATGACCATGAATTGTAAGAACTTTGCTTACTCATCTGAAGGTCATAGTTGTTGGGAAAGAAAACAACAGTGGCTGCTCAAATTATGTTTTTTGAGGGAAGATAACTTATCTGATTTCTTAGCCTCATATCAGTAGTGTCAAGGTTTTTAATAAACATGTTATATTAATTAACAAATATGTCATGAAGTAGGTAGCAAAACTTATCAAAGCAGTATTCAAGAATATCTGACCAAGAGTATCATGTGTACCCTGTGCTTTTGAAAATGATCTCACAGAGCATCTTTAGTATGACTTTTAAGTCATCTCACACCGGGTTGAGTAGAGGAAGGACTACAACTCAATACGTTCTTCCTAAGATTAGATTAGGCCCTCGGCTTAGCTATACAAGGGTAGAGAACTAAACGGAAGAATTGACCAAAGTGATTATAAATTTATTCAGCATATCTCACAGTACCTTCCAGTCGACCTGATGGTCCCTAACAGAGACACATGACTATCAGTGACTTAATCCATACTTGGTATGGCTCTTTCAGGAATCCTCTGAAACTTGAGCCAAATTCTGTGTCAAGAAAACACATCTCTTTCCAAGAGTTTAGTGGGAAGACTAATGTGGAAGTAGAGTCAGTGTCCAAGCATTCAGAGCCACTAATTGTAGCTATGAACAAGACAGAAAGCAACATTTACCCAAACTGCCAAATAAATATTCGGCAGGAAACTTCTTGAATAGAAATTTCAAGTTTCGGATCAACATAATAATTTCCTGACCTGAAATTCTTTGAATGTAAAATAACAATGGGGTTTTAAAATTATCACTTCTAAATAAAATAAATCATAAATGCTACTTCTTTTTTTTTTAATTTCACTGATTACTTTCTTATATATATTAATGTGCCTATTTACATTCATATGCAAACATGAGCTGAAGACTAGCATTAAATATTCCTGAGAATTTTATTTTTTTTTTATCATCAGGTTGTGTAATATTGTGCAATTGGTTTATCTTTCCTGTGTCTCAGTATAACAGCCTTGGAGATGTGCCCATCAGATCTCACTTCATTGGGTCCTCCTTACCTGTCAGTCAGTGAGTGAGCCAGTTCCCAAACTCTGTATCACTTCTTGTTTGCTTGTGTCACTTCAGGTGATCCAAGTTCTGCAGCCAGGATTGAGTTCCTGGACGTTGAACTTGTGCATTTGCAAAGGGGCTCACATTTGATAAAATATTCTGATCTCAACCTTTTAAAATTATAATTATAATTATTATTTATTATTATTTTTTTGGAGATGGAGTATCGCGCTGTCACCAGGGCTGGAGTTGTAATTGTGCAATCTTGGCTGACTGCAACCTCTGCCTCCCAGGTTCAAGCGATTCTCCTGCCTCAGCCTCTCGAGTAGCTGGGATTACAGGTGCCCGCACCACACCCGGGTATTTCTTTTTTTTTTTTGTATTTTTTAGAAGAAACAGGGTTTCACCATGTTGGCCAAGCTGGTCTCAAACTCTTGATCTCATGATCTGCCCACCTCGGCCCCCCAAAGTGCTGGGATTACAGGTGCAAGCCACCATGACTAGCCTTAAAATTCATAATAATTATATCATTGAACTTATGTATGTTGGGTAAGTGAAGGCCTATGGGACAATGAAGCATGCATGTCCCCTCCTTAAGGAATCTCATTATATCCTTTCTCATGCATGTTACTTTCCTATATTAATCAAATCTTTAAACTTAAAAGTATAAAGGCAAAGGAAAGACAGGGCAAATCATAGCTCCTGTTTTTATTGCTTCTTCCTTGTAAATGAAGAAACATTCTGGTAGAACGTGCAGGTATCAAGAAGTGAAATAAAAACAGTTAAATTGGTTTTGTGCAGTGCTTCCACTCGTCTTCTGGGAACAAATTGCATATACATATGCAAGCTACAAAAATAGGAATTGTGTAATTGCAGCGATTTTGTATACAAATTAAGGGCTCTTAATATTACCTTTGAAACTGGCACTGCACTGAATAAATATGAATGGAAAAACTCATGCTAATTATTTAAATTTTATTTTTCCATAAGTAGAACCACATTAAATAACAAATTCAACAAAATAAAGAAACCTTTATAGCATGTTGAGAGAGGATATGGAAGAAAAATTTGCTTTATGTATTAGTTTGTTTAATGGCTCATTTTTCTTAAACAAGGGGCCCCACATTTTGATCTTGCAACGGACCCTACATATTATAGAGGTGGTTTTGTTTACACATTTAGATGTGCTGGCCCCCAAAGGGAGAACACTCCTATAAGAGGATACAACTAAGCTTCCATTGTGCTACATGGTATGGCAGCTACAAAGGAACTTTGAATTATTGACATCCAGTGATCAAGATCCAGAAGGAGAGTTACTATCTTCTCAATGGTGATTGACACTAATTACAGACTAAGACATTTATATGATGGGGACAAGCAGAGATATCTGTAGAACCAAGGGGATCCACTTGGGCCTCTCTCGGGCATTTCCTTGCTCGTTGTAACTATGAAAGGAGACTTGGAGCAATCACCTCCTGAGAAGAGTAGCCAGTCTCAGTTAACTCAGGAATGAAAGTTTGCTCTATAGTACCAGATAAGCCATAAAGCTCTGCCATGGGGATGGCTGATGCTAAGAATTATTTCAAATAGATTATACAGAAGGGAAATAAAGGTTATTTTTCATAGTGCCAAGATTAACAGCAGTAACTAGTGCTGTAATGCATCTTCTTTCCTCATGTCCTAAGTTTTTTTCTGAAGAAGATAGTTTCATGGGAACCATGGACAAACCACTCTCTGAACATACATGGATCTGTGCAGTGCCCGAGATGAACTGTAGAAGCCAAGGAATGTACTCTCACATTTACACTCAGCAGGACATTTCGTGAGGATAACAACTGACTGACAGCCTTCAGCTGTCTAACCCTTTTATCTACTATGACATTCTGCTAATGTCACACTTTCTTTGGGCTGCTTCCACCGAAAAGGAGTATAAGATGGCCTAAGACCAAACTTTCCTAACTGGCAACTTTTTTCTTGGAGAAATCTCGCTGGCCTGCCCAATAGTTTATCATAACTGTGATATAGGACTTTTTCACGCATGTCTCCCTTCTTCCCTCTCACTTCCTCCATCCCTCCCTTTCTTCCTCATTCACCTTCCTTCCCTCTTTCACAAACATCATAACTGATCTTGAGCTTAAATCACTCAGTACCTACTTCTGTTCCTTCTTTCTCTTCACAAATATTTTCTCTAAAGAATCTCTTGCCCATCTAATCATACTTGGCCCTACATTGACTGAGGATCCAAATGAACAAATTCAGTTAAGTCTGTAAAAATAGTGGCCAAATGACAGCAACTATAATATAACTATGTGTTAAACCTTTTGGTACATTTGTTGTGTAGATTAATATATTCACTCCTTAAAACACCGTGATGATATAGCTACTAATACCAATTTTAAAACAAGAGAGATTAAGTTCAAGAGGTTAAACTTCCAAGCTCATGTAGATTATAAAGGAACTGGGATTCAATCATAAGGATATACATTCCACAGTCTGTTTGATTTCTACTCCTATGAGACAATTCACAGCAATGACATTGCAACCACAAAAAGAGGGTGTCACCAGGTGCAGTGGCTCACGCCTGTAATCCCAGAACTTTGGGAGGCTGACGCTGATGATTATGTGAGGTCAAGAGTTCGAGACCAGCCTGGCCAACATGGTGAAACCCCATCTTTACTAAAAGTTTAAAAAAAAAAATTAGCTAGGCATGGTGGTGGGCGCCTGTAATCCCAGTTACTCGGGAGGCTGAACCTGGGAGGCGGAAGTTGCAGTGAGCCTAGATAGCACCATTGTACTCCCGCCTGGGCAACAGAGTGAGATTCCGTCTAAAAAAAAAAAAAAAAAAAAAAAAAAAAAAAAAAAAGTGCATCACTGACTTTGCTGCTCCTTTCTGCCTTATATGCTTCCTCCTCCTTTCCTTAAATTCTTTTTTTTTTTTTTTTTTGAGACGGAGTCTCACTCTGTCACCCAGGCTGGAGTGCAGTGGCTGGATTTCAGCTCACTGCAAGCTCCGCCTCCCGGGTTTAGGCCATTCTCCTGCCTCAGCCTCCCGAGTAGCTGGGACTACAGGCACCTGCCACCTCACCCGGCTAGTTTTTTGTATTTTTTTAGTAGAGACGGAGTTTCACCGTGTTCGCCAGGATGGTCTTGATCTCCTGACCTTGTGATCCGCCCGTCTCGGCCTCCCAAAGTGCTGGGATTACAGGCTTGAGCCACCGCGCCCAGCTAAATTCTTAATTCTGTAGTTCCACAGCATCCTTGATTTCTGGCTCTCTGATCATTTGACCCTCTTTATTATTGTGTTCTCTCAATTGCTTCTCATCTCAGTTATTATTCCTTGCTTTAGATTTTTAACATTCTATTTTGCTCTGTCTTCTGATACTCATGACCTCTTTGTCAGTGCCCACACATTGTATTACTGATCCACTTTCTTGTTCCAATGTTTAGCCCTTCTGGTTTCTTCAATGCCTTATCCATATTTTGGTTTAGTTGTGTAAGATATAATTTAACTGTTTGTTTTACAAGTACTGTGACTTAAATTATCTAAATTAGGTGGCATTTGTTTTATAACAATTTATTTTAGATTTATTTGGGAAGAACCTTTAAAGTTCTAATATGTGGCATTAACTGTTCTGATGCTTCAGTTAGAACTGTGAGTAAAGCGAGATATTTGCTCTCACGAAATTTCTGGGCAAGAGACCATTGAAGAAATGTTTTTAATCCTTGCTCAAGAAAATGTTTCGTTTTTTCTTGCTTGATTCTGACCCCAAAGTCCTATAAATTAAGCAGAAAAGTGGTTGGACCAATATTTACAGGTAGGTGAATATTAAGGACCATAGAATCTAAATTATTACTAATAGCCACAAAACATTCTTGTTAGTCCCCAGAAGTACACTTTTTTAAACTTATTTTTTTGTTGTTGTTGTTTATTTATTACATGTTCAAAGTTTAATTGACTTTGAGGAACACCATTGCTCAAAGTATCTTTAGCAAGGGTCTTGGACATTGATAGCTCTAATCATAGTTATCATATTAATAATTTTTCTTATAGCATATACTTGTGTCATTGGGTTAAAAGGTTGATTCTGTCATTCTGGTATCTATAGTGATAGAACAAGACACAATCATTTGGAGTGTAGGTGTCAGGCAACAATGGGGCACATGTTTCAAATGCTGGTTCTATGATAATTCTCTCCAAATATTTAGAAGCCATTTCAGGCCTGTTTGAGTTGGTATCCCATTGTTACCTGCTATCAATACTGGAGACATTATCACAGACATTTCTCAGAAAGGAAATCAACAGTTTCAGTTTATTTTCCAAATGCTTTGAGCCGTCTAAAAGAAAATGATGCCAAGAGATTGTCCCTTAATTTTAAGATCCTTGTGTAATTTAATATAAAATTTGTGCATCTTTTTAATATTAATTTGCACTTAAAATATCAACATATTCCACTAGTTTTTAATGAGCACAACCATTTTCGATTTTATTCATTTGTTAGAAGTTTCACTTTGTCTCATTTTGTCTCCAGTTAAATGAGTTTCAGCCCTAAAGGATAGGTACCTTGAAGAAAAGGTTTGAAAGGTCTTTGGGGAATTTTTTCTAATATAACGCATTGTATTTTGAACAACCTTTGAGGCTGTCATAACACTTCCCTTTTCCTGTTATCATTGTGTTTCAGAATAGTCCTGTGAGGCATATAGGGCGTGAAGCTTTGTCCCCATCTCATAAAAAAAAAAACAAGGACTACAATTGTCAAAAGAGTTCCATAAGTCATAGGGTTGCTCCATGACAGAGTTTTATTCTAAACTTAGTCTTTCAACTTAATTTCTCATTTTTTTTCTAACGTATATTTCTACTTTTCATCTTAATAGATGGATTTATAAAGCATAAACTCAAGTACAGACATGCACCTTTGAAAATGTGTTAAAAATACATATCTTCCAAAAATACAGTGTTGGAAACAAGTGTTTGACAATACGGAAAATACGCATAATGTCCATTGGTAACTGACCCCATTTTTTACGTAAAAATATGACCCTTATGTGATGCATTCTAAATGGAGTTGAAGAGATATGCCATTTATCCAGATCCCCATCTCTCTGTCCTCTCTGTCCTCTCTGTCTTTCTCTTTGTCTCTCTCTCTCAGTCTCTCTCTCTCTCTCTCTCTCTCACACACACACACACACACACACACACACACGCACACACACATTTATGGTTAATATTATCTCTTTTAGAAACCTATTGTAAGGATTTAGAGTATATCTTACTGACTAGAAACCAGATTCATCAAAGCAATTTGTTTGGACTTGGCAAAACAGCTCCCTTGGTATCTTGGTGCCATGTTGAAAACTCAAAGCCAGTTGTTATTTTTCGTCACTAACGAGATAAAAGAATAGATGAATAAGAAATTCTCATCAGAATACATTCCAACTGAAATTTTAAGCAGACATAAATATTCCTTTACAAATCTTGTTAGTTTTCTAAATAATCAGAAATAGTAGCAATGAGTTATTCAAAGGATTTTAAGATAGCATAGTCCACTTTACATATTTTACAGATTAACACTTCCGGAATGTTTTAGAGATTTATATAAAATCAAAAAGCTTCAATCTAAATCTCATAGCTTATCTATTCATTGACCTATTCATTCCACACATATTTACTGAATACATCTTATCTCTTAGGCACCAATAAGTAATTTCTCTAGTTGACCTGCAGAATAAGTCTCACAAACAAAAGTTATTTATCTGAAGTCAATGGAATCTTTTAATCCCCACTGACACTTTTGTTCATAAAATTTCACAAGTGTATCATAAGTATATCTTTTGTTTTCTTGTAGGAAGAGCTATATAATTTGTCAGATTTTAAAGAATCTGTAACCCCAAGATGGTTAAGAAACATTGCTTTGTAGATTGATCCTCATCCTCCCATCTGCCATTCCCAGTAGCTTTCTCCAGTGGAAGGAACAATATTCCATAAATAAAACGTGCTTATTTTGTTTCTACCTTTTCTTTAGCTCCTACTCTTTCTATTGGTTTGAAATTTGGGGCCGGGGCGGTGGCTTACGCCTATAATCCCAGCACTGTGGGAGGCCGAGCCTGGCGGATCATGAGGTCAGGAGATCGAGACCATCCTGGCTAACACAGTTAAACCCCATCTCTACTAAAAATACAAAAAATTAGCCAGGCTAGGTGGCAGGCACCTGTAGTCCCAGCTACTCCGGAGGTTGAGGCAGGAGAATGGCGTGAACCTGGGAGGCGGAGCTTGCAGTGAGCCGAGATAGCCCCACTGCACTCCAGTCTGGGCAACAGAGCGAGACTCTGTCTCAAAAAATAAAAGAAGAAAAAAAAAAATTTGGAACAGATGATTATGTTAGTACAAATTTGGTTGAAGGTCTTCTTTGAATATGTACTTTGTTGATTTTTATGCTATGAAACGTTATTGAAATGTTATCACCAATTCAAAATTTGAAAATCAAGTGTTATGACATATCTTGACATTGCTAGTGTAATCTGTGATGAGAAACATGTTAAAAATGTATAAATATACTTATGTCCTACCCGCCTATGTACCCATTATGACCTTGCAAATGGATCCTGGCATTCTTGCTCACTGAGCTAGGACCCAGTCTCAGAATGTTTTCTTTCAATGGAGAGTTATGTTTACCTTTTAAAAATGAATGAGTTGGTTCTCAAGACTTAACATTTTTGTATCACTGCATGTGCTGTAGCTATATATTTATATATATTTACATCTAGTCTTCATCTTCTGGAAAGCATCTCCACCAGGCTTTGCTCACATTGCCTGTGAATGGCAGTTAATCACATTAGTTTTATTTGTAAAAATTTGGGGGAAATATAGTTCAAAAGTGAAGAACTATTAGAGTATGGAACACAAGTGGGACTTTTATGGTGCAAATCAGGCCAAAGTTATGTAAGTTTAGGCTCATCATAGAATATGTTTCATTGTGCCTGTGAAGGCAAGTTGAATGCTACAGCACCTGCTTTCCCTGCCAATATTACCCTCCACACATTGGTCCACTGATGGCTGGCATTCCTTTGAGAAGGGGCACACAAACTAATATTTCATGTTTAGGGCTAAAAAACATCCTTAAGTGAAATATGTACAGCACCAGTGGAGCTGTTATCAGACCTTTAGAGGAAAACACATAATTGGCAAAATTGCCTGTGCCGTATTTATAGCCTAGGGAATAAGAAATCAACTTAAAAATATTTTTCTATTAGGATGTAAATTCTAACTTTAAATTGAATTCAACTGTTGAGCATTAAATTAAATTAAACTGTTGAGCATCATTTAAATATCCTAAGCAAACTTAATGGCCAACACTAAGAAGGTCTAGTCTATCTTAGAGATTTTTTTTTTTTAGATATAAATATGAATGCATAATTACATAACAATTGCACATATTTATGGCATACGTGTGATATTTTGATACAAGTAATTTAGTAGGTGTGGCATGTAAAAATATGCTTAAGCATTATGGAAGTATGGCCCAGGTACTTATTACAAACACAGAAAATCACTTATCACTAATGAAAATATAGATAAATTACAGTGTTGATCTGTGTATTAAATATTGAGTATTATTACCAACAAAATCAAAAGAAATGACAGTGAAAAAACATACAGCAATTTCACTTATTAAACAATTTTTTTTTTTTTTTTAGTTTTACTTTCCATCTGCTTTCCCTTACTAGTGGTGCCAACTAAAATTTCAGAAAACAAGAACATGTTATTTTTCTCCTCTGAATAATATTCTTTGTCTGAAAGTATTTTGGGTGTTATATAAGGATTCATTTTAAAACCATATTTGTGAAATTATTCTATTCATTTATTTGCATAATTATTCTTAAGTCACATGGGTATTTTTTAACCTAGTAAAATAGGACAAGAAGCTGTGTATCTCTTAATGTAATGAAATCAAATACTAAAACAAACAGACAGTATTTAGTAGAGCAATATTTTTTCAAAAGTAAAGAAAAAACTCTTCAAAAAATGTGTAGCTTATCAAAGCAAATTTAAAAGTCATGAAAGAAGAAGAATCTGCAGTTATACTTTCCAGAATTCTTGCACTATTGGCCAACACCTCTAGTTTTTTTCCTAGAATGTGACAGAAGAGATCTACTTGAAGAAAGACTTATGTCATAAAAGAACTGAGTCAAAGAGTATCCAGTATCTCAATATATATTCTTTATCTCAGAAGTTTCCATGAACTCAGAATCTCTCAATTGGAAGGATCCTAAAAGGTCCTATATTTCAGCCACTTGCAAGATATAGAGCCCAGTAGTACATTTATGGCCTTTGCTTGTAAATAAATGGCAGTGTTTGGGAGAATGCTATACTGTAATCAAGCCATTTTCTCCTTACCTAGTTCTATGATTTGGAAAATCCTTCTCTCTTTTCTGGTGAAAACTGATTTTACAGATACTCACAGATAATATAGGCTCATGTCGATGAATAAAGTGGGCATGTATTATCCTTGCAGTCTTCATCTTTTTCTTCTCCTCCTTCCCCCTGCCCTTATTCTTTCTTCTATATTTGTTTTTGTTTTTGTTTTTGTTTGGTTTCTCTTCTCTCACCTGTCCTTCATCTTTAAGTACCTACTCTTTAGTCTATGCTCAATTTCTCTAACACCTTTGTGAAGGAGAATTTAAGTGAATGGTGTACCTCCTTTCTGTGCACAGAAGTGTTTGTGTATTCAGTAGAGGAAAGAAATCATATCATGGCTAACCATAGAATTAAAGGCAGATGAGAAAAGTGGAAATAGAGGGGTGGTGTACTTAAGAAAGTTATGGCGATCATGTCAATTTCTTGAATTTATGTCAATCAGCCAGATTTTTGAAAAACAAAGCCAATCTTAATATACAACTACCAATGCCTTTTTCTTTTTTTTTGAGACGGAGTCTCGTTCTGTCGCCCAGGCTGGAGTGCAGTGGCCGGATCTCAGCTCACTGCAAGCTCCGCCTCCCGGGTTTACGCCTTTCTCCTGCCTCAGCCTCCCGAGTAGCTGGAACTACAGGCGCCCGCCACCTCGCCCGGCTAGTTTTTTGTATTTTCTTTTAGTAGAGACGGGGTTTCACCGTGTTAGCCACGATGGTCTCGATCTCCTGACTTCGTGATCCGCCCGTCTCGGCCTCCCCAATACCTTTTTCTTTTTATTCTGTATTTCATGATCTCTCCTTTGTAATCTGCCACTTTATGATCTGCATATCTCTCTCAACCTTTTTCCCACATTAACAACTATAAGTATTAAAATTTACTGAAGTTGCAAATAGTCAAGTGTAGTCATGGATACATTCTTGATGTGTAAAACTGGTATTTTATATATTGTTAAACGCTTTTCTGATATCAGCTCTTCCTGCATTCAACCAAGCAATCCATATGCCACCATAACAAAATACTACCCAAGGGCTAAGACTGAGCCTTATTACAAAGAACAGAAGAAAAAATCTTGAAGAAAAAGTATTTTATAACTTAATGGTATCTTATTTGATAAATATATGCACTTCAATGTAATTTGAGAGGCTCAGTGAGAGTATATGGGTATTTACATTTAAAAAACTATTTTTTCACTCATTTGCAAGACATTTTATTAAGATATATATTTGAGATTCACCTTCTCCACTCCCAATGAATATCCATGTGTTTTTCAAAAAGGTCATTTGTCAACAAATTTTCAGACCACTTTTCAAAGTTTAAAAATATTTGTTTTTCTTTTTCATGATAGATGTTGCACCTTCTTAACTCTGGAGCTTGTACTTTTTAATCTCTGGGATATGTCAAACTATATCACAGGTTAATTTCTTTCCTTTAGCTATATAGCTGTCCTTTAAGCTAAGAGAGAGCAATTCAGTTATTTCACTTGAGCTAAAACTTTTGTTTCGTTTATTTAAGTATTTTAGAGGCAAAGTTTTTCAAGGCCATTCATGAGAGAACTCAGCTCATATTCTCTATATGCATTAGGTTATCAAAAACCAATGCTTTATAACTTTTTAAAAGTGAGATTATCACTGTAATATTTGTCTAAATAAAATTTGCACGCATCTATTTATGTTAAAAGACAGATATTGAGAGAAAGGACTAAATGCAATTCTTTAACTGCAGCTTTTATGGTTTGTCTAGAGAAGTAAATGCGAAAATTACATTTTTCTTTTCAACTGCTGATAAACTTTTTTTCTGGGAATAACAAACAGAAATGCTCTAATTTTGATTACATATGTAAGGAGTTTTGCTATAATATTTGATTCCTTTTGGGGGCCTATCTTAAGCAAACTTGATATGGTTATTTGCTGAGTATGTATATATTAAAATGTATAAAACCTTAACAAAAATCAGAAAAGTACCCAGTTGGAAAACTTACTATAGCTTATGAGAATAGTATAAAGGAGCTGAAATTTTGGGGGAGTATAAAATATATTTTGAGTAAAAAATTAAAGCTTAAAGTAAGTTTAGAAAGAGGAGAAGGGGGGTCATCTAGGTGTGGGAATTGGGGAGTGGTAACTGAGGCAGAGTCAATGGCATGAAGAAATGCCCAGAGACACGAGAGAAAATGGAGAGCTGGGATTCGACAAATATTGCAAGTTATCAGTGGTGACCTGGCAGAGCTTGACAGATGTTGGGGATTTTTGCATGACAGGCTAAGGATCTTAAACTTCACTAATCATCAGTGGTACTAGCTTTCTGACTTGAATCAAAATTTAATATGGATACAACAAATTTAATGAGATTTATGCAACCATAACTTTCTTCTTTTCTTACTTGGGAGCAGTGATATGATAAGAATTTTTCTTTTAAAACTGTTCAGTGAAATCTTAAGTCCTTTGCAACCTGGGAAACATATTTTAGCAGAATTGCCAGATGCCACTGGCAAGAAGCATATTTCTATGAATAGACCTCCATTTGCCAGTTTCAAAGATTTAGAAACTTATTCAGATGTCAATATGCATCTCTTCCTCATCTTTCTGTGCTTCTTCCTGCTGTTTTAATAATAGGAAAATTCCAAAGCAATGGATCAGATGATCATACTTCCACAATTCTGGAATCCAGAATCAAGAGATATTTCAATAATAGTTGCATATCTATTTTATGATGATACAAAGTTAAAATAAATATCTCATCCCAAATATTCTTCATTCCCATAACCACTCTACTTTTCCAGACCTCATCACCTCTTCTGAATCATTGCAGAAGTCTGCCATACAGGTTCCTCTGCTTTGGTCTTCTCCTCTTTCTTGTCTTCCACACTGTAAACTGAGTAGTTATCCATCCAAAATGCAAATATTCCCTTTCTTCCCCTCTAATCCTTCATGTCTTCCCAATACTTATAGGTTTAAGATCAATCTCTTTAGCATAGCATAAGAAGCTCTCCATAAATCATTCCCTGGCCTCCTTTCCAGATTTATCAGCGGTAAAAATGTTAGTTCATGAAAGTCCTGTATTGTGTGTCTTTCTTCCTTTTTTTCTTTTGCATCCTAAATACATATCTGCATACAAGAAACGGGTTTCCAAGACATTTATCAGACTAGGTACAAAGCACATTGTAGCCTAATATTCATGAAATCTTGAAACCAGAACAGAGAAATGGGCTCCAGAATTGACTCTAGAAGAGAAGACTTTTGATTCTCTATCAGTTATTCTTACCTTATGGAGGTGAAGAACGTTCATTTATTATACACAGAAGAGGAGACTGGGGAAAAAAGGGAATAAAGAGGAATCTCTAAAAAACACAGAAATTTAATGCCGTAACTCCGATGAAAAGATAAAGAAAGACCAATGGATTTTAGACTCTCAATCCACCTACTCACAAAATCTCCCTTCCTTCCCTAATGAGAAATAGTGAGGAGAGGATCCAGAAATACATCTTCAATAGTATTGCCTCCTAGAAAATGGAAGAGGAGAAGAATTCTTCATAAAACCATAAGAATAATGTATAAAGAAATCTAAGCTTTTTTGTTTTCTTTGATAGATGTCAGTTATAAAATGCACTATTTCTCACCTCACTGACACGTGTGAAATTATTTTTAATTATTCACACTTTGAATATTTTGTTTCATACTGAGTTTTTGCCTAGTTTTGCAAAATATAAGATTTGCATTCTGCAATGTCTACTTAAAATATTTTTGTTCTTCATGAGTATGCCATGGAAACATTCTACTAAATGAAAACTATATTGTAGGATCTCTCTGAAGCCAATGGTTCTCAGTGCTGGCTGTGCACCAAAATTCATGTGAAGATATAAAAATATTCTAATGTTCAAATTTTCTGATTATTCTACAATGAAATGTTTGATTTGGAGCTTAACTATATATCTTCCTTAAATTGCCCAGATAACTTTTTTTCTTGTGGCCACATTGCTTTGAATATTCATTTATGTAAATAGATATGAATTGATGAACATTGAAAAAATTATTTGAAATTCATTTTATTTTAAAATATGTATATAACTAAAAGAAATCAAGCTTCTTGACCCTTTTGTCTGAGATAAGCTTAACGTTACTCCCTCTTCTTTCTCAAGTGTCTGCTATAAATTGATGCCTAATTCTTAATCAGTCTTAATAATTTTGGCTGAGTGGGTGGATAGCTGGGTTAGATGGATGACTGGCTAGACAAAAGCTGGATGGTGGCTGAATCAGTAAACACATGGATATACAATTTTACAGATGCATAGATAATGCATTGGAGTTACGTAAAGAAGTGGAAGATGAAGCGTTAATGGAAAGCTTGACAAGTAGCTGAATGGATGAGTGACAAAACTAGTAAAGAAATCGATGAATAAATGAGTAGAGAATGACTAAAAGAAGTGAAATAATGAACTTTCTAGGATCTTGCAATGTCTACTCTACCAAATTGACCCAGACTAGATTTTTTTAATGTTTGATTATTTATGCTCAATAAAACAATTTCAGTTTGAAGAAGTTTGCTTATTATCTGGTCGGGAATTATAGGTCATAATACAGGAACAAGCTAACTGCTGTAGGGGCTGCAGACGATAAAACTGATGTAACTAAAGAACTGGCTGGATAAACATTTTGACCCTCTTTTGACAACTATAGCTTCAAAGCATGTAACCTCTCTAACTGTAAGAAAAAGGTAGTGGCAGATGAAGCATGCCAGAGGAAATCAAGCAGACCTTTCAGAAATCTGATGGGAAGCAATAAAGCCAATAAATGGGGATATAATTATGAAGAATCATTTGTACTGAAACCAAAATCACAGCTCTAAATTGAACAAGATTATTCTAAATGGAACAAGATTATTTGTTGTGTCTCAGTCTCTTAGGCATGAAACAACACAGAGATTGTTATCAGGCTGTGCTGAGTGCATGATGAGCTAGAGACAATTTTATTGTGAATTATGTGTGTTTTAAGTTCTATGTTCAGAAATAGACCATGAACTACTCAGCTGAGAGAACTTGTTTGACACAGAGAAAGTTTGTGTTCAGAGCCTATAAGGCAAATATATTTAGTATTAAATTCATTTTTAACCACTGAAAAAGTAAATTTAAAGTATTCAAGTGAAGGAAAACCTATTGTTCCGCTATAGCTTATATATCTTATTTCTAATTTTATTTATATTCCCTTCCTCTCTTTTTTTTAGTTGTTTACATATTTAATTTAAAATTTATTCAAATATGTCTGACATATAAAAATGCAGATTGTGAGAGTACAACTTTGTAAGATTTGACACGTCTAAATCCAAATAAAGACTAATACAACCAGGTTATAAAATATTTCCATCATCCCAGAGTCACCCATTTTTCTGATTCTATCACCATGGCTTAGTGTTCCCTGTTCTAGAATATTCATATGAATGAGCTCATTAAATATAATCTCTTTTGGGCCTACATTATTTCATTCAGTATAATATTTCTGAGATTCATCAGTTTTGTTATGTGTTTCAGTAGGTCATTATAATTAGTGAAAATATTATTATGTTCCCCTGCACAAGCACAATTTAGATTTCCATTCACTGTATCATATGTTTTTAACAGTTTAATTAATTTTAAAAATTCCTACCTTGGCTAGAATATGTTTTATGTGTATCAATTGTGTTATATTTACAGAGTCTAACTTGTTTCTCAAATACTAGCATTATCTGTCAAATAAATGGAACAGCATTATTATTCCCACTTTGTTTTTATTTTTATTTTTATTTATTTATTTATTTGTTTGTTTATTTATTTTTATTATACTTTAAGTTCTAGGGTACATGTGAATAACGTGCAGGTTTGTTACATATGTATACTTGTGCCATGTTGGTGTGCTGCACCCATCAACTCGTCAGCACCCATCAAGTCGTCATTACATCAGGTATAACTCCCAATACAATTCCTCCGCCCTCCCCCCTCCCCGTGATAGGCCCCGGTGTGTGATGTTCCCCTTCCCGAGTCCAAGTGATCTCATTGTTCAGTTCCCACTTATAAGTGAGAACATGCGGTGTTTGGTTTTTTGTTCTTGTGATAGTTTGCTGAGAATGATGGTTTCCAGCTGCATCCATGTCCCTACAAAGGACTCAAACTCATCCTTTTTTATGGCTGCATAGTATTCCATGGTGTATATGTGCCACATTTTCTTAATCCAGTCTGTCACAGATGGACATTTGGGTTGATTCCAAGTCTTTGCTATTGTGAATAGTGCTGCAATAAACATACGTGTGCATGTGTCTTTATAGCAGCATGATTTGTAATCCTTTGGGTATATACCCAGTAATGGGATGGCTGGGTCATATGGTACTTCTAGTTCTAGGTCCTTGAGGAATCGCCATACTGTTTTCCATAATGGATGAACTAGTTTACAATCCCATCAACAGTGTAAAAGTGTTCCTATTTCGCCACATCCTCTCCAGCACCTGTTGTTTCCTGACTGTTTAATGAATGCCATTCTAATTGGTGTGAGATGGTATCTCATTGTGGTTTTGATTTGCATTTCTCTGATGGTGAGTGATGATGAGCATTTTTTCATGTGTCTGTTGGCTGTATGATGTCTTCTTTTGAGAAATGTCTGTTCATATCCTTTGCCCACTTTTTGATGGGGTTGTTTTTTTCTTGTAAATTTGTTTGAGTTCTTTGTAGGTTCTGGATATTAGCCCTTTGTCAGATGAGGAGATTGCAAAAATCTTCTCCCATTCTGTAGGTTGCCTGTTCACTCTGATGGTAGTTTCTTTTGCTGTGCAGAAGCTCTTTAGTTTAATTACATCCCATTTGTCAATTTTGGCTTTGTTGCCGTTGCTTTTGGTGTTTTAGACATGAAGTCCTTGCCCATGCCTATGTCCTGAATGGTATTGCCTAGGTTTTCTTCTAGGGTTTTTATGGTATTAGGTCTAACATTTAAGTCTCTAATCCATCTTGAATTAATTTTCATAATAAGGAGTAAGGAAAGGATCCAGTTTCAGCTTTCTACTTATGGCTAGCCAAGTTTCCCAGCACCATTTATTAAATAAGGAATCCTTTCCCCATTTCTTGTTTTTCTCAGGTTTATCAAAGATCAGATGGCTGTAGATGTGTGGCATTATTTCTGAGGACTCTGTTCTGTTCCATTGGTCTATATCTCTGTTTTGGTACCAGTACCATGCTGTTTTGGTTACCATAACCTTGTAGTATAGTTTGAAGTCAGGTAGTGTGATGCCTCCAGCTTTGTTCTTTTGACTTAGGATTGTCTTGGCAATGCGGGTCTTTTTTGGTTCCATATGAACTTTAAAGCAGTTTTTTTCCAATTCTGTGAAGAAACTCATTGGTAGCTTAATGGGGATGGCATTGAATCTATAAATTACCTTGGGCAGTATGGCCATTTTCATGATATTGATTCTTCCCATCCATGAGCATGGTATGTTCTTCCATTTATTTGTGTCCTCTTTGATTTCACTGAGCAGTGGTTTGTAGTTCTCCTTGAAGAGGTCCTTTACATCCCTTGTAAGTTGGATTCCTAGGTATTTTATTCTCTTTGAAGCAATTGTGAATGGGAGTTCATTCCTGATTTGGCTCTCTGTTTGTCTGTTACTGCTGTATAAGAATGCTTGTGAATTTTGCACATTAATTTTGTATCCTGAGACTTTGCTGAAGTTGCTCATCAGCTTAAGGAGATTTTGGGCTGAGACGATGGGGTTTTCTAAATATACAATCATGTCATCTGCAAACAGGGACAATTTGACTTCTTCTTTTCCTAACTGAATACCCTTGATTTTTTCTCTTGCCTGATTGCCCTAGCCAGGACTTCCAACACTATGTTGAATAGGAGTGGTGAGAGAGGGGGGCATCCCTGTCTTGTGCCAGTTTTCATAGGGAATGCTTCCAGTTTTGCCCATTCAGTATGATATTAGCTGTGGGTTTGTCATAAATAGCTCTTATTATTTTGAGATACGTCTCATTAATACCAAATTTATTGAGAGTGTTTAGCATGAAGGGCTGTTGAATTTTGTCAAAGGCCTTTTCTTCATCCATTGAGATAATCATGCGGTTTTTGCCTTTGGTTCTGTTTATATGCTGGATTAGTTTTACTGATTTGCGAATGTTGAACCAGCCTTGCATCCCAGGGATGAAGCCCACTTGATCACGCTGTATAAGCTTTTTGATGTGCTGCTGGATCCCGTTTGCCAGTATTTTATTGAGGATTTTTGCATCGATGTTCATCAGGGATATTGGTCTAAAGTTCTCTTTTTTTGTTGTGTTTCTGCCAGGCTTTGGTATCAAGATGATGTTGGCCTCATAAAATGAGATAGGGAGCATTCCCTCTTTTCCTATTGATTGGAATAGTTTCAGAAGGAATGGTACCAGCTCCTCCTTGTACCTCTAGTAGAATTCAGCTGTGAATCCATCTGGTCCTGGACTTTTGTTGGTGGGTAGGCTATTAATTATTGCCTCAATTTCAGAGCCTGCTATTGGTCTATTCAGGGATTCAGCTTCTTCCTGGTTTAGTCTTGGGAGAGTGTAAGTGTCCAGAAAATTATCCATTTCTTCTAGATTTTCTAGTTAATTTGCATAGAGGTGTTTATAGTATTATCTGATGGTAGTTTGTATTTCTGTGGGGTCGGTGGTGATATCCCCTTTATCATTTTTTATTGCGTCTATTTGATTCTTCTCTCTTTTTTTCTTTATTAGTCTTGCTAGCGGTCTGTCAATTTTGTTGATCTTTTCAAAAAACCAGCTCCTGGATTCATTGATTTTTGGAGGGTTTTTTTGTCTCTAACTCCTTCAGTTCTGCTCTGATCTTAGTTATTTCTTGCCTTCTGCTAGCTTTTGAATCTGTTTGCTGTTGCTTCTCTAGTTCTTTTAATTGTGATGTTAGAGTGTCAATTTTAGATCTTTCCTGCTTTCTCTTGTGGGCATTTAGTGCTATAAATTTCCTTCTACACACTGCTTTAAATATGTCCCAGAGATTCTGGTATGTTATATCTTTGTTCTCATTGGTTTCAAAGAACATCTTTATTTCTGCCTTCATTTCGTTATGTACCCAGTAGTCATTCAGGAGCAGGTCATTCAGTTTCCATGTAGTTGAGCGGTTTTGATTGAGTTTCTTAGTCCTGAGTTCTAGTTTGATTGCACTGTGGTCTGAGAGACAGTTTGTTATAATTTCTGTTCTTTTACATTTGCTGAGGAATGCTTTACTTCCAATTATGTGGTCAATTTTGGAATAAGTGTGATGTGGTGCTGAGAAGAATGTATATTTTGTTGATTTGGGGTGGAGAGTTCTGTAGATGTCCATTAGGTCTGCTTGCTGCAGAGATGAGTTCAATTCCTGGATATCCTTGTTAACTTTCTGTCTCGTTGATCTGTCTAATGTTGACAGTGGGGTGTTGAAGTCTCCCATTATTATTGTATGGGAGTTTAAGTCCCTTTGTAAGTCTCTAAGGACTTGCTTTGTGAATCTGGGTGCTCCTGTATTGGGTGCATATATATTTAGGATAGTTAGCTCTTCCTGTTGAATTGATCCCTTTACCATTATGTAATGGCCTTCTTTGTCTCTTTTGATCTTTGATGGTTTAAAGTCTGTTTTATCAGAGACTAGGATTGCAACCCCTACTTTTTCTTGTTCTCCATTTGCTTGGTAGATCGTCCTCCATCCCTTTATTTTGAGCCTATGTATGTCTCTGCATATGAGATGGGTCTCCTGAATACAGCAGACTGATGGTTCTTGACTCTGTATCCAGTTTGCCAGTCTGTGTCTTTTAATTGGAGCATTTAGTCCAATAACATTTAAGGTTAATATTGTTATGTGTGAACTTGATCCCGCCATTATGATATTAACTGGTTATTTTGCTCGTTAGTTGATGCAGTTTCTTCTTAGCCTTGATGGTCTTTACATTTTGGCATGTTTTTGCAATGGCTGGTACTGGCTGTTCCTTTCCGTGTTTAGTGCTTCCTTCAGGGTCTCTTGTAAGGCAGGCCTGGTGGTGACAAAATCTCTAAGCATTTGCTTATCTGTAAAGGATTTTATTTCTCCTTCACTTATGAAACTTAGTTTGGCTGGATATGAAATTCCGGGTTGAAAATTCTTTTCTTTAAGAATGTTGATTATTGGCCCCCACTCTCTTCTGGCTTGTAGAGTTTCTGCCGAGAGATCTGCTGTTAGTCTGATGGGCTTCCCTTTGTGGGTATCCCAACCTTTCTCTCTGGCTGCCCTTAAGATTTTTTCCTTCATTTCAACTTTGGTGAATCTGGCAATTATGTGTCTTAGAGTTGCTCTTCTGGAGGAGTATCTTTGTGGCATTCTCTGTATTTCCTGAATTTGAATGTTGGCCTGCCCTACTAGTTTGGGGAAGTTCTCCTGGATGATATCCTTAAGAGTGTTTTCCAAATTGGTTCCATTTTCCCCCTCACTTTCAGGCACCCCAATCAGACGTAGATTTGGTCTTTTTACATAATCCCATACTTCTTGCAGGCTTTGTTCATTTCTTTTTCTTCTTTTTTCTTTAGACTTCTCGTCTCGCTTCATTTCATTCATTTGATCCTCAATTGCTGGTACTCTTTCTTCCAGTTGATTGAGTGGGTTACTGAAGCTTGTGCATTTGTCACGTATTTCTCATGTCATGGTTTTCATCTCTGTCAGTTCGTTTATGGCCTTCTCTGCATTAATTATTCTGGTTATCAATTCTTCCACTCTTTTTTCAAGATTTTTGGTTTCTATGCGCTGGGTACGTATTTCCTCCTTTAGCTCTGAGAAGTTTGGTGGTCTGAAGCCTTCTTCTCTCATCTCGTCAAAGTCATTCTCCGTTCATCTTTGATCCGTTGCTGGCGATGAGCTGCATTCCTTTGGAGGGAGAGATGCGCTCTTATTATTTGAATTTCCAGCTTTTCTGTCCTGCTTTTTCCCCATCTTTGTGGTTTTATGTGCCTCTGGTCATTGATGATGGTGATGTACTGATGGGGTTTTGGTGTGGGTGTCCTTCCTGTTTGTTAATTTTCCTTCTAACAGTCAGAACCCTTAGCTGTATGTCTGTTGGAGATTGCTTGAGGTCCACTCCAGACCCTGTTTGCCTGGGTGTCAGCAGCAGAGGCTGCAGAAGATAGAATACTGCTGAACAGCGAATATACCTGTCTGATTCTTGCTTTGGAAGCTTCCTCTCAGGGGTGTACTCCACCGTGTGAGGTGTGGGGTGTTGGTCTGCCCCTAGTGGAGGATGTCTCCCAGTTAGGCTACTCAGGGGTCAGGGACCCACTTGACCGGGCAGTCTGTCCCTTCTCAGATCTCAACCTCTGTGTTGGGAGATCCACTGCTCTCTTCAAAGCTGTCAGACAGAGTCCTTTGCATCTGCAGAAGTTTCTGCTGCTTTTGTTATTGTTGTTGTTGTTGTTTAGCTGTGCCCTGTCCCCAGAGGTGGAGTCTACAGAGACAGGCAGGCCTCCTTGAGCTGCTGTGAGCTCCACCCAGTTCGATCTTCCCAGGGCTTTGTTTACCTACTTAAGCCTCAGCCATGGCGGATGCCCCTCCCCCAGCCTTGCTGCTGCCTTGCAGTTAGATCACAGACTGCTTTGCTAGCAATGAGGAAGGCTCCTTGGGCGTAGGACCCTCCCGGCCAGGTGTGGGATATAATCTCTTTGTGTGCCCGTTTGCTTAAAGTGCAGTATTGGGGTGGGAGTTACCCAATTTTCCAGGTGTTGTGTGTCTCACTTCCCCTGGCTAGGAAAAGGGATTCCCTTCCCCCTTGTGCTTCCCAGGTGAGGCGATGCCTTGCCCTGCTTCATCTCTTGCTGGTCGGGCTGCAACAGCTGACCAGCACCAATTGTCCGGCACTCCCTAGGGGGATAAACCAAGTACCTCAGTTGAAAATGCAGAAATCACCTGTCTTCTGTGTTGCTGGCACTGGGAGCTGGAGACTGGAGCTGTTCCTATTCGGCCATCTTGCTCTGCTCCCTGCCCCAGTCAGTATCTACTCCCACTTTGTAAGTGAGAATTGAAATAAGCAAGAACTAATATCTCTTTCAAGGAAAACACCTGGACACAGAACCAGAGTCATTACTCATGTTTCTTTACTCTTCCTTAAAATATGTTTGTATAAGATCGAAGGATACAAGTTTGTTAGATTAGGGAAATAAGTCTTAGTGATCTACAAAACCAGTTACGTTAATAAGATAATGGACATGTGAATTAACCGGATTATAACTTGCTATAATGTATACTAAGATTACAAAATCACATTGTACCCCTTAAACATACACAATTACTGTTTGTCCAGTAAAAATAATGAAAAAAGAAACAAAATAAAAAATTTTAAAGATATGAAACAAAAGCAAACAAAAACCAAAACTTTGCTTTTAGGATAATAGTATAATTCATACATTTTGGTATTTCCTTGTCCAATCAATAAATGTGGTATATTAAATCCATAATTTTCATTTATTTCTTAAAACACATGTTTCAATTAATTAAGTAATATGAAATTCAGAATTTAGTGGTCTTAGGGGAGATTTCACACCCCCTTTTTCAAATGTATATAGTGAAGAAATTTGTACTTGGTCATATGTACATATACCCTAATTCCAGTAAATAAGCCCTGGTAGACTTTCCTTCTCTGAAATTTCTTTTTTTATGATTAAGATAGTAAACTTTATTTTACGTATATTTTACTACAATTTTTTGTTTCGTGTGTTTCCGTTTTTTTTTTTTTTTTTCTTTTTTCTTTTATTTTATTTCACTTTACATTCTTGGATATATGTGCTGAAAATGCAGATTTGTTACACAGATATACATGTGCCATGGTGGTTTGCTGCACCTATCAGAAATTTCTTTAAATCTTAATGTTTAAGCTGAGCTGTAGTTGAAAATAAAGGTGTAACATTTATGTAATTCACATTGTTGATGTTTAAACATATTTTTTCCTTACAAAGAATGGAGAAAGACTTTTTTTTCCCCCCAATTATTTGGGATATTCTAAGTCCAAAACACAATATAAAATGTGAAAATAAGATAAATCAATCATTCTTATTTAGCACATTTAATTAATGTTTAGTTAGTTATTCTGTATATATTACCTTATTTAACCATCACACCAGATCTATAATTTAGGTAAAGCTTTGGTATTAGCCTGTTAGTCCTGCATCTGCCACATAACAGTATCTGACTCAGGCCATTCAAACAATGTGAGTTCGCAAAGGCTCCCTTGCCTCCAGTTCAAAATTGTTATAATAAAAAATATTTGCCATATAATTGTTTTGAAGATTGAAAGTCATAACGCTTGAACATCTTGTCATATATACTCCTTAAAATGTGTTTGTATTTGTAAATTAAATATATACAGAAAATATTGTCTTCTTACATTTATCCTCTACCTTTCTCTAATACATTTAATTCTATCCATTTCAATAATAATGATTGGAGAGGCAAGTGAAAGTGATTCATATAGTTATTTTAAGTGAATTTATAATTATTAGACAAATTTTTGTTATCTTTATGGGAGTTTTAGCCAATTTCCTACTTTTAAAGTAGGATGCTTTTGAATATATATATATATATGTATAATTTTTAACATTCATTTTTGCACTTGGTATAATTTTTTTCAAAGAACGTTTTTGATTCAATAGCACAAGCAATGAGTTAGTTTCTTGCAGAATCAAATGAACTTTCACCATGCTCTAATTAGGCAAAATGCTATTAATGTAAACAAATTCTAAAGCCTTACTGTACTGACTCTAGTCCAAAACCAATTTTAGTTAAAATTAGAAGTGACTGCAGGTTTGTGTATCATATCCAAAAAATGGAAAGAAAATTCTCAGCCTATAGGATGCATATATATATATACATATATATATATTTTAGAGATGGAATCTTGCTATGTTTTCTAGGCTGGTCTCTAACTCCTGGCCTCAAAAAATCTTCCCATCTTGGCTTCAGCATGTATATTCATTTTTAATGATCATAATTTGTGTATTAACTGAATTAAAATAGCTAACTGGTAGATATTTGTGTACTAGATATTTGTGTACTTAAACTTAAGAGAGTCATCATTTTGTTAATTCAAAGACATATTGAAAATTAATTGAGAAGAGTTATACATTTCAAAAATAAGTTAACTAGATATGAAATAATTTGATAGCACTCTAATTTTAGTAGTATATGAAACCATATATTTTTAATAATAATTTTTATATTTAATGTCTAGTACTAATTCACTGCTTATGTTTTGACAATGATTTTTGAGACAATGTTTCAAAACCTTACAGTTGTCTTCTATGGCATGCTACAGTGTAAAAATCAAATATATCAGTTCATTCAACTAAATATAAAGTGTCTTTTATGTGTTAGACACTGTTCTAGGTTTAATGATATGTTAATGAATAAAAAAGCCAGGATGTCTTACTTGATCTATCTTATATTCAAATGGATGGATGGATAGGCAATGATTCCTAACCAAACAGATGAAAACAAAACTTATTTATATGGTATATTAGAAAGTTAAGTGTTATAGAAAGAAGGAAGTGTAATAAGATAAGGATAGCTAGGGCTGGGCGCGGTGGCTCATGTCTGTAATCTTAGCACTTTGGGAGGCCAAGGCAGGTGGATCACGAGGTCAGGAGATCAAGACCATCCTGGCTAATGCGGTGAAATCCCGTCTCCACTAGTAAATACAAAAAATTAGCCGAGCGTGGTGGCGGGAACCTGTAGTCCCAGCTATTCGGGAGGCTGAAGCAGGAGAATGGCGTGAACCTGGGAGGCAGAGCTTGCAGTGAGCGGAGACACCACTGCACTCCAGCCTGGGAAACAGAGCGGGACTCTGTCTCAAACAAAACAAAACAAAGCAAAACAAAACAAAACAAAAAAGACAAGGATAGCTAGATGCTATAAGAGGGGAGAGAAGCGCAAGCAGCAGTATTAAATAAAATGGAGCAGGCCTCCTAGGCCGGGTAATGCTATCCCTCCCCTATCCCGAAATTAAAAGGATGAGTTCATGTCCTATGCAGGGACATTGATGAAGTTGGAAACCATCATTCTCAGCAAACTATCACAAGAACAGAAAATCAAACACCTCATGTTCCCACTCAGAAGTGGGATTTGAACAAGGTGAACACATGGACACAGGGAGGGGAACATCATACACTGGGGCCTGTCAGGTTGTGGGGGACTAGGGGAGGGATAGCATCAGGAGAAATACCTAATATAAGTGACAGGTTGATGGGTGCAGCAAACCAACATGGCACGTGGATACCTATGTAACAAACCTGCACTTTCTGCACATGTACCCCAGATCTTAAAGTATAATAATAATAAAAAAAGAAATGAGAAGGTAGAGAGAAATAAGGATGGATTTGGGGGACATTAAGAACTGGATTATAGTTGTGTTTTATAGCTTACTAGATATCTTTCTTAGCCTCCATTAACCCCATGAATATAGTAAAAATTTGAATACTTACTTTGTAGTGCTGTTATAAAAAATGATATTTGTAAACTGCTTGAAATATGACTTGCATACAATAAGATCCAATATGTGTTTTTTAAAAAAATGGATACATAATAAATGATTAATCATGTAAGACGTTGAATACTAGCATAGATTCAAAATTCTTTGACCATCTCAATTAGGTGCACAACATTTCTGAGGCCCCAGTATTTTAGAGAGTTTTGGATTCTATTTTGATTGTTAAGTCTTGTATAAACTGATTCTAAATTTATACCCAATGAATAAACAATAACTTACTTTGAGCAACATACCAGAAGAACGTATTGAGGAAAAATGAATTTAAATAAAATATCTTTTTAGAATAATGAGGAATTTGAAAACCTAATATTTGGTATTGTAGTTACCTACTGACTTAGAGATTTTTGTTGTTGTTGTTAAACAACAACAAAAATAATTGAAAGGATTTTTGCAACAAACATTTATTGTAGCTATTGTACTTTAGAAGAGTCACTCAAAAAATTGTCTCCATCCAGGCTTCCAAGGGTTCACTCAAATACAGAGGACCATTACACTTAATCATAATCAACTAGATAAAAATGCCTATTGGAAATATTCGCCACTTAGTAATTCTGACACCTATAAAATTGTGTCATGTATTTTATTCCCTAGCTCCTCAGCATGGTTGTTCTTAATAAACCATCAATTCCTGTGCCTGACAGAATGAAGTGCAGCCATTGTCTGTCAGGTCAATTATGTGATGGGCTATAATGGCTCCAAAAGGAGCATTCTTTAGTCTATTACGTAGTGGATTCAGGCTCTCCCAAGTGCTCAACTATGCAGAATGTCCCTGCTTACAAAAACGGAGGCTTTTCGAATACAAATTGGAAGATGATATTTCTGGGTGATTGGAACAGGATACAGAATCTCATATATTTGTTTTTCCTAGAAGTGTGTATAGTAGAGTACTTGGCATTAGCAGCAGAGTAATTTATTTGTTCATTAGTCATCTCTAACTACATTAATGGTTTTACAAACAAAAGCAGATTATATTGTGATGGAGCATATTATCTAGTGAGAGAGATGGCCAAAAACAATAATATAGGTTAAAAGACATACAAACACTGTGGTAAGGAGGACTGAAATTTAACTGTATGTGCCAGTATAGCATTAAGAATGCTTAAAATAATGAAATTCTTCTGTAGCAGTTGATAAATAGACATTACTCGAGTCATCCTGACCCCTTCCCTTGAATCCTCCTAAAATAACCATGATCTAAAAACTAAATTATCAATAATTCTCTGAAGAGAGGATCTTCTGACCCTCCTTATGCATAAGGCTAGCATTGGTTCTTGGTTGTTGGCTGTTTTCACAGAACTTGCTATACATTTTAATAACACACTTAGTTAAAATACATGGAAGGTGATATGGTTTGGCTGTTTCTCTACCCAAATCTTATCTTGAATTCTCACATGTTGTTGGAGGGACCCAGTGGGAGGTAACTGAATCATGGGGACAGGCCTTTCCTGTGCTATTCTCATTATAGTAAACAAGTCTCACAAGATCTGATATTTTTATAAGAAGGAGCTTCCCTGCACAATCTCTCTTTGCCTGCTCTCATCCGTGTAAGATACGACTTGCTCCTCTTAGCTTTCCACCATGATTGTGAGGTCTCCCCATCCATGTGGAACTTTGAGTCCATTAAACCTCTTTTTCTTCCCAGTCTCGGGTATGTCTTTATCAGCAGCATGAAAATGGACTAATACAGAAGAACAATATAATTATCCTTCTAAATAATTATAAACACTGTGTCATAATTATGTATTTTTAAATGTAAAAATTGTTTTATAAATCATATTTATCTAAATAATTATAAACATTGTTTTTACAAGTACTTATAAAACATACCATTAAAATTAAAAGATAAACATTATAAAATACAAACGTTAGAAATTATGTTATAAGAAACATAACTCTAATGCCAAAATTATGTCAATATAACGAGAGATAGATATCTTTGGAAAAATAAAATTTCAGCTGAAATTTAAAGAATGAGTGAGAACTAGCCAAGTAAATATTCCTGATCGAGAATGGAGGCGGTGGTGACACTGTAGGTTAAAAGCCTTCTTGGCAGAAGGAGCATGGCCATGTAAAGGCTGTGAGATGTGAAAGAGTTTGGCACAATGAACCAAAGACAAAAGTGGCTTTCTTGTAAATAGTTACTACCTAGAGTAAGGCACACACAAAAAATCAATGTAGATGTGATCCCGACATATCCTAAATTTAACTTGGTTGCTGTGAAAATTCAATATAAAAGTCAACTGTTTCATGATTGGTTGGTGCACAACATCTTTGTTGTTGATTTTTTTTTTTTTTTTTTTTTTTTTTTTTTTTTTTTGAGACAGAATTTCACTCTTGTTGCCCAGACTGGAGTGTAATGGCACAATCTCGGCTTACTGCAACCTCCACCTCCCAGGTTCAAATGATTCTCCTGCCTCAGTCTCCTGAGTAGCTGGGATTGAAGGCATGTGCCACCATGCCCGGCTAATTTTGTATTTTTAGTAGAGACGGGGTTTCTCCATGTTGTTCAGGCTGGTCTCGAACTCCTGACCTCAGGTGGTCTGTCTGCTTCGGCCTCCCAAATTGCTGGGATTACAGGAGTGAGCCACCGTATCCAGCTGGTGTTGAATTTTTAATATACTATGGCATACTCAGTCACAGAAATTATTGAAGAGAATAAATTTTTTTTTGAAGCAAACAGATCATCCATCTAAGAACAGGGCCACCATTTGGATCAAGGTAGTTCCTCTGATAATACATCCCAATAAATGTGAAGTTTCTGAGACTTGAAGTGCAATGTTAAAAATATATTTTGGTGTACTAATACGCACAGAACATATTCATAGGTTTAGTGGTGAATACAAAAATATTCAAGAAGCCTACATGACGTGGGACTTTTATCATATTTTAGATTGTATTTGGTGTCTCTTTTCTAGCTAAATAGAGAATGATACTACATGAAGGTGTACAGAAATAAATAAAAGGACAGAGTAAACAATGTCTGCTTAAATAGTAGGCAACTTATAAAATGCTTTCCATTCAGTAGCTTTTTAACAAAGATCTGTTGAAAAATTGAATGAAGGAGGATGAATGTAATGAAATATGTTTACCAACTATAGTTCATTAATAGTAAATAAATCTGAAATTAATGGTATATATTGTGATGGAACTTCACACATACGAATCTACAACTTATGATTTTGTTTAGTCAGGCTTTTTTTGGAGAAAGTATAATGTTCTTTGAAGGAAATATATTTAAAGGGTCTATATAATTAGAATATATACATAGAATATACATTGATACATTTAGAATCAATAATAATTGCTAAGCACTCTTCCTTTGTATGAATATCTCACAATTTGTTTATATAATAAGCTGATGGACTTTTGAGTTGTTTTCAGTTTGAGACTATTAGAAACAAATCTTTGGCCGGATGCAGTGACTCATGCCTGTAATCCCAGGATGTTGGGAGGCCGAAGTAGGTGGATCACCTGAGGTTAGGAGTTCAAGACCAGCATGACCAACATGGTGAAACCCTATCTCTACCAAAAATACAAAAATTAGCTGGGCGTGGTGGTGAGTACCTGTAATCCCATGATTACAGGTACTGAGGAGGCTGAGGCAATAGAATCACTTGAACCTTGGAGGCGGAGGTTGCAGTGAGCACAGAGTCACATCATTGCACTCCAGACTGGGCAACAAGAGTGAAACTCGAGCTCGAAAGAAAGAAAGAGAGAGAGGAAAGGAGGAAGGGAGGGAAAGAGAGAAAAGAGAGAGAGAGAAAGAATGAAAAGAAAAAGAAAGAAAGATTCTATAAACATTAATTTATACATATTTGTATAGACATATGTTTCCTTTTCACTTGGGTAAATACCTAGTTGTGAAAATACTGTTTCACAAAGTGGTTGGACCATTTTACATCCCTGTTATCTGAGTGCTAGTTTTCCAGTTTCTCTATATCCCCATCAGCACTTAGTACGGTTATCTTTTTGAATTGTACTCCTTCTAACAGGTATATAGTAATATTTAATTGTGGTTTAATTCATAGTTACCTGATGACTAATGATGTTGAACAGTTGTGTGTGCTTACTGACCATTCATATATCTTCTTTGGTGAATTCTCTGTTCAAACATTTGCCCACTTTTTAAAAAGTTAAGTTATTTGCGTTTTTACTGTTGACTATTGAGATTTCTGTATATATGCTAGATAAAAATATTTCGTCAGGTATCTACTTTGCAATAATTGTTTTCTGACCTTTGGCTTATGTTTCCTTTCTGTTGTCAGTGTCTTTTGAAGAACCAAAGTTTTAAATCTGATGTATACTCTTTCAGTTTGTTCTTCTGAAATTTTGCATTTGCTATCATATTTAAGTAACCTTTGTGTATCCCAAGGTAAAAATAAATTGTTTCTGGTATACATTCTTTTAGAAGTACTATAATTTTAGGTTTAACATTTAGCTTGGTAATCCTTCTGAATTAATTTTTCTTCATAATGCAAACATATAGGCTCACTTTTTTTTTTCAGTTGGATATCCAATCTTTCCAGCACTACTAATTGAACGATTTGTTCTCCATGTGTATTTCTGTTGTTCAGCCTCTTGGGGGAAAAAAAAAAAAAAAAAAAAAAAAAAAGTACAAGTATGTGTGAATTTACCTCTAGGCTCTCTATTCTGTTTCAGTGATCTACTTATAGAAGTGAAATTTGAGTTTTAAGAAGCACATGCAATTGGAACATATTTAAATCACTAAAATTGGTGTCTAGTCAAGGGCAAACAGGTGAATACAAATGACCTAAGAAGCTGTAGTTAATCCAATACCTCAGCCGTTGAAGAATCCTTGTGATTTTTTACAGAGCAGTGTAAGAAGAGCCACAAAATAAGGTAGATAAATAGGAAAAACACAACAAAAACAAGAAATAAACATTCAGATAAGTAGAACACAATAAATGAAGAACAAAGTTTTCTGCAGTAATTGCCCATAGAAAGCAATTTTGACAGAGAGGAGATTTTCAGCAGTGCCACATACTACCCAAAGGCTCAAGCAAGTCAGGCCTGGGATAATTAATAGCTTTCTTAGCCCTTGAAAAGATTTCGATTAAAGGTACTTTCTATTTCATGAGAGGAATAAATTATTGCAATATGAATTATCATACACATTTTAATTCCCAAAGTACAGAAATCACAAATGGAGCCTGTTGGGTTAGACAGTCTTAGAAAGCAGAGAGCTGTAAGGTAGATGTTAAATTCTCAAGGACAAACTTTGTTAACTTCATAAATCCACTGGAGGTCAGTGTACAGAATACATAGTATACATATGTCTACTTTATATAGAAATATACAAACAGGTACATTGTTCTTTATTTATATCTTCCTCATAATTATTTTAGGTAACTGTAACTTGTCATGATACACTAGCAAGCCAAATGGGATATTTACAAGACCAGTCCTTATCCAAGGTTTCAAATGACATACCACATACCCATAAGCTGATGATATCTGCCTTAAAAAGATTTAAATCAGCTAATTCTCACTATATTCCAAGTGCTCCCAAATTAATTATCATAAAGTATACAAGGGTGTGAGGCCGTTTCCATGAGCTGTTGTGGCCACCTTAAAACACTATAAATAAACTACAAACATTTAGTCATAGTAGCTAATAAAATTTTATTGTCAAAAATGGGAAGTCAGGGGTTTATTTGCATTTCCTTAGATTTTCTCATGTCTTTGTAGTCAGTCCTCTTCTACCACTCCCAAACCTTGACAATCACAGGTCTGTCTTCTGTCCCTATAGTTTTGCCTTTTCTGGCAAATCATGTAATGGAATCATGTGATAATAGTCTTCTGTATATCGCCGATTTCACTTAACATAATGTGTTCAATATTTATCTGTGTTTTTACAAGTGTTATATACACAATTTAATAAAGTAATGTTAGGATAAGTTTTCGAGTCAGACACAAATCTGATCAATGTTTTACAAACATTAAACCATACTTAACTGGTATCTGCATGAGTTAGAATTTTTTAGAGAAACAAAACCAACAGGAAGTGTGTATGTGTGTATGTGTGTGTGTATATATACACACACATATATATACATATACATATATATCACATATATATACATATACGTATATATATACTAATATATATATATATATATATATATATATATATATATATATATATATATATATAACTTTATTTTAAGAAATTGGCTTACACATTGTGTGAGGCTTGGGGAACCCCAAACCTGCAGTGTAGGGAGGCAGACTGAAGACCGAGGAAAGAGTTCCTGTTTGAACACAAGGGCAGTCTTCTGATGAAACGTTTTCTTTCACAGTGAACATCAGTCTCTGTTCTATTGAAAGCTTCAACTGAATGGATGAAACCCACCCAGATTGCACAGGAAAATGTGATTAACTCAAAGTCTAATGATATTAATGTTGATGCACGAAGTTAACCAGCATAGTATTTCTGTTAGGTTAAAATTTATATATTAACCTATGCCAGTTTAAAGTTGTAAAATAGACCAGTCAATTAAAAACATGTGCTCAACACTGCACTCAGGACAAGTAAACACTTGCTTTATTTCTAATTTCAGATAATTTTTCTAAGATAACATAAGAATTGTTATTGCTCTTATAAAGTCAGTAAAATTTATAGCAAAGAGAAATAAGTTATTCTTAGAGAAGTTTTTTTTTTTTTTTCTGAATGAAGATTGTGAACTGTTTCTGACATCTATCTTTTATGATGCCAATGCTCCTTTGTTTTATGAATAATGTTCCATGTGAATAGAATCCTCAGACATTTCTAGGCTCATTTATAACTTTTGGTTATATGGTGAAGGATCTAGGTACTCATTAGTACTATAAATGACTCTATAGGCAAGGGTACCACAGGAGTTGTTGGAAAGTCCTAATATAATTCCCAAGACAGGGAAGGAAATATTGAACAAAAGGATCATACAGATGTGTGAACTTTGAAAATAACTTTCCTTCTGGTAACTTTCTAATTTAAATAAGTATAGCATGGATATGAACTATAAATTATCTTTTCCTGTCTACATATTTTATTTTATTTAATATTAAGCTTCTATAAACTTAATCCAAGTGTGATTGTTTTTTTTATGTGTAATTTAGCTAGATGATAGTACCAGTTATTCAACCAAACACTATTTTAGTTGTTGGAAAAGCTATTTTGTTTATATGGTTAATATCTATAATAATTTGATCTATTTATTCATCTTTATCTTTGTAATTGATAAATTAAAATGTAAATGGTTATAGTATACAACATGGTATTTTCATATATGTATACCTCAAGCAGAGATTACTCTTAATAGTATGTGCGTGACTAAATCCATTAATTAAAAAAAAGAAAAAACAGTGCAAAACTAAGGTTTCAGCAGAGAAGAAATTCTGCTTCAAGACTATAGCTTAAAATATTTTCATTAGTGCTTTATAGTTTTCCTTGTAAGATCTTTCATCTCTTTGGGTAAATTTATTCTTAGTTATTTTATTTTATTTTATTTTTTGTAGGTACTGTAAGTGGGATTGCTTACTTGATATTTTTCAGCTAGGTTGTTATTCATGTATTGAAACACTTCTAATTTTTGTATGTTGAATTTGTATTCAGCAATTTTACTGAATCCATTTATCAGTTCTAAGATTTTTGGTAGAGTCTTTTGGGTTTTCTGTATATATTATACTAAAATCATGTCAAACAGGGAAAATTTTGCTGCCTCCTTTCCAGTTTCTTTCTCTTGACTGATGGTTCTTTCACGGATTTCTAGTACTATGTTCAATAAGAATGTGGGAATGGACATCCTTGTCCTATTTTAGCTCTTAGAGGAAATCTTTTCAGCTTGCCCTCCTTCAGGATAACGTTAGTTGTGTGTTTGTCATACGATTCAGCAGTCCCATTGCTGAGTATTTATCCAAAGGAAAGAAAATCAAAGAGACAGCTGCACCTCTTTCTTAGTTCATTTAGTATTGCTATTAAGAAATATGTGAGGCCGAGTAATTTGTAAATAAAAGAGGTTGATTTAGCTCAAGTTCTGCTGGGTGTAGTATAAGAAGCATTGCCGGTGAAATAAGCCAGGAAGCATCTGTTTCTGGTGAGGGATTCAGACTGCTTCCACTCATGGCAGAAAGGAAAGGAGAGCCAGAAGGGGCAGAGATCCCACGGAGAGAGAGGAAGCAATAGTGTGGTTGGGGGAGGGAGGCCCTTTTTAACAACCTGCTCTCACAGGATCTAGTAGAGCAAGAACTCACTTATCCCACCCCGAACCTCACCAGGGAGGGCATTAATGTATTCACAAAAGATTAGATTATGCTTCCCCAAAATGTTTCCCGTTAGGCCCCACTTCAAACATTGAGATAAAATTTGAACACGAGTTTTAGGGGGACAAACACTCAAATATAGAACCCCCCATGTTTATCGCAACACTATTCTCCATAGCCAATAGATGGAATCAAACTATGTGTCCAATAACAAAAGAATGAATAAAGAAAGTATGTTATATATGTACAATGGAATGCTACTTAACCACAAAAGGAATAAAATCTCGTCATTCACAGGAGCATGAGTTATACTGGAAGACATTATGTTAAGTGAAATAAGCCAGAAACAGAAAGTTAAAAACAACATGTTCTCACTCATATGTGTAAGCTTAAAAAGTTCATCTCATTGAAGTAAACATGAGACCAGAGATTACTAGAGGCTGGGAAGTGGGGGAATGGGAGGGTAGGGAGATATTTGTTAAAGAATACAAAATTACAGCTAAATGAGAGGAAAATTCCAGGTTCTGTGGTGCTTGTATATACTACACTATATATTTTCGAAGAGTGAGAAGAGAGGGTATTAAATGTCCTCAGCAAATAAATGATAAATGTTTGAGATGATTGATATGCTAATTACCCTGATCTGATCACTATACATTGCATGTATGAAAACATTCTATGTACCCCATAAATACATACAATTGTTATGTCAATTAAAATAAATAATTATGTTAAAGACTGTAACACCAACTCCTGCCTGTGAGTTTTTGGCTTTTGAACTTGTCCTATAATTTCAAACTTTTAAGCACTTAAGTTGCTTTTTATGTTTTAGGAGATTATTGCCTAATAAATGAATGGCATAAAAGTGTTCTAAAACATTTACTTCACGTAAAAATGAAAATTAAATCATCAGCTTTCTGCTGTAAGTTTTATTTATTTGGCATTATGCTGTGCACGTTACGCAAAATTTTGAGGAGGTGGCACAAAATACTTGCCATGTTTGTTGACTCACATTCACAGCTTCTCCGGAATATCTAAGCCCACGAGGAAAGTACATCAAGAAGATTTGATAATTATAAGAAATAATACTTTCATGCTCCAACAACTTGCAAAATGGGTGAATGAACTCCTTCAGGTTTTCAAAAAAAATCTGGATGAAAGCAAAACCTAAGACTACAGTATGAACATCAATTTTGGGAAAAAAGTCATACATAATTATAGTACCTATTCTGCAATTTGTAATTATACATATATTAGGACTGTTATTTTTCATATACACATACATAAACATATTACATATGTATGTGTGGATATATTTATCTTATATATGGATAATTTATTGAAAATATCTACAAGTCATCTGGATATTAATCATAACACTGTTAACAAATGGAATTGCACACTACTGTGCCATAAATCATCTTTAAATAGGTATTAGTGTTTAAATTGTTAACATGTAACATAATTACTATAGAAAGTAAAAATAGACAATTGTTTGATAAATTGAAATATTAGAATATTTTATCTGTTTTGGCAAATGAGATGGAAATGTTTGTTACTTTGAACTAAATACAAATATTCACACTAGAAGGATCCTTAAACCTTAATCTAATTCAAAGTACCTGTTTTACAAATTAGTTAACTGAGGTCACCCAATGAGTGGTTTAGATTAACAACTTAGTTCTGACTTTGAGAATATTAATCGCTACCAAAACAACTTCTGAGAAATTTAATGTAGGCCTAAAATAATACATGAAGATTCTTATTTTTCTTCCTAATCTTCAGTTCTTGTGAGAACATCATAAAAAACACAGATCTTATCCAGAGAGAAATGCACCCATCTTTATACATATATTATACTATATTGTATTGTATTATATATCCATCTTAAATCCATCCATAAACTCCCACCATCCAGTTAAAAATATGTGAGGGAGACACAAGAGTTATCTTTATTTTCCCCAATTAACCAGACACAAGGTATTTCAAATTACTCAACCACAACCACAAAGTAAATACAGAGAAAGTTGGAGAATTCTCAGAGAAGATGAGATCAACTAATTAAAAAAATACTAAGCTGGACAACTGCTATATAGAAGGCTATGGTCAGTCTCACCTAAAGTCGATTATTGAAAAAGGAGGTAAAGCAAGTCTCCTCATCCCCAGACACATAACAACAACAACAACAAAAACGATCTCTTGAAGAAAAAAAATTAATAAAAAGTATAGTAAAAAAATATTCATTATTTTAGATATTCTGTATGTGTCCATAAAAGTAGCATCTATATATACACTATTTTAATAACAGTGATTTCATCTACAAAAATCTGTATTACATACTATTATTACATTTGAGAAAAGGTCAATTTGTCTATTTTTCCCATAGGAGACCTATATAACATTAATCTATTAAAATAAAATTCATTTTGAATAACACATTAACCAGATGTTATGCTAAGTTATATCTGCATAATTTTAAAACTAAATTGGCTCCTTACACATATGTTATTCAAGATCAATTCTCTAAATCTTAATCACAAGACATTACCATTGACAGGACCAGGTGTTCCATCCAGAAATCTGGGGATTAAAGTAAATTTAAATTTTAATGTGTGTGTGTGTGTAAGAAAAATTATTGACTTTCATCTCCTTAAAAAATAATAAAGTGGTAAGTAGAGATGATCTGTGCATGTGTGCTATGTATATCAAGTACTAATTATAGCATATATACCAGAATGCATGTGCTTAGTAAATGCTTATACAAAAGCTGAGTCATATGATAGCACCTCAATCCTAGCTTTGTTCTTTCAACAACAAAATCATGCTATTTCTTTGCTTCATTAGCTTCCCGAGATGAACAGTCTTATACATTAAATCCCTCTAATAGTCTGAACGGCATTCAACATTTTAATCACTCACTCTATTAAACGTTAAGCATACATCCTCAAATATGTTCATACATTTTAAATTATTAACTATGTACCTATATCCTGTAGCGATCAAAGGCACCAACTCTGGAGTTAGATTGCCTAGATTTAAATCAAACTTCAGTCACTTTCTAGCTTTATGAACTTAGGTAAGTTATTTTATCAATATGTATCACTGTTAATATTAAATGAAGAGGTGGGTAATAGTATCTACTTCATAGCGTGGTTGTGAGGATGGAATTATTTAATATACATCAAGTTCTTACAACAATATTGTAAACATTCAAATATTGAGGGGTACTATTAGTATTTTATTGTGGTTGTTGCTATAATATTGCATTATATGTCCCCAAATAGTAAAGAAAAATAAATTGCACACACACATACATATATATACAAACACATACACAGACACTGAGAGAGAGCGAGAAGAAACAAGGAAGGAAGGAAGGAAGCAGGGAGGGAGAGAAGGAAGTGGGGGAAGAAAGAAAAGGAAGAGGAACAGGAGAAAGAGAACAAAAAGGAGGTAATCTAACATTTTCTTCCACAAACCCATCTTGTTACTTCTAAGGTGATTACAAACTAGTTTGGAGATCACAACGCATAGTTTTCCCAATTCTCATTACTAGGTTACAACACATATGTGCATTGTTATTGGTCCCAAGCTGTTTGAGGAGTGATGTGTTATTAGCAGCCAAAATAACAACCTTTTTCATATGGAGGTTTCTCCTAGAATTATCTGATCTTGCTTCTCTTTTGCCAACTATAAACCTGTTGCAAGTCCTGGGCCTTACTGCTATGCTCCTTAATGTCTTTTAATCAGCCTGTTACTGACTTAAATTCCTGATAGATGTGTCACCAAAATTATCTAATTTTGGGAAAGTCTTATGCTTCCTTATTATAACTTAGAGGCCAGTATGCTTGTAGTAAACCAAGATTATCTGGATCTGTTTACAAGTACACATTTGGAGAGAAAGATATACTTTATCTTCTGGATCTCACCTGCCGCAGTGCCCGGTTGTGTCTCCAAGCAGGAGAGATGCCATAAGGAATCATGGTGAACATTGAGTATCCTGATATTTAGCTTTTATCGCTTCACACCACTTGCCTCAATCTCTCACTGTTTAATTATAAGATGAATTAGTGGAGAATTTAGGTATTATTCAAAGTCTGTGCTTCCTCCCTCAGTTTAGCCCAATATTAACCAACATTGAATTTTTAGTCACGTTTATCATTGGTTTATTTTTATGAAAACATTTATTAAATACCTATTATGTGTCAGACACTGCTAGCTCTTTAAGATATAATGGTGAGGAAAATGTTGAAGTCCCTCATATCAAAAACTATAGAGCTTCCTTTTACTTGTATGTTTTCCCATTCTCTAGTCTGGATAAGAAAGAATGAAATAGATTGCTCTCATTGAGGTATAAGAAAAGCTTGTGCTTGTTCAACCTACTGTGTGTGACTTGGGAGTAGAACTGTTAAAATATGATAAATATGATAACTTTATCTTTGGTTTAAAAAGAAACATGAGTTTGGACTACATTATATTGACCCCTAGAAGGATTGATTTTCTTTTCTTTTCTTTTTTTTTTTTTTTTTTTTTTTTTTTTTTTTGAGACGGAGTCTCGCTCTGTCACCCAGGCTGGAGTGCAGTGGCGCAATCTCTGCTCACTGCAAACTCCACCTTCCGGTTCACACCATTCTCCTGCCTCAGCCTCCTGAGTAGCTGGGACTGCAGGCACCTGCCACCACGCCTGACTAATTTTTTTGTATCTTTAGTAGAGATGGGGTTTCACCGTGTTGGCCAGGATGGTCTTGATCTCCTGACCTCGTGATCCGCCCACCTCGACCTCCCAAAGTGCTGGGATTACAGGTGTCAGCCACCGTGCTCGGCCGAAGTATTGATTTTCTTGAATTGAATTATGATCTTGGTTTGAGAGAATTTTATTTTAGAATTTATTTCTTGAAATAGTTTTACTCATCTTATGTCCTAGGTATCCTTTCTATTCTTTGATAATAAGAGTTGTAGAGCAGGGTGTGTTTTACTTTGGACTTGGCTGCAAGGAAGGTTGCAATTAAAGTTATTGCTTAGCTAACAAATATATTTTCAATAATATGACCTTGTTATCAGTGCAACCTTCTGCTCTCCTCTACTGCCATCTTTGTGCCCCCACTCTCCAGGTCGTACCTCATATGTTTGTGTTTTTTCTGGACTTACTTATTTCTGAATTTAAGGTCTTGTTTTGAAATTATATTTATAAAACCAGGTAAGGTTTATGATATAATCTATGAACGTCCTATAAATTCATATCAGGATTTTGCATTTTTTAATTCACTTATTTGACTGAAAACAAATAAAATAACTCCAATTAACAAAATCCCTCAGCCTTCATAAGTCTTCTGTTGGTTTAACATCTTCAAATTTTATTCTCTTAATATGTGTTTTCATGACTTTAATGCAAGAATTAATGTAAGTAGATGATTCTTTTAGCCATAGGATCAAATATATTACAATATGGGCATTATCTAAATTCCAGAAATCACCTTGACTTAATCTTTTTGTAATATTCCAGTCCCAAGATATCTTAGCTAGTTTACACCAAGTGCCCTGAGGCACTGAACAATTTAAATAATGAAAATCTGGCAGCTGTTGGCTTCATTGCTTTAAAGACACATTTGCTATCCTGTTGAAATCTATTTTTTCTGTCAGGGCACAGGCATTCCTCATTGCTTACCTTGACATTTTTGTGATATGTTAACAGCAAGTAAAGAAAACTAGAAGTCATATTTGTTTTCACTTTTCAAATATTTATATGTTTACTAAGTATCAGTTACTAAGTGTTTCACAAGTGCTTCCTTATTTAATCTTCATAACAATTCACTGTCCTCATTTTACAAAAGTGGGATTTAGAGGTATAGAGAGGTTAATGAGTTGCCCAAATTATATATACCCAAGTAAGCAAGAAAAGTCAATATTTAACTGCCAGCTTTCTCCTTCCAAAGTACATCTCCTACCAACTCCTCTCTGCTGTCTCCCAAAATATAAAACAAGAATACACCGAAGAAATAATCAGCATCTGAGGGGGTTGGGCACAATGGCTCACACTTGTAATCCCAGCACTTTGGGAGGCCAAGGCAGGTGGATCACTTGGAGCCAGGAATTCGAGACCAGCCTGGCCAACATGGTGAAACCCCACCTCTGCTAAAAGTACAAAAATTATCTGGGTGTGGTGGTGCTCGCCTGTATTCCCACCTACTCTGTAGGCTGAGGCAAAAGAATTGCTTGAGCCTGAGAGGTGGAGGTTGCAGTGAACTGGGATGGTGCCACTGCACTCCAGCCTGGGTGACAAAGCAAGACTCTGTCTCAAAAACTAAGAAAAAAGAAAATCAGCATCTCAGGAATTAACATTTTTATAAATAGCAAAACAAGGAATGTTTATTTTATATAAAGAGTTTTTAGGAAGGTTGAATCTCAGATGTATAATGGAAAATGTGAGATTCAAACATATATTCCCCATGCGGGAGTTCTCATTTATGCCAATGAAAGATTGAAACTTGCTTAGTTCTAACTGTTCTGCACAGACGAGTTCTCATTAGCTGAACTCCGATTGGCTGGGTCAGCTAAGCTCTAAGTGGTTGGTTTCCAACAGGGAAACCAGAAGTCTCTGTAAGATGTTTCTTTCAACATCTGTGTTTGAAAGCGTGCGTGATGGAGCGGTTTCTGGTCACAGCTTATTTTGACTTGCACAACAAAGACTGGTTTGGCCAGATTGTAGAAAAAAAGGTCTTGTGGTATTTCTACAACATATTTCTGTGAACATAGAGTACATGATCAGTCTCTCACCCAGCCATGGCCACCAGTTTCTGTTTTAATTTTGATCATCTCAGTTAGCTACAGGGAGTTCATTTTATCTGTAGGCTGAGGGCATACTTTGATACTTGCCAGCTATGAAAATTAAGTCTAACTTAAATTTTTCTTTCATAGATTATGTTTTAGTGTTGTATCTAAAAACCCATTATCAAATAAAAGTCCACACACTTTCTCTTTCGTTTTCTTTCATATTTTGTAGTTTCACATTTGCTACTTAGGTCTATGATCTATTTCGAGTCAATCTGTGCAAAAGCTGTAAAGTCTGTTTCCAGGTTCAATTTTTTGACCATGAATGGCTAATTGTTTGAACATCATTTGTTGAAAAGATTTTCTTTCTTCCTTGGATTGTCTTTACCTCTTTATCAAAAGTCACCTGGGAGTATGTATGTGGATATATTTCTGGGCTATTTTGCTCCACTGATCTATGTGTCTATCTTTCACCAATATCATGTTAACTTATCTATGGTAGATTCATCGTATCATTTGAAATTGGGTAGTATGTATCCTCCAGCTTTTTCTTCAAGCATGTCTTTTTATGGTGATGCAGAAGTGGTTTAGACAAATCTAAGCATAAGCACATTTGAAAGTATCTGCTTCCATTACTCTGATGATAACTTACTTGCCAATAAAAGTTTAGTGGCCAAATTCAGGAACAATAGAAGGAAAAATATAGAGCACCTGTTGATAGAAAATACAAATACTTTTAATCATATATTCTGAAAGAGATGGTTTCAGAGAGATGAAAAAGTACATCAATTAAATCTGCCACATTCTAGTCTTTTTACAACTTTATTTCCTTTACAGCATTTAAGGTTTTCTAAAATTATATCTGAATATTTATTTATTTATTTATTTATTTATGACAGGGTCTCACTCCATTGCCCAGGCTGGAGTGCAGTGGCATGATCTCAGCTCACTGCAACCTCCTCTTCCCGGGTTCAAATAATTCTCCTGCTTCAGCCTCCCGAGTAGCTGGGTCTACAGGTGGGTGCCCCCACACCGAGTTGATTTTTGTATTTTTAGTGGAGATGGTGTTTTGCCATGGTAGCCATTCTCGAACTCCTGACCTCAAGTGATCCGCCCCTCTTGGCTTCCCAAAGTGCTGAGATTACAGGCATGAGTCACCATGTCCAGTCTTTCTCTAAATATTTATATGTAATTTTGTGTCTTTCCACAAACAATTTAAGTGTGAAAGGTCAGGCAGGTGGATCACCTTTGGTCAGGAGTTTGAGCTACTTGGGAGGGTGAGGTAGAAGAATCGCTTGAACCTGGGAGGCAAAGGTTGCACTGAGCCGAGATCGTGCCACTGCATTCCAGCCTGGGTAACAGAGTGAGATTCCATCAATACTACTACTACTACTACTACTACTCCTACTACTACTACTCCTACTACTACTACTACTACTACTACTAATAAACAATTTAAGTATAAAGTGAGACAATTGTCTTTTTATTATTATAACTCTAGTGCACAGAAAAATAATTGTTCTATGTTCAAAATTAGGTAAATGTTTGTCTAACAAAATAATTTGTTTTTATAATATATTATATAATTTATGAAATATTTTATAGTGTTTACATGAGGAAAGTATAACTAAAGGCTAACTCTGTTTCTGGGCTATGACAAGGAAAGTGATCAAAGACTATTTATGGAAAAGGCAGGGGAGGCCGGGCGCGGTGGCTCAAACCTGTAATCCCAGCACTTTGGGAGGCCGAGACGGGCGGATCACGAGGTCAGGAGATCAAGACCATCCTGGCTAACAGGGTGAAACCCCATCTCTACTAAAAAATACAAAAAAACTAGCCGGGCGAGGTGGCAGGTGCCTGTAGTCCCAGCTACTCCGGAGGCTGAGGCAGGAGAATGGCGTAAACTCGGGAGGCGGAGCTTGTAGTGAGCTGAGATCTGGCCACTGCACACCAGCCTGGGCAACAGAGTGAGATTCCGTCTCAAAAAAAAAAAAAAAAAAAAAAAAAAAAGGGGAAAAAGAAGTATAACTTATGACACCAAATTAAATGACTTATTTTCTCACTTATTTTTTTCTGAAATACTCTATAGCTTCTCATACTATGGACATAATTGCCTCATGGAAATTCTTCTGTTCCTTTTCCTCTGGGTATCTCACTGATGATCCACTTATACTTCCATATACTCATCCACAGACTCCTCATCATACTCTTTTTATATAACTTGTGAATTTCATAACATTCCTTTATTCTGTTTTTGGGATTTTTTTGGTTTTTGTTTGTTTGTTTGTTTTTTAATTCTGTTTTTTGCAGCTCACTGCAACCTCTGCCTCCTGGGTTCAAGCTATTCTTCTACCTCACCCTCCCAAGTAGCTCAAACTCCTGACCTAAGGTGATCCACCTGCCTAACCTTTCACACTTAAATTGTATGTGGAAAGACACGAAATTACATATAAATACACTCCAACACAGCTTCTGAATTGTCACTCTGCTTGCCCCACTTTCAGGTCAAAAGTGATTATTAAATTAGAAAACTCTAAAAGTGTCCCAATATTTAATGATTAAATAACAAACTCCTTAAACGTCATTTAAATCATTCTGTGACATCCTATTTATCAATGTTTCTGGTCTTCCCTGTGACTATTTCTATTACCATTTTTGTAAGAGCAAGGGGAATTCTGGTTTGTGGTTAGTGTTAGCTATACATGTATGCCGTTTGAATACTGCCCTCAATGTGGACTTCTATGTGATGTGCTCTTTTTAACATGTGCACTATACTTTATTAAACAGTTAAAGCAGACAGTCATCATAGAGAAGATAAAAGGGGATATGTAAATTAAAGTATTTCTAATTTGTTATATTTCTCAGAAATATGTTAAAGTTATGAATTAAACTCTAATAAAACCCTAATGTCTTTAAATATTTTATATTTATTTCTAAAAGAAAGAAAAGCATCTTTTTCATTCTAAATTACTAAAATTCAGAAAGAATCAAACAAAATTCAAGGAAATTAAAATATAGCAGCAAGGACCAAATTAAAAATGTTATTGCTATACCAAATGTACTATCCATGAGAGCAATGAAAGGAATTATAAAATATGTGATATTTACTGAGAAAGATATTAAATAATTTCAAAATTTATAAATAACACAACAGTATTGAAGGAGTATTAAACAAGACCCGAGTAAATATGAAATCTGTAAATTCATGTTGATGGATGTTAAATTTTATAAAGATATCAATTCGACTTCAATTAATCTATAAAGTCCGTGCACTGGTACTAGATAAAGTACTTTAAAACATTATTTGCTGTGTCTAGTTAAGCTGGCCATAGTCATGGTTCATTAATTCCATTCTGACGTGGAAGGTAAAAAGAAAAAAGCATGTTCAACTTCAACAGAATATATGAAAAATATTAATTAAAAATTTGACAAGTTTGGCAAATGCGGTAAACAAATTTAAGAAATGAAAATGTTTGATGCTAGAATACTAGGGAACAGATATGCACATACACTCTAAATTGATACAATCACTTTTGAGAACAAAATTTTAAAAGGTAGTATTTCCACTTTTTCATATATGTCTGGACTACAGCATAAGAATATTAATTATAGCAATGTTTGAAATAATAAAAATTTGAAAGTAATTTAATGTATTCCAGTGGGAAAAGAAATGCATAAATTTATTTTTGTTTATTTACCTAATGATACTATATACATAATATGAAATTAGTGAAACCTATACATGTAAGTATAAATATATACACACACACACCAACAACGAAAAATTGCAAATACATAAGTTTGAAAAATAAGTTGTAGAATAAATATAGTCTAAGATTTAAATACATATTGAAGACACATTTTTAGGATTCAAATTTCTCAGAATCCGTGGGCACAGAAAAATCAGCATATACTGTAAAATAAAAGGATGGGAGTGTTAAGCCTTTCCAGAGCTAAAGAAAGTTAGACGTTAGAGGAGTCTGTGATAACAGTTCCCTCATACCTTTCAGGAGTTTCTGGTCTTTTTTAGTGTAGTGAATGTTCGGGTCCAAAGAAGCTTCTGGAATTTATATGTGAGGCCCAAAAACCTCAGCCATAAAGCCAGGAAGAAATACTGTGGTCAGATCACAAAAGGCAAAAACTATAGTTTAAAGAATTCACGGCTCACCTCTCTCCATTATAATTGCATGATGTTTTTACTTTCCTTAGTTGTGTACTCTTTAAGAATGCTATATCTGGGTTTTAAATTTATTTGACTCAAAATGCTATAAAAACATTGAAATATTCCAGAATAATTCTTGGCAAGTCATTTAAAAGAACATCAGTACATTTCCTATGGTGTAATTTGCTTCTTTTTAAAAATTTATTCAATATTTCCATTTGCTAGTCACTGTTGAAGGAAGTAGAGATAACATATCAAAATCAGTACCTGCCCTAAAATAAATGACAAACTAAAGAGAGGGAAGGTGTACAAAATCATAAAAACAACAAAAAAATTGAAAATGCGTGATATTGTTGAGTTTTATAAAGGACATCAACTGAGGAAATATAGATGGTATCATATGGGCTGGAAGGCAGCAAACAAGAATGATCAAGAAGGTGAGACTTGGGCTGAGACATGGATACTAACTGGATGATAGCTGTGTGAATTACTGCAAAAAGTGTATTCTAGATCGCAGGAACAGAGGTTCAGAGCTGTGATTTAAATTGCCATATTCGAGAAAGAGAAACACGTCCAAAAATGGGAAAATGTAGTCAGAATATGGTCAGTAGATACAAGTGGGAAGAAATCATGTTAGAGAAGTGTTTGCCGTCTGGTTGTATAGGATCTTTTTGGTAAGAGTTTGCATTTTACATTAATATTAATAGCAAAGCAGCTTGGAAGTATTTGTTGACTGGTTGTGGGGAGAGGAAAGCAAATGAAAAGGAAAGGGAATTAACTGTAAGATCCAGCATAGGGTTTACAGCATGCCTACATCATCAGGAGGCATTTGATTCTGGTGAACCTCAATGTTTACAGTGACCTGTAGATTCAAAACAAGTGTACCAAGCAGTATAAAATGAATATTTACTTATACCATATTGTTTAATGTATTTTCAGATCCTGCTTTTTTGACTGATAAGCTCTTTTGACTAAATAATGCATGATGTTTGTTTACACCATCTAAGTGTGGTGATACATTACTTCTTAAAATGTGTACTGAATTAAGATAAATTAAGGCAAAATATCCCTTATGACTATTATATTTTGATCTGTTTTGGTGTACAAACAGCCAAAATTTGAGTAAAGAGAACGTGTGTTCCTTGGACAAAAAAACAGTAACCACTGTGGCACCATGCCTGATCTGAGAATTTAACATCTGCATTTCAAAGCCACATAAGCTTTGGTTCCTGTCCAAGCCATACCTCTCCCGTACCACATCAACCATCTCCCTCCCCATTGTACCACAGATACATGTAAAATAAAGAACATGTCTAAACTGCTCCCTGACAGCTGGCTGCTTTCACTCCTGACCCAGTAATCTGTGACTTTCTGGCCTCCTGTGAGAGAAAAGAGAAGGTTCAGCCAAGACGATATCCATAGAAAGAGTAATTTGATATATCACTTTTTATGTTTCTCTGACATTAGAATAGCTTACAACTTTCTTTCACTGCCATAAAGGGAAAGGATATATATAGAGAGAGTATGTATACGCATACATATATATTGTTAAATCATTTATTGAGAAAACAATCTTTTGAATATTTCTATGTCAGAAACAGAGCTATGTGCTAGTTATATAAGGTTCAAAAAATAAATGGTTGTATGTGTATTTCTATGTTTGTTAATTAAAATACACAAATAATTAGTGATATGTTTTATGAAGGTAACAAACTGAATGTGAAAAACAACCAAGGTGTCTGTTCTGCCCATTTCATTGCACCTCTCTTCTTGCCATGTTTTGCTACCCTCCACCCCAGTGTTTTCAGATGCGTATGCTCTTAGACGACTTAGTGGCACAAAGTCAATATGGAAAAGCATGTCTGTCCAATTTTTAATACATACCTAGTGACAATCGTAGCTACTTCTATTCCAACGGTTTTTAGTTTCTTGAAAACTCCCAAAATGTGAGATTTATTAGACAGTTATTCTAGCACAACAAAAGACAACCTCATCTTAGAATAAATATGCTATCAGGGACTGGGAAAGACCTGTGTCATCATTTCAGTACTCCAGAAACTGGCTGTTTAAATGAGGGGATTCAGAAAAAGGAGATAGCAGAGGGTGTTTTAAGATATTTATCCTTCACACATTTTAAACAGGGCTATAAACAGGGATCATCTTTTACTGTGTCTAAATAGGGATCATCTCCTACTGTCTGGTTATGCAGGAGACTTAGTCCCAGGAACTAAGCCACTAAGCCAGTCCTCTGTAGCCCTAAGGCCAAAACTTCTGTCCCTGAATGGATGTTAATGAGCCATCCAAATTGTCCTCATACTCAGGAGTTTTCCCCTGTGACTTTATGTTTTTCTTCACCTAGAATTTCACTTTCATTTTAGCTTAGAATTATATTTGTGGTTATATTTGATCAGCATTTCTAAATATTTCTAATTGTTGGAGATGGGCAGGAGAGAAGAGTAAGTTTACCTTACTATATTCTGCCTTGCTGCCTAAACCAGAAGTTACTCCTGGGTAAACGTTGAGTTGTGGTTTTTCCTATATAAAATTCTGTCATCATGCCAGATTTACAGTTGCTTGAAAAGAGCAAACATGTTTTTAGATATGAAAATGTGGAAGCTATATTTTATGTGAAAATAGGATTCATATTATCATTTACAAGCACATAAAATTAACTCCTGTCTCACAGTAAGACTCAGAGAAAATGGAAGACAGGAAATCTCGAAGTTTGATTAGAGATAAAAACATTACTAAGCATGCAGAATGTGAGTGGGGTTCTGGATCATCTAAATAAGAGAAGACAGATTGATAAGGGAAGAGTTTCATTAAGATAAGCTAGGCTGTTGTTTAGCAGAAATTTGGCAGCTTTCTAAGAGGGACATTTTCTACTTCAGAATGAGCCTGGAGTACATCAATCTGTCTATCAATATTATGATTGAAATCCTTATGTTAAGACAAAAAGAAAGTAAGATAAATGTGACTTTCTGTTCAAAATATACTTAGCATCACACATTTCAAAATATTATGTATGGACTATGCTGTTTTCATGTAAAAAACTCAATGCCTCTTTGTTTTTTATAGGCATCACAGTTTATACTCTAAAGGTGAATGTACAACTCTGCCTAAAATTATTTTTTTTATTTTCAATCGTCCCCATGTGTCTAATCATGTTAATCCAACTCAACTGTTATTTCTAGTCTATTAAACTGACTCTAAGCTTCCAGATGCAATAGTAAACAGCAAGGTGCATTTTTATTGCTTTAAAAAGTGAAATCATGTAATGCATTTATTTGACAGTTCACTTTATAAAATTATTTTAGTGGAAGTAAGAAGGATTTCAAATTGATTGAAAGATTAGGAGAAATTTGAAAGATAATACCCAGTTTGTAAAGTCTCCATAGTAACTTGGAGAAAGTTGAAAAGCAGTGATATGATTTGGCTGTGTCCCCACACAAATCTCATCCTGAATTATAGCTCCAATAATCCCCATGTGTTGTGAAAGGGACTCATTGGAAGGTAACTCAATCATGAGGGTGAGTTTTTCTTGTGCTGTTCTCATGATAGTGAATAAGTCTCATGAGTTCTGATGGTTTTACAAAGGGCAGTTCCCCTACACATGCTCTCTTGCCTGCCACCATGTAAGATGTGACTTTGCTCCTCCTTCACCTTCTGCTATGACGGTGAGGCCTCCCAGTCATGTGGAGCTGTGAGTCCATTAAACCTCCTTTTCTTTACAAATTACCCAGTCTCAGATTTCTTCATAGCAGTATGAAAATGAACTAATACAAGCATTTTCTGTTTCGTATCGAGTCTAGTTATATGATTCCCTTTTCTATTAATGAACCTTGTTATATGATTGTTTGATACGTATATAAATTTATAAGTAACTTAAAGAAAATACACCATTACTCTTGTGTTCAAATACATACCATATGATTGATATATAAGCCAATAATCTTTCCTAGTATTATACATAGTCTTTTAATATGCATATTCAGTTTTTGTTTATATAACTTCTTATTTTTTAACCCTGGGTGCACTTCAGAATCATGTGGGAACCTTGCATACACTTTTGATATCTGAGCTCAATCCCATCCCTGAAAAATCAAGTTCTTTGGGGTTTGGCATCAATTACCAGTATTTTTTAAATGTTCTCAGAGTTACTTTTATGTGCATCTAACATTAAATGAAAGTTTTCTCTGAAATTCAGGACTATCCTACTTAATGGGACAAAGATGAATTTCAGTGCTGCGGTTATATGAATTAGTAGGACCTTTAATTTGTGAACTTCAAAATCCCCAACTCCTTAAATGAGCCAGATAGACATGAAATAAAGTGAGTTCATGTAATATTTCTCAAAGAGTGGTATCCTGGTCACCTGCCTTGAAAGCAACCAGGGTATGCATTTTAAAATAAAGATTTAAACAGATATAACCTTAATTTTTAAAATCAAAATTCACAAGCTAGCTCAGAAAGAAAACAGAAACGCTTGTGCAAGTTCACACTAATGTGTTCCAGCTAAGTCTTTGTTTTAATTTTCAAAGTTTCTTATGTTTAGAGAATGGAAATAGGGAAGGAATGCAGATTAGAGATATATGATTTTTAATACAGAAATAATTTTTTTAAAATTAGAGAATAATAATGGCTTCTAATACTCACTTTTTCTGTAATTACTTAAATTGACTGCATATAATTGGATTCTATAATGTTACCATGAAATTTTATATTTTGAAATATTTCTCTGTAAAAGTATTTTAAAACTATCCTTTTTAATGTTATCATATAACTTTGTTAGATCATGTATTATATTAAAGAAACCCTAGAAAACATCTTTTTAGGCCATATTTATTTTTCTTTTTCTGGTATATGTTCTTTATTAGTTTTTCTATCTTAAAAACCTCTTACTTAAAAATAATACAATTATTATCAAACCAGCATGTTTCTCATTAGAAAATAATTTCTGTAAATTGTTCATTCATTTGATAAAGGTTTTCTTAATGTTTTATAAATTTCTTCTATAGTCTAGACACTAGGCATTCCGGTTAATAATGAGATTATTACAAGGTAGATATGGACAAGGTAACTATCTTTTTTAATAAAAATGTAAAAACAAAGTAAACAGATACATCTTAAATATTCTAATGTAATTTGAAGGGAAGACTAATTAGTTTAAGACACAGAGTATGAGAGAGAATTTACATAAGATTTGGTGGTTAAAGTCGCTACCACTGAGGAGGTAACAATCAAGCAGAGACCTGAAGTCTGAGAAGGAGCTGGGCAAGAGTAGAAGCCAAAAAGGCAATAGAATACGAGGGTCTTGGACACAGAGAAAAAGTCTCTGGGGTGAGATATCAATCTGTAAGAATTCTGTGTATAGATGGGTAGTAGAGATTCTATATGTGGATGAGACAGCTCTGAAAGCAAGCTTATAGATTAGAGGGGTGCAATGGTCAAGGGCAGAATTTTCAGGATTTGCTGCATTTTAAGGCCAAGAGGAGGAGGAGGAAGAGTCAGTGAAGCAAGAGATCAGAAGAGACAGTCTTAGAAGCCTATGAGAAAAATGGTTTATGGAAAGGGTGGGTAACAAAGGTCAGGCTTGCCTACAGGACAATTAAGGGGTGGGCCAATGATGTACTTAAAACATGGAGGTTTTGGTAACTTTTGGAGGAGCTGTTTAAATGAGTGCTTTAGTTTATATGCATATTTTTGAAATACAAAATAGTATTTGGTTTATTAACAATACCCAACCAAGTATCTAAGTCAATATCATCTTTACATTCGTTTACCAGTTCTTCTACCCACTAAAGATAGAAGTCCATAGTGATGTTTGGAATTTAATAATTCTATGGAAATAATTGCAAATGTTTATGTCTGAGTTATGTAGGACAAAGGTATCTACTACATATAATTTTTAAACATTATTTTATTATTGCAAATATATACAACCTAAATCTATCATTTTAACCATTTTTAAGTGTACAGTTCTATAGTATTTAGTATATTCACATTGTTCTGCAACCATTACCAACATCCATTTACAGAATGCTTTCATCATTTCAAACTTAAATTCTGTGTCTGTTAAACTACAGCATAAAAATGGATAATTTTGATTAGCTATTTTATCTTTGAGAGAGTGATAGGCTCCTACCATGAATATTATACTTAAAGAATATTATGCTGTTAAACTGAAGCTCATATAATTTAAACTGCTTTCCAAAGTTTATGCACTAATAAGTGGCAGAATAGATATTTACATTTATAATTATCTAAAGCTCAAGGTTTTTCCTCTATGTATCGTGTATGTGAAATAGAATGAGAGAAAAATCAAAGATAGCAAATCAGTCTATGTTAACTCTGCTTCCAACTACAAAAAAGCAACAATCAGCTGGGCATGGTGGCTCATGCCTGTGATCCTAGCACTTCGCAAGGCCAAGGTGGGCAGATCCCCTGAGATTAAGAGTTCAAGATGAGCCTGGACAACGTGGTGAGAAACCCATTTTCTACCAAAAATACTAAACATTAGCTGAGCGTGGTGGCACACGCCTGTGGTCCCAGCTACCCAGAAGGCTGAAGTAGGAGGATCACTTGAGCCTGCGAGGAAGAGGTTGCAGTGAGCCAAGACTGTGCCACTACAATCCAGCCTGGGTAACAAAGTGAGACTGCCCCTCACAAAAACAAAACAAAACAAAAAACAAAACAAAACAAAGCAACAATCATTGAGTTAAAAAAATAAAAAAGAAAGAAAAGTTAAAATGTCCAGAATTAAAAGGTCAATAACTAAGCCCTGTCGATGTGAATATGATTTGAGTTATTTGCACCTTATTTCTAGGGCTAACATTTGGAAAAAGCATAAGAGGTATTAATCTCTACTAAAAATCTGGTGCATTTTTTTTGGTATAATAATGTATGGTCTCACTTTTTTTTTCAGTCTCAACCTAAGACCTCTCTTTAGAGGTAAATAGGAAGTGCTCTCTGTGTGCATCCATGCACTGTGTATTAGTCTACTCGTTTCTATAGCAGAGTATCACAGACTGGGTGGCTTAAACAACAGAATCGTATTTTGTCACAGTTCGGGAAGCCAGAAGTCCAAGATTAACGTATCAATTAGGTTGGTGTCCTCTGAGGCCACTCTCATTGGTTTGTATCTTACCCTTCTGTCCTCACATGGTCTTCCCTCTGTGTATCTGTGTCCTCATCTCTCATAAACACAACATTATATTGGATTAAGGCCTACCTTCATAACTGCTTAACCTTAAGTATCTCTTTAAAGACCCTGTATCCAAATACAGTTGCCTTCTGAGCTACTGAAGTTCGAACATCAACATAACGAATTTGGTGGGGGGGACACCCTTCAGCCTGACACGTAACAGACTTATGTTTAAAACATCTGCTCTGTATGAAATTTGGAAGATTTTATTAAATATTTTAGCACTAGCTTTGTGATGTTTAACACTAAAAATAAGTAGCTCAGAAGGAGACTATTTATCCTTGTTGTTGTAAATAATATTTGCTCTATTGGGACAATGTAAAGATAATACGCTTAAATTGAAGAGAGACTATATATCAAACATAGTTACAGTCAAAAGACAGAGTGTTTTCTGCTCAATAGTTTTCATTTCATACACTTTCTAGTCCATTATCTGTGGGACTTCAATTAGGTTTTAAAAACCAGACAAAAAAATTAGCTCCATTATGAACTGTCAGCAAAGATTTCGGCATTACAAAAAGAACAGGTGAGGAAAAGGGATAACTTCTTTGTCTCAGAAAATAGAAGTATCGTGTTTGCAAACCTTAAAAGTTGCAGATCTGGTTTCACCTCGGCCATTAAATGTGTGCAAAACAGGATGACAAATCATCTCAGGCTATTTATTTATTGTTATCACAAATAATACAAAATAAAGATCAGCATCTTCATTTCTTGGGCTGGAAGACTTCAACATTTCCAAGGTGATCTGACAGTTGGCCAGGGTGTTCTTTCTAAATGAAAGGTTTGCCATTCCAATAACATACTGGGAAGGTGTTTTAGCTATTACCAGGCTACTAGGACATTATTTAGCAACAGTAAAGAATAAATAAATGATTTATATGAACATACTCTAGCATAATGAATTCTAAATCTTCACTTCAAAAAAAAAAAAATGCCAGGATTTTTGGCTGGTGTCTTACCATATAAGACTATTCAGGGTGCTGAAGCAGGAAACTCACTTGAACGGGGATGCAGAAGTTGCAGTGAGCTGAGATTTTGCCACTGCACTCCAGCCTGGATGACAGAATGAGTGAGACTCTATCAAAAACAAAAAAAGCCAAAACACTAACAACAAAACAGAGAGACAAACAAAAAACACCTGGAAGGACCAATGTAAAGTGAAGTCTCACACTTTCACGGGTTTCCAACCAGAAACAGCCTACACCTCATCCTTTACCCTACTTGAAGATTGGAAGACAAATCCCCTTCTGTGTTTGGGCAGAATTCAGGTGGGGGGCTGAGGGCAGAGAAATAAGTTTTACAAAGATGTATACCCAGGTTACATAAATGTACAATTACCAAGCATTCTCTTTTCTACCCTGTATAAGATATAAGCAGTTACAGATTTTTTTGTATGTCTTGGAAGAATTAAGAAGAATTGTGACTTCTTTGAAGGAGGAATTATTTACTTATTCAAGTCATTGAATATTTCTCTTGAATTTATACTTTTCATGTCCATTCTAATTTTTAGTCTCACATCAGTTCTTGATCACGAATCATTTCGCCTGGTGCCAGCACTTCCGTCTGACCTTCTCTCGTTTCTCCTGAGCTCTAACTTCACTCCAGTCACTTTATCCATATTGCTGACTGTCTACTGTCTAAATCAAAATCTGTAATACATAATTCCTCAATCTGTAAACCGTCAGCAGCTCCTCAGCAACTATCAGATCGAGTCTGGCAAAAAGCCACACTTCTAGCCTGTAATTTTCCAATTTCAATCCCAATTACTCTCTTCCTCATTCATACCAGATTATAAGTCCATGGCTTTCATGTGTAGGGACCTCAAGTCATTTTGTTCTCTTTGCTTGTAATATACAAAACATAGTGAATTAAATTTTGTGATTGACGAGGAACATTCCCTATGAATATGGATTTCTACTGAAGTTACTTTGCAAGAGGATGTGTTTTTTTAACAATGAATCAAAATTTAATTGCCATTATGACAACATGAACATAACTCTCCATGAATTTTACATTATGCACCCTGCATTTCCTTATGATGTTTATTAACTAAATCATGTGGTCTTAAAGTTGAATTCTTATGAGCATTCCGACTATTTCTGTTTGTTGTTCAAGTATCTTTAAAGTGTTGTCTAACTGACTGCTTGGGTATTTTCAGAAGAACACAGAAAATACATTTTTATTATTTTCAAAACAATAATAACTAGTTTAAAAGAATCTAGATTATTATTAAATAATCTAGATTAAAATAAAATAAACTAGATTAATTAAAATAATCATTTGTCCAGAACTTACAAAGCAAAAAGTACTATTCTAATCACTTTTCATGAATGAAGCCATTTAACACTCATAATAACTCATGAAGTATGTGCTATTATTATCCTAGTTTTATAAACGAGATCACAAAAGCATGAAGAAAAAGTATCTTACTGAGCATTACAAAACCAACCAAGTGTTGAAGCTTAAATTCAAATTTAAATTCAAGATATCTGGCTCCAAATTCTGTGAATGATAAACTAATCCTCAAAAATGTCCCTTTTGTCTATACTAGGAAGAAAGTCAATGACCTTTTTTTGATAGAAAAATGTTTTTTTTAATGTTCTCTTTTTTAAAGGAGCTATATCATGTATTAGTTAAAATTTTGGGGAGATTTTAAAATTATGATGTAAAAATATAATGATATGCCATTAAGTTGGTACAGTTATTGTTAGATAAAAATATTCATAGTCTTTAGGTAGTAAATTATTCTCCTTTTCAAATGTAAAATAGTGCAATCTTCCTGGCTAACATGGTGAAACCCCGTCTCTATTAAAAATACAAAAAATTAGCTGGGCGTGGTGGCAGGCACCTGTAGTCCCAGCTACTCAGGAGGCTGAGGCAGGAGAATAGCATGAAGCCAGGAGGTGGAGCTTGCAGTGAGCCGAGATCTCGCCAGTGCACTCCAGCCTGGGTGACAGAGCGAGACTCTGCCTCAGAAAAAAAAAAAAAAAAAAAAAAAAAAATAGTGCAACTTCATTTAAATATGCGTATCCCTTTCAGTATCTAGGATAGTGCTCACTAAAAACTTCCAATAGTGTTTGTTGAAATATAAGCATTATTTTTTTAAAAATGTCTACAATGATAAAGCTTTGACTTCACATAACTGTCCAGGATCAATGAAAATAATATTTAATAATGTCTATATTCTAACTACTGTTTTAATTTAATTTATTTTTCTCATTCGTAGAGAGTACATTCTGATTCAAAACAACCAGTATACCCTTCCTCATTCACTTTTATTCTTGTCATTTCAATATAAATCAAGCAGAACCCTAAGACAGGCTCATAAAATGGCATTTTTTTGGCCTTAAGCATAGAAAGACATTTTGAGATTTTCAAGATTTTTTATAAAAGGCATTAGTAATTAAATTCTGAGTCAATGTGACTAATTTTAGTTGAACTAACTCTTCATGCCTGATAGTAATCAACTCACCTGACGTGCAGTATTATACACCTGCAAATCTTGAATACCTACTTAACTGTGGAAAAACAAATTGAAAACTATATTTTAGGATATTAATTATAATACTTCATACTCTGTTAGTACCTTTCATCTAAAGACTTCAAAAGTCCCCAGAAGTGTTAATTAAACTTTTGTGGGATTTTGTTTCCTTTTAGATACGTGTGGAAAGGGGCCACAATATCATTATATATTACTAGACATAAGAATCACCCAATGATTTTAAAGAAAGTTCTCTCACTGTATGTTACTATTTTCTCTTGTTCTTTGCTTCGAGTAAATATGAGAAACTCATTACTGCCAAGATCAGCTCTGTCAGGGAGACCCTAACCCAGCGGTGCTAGAGGAATTAAAGAAATATAGAGGTGTGAAGTGGAAATCAGGGGTCTCACAGGCTTCAGAGCTGAGAGCCCCTAACAGAGATTTACCTACGTATTTATTAACAGCAAGCCAGTCATTAGCATTGTTTCTACAGATGTTCGATTAACTAAAAGTATCCCTGTGGGAAACGAAGAGATGGGCCAAATTAAAGGAATAGGTTGGGCTAGTTAACTACAGCAGAAGAATGTCCTTAAGGCACATAAATCGCTCATGCTATTGTTTGTGGCTTAAGAATGTCTTTAAGTGGTTTTCCACCCTGGGTGGACCAGGTGTTCCTTGCCCTCATTCCCGTTAACCCACAACCTTCCTGCTTGGGCGTTAGGGCCATTATGAACATGTTACAATGCTGCAGAGATTTTGTTTATGGCCAGTTTTGGGGCCAGTTTATGGCCAGATTTTGGGGGGTCCTGCTCCCAACACATTACTAACCAAATCCATTACCCTTTAAAAAGTCTCAACGTATTAGATTCCAATATTTAAATATTCGAAAGGAAGAACTATATCTGTATGGGGTGGGAAGAATCATGTTAGTAACAGATACTTTGGTTACAGTTAAGGCAACCTTTTTCCCATCACCCTTACCTTTGTTCTTTGTTTTCACTCTCACAATGGGGCTTTTTTTTTTTTTTTTTTAATGGAGTTTTGCTCTTGTTGCCCAGGGTGGAGTGCAATGGCAATGGCAATGGCAATGGCAATGGCATGATCTTAGCTCACTGCAACCTCTGCCTCCTGGGTTCAAGGGATTCTCCTGCCTCAGCCTCCCAAGTAACTAGGATTGCAGGCATCTGCCACTACATCTGGCTAATTATTTGTATTTTTAGTAGAGATGGGGTTTTACCATGTTGGCTAGGCTGGTCTCAAACTCATGACCTCAGATGATCCACCAGCCTCGGCCTCCCAAAGTTCTGGGATTACAGGAATGAGCCACCACGCCTGGAGACTATGGGCCTTTTTTTTTTTTTTTTTTTTTTTTTGAGACGGAGTCTCACTCTGTCACCCAAGCTGGAGTGCACTGGCCAGATCTCAGCTCACTGCAAGCTCCGCCTCCCAGGTTCACACCATTCTCCTGCCTCAGCCTCCTGAGTAGCTGGGACTACAGGTGCCCGCCACCTCGCCCGGCTAATTTTTTGTATTTTTTAGTAGAGACGGGGTTTCACCGTGTTAGCCAGGATGGTCTCGATCTCCTGACCTTGTGATCCGCCCGCCTCGCCCTCCCGAAGTGCTGGGATTACAGGCTTGAGCCACTGCGCCCGGCCGACTATGGGCCTTTTAAGAACATTTCAATTTATTCCAGGTTTTATTAATTTACTCAGATGTATTTAGAACAATATTTATTGCAAGGAACATTGTGTTTTTTGTACTAGACCATTGATTACTCACTGTTCAATGTGGACAATGCCTACACATTCCCATACCAGATCTTGTTTAATGTAAATTGTTTTTCCAACTGTCTGGACGCACATAATTAAGACCAACGATCCTGGAGTTAAGTCTCTTCTCTTCAACTTACTAGCAATTTTTCTTAATCTTTTGAAATGATTATATGACTTTTCCTTTTAATATTTTTTATCGGTATGCTAAGTGCATTCTGCTCATGCTCTGTAAATGAAATAACAATGCCTGGAAGACAATGCTTCTTTTTACAGCATGGTTTAGTGAATATTTTAACTTCACTGTGGAGACCGACTTCTCAGAAAAAAAGAGCCCTTTCACAGTATTAATGCTTATTAACCCTGTAACTCATCGCCTAAGAGCTCTGATGAAGATGCACAAGGAGATTAATGTCCTTTTCATGCCTGCTGACACAACATCTATTCTGCATTCTGAATCAAATATTAATTTTCACCTTCCAGTCGTATTATTTAAGAATACATTTCATAATTCTATAGCTGTCATAAATAGTGATTCCACTGATGAATCCAGGCAAAGTGTAATTAAACACTTCTGGAAAGGATTCATCATTCTAGATGTCATTAAGAACATTCATGAGTCATGGGAGAAGGTAAAAATTTTAATGACAACGGATTTTTGGAAGAAATTGATTCCAATATTCATGAGTAACTTTGAGGGGTTCAAGAATTCAGTGGAGGGAGTAACTGCATATGTGTTAGAAATAGTAAGAAGAATAGAATGAGAAGTGGAACCTGAAGACATGACTGAATTGCTGCACTCAAGATAAAACTTGAACAGACAAGGCGTTGCATTTTATAGATGAACAAATAAAATGATCTATTGAAATGCAATCTCCTTCTGGTGATGATGCTCTGAACATTGTTGAAACAACAACATACAGTTTAGAATATTACATAAATAGTCTAGTTTATAAAGCACTGGCAGGATTTGAGAGGATTGATTCCAATTTTTAAAGAAGTTCTACTGTGGGTAAAATGATACCAAACATCATTACATGCTACATATAAATTTTTCATGAAAGAAAGAATCAATGCAGAGTCAATTCACTGTTGTCTTGTTTTAAGAAATTGCCACAGCCACCCCAATCTTAAGCAACCACCACTCTGATCAGTTTGTAGCTAGCAACATTGAGGCAAAATCCTCCACTAGCAAAAAATTATTGCTGACTGAAGGCTCAGATAATCATTAGCATTTCCTAGCAATAAAGTCTTTTTAAATTAGGGTATATACATTTTTAGACATAATGCTATCACACACTTAATATACTACAGTATAATGTAAGTATAACTTTTGTATGCATTGTGAAACCAGAAGAATAGTGATATGATTTTGATAACCGATACGGTTTTGATCTGTTTTCCCACCCAAATCTCACCTCGAATTGTAGTCCCCATAATCCCCATGTGTCAAGAGGGAGACCAGGTGGAGATAATTGGATCACGGTTTCCTCCATGCTGTTTTTGCGATAGTGAGTGAGTTCTCATGAAATCTGATGGTTTTATAAGCATCGTGCATTTTTCCTGCTTTCACTCACTTCGTCCTGCCAACCTGTGAAGAAGCGCCTGCTTCTCCTTTGCCTTTCCCCATGATTGTAAGTTTCCTGACTCCTCCTCAGTAATGTGAATCTGTGAATCAAGACTCTTTCCATTATAAATTATCCAGTCTCCATTTTTTTCTTTATAGCAGTGTGAAAATGGACTAATACGCTCAGTTTATTACAAAGTTAGCTTTATTGTGGTGATTTTAACCAAACCCACAATTTATGCTTGTGTGTATGTATTTGGTATGTAAAGCCAAGTGGGTAAAGATAGAACATTTAGAAACTATTTTAGTGAAATGGGTGCTTTATTATATGGTAAGGCCAAAATACGCCTTGCACTGTGCACTTCCTCCAATCCTTGGGCCTCTAACCACTCTCACTCCTTTTGACATTCGGGGTTCTCCTCTGGTGACATCTTACACTATATTTAAAGATTATAGTTGAACTTCATGGAAATGTGGATCTAGACCATTCTGTCCTCTAAGAAGTGCTCTAACTTCTTAGAATGTTGACTACTCCTGAAAATTTATTTTTTTTGGCTTTAGAGTATAAGAAATCTAAAAATATAGGGTATTTAAATCATTGTACAGGTATTCCTTTAGCTCCTACCAAGATGCTTAATAATATTTATTGTGTAGTACTACATATATGTCAATTCAGAAGAAATGCATATCTCAAAAAATTAATAATTTGTCTGCAGACATGAGAAAAGTGGGAGGGTAGCTTGCCTGGAGTGAGCTGGTTAGTTAATGGAGAATCAGTATGGAGACCCTCACGTACTCTTTTCTAGTCCAAACTCTTATTATTGGTTTCACCATGTGGCCTCATATTTATTGCATTGATTCAGAATCTTATTTTCTTTTTGTAACTTCTTTGTTTCTACCTATTTTCTTCCAACATCTGAAGATTTCTGAACAGGAAAGTTGTACTAAAGCACCATTTTGAGTGAATGAATTTGTTTCATATGTGACACAAATGGTGGCCATATCACAGATAAATCGTCCCAAAATGTATTTGTTTATAAGCAACCTAGAACTTTATTGCAATATTTTTACCCTTGGAAATACTCTGGGGAATAAATTCTTATTTTCAGCTTTTAGCCTCACCTCTCTTAATTAAACGAATAAAGGGCCTAGAAATTGTTCTATCATAGGTCTTTCTAGTTGACAGAGTTTCTGTTCCCCAATTATTCATTTGTTTTCATTCTGCTGTGTTTTTTAAGAGTTTTACAGAACACGACTTAAAAGGCTCAATTTAATGAGCCTGTTTTGCAATATAGTTACCAAAATAACATAGACAGTGCGCTTAGACACAAACTCAAACAGGACTTGGAAATGAATCGGTACAAAACCTAAACCCTCTATTGTCTTTACTTTGTTTCTTCTTTTCAAAATACCAGACAATTAAGTCACTGTAAGAAAAACAAACAGAAACACAAGAAATGTAGCACAATTTAAAGTTGTTTTTGTTGTTGTTGTAGTTGTTGTTTTTAAATAAGATGCTATTTTCAGTTACAAGCCTTCTTGGTACATGCCCTTCTTAATGTAAATTTAATTCAACAGGTAATTTCCAAATGGAATGTTTACAGTGAAAACAAAAAATATGCACGTACCATCATAAAACATTTCCAAATGGTAGGTTACATGGTCTGTTCTGATGATCTGATAGTTGTGTTTTAATCAACATATTGATACCAGAAATTGCAAAATTTAATAAAACAACAACTATATATTGTTTTTTCCACTGTTATAGGACTCAAAATTTAATGTTAAAATATAGAAATTTTGGCTGAAGAGGAGAAAGCCTGGGAAAAGAAGTGGAATGGGTCAAAGAAAATTTAATTAGGCATCTACTATGGACAATATATTTTGTTAGAATTTCTGTATATTTTTATTTTATCTACTTTCAACAACATCTTAAAATGGGAACTGGTGTATCTCTACAGAACAAATATCAGAGCATCAGTGAAATAAAGTAACTTTGCCATGTTGATATAGTTAAAAAGTGGTAAAGGAATTTGAACCTCCAGTGGGCTGACTTTTCACTCTTTTCATTATATTATGTTATCTGAAGAAATGGTTTATAAACTAACACACATTTGTTTTGTACCTACTCTGTACTTCTCAGACGTGTTACATACACATCATTATTTTCATTTTCACCAAGAAGAAAGAGACTCAGAAATGTTGTTTGTGTTCTCAGGAACCAACCTCCAAATAGTTTGTGATAATGATTTCAACACTAAAGATACAGAAAAATAACCTGTAAGAATGCGAAAACAAGGACAAAATAGAGACTTTTTCAATTTCTGTTTCTTTATTTAAAAAATGCTTGTTTATTTTGATGTTGTAACTTTTTGTGTTTTGGGTGTTAGAATGTACAAGTTAGTAGTTGGATTTGTTTTTTGTTTATTTGTTTTAACGTCCAATTTTACTACTGGCAATCTCAGTTTTTGTTATTAGTACTTAATTTTACTATCCTTTATAATACAAAAGTTTAAAAACCTGTATGTTTATTAAGTTGAGCTAATTTTTACAGCTAGTGTTTGGTAAATTTGGGACTGAATTCTAGATCAAAGCCTCTTCTTTCCCTATTACAGTGAAGTTTTGTTGATCATTTGGCAAGACACCAGTATAGCAATCATTCCCATCATGGATTGTAGGTTCTTTCTCATGCAAAGAGGTAAGTAATTAGAAAGATTTACTTATCTATATAGTTTTGGTGTTATCATGAATGCTTTTGTTGCTAAATTATCACATTTTGGCAGATGGCAGATTGTCTTCAAAAAGAATAGAAATAAACTGATTATTCTGGTGGTATTGGTGGATATTTGCATGTAAGAGAGTGGATGTGTAATCATTTTAATAAAGACACATTTATGACTCATTCCATTTCATAATTTACAGACCCAGCTGTGCCCTTCCCTAGGTCTTCTGTATAATTAAATGAGAAAGCTGCATACGGAAGCAGCTGAAATTGTATATGATTTTCTGATCAAACTGCATAATAAACTGCAAAATAAAAATTAAAACTGAAATGACATTCATTGTAATAAAATTTGAATTTCCATTTTTTTTCTAATCAGGATACATTTTTAACTCATCAAGATAATATGAATGTTTTGAAGACCTGTGCCTAGCCTTTCATAGTACTCTTTTGTTCAGTTCTCAAACTTCACACTTTTGCTTTTTGCTTTCTTTAATATAAAAAGTAGTCCCTCTACCAATCATGCACTATATCTAAATACATCTGTATCTATTATTTCCAAGTTACAATATATTGCTTAATCCAATGTGACCCCATCTTTAAAAAAAACATACGATGACATTTTCATTTGTTCAGCAAAGACACTCTGCTTCAAATTGAAGCAGAATGTAAAGTCTATGTTTTCAAGAACTATACTGGTTTAAATATAATAATTATAAATAAGTATATGGGCCACCTCTACACAGATACTCAGGGTTCTTATATATGGCAGTGCCTCTTTTTAAAATGACAAAACATTCATGTTTCTGTCAAAATTGATTGATTGATATGTGTTGGTTTTAAAACAACTTTTTTAAATGAATTTTTTTTTAAATATGAGTGGGAGAGAGGGAGATCGTAGCTTAGTTTCTACTTCTGCTGCTATAACAAGATACCATAGACTAGATAGACTAGGTAGCTTAAATAATAAATAAACTCTTATTTTTAATCATTCTAGAGGCTAGGGAGTCCAAGATATAGACGCAGGTAAATCTGTTGTTTGGTGAGAGCACTCTTGCTGGTTTGCAGACAGCTGTCTGCAATGTATTCTTACATGTTAGAAAGAGGATGCAAGCTTTTACTAGGACACAGATGTTAGAAAGAGGATGCAAGCTTTTACTAGGACACAGATGTTAGAAAGAGGATGCAAGCTTTTACTAGGACACAGATGTTAGAAAGAAGATGCAAGCTTTTACTAGGACACAGATGTTAGAAAGAGGATGCAAGCTTTTACTAGGACACAGATGTTAGAAAGAGGATGCAAGCTTTTACTAGGACACAGATGTTAGAAAGAGGATGCAAGCTTTTACTAGGACACAGATGTTAGAAAGAAGATGCAAGCTTTTACTAGGACACAGATGTTAGAAAGAGGATGCAAGCTTTTACTAGGACACAGATGTTAGAAAGAGGATGCAAGCTTTTACTAGGACACAGATGTTAGAAAGAGGATGCAAGCTTTTACTAGGACACAGATACCATCATGAAAACCCACCCACATTACCTAATTACCTCCCAAAGACACCGCTTCCTAATACCACCCCATTGGCTATTAGGGTTTCAACATATAAATTTTGGAGAAACACAAACATACAACTTATGAGAGAGAGAGAGAGAGAGAGAGAAGTGTCTTTTTGTTTTGTTTTGTTTTGTAGTGCAGTGGCACAATCTCGGCTTACTGTGACCTCCCCAGTTCAAGTGATTCTTCTGCCTCAGCCTCCCATATAGCTAAGATTAGAGGAACCCGCCATCATACCTGGCTAATTTTTGTATTTTTAGTAGAGGCGGGGTTTGGCCATGTTGGCCAGGCTGTTCTCGAAGATATTTTATTATTTTTTTAATAGAAAAAAAAAACTATTTGATACATTTCAGTTGTTCCTCTTTTTATCTCTCTCCACACCCCCTTCCAGTCTCCCTTCCTCCTCCTTCTCCCGCCTCCGTCCCATTTTTATATTCCAAACTATTATCCATTAAGAAGAGTTTATTGTCCTTGACTGGTGGGTCTGTGGAGAATCACGAGAGACACTTTTCTAACAGGCAGTCCCCAAACAAGAACTTTCTATGTTCTTTGATCAGTGTACATCCAGTTCAGTTCCCTTAGATCCCCCTCAGCAGCATCCAAAAACCAGGGCTTTGTTTTACGGTGTTTGGAAACCTAATCTCCAGTGCCACCAAGATCCTCAATCTTAGAAGGACCACAATTTTTAGAGGAAGGCAGACGTGAGTTGGAGCTTGCCAGTAATAAATCCATGGCTTTGAGAAAGTTGCTTATTTAGTTATCATTTCATTCTCTTAAAAATAGGTGTAAAAATAGCTTTTCATTGGGATTAAACCCCAGAGAGGATGCAGTGTAACCTATTTCAGCATATGCCCTAAAGAGGCATCTAACAGAAAACAGCAAATCACCACCTCCCTTTGTCTTTCCATAAGTCAGTTCATTTGAAACCTGCAAGCAATATTATTTACCTTTTAAGATAGTGGTGAAGTTCAAATGAGATTTTTCATGAAAATGAAATAAACATCTCTAGCATATAGTAAGCACTCAGCAAATGTTAACCAATATAAATATACTATTATGTTGAAATGCAATAAGCAAAAATGTTTGGGCAGATTAGACCAGTATACACACACACACACACACACACATACACACACATATATATATGTACACACACACACACATCATATATATACATATAAACATTTAATATATATATGTAAAATGTTATATATATAATGTGGTATATATATGTGTGTACATATTATATATATATAATATATAAATATTGAGGGCGGGCACAGTGACTCATACTTGTAACCCTAGCCCTATGGGAGGTTGAGCTGGGAGAACCACTTAAGGCCAGGCATTTGAGACCAGCCTGGGCAACATAATGAGACCCTATCTTTAAAAAGACAAATCAGCTTGGCTTTGTGGTATGAGCCTGTACTCCTAGCTACTCAGCAGGCTGAAACAGAAGAACCGCTTGAGCCCAGGAAGTTGAGGCTGCAGTGAGCTATGATTGTGCCTTGGAACTCCAGTCTAGGCCAGAGATTTGTCTCTGAAAACTAATAATAATCTCTGAAAAATAACAAGAATTATATATATATAAACATAACTTTTAAAAAATACAAATAACATCAATTATTACTTAATATACACATTTTAATAATTGTCATCATTTTGCTTGCTTGTCAGTTCTAATTCAACTGTCTTATCTTGACAGGTGACTGAAGATAAGTTCATAAAAGTAATGATAAAACATGTTAGCAATGTAATTTAGTTATTGTGCTTCCATTATAAGTATTATCTTCAATTATTGATTACAGAAAATCAGAGTAACTTTTTAAGACACATTTATATTTTGTTCTTTGTTTAATCTAGATAAGATTAATCATAATTATTTTAATAGGAAATATGCATATTTCAAAGGGTCTCAAACTATGAATAATAATTGTGAACTCTCACATGACCATCCTTGAAACATGATGTCTTGCTGAAAAAGACAATAAGCATCAATTGATATGCTAATTATCAGCAAGCTTAATTTATTATTCTTTTCTATAAGTAAGCATTTATAGCAACTTGGATATATTCTTCATCTGTGTATAATAGCTTGCTTTGCATATCCCCTACGAAACATCAGCTAAGTTGAATACCCCTGGTTTGGGGGATAAAATGAAGTAAATATATAGCAAAAGAGGGAGCTATTAAAAATAAAATATTATTAGAAGAGTTGTCTTAATAAGAAATAGGACATAATTGTCCCAATCATAGTAGGTATCTGGGACTCAAAACAAGTGTAGGGAAGAGTGGGAAAAGCACTTATTCCTAAAAATCTGCTAAAGATGAAGATTTAAAAATGCAGGAATTTATATTCTCTTTTCTGAACATACTGTCATCAAAGAGCATGGCCTAAGTGGTTGGCCTGAAAGCTTTTTTGACAAATGGCACATGATTTGAGGCAGAGGCTTAGAGGATAAAAAATCTATTACATGGTAAATAAAAGTTGCAAACCCTGTAGAAAATGAATATTACTCTGAAGTCATATTTCTATAATGGAGAATTTCTGAAAAATGAGAGAAGTATTTAAAAGATAGATAAGCTCACCCTATATTTCTGATTACTAGGAAAATGAACTTATGGTGAGATCTGCCAATATGAAATTGAAAGTGAAGACAAATTTGAGAAACACCTGAACACTAAATGTGTTCCCCAACCATCCTGCAGAGGAATAGGGTAAAAGTCCTATGAACTTAAAGTGTTTGAGCTCAGCCTCCATGCTTATCATTCAATCTCATGGGGACAGTTAGTAGGACGAAAGAAAACTAAAATAATTAAGAACAAAGAAGAAAAAACCTGTATTTGGGAATGTAAATTACTATGTCCACTATGGAGAACAGTATGAAGATTCCTCAAAAACTAAAAATAAAATTATCATATGATAAAGCAGACCCACTGCTGGGTATGCAAGAGAAAGAAAATCAGTACATTTGAGAGATTTCTCTACTCCAATGTTCACAATAGCCAAGATATATTAACCTGTGCCCATCAACAAATGAATTGATAAAGAAAATGTGGTATCTATACATAATGGGATATTATTCAGATAAAAAAAGAATGAAATCCTGTCATTTGCGATAACACGAATGCAACTGGAGGACATTATGTTAAGTGAAATAAACAAGGCACAGAAAGACAAATATCACCTGTTCTAACTCATATGTGGGAACTGAAAAAAAATGAATTCGTGGAAATAGAATGATGCTTAGCAGAGGCTGGGAAGGGTAGGGGGAAGAGTATGATAAAGAGAGGCTGTTTAATGGGTAAGAAATACAGTTATATAAAAGGAATAAGATCCAGTTTTAGGTAGCAGCACACGAGGGAGATTATAGTTAACAATTTATTGTAAAATAACTGAAACAGTGGAATTGGAATATTCTAACACAAAGAAATATTAAATGCTTGAAGTTATGAATGTCTCAGTTATCCTAATTTGATCATTACACATTATATGCTTCTAGCAAAATATCATTTGTACTCCACAAACATGTACAACTATTATGTATCTATAATAAATAAAAGTTAAAAATAAGTTTTAAAATGTTGTGAGATCAACATCTATACACTGCAAGAGTGGATAAGTCTTCAGTTTGAGTCTAGTCTAGTTACTACATAATAAAGAAAACAAAATACAACATACAAACAAAAAATCCTAAGTAATGAAAATCAGAATACATAGTTTCTACATTATAAATGTTGTTTTCAACAAAACTACACGATACATGCAAACAAAAATTGTGATATATACTCAGAAAATGAAAACAACAACAACAAACAGTAATCAGGTATTGATTCTCAGTGGGTCCAGATGATTAAGCAGGCAAAGACTTCCAAGAAACTATATTAATTATGTTTAGAGTAGTAAAGGAAAAAATAATGTAAATGATGCCACAAATATGAAATTGTAGTTGCAAAATAAAATCCCTTAAATAGAGACAAATGGAAATTGTAAAGTTTGTGTGGAATTTTTAAAAATTTATTCCTGAAATATGTGGTAGAATAAGATAGTGAAACCATATGTACTTCTATATTTCTATATACTAAGGATTTTTATTATAAATTCAAATTGTAGAAAATTTAATTTACTACTAATTTAATAAATACAGGATTATTCAAGTTAGTTATTTACTGTGCCTGAAATCTAGGTTTTATTTTTATTATTTTATCTTTTAAATAATATTTTTATGTTATGTAAGTTGCCAAATGTTTTGGTGTAAAGGTGTTCATAATATTGTCTTACTTTAATATCTGTAGAATTTGTAGTGAATTTTTATCTTTCATTTATGATAATGGTATTTTTTTCTTCTTTTTCCTTCTTTTTTATAATTAACCTGGGTAATGTTTTATTGATTTTATCCATATTTTTAGTTTATTAATTTACTCTATTGGCTTTTTCTGTTTTCGATTTCATTAATCTCTATGCTTTTTTCTGCATATTTTTGGCTTACCTATTTTTTTTCACTTTTCTACTTTCCTAATGATGAAACATAGATCATTAATTTTAGGCTTTTTTTTTTTTTAATTTGAGCATTCAATACTAAAAAAAAAAAAAAAAACAGATGAGTAGATTGCAAAAATTTTCTCCCATTCTGTAGGTTGCCTGTTCACTCTGATGGTAGTTTCTTTTGCTGTGCAGAAGCTCTTTAGTTTAATTAGATCCCATTTGTCAATTTTGGCTTTTGCTGCCGTTGCTTTTGGTGTTTTAGACATGAAGTCCCTGCCCATGCCTATGTCCTGAATGGTACTACCTAGATTTTCTTCTAGTGTTTTTATGGTATTAGGTCTAACATTTAAGTCTCTAATCCATCTTGAATTAATCTTCGTATAAGGAGTAAGGAAAGGATCCAGTTTCAGCTTTCTACTTATGGCTAGCCAATTTTCCCAGCACCATTTATTAAATAGGGAATCCTCTCCCCATTTCTTGTTTCTCTCAGGTTTGTCAAAGATCAGATGGCTGTAGATGTGTGGTATCATTTCTGAGGACTCTGTTCTGTTCCATTGGTCTAGATCTCTGTTTTGGTACCAGTACCATGCTGTTTTGGTTACTGTAGCCTTGTAGTATAGTTTCAAGGGCTAATATCCAGAATCTACAAAGAACTCGAACAAATATACAAGAAAAAGCAAACAATCCCATCAAAAAGTGGGGAAAGGATATGAACAGACATTTCTCAAAAGAAGACATTCATACAGCCACCAGACACATGAAAAAATGCTCATCATCACTCGCCATCAGAGAAATGCAAATCAAAACCACAATGAGATACCATCTCACACCAGTTAGAATGGCAATCATTAAAAAATCAGGAAACAACAGGTGTTGGAGAGGATCTGGAGAAATAGGAACACTTTTACACTGTTGGTGGGATTGTAAACTAGTTCAACCATTATGGAAAACAGTATGGCAATTCCTCAAGGATCCAGAACTAGATGTACCGTATGACCCAGCCATCCCACTACTGGGTATATACCCAAAGGATTATAAATTATTCTACTACAAAGACACATGCACATGTATGTTTATTGCAACACTATTCACAACAGCAAAGACTTGGAATCAACCCAAATGTCCATCTGTGACAGACTGGATTAAGAAAATGTGGCACATATACACCGTGGAATACTATGCAGCCATAAAAAAGGATGAGTTTGCGTCCTTTGTAGGGACATGGATGCAGCTGGAAACCATCATTCTTAGCAAACTATCACAAGAAGAGAAAACCAAACACTGCATGTTCTCACTCATAGGTGGGAACTGAACAATGAGATCACTTGGACTCAGGAAGGGGAACATCACACACTGGGGCCTATCATGGGGAGGGGGGAGGGGGGAGGGATTGCATTGGGGAGTTATACCTGATATAAATGATGAATTGATGGGTGCTGACGAGTTGATGGGTGCAGCACACCAACAGGGCACAAATATACATATGTAACAAACCTGCACGTTATGCACATGTACCCTAGAACTTAAAGTATAATAAAAATAAAAATAAAAATAAAAAACATTTGGACTGTGAAAAGTAACCGCATTCCACAAATTTTTGTACTTAAACATTTTTTACGTGGTTCACAATATTTTCTGAATATGTTATTCTAAATACCATTTAGAACTGTGTGATTAAATTTAGAAATATTTTGGGATTTTATAGATTATTTAGCAGATTTCTTTCTAGTATGTGTTGTGATGTGACATCAGAGTATAACATTATAGAAAAATACATTACAGGATTTCATGTCTTTTAAATTTATAGAGATGTTTTATTGCTCAGAATATAAACTTGTCTCCACAAATGTTTCCAATACACATAAAGCTATACATACTTTGTTACTTGAGGCAGAGTTGTCTATACATATCAATTAGGTCAATTAAGGAGATAGTATTAAACAAAAGGAAATGAGAAAGGAACCAACACATATCACTGCAAAAAAAATTAAAAAGGACTTAGTAAAACAAAAAAGAAGGCAGCAGAATGATAAAAGTGGGAAAATTTGCTAGGATGTACAGAAAACAATTAACAAAATGATAGGCTCTTTAGCAGTAATTGCATTAAATTTAAATAATTTAAACTTCCCAATCAAAAGCCATAGACTGGCGAATGCATAAAACTATAATATCCACCGATACACTCTCTAAAAGAGATTCATTTTAAGTATAAAGACACAATGCTGAAAGTAAAAGGATTTAAAATGATATTTCATGCAAATATTAATCAATGATAGCAGAAGATGCAATACTTATATTTGACAAATAAGATGTTGAGTCAAAATGGGTCACAAGAGACAAGGAAGGATACTGTATGAATAGAGAACAGACAAATCACCATGAAGATGTAGCCATTATAAATGTATATGTACCTGACATCAGAGTCCTCAATTATATAAAGCAAACACTGACAGAATTGAAAGGAGAAACAGTCAGTAACACAATAATAGTAGGAGACTATATGCAAAACTCTCAAAAATGAATGTAACAATCAGAAAGAAAATCAGTAATGAAACACAGAACTTAAAAACACTATTAGTCAATTGGCCCTAATAGACATATACAGGGTTCTTCCCCCAAGATGATAGTAGGATGCATGTTCTTCTCAAGTGTACATGTGACATTCTCCAGAATGGATCACATGTTGGCAGCACACTGTCTTAACAAGTTTTAAAATACTGAGATTATATCAAGTATCTTTTCCTACAACAGTTGAATAAAACTAGAAAATAATAGCTGAATGCGTTCAACTATTATTTTCTAGTTTTATTCATCTGTTAACAAATTTAATCAAAAAGTCACAAATAAGGCTGAGCACAGTGGCTCATGCCTATAATCCCAGCACTTTGGGAGGCCAAAGCAGGAAGATTGCATGAGCCCAGGAGTTTGAGACCAGCCTGGGCAACATAATAATAGGACCCTATCTCTACAACTGTTTTTTTAATAGCCAAGTGTTGTGGCACATGCCTGTCATCTCTGCTACTCAAGAGACTGAGGCAGGAGGATCATCTGAACTTAGGGGTTCAAGGCTGCAGTAAGCCGTCATCATGCCGCTGGACTCCAGTCTGGGTGACAGAATAAGTGAGGCCCAGTTTCCAAAAAAAATTAATAAAACAAAACATATATATATATATATATATATATAAACACACACATATATACACACACACACTACATATATAACATTTTAAAATTCACAAATAAGCATATATTAAAGAATGCATACATAGACAACCAATAGGCCAAGAACAAATCATAAGCAGAATTTTAAAATATCCTGAAGCAAATAAGAACAAAAATACAACATACAAAATTTGATGGGATTCAGCAAAAACAGAACCAAGAGGGAAATTTATAGTGGTAAACTTTTATGTTAAAAATAATAGGCCAGATGCGGTGGCTCACATCTGTAATCCCATCATTTTGGGAGACTGAGGCAGGTGAATCATGAGGTCAGAAGTTCAAGATCAGCCTGGCCCAGGTGGTGAAATCCCGTCTCTACTAAAAATATAAAAATTAGCTGGGCATGGTGGCAGGCACCTGTAAGCCCAGCTTCTCAGGAGGCTGAGGCAGGAGAATTGCTTGAACCTGGGCGGCAGAGGTTGCAGTGAGCCCAGATCATGCCACTGCACTGCAGCCTGGACAATAGAGTGAGATTCCATCTCAAAAAAAAAAAAAATAGATAAAATTAATAATAATGAAATGGATTATATACGATGTCCAAGTGGGATTTATTCCTGGAATGTCAGGATACTTCAACATACAAAAATCAATCAATGTAATACATCACATCAACAGAATGAAGAACAAAAAAGTACATGATTGTCTCAATTAATGCATAAATATTATTTTACAATATGCAGCACCTTTTCATTATGTAAAACAAAAAAGAAAAGATAAGCTTCAACAAACTAGACATAGAAGGAAACTATCTTAAAATGATTTAAGCTATAAATTAATAGTCCACAGCTAACATAATACTCAATGATAGACTGAAAGCTTATCCTCTATGATTACCAAATTTAAAATACTTAATGATACCATCACCAAAATCTTTCTTTTTCTATCTCTTTATACCCACATCTACCCAATCCCCCTCATTAATCTTAGTTCCTGGAACTCACCATTTTGTTCTCCCTTTTTTATTTATCTTATTTCTCAAAAGGTGTATGATGGAATCATCCAAAGTTTATCCCTTAGGATTATTTTTTTCACTCTGCATAACTTCCTTGCTGTTCATCTAGTTGTATGCATCAATAGTTTGTTCTTTTTTATTGCAGAGTGGTATACTATGGTATAAATGTATCACATTTGTTTATTCTGAAACATTTGAGTAGTTTCCAGGTTTATGTTGTTATTAATAAGGTTTCTAGAGACATTTTGTGTAAGATTCTGTATGAAAATTAGTTCTTATGACTTACTGTAGCAGGACGAGCTGCAGACAAAACTCCTCAGACACCAGATTAAAGAAGGAAGAGGCTTTATTTGGCTAGGAGCATTGGCAGACTTGCGTCTTAAGAGCAGAACTCCCTGAAAAAGAAATTCTTGGCCCTTTTAAGAGCTTACAACCCTAATGGGTCCACGTGAAAGGGTTGTGATAGATTGAGCAAGCATGGGGAACTTGACTGGGGGCTACATGCATCAGCTAACAGAACAAAAAGTTTTCCCAGGTTTTCCATACAATGTCTGGAATTTACAGATAAAACAAGTAGTTTAGGTCAGGGGTTGATATTATTATTATTATTATTATTATTATTATTATTATTATTATTATTATTTTAACTACCAGGGCCGGGTTGTGGCACCAGGCAGTCTGGCTATTTATCTTACTTCTGTTTCTTCTTAACTTTTTGCTTTCTTCCTTTCCTCCTGTCTTCTAAACTAGGCAAGGACATAGGGAGGAGGACAGCAGGAGAAGTGGTGGTCTCCTTCCTTATTCCCCCTTTTGAGAATTTCAGTTATTAGTGGAAGTTCTCACTTTTAATTTTACTTTCTGAGTTTCTTTGTGAGACGGAGTGATAGTGATTCATGTAATATATTTGTGCTGAGGTTTTCTGATGAACCAAGTTAGCAACAAAACCTTTTATCATTGAAGGAGCAACGGTAACACACAGGGGAGCAGCAAGCAAGTTCTTATTACTAGCAATATACTTATAATGAGGGTTTTAAATTTTCTTATAGCTGGAAACTATTTTTTAAATAAAGACTTAGGATTAAACCTCTGCTAAACTTGTACAGGCACATGTGTCAACTTTGTCATGTCCTAAGCAGGTTAGTTCTTTTACTGGGTCTTAAAAGCTTTTTTTTTAGTGAGCAACACAGTATTTCTTAATAATATAAGTTTTTAAGAGCCAGATGCTTGAATTTGTGGGCATCTGTTTGGGGAGAGTCAGTTAAAGTTATCTTGAGGCATTAACTTTTTGCTTCTCAAAGCCATTGGTCTCTCATGTTATGTTTATAATATATCCAAGAACAAAATTACTGGAACATAAGTCTATTTTTAGTTTTAAAAGGGAATACCACACTAATTTCAAAGCTGAATTAATGATTTTACATTTCTACCATTTCTCTGAATTCTCATCAACATGTATTTTATCATCATTTTTTATTATAGACAGATGTATAGTACATCTCATTATGGTTTTAAGTTTCATTTCTTGAATGGTTAAATACACTGAACATCTTTTCATGTGTTCATTTGTATCTGTATATTACTTTCTAAGAAATACCTGTTCATGTCTTTTGATCATTTTCTAATTGGATTATGTATTTTTAATGTTGATTTCTAGAATTCTTCATATGTTCTAGATACACAACCTTTTCAGATACATAATTTGTAAATATTTTATCAGTCTGTAATTTGTCTTTTAATTTTCTTAATATGGTCTTTTTGTAAAGCATAACTTTATTTTCAATGTGATTTAATTTAATCAAACTTGTGTAAGTTGTGTTTTTGTTAAAGTCTGGGAACTGTCGATTTCTAGGTCCTGAAATTTTTTTTCCTACTTTCCTTATTTGTGGTAAAAGTTTTATAGTTTTACACAGTTTTATATTTTTCCAGTTTAGGCTCCATTTTGAGTTAATTTTAGTATAAGATATGAGATTTATGGTAATTTTTTGTTTGTTTTTGCCAATGTTCTAACACAGTTTATTGACCAGACTGTCACCCCTCTATTGAATGATTTTTGTTCCTTCGGCACAAATTAATTGAGCATATTAATTTTATTATGCTCTATATCTGAGTTCTTTATTCTGTTCCACAGCTGTGCATATGTCTCAGGCAGCACTCAGTCCACATAGTCTTAATTTAATTATCCACATAATTAGCCTTAACATCAGGAAGTTATTCTTCCCACTTCATGTTTGAAAATTATTTCAGATATTCTAGAGCCTTTCTCATTCACTATGAATTTTACAATAAGGTTTTTTTTTTTTGTTTCTTTTTATGTGTTTGTTTTTAATAGAATCAGGGTCTTGCTCTGTTGCCCAGGCTAGAGCGCAGTGGTGAAATCATAGTTCACTGTAGCCTCAAACTCCTAGGCTCCAGCAATCCTCCTGCCTTAGCCTCCTGAGTAGCTGGAACTAAAGACATGCTCCACGAAACCCAGTTAACTTAAAAAAAAAATGTAGAGACAGGGTCTCACTACATTGTCCAAGCTAGTCTCAAAATCCTAATTTCAAGCAATTCTTTTGCCTTGACCTCTCAAAGTGGTGGTGTTACCAGCATGATCTGCTGCACCTGGCCCTAAAATAAATGCTTATATGTCTACAAAATATTTGTGGAAATTTTGACAGAAATTGCATTAAACCTATAGGCTAATTTAGGGAGAATTCATGTCTTTATAAAGTTGAGTCTTCCATAACACTATATTTTTCTATTTATTTAGATACTTTCATCAGCATTATGCAGTATTCAGCATACAAGTCCAAGTAATTGTTAGATCAACAACTGGTTATTTCAATGTACATATTTTTGGAATATATACTTGATACTATATTTTTACAATAAATACCTTGGTGACCACATATTTGGTGCTTTTATCTAGGAATACAACTTATATGTGTATGTTTATCTTTTATCCTGCATCTTTATTGAACTCACTTATCAATTCTAGAATGTTTTTGTTGATTTATTGAGACTTTCTACTTAGTGAATCATCCCATCCACAGATAGGTACACTTTTATTGTTTCCTATTCAATCAGTAACCATTTTATTTCATTTTTAGCTTAATGTGCTGGCTAGAACTTGCAGTATTCTGTTGAATAGCAGTGGTGAGTGTTAAAACTTATTTTTTAAAGCAGGTTTTTAATTTATTCAGGAAGAAATAAGTAGAGTTGTAAGCTAAACCTCAGTTTTCTGTTTCCAGAGCTTGTGTTCTCTTTACAGATGTACTTCCTTAATGGAAGTCCTCCATTTTCAGAAACACCTCTTCACAATAGCATCATGTCCATGAAAATCATGCAGTAAAACTTGTGGTAAAATAGTTTCTGTAGTCCAAAATGAATCAACTAACCTAAGAAAACCAGCAACCTACTAAAAAAACTAGTTATTTAACTAATCCAATCATTGACTATATGGAATAATGTAGTAAATTCTTCAGTACAAGTTTCAAAGTGTAATGCATTGCAGGATAATCTAGATTTTTTTAGACATTAACATTAAGAATGCGTGCCACATTCTTTATACTTTCTTTAAAACTAGGGGGCACTCCTATGTTCTCTGGAACTAAAGTTTTATGAAAGTGTCTTAATTTGTATTTTATCCATTACATAGTTTTGAAATTTGTAGACACACAAAAATACAGTAACATCATATTTAATATAGAGAAGTAAATTACAGTCTTAAAATGCAAGTCATAACTTGAACACTTAGGATTCCCTTATATTTAAGGCTAGAAAAATCTACTATCCTGTGCCTCTGCATGTATTCATTACAATATTGTTTTCTGGTTTAATTCATGGTAAGGTGAAGCAAATAAGTTTTACCGTTATGTTTTGTCTACTGTTTGTACATTTTTTAATAAGTGGATAGAGAGAAAGTTGACATGAAAATGGCAATCACAATGGGAATGGAGGCTTGGCCACTTTTGTCTTGTCCCTGATTCAATGAACAAAGCATTCTGTCTTTTCGAAACTGTATGTGATGCAAACTCTAGGGTTTTTTGCAGCTATTCTTTATCAAGTGGAGGAAGTTCTTCTCTATGCTTAGTTTTCTCATGTGAGTGCATATAACATATTTATATTATATATATAATATATATACTCACACACGTACTATGTATATACTATAATCATATGTGTATTGAATTTTGTCATATTACATAATCGTGTAATTTTTAACCTTGTTTTTTGTATGACATATTGCTTTATAACTTTTTTATAATCAACATCTTAGACTTTTAATAATTTTATTATTTCAAGGTGATTTTTAATTGATGTTGGAAGCATTTTTATGACAGCTATTTTAAAATCTTTGTCAGGAAATTTTAACTTCTGGTGCATCTTATTTTTGGCATTACTTGGTTGTCTTTTCTTATTCAAATTGCAGTTTTCCTGGTTTTGGGCATTAAGAGTAAGTTTCTCTGGAATCCCAGAAATGTGAGTTATTGTGTTAGGAAACCTCTAGTACTAAAGTCATCTATTTTGGCAGACAGTTGCCCTGATTAGGTTTAGTATGTGGAATTTAACTTACTCTTTTGGGCTTTATTTCCAATGACAATTTAGTATCTGAGCATATGTGATGCCATTTTAGCCCTCTGGTGATGCTAGGGTTTCCACTCTAACCCTGTTTTGTCATTTGTAAGCACAAAAGTTTCTTTCCTTTGCTGTATGCTGTTGTTTCTGAGGTAATTTCTGGGGCAAATTCTGGGGCCATGTTCTATTTTTAGCTATTAGAATGCTACTATTTTTCTCATCATGTAGGAAAAGGGGCAATTTCTTCTTGATTTTCACATGTAAAATCCTCTGCGGTTTTTGGTGGTTCGTTATTGTTCCCAAAGGCAGGCTGGATGATATTTGCAAAGTAAGTGAGTCAGAGAGCGAAATTTCACAGAGAATCGACATCCCCTTTGTGTTCTAAGTGAAAGCTTGCTTCAGTAGTAGCTACAACTTGATGAAATAGTTAAGACATAATACTAGCAAGTTATGATCATATTAGACTTACCACTTGTTTTCTTCCTGAGTAGAACACATTTTTATGAATACTATTTTGCTAAGTTTCCATAATGTTTGAGGAGCACAGAGAAAGGAAGTTAAAAGGTATTTTTAAATGGTAATACCCCTTACCACAATAAGATTGAGATATTAGAAAAGGTTGGTGCTGAAATACAGCCATCAATTATTTTCTTTAATTTTCAAATTCAATAAATGATGCTTAATTGTTTGGATGATCAAAAAATTGTATCCTCAAAATCATCTGTGATTACATTAATGAAAGAACCCACCCTACACCATATCTGTAAGTTTCTTTTTCAAGATTGTGGTTTCATGAGATGTGCTACAATGGAACGATTTCAGGATAAAGAATAGATTCAGGAAATTTTTCACACAATAGCCACCTTTGTTATATTTGAAAGTTATCAAGTACTGTAACTCAAACTTCATTGAGATTCTGAATTACATATAGTTCATAATAAAATGTGTGTTCAAATAATGAGCATACTGGTATGCTTTCAGACTAAAAGCAGTCAACCTTATTGAAAAATTAGGATGAAAGTTATTACATAATATGAGATTTCCTAATGAACAAAATATTATATCTTAGTTTGCTGGCTTGCTATTATAGCTTATAGAATATTGAGGTTTTTGCTAGATTAATTACTATTTTTTAAATTACTTGTGGTTTCCATTATTGATATACTTGAAAGTGTAGAAATGATTGTCATTTTTAAATAATCTTAATGTCTAAATAAATTTAGAATTCAATGTTTTTCTAATTCTTTTACATTAAGAATATTTTTCTTATCACACAGGAGGAATTTTCAGTAGAATCTGACTGATTTGTAGTAACTGAGTATTTTAATATTGATTACAAGCCACTCTGAATATTTGACATAGTGGGTCTGATTCTTTCTCCATTTTGGTCTTCATATATATTAAAGTGATGGGATTTTTTGTTTGCCTTCATTCCTTCAATTTAAATATACTACTCTATTCTCAATTTGTACATTTACACGACCTGTTCAATGAAGCACAAATATAACTACCCAAACAACCCCACTGCTATGAGCTATTTTCAATTTTGATTACATCAGAATGTACTCCCTAGATCCAGTAGAGTAGATTCTTTTTCTAGCAGGAGATGTAAAGCTAGAGCGAGTCACATTTATGTACCTGGAATCTTCCAGACACTGCACAACTCCTGCCCCGCCTGCTGCCCTGGCAAAATACACAATTAGACAAAGCTTGCACACATTTTTTAAAAAATAAAATAGATAATTAGAAGATTTGGAGAGATAAGAAAGGTGAAAATATTAAGAACATCCCACACACAAAATTTTAAAAGAAGCAATTCAACGTTATTTCTGAAATTCAATGATCACTATTGAGTGTTTGACAAAATCCCCTTTTATTGTTTTTCAATACAACATTCCTGATCCCTTTGTTTAGACAAATCAGAGTTGAAACGCTTGTCTAGATTCTTCTCATAATAGTTACTAAAATATTTTATATTTTTAAACAAAATATTTTTGGCACTTTCATAAGTAGAAATATATGAGATTTAGATGTTAAAATTTTTGTCTTATTTTACATTTTTATGTTTTATAATTTGTTGCTGTAAATTCATTGCTGAATTATGTTAAGGATCTAGACTTAAATTTATTACATTATATTTATTTTGATGCTTCTATTTTTTATCAACTTTTTAAAAAGAAATTTCTATGCATTCTTGATCTGAAAGTGAGATTCACACACATATACACATGTTTACTGACAGAAAACAGTTGAAGAGCTTTTAAAAACAAGAAATAGATTTTTAAAACTATAATAATAAGTAGATTGATAATAAAACCAGAAGCTGAGTCAAATTCATTCAGTTGCTAGTTCATTCATACTCTTTCAGACCATAATCTCAGGGTACAATCATGTAATTTTTTACAAATATATGTATCTTTAAAAAGTTGTCAATTTTTCCTAAAAGTTGACAATTATGATACTTCAGTGACAATCTATTGGGAATGGATATACAAAGTCATAATTTCATAAGGACTATATAGGCTTTTTCAATAACTTGCCAATTATAAATTGGTCTGTTTTGGACTCATGTTATATAACAGTTACAGTTCCAATTTCATTCTGTTTTCTAGTCCTTCTATAATACAGCTGTTGAAATTGCTTTGAGTATTATGAAATGCTGGGGATCTTCAGCATTGCTAGAATCAAACTTGCAACCATCCCATAAATGGTTTTCATCAACCATTTACATTCACTTTCCTCAGGTCTGAATTTTGTGCTACTTTGAGTGTATTGTTTATTGTGGATTTTGTTTCTAGTCTTAATATCTTGGACTAAACCTATAGAATATTAAGAAAAGTCACTACATAATTTATTTGCCAAAATAATTCATTACTGCTAATATTTAGTAGAAAAATATGTATAAATGTCTCAATTAATTAGACTACTTGGAATTTCATAGAAAATCTTCTTACATGTATATCATAAGATTATGCCAAGTGATGAAAATCGTTGACTTGTTAGAAATGCTTAACATGATCTTTTGTGTAAGTTAAATATAATGTTGGCTGGGGTAAGGGTTCTAGAAAACCAACACAAAAAGATAACATGCTATATTTAAAAAAATAATTTTAAGTAAAGGACCATTTGATGAAAGACAAACATTCATGTTGAACCAATAAACTTACATTCATAAGTTTTGTCCATCAACATATTTAAAAAATAATCATTAAATGGCTTCAATGAACACTAAAAATTGGATTCTTGATATGACCAAGACTAATCAAATAAATGCACTGGTGATCATTCTGAAAATGGCTCCCAGGAAGTCATTTAAGGAAATTGGCATTTGCATAATTACTTGATTGATGGTTTCAGCAGTAACTTGAACTTGTAGGTTCAAGTTAATGGATTAAATGAAACAGTTACTTTTTCTATATATTCATCTTTTATGAGTAGGCACATTTTAGAAATACAAAGAGCATGAACAAATCCTTGGTTTTACAAAATGGATTTACCACAGCACATGAAGATATTTAAAATAGTGTTACTGGCAGACTATGTCCCACTTAAACAGTCTCGAAATAACTTTCAGGTGTAAGAAATAGGAGACTGTAAGAGTGAGCTAATACTTTGTTTATGAAAAAAGGTTAAATATTCATAAAAACTATAACCAACAGGTGACCTTAAAATTTGTAATAACAGCTTTCTATAAGAACATGGCAAAATGTTTATTGACTCGAAGTATTGGAAAGCTATTATTAGCACTACATGATTTTTTTAATGTAAAATTTAATAGATTAGTGTCATTTATTATCTATTTTTCATAGCACAGCTAGAGTCAAAGAGCAAGAGAAAGATAACCAATTTTATAGATAATACTTAGAGTTTCCAGATGAAGTGAGAAATGTAAAATATTGGATCTCTTGATCCAAAGTTTCTTCTAGCTTCCAAAGGTCTCTTGTCAGCTCCTAAAAATACTTGATTCTTTGAAAGTAAATATTTCTAGGCTTATTTGTCTTTTTGATTTCAGTTTTTCACTGTATTGAACTGAGATGCTTAACTATCTCTACAGGTTCTTGAAAGGAAATTATGGAATTTATTTGTTTTATGTCTATCCCTCATTCTACCTCACCCAAGGAGGTGAAGGAGGTAAAGAATAGGGCCCTGGGCTCTCCAAACTCTTTCTCCACCAAATATAATCCCAATGTCTTCTCTTTCTTCTCATGTATTATATGGTTTAGACATTGGGGTATGATATATAGTTTTGATCAAAGATAATCATCTTTGGTATACTCAAGCAGATGTTGGTGTCGTGCCTGCACAACCTGTAGAACCATGAGCCAAATTAAATCTCTTCTCTTTATAAATCGCCCAGTCTCAGGTGTTTCTGCATAGCAACACAAGGACGGATTAACACATAAGTCTAGTGAAATATATTTTGCAGTTTGGTCCTGCTCATAGGATAAAATAGAACTGAATCTAGGAGTTACACTTCTGACTAGGTTCTCCTCTTATCCCTCACTAAAGCAGCAGTAAATCCAAGATAACAAGAATCTGTTCTATAGATTTCAGATCATCTTTTTTAAGAGTTTTTTCAGTCTTGGTCCCCCACATTACAGGAATGTTTAGGCAGAAACTCTCCAAAGCTGCCATTCATGTCCTTTATTGGAACAACCATCTGCATCTGTACACTGGTACATCTGTGTTACCCAGATCCCGTGTTACATGGATGTCACATTTCTAGTATAAACAAGTGCACTCTAGACTCTATTCCTAGAGCCAGAGGACGTGTCCCTTTTGATAAACAGTGACAAAAGTGTAGAAGAAATGTTGATAAATGGAGCAGTAGATAATAGAACAGCAGTCCCTTAATATTTATTCATAATTCCTGAAATAAATTTTGCTAGAGACTCTTGTTAATATGAGATAAAATATTTAACTTGATTCGAGATCTGTCATATAATACAAGGACTATGTAGATGCTTTAGAAACCATTGGCCTAGATAATATTTAAGAGATGGCGAGGCTATGAAAGAAAGAATATTCAGTTGTTGTTTTTTTCTTTTTAACATTTTTCACATTGTAGTGCAGAGTGTGGCTTCATTACTTTATCTTGTTTGAATGAACAAAACTTGAGAACAGCTATGTCCAGTAATGTGAATAGTTTATAACAATAAATTCTAGAAACTTTGAAAAAATTATCTTCTCAAAATTTAGTCTTCTGATGGTAAATTGAGAAGTTCATTGTGCATTTTCAGATAAACTTGAATACACAGAATAAGGAGACAAAGAATTTATTGCAGTTTTGGGAAATCTGAATAATGGTAGAAATCTGCTAACTCTTCTTTTGGAAAGACAGAGTATTCCTTCGAATGAAGACTTAGGACGGATATTTTTACATCACAGTATTATGCTCACTGCCTGTCATTCCGGTTTGATTATTACTTTTGGGGGGGAGAAAATTTTCAAGGCTTTTCGGTGTTTGAGTTCCCAAATAAATTTCACATACTCTAGAATGCATTTGTTTTATTCTTTGACATTTCATTGATTAGCTGTAACATATTAGTCCTGTTTAATATATATTTATACTAACATATGCCTTCTTTTGAGAGTGTATGTTTGTAGTGTAGTCCCATTGTGTACATTCTTATAGGCATGTAGCTGTTTCTACATTCATTTGTGATTTTTGGCATCTGTGTACATTCACATGTGTTGGCACATACACTAGTCAAAATATGTGTGCCTGTATCTCTGCATCCCTGTCAGGTATGTATACATATATCCATATTCACGTATTAACCTTATAATGTAATCTATCAGCATGTACACACCGGAGTCAAATATGCTGTATATTTACTGGGATTTTTACTTCTGTTTAAACTACTGCCAAAATTAAATAAACAATTATTCTAAAAAGCACTAGATAACTCCCTATTGGTGTTTGAAGCCCCAGTGTACTTACTGTTGTCTCATATATCAGTGCAGGATTTCCCCAGCTACCAAAGCTGCCATTTGATTCAGATACTCACATCTGCCTAACATGTGCTTCCAGTTGGGGAGTTACATTTGGAGCTATTTATTAGATGCTCAAAGAGAGATTTCCTTTAATCGTTAGTAAACACACATAGCCTAGAGGAATTTTATACATTATTCTGATAGTAATGAAAGTATTTTTTAGTTGGATGCAAATGAAGGAAATATGTCAAATGACTTACATATCTGGCATTACTAAAAATAATTTTCAAGTGTATTATAGAGATAATAACTTAGATACAATGTTAAGGAAAGTAAAATATTTCATTTGCCTCCAATAACAATAAAGGAAATGTTCTTCTGATAGGAATTAACCTCAGATATTTTTAGATATGATCTAATTTTTTAAAATGATGATACATTTGAAACCAATGTCTGCTTATAGTAAACACAGTACTTTGTTTATATAAAACCAACAATGCATTAAAATGTTGCCTATTTGTGTGTTTTATTTGAAATTTCAGTTAATGGTAGTCCAGTCTATTTCAATAATTTTAAGAACACAACACTGACTCTTTCATGGTGTAACCCACCAAAGTCTCTTAGCTTTAACCTGAGGTCTAGTATGTGTTATATAATGTCCATTACAACTAGGTAACCAACTAAGTTGTTATTTATCTCTATTCCATATAATATAACATCTCCAGTTTTTCCCTAAGTATACATAAATGATGTAGCTTACTAATACTCTCTTTAAAGTTGTCTTAAGTACATTCTTTGGACAAAAGGATGCTAGGTGTGGTCGTAGCTTCTATCAGAGGGCCTTGGAAATCTTCCTGAGCATGGGTCTCTGTTTGCCATCTTGAAATAAACTCCTCAGCAAGATTCCTCAAGTCAGCTTATCCAATAGTGATTTATATGCATACTTAGATCCAAACATGTAGGAGGTACCTATACACACCAGAAGTGGTAAAACATAACGATTATAAACAAAGGCATTGGAATCAGACTTCTTGGGGATTTTCAGTTCAACTACTCATTAACTACACAACCTTAAACACCTTATTTATCCATTATGTGCCTCCGTTTGGTAATTTTTAAATTGAGAATAATAAAATGTCTATTTAATAATTATAGCAGGCATCTACTTGAATATTAAAGAAGATAATTTGAGTAGAACACTTGGATCATAGTAAACCTTCAATACATATTAGCCATTGCTATATATGTGGTTATGTAACATGCATACACACGTGAACGGAAACATAAATGTGAAATTTTGCACAAGAATGTAATATGCATCCACCTATGACTATAAATCATTCAGTGTTTATGCATAAATGCACATATTTTATGTGTCCTTATACAAAAAGATCACATTTACATATGTGTAAAAGACATCTATGAATATATGTATAATATACAAGCTTTCATGCTTTAAGAATATTATGTAAATGTTCATAACTACTTAATTATTTGCAAGAAAAATTACCTTATATAATTAGGCGTTGTACTCATATCACATAAGGTGAATGAATCAAAGATATTGTGATCGTCCTTGTAAAATCCCTACACCTGTGGCATCAAATGAATCTTCATTCATTTGTGTTGTGAATAACAAAGTCTAATACAAACTATAATTTTGATTACTTGTATTTTAAGAATTATACAATTTTGCTCTGTTCTACAACTTTTTCCTACTTAGTGAGTGATATTGGAGAGAAAATGATAATTTATATATTTATTTTTCATAGCTAAGGGATATAAATTTTAATGAGACAGATCTTAGTCCATAATTGCAATTAGAAGAAAGATTATTTTTTTAACTCAGTAAGCATGTGAGCACTGTTCTGAAGTTTCAGGTTCAATTTGATGTTTATATACCAATATAAAAATACACATTTCAGATCATCTCTTAACTTTCCTAGATTCTAGATTCTTAGGAAGACTTCTATACAATAATAACTGGAATATTTAAAATATTAATAAAGCCATTATATAGCTACAATTTATATTTTATGGTAGAAAAAATTCAACTCGCATTCATGCATTTTGAATTGATATTTTATTTTCTGGTTTTTTTTTTTTTGTTTTTGTTTTATTTTGAGACGGAGTCTCGCTCTGTGCCCCAGACTGGAGTGCAGTGGCTCAATCTTGGCTCACTGAAAGCTCTGCCTCCCAGGTTCATGCCATTCTCCTGCCTCAGCCTCCTGAGTAGCTGGACTACAGGTGCCTGCCACCGCGCCTGGACAATTTTTTGTATTTTTAGTAGAGACGGGGTTTCACCATGTTAGCCAGGATGGTCTCGATCTCCTGACCTTGTGATCCGCCCGCCTTGGCCTCCCAAAGTGCTGGGATTACAGGCGTGAGCCACCGCGCCCGGCCTGATATTTTATTTTCTTATTTGGGAAATTAAAGCATTAGCTTTTCTTTGAAATTTTTTTTACTACTGCTTTGAGGTTATAAAGCCATTGAAATCTTTGTCTATCCCTGCACCCTTTTTTAAAGGAACACATGTAAATACACTTCTTTCTCATGTGAATGAACATTTTTAAAAATGAAATTTCATTTGAATGTTTAGAATTTAGAAATCCCGCCAGTCTCCTAAAATAAAAAGCTTTATACTTCTTGAACTGCTCAAGTAGCCTTTTATGTTATAGCTGCACTTACAATCCTGACCTTTCAAAGTATTTATGGGCCAGTACCCATAATGACTTTTAAATTTCAAGTCAGGTCATGATACTCTTCTTGTTAAAACTTCCAATGGCTTCCCATCTCACTGAGAATTTGATTGAAATTGATTACATATTTTAACACAAAAGATTTTTGCTTTGGCCTGCTAGGCCCTCTTAGACCTGCCCACCTTTCTGGGGCCTCACCTGATTCCATTCTTTTTATGGCTCCTTCTGCTTATACTGCCCTCTCTTCTGTGTCTTGAATTTGCTTGGAAGTCTCTGCCTTAGGACCTTTGCTTTTAATATTCTTTCTTAAAACTTCTTACTCTGAATGTTTATTTATCTCACTCTTTCTACTCTATACTCATGTAACACTTTATATTTTGAGAGAATAGCTCTATCCAAAAGAGCGCCACTAACTCCTGCACCCCACGACCACCGTTTGTTATACATTTAACTTACACACTTAACTTGCTTTATTTGTCTTTATAGTAATACCTACCTGACATTAAATACATATGTATAGTTGTTTATTTATTTACAAACACTCTCATCTCTAAAATGTATTGTGCTCCATAAGATTAGGAGCTTTGTTTTATTTACTGCCATGTCCACAGCGGTCTGACACAAATTAGTTGTTCAACAAATATTGGTTGAATAATTTAATTAACAACTCACCTTCTCACTAGCTTCAATACTTCTCTGTCATGACAGTGAGGTAGGCATCACTCAAACTAGAATAACAAGGCCTTAAGCTCGGGCCATGGCGCTGCCACTTTCGGAGGTATTAGCCTTGTGACCTTCAGCAAGCCTCTCAGAAAATATCTGGCATTTTAAGAATTCATGAGTGCTAGAGTTGTATTTGTCCCCTCCAAATCACCACAAATACTCAAGAAACTCACTACTTAAAGGGGAACATAAAGTGATTGATACTGAATATAATATCAAACAGAAGGGAGCCATAACATCGTAAAAAGAATGATACAAAGATTGAAACAAGCATATGTAGTTGTTACTTTTAAATAATTATACAAGTTAACAAGATTAAATTCAATTTTAATTTAATTCAAGGGTTTTAATGATTTGCCCAAGATGATGTGAAAGTAGAACCAGTACTCCTAATGGGGAAGCCAGTGTTGAGTTAGCGACATACCGAATCAGACTAACGTGAGAAAAGAGTTACAAAAAACGATATACATCCTTAGGACACATCCTGAAGTTACCAAAGTGTATTTCTGGGGCTAGAGCTCAGGACTTTGCATTTATATAATACTCTTTATCCAAGCCTAAGTATTCTAACATTTAAGAGCCACTGCCCTGTGCTACTTCTGTAAGTATTACTCTCTTAGGTTGGAGAATGTACTGATTCTCCCTTTATATGAACTCTCTCTAGTTATCCAAATGTGCTCCGAAGAAACCAAAAGCTAAGTACTTAGAGCTACTTATTAAAGAAATTATATCACCTGGCAAAACTGGCAGTTTTTCAGCCAGTGTTATAGTACAGTTGCTTTTCTCCCCAATTGTGTCCTAACTTTTAATTATCTTGCCAGGTTGTCATCAGATTTTCAGATTGACAACCACGCGTAAGAATTAGCACAACAGTTAACCTTAGGCCTGCTTTAAAGGCTGGTCATTGACTGGCATCCTGGAAACTTAAATTTCAGGAGAGTTCCCACAGTGTCCTTACAGATCAGAGTGGCTCACTCTTCCTAAAAAGTTGATGCAAAACAATATGGCTTTTGCTGAATATCTGCTTTCCTTTTAGGAGTCTGGAATTTTCTACCTGCTAAGTAGAGGGTTAACTATAAGTGGTCCCCAATATAAACCCTGAGCACTGAGTCTCGAATGAGCTTCACTGGTAGACAAGACAACTCAAAAATAAAATACTTGGGAATATACCTAAACAAGGAGATGAAAGACTGTTAGAAGAAAAACTACAAAACACTTTTGAAAGAAATTACAGAAGACACAAAATCTTGTGTTTTCATAACTCATTGCTGGAGGAGATAAGTGAGTAGTGCATCCTGTGTGACAACACTGAAGGAGGACGCTTACGACTCTTGTAAGATTATGCTTGGTTGCCTTGCACTTTTTCTTTTCCTGATTTTGCTTTGTATTCCTTCACTATAACAAATCAACCATGAATATGACTATATGCTGAATCCTGTAGGGCCCCTAGTGAATTATCAAATATGGAGGTGATCTTGAGGATCCGCAACATGGCAACTTAATGGCTTGTTTCTTCTTTCATTCTGAGCATAAAAGCTGTCCAAGGCAGTAACTGAAGGTAGATAATACTAATTATTATAATAATATTATTACCTGAAGTACTAAATGGCTGTCACAGGACCTAGGCAGCAGCATATTTGAAGTGTGATTCTATTATTTCTTTGCCATTGTCAGATTTTTAGGTATTGTGATTTTATTTCTCCTTAAAATATAAAGAGATTCGGACATGATGCTCTACTTTATGTGTTACAGGAATGTCTGCATTGTTTTCTTGAATGGGAGTAGTGAGTACTACACATAAACTTTATTATGAAAAAGGGATTAGAGAAGGAAGTAAACTTCAGAAGCTAGAAGTTTGCTTCCACCAAGTGCAGAGATGAAATATTGAAGCAACAATTTCACTTTCTCACTGATTATAATAGAAATAGTAAGTAAAGTTTCAGGATACTTTATACAGGATACAAAATCAGTGTACACAAATCTGTAACACTGCTCTACACCAACAGTGACCAAACTGAGAACTAAATCAATAACTCAACTCCTTTACAATATTTGCAAAAAAAAAAACTTGGTAATATATGTAACCAAGGAGGTGAAAGACCATTAGAAGGAAAACTACAAAACACTGCTTAAAGAAATTATAGAAGACACAAACAAATGGAAACACATCCCATGCCCGTGGGTGGGTAGAATCAATTTTGTGAAAATGACCATACTGCTAAAAGGAATCTACAAATTCAGTGCAATTTCCATAAAAGTACCATTATAATTCTTCAGAGAACTAGAAAAAACGATCCTAAAATTCATATGGAACCACAAAAGAGCCTGTGTAGCCAAAGCAAGACTAACTAAAAATAACAAATCTAGGGGCATCACGTTACCTGACTTCAAACTATACCATAAGGCCATAGTCACCAACACAGCATGGTATGATATAAAAATAAGCACATAAACCAATGGGACAGAATAGAGAATCCTGAAATAAAGCCAAGTACTTACAGGCAACTGATCTTCAACACAGCAAGCAAAAACAGAAAGTGGGGACACATCCTATTAAACAAGTGGTTCTGGGATAATTGGCAAGCCACATGTAGAAGAATGAAACTGTATCCTCATCTGTCACTTTATACAAAAATCAACTCAAGATGGATCAAAGACTTAAATCGAAGACCTGAAATCATAAAAATTCTAGAAGATAACATGAGAAAAAAAACATTTAGATATTGGTTTAGCCAAAGACTTGGTGACCAAGAACCCAAAAGCAAATACAACAAAAAACAAAGATAAATAGATGGAACTTAACTAAAAAGCTTTTGCACAGCAAAAGAAATAATCAGCAGAGTAAGCAGACAACCCACAGAGTGGGAGAAAATCTTTGCAAACCGTGTATCCAACAAAGGACTAATATCCAGAATCTACAAGGAACTCAAACCAGTCAGCAAGAAAAAAACAATTCCATCAATAAGTGGGCTAAGGACACGAATAGACAATTCTCAAAATAAGATATAAAAATGAACAAAAACATACAAACAATGGTCAATATGACTAATTATCAGAGAAATGCAAATCACAGCCATAATGTGATACTACCTTACTCCTGCAAAAAAAAAAAAAAAAGTCCATAATTAAAAAATCAAAAAATAATAGATGTTGGCATGGATGTGGTGAAAGGGAACACTTTTACATTGCTGGTGAGAATGTAAACTAGTACAACCACTATGGAAAACAGTATGGAGATTCCTTAAAGAACTAAAAATAGATCTACCATTTGATGCAGCAATCTTACTACTGGATATCTACCCAGAGGAAAAGAAATCATTATATGAAAAAAGACATTTACATACATGTTTATAGCAACACAATTCACAATTGCAAAAATATAGAACCAGCCCAAATGCCCATCAATCAATGAGTGGATAAAGAAAATATGGTATATGAATATACCACAGAATACTACTGCAACCATAAAAAGGAATGAAATAATGTCATTTGCAGCAAACTGGATGGAGTTGGAGACTATTATTCTAAATAAATTAGTTATAAATAAATTTTATAAAATTGAAATTTAAAAAAATAAATTAACTCAGGAATGACAACCAAATGAACAAACATTGTGTCTTCTCACAAGTGGGAGCTAAGCTGTGAGAATGCAAAGGTCTAAGAATGATACAATTGACTTTGTGTACTCAGGAGGAAGCGTGAAGTGGGGGTGAAGGATAAAAGAGTACACGTTGGGTACAGTGTACACGGATCAGGTGATGGGTGCACCAAAATCTCAGAAATCATTACTAAATAACTTATCCTTATTTCCAAACACCACTTCTTTCCCAAAAACCTACTGAAATTTAATAATGGTAATTGGCAGTGTACTAGCTAATGCAGAAGACAGCAAAAAACCTGAACTCAGACCATTTATTAACTAAATCAGTGTTGGCCTCAGACCCTTCTGCATTTACAAGGATGATAAGAAAGTACAGCTAGGTTGGAATTCAGTAGAAAAGTTGCTATTTTGTGAATGTTAAGCATAAATAATATTCTAAAAGTGACTTTAATTTCAACATCAAAAAATACTCTTCTGAAGTAATATATTTCTGAATTAATATAATAACCTAAATATTTAATAGACGGTATAATAACTAAAGAAAAATTAAAAACAAAAGCATGTAATTTATTTGCTCTTACAGTATTCTAATTCTGAAGTTTAAACTCATCACCTGGCATCCCATCACTCTATTTGGCTCATGGGGCTTAAGTAACATTGGCCTTCTTGGTTATTGTTGATTGCTTCAAGTTGCTTTTCCTTGGAGCCTTTGCCCTTGCAGTTCCTCCTACCAGAAGGTTTTTCCTCCATTTATTTATGTCTGTGCTCAATTGCCACCCCATCAGTGAGATTTTCCCTGACCCCTTATTTAAATCAAATCACCCTCTCTTGTACCTCTTAATCCCCATACACTGTGTCATTTCATTCAAAATTTATCCGTTCCATATTTGTTTTATTGATGCAAGGATTATTGCAATGGTTGGTAAGAAAAATAAATAATGGATTTTAAAATACACATATAGAATTAAACTTTGAGCTTACACAATTTTTGTAAAACTATTTTCTGAATCAGATTTGTGTTGCATTCTATTTGCTTTAGTGGTGTATTGAGTGCCAGACATATAAAATCTGTAAGTAATTTTGTAAGTCAAATTGTCTCCTTCTTATTGAAAGTTCTACAGGAAGCCAAATGACTATAATAAATTTGTATAAGTCTAGGGAAATCTAACAAGAAAAACATCAAAACAACCACAATCGGTATTCCATCACCACTGACAGCTACATTTTGTTGATTCTTCATTACAAGCTCTAAACACTGTGGTAAGTTTTTAAGATATATTACTTTATGTAATTTTTCTAGAAGTTTTATTTCTAATTTATATTTAGAGAATGTAAGGTTTGTAGCAGCATAAAACCTGTTCAAACTCAATGTCACACAGCAGTAAGTAATAGAAACGGGACACAATCTCCAATTTCTGCTGAGTCCTATGACTGAAATATTATCCACCCTTGCTCTTTTGCTTCTCTACTTATTACCACATGACAGTCTGCACACCCATGATGTGATTTACGATTGGCATAACTGCTTACAGGATAAATCTGCATGTTTCTTTCCTAGCCAATTCCTATTTCTTGTAATGAGATACTATTTCTAAAGACTCTGACAACTCAGAAGAAGTAATACTCATCTGCATGAAATTCCTGCAAGTCACAGTGTGTGGTTAAAGTTCGTGGTGCAAGCTATATTTTGTTCTTCGGATGTAATAACCTTATTTTCATTTTCCTTTGATGGGGCAGTCCACCCATAATTGCTATTTTCTGTTTACCTGAGATCTGACAATGTCTTCCTTACCTTCTTGTTTCTCTAAAAAGTTTAAGTAGTACAAACACAAAGGACATTTGACTGACCTTGCCCTATAATGAATTTCATAACAAAGGAGAATCAAATGTTTCATTTGTTAATGTTTGACACTTGTTTCACCTTCCAGTTGTAATCAAACTAAAAAGGGGATTTTTTATATTTCATTTCCTCTTTCAGATTCATTTTACAAGTCATGCTTGAAATGTAATTTCCTCTGTGTTGTATTATAGCAGAATCCTTCTTGGAAGGAGTTCAAATTTGAGGGTGGGTAGAGACTGAGATGTTAGCAACTGATGTCTTTTCTTTGTAGATACTCAACACTCGCACTTGGAATGTGAAAGAATTGGTTCTGATAATAAGGAAGTTCGTATTTTCTAGTCTGTTTGTTCAGTGACATATTTTAAACACAGTATTTTCTACATAGTATCTATACTAAAATCTACACAGTATTTTCTACATATATCTACATATATCTATATAACAGGGTGCTGTTACTATCCCTGATTGTTCCTCCTATATGAATAGGAATATTATAACCCAAAACATATGTCAACTCTGTGCCACCTTTTTCCACAAAATTATATTTGACAACATATCTAAGCATTCCTTGATGGCCTGTCCTTGCCAATGCTTGGAAAATAAATATTTAAAATTAAATTGCTGAATAAAAATCTAGTGTTATGGAAGAGACAAATTGAACAATTACCCTCCAGTTGCAATCTTGGATTACTTTCTATTTCACACTAATAAGGGATTTCATACTGATTCTTGACCTCATATACTTCTTTCCCCTTTATTTGCCATTATTAAGCTTCATCAGGATAATCTTTGTAACATTTCTTAATTGTGTCCTCAAATGTATGTTTCTGCTGTCACTATAGAGTTTCTTTCTTTCTTTTTTTTTTTTAATCAGTCTTCTGCATTATTGGGCTAACTTAAATCTAATTCCTCAACCTTGGACTTGGCAAAGTCTCCTTTGGATCGCTAAACCATACACATCTATAGTCTATAATCCTACTAGACATATATTTCTGAAACACATTTGACCATACATTTGCTTATTTTAAAAATTTTCAAGGATTACCAAAATTTGCAGTAATGCTCTTCAAACTTTTGTACCATAATATAATGAACTGCAGATAACATTGATAGTTTACTGGAGGTATAGACAGAAGCAATTAACTGTACATGAAAAACTTCATTTGTGTCCCCTAATTAATTTTAATAACTCATGTGATATGGTTTGGATGTGTTCCCACCCACATCTCATCTTGAATTGTAGCTCCCGTAATTCCCATGTGTCATGGGATGAACCCGGTCAGAGGGAATTGAATCATGGGGGTGGATCTTTCCTATGCTGTTCTTGTGATAGTGAATAAGTCTCATGAAATCAGATGACTTTATAAAGGAGAGTTCCCCTACACAAACTCTCTTGCCTGCCGTCATGTAAGATGTGATTTTGCTTGTCATTCACCTTCCACCACAATTGTGAGATGAGGCCTCCCCAGCCATGTGGAACTGATTCCATTAAATATCTTTCCTTTATAAATTACCCAGTCTCAGGTATGTCTTTCCTAACAACATGAGAACAGACTAATACACCATAAGATACTTTTTATCTCATGATAAAATTTGTTTTAAGCAGAATTTGTTTTAATATTAAAGTTATCTCTAAAGTCACTCAATATGGAATAACTTAGTCATTTTGATTTCCTTCTTTACTTTCTGAAGAATCTAAGTTTTGGCTTCCTGAAGCATAATTTCATCTCTGTTATTACAGTTATCATATTTATTTATCAATTCACTACTATTGTAAAACAAACAACCACAAAATCCTAGTGTCATATTGTAATAAGTATATATCCCTATGTGTTTTTGGTTAAGGATTGGCTTTGAGGGGTTAATATGTTTTAAGTGACAGGCCCCACTTAGTTTAGTTCCTTGCTGTGCATAAGCTCTGATCCACACACATGAATTAATTCTGAGGCCCAGATTCAAGCAGATACCACAAAAAACTTGGAAGACCTTTCTTTTTTTTCTCTCTTTTATTTTTATTTATTATTATTATTATTTTTTTTTTTGGCAGTGGCAGAGGCACAAGAGGACAAGCCCCACTGCATAAGGACACTTCAAGCCTTTATGTACAAACATCAATGAAAATCTCATTGTCAAAGTCCAAACGCTGGGCTGTTTATAAATTTAGTTGAACTTATATTTCATTATATGAGACAACATTAATCTCAGGGTGATGTTCATTCTCTTTTTAGATTAAAAATATAAATTAATAGACTTCTGTGGGAAATTGTAGAATTAAGGATAATTTTTAAATGCTCCAGTGCCCCCCCCACACACAAACATGTATATATGATTATACATTTTCAAAAACTGTTTATAAATATTTTTATGTATTAATAGCCTTTTTCTTCTATATCAGAATTCATGTAGAATAAATTCTAAGTTCTTTGGACCACAGGGAGCAATTTAGCAAGATCGAGTTTTGCACTTAACAGAGAATGGACCCAACTTTAATTATTATAAGATCTTAGCCTTAATGATCTTGACTGCATTTTATCGTTTTAGACTTCCCTTGATTTTTATTGCTGGTCATTGAACATGAGCCAATGACTCACAAGATTCTCTGTGACATAGATAGTAGTTCTTTTTCAAACATTTATATCACCAAAACATCTAGGATAATTATTACCTCTCAGCAACAGGTCAAATTAGCAAAATGTCATTAATGTAATAGGAAATTATAATCCCCTGCGTATTCCCTTATTTTATGTCACATTCAACTTAATCATAGCCATTGAGAAAAAGGAGATTAATTTAATGACCACATATATATTCCTTAGCTACATCCTACAAATTACAGACAGTACAAAGCTTTTTCATGATTCTAGAGTTTTCTTTATTTAAAAAGTTTTCTATCACATGATGATTGCCTTATAATTAGTCTCAGTCTTTGTATTCTTTTATCATATAAAGAATACTGGTATCTGAATTTAATTTAATATAAGACTCAACTTAGCAGAATTTTAACCAATTTTCTGATATCCATTAGGAATACCCCCTGGTGCTTGTACTAACATATTAAGAAGATCCTTCAGTATATTCACCCATATCAATTAATGTGATTGATATATTTCTTGCTTCTTGGTATAACTTTCCTAGCATTCATTTATACGAATATACCTAAAGTTACTAGTCATCAAGCGTTAATGAAATCTTGTCAATATTTTTCTTAAATAATCTATCATCTCCTTGTCAGACATTGAAATTTCCCCATGAATGACCTGGGAAATGATTCCATTTATCATCTAAAGATGATGAGGGGTAATAATCTGGTTCGTGAAGAGGTTACCTTCTCTAGCTGGCCATTTGCTCCAGGTGAGATAGTTGTAGGTCTTCTAGCAAGTGTAACTAGCCACATAACACAAAAGAGAGTGACTTTTTTGCGGGGGAGGGAGGGTATGCCTGGGAAGGAAACTTTAGTCAATTAAGTGACTGATAACATTTAGAATTCATTCAAGTTACTACGTTTTAATTTTTATAAACTCGCTGTTTTTCTACACCTCTCTAACCTTCATTTGAAGGTTTTGACAAGTCTGTTATTAATTTAATATTGTAACAGAGCAAACTAGAGGGGGAAACTATAACTTTTTACTGATTTCAGGCTGATCTGGCCTGTGGCAATGAGATGTACACTTAAAAATATTAATATTTTTATTCTAGTTAAGAAACTTTCTAATCTTTTGTTCATGCCTTGATCAGAGAATTAAAACTTGATTATTTCTTATTTAACTTTAAGTTAAGGGGTACATGTGCATGTTTGTTATATAGGTATACTTTTGTCATGGGGGTTTGTTGTACAGATTATTTTGTCACCCAGATATTAAGCCTAGTATCCATCAGTGATTTTTCCTGATCTTCTCCCTCCTCTCAACTCTCCACCCTCTGGTAGGCCCCAGTAAGTGTTGTTCCTCTCTACGTATCATGTGTTCTTATCACTTAGCTCTGACTTATAAGTGAGAACATGAAGTATTCGGTTTCCCATTCCTGTGTTTGTTGGCTAAGGATAATGGCCTCCAGCTGCAACAATGTCCTGGCCAAAAAAAAAAAAAACATGATCCTGTTTTTTTTTTTTTTTTTTTTTAATGGCTGAATTGTATTCTGTGGTTATATATGTACCACATTTTCTTTATTCAGTCTATCACTAATGGACATTTAGGTTGATTCTGTGCCTTTGCTATTGTGAATAATGCTACAGTGAACATACGCATGCATGTGTCTTTATAATACAATATTTTATATTCCTTTGAGTATATACTCAGTAATGGAATTACTGCATCAAATGGTATTTCTGTTTTTAGGTCTATGAAGAATTTCCACATTTTCTTCCACAATGCTTGAACTAATTTACACTCCCATCAACAGTGTATAAGCATTCCTTTTTCTCCACAACCTCACCACATCTGCTATTCTTTGACTTTTAATAATAGCCATTCTGACTGGTGTGAGATGGCATCTCATTGTGGTTTAGATTTTCATTTCTCTAATGATCAGTGATTTTGAGCTTTTTTTCATATAATTGTTGGCTGCATGTATATCTTCTTTTGAAAAGTGTCTGTTCATGTCCTTTGTCCCCTTTTTAATTGGACTGTCTTTTTCTTATAAATTTGTTTAAGTTCCTTATAGATGCTGAATGTTAGACTTCTCTAGATGCATAGTTTGCAAAAAAAAAAAAAAAAAAAAATCCCATTCTGTAGGTTATCTACTAACTCTATTGATGGTTTCCTTTGCTGTTCAGAAGGTGTTTAGTTTAATTAGATCCCACTTGTCAATATTTCCTTTTGTTGCAATTGCTTTTGGTTTCTTCATTATAAAAGCTTTGCCCCGTTACTGTATCCAGAACTGGTATTGCTGAGGTTGTCTTCCAGGGTTTTTATAGTTTGGGTTTTAAATTTAAGTCGTTGATCCATCTTGAGTTAATTTTTGTATATAATGTAAGGAATAAGTTCAGTTTCTATCTTCTGCATATAGCTAGTCAGTTATCCCAGTACCATTTATTGAATAGGGACACCATTGCTTGTTTTCATCATATTTGTCAAAGATCAGATAATTGTGAATGTGTGGCATTTTTTCTGGTTCTCTTTTGTGTTCCATTGGTCTTCGTGGTTTTTTGTTTTTGTTTTATTTTAAACAGTACCATGCTGTTTTGGTAATTGTAGCCCCGTAGTGTAGTATGCAGTCAAATAGCATGATGTCTCCAGCTTTGTTCTTTTTCTTAGGATTGCCTTGTATATTCAGGCTTTTTATTGATTCCATATGAATTATGTATTTTTTCCAGTTTGTTGTGGGAAGTCAGGGACCCCGAATGGAGGGATCAGTTAAAGCTGAGGCAGAAGAACATAAATTGTGAAGATTCCATGGGCATTTATTAGTTCCCTCAAATTAATACTTTTGTAGTTTCTTAACTGCCTGTCTTTATTGTAATCTCTGTACATAAATTGTGAAGATTTCATGGACACTTATCACTTTGCCAGTCAATACCCTTGTGATTTCCTATGCTTTAATCTCTTTATCCCGTCATCTTCCTAAGCTGAGGAAGATGAATGTCGCCTCAGGACCCTGTGATGATTATGTTAACTGCACCAATTGTTTGTAAAGCATGTGTGTTTGAACAATATGAAATCTGGGCACCTTGAAAAAAGGAACAGGATAACAGCAATGTTCTGGGAACAAGGGAGATAACCTTAAACTGACTGCCAGTGAGCCAGATGGAACAGAGCCATATTTCTTTTCTTTCAAAAGTAAATAGGAGAAATATTGCTGAATTCTTTTTCTCAGCAAGGAACATCCCTGAGAAAGAGAATGCGCCCCTGAGGGTAGGCCTATGAATGGCCCCTGTAGGGGTGGCTGCCTTTTATGGTTGAAGCCAAACGGATGAAATAAGCCCAGGTCTCCTGTAGCGCTCCCAGGCTTTTAGGATGAGGAAATTCCCACCTAATAAATTTTGGTCAGACAGATTGTCTGCTCTCAAACCTGTTTCCTGATAAGATGTTATCAATGACAATGCGAGCCTGAAACTTCATTAGCAATTTTAATTTTGCAACATCTGGTGGTCCTGTGATCTTGACCTGCCTCCACTTGCTTTGTGATGTTTTATTACCTTGTGAAGTATGTGATCTCTGTGATCCACACCCTATTGGTGCACTCCCTCCCCTTTTGAAAATCACTAATAAAAACTTGCTGATTTTATGGCTCAGAGAGCATCACAGAATCCGCCGACCTGGGATGTTTTCCTTGGACACCCAGCTTAAAAATTTCTCTTTTGTACTCTTTCCCTTTATTTCTCAAACTAGCCGAGATGCTTAGGGAAAAGAACCCACGATAAGTATCAGGGGTGGGGTTTCCCTGATAGCAGTTCTATGAAGAATGTCAATGGTAATTTAATAGGAATAGCACTGAATCTGTACATTGTTTTTGGCAATATGGCTATTTTAATGATACTGCTTCATCGTAACCATGAGCATGGAATGTTTTCCATTTGCTTGTGTCATCTCTGATTTCTTTAAGCAGTGTTTGGTAGTTCTTGCAGAGATCTTTCACTTCCCTCGTTACGTGAATTCTTACGTGTTTTTCTTGTGTGTGTGTGTTTGGCCATTGTGAATGGGATTGTGTTTCTGATTTTGCACTTAGCTTGACTGTGTATAGTAATATTAGTAATTTTTGCACATTGATTTTGCATCCTTGAGAGTTTGCTGGAGTTCTTGATAAGAACTTAAGGAGCTTTTGGCTGAGAGTATGGGGTTTTCTGCCTCAATTTCAGAGCTCACTGTTTGCAGATCATATTTTCTGCAAACAGGAATAGTGTGACTTCCTCTCTTGCTATTTAGATGACCTTTCTTTTCTTCTACGGCCTGATTTACCTGGCCAGGACTTCCAATGTTATGTTCAATAGGAGTGGTGAGACAGGGCTTCCTTGCCTTGTTCTGGTTTTCAAGGGAAATGTTTCCAGTTTTTGTCCATTCAATATGATGTTAACTGAGAGTTTCTCATAGATGGCTCTTATTATTTTCAGGTATGTTCCTTCGATATATACCTTACTGACAGTTTTTAAAGTGAAAGTACTGTCAAATTTTATTAAAATTTGTTTCTGGACCTATTGAGATAATTATATGGTTTTTTCTTTAGTTTTGTGTATGTAATCAATCACATTTATTATTAATTTGTGTAGGTTGAACCAAGCTTACATCCCAAGTATAATGCCTATTTGACTGTGGTGGATAACTTTTTGATGAGCTGCTGGATTCAGTGTGCCCATATTTTGTTGAGGATTTTAGCTTCAATATTCATCAAGGATAATGGCCTGAAGTTTTCCTTTTTTTGTTGTTTTTGTATTTGTACCTCTACCAGGTTTTGTTATCAGGATGATGCTGGCCTCATAGAGTTAGCAGAGAAACCCTCCTTTTCAAATTTTTAGAATAGTTTCAGTAGGAATAGTACTAGCTCTTATTTATACATATAGTAGAGTTTGGCTGTCAATTCATTGAGTCCTGGGCTTTTTTTTTTTTTTTTTTTTTTTTATTGGTAAGCTATTTATTACTGCCTCAATTTCAGAGCTTATTGTTGGTCTGCTCAGAGATTCAAATTTTTCCTAGTTCAGTCTTGGAAGGGAGCATGTGTCCAGGAATTATCCATTTCTTCTATGTTTTCTAGTGTATGTGCATAGAGGTGTTCATGATATTCTCTATTGAGTATTTGTATTTCTGTGTGATCAATGATAATATCCTCATCATTTCTGATTGTTTTTTGAATCTTCTCTTTGCTTCTTTATTATTCTATCTAGTGATCTATTTTATTAATTTTTTCTTTCAAAAAATCAGTTCTTGGATTCTTTGATCTTTTGAATGGTTTTGCATATCTCAATCTCCTTTAATTAAGCTCTGATTTTAGTTATTTCTTGTTTTCTGCTAGCTTTGGGATTTGTTTGCTCTTGGTTCCCTAGTTCTTTTAGTTGTGATGTTAGGTTGTTTAGGTTAAATTGAGATCGTTCTACCTTTTTGATGTAGGCATTTTAGTGCTATAAATTTCCCTCTGAACACTGCCTTAGCTGTGTCCCAGAGATTCTCATACGTTGTATCCTTTTTGTCATTAGTTTTAAAGAACTTCCTGTTTTCTCCCTTAATTTTATTATTTACCCAAAAGTTGTTCAGGAACAGGTTATTCAATTTCCATGTAATTGTATGATTTTGAAAACTATATTATTTTTATTGTCTTTATACTCCCAATTCTGCCAGGAACAACTATCCATAGCATCATCCAACCCATGCTCCAATTCTAATGTTCATTGGCTTCTGTGATGTAATCGTAAATATGCCATCTATACTTTGCATTTTGTAGAAACTTTATTCCAAGTGATCACAAATAAATTATTCAAGTAACTATTTTTTTTACTTTATAATATCAGCCACCTTTAGCCAATACTTCACTAATAATAAATACATCACAATTTTCAAACTCATTAAAAATTCAGTCATACATTTTCATGTGTGAAGGTTCTTTTCCTCTGATTTCCTAGACTATTAAATAGCATATTTATCAGGGAAACCACAATCTTTTCAACTGGCAAATAGAGAAATAATTTTTAGGAAGATGGTCAGTACTTTATTTTTGCTTTCCAAATATGAGAGTCCATCTCACTTGTGAAACTGAAACCCAGACCCCTGAAGATAAGAAATCTGGTAAATGTAGTTTTTAGTCTTCTAGCCTATATGATAAAGGCAAATTTAGAAGGGATAGAAATAGATACCAAGAGTCAATAAACAACGTAAGTACAATTTGACTATTATTAAAGTATTTCCTTTTTTTAAATTATACTTTAAGTTCTAGGGCACATGTGCACAACATGCAGGTTTATTACATATGTATACATGTGCCATGTTGGTGTGCTGCACCCATTAACTCGTCATTTATGTTAGGTATATCTCCTAATGCTATCCCTTCCCCCTCCTCCCACCCCACAACAGACCCCTGTGTGTGATGTTCCCCTTCCTGTGTCCAAGTGTTCTCAATGTTCAGTTCCCACCTATGAGTTAGAACATGTGGTGTTTGGTTTTTTGTCCTTGTGATAGTTTGCTGAGAATGGTAGCTTGCAGCTTCATCCATGTCCCTACAAAGGACATGAACTCATCCCTTTTTATGGCTGCATAGTACTCCATGGTGTATATGTGCCACATTTTTGGGGGATGGTGCTAAATCATTAGAAATCATCCCCCATGATTCAATAACCTCCCACCAGATCCTTCCTCCAAAACCGGAAATTATAATTCGACATGAAATTTGGGTGGAGACGCAGAACCAAACCATATCATCTCCCCCTTGGCCCCTCCCAAATCCCATGTCCTTCTCACGTTGCAAAATACAATAATCTCTTTTTAACAGTCCCCCAAAGTCTTAACTCATTCAAGCATTAAGTCAAAAGTCCAAGTCCAATCCTCATCTGAGACAAATCCCTTCCACCTGTAAAATGAAAAATAAATAAAAAATAAAAAATAATTAATTAATAATAATAATAATAATAAACAAGAAGCAATGAGGTACTGGAATGTGGTAAATTCTCCCATTCCAAGTGGGAGAAATCAGCCAAAACAAAGGGGCTACAGGACCTACGCAAGTCTGAAACCTAGCAGGACAGTCATTGAATCTTAAAGCTCCAAAATAATCTTCTCTGACTCCATAGCTCACATCCATGGCACACTGATGCAAAGTGTGGCCTCCAAAGGCCTTCTACAGCTCTGCCCCTGTGGCTGCTTTCGTTGATTGACATTGAGTGCCTGTGTCTTTTCCAGGTGCACAATGCCCGCTCTTGATAGATCTACCATTCTGGGATATGGAAAACAATGGCCCTCTCCTCACAGCTCCACTAGGCAGTGCCCCAGAGGGACTTTGTGTGAGGGCTCCAATCCCACATTTTTCTCTGCATTGTCCTAGTCAAGGTTTTCCATGAGGGCTTCACCCCTATAGCACACTTCTGCCTGGCTACCCAGGTGTTTCCATACATCCTCTAAAAACATAAGCAGAGGCTCCTAAGCCTCAACTATTGCTCTCTGTGCACCCAGAAGCCCAATACCATGTGAAAACCACCAAGGCTTGGGGCTTGCACCCTCTGAAGCAATGGCCCAAGCTGTACCTTGGCCCTTTTTAGCTACATCTGGAGTTGGAGTGGCTGGGTCACAGGACTACATGTCCTGAAGCTGCACAGAGCTTGGCACACAAAACCATTCTTCCCTCCTAGACCTCCAGGCCTGTGATGAGAGAGGTTGCCTTGAAGGTCTCTGAAATGCCATGGAGGTATTTTCTCCATGCCGTGGCTATTAATTTTCAGCTCTGCTTTACTTATGCAAATTTTTGCAACCTTGAATTCCTCCCCAGAAAGTGTTTTTTTTCTTTTTTACCACATGGCCAGGCTGCAAATTTCCCTAACTTTTATGGTCTCTTTCCTTTTAACTGTAAGTTCTGGTTTCAAACCTTTTTTTTTTTTTTTTTTTTTTTGCTTATGTTAATGAACATAGGCTCTAAGAAGCAAGCAGGTCACATCTTGAACCCTTTGCTACTTCCACCAGGTACTCTAAATTTCTTCTACCGGGTACTCTAAATCATCTCTCTCAAGTACAAAATTCCAAAGATCTCTAGAGCAGGGGAAAAATACCCCCAGTCTATTTGCCAAAGCATAGCAAGAGTGGCCTTCAGTCCAGTTTCCAATAAATTCCTCATCTCCATTTGAGACCACATCAGCCTGGCCATGTCTGTTCATATCACTGTTAGCATTTTGGTCAAAAACATTCAACAAGTCTCTAGGAACTTCCAAACTTCTGTCATTTTTCTGTCTTTTTCTGAGCTCTCCAAACTCTTCCAACCTCTCTCTGTTCCCCAGTTCCAAAGTTGTTTCTGCATTTTGAGGTATCTTTATAGGAATGACCCACTTCCCTGGTACCAATTTTCTGTTTTTGTTAATTCTCACACTGCTATAAAGAACTACCGAAGACTGGATAATTTACAAAGAAAAGAGGTTTAATTGACTCACAGTTTCACAGGCTGTATAGGATGTACACATAAGATTTACTGCCACAGTAAGAACACTTCCAACTTCATTTTATAAGCACAGTTCATCTACAAGACCAATATTTAGTGTACCTTAAGGTTCTTAGACTGCAATCAGTTTTATTCATTTGTCACCCATTGTCCTTATAATGTTCTTAGAGCTGAAGCATTTGCCAGTACATAGGCATAGGAAAAGGGAAGAAATAAACATTTTCCTGCTAAGTATGGATGTGTATGTGTAAATAGGTATATCTATGCACAATTTTATGTATATAATTGTGTAAATATATATAGAGTCATATATAATATATAAATATATATTAATATATAATATGATATAATACAATTATATATATATATCATATGTACATTTCAGTATCTAAGTTAAAATCATTTCAGGTTAACAGATAGTTGTAAGAAATAATGCAGAGAGATCCTTTGCACATTTCATCCATTATCCATCGATGGTAACATCTTGTGTAAATATAGATTAATATCACAACCAGAAAATGGCACCAATAAAATTCACTGAACTGTATTCATATTTTTCTCTTGATCTTTCTTTCTTTCACATTTGGACATCTATACCATGCTAAATCTGTCTTCCAATTCATGCGTACACTATTACTTTATATTTATTTCGATCTCTGATTTCTTTAATCAGCTTTTGGAATTTTCAGAATATAAATCTTAAACAAGTTTTGGTAGATTTAAACAATACAATTTCTTTAGGTTCATAGAAAATATTATTGTGACTCCAAGTTCAGTCTATATGTCTGTTGTTGTACCAGTACCATGCTGCTTTGGTTACTGTAGCCATATATTATAGCTTGAAGTTGGGTAATATGATGCCTCTGGCTTTGTTCCTCTCGCTTAAGATTGCTCTGGCTATTCAGAGTTTTTAGTAGTTATGTATACATTTTAAATAGTCTTATTTTCTAATTCTGTGAAAAAATACAATAGTAGTTTGATAGGAATTGCGTATTATCTGTAGATTACTTTGGGCAGTATGGCCATTTTAACAATATTGATTCTTCTATCCCATAAGTATGGAATGTTTATTCATTCATTTGTATCATATATGATTTCTTTCAACAGTGTTTTGTAGTTATTATAGAGATCTTTCATTTTCTTGGTTAGATGTGTTCCCAGGTGTTTTATTTTTTTGTGGATGATGTGTAAATGGCATTGTGTTCTTGATTTGGCTTTCAGCTTGAATATTATTGGTATATAAAAATATTACTGATGTTTGTACATTGATTATGTATGCTAAAACTTTACTAAAGTTTGTTATAAGTTCTAGGAGTCTTTTGGCAAAGTCTTTAGTGTTTTCTTTTCTTTGCAACAGAATAATGTCATCAGTGAAAAGAGATGATTTGTCTTATTTTCCTATTTGGAGGCCTCTTATTTATTTCTTTTGTCTGATTGACCTGGGTACAACTTCTAGTACTACGTTGAATAGGAGTGGCGAAAATGGGGATCCTTGCCTTATTTTAGTTCTTAAGGATAATCTTCCAGCTTTTGCCTGTTCACTACTATGTTAGTTATGGGTATGTCATAGATGGATTTCATTATTTTGAGGTATGTTCCTTGAATGCTTAATCTGTGGAGGGTTTTTATCATGAAGGGATTTGGGATATTATTGAAGCTTTATCTGCATCTATTGAGTTGATCAGATGATTTTCATTTTTAATTCTGTTTATATTGTGAATCACATTTATTGATTTGTATATGTTGAACAAAACTTCTCTCCCAGGAGTAAAACTCGCTTGGCCATAGTGAATTAACTTTTTGATGTGCTCCTATATCTGGTTTGCTAGCATTTTCTTAAGTAATTTTGCATTCTTGTTCATCAGGGATATTGGCCAGTAGTTTTCTTTTTTTCATTGTGTCATTCCTAGATTTTGATACAGAATTATGCTGGTTTTGCAGAATGAGTTAGGGAGGTGACTCTCATTCTCAGCTTCAGAATAGTTTCAGTAGGATTGGTACAAGCTATTGTTTGTACATCTGGTATAATTTGACTATGAATCTATCTGGTCTGGGGCTTTATTTGGTTAGTAGATTTTTTAATTCTGATTCAGTTGTGGAATTCATTATTGGTCTTTTCAGGATTTCAATTTCTTCCTGATTCAATCGTAGGAGGTTGTGTGTTTCCAAGAATTTATCAATTTCCTCTACATTTTCTAGTGTTTTTGCATAGAGGTGTTCATAGTAATGTCTAAGTATATTTTGTATTATTGTGGGATAAGTTGTAATGTCATCTTTTTCATTTCTTATTATGCATATTTGGATCTTCTCTTTTTTCTGTGTAGTTTCCTTAGTGGTCTATTATATTTATCCTTCCAAAAAACAAAATTTCATTTTGTTCACCTTTTTATGCATTTGTAAGGTCTCAATTTTGTTTTAGCTCTGCTCTGATTTTAGTTATTTCTTGTCTTCTGCTAGCTTTGGGTTTAGTTTATTCTTGTTTTGCTAGTCACTCTAGGTATAATATTAGATTTTTAATTTGAGATATTTCTAACTTCTTGATGTAGGTATTCAGGGCTATACATTTCTTGTTAACACTTCTTTTGCTTCATCGCAAGACCTGGTCTGTTGTCTGTCTCTTATTTCAAAGAATGTTTTTATTTCTGCCCTAATTTCATTGTTTACCCAAAAGTCATTCAGAAATAGATTGGTTAATTTCCATATAATTGTATGTTTTTGAGATATCTTCTTGAAGGATATCTCTTGGTATTGATTTCTAGTTTAATTCCACTGTGGTCTGAAAATATGTTTGATATACTTTTTATAGTTTTGAATTGATCAAGGCTTGCTTTATTTCCAAGCATGTGGTCAATCTTAAATATGTTTTATGTACAAATGAGAGGAGTGTGTATTCTGTTGTTGTTGGGTGAACTATCCCATAGATGTCTCTTATGTCCAAATGGTCAAATGTCAAATTTAAGTCCAGAATTTCTTGGTTAGTTTTCTTTAGTGATCTATCTAATGGTGTCAGTGGGGATATTGAAGTTCTCCACTATTATTGTGTGACTGTCTAGTCTTTTTGTAGGTCTAGAAGTACTTGTATAATGAATCTGTGTATTCCAATGTTGGGTGAACATATATTTGGGACAGTTAAGTCCTTCTTGTTGACTTGAACCCTTTTTCATTATATAATACCCTTTTTTGGACTTGTTTTTACTGTTATTGGTTAAAAGTCTGCATTATCTGATATAATTGTGTTCTATCTATGTGATAGATCTTCTTCCTCTCTTTGCCTTGAGCCTATGGGTGTTGTTATATGTGAGATGGGAAGATAGCAAAAGATTGGGTTTTTTATTTTATCAAACTTGCCTCTCTGTGCCTTTTAAGAGAAATGTTTAGAACATTTACATTAACGGTTAATATTGATATGCTAGGTTTTAATCCTGGTGTGGTATTGCTAGCTGGTTGCTTTGTAGTCTTGATGTGTATTTGCTTTATAGGGTCTGTGGGTTCTACAATTCTGTATACATCTTTCTGTGTTAGCAGGTATTGTTCTTTTGTTTACATGTTTGGTGCTCCCTTGAAGTATCTCTTGCAAGGCTTGTTTAATGGTAATAAATAACCTCTGGCTTTGATGAAACTAAATTCAAACTTGGACTCTAGAGGGTACTGAATGTAACCAAGAATTGGCCAATCTGACCTCCATTTCCACAGCAGCAATCACATTTCCAGTGATTGATCCTGACCCAAACCAGGCCAATAGAATTAATCTTAGGACTTTGGCTAAGTTTGTTGGGAAAGGCAAGTCTTCCTTCTGCTGAGATTTTGGATGCAATAGAATTTTAGCTTATGACTGCTGAACATTTTGTTAATCTAACAAAGTCTGGCCTAGAAGGAAATTTTCCAACAGAAAAGAATTTCTATGGATAGGAATGATTTGCAAATAATTATAAATGTAAAATATTATTTGTTCTAAATTTCCTATAATGAATCAATTTTTCCATAATGCATTTATAATTTTTCTACCCTTTTTTATTATAGCCAAACTATGGTTATAATTAAAAAACAACCCCATCAAAAAGTGGGCAAAGGATATGAACAGACATTTCTCAAAAGAAGACATTCATACAGCCAACAGACACATGAAAAAATGCTCATCATCACTCGCCATCAGAGAAATGCAAATCAAAACCACAATGAGATACCATCTCACACCAGTTAGAATGGCAATCATTAAGAAGTCAGGAAACAACAGTTGTTTGAGAGGATGTGGAGAAATAGGAACACTTTTACACTGTTGGTGGGATTGTAAACTAGTTCAACCATTATGGAAAACAGTATGGCGATTCCTCAAGGATCTAGAACTAGATGTACCATATGACCCAGCCATCCCACTACTGGGTATATACCCAAAGGATTATAAATTATTCTACTACAAAGACACATGCACACGTATGTTTATTGCGGCACTATTCACAATAGCAAAGACTTGGAATCAACCCAAATGTCCATCTGTGACAGACTGGATTAAGAAAATGTGGCACATATACACCATGGAATACTATGCAGCCATAAAAAAGGATGAGTTTGTGTCCTTTGTAGGGACATGGATGCAGCTGGAAACCATCATTCTTAGCAAACTATCACAAGAAGAGAAAACCAAACACCGCGTGTTCTCACTCATAGGTGGGAACTGAACAATGAGATCACTTGGACTCGGGAAGGGGAACATCACACACCGGGGCCTATCATGGGGAGGGGGGAGGAGGGAGGGATTGCCTTGGGAGTTATCCCTGATATAAATGATGAATTGATGGGTGCTGACGAGTTGATGGGTGCAGCACACCAACATGGCATAAGTATACATATGTAACAAACCTGCACGTTATGCGCATGTACCCTAGAACTTAAAGTATAATAAAAAAAAAAAAAAAAAAGAAGAAGAAGAAAAGATAAGTGGCATACAGGCTATAGAGAAAGAAACAAAACAATAAAAAAAAAAAACAAAGATTTTTTGACATACTTATTGACTGAAGTTTTCACTTTTATCAATGTACAAAATGAAAGAGAAACAAGAAAGACATGCAAAACCTTTATTTGTTCACCACAGATATAAATGACTTTTTACGGATTACGTGAAATACTGAATGCTAGAAGAGTATTTCCTCAATTTTTGTGTTATCCCTATTTAATAGTTAATGACAGTGCACTTTTAGTTTAATTTACACAATATTTTTCCTATCACTAGACACAATCAATAGAATCAAGCTGTAATTTGTAACATTTACCAATTACTGTTTTATAAATTTGTAAATTTTCACAATGGCCTATTTTAACCTACTAATATGATATTACTGAACATTTACACAGGAAGAGAGCTGAATTTTCACCTTATTACAATAAAGTTATCTCAATTGTATTGATTATATTAAACTTAGTAATGTAATTAGGAAATTTAGGATTTCTGGGTATGTATTATCTTTGTTTTAATATCATACATTTAAGTATAAGTTTAGAGATATATTTTTAAATAATGGCTGTGCTAATAACTTTAACAATTTATTTTAAAAATTCTCTAAATTTAATGATTTTCATATTAGACTTGTTTTTAGAGTTACAGTTTCTAGACTTTACAGTAGTTACTTTTGATTAGCAAATGAGAGAAATTAAAAAGAAAATTTTAACTTATTTTCAATGAAAAGGAAAAGTCCATTTGGTATTAGTAAATTAATGATGGGGCTTAATATCTTTTCATATCAGTTTCCTTACATGTATAATAAAATTGATGAAGTTATCCTCTTTATAAGAATACTTGCAGAATTAAATCAGAATCATGAAATTTTTAACATAGTTCATTGATATAAACATTGAACTATCATTATCATTACTGTAATTATAACCAATTACTTCAGATCCTACAGTTAAGGACATCAGACTTTAGCTCCTAAGTTAGTGCCTACTCTTTTGCTCATAGTGTGAGAAATACAAGTTTGGCCCATTAACTTGTCTGGGCAAAGCAGTATCCTTTTAATAGATTCACTCACAAGGCTTCTGTGACATGCTGTTTTCTGGCTGAACCTTAATTTGCAGTTGTGAAGCTCCAACCAACTTCTTCTAATCCTAAGGTCTCCGAACCCTCCATACATTGAGGTAATTCCTAGTACCTTCAAAATGCTTCCTTGCATGTATCATCTATTGCTCAGTTATTTACTCACAATAATTCCCCTGGGAAATCCTGTCATTGGGTTAAGGAGTTTATGTATTATAGACAGATTCATTATTGATGGGCAAGCAAATAAACATACAAATAATCTACTAATTTTTTTAAATGCAAATCAGCTGTAAGTTTCATTTATCCCTCTGCCTGGGAGCATTGTGTTGGTAAGTTTGAAGTTAGGTTGATTGATTCAACATGGAGAGTTATTCAAACATGGAGCCTGCTCTTCAGTAGTGGTCCAATCACAAGCTGAAATTATTCATAAGGAAAGCATTCATTGAGTATCCTTTTTCTCCAAATTCAAATTAAAACTGGATAAAGTAATTTTATACATATACAATTTTATAAACTGTACATTCAAATAGAAGTGTTTACAAGGTATTATTTTTTAAAAAAATCAAAATAGTTTTTTAATAAATTAGCCTAAATATAAATATTTGTAAAATACAGTATTAAATCATTACATGATATTTTATTAACTCATATATGGATTGAGATTTACAGTCATAGACTCTGCAATAGAATCTTCCTCACTTTTTAAACTTCATACTCAGGTAATCTTAGGTTCCTCTGGGTGAAATTATAGCCTTTAAATATCCTCATTCTGGTCATGATCCTGATTCACTAAATAAAAGTGTTTATTAGTTTCAAGGCCCGTTTTTGAATCTTCAATTTACTTTGCCAGTGGACTTAAAGCATTTTTTAAATAAATCCTTCTTCCCAAACTGAAGTTTTAATACATGTGGAATGTATTAGAACAACAATCAATATAAGCAGATAAGAAACTTTAGATAATATAACAAGAGTTAAAACTTGAAATAATTGTTCCACAGTCATAATTTTGATACTTGCAGGGGCTATGATCTTGAAGTAATCATTCTCAATCAATACAATTTTATTTTTTTTACTTAAAATGTACATATCAGCATTATAAAATATACTAAATAAAATGATAAAAAAATTATATAATATAAACTAAGTTAAATAAGATGTGCTTGGCAAAAGAATTGCATAGATTCTAAGAGATATATTAAGTTTTTTTTTTTAATAAGAGGAAGCTTGATATTGTAAAGAGAAAAGACATGAAAAGTGGAAATATAGATTCACAGATTGTCCTTTAAAAATCTTAGCACATAAAACATTACAGTGAAATCTCAAACCTTTGAAGTGAATTCTGGTCTAATGGGAGCAATGTTGACATTTGTGTGACATACAGCTAATGTTTACAGATCAAAAAATTGTGAAATATACTGATGAGATCTAGCATACAATTATGGTGAAGAGCGCTAATGACATCTTTCCTTACCAAAACTAATTGGTGAAGCCTGAAAAACATGACTGCTTATTCAAATGCACAGATGTCAGTGCAAAGGCATGTGAATAATGAAGAATCAGAAAGCATGACACTACCAAGGAAACCTAATAAAGCTCCAGTAACTGATGCTAAACAAATGGAGATTCACAAACTGATGGCTATAGAATTCAAAATAACTATCTAGAAAAAGCTCCATGAGGATCAAAAGAACACAGATACAAAATAAAATCAGGAAAAAAATGCATGAACAAAATGAGAGGTGTGACAAAGAAATACAAACAATAATGATTAACCAAATAGAAATCAAACAGAAATCCTGGAACTAAGGAGTATAATTACTGAACTGAAAAATTAAATAGAGGTCTTCAAGAAGAGAGAATCAGTGGACTCAAAGATAGGTCATTTAAAATTATTCAGTTAGAGGAATAAATAGAAAAAAATTAAAAAGATTGAAGAAAGCTTATAGGACCTGTGTGGAACCATCAAATAAAACTATATATGCTTTATGGAAAACCAAGAAGGAGAAAAAAAAATGAGGGAAAGGGGCAAAAAGCTTATTTTAAAAACAAATAATTTGAAATAACATTTCAAATCTAAGAAGAAAAACGAACATTCAGATTTATAAAGCAAAAAATTCTCCACAAATTTGGATCTAAAGAGAACTACACTGAAATACAACATAATTAAACTTTCAAAAGTCAAAAACAAATAAACAATTATAAAAATTATCAAGAGAAAAAACTGAATCATATAAAAGGGAATGTCTATGGATTATCATTGGACTTCTCAGCAGAAACCTTGCCAGTCAGGAGTGAGGTAATATATTCAAAGCACTGACAGAAAAGAAAAATGACAGCCAAAACTTCTATACCTAGCAACACTATCCTTTTATAATGAAGGAGAGATAAGACTTCACCAGACAACCAATAACTAATGAAGTTCATCACCACAAGATATTTATTACACAAAGAGATAAAGTTAGTGGTTCAAGGTGAAACAAAAGACACTGAACAGTGATATTGTTTGATTCTGTGTCCCCACCCAAATCTTACATAAAATTGTTGGAGGAGGAGCCTGGTTGAAGGTGACTGAATCATGGGGGTGGTTTCAATGGCTTAGACCCATCCACCTAATGCTGCTTTTTAAAAAGTGTGTTCACGTCCTCTTCTCACCTCTCCTACCACTATGTGAAAACATGCTTATTTCCTCCTCTCCCTTCTGCCATAATTTTGAGTTTCCTGAGGCCTTATCTTGTGACTGTGCTACAAGGTGCCCAAATGTTTTGTCAAAATTACTCTGGGCGTTTATGCGCAGGTGTTTTTGGATGAGTTTGAAATTTAAATCAATAGACCAAGTAAAGCAGATTGTCCTTCATATTGTGAGTGGATGGGCATCATCCAATCAGTTGATGGGCTGAATACAACAAAAGGCTGATCCTCCTCTGAATAAGATTAAATTTCTCCTACCTGACTGTCTTTGATCTGGGATGATGTTGTTGTTGTTGTTGTTGTTCTGCCTTTGGACTTAAACTGAAATATAGGCTATTCCTGGATCTGAAGCCTCCTATCCATTGGAAGAAACTACATCTTTTGCTCTCCTAAGATAAGTTATGTTCTGTGTATGAAATCTGGGACAATCATGTTCTCTCTTCAAAGAGACTGGAATTAGGACAAAGATTAGTTGAGTCAGCCTCACTGTGCATGCAAATATAGGAGCTCTGAAGGGTCATGTTTCTACCACATAGGTCACAGAAGACTGTAGGCCAATGGAGTGAAAGAAAGATAATTGATTTTGATTTTTAGAGAGAAGCAAAGACTGAAAAAAAGAATCTTATATTTAATAGTCTCCAGTTTCTTGTTTTTCCTGTTATTTTCTGTACTTCCTTCGATGAAAAACAGAATATCTTTACAAGAGATTACTCGTTTGTTTCAGATACTTCAAATTGATTGCTACTAAAATTATCCTGATTTTCTCCTGATTGAAATATTTCCTATATTTAAATTCCCCAGCATAATATAACCTATGCAGAAACCATAGAGTGATTCAAGTCCTCTCTATCAGTGTGTAAATGTAGGGGCAGTGCCATATTCTCAAGACTGCACATCTTTCACAGCTCACAATGATGTGACAAAAATGTTACTAACTGTCCAAAGTAAATCATTTATTTTTTTCTCTTCGTTATTAAAAATAAACTGCTGATAAATTAAATTTAGTGGAGGTTATTTGAGTAAAGAACAATGCAAGAACTAAGGAGTACCCTGAACCAGGGGAAGTTCACAGGACATGACCTAGCAATGTAAGCAGTCAGTGAGCTTTTATAGATCAAAGACAGAAGTTGAGAAATCACCTTATTTATGTATCTTCTTTATTTGCGCTGGTGTGATGAATTGGCTACCTGCCAGTGGCTGAAATATGGCTGCTTGTGATTTACTAAAACTCAGGTGTTTTTTATACTTCTTAGGTTTCAGTTTGTTTATGTACTAATTTAGCTTGCAATTTGCTATGTAGGAAGTCAAGGTAAAAAGGCAGCCTTAGGCCAAGGGTAACTTAATTTTATATTGTGAAATAATGCAATACAAAAGTGAATAGAGTCAAATCAGAAGCTATTCTGCCTTGGTCAAATTCTAGTTTAATATAAACTGATTTTGCATGGCTTATTGTGTATCTTTGTATGGCTTTTCTTATATTTAAATTAGAAATAATAACCTAATAGGGTAGTTGTGAGATTTGATTTAAAAATGTGGCACAGTTAGAAGAGTACCTTAGAAATAGCAAACATATAACAAATGTTAAATTTGTTCATTTTCTTAATGATCCAAAATAGTGTATACCTCAGGGTTATTTGATGATATAAATATAATTAATTTGGCAAATTAAAAAATACACACAGACACCTCTCTCTCTCTCTCTACACACACACACACACACACAGACCCACACAGAGCTGGCTCTCCATATCTATGTCTTTGGCATCTGTGGATTAAAGCAACTGTGAATCAAAAGTATTCAGAAAGAAAGTGTCTGTATTGAACATGTAAATATTTCTTTGTTATTATTCCCTAAATAATATTGTATAATTATTTTCATAGTTTTATGTTGTATTCACTATTAGTAGTAGAGATTATATATATATTATCTCTACTACTACATAGTGGTATATATACTACATATGCTATGTAGAAATAGTATATGAGAAGTGGTGTCAGGGTATTTGTATGTATTTCCAAAAAACCTAAAGAACGCAAAAGTTTGTTTTCCCCATTGAGTTTTGAAGAAATTTATTTTCCTATTTTTCATAAAACTTCAATGGTAGAGAACTGGTTTTTGACAGATCATCTTGTGTGTCTAAGACATGGACCTGTATCAAATAGCTCTTCTAAAATATTTTTGTGACAGTCTCATCCTGAAGCAGGCAGAAAAACTAGATGAAATAACAAGAAACAATTTATTTATAGGTATTGTTTTTTAACTGGTTGACATCTGAGCTCAAAAGGTATATCGTTTCTTTTTCCCCCAGTAGAGTGAATCACATCTGGCAACCTAAATTCTACTAAGTCAAATATTCTTTGTTTTGTCTGATAAAGTGGAAGATATTTTCTATGTGAAGACACAAAGAGCAGAGCTTAATGTTCCAAATTAAAATTATCATGATTTGCCATGCAATCCGTAACAAGCCAGTTAATCTAGACTTGTTGTGACTCTTCATTAATTAGTAGATACCTTGAAATTTTGTGTTAAAAGATTAGAACCTTTGTAATCTTTCTTAATTTACCCCCTGCTCCTTTCAGCTTTCTGGAACTTATTTGTAGAGATTCTTTCTTTGACACCAACTAAAGTTATTAGCTTGAATATTAATAAGGAAGAAATATGCATTGAAAATAAAACAACAGAAATAATGACTTGTCTAGTATAATTAGAAGCTTTAGAGTGGGGAAGGGAAAGTTGATTATTATGTCTATTCTATTGAAGGATTTAAAAATAACTTCAAAGTTTTCATTTTTTATACTTTGATAGTTTTATATAAACTAAAACAGAAATCAGTTATTCAACTGAAAGCAACTATTAAATACAAATTAAACTTTCTTAAACTACTGCATTTCATTTTCAAAGATAAAATTCAATTGTGGTCAAACTAATAAGGCTTAGAATCCTTCATGTGTAGAACAGATACAGTGCTTAGAAATTTTCATCCAACAGATTTAGACATTTAAACCAACATCTTTCACTTTTATAGCCAAGTTTTGGAAACTTTAATTGTCCTCCATTATAGCTAAAATATCAAAGAAATGAAATCTCAACAAAAGCTTTTGGATGTTGGGCATGTTTCAAATTATTACCTGCCAAGTTTAACTTTTTAAAATATGCAATAAATCATGACCTTAATGTAAACATCTTAGTAAAGGGTTTCCACTTCTGGCAATATTATTGAAAGTCAAAGAGCAGTGGAAAAAAAATGCAAGGATATTACTTAAAGGTATCACAAATAGTGTATAAGCAGTATTTGTTTTAGAAATGTTAATATAGAAGGCAAAAACAATATACGATGTAGGTAACTCACACTGCATTAAATATTGTATTGCTGAAACGGGACAGTTTCCTGATTCCCCTTACAGGACTTGCGACAGGGGTGTGACTCATCTGTTTCGTGGTCCCACAGCACAAACCCCTACAGGGAGCATGCAGATGGGCAGGTGCAGAGGCCAAGGTGAGAGCTTCGGGCTCTTGGCCCGGCGGTAGTGTCTAGGGGTGGGTGCCTACAACCCCAGTGTTACCAGGCTGTTTCAGCTTTGCCGTCTGCAGACGTCTTGTGTGTTAATCAGCTCAATGGACCCTCTGCCTTATCACAAGAGCAGCGGGCCAGTGTGACAGCTTCCTGTATCCTGAGATCTTGCCCAGTGCCCTGAATAAATTAGATCACATGCGGGCTCGAAGGATGAGTGAAAGGTTTTATTGAGTGGTGGATGTGGCTCTCAGTGAAATTGATGGGAAGTGGGAAGAGGGAATGGAGTGGGAAGAGGGAATGGAGTGGGAAGGTGGTCTACCTCTGGAGTCGGACTGCCCCATGGTCGGACTCTTGTCTGACAGCACAAGCTAACTGAGCTCCCTTTGGTGTCTAGACATCCCTCTTCTTCTCTCTTTCTTTGCCGTGTCATTCCGCTGTCGCTCTTCTGTTAGTCTGCTGGTCTACTGGTTGGCCCTGGAGCTTGGGGTTCAAGGTTTATATGGGGGCAACATAGGGGATATGGTGGGTTAAAAGGCAACTTGTTGGGTGCGAAAACATAAATGCCTGTTCTCATTTAGGGCCTTGTGTATCCCGGCTTGAGGATGGAGCCTTTGCTAGAGAACCATCCTCTTCTACTCAGTATTTCCCTGTTTCCTGTTCATATCATCACCATTAGAAAACGTAATCTTACTTGAATATTTTGTGAAAAGTATTCTATCCTTAAGGAGACTGAGCATATCTTCACTTCCTTAAACATAGGATGCATATAGTGATTTATTTTCAGAGTACAGCATGGAAAAAAAAATGATGTAACTTTATAACACAAAATTTTGACAGAAACTACCTCATCTAGGCTGATCAAGGTCAACATTAGCAGTGGTAAATCATTTTGATAGTATGTTTTCTTGAAATAATGTAAGGATCAAGCAGAGGAAAATAACTTTTTCTTTCTCAGACTTTTATGGCATTCAGATCTTCAACAGATTAGATGAGGCCTAGCTTCATGTGGGAGGGCAATCTGCTTTACTAAGCCTACTAATTCAATTGTCTTTGTTATCCAGAAACACCTTCACAGACATACCCATAAATATTGTTAAGCCAAATTTTGGGGTACCACGTGACTCTGTCAAATTGCACATAAAATTATCACTTACACTATCATAATCAAGAGTAGCCTAAGGAGGCATAATGACTAAATGTAATATGTATCCTGGATGAAATCTGCAATAGAAGAAGGACATTAGGTAAAACCAAGTATATGTGAATAAAGAATGGAGTTTAGGTAATAACAGTATACCAATATCAGTTAATTAATTGTAACAAATATACCATATTAACGTAAGATATCAATCATAGGGAAAATTGGTACATGATGTATGTGGGAACTCTGAAATATATTAGCATTATTTCTGTAAATATACAAAGTCCTAAATAATGTCTACTAAAAATGAACCCCAAATTAAGAATTTAGTTTTAGTTCCTTAGTTGCTGTAACCACAATTCAAATGATCAATTATCACAAGTGGGAAATGGATTCCTCCATGGACAGTTCTCATGCAGAATATCACTGAAAAGTCTATTGGACCACATTGTATATATGTTCTGTGTTCTTACGGAATGTGCTGTGCCACTTATCTGTGACAAATCTGTGCCTCGTCATTACGTGTTATATTCACACATTTTGATTAATTCAGAAAATCCTCAGTTATTATTATTTTAAACCTAAATTTGGTGTAATTTTAACAACTGAAAAGCAGAATGCCTGACTATCCTCTGGTAGGAAGGGTACAAGTATTCTTTCTGTCATAGGTTCATTCTATTATCAAATGCCTTTACGATCTGCTTGTTGTTTTAGGTATGCTAGCTACACACCCTTTTGCATGAGTAAATAAGATGAGTATTTTCATGTATTATATATGTGATAATCTTGGGACTAGATTTTGTACATGGAAATGCTCAGAAAATGTTTCTTTCATAAATGAAATAAAAGTTCATCTGATAGGGTAGTTGCACTGAATTTTGGAAGTTATTTTTGGTTTATAAAAACCACATCCTGGTACTAAATTTGCTAACAAGACAGGATAAAACTTGGTAATTTTATTAACAAGTTAAAAATACTATGTAAATTTGATTCATTATTTTTTTTAAGAACCTTCCAAATGATTACCTAAGCTTAAAATGAGCAAATATGAAGAGTGTTTATACTGGAGACTAATCTAATTATATCTGAAAAGCAATGCAGTTCTCTCCACAGTTATCCTAACAGTATATCTTGAGATAGTACCTCATTTTTCAGACACAAAAGGTTTTTGAATCTCTTTTCATTAAGATTTCATTAATGAGATCTTATTAATTTCATGAGATTTCATTAATCTCTTTTCATTAATGAGATTCATTAAGCCTGTAGTCTCTTTTCTGGCTTTATATTGCTTGTTATCAATTCACTATTAATAATTATCTTTTGTGCTTAACAAATGTTAACCTAGACTTATATTTAGAAGCATTACTGATGATTACTTTAGCTTACAGATGACTAAACATGGCGGGGGTGCTATCTCTAGAAGTAAACAATGGCTAGGGAAAAAGCACCCTTTTCAATAAATGATGCTGGGAAAATTGGATTGCCACATACAGAAGAATGAAATTGGATGCCTATCTCTCATCACATACAGGTGATGGTTATACTAAAAGCCCAGATTTCATCTACACAATATATCAATGTAACAAAATTGCCCTTGTACTCCTAAAATTTATATGAAAAAAAAAAAAAACACAAAAAACAATGGTTTTATCATCAGTTCATTTTGACACATAGATACCTAAGTGTATGTATGAAAGTATTTAACTCCTTGAGCATACTTTCTAGTCTAGAAAACAAGTCATATAGTTTCTTATAACTTGTAACAGAGATTTTCAGTTTTTAGTTTAGTTTTGTTCCCACCTACTAAAGGTATTTTAAGAATTAATAGAACACAAATTGTGTGTTAGGCACTATTCTAGGTATCTAGGATTCATTTGTGAACAGAAGTAAAAAAATATATATATCTATTACTCAGCCGGGCGCGGTGGCTCACGCCTGTAATCCCAGCACTTTGGGAGGCCGAGACGGGCAGATCATGAGGTCAGGAGATCGAGACCATCCTGGCTAACATGGTGAAAACCCGCCTCTACTAAAAATACAAAAAAAGTAGCCAGGCGTGGTGGTGGGCGCCTGTAGTCCCAGCTACTTGGGAGGCTGAAGCAGGAGAATGGCGTGAACCCGGGAGGCGGAGCTTGCAGTGAGCCGAGATCCGGCCACTGCACTCCAGCCTGGGCGACAGAGCGAGACTCCATTTCAAAAAAAAGAAAATACACACACACACACACACACACACACACACACACATATATTTTTTGAAATGGAGTCTCGCTCTGTTGCCCAGGCTGGGGTGCAGTCGTGTGATCTCGGCTCACCACACAATGTATATACACGTAGACGTATATACACATATACATGTATACACGTATATATACATATATATATTACCTATGGTTTTCTAATAAAATTCACAGATCTCTGAAGAAAGGGACTTCAGATATTATCCAAGCATTCTTAGCTTTTATGTCCCTAATGAGAAACAGAGGGCTGTGCAATATTAATGTGGTGTATCGGGCCCTCAGAATTCTCTGAGGAGTTCCACTATTTGCCTGGGTCATTTTGATTTCTAGCCTTTGATTCTTAGAAACAAATAAAACAATGCAGAATGGACATTTATCTTTGAAGATATACAGAGGGTTTTTAACCTTAGATTACAAAGATATTCGAGTAATGTTTAGAGAATAATTGAATACACAAAGTGATCTGTCAACATTATACAGAAATAAGCAAAGAAGCTGAGATTTGAGAGGACTCCAAAATCCATGCTTATTTCCTCTCATTAGAAGAAGGAAGGACAATTTATTATCCCCAACTCGCTGAATCAAGGAAAGCTCCTCGGGGAGGACATTTTTGATGAGCTATTTTGACAGAAAATGATAATGACAACTTTTAGAAAGTCACTACTAAAGAAAACCTTTACCAAGGATCTTATTTTGATTTTCATACTCCAGGATTGATAAAATGGGTTTCCTGAAGATTTCAAAGAAAGTATTATAAATGCAAGAGATGTGCATACATTTGCTTTTCAATCCAATTTGCTAAAAAGGACTTTGTTTAGAAAGCAGTGCATTTGCATCTAATCATTTTTGGAATCCCAGGTGAAAGGATTGCTTCTTTCTCTAAAGATGGGCATCAGTGAGGGAAACAGTGTTGGACGTTTTAAGTTCTGGTATATTTGTTAATCAACAAGCTTTAAAGATTCTGATGGGAAAAGCAAATGTTGTTCCATTTCTGAGCTCTGATATGTGCTGATTATATTTTACTGCAACCATTTTGTATGTGTTCGTTTATAGTATCTGATATTTAAAAAGACAAGTATACTATAAAATAAAATAGAGCTCCAATAGCTTATTGAATGAACAATGTGATTAACCTCAGATATATTTTTTTTCCATATTGAATATGAATGGACATGTGATAGTCTCTGAGTTTAAATGAACTCTGCTAATGTCCACATTGAAAATCTTATATTGTTGCTGGGCGCGTTAACTCACACCTGTAATCCCAGCTCTTTGGGAGGCCAAGGCAGGTGGATCAACTGAGGTCAGGAGTTCGGGACCAGCCTGACCAACATGGAGAAACCCAGTCTCTACTAAAAATACAAAATTAGCCAGTCATGGTGGTGCGTGCCTGTAATCCCAGCTACCCGGGGAGGCTGAGTCAGGAGAATCGCTTGAACCTGGGAGGTGCAGGTTGCAGTGAGCTGAGATCGCGCCATTGTCCTCCAGCCCAGGCAACAAGAGCGAAATTCTGTCTCAAAAAAAAGTAAGAAATCTTATATTGTTAGAATCAGTTGCACTGATGGGAAATACTGTCTCCTATTTTTACCCCTAGTGCTCTTTCATTAAGAGTGTCTTCTTTTTTCATAGCTTTGTTCTCTCTCACTATAACATATTTTTATTAATTTTTATATACGTAATAGATTGTTCAAAATAATTGCTTCTTTTGTTTTTAACAAAATGTGGCTAAATCTTAGTGTATTGTTCTTTTAATTTTATATTTATATACTTGTGTTTTATGTACTTTTGCTTTATACAGTAAATTGTTTGACAAAGCATTTGTGAAACAAGGTAATACTTGTATTGATATATATGTATATATATAAAATATATACTTTGTATTATATATACATATATAATATATATATGTAACATACTTACCATATTCTAGGCATTTGCTTTAGACCAGTAAATTTATTAAGAAGGCACCTGAATATCTATGAACCCAAAGACAACAGACTTTGGGTTATGGAAAAGACAGAAGCTGTAAAACTCTGGGAAATGTTTTCTCTCTCCTTTTAATCTCTGTTTCCCTTTTTGAGTTATTTCATTCTTGCTATTTTTGTTTACTTTTTTTTTGAAGATAGATTTTATCTACTACTCAACACATATAATATTTGCATCTCTCTTTCACTGTTAAAATTTCAGTTAAGGATTTTTGAGAATCTTGAATTATCTTTCCAACAGCAATACAATCATCTGTGTCAATGGGTGTAGGGTCATAGCTTTAAGGATCCTACCCATGCAGTGACATTATCATAGAAAGAATATCATTGTTTCTTCTGCCAGCACTCCAGAATATGTTAGCTGAAACTTTGTAGTGGAAAGCTGACACATGTTAACTAAGTCAGTTCTTTCTAACAACACTTACGAGGTAAATCAGAAAGGTTTTACACTTAGCCTATGGTGTCAGGACTGATTGATAGATCTTTATTTAAACGCAGCCTGTCTTCACTTCTGAGCTCAGTCAAACCCTCAGGCACCCTATAAAACAGATGTGGAATCTTCCAGTTTGTACTTTGATGGGAGAAAAAAAATCATGTATGTGTGAAAGCAACCTTCAAAATTGAGCCATTTGTCATATAGCTGCACTATATGAATGATATTATTGTTATTTATCAGATCCTGTACCAACATTTATAAATTATTTATTTGTGTTTCTGGTGAATACTCTGTGAAAACCAATAAACATTTTATTATGAGGGAAGAAATTACTAAACTTCTATTTCAAGAGAAAAGATTTTTAAAGTGATATGTTCAACTAGGGATTCGGTTTTACTTTTTTCTTATCCCAGGCATCAAGTTTAATAGAATTGTGTATGGATAAATAGCACCACAAACCACAGTGGTAGCAGTAGTGTTTAGGGCTGCAAGTTACTGATAAGTGCATGCTCCCTTAAAGTGATGCATAGCCATACATTAGGGAATGTTTACAGTCTATTCCTCAAGGTAACCTGAATGGCTGAGTAAGTGTGAGAGGTGTTTAATATTAGAAAATTTGGCTTTAAGGAGAGGGGCATTTCCATATGTTTGTGACACTCATTTTTTATTAACGCATTTATGCCTGACATTTAAACTTTTTGAATTTGAAATATCAGACCTTGGCAATGACCTTGAGCAGTAGGATATAAATAACTCCCACATGCTTAGCGTTCAATAAAGGAACACTAGACATAAATGGCTTTTAATAACATAAATTCCCTGATTCCTTTTATAAACTGAATACCCTGTTCTGAGTCACGCAGTATACATTATATATGACACAATAATGCAAATAGGGAAGGGGATCAAAGGAAAGCAAACAAAGGAAATGCCATGTGAAACAAAAGCATTGTGTGAGCTACGGTTTAGAAGGTAAGAGCTGAAGAACATAGTGTAGTTTCTGAATCATTACCAGGGCTCAGTTATGCTAATGTATGTATATCCATGGGATAAATATTCTATTAATAATATTTTAAGGAATGTAGTAACTGTATGTCTCATTTAATGTGATTTATCACAAAATTGTGAGTGTTATCACTATGTAAGAATGGTCACTTATACATAAAGGTATTACTCTTGACATCCCAAGAAGAGTATACTCGTCAGCCAAATAAAGCAGTTTATGAAATAGATTTTTAATCTGTACACAAGTTGGGTATAATTTATTAGGGTAGGTATGCTTTCTAGTTTTCACATGTACACATTGTGTTAACAGAAGCACTTGATATACTGAGTTCTCAATTGTTCAGGAGACAGCTGACTTTATATGAAAATAGTTATGAATGCAAAAATGCAGTAACAGTCAAAAATGAACACTGGAAATTCTATACTGGTAACACAAAGACATTTGAAGTAACTTTTTTTCCCATCAGATTGCCCTTGAATTAAAAAATAAAAGTGGCCTTTCTAACCACTTGACAGCCACAATATTTATTTTCATCAGGAACCCTATGGAATGAACCACATTTGAAGATCAGGGATGTAAAATCGTGTTGTACACATAAAAGTAACATGTATTTTTACATTGACCGCTATTGAGAATATGACTTCTTCAGAATAAACTATACGAAACAACTGATATCTCCCGCAAGATATTTGCCCTGTTGTAGAGGTGCTGTGTCACCTGTGTAACAAGAACCACCAGCCAAGATTGCTGGGACTTCTCTCCATTCCCTAAGGTACCAAATGCCTTCATATACTCTTCCAGCTATAACCCAGATAAAATATAGAAGTTTGTTCACACTAAATTATGAATGACTCTGTGTTTATCTTCTTAATATAGAATGGCATTTTAAAAATAATCAAGTGGGGAAAATGGGGTGCCATTACAAATAGAAGTGAACACTACTGGTAGATTGATGAAGGCTGTAAAATTAGGTGATGACTTCATGGGTATTCAATATAGTATTCTGCTTACTTTGTATATGGCTAAAACTTTTCACTATAAAGGTAAAAATTAACTAAAAAGTGAACACATGTATACACAAATATACATTGCATGAGTGTGTGTGTGAATGTATCTATGTGTGTGTGTTTGTACACTTCAGTAGTAGAATGGGGCTTGTTATAGTTTGGATATTTGTTCCTCCAATCTCATGTTGAAATTTGTTCTTTAGTGTTGGAGATGAGACCTAATGGAAGATGTTTAGGTCAAAGGGGTTGATTTCTCATGAATACATTAATGCTCTCTCTGGAGGAGAAGAGGGAGTTGTCACTTGTTTTAATTGCCACAAGAGCTAGTTGGTAAAAGCAGCCTGTTACCTCCCTCTCCTCTCTTTTGCTTCCTCTTATCATGTGATCTCTGCATGTGCCAGCTCCCCTTTGTCTTTTGTCATGAGTGAAAGCAGCCTGAAATCTAACCAGAAGCAGATGCTGGTACCATTCTTCTTGTACAGGCTTCAGAACCATGCATCAAATAAATCTCTTTTTAATAAATTACCCACCCTTGGGTATTCCTTTATAGCAGTACTGCATAGAGTCAGACAGTTTCAATTCCTGAATTAGTCAATGGCAATCTCTATTACTTTGGGTAACTTGCACTCTTTCTGAGCTTTAATTTCTTTAACTGTAAAATGTGAATTTATTTCTTCAACAAAGGTTGCTATATAAAATAAATTATATATGTAAACTCTAAAAGCTGGTCTGATTTTATCTATGCATCTGTATTGTTTTAATGGAAATGACTCATTTACTTAAAGTATTTTCTATCATATATCAGGAAAATATCAAAATATATACAGAAATTTGTGATAAATGTGAAGCATATGAGGCTCTTAGTGTTGATGCTAAATAGTCAACATAACCATATACAGTAGCATTAAGATCTTGGCATACAAGAAGTGCTAATATAAGTCGTTGCAATTCTCAGTCACCAAAGCTGTATAACAATGGTAGGGAGCTGAGACCCTGAAATTGCAAACCAGCCAGTACACGTGACAGAAGATAATGCTCATAAAGCCATGTGCTATATTCTCAATCCCTGACCAGGATCCAATCCCATTTTAGCTTTACTACTTACCAGCCTACCTAAGTTAAAAATATTTGTTGGTCAGACAATGAAAACCAAACACATTCTATTTTATGGCAATTTTACCTGTTTTACTTTAGCTTCCAAGAAACTGTGAAGTGATTTCCTAGTGGATCCCAAACTATTCACTTGCCTTTCCCAAGGAAGAAAACTAGGAGTTTCATTGATGGATCCCCTTGTCTTTAATCATCACTTCAGTTGTCTCTAATTATCCTGTTTTGCATTATACTTGCCTTGTAAAGCTGTTTCGAATCATTTTGCTTAGGAGAAAATGGGGTTTGAATAAAAAATTATTACCTTCATAACTACACAACATATTTGAAATGGAAAATGAGTGAAACTTCACATTTTACAGAATTGTTAAGCAGAGAAACATCCTATGTATTATGAAACTGTGTTGAGGTGAGCATGCTAATGAGGTACTGAGATGCTGTATTGTTTGCTAAGGCTGCCTTTACGAAGTACAGGCATACCTCATTTTCTTGCACTTCGCTTCATTGCACTTCACAAATACTGCAATTTTTAGAAATTAAAGTTTTGTGGCAACCTTGTGCGGAGCAAGCCTGCTTGTGCCATTTTTTCAACACCATGTGCTCACTTTGTATGTATGCATATTGCTTTTTAGACCTAATACTATCACATGTTTAATAGACTATAGTATAGTGTAAACAGAACTTTTATATGCACGAGAAAACCAAGACATTTGTGTGGCTCCATTTATAGCAATATTTTATTTTTTTTGGAGATCTGGAACTGAACCCTGAACATCTTCAAGGTATGTCTGGACCACAGATGGAGTGAATTAAACAACAGAAATTTGCTGTCTCGCAATTCTAGAGATTAGAAATTTAAGATCAATGTTTCAGAAGGGCTATACTTTCTCTGAAGGAGGGAAAGATGTGTTTCAGGGCTCTTTTCTGGCTTCTGATAGTTTATTGAATGATGGTAACATAACTAAAATCTCCACATGCCATTCTCCTGTGTGAGAATCTGTGTCCAAACTCTGCCTTTTGTAAGGACTCCACTCATATAAGATTAGGAGCCCATCCTCCTCTAGAAAGAGCTCATCATAACTAATTATACCTGATTCTATTTCCAAATAAGTTCATATTCTAAATTACTAGAAGTTAGAACTTTAACATATTAATTTGGGTGGGAGGGAACAAATCAATCAATAACAGATGCAACAGCATGCATTCCATAATTTCACTTAGACTTAGGATTCCAGTATCATTATTTGAATTTAGGATTCAAAGATACTAGAAATATTCTTTATTTATTTATTTATTTTAATAAAAGAACTTTAATATCTCTGTATTGAAAGTATAAAAAATTAAAGTCAATTTTTTTTTTTTTTTTTTTTTTTCTTGAGACGGAGACTCACTCTGTCACCCAGACTGGAGTGCAGTGCCACAATCTTGGCTCACTGCAAACTCCATCTCCCAGATTCAAGCGATTCTCCCTCCTCAGCCTTCCCAGTAGCTGGGACTACAGGCGTGTGCCACCACAACCAGCTAAATTTTGTATCTTTAGTAGAGACGGAGTTTCACCATGTTTCCATCTCCTGGCCTTGTGATCTTCCCGCCTCCGCCTCCCAAAGTGCTGGGATTACAGGCATGAGTCACCGCGCCCGGCCTAAAATGTTAATGTTTATTTAAAATAGATGTGAAATAGAAGTTGCTACTTTGATTCTTTTTATTTTATTGACGCTAAGTGTTATTTAGAAAGTCACTGATTTTTTTTTTTTTTTTTTTTTATTATACTTTAAGTTCTAGGGTACATGTGCATAACGTGCAGGTTTGTTACATATGTATACTTATGCCATGTTGGTGTGCTGCACCCATCAACTCGTCAGCACCCATCAATTCATCATTTATATCAGGTATAACTCCCCAATGCAATCCCTCCCTCCTCCCCCCTCCCCCCTTCCCCCCTCCCCATGATAGGCCCCAGTGCGTGATGTTCCCCTTCCCGAGTCCAAGTGATCTCATTGTTCAGTTCCCACCTATGAGTGAGAACATGCGGTGTTTGGTTTTCTCTTCTTGTGATAGTTTGCTAAGAATGATGGTTTCCAGCTGCATCCATGTCCCTACAAAGGACGCAAACTCATCCTTTTTTATGGCTGCATAGTATTCCATGGTGTATATGTGCCACATTTTCTTAATCCAGTCTGTCACAGATGGACATTTGGGTTGATTCCAAGTCTTTGCTATTGTGAATAGTGCCGCAATAAACATACGTGTACATGTGTCTTTGTAGTAGAATAATTTATAATCCTTTGGGTATATACCCAGTAGTGGGATGGCTGGGTCATATGGTACATCTAGTTCTAGATCCTTGAGGAATTGCCATACTGTTTTCCATAATGGTTGAACTAGTTTACAATCCCACCAACAGTGTAAAAGTGTTCCTATTTCTCCACATCCTCTCCAACACCTGTTGTTTCCTGACTTCTTAATGATTGCCATTCTAACTGGTGTGAGATGGTATCTCATTGTGGTTTTGATTTGCATTTCTCTGATGGCGAGTGACGATGAGCATTTTTTCATGTGTCTGTTGGCTGTATGAATATCTTCTTTTGAGAAATGTCTGTTCATATCCTTTCCCCACTTGTTGATGGGGTTGTTTGTTTTTTTCTCGTATATTTGTTTGAGTTCTTTGTAGATTCTGGATATTAGCCCTTTGTCAGATGAGTAGGTTGCAACAATTTTCTCCCATTCTGTAGGTTGCCTGTTCACTCTGATGGTAGTTTCTTTTGCTGTGCAAAAGCTCTTTAGTTTAATTAGATCCCATTTGTCAATTTTGGCTTTTGCTGCCGTTGCTTTTGGTGTTTTAGACATGAAGTCCTTGCCCATGCCTATGTCCTGAATGGTACTACCTAGATTTTCTTCTAGGGTTTTTATGGTATTAGGTCTAACATTTAAGTCTCTAATCCATCTTGAATTAATCTTCGTATAAGGGGTAAGGAAAGGATCCAGTTTCAGCTTTCTACTTATGGCTAGCCAATTTTCCCAGCACCATTTATTAAATAGGGAATCCTTTCCCCATTTCTTGTTTCTCTCAGGTTTGTCAAAGATCAGATGGCTGTAGATGTGCGGTATTATTTCTGAGGACTCTGTTCTGTTCCATTGGTCTATATCTCTGTTTTGGTACCAGTACCATGCTGTTTTGGTTACTGTAGCCTTGTAGTATAGTTTGATGTCAGGTAGCGTGACGCCTCCAGCTTTGTCCTTTTGACTTAGGATTGTCTTGGCAATGCGGGCTCTTTTTTGGTTCCATATGAACTTTAAAGCAGTTTTTTCCAATTCTGTGAAGAAACTCATTGGTAGCTTGATGGGGATGGCATTGAATCTATAAATAACCTTGGGCAGTAGGGCCATTTTCACGATATTGATTCTTCCTATCCATGAGCATGGTATGTTCTTCCATTTGTTTGTGTCCTCTTTGATTTCACTGAGCAGTGGTTTGTAGTTCTCCTTGAAGAGGTCCTTTACATCCCTTGTAAGCTGGATTCCTAGGTATTTTATTCTCTTTGAAGCAATTGTGAATGGAAGTTCATTCCTGATTTGGCTCTCTGCTTGTCTGTTACTGGTGTATAAGAATGCTTGTGATTTTTGCACATTAATTTTGTATCCTGAGACTTTGCTGAAGTTGCTTATCAGCTTAAGGAGATTTTGGGCTGAGACGATGGGGTTTTCTAAATATACAATCATATCATCTGCAAACAGGGACAATTTGACTTCTTCTTTTCCTAACTGGATACCCTTGATTTCTTTCTCTTGCCTGATTGCCCTAGCCAGAACTTCCAACACTATGTTGAATAGGAGTGGTGAGAGAGGGCATCCCTGTCTTGTGCCAGTTTTCAAAGGGAATGTTTCCAGTTTTTGCCCATTCAGTATGATATTAGCTGTGGGTTTGTCATAAATAGCTCTTATTATTTTGAGGTACATTCCATCAATACCGAATTTATTGAGCGTTTTTAGCATGAAGGGCTGTTGAATTTTGTCAAAAGCCTTTTCTGCATCTATTGAGACAATCATGTGGTTCTTGTCTTTGGTTCTGTTTATATGCTGGATTACGTTTATTGATTTGCGAATGTTGAACCAGCCTTGCATTCCAGGGATGAAGCCCACTTGATCATGGTGGATAAGCTTTTTGATGTGCTGCTGAATCCGGTTTGCCAGTATTTTATTGAGAATTTTTGCATCAATGTGCATCAGGGATATTGGTCTAAAATTCTCTTTTTTTGTTGTGTCTCTGCCAGGCTTTGGTATCAGGATGATGTTGGCCTCATAAAATGAGTTAGGGAGGATTCCCTCTTTTTCTATTGATTGGAATAGTTTCAGAAGGAATGGTACCAGCTCCTCCTTGTACCTCTGGTAGAATTCAGCTGTGAATCCATCTGGTCCTGGACTTTTTTTGGTGGGTAGGCTATTAATTGTTGCCTCAATTTCAGAGCCTGCTGTTGGTCTATTCAGGGATTCAACTTCTTCCTGGTTTAGCCTTGGAGAGTGTAGTGTCCAGGAAATTATCCATTTCTTCTAGATTTTCTAGTTGATTTGCGTAGAGGCGTTTATAGTATTCTCTGATGGTAGTTTGTATTTCTGTGGGGTCAGTGGTGATATCCCCTTTATCATTTTTTATTGCATCTATTTGATTCCTCTCTCTTTTCTTCTTTATTAGCCTTGCTAGCGGTCTGTCAATTTTGTTGATCTTTTCAAAAAACCAACTCCTGGATTCATTGATTTTTTGGAGGGTTTTTTGTGTCTCTATCTCCTTCAGTTCAGCTCTGATCTTAGTTATTTCTTGCCTTCTGCTAGCTTTTGAATGTGTTTGCTCTTGCCTCTCTAGTTCCTTTAATTGTGATGTTAGAGTGTCAATTTTAGATCTTTCTTGCTTTCTCTTGTGGGCATTTAGTGCTATAAATTTCCCTCTACACACTGCTTTAAATGTGTCCCAGAGATTCTGGTATGTTGTATCTTTGTTCTCATTGGTTTCAAAGAACATCTTTATTTCTGCCTTCATTTCGTTATGTACCCAGTAGTCATTCAGGAGCAGGTTGTTCAGTTTCCATGTAGTTGAGCGGTTTTGATTGAGTTTCTTAGTCCTGAGTTCTAGTTTGATTGCACTGTGGTCTGAGAGACAGTTTGTTATAATTTCTGTTCTTTTACATTTGCTGAGGAGTGCTTTACTTCCAATTATGTGGTCAATTTTGGAATAAGTGTGATGTGGTGCTGAGAAGAATGTATATTCTGTTGATTTGGGGTGGAGAGTTCTATAGACGTCTATTAGGTCCGCTTGGTGCAGAGATGAGTTCAATTCCTGGATATCCTTGTTAACTTTCTGTCTCATTGATCTGTCTAATGTTGACAGTGGAGTGTTGAAGTCTCCCATTATTATTGTATGGGAGTCTAAGTCTCTTTGTAAGTCTCTAAGGACTTGCTTATGAATCTGGGTGCTCCTGTATTGGGTGCATATATATTTAGGAGAGTTAGCTCTTCCTGTTGAATTGATCCCTTTACCATTATGTAATGGCCTTCTTTGTCTCTTTTGATCTTTGATGGTTTAAAGTCTGTTTTATCAGAGACAAGGATTGCAACCCCTGCTTTTTTTTGTTCTCCATTTGCTTGGTAGATCTTCCTCCATCCCTTTCTTTTGAGCCTATGTATGTCTCTGCATGGGAGATGGGTCTCCTGAATAGAGCAGACTGATGGGTCTTGACTCTTTATCCAGTTTGCCAGTCTGTGTCTTTTAATTGGAGCATTTAGTCCATTAACATTTAAGGTTAATATTGTTATGTGTGAACTTGATCCTGCCATTATGATATTAACTGGTTATTTTGCTCGTTAGTTGCTGCAGTTTCTTCCTAGCCTCGATGGTCTTTACATTTTGGCATGTTTTTGCGATGGCTGGTACCGGTTGTTCCTTTCCATGTTTAGGGCTTCCTTCAGGGTCTCTTGTAAGGCAGGCCTGGTGGTGACAAAATCTCTAAGCATTTGCTTATCTGTAAAGGATTTTATTTCTCCTTCACTTATGAAACTTAGTTTGGCTGGATATGAAATTCTGGGTTGAAAATTCTTTTCTTGAGAGGGCGGAGCAAGATGGCCGAAAAGGAACAGCTCCAGTCTCCAACTCCCAGCGAGAGCGACACAGAAGACCGGTGATTTCTGCATTTTCAACTGAGGTACTGGGGTCATCTCACTAGGGAGTGCCGGACAATCGGTGCTGGTCAGCTGCTGCAGCCTGACCAGTGAGAGCTGAAGCAGGGCGAGGCATCGCCTCACCTGGAAGCGCAAGGGGGAAGGGGATCCGTTTTCCTAGCCAGGGGAACTGAGACACACAACACCTGGAAAATCGGGTAACTCCCACCCCAATACTGCGCTGTAAGCATACAGGCACACCAGGAGAACATATCCCACACCTGGCCGAGAGGATCCCACGCCCACGAAGCCTCCCTCACTGCTAACACAGCAGTCTGCCGCGATCTATCCGCAAGGCAGCAGCGAGGCTGGGGGAGGGGCGCCTGCCATTGCTGAGGCTTAAGTAGGTAAACAAAGCCGCTGGGAAGCTCGAACTGGGTGGAGCTCACAGCAGCTCAAGGAAGCCTGCCTGTCTCTGTAGTCTCCACCTCTGGGGACAGCGCACAGCTGAAGACCAACAGGGGAAGTAGCGGGAGCCGGTGCAGACGCGAACGACTCTGTCTGACAGCTTTGGGGAGAGCCGTGGATCTCCCAACGCGGAGGTTGAGATCTGAGAACGGACAGACTGCCTGCTCAGGTGTGTCCCTGACCCCTGAGTAGCCTAGCTGGGAGAAATCCCCCACCAGGGGCAGTCTGACACCCCACACCTCACAGGGTGGAGTACACCCCTGAGAGGAAACTTTCAAAGGAAGAATCAGACAGGTACACTCGCTGTTCAGCAATATTCTATCTTCGGCAACCTCTGCTGCTGATACCCAGGCAAACAGGGTCTGGAGTGGACCTCAAGCAATCTCCAACAGACCAACAGACAGTCCTTCTGACTGTCAGAAGGAAAACTATCAAACAGGAAGGACACCTATACCAAAACCCCATCAGTACGTCACCACCATCAAAGACCAGAGACAGATAAAACCACAAAGATGGGGAAGAAGCAGGGCAGAAAAGCTGGAAATTCAAAAAATAAGAGCGCATCTCCCCCTGCAAAGGAGCACAGCCCATCGCCAGCAACGGAGCAAAGCTGGTCAGAGAATGACTTGGACGAGAGGAGAGAAGAAGGCTTCAGTCCATCAAACCTATCAGAGCTAAAGGAGGAATTACGTACCCAGGGCAAAGAAACTAAAAATCTTGAAAAAAGAGTGGAAGAATTGACAGCTAGACTCATTAATGCAGAGAAGATCATAAACGAAATGACAGAGATGAAAACCATGACACGAGAAATACGTGACAAATGCACAAGCTTCAGTAACCAACTCGATCAACTGGAAGAAAGAGTATCAGCGATTGAAGATCAAATGAATGAAATGAAGCGAGAAGAGAAACCAAAAGAAAAAAGAAGAAAAAGAAATGAGCAAAGCCTGCAAGAAGTATGGGATTACGTAAAAAGACCAAATCTACGTCTGATTGGGGTGCCTGAAAGTGAGGGGGAAAATGGAACCAAGTTGGAAAACACTCTTCAGGATATCATCCAGGAGAACTTCCCCAACCTAGTAGGGCAGGCCAACATTCAAATTCAGGAAATACAGAGAACGCCACAAAGATACTCCTCCAGAAGAGCAACTCCAAGACACATCATTGCCAGATTCACCAAAGTTGAAATGAAGGAAAAAATCTTAAGGGCAGCCAGAGAGAAAGGTCGGGTTACCCACAAAGGGAAGCCCATCAGACTAACAGCAGATCTCTCGGCAGAAACTCTACAAGCCAGAAGAGAGTGGGGGCCAATATTCAACGTTCTTAAAGAAAAGAATTTTCAACCCAGAATTTCATATCCAGCCAAACTAAGTTTCATCAGTGAAGGAGAAATAAAATCCTTTACAGATAAGCAAATGCTTAGAGATTTTGTCACCACCAGGCCTGCCTTACAAGAGACCCTGAAGGAAGCCCTAAACATGGAAAGGAACAACCGGTACCAGCCATCGCAAAAACATGCCAAAATGTAAAGACCATCGAGGCTAGGAAGAAACTGCAGCAACTAACGAGCAAAATAACCAGTTAATATCATAATGGCAGGATCAAGTTCACACATAACAATATTAACCTTAAATGTTAATGGACTAAATGCTCCAATTAAAAGACACAGACTGGCAAACTAGATAAAGAGTCAAGACCCATCAGTCTGCTCTATTCAGCAGACCCATCTCACATGCAGAGACATACATAGGCTCAAAAGAAAGGGATGGAGGAAGATCTACAAAGCAAATGGAGAACAAAAAAAAGCAGGGGTTGCAATCCTTGTCTCTGATAAAACAGACTTTAAACCATCAAAGATCAAAAGAGACAAAGAAGGCCATTACATAATGGTAAAGGGATCAATTCAACAGGAAGAGCTAACTCTCCTAAATATATATGCACCCAATACAGGAGCACCCAGATTCATAAAGCAAGTCCTTAGAGACTTACAAAGAGACTTAGACTCCCATACAATAATAATGGGAGACTTCAACACTCCACTGTCAACATTAGACAGATCAACGAGACAGAAAGTTAACAAGGATATCCAGGAATTGAACTCATCTCTGCACCAAGCGGACCTAATAGACGTCTATAGAACTCTCCACCCCAAATCAACAGAATATACATTCTTCTCAGCACCACATTGCACTTATTCCAAAATTGACCACATAATTGGAAGTAAAGCACTCCTCAGCAAATGTAAAAGAACAGAAATTATAACAAACTGTCTCTCAGACCACAGTGCAATCAAACTAGAGCTCAGGACTAAGAAACTCAATCAAAACCGCTCAACTACATGGAAACTGAACAACCTGCTCCTGAATGACTACTGGGTACATAACGAAATGAAAGCGGAAATAAAGATGTTCTTTGAAACCAATGAGAACAAAGATACAACATACCAGAATCTCTGGGACACATTTAAAGCAGTGTGTAGAGGGAAATTTATAGCACTAAATGCCCACAAGAGAAAGCAGGAAAGATCTAAAATTGACACTCTAACATCACAATTAAAAGAACTAGAGAGGCAAGAGCAAACACATTCAAAAGCTAGCAGAAGGCAAGAAATAACTAAGATCAGAGCCGAACTGAAGGAGATAGAGACACAAAAAACCCTCCAAAAAATCAATGAATCCAGGAGTTGGTTTTTTGAAAAGATCAACAAAATTGACAGACCGCTAGCAAGGCTAATAAAGAAGAAAAGAGAGAGGAATCAAATAGATGCAATAAAAAATGATAAAGGGGATATCACCACTGACCCCACAGAAATACAAACTACCATCAGAGAATACTATAAACGCCTCTACGCAAATCAACTAGAAAATCTAGAAGAAATGGATAATTTCCTGGACACTTACACTCTTCCAAGGCTAAACCAGGAAGAAGTTGAATCCCTGAATAGACCAATAGCAGGTTCTGAAATTGAGGCAATAATTAATAGCCTACCCACCAAAAAAAGTCCAGGACCAGATGGATTCACAGCTGAATTCTACCAGAGGTACAAGGAGGAGCTGGTACCATTCCTTCTGAAACTATTCCAATCAATAGAAAAAGAGGGAATCCTCCCTAACTCATTTTATGAGGCCAACATCATCCTGATACCAAAGCCTGGCAGAGACACAACAAAAAAAGAGAATTTTAGACCAATATCCCTGATGAACATTGATGCAAAAATTCTCAATAAAATACTGGCAAACCGGATTCAGCAGCACATCAAAAAGCTTATCCACCATGATCAAGTGGGCTTCATCCCTGGGATGCAAGGCTGGTTCAACATTCGCAAATCAATAAACGTAATCCAGCATATAAACAGAACCAAAGACAAGAACCACATGATTGTCTCAATAGATGCAGAAAAGGCTTTTGACAAAATTCAACAGCCCTTCATGCTAAACACGCTCAATAAATTCGGTATTGATGGAACGTACCTCAAAATAATAAGAGCTATTTATGACAAACCCACAGCTAATATCATACTGAATGGGCAAAAACTGGAAACATTCCCTTTGAAAACTGGCACAAGACAGGGATGCCCTCTCTCACCACTCCTATTCAACATAGTGTTGGAAGTTCTGGCTAGGGCAATCAGGCAAGAGAAAGAAATCAAGGGTATCCAGTTAGGAAAAGAAGAAGTCAAATTGTCCCTGTTTGCAGATGATATGATTGTATATTTAGAAAACCCCATCGTCTCAGCCCAAAATCTCCTTAAGCTGATAAGCAACTTCAGCAAAGTCTCAGGATACAAAATTAATGTGCAAAAATCACAAGCATTCTTATACACCAGTAACAGACAAGCAGAGAGCCAAATCAGGAGTGAACTTCCATTCACAATTGCTTCAAAGAGAATAAAATACCTAGGAATCCAGCTTACAAGGGATGTAAAGGACCTCTTCAAGGAGAACTACAAACCACTGCTCAGTGAAATAAAAGAGGACACAAACAAATGGAAGAACATACCATGCTCATGGATAGGAAGAATCAATATCGTGAAAATGGCCCTACTGCCCAAGGTTATTTATAGATTCAATGCCATCCCCATCAAGCTACCAATGAGTTTCTTCACAGAATTGGAAAAAAACTGCTTTAAAGTTCATATGGAACCAAAAAAGAGCCCGCATTGCCAAGACAATCCTAAGTCAAAAGGACAAAGCTGGAGGCGTCACGCTACCTGACTTCAAACTATACTACAAGGCTACAGTAACCAAAACAGCATGGTACTGGTACCAAAACAGAGATATAGACCAATGGAACAGAACAGAGTCCTCAGAAATAATACCGCACATCTACAGCCATCTGATCTTTGACAAACCTGAGAGAAACAAGAAATGGGGAAAGGATTCCCTATTTAATAAATGGTGCTGGGAAAATTGGCTAGCCATAAGTAGAAAGCTGAAACTGGATCCTTTCCTTACCCCTTATACGAAGATTAATTCAAGATCGGATTAGAGCACTTAAATGTTAGACCTAATACCATAAAAACCCTAGAAGAAAATCTAGGTAGTACCATTCAGGACATAGGCATGGGCAAGGACTTCATGTCTAAAACACCAAAAGCAACGGCAGCAAAAGCCAAAATTGACAAATGGGATCTAATTAAACTAAAGAGCTTTTGCACAGCAAAAGAAACTACCATCAGAGTGAACAGGCAACCTACAGAATGGGAGAAAATTGTTGCAACCTACTCATCTGACAAAGGGCTAATATCCAGAATCTACAAAGAACTCAAACAAATATACGAGAAAAAAACAAACAACCCATCAACAAGTGGGGAAAGGATATGAACAGACATTTCTCAAAAGAAGATATTCATACAGCCAACAGACACATGAAAAAATGCTCATCGTCACTCGCCATCAGAGAAATGCAAATCAAAACCACAATGAGATACCATCTCACACCAGTTAGAATGGCAATCATTAAGAAGTCAGGAAACAACAGGTGTTGGAGAGGATGTGGAGAAATAGGAACACTTTTACACTGTTGGTGGGATTGTAAACTAGTTCAACCATTATGGAAAACAGTATGGCAATTCCTCAAGGATCTAGAACTAGATGTACCATATGACCCAGCCATCCCACTACTGGGTATATACCCAAAGGATTATAAATTATTCTACTACAAAGACACATGTACACGTATGTTTATTGCGGCACTATTCACAATAGCAAAGACTTGGAATCAACCCAAATGTCCATCTGTGACAGACTGGATTAAGAAAATGTGGCACATATACACCATGGAATACTATGCAGCCATAAAAAAGGATGAGTTTGCGTCCTTTGTAGGGACATGGATGCAGCTGGAAACCATCATTCTTAGCAAACTATCACAAGAAGAGAAAACCAAACACCGCATGTTCTCACTCATAGGTGGGAACTGAACAATGAGATCACTTGGACTCGGGAAGGGGAACATCACGCACTGGGGCCTATCATGGGGAGGGGGGAGGGGGGAGGAGGGAGGGATTGCATTGGGGAGTTATACATGACATAAATGATGAATTGATGGGTGCTGACGAGTTGATGGGTGCAGCACACCAACATGGCATAAGTATACATATGTAACAAACCTGCACGTTATGCACATGTACCCTAGTATAATAAAAATAAATAAATAAATAAATAAATTAAAAAAAAAAAAAAAGAAAATTCTTTTCTTTAAGAATGTTGAATATTGGCCCCCACTCTCTTCTGGCTTGTAGAGTTTCTGCCGAGAGATCTGCTGTTAGTCTGATGGGCTTCCCTTTGTGGGTAACCTGACCTTTCTCTCTGGCTGCCCTTAAGATTTTTTCCTTCATTTCAACTTTGGTGAATCTGGCAATGATGTGTCTTGGAGTTGCTCTTCTGGAGGAGTATCTTTGTGGCGTTCTCTGTATTTCCTGAATTTGAATGTTGGCCTGCCCTACTAGGTTGGGGAAGTTCTCCTGGATGATATCCTGAAGAGTGTTTTCCAACTTGGTTCCATTTTCCCCCTCACTTTCAGGCACCCCAATCAGACGTAGATTTGGTCTTTTTACGTAATCCCATACTTCTTGCAGGCTTTGCTCATTTCTTTTTCTTCTTTTTTCTTTTGGTTTCTCTTCTCGCTTCATTTCATTCATTTGATCTTCAATCGCTGATACTCTTTCTTCCAGTTGATCGAGTCGGTTACTGAAGCTTGTGCATTTGTCACGTATTTCTCGTGTCATGGTTTTCATCTCTGTCATTTCATTTATGATCTTCTCTGCATTAATTAGTCTAGCTGTCAATTCTTCCACTCTTTTTTCAAGATTTTTAGTTTCTTTGCGCTGGGTACGTAATTCCTCCTTTAGCTCTGAGAAGTTTGATGGACTGAAGCCTTCTTCTCTCCTCTCGTCCAAGTCATTCTCTGACCAGCTTTGATCCGTTGCTGGCGATGGGCTGTGCTCCTTTGCAAGGGGAGATGTGCTCTTATTTTTTGAATTTCCAGCTTTTCTGCCCTGCTTCTTCCCCATCTTTGTGGTTTTATCTGTCTCTGGTCTTTGATGGTGGTGACGTACTGATGGGGTTTTGGTATAGGTGTCCTTCCTGTTTGATAGTTTTCCTTCTGACAGTCAGAAGGACTGTCTGTTGGTCTGTTGGAGATTGCTTGAGGTCCACTCCAGACCCTGTTTGCCTGGGTATCAGCAGCAGAGGTTGCCGAAGATAGAATATTGCTGAGCAGCGAGTGTACCTGTCTGATTCTTCCTTTGGAAGTTTCCTCTCAGGGGTGTACTCCACCCTGTGAGGTGTGGGGTGTCAGACTGCCCCTGGTGGGGGATTTCTCCCAGCTAGGCTACTCAGGGGTCAGGGACACACCTGAGCAGGCAGTCTGTCCGTTCTCAGATCTCAACCTCTGAGTTGGGAGATCCACAGCTCTCCCCAAAGCTGTCAGACAGAGTCGTTCGCGTCTGCGCCGGCTCCCGCTACTTCCCCTGTTGGTCTTCAGCTGTGCGCTGTCCCCAGAGGTGGAGACTACAGAGACAGGCAGGCTTCCTTGAGCTGCTGTGAGCTCCACCCAGTTCGAGCTTCCCAGCGGCTTTGTTGACCTACTTAAGCCTCAGCAATGGCGGGCGCCCCTCCCCCAGCCTCGCTGCTGCCTTGTGGATAGATCGCGGCAGACTGCTGTGTTAGCAGTGAGGGAGGCTTCGTGGGCGTGGGACCCTCCCGGCCAGGTGTGGGATATATTCTCCTGGTGTGCCTGTATGCTTACAGCGCAGTATTGGGGTGGGAGTTACCCGATTTTCCAGGTGTTGTGTGTCTCAGTTCCCCTGGCTAGAAAAACGGATCCCCTTCCCCCTTGCGCTTCCAGGTGAGGCGATGCCTCGCCCTGCTTCAGCTCTCACTGGTCAGGCTGCAGCAGCTGACCAGCACCGATTGTCCGGCACTCCCTAGTGAGATGACCCCAGTACCTCAGTTGAAAATGCAGAAATCACCGGTCTTCTGTGTCGCTGGCGCTGGGAGTTGGAGACTGGAGCTGTTCGTATTCGGCCATCTTGCTCCGCCCCTCTAGAAAGTCATTGATTAATTAGCTTTTTTTCTCTGCATCAATCTGGGGAATATCATTTATTTTTACCAAAGTCAATTTTATTTTTTACTAATTTTGTTTTGTATAAGTAACTACCTCCTACTGAAAATAAGCTAAGCCAAATGATAAATTAAGTGTTTTACATTTGACTACTACATCTTTAAGGTTTAAATATCACCAGAGAATTTATCTGCATCTTGTATATACAAGATGGCATTGATGTTTACCTAGCTTTATCACTGTTAAAGGCTACAGTTACATGAAAGGATTTTGTAGTAAATAATCTACAAATATGTTTCTTAACACATAAGTCTGCCCTGGAAAATTAAAGTTGTTTACTACACATGCTTTTAATTTAGTTAAATAAAATTACAGTAAAACTTTAATATAAAATCTATATGCTGAGACATTCATGCATGTCATTTCATTTAATCCTAATGACAATCCCACAAAAATATGATTATTATTATCACAAATTAACAGATGATCCAAGACCAAAAAGAAAAGGAAATCCTAGCTCTTTCAAGAGATCCCAAGTTCTAAAGCCTATGTGTTTAACACAACCCTACGTTATTACTATTAATAAGCAGATTCCTTCAAAGAAGAATTCATACATGAGAAAAATATCCTTAGAGAGGCAGAAGTTTCTATTTCCCATGATAAAGAGTTATCTATGTTTAATTATTTTTAATAACTGAAAGATTAAGTACTTAAAGGAGAAAAATACTCCCAAATCCCTCCATTTTACCGAAGTTATTTAAATAAACCTAAAACTAGAATAGTATTAGATGGGGAATGAAGGAGTGGGTCTCAGAAACTTTAATCTGAAGCATTTTACATAGACACTGACATCTGAAAGTACCCATTCCTTTCCCTCTACCCCACAGATAACAGGTGAAGTGCCTGGACCTCGGAGAGGCAAAATGGAGAAGGTAAGTTTTGTGCAGTTCTACAACAAACCACAATGATTGAAATCAATCTCCCTGGAAAAGCCTGTTGAGGGTTACTGTTCTCATTCTTGTTTGAAAGGTGATATAATAACAGGTAGAGTCAAAGAGGACAAGAGTGATGTAGAATGCTCTGTGAGGAGTTAGCTGAAATATATCTATTTTTTCTTGATACAGAAGAAGAAAATTATCCTAATATTATATAAAACACTAGAAATAATTATGAGAATAATTGAACCCACACTATAGAATTAGCATAAACAGAAACATGTACTTTATATAAAGATGAATACATTAGATTGTTTTCTATTAAATTGTAATGATATAAGGTGATGTCATGCAGATCTTCTCCAACTTTTTCTAGTGCTAATTTTATATCATCCTTTAGATCCTCTAACTCTTATATTACTTTCATTACAATAGTTGTCTCTTGTACTGTGTCTTAGCAATCTTGTATCTAAAATAGCCCAAAGTGGTTCTCCCTCACGAATTTATACTGATCAATCTATTTTAGTTCCTGCAGTTTCATGTAAAGCTGAAATTTAGAAGAGTTTTAGCCAAAAATTCCCTAGGAGACATCTGTTTTACCTTTCTTTTAAATTGAGTGGTATATTAAGAAACTAATTTTTAGTAGAAAGTTAGCACCTAAACAGCATTCTCTCTAACACTCTATATATACAAAAGTTACTAATTTATTTACTTCCTTTTATATCAAACACCGTTCTACATCCCCATCAAGGATTCAGTTGTATAATCGATCATTTATTGCACATTCACATGTAAAATATTTATTGGGAATAGTAAGAATGATCACAATTTTGAACATCTCTAATTTTCGTTGTAACACTTGAATAAAGACAGTGTAATACATGAGTGTTTGTGTGTGAGGGTGTGCATGTGTGCACATGATTTTTAATCCAGGGGTTCCTGAACCCCAGGCCATGACCAGTACATGTAGGCCGTGCAGCACGAGGTGAGAGGCAGATGAGCAAGCGTTACCACCTGAGCTCTGTCTCCTGTTAGATCAATGGTGGCATTAAATTCTCACAGGAGGGTGAACCTTACTGAGAACTGTGCATGTGAGGGATCTAGGCTGAGTGCTCCTTATGAGAATCTAACTAATGCCTGATGATCTGAGGTAGAAAAGTTTCATCTTAAAACCATCCTCGCACCTCTGTCCCTAGAAAAATTATCTTCCTTGAAACCAGTCACTGGTGCCAACAGGGTTGGGTACCGCTGTTCTAATCTATATTTTAATGGTGGTTAACATTTGAAGTTCTCTAATGACTTACACACTGTTCCAGTGTGGTGTATTAAAAATGTCTCCATGTGGCCATATGGTCTTCACTAGAATATTTGCTAATCACTATAAACAGTTAGCAATATTTTTAATTGGAGAAATGTATGAAATTCTATTCATGTGGATTAGTTAAGAAGATTCTATAGGCACCTGTGCTGTAATAAAAAATCTCATAAGATCTCATTAGTAGCCTGTACCTTCAGACTATGCATGTCGGCCTGGGTTTTAGATTTGGTCTTGTGTCCTTGCAATTAAAATAGGAGTCTGATGGATCATAAAATAAGTGTTACCTGCCATTAAATATTGTTGCATCTGCCTAAGTGAACTTCCCTGCAAAATGCTTTTTGGAAGGTTTACAAGGCAAACAACGGAAACTTTATTAGAATTATAAAAAGATGGCCGGGCGCGGTGGCTCACGCCTGTAATCCCAGCACTTTGGGAGGCCGAGACGGGCGGATCACGAGGTCAGGAGATCGAGACCATCCTGGCTAATACGGTGAAACCCCGTCTCTACTAAAAAATACAAAAAAAAAAAAAAAAAACTAGCCGGGCGACGAGGCGGGCGCCTGTAGTCCCAGCTACCGGGGAGGCTGAGACAGGAGAATGGCGTGAACCCGGGAGGCGGAGCTTGCAGTGAGCTGAGATCCGGCCACTGCACTCCAGCCTGGGCGGCAGAGCAAGACTCCGTCTCAAAAAAAAAAAAAAAAGAAGTATAAAAAGATATTTTATGATGGCCGATTGTCTCTTTAAAAGCATTCTTATCAAAAAATATTTTTATTGGAAGAAGAATAAAAGCTAAGAATTGAATCTCACTAAAACAGGCTACCTGATTAGTGGAGATAGAATAGAGACTTTTAAACAGCACCTAAAAGTACTCTGAAGAAGCCATTAAGTTTAAAAAAAACAAAAACTATAATTACAAAAGTCAAATTGACTTACTTTATTTTCCAACAATAGTTGCAATAGCATATGAATCTGACACTGTTCTGAGCATTTTGTTTGTATTATTACATTTGATTTTCATAACAAAGCCATAGTTTATGTCATGTTTCAAATTGAGCAAAAATTTGTGCAAACATAAATAGGTTATTATAGACACTGAATACACTTAAAATTACATTTTGATTTTGTGTCACATCTAAAATATTTCCCACTATAATTATCTTTAGTTTTCATCTTAATTATATGCATTTAAGGACAAGGAAATAATAACTCCCATTGATGTGCCATTTCGATATTGTTGGACACTTATCTCCAGTCATTTTCTCTTCTTTTTAACTAACAGATGATGCATCAGTGACTATCTCAGGAAACCAAACATTTTTGTGTTTGGTTTTATAATAGACTTAGAAACAGCACCCCAAAAATGGCATGTGATTATAAGACAGAATACATAAATGCCCTCACAACTATTGCTATGTGCTATTTAGCTGGCGTTTACAAGTTTAAACCAGTTTACAAGTTCTTAAATGATCTCAGTGCTTTTGTTTTGCTACATCTTCTAGAAATTGGCATTATAATTGAGATATTGTCTATTGTTCACAGTATAAACAGGGTGCCTCAAGGTTTATTAAATATGCAATCCCTTCATTACTCAAACACAAGAATATTGTTTTTCCATTTTTGTTTAGGATCTCTCTTTTTATGTTAATTGATCTCTTTTATTTAACTTTTTAAAATTCATCACCCTATATAGAAAAGTATATTAGGCAGTCTCTTTGTATTTGTCCTTTACTTTCAAGAGTGGGAAAAAAAAAAAAAAAAAAAGGTTTCATTTGGCCTTTCCATTGTCAAAGATGTTATCTCCACTGAGATGTGAGGACACGACACTTGACAGATAACTTGGACAGCTGGAGGGCAAAACTTGAGCGTGTTTAGAATTTACCTAAAATCTGGTGTCCTGCCTCTTAACTTTATTGACTAGACTTAAAATGGCAAAAAGGAAAAATAAAAACGAAAAAGAAAAGCACTTTTGGAAAGCATCTGAAACAAAGCCATATAAGTAAACAAATAGCATTTCCCTTGAAATGAAATTTATTAAAGAAAGACTGTAATTGCTCTGAAGTCTATCATACAAATAGTATACATATCAGCTTTAAAGTATAATTGGTTACAATGTTTACATGAAAACATAAATTGGTTGGGCACAGTGGCTCATGCCTAGAATGTCAGCACTTTGAGAGGCCAAAGTGGGCAGATTGCTTGAGCCCAGCAGTTTGACACCAGCCTGGGTAATAGGACAAAACTCTGTCTATACAAAAATAAAAATATTAGCCAGGTGTGATGTTGCATGCCTGTAGTCACAGTTGTCCAGGAGACTGAGGTGGGAGAATCGCTTGAGCACAGAAGGTCAGGCTGCACTGAGCTGTGAGCACACCACAACACTCCAGCCTGGGTAACAGTAAGACCCTGTCTCAAAAATAAAAATAAAAAGAGAGAAAATATATATAAAGACACAAGCAAAAGAGAATAAACATGAGAAAGAAAGAAATGATAGTATGAGCATGATGAAAAAAAGATCCCTAATTGTCAGGGAAATAATAAACCATTTATTTAAATTTTCCAAATTTATTACACAGTAGTTATGGCTAAAGTGATTAGGCACTGTAAAGGAATTGATAAATAAAACATCTAAGCATGGAGCCTTGCTTGAATTAGATTAGTCTACAATAAATATTACTGTGCTATTATTAAATATCCTCCTTTTCTTGCTTATAATGTAAGGCACATGATAAGAGCTGCAAGAATGTGCTGAAAGAATGAGAGTCTTCTCTGCAGTTTGTGTTTCTCAATCTTGTTAATATCACTATCCCTGCAAAATCCATTTCTTTCACTGATACAGGCCCATGATGTGTAGGACAGTTTTGCCATCAAGATATTTCTTATATCCCTGCATCTGTCAAATCAATACCTTTTTTGAAAGTGATTTACAATTGAAAAATATAATTATGATTATTACTAAATAAATTTTCTGAAATTTTTGCTTTCATATTATTTTGAAAGCAAAAGAGAAAGAAATAAAATAGCGACTTAATTATCCATGTTCACACTCCAAGCTTTTGGGGTGGCAATATCAGACAGAACGAACCAAGCTAAAATCCCACCTCCCAATATCACCAATCTTACTTAACTCTTTAGCTCTGAAAACTACCTTGATTTTTCTGAGCTTTACACTTTTTTCACATAAATAGTGGCTAAAGATTGCATTGAATCTTTGGAAAAAGTTCAAATCAGTCCTCTTATAGAAATTTTCTAAAGACCTTAGCCTTTGAGAATAAAAACATCCCTCAATTATAATGTCACCTTCTCTTCATGTGTGTATTTATGTATTTATGTATGTATTTATTTATTTTTATAAATATAACATTTGTATTTATGTATTTATTCATTTATTTATTTTATTATTATTATTTTTTTGAGATGGAGTTTCACTCTTTTTGCCGAGGCTGGAGTGCTATGGCAAGATCTCAGCTCACTGCAACCTCCGCTCCCAGGTTCAAGTGATTCTCCTGCCTCAGCCTCCCAAGTAGCTGGGATTACAGGCACCTGCCATCTTGCCTGGCTAATTTTTTGTATTTTTAGTAGGCACGGGGTTTCACCATGTTGGCCAGGGTGGATCTCGACCTCATGATCCGCCCGCCTTGGCCTCCCAAAGTGTTGGATTACAGGCGTGAGCCACCGTGCCCAGCCTTCATGTGTTATTTATAAAGGTGCTAGTGGTAGTAGCGGTAGTGGGTGGTACTGATGGTGGTAAGTCTGGTGTGTTTTCTGAGGGCAGTTCATTTCTGTGGCTGAGAAGATGAATGGCATCCAAAAGTCCTTGACTAAGTGTGAGACTTACAATACCTTGGGAAATAAATGAATCATAGGAATTTGTCCTCTCTCTTAACAGATAAAGAAACCAAGGCCCAGGGAGAGGCAGAGGCTTACCAAGGTTACAAAAAGAGATAATTTTTTTAGTGAGACCTAAAGTCCAGCTCTCCTGATTCCTCAGATGTGCATGTGTAATCTTAAATATTTTTCTTTTCTATGGGTACATGTAGTACTTTAGATGATCCATATACTAATATAACAAATACCTTATTTCACTTTATTAATCCTGGATAATAAATATATGAACTTTTACCCACTTTGACCATGGAAGTCCATCTGTATTTGGCTGACTCCTTAATGCTTTTAATGCTGGTGTAAAAATTAACAGCAGCAATATGCCAATTAGCTAAAGTTAAATACAGGTAGATATAATGCAAGAAGAAAGATCAAAGCAGAATTTTTTCTGTGATTAATCTATGAAGCTTAGGCAGAATAGAAATGTATATTTGAAATTCATGTTTGTTCTTCTGCTAAATTTTAAAGATATATTCATTATATTTCACATTTTTTCTCTAATCCTTATTTTAAAGCATAAAAATATCAAAATTCCCCTGCACAATACATGCCAGTCCAGGAAATGCTAACATCTAACGTCTCTGTAAATAAAATCCCAACACACTCACATGTATTTTTAATTCTCATTAATTTTTCTTGAACATTGCTTCTTTAAACAAGACTAAGTAGAAATCTACACATCATTCTTTTTATAGGTTAATATTACTTTAGAAGTATATTTTTGAGATCAAAAGTAGATTTTTCCATCAAAAAGTTCAGAATTGTACCTGGAGATCACCAGTTGTTACACTGTGATGAAGCATACTTTTTGTTGTGATTTAATTACATGACAGAACAGATTTGAAATCAGAAAAAATTGAAAAAAGACCTATTGCTACAACAATGAGATTCTTGTATGTTTGACATTTTTTCTCTTTAGACTGTAATTCATACTTATTTTAGAAAAATATAGAAAAGTATAAAATCTGAAGTCATCTACAATCATCTATCCAAATAAAACTTTATTTTTATATGAATATATCTTTTATTTTCTGGAGACAGAGATATTATGTTTCTGTGTGAATTTGTGTGTGTGCAGGTGCATGTGTATGGAGATGTATACATATGTATATGTATACATGTAAAGATATGTATATGTACACATATTTACGTAACTATATATAACATATACAAATGCCTAATTATATTCGTATCTATATAAGTGTTGTGGTTTATATACACAATTACTGATATATTTGTTTATGACCATTTGTCCATTTCTTTAAATCCTCCTTGAAAACACGCTTAAAAAATATTTTATTTAGGGGGTAACAAGAGCAGTTTGTTACATAGACATATTGTTAGTGGTAAATTCTGGGCTTTTAGTGCATCCATGACCGGAATAGTGTACAGTGTACACAACAAATAATTTCTAATCCCTCACTCCTCTCCTAGCTCCCACTTTTGGGAGTTTCCAATATCTGTTATACCACTCTGTTATGTCCATGTGTACACATTGAAAACACACTTTTTTAAAGCTGTGGAATATTCTGTTGTTGTATATATCTTATTTTTAATCATTTGTCATTAAAGGATATTTTATCTTTTCTAGTGTTTCTGTATTTAAATAACATTTGGAGTAATAATTCTGCAATAATTTTAAATAATCTCTTCTTGCTCGCTTGGCATGGATTTCTTTAAATAGACTTATACCTCTTTGTTAGTAATTATTTTAAGGCTCTTGATACAAATTACCAAGACACTTTCTATTAACCACATGAACAGTGCATTCTCCCAATAGCAGCCAGAGTGAGTTTTAAAAAGGAAAACCATGTTATCTCCAGGCTTATATTTCATTCATTCACTGGATTTTCATTGCTCTCAGAAGTAAGTACAGACCATTCCTCCCTTCATTCATTATTCTTCGGGCACTCTAACATTCTGCATACACAAAAGCACAGAGAATGTATATTTCTTTTATTTTGCTTTTAGCTCCCTCCACCCCAATAAATTTAAGCACTTAATTTCATGCTTCTTTTCTCTTATGCTGTATTCTGGAATCTACTGGATCACCAGAATAAAACATTGTTAGATACAACTAAAGAAGGTGAATGAGAAAACAATAAAATGTTTCACAAATATAAAGAGATGATTTTCCTCTTAAAAGCTGCATGTTCATTAGGTACTCCATTTGTCCTTAATGTCTTTGTGGACTAGGTAGAAAGGAAGTCTTGCACTTTTCCTGTAATTATGTGATGGGGTCGGGGAGAAAGTTAAATGCTCAAATAGATACATTTCCAAAGCCATGGAATAGCCTTCTTATTGCATGTCTGACCAAGTCTTCTACATTTTAGGGCTTTGCCATCAGCTCTTCTATCTTCACGAATTAATCTTTACATGAATATTTGCATAATTTTGTAGTATAAGTCCTTGAGTTGTTTTCTTAAATGTAATCTTTTCAAAAAGGCTTTTCCTAACTATAATATTTAAGGTCTAAATTCATTATTTTCCTTTATATGTTCTACCCTGTTTTTTTCTTTAACACTAGGACCCTCTAATATATTATGCAATTTAAATATTTATTATGATTTCTTTGTTGCTAGATATGACTTTCTAATTTATGTCTTTTTGTTCAATAAAATATCTCAGTGTAAAGTATCTCTTACATGTCAGGCACATAATAGTTGTTCAATATGATGGTACTAGGCCGGGCGCGGTGGCTCAAGCCTGTAATCCCAGCACTTTGGGAGGCCGAGACGGGCGGATCACGAGGTCAGGAGATCGAGACCATCCTGGCTAACACAGTGAAACCCCGTCTCTACTAAAAAATACAAAAAACTAGCTGGGCGAGGTGGCGGGCGCCTGTAGTCCCAGCTACTGGGGAGGCTGAGACAGGAGAATGGCTTAAACCCAGGAGGCGGAGCTTGCAGTGAGCTGAGATCTGGCCACTGCACTCCAGCCTGGGCAGCAGAGCGATACTCCGTCTCAAAAAAAAAAAAAAAAAAAAAAAATAGATGGTACTGAATGAATAAATATTTAATGAGTGATTAAAGAAATCGGCTTTCTTTAGGCCACTGTATTAGTCAATTCTCTCATTTCTATAAAGAACTTTCTGAGACTAATTTATAAAGAAAAGCGGTTTAATTTACTCACAGTTCTGCAGTTTGTACAGGAAGCATGGCTGGGGACGCCTCAGGAAACTTATAGTGATGGTGGAAGGTGAAGAGGAAGGAGGCGTGTTTTGTGGGGCCAGAGCAGGAAAAAGAGAGAGAGAGCAGGGAGGTACTACACACTTTTAAACAACTAGATCTCCTGAGAACTCACTCACTACCAGGAGAACGGCAAAGGGGAAGTCTGCCTCCATGATCCTGTCAGCTTCCACCACGCCTCTCTTCCAACACTGGAGATTACAATTTGACATGAGATTTGGGTGGCAACACAAATCCAAACCATATCAGCCACCCACCAGGAAATCACTAATAACTAATTATTGTGACATTCTGAATGATCCTGAAGACAAATCTGGAGAGGAATTTATAATAATACTCCATGGCCTCTAAGAAGAAAACTTGAAAGCTTTGATAGTCCAGTAAACTGTTAACTTATGCTGCCATCTGGTAAATTAAAAATGGGGAATTCTTGGTATGCAAACAGGCTAGTAAAGAGAGCTTTTCTTCACAGGAGGGTAGTGGGAAGTAAAATGTGTAATATATTCAATTTGAGCATCTCTTTGATTTATTCATACAGAACCTGAGGCTTTTGGACAAGCAAGTAAGCCTGTAACATGAATATCCATAGATATTGAATATTATGAGATACTTTAGTTTGTGGTCTCAAAAAAAAAATCTCAATATAACATTCATGCATATACACACACATATACAAACATATACTGCATGCATGTAAATATACAGACTCTCCACACCCAGGATTATTTCCCAAAATAATTGATCTTAAACAGGCACACACAATTTACAGTTTTAAGTTTATAAACTTTAAGGTTATACAGTTTTAAGGTTATACATTTTACCTGTAAGCAGAAATAACATTGATTCAGCAATTGTTATATCAATATTGTAAAATCTCTTTCATGTTGTTGTTAAGGCCATGAAATTGTCTATTCTATGAACAACTGTCAACTGGCTTATGCTATTTTGGAAATGTGGAGAAGATAAGCATTTTGATTAATCTATGGCACCACTAGCTCATGCCGATATTTATAATGTGTTAGTTGAAATATTGATCTTAAAGGCACTGCTGGTAAGTCTCAGAAGGAAGTGAGTAGCATAAGAAAAAGCCTATATCATCGTAGAAAATATGTAAAGTGTCCTAAACAGGATGTTGGTAGAAATGTGAACATTAAAATCACTGTTGGTGAGGGATCAGAAGGAAATGGGAAATGTTATTGAAGTGGAGAAAAGGTGACCCTCGTGGCAAAAAGTTTAGCTGAATTGGTTTATATAATTATACAGAAAGCAGCACTTTAGAACTTTTAAGCAATGAACTTGAATATGTAACTAAGGAGATTTTCAAACAAAGTTTTCAAAATATTGTCTGGTTTCTTTTTGTAACTGAGTGAAATTGAAGAGGAAAACTAAATTGAAGGAAGAACTATTAAACAAATCAAACTAGATCTTGACACTTAGGGTGCATTCTCAGCCCACTTATATTGCCAACTGGCTAAAGTTAGTAGATTTATTGTCAGTAATGTGTTCTATGGAGAGAAGGAAGGCCATCTGTGTGACTGGACAAACTTTTGCAAGTGCTGAAAAGATTAGACATGCAGCTTATATATCTCCTCAGATGTCTCAACAGAATCATAGTTCACGGAGAAGTTTATTCTGTAATGTTATAAAGTCACATGACACAGGCAGGGGACCAATGAGAGTTTCAAGAAGGTTTTCAAAAAAGAAGCAATGCTAGATTGAACTGAAAGAGACTGGTGTGAGACAAAACGAAAGAATACCAGCTGACTAGTAAAATTCTGCAAGTAGTGAAAGAGATAATAATCTATTCAGCTGTAAACATATACTACTATTTAAGAACAAGAAAACATGTGAAGAGAGAGGACACTTAGGAACAGAGGTTGGAGTACTGGGCACTAAAAGTTGAGCCATAATTTTGGTGGATGGAGCTTCAGATGACAGATGATTATTTCCAGGATTTGAATCCTAATGAAATTTGTCCAGTTGGATTTCAAAATTTTACAGGGCCAATGACACTTTTCTTATTTTTATTTTCTCTTTTTGGAGGGAGATAATGTTATACTGTTACCCTATGCCTTTCCTGTCATATTTTGGGTCTATATAACTTGTTTTCTAGTTTCACAGGTCCACAAATGTAAATATTGTCCCAGGGTAAATGAAATTGATAGTCTTACCCATGCCTGATTTAGATTACTCTAAATGATGACTTGAGACTTTTGTAGTTGTAATACTTAGATGAGATTTTGGACTTTTAAGTTGATTTTGTAATGGGTTGGAACTTTTGGAGATGTCTGGACAGGGTTAATGCATTTTGCATGTGGGATAGACATGAATCTCTGTGGACCACAGTGTGAAGTGTTGTAAAATAAGTAATTGCTGGCAAAGATATCTACATCCTCATCTCTGGCACTTGTTGATGTTAACTTATATGAAAAGAAAGGAATTTTATAAATATAAATAACATGTATTTTGCAATGAAGATATTATTCTGGATGATCTGTGTAGTTTATACCTTTAATCATAAGTGTCTGTATAAAAGGGAACCAGAAGGAGGGAGATTTAACTACAGAAGAGGTGCAGGTGATGTGAAGATGTTATGCTGCTGGGCTTGAAGATGAGAGAAATGGCCATGGAGCAAGGAACACAAGAGATACAGCTCTAGATGTGGAAAAGGAAAAAAGGAGATTTTCTCCTAGTGCTTTAAAGAAAGTAGAACCATGTTGACACCTTAGTTTTAGCCCAGCAAGATGCACTTTGGACTTCCGCCCTCACATAGTGTAGAAAAATAAAAATCTGTTGTTTTAAGCCACTAAGTTTGTGGTAATTTGTTACATCAGCAACAGGAAACTAATACATTTTCTGTTCCTATATTCTGATCATATAACAAATAAATGTCAGAATCTAATCATTGCTATAAAGGAAGTTACAAAATATTTGAAGAATTTATACTGAATATATGTATAACAGGACAAAAGAGGCCAAAAACTTGGTAGAGATGATAAGTGATATACACAGAACTTGAAGATGATCACTATAGACAGCCAATATTTAGCATCTAACATATGGACATGCATTGCCTTATGCAATTTTACATAAAACTTTTGTAACAAATTTTCAGAAAGACTCCAAATACCCTTACTCTTCAAGTGAAGGAAGTGAGCTAAGAGAAAGTAAGTAACTTTGCAGGTCACATAGCCGGTAATAGAAGTTGAGATTTCAGTCTACATGTTTGTTTCCAGAGACAGGCTATAAAATCTCATAACTTCTGTTAGGATCCAGAATGATTAAAAATAGCTTCCTGATCAGGGTAGAAACTTAGTAGGTCTTAACATTTATTATGATTTCTCTTTGAGGAAGAAGGAGGAAAATAACAAATCTGGGCAGTGATATGGAAACAGATTTTTCATCTCTTTATTTTAGCAGTAACCAGAGTATCTTCTTTCCGCTTGTATCCTCAAGCTTTAGCAAGGGAAGTGAATTTGAGGTTTATGTATAAATATCATCATATTTCATGCGCTAACCATGATTTGGAAAGAGAACAAAATGAATTTGAAAGGTATCAGGCTCTGAGATGATCTCGATCATACCATCTGGATAATACTAAGGAGACTTGGGTCTGGAAGGAAATTTCTTTCTCTAATCTTCATAGCAAGAAAGTAAAGAGAAAAATGATTTTTTTCTGTCCAAACTCATGAAGCCTCATTTCAGAGCCTGAAGGATTCATTATCCTGTAATGCCATCTGAATTGTCATATCTTGTGCATAATATTTCCCAAGGCAGATAGAAATATTGGTGAAGACACCCATAAAAGAATTGGAGTTAATAATAAACACACATTTTTCATAAGATACTATTGCAACAATTAGCCAAAGACAAGCTATAATAGAGCTCATAAAAGAAAATAAATGATAAAGTATTGAAAGCCAAAACTTGATCCAATGCTTTAGTGATTTGTTTTCATTTTTAGCAAAAAGAAGAAATTTCTCCAGATGGAACACTCAGAAGGATTAGGAACTAACACCTCCTAACTCTGGTCTGTTCAGTAGCAGAAGATGACTTGCTTCCTCTTCCTCAAGGGGAAAAATGAATCAGGTTATTTGGCATTAACAAGACTGTGAATCAAAATTTTAAAAATCAGAAATTGTGGCCAGACATAGTGACTCATGGCTGTAATACCAGCTACTCGAGTGACTGAGGTGGAAGTATTGCTTCAGGCCAGGATTTCGAAACCAGTCTGGGTAAAATAGTGACACTCCCCATCTCTAAAAAAGAAAAATGAAAATAAACAAACAAACAAACAAAACAGCTTGGCATGGAGGAGCATGCCTGTAGTCCCAGCTACTTGGGATGCTGAGGCAGGAAGGTCACTTGAGCCCAAGAGTTCCAGAATACAGTGAACTATGATCATGCCACTGTATGCCAGCCTGGGCAACAAAGAAAGACTGTGTCTCTTAAAAGCAAAGCAAAACAAACAAAAAAATGAAAACAAAACTGGGGGAAAAAAGCACTTACATTATCATTTTATCATCCGTCTCTGTATTCATTTGGCAAAATAAGTAAGAGGCCATTGAGACTAATATCAATCAAAGAATAAAGGGAAATTTGTGTGTCTTGTGCAATGGTTAACTGTGAGAACATAATCCCATTCTTCCCACCACAGATAAATATACATTCATAAACACTGAAAAAACGTTCTGCAATTATTGAGGGCAGAACAATTTTAATATATATAATATATAATTATATTATGTTTAATGTATATACAATATTATATACATTTTAATGTTATAATATATAATGTTTAATATATAATACTATATGTTATATATTATATATATTAAACATGCATTGGAAAACAATTTTTTTCTCTGAAAATAAGGTGAATCCATATGTAAGAAATAGTTGTGATTTTCTCAGGCATAGATGTCTCAGATTCCAGCAAAGAGGAAAATGTTGTTAGGAGAGTTGCAAGTTTCACCAACCCAGCCAATTCTTGCTTCTCAGTTTTGCTATTAAAACTTAGATATTATCTGCAGTTATTATGCTATTGAGTGATAGCACTGTGTTCTTGGCTTTTATGCTGCAGAATCGTATTCCTGCTATTCAGCCAAAACACCCATGACCTTTGTTTCAGTCAATACTGATGAATTCCCCTGAGTTTACCACCCGGCCTAGCAACACATTTGGTTGCCCAAAAATGAGAAGATAGAAGCACTTTTCTTCCATCAGTTTTGTGTGATCCTGAACATTTTTGAATCTTTTAGGAAACTAATAAGTGATATTACTTTGCAAAGCCCACATATCCATGTGCAGATCTGTTTAAGAGAGGTGTGACATTTTCTAGACATTGAAGATACCATGATGAGAAAGACTTCAGAATCCTAAATTAATAAAGTTTAAGCAGATGGGAAATTTCAGGTATTAAATAAGTGATTCCACAAATAATGATATAAATGAAACTTGACTGAATTTTTAGGCCAAAACATGGTCACCACCTTATGATGTGTTCTTTGAAAAGGTCCATAGGATGGCAGTTGTGGAGGCCCCCACTAATGCTATTTTGAAAAATGGAAATAAAGCTATTACTCATTTCTACCTTAATTGTTTATGTGACCTTACATGTCCTGAACTGTAGAGTGGAAACAGTGTGGGATTTCTTGTTTTGTCCCCCAAATTCAGATAATATTTAAGAAGAGAAATTACATTGTATTTTTTTTTTTTTTTTTTACTTTTCCCAATGTGCCTAGCATAGGTCTGGCCACTTTTACGCATCATGGAAAGCTTATCATTTAAGAATTTCTTCACAAACTTATATTAACTGTGATTTTATATATATACACACACACACACACAATATATACACATATATACACATACACACGTATATATTATCCATATATAAATATAAATACCTTATAATTTATTTTACATATATATAAATTATCCATCACAATTATCTCTATTAAACATTTACTGAGTAGTTATATACACATGGGAACTTCAGTACATATTAATGGCGTAATGGTTTTCTAGGAATTAAACATGCTGTAGACACCAGCCAGGTCAGATAGTTATCAACATGGATGATTGTCTAATTGACTTGGTGTGGTTCCTAGATGACGAGACTTAGGAGGATACTTTTTTTTTTTTTTTTTTTTTGAGACGGAGTCTCGCTCTGTCGCCCGGGCTGGAGTGCAGTGGCCGGATCTCAGCTCACTGCAAGCTCCGCCTCCCAGGTTCACGCCATTCTCCTGCCTCAGCCTCCCGGGTAGCTGGGACTACAGGCGCCGCCACCTCGCCCGGCTAGTTTTTTGTAGTTTTTAGTAGAGACGGGGTTTCACCGGGTTCGCCAGGATGGTCTCCATCTCCTGACCTCATGATCCGCCCGTCTCGGCCTCCCAAAGTGCTGGGATTACAGGCTTGAGCCACCGCTCCCGGCCGAGACTTAGGAGGATACTAAGCCACATTCATAACTGGTGAGAAGATGTATTGGGAGATATCAGTGATATTTAACTTGGATATTAGAATGAGGCTTGTGAATGATTTATCAATTACTTGACATCTAATGCTTTTAAAGTTATTGAGCAATAATTGTATCTGATAGATTTTATCTAATTAAATATACTTTTCATTCTTTATTAAATGAAATTTTCTTTTAATGTACTTTTGGTATATGTATTATAGCATATAGCAATAGTTTGAAAACAGAAGGTAATTAAACTTACTGTTGGAATTGACTGCCTAAGGAAACATAAAACAGAATTATTAAAGATCAATAGATTAGACCATATAAAAATAAAAAGGTTAAACTTCTGCACAAGTAAGAATTATGTAGAATTTCACAATTTAAAAATGGTAGACAAGAAAAATACTTTAAATATAACTTATAAAAAGATAAAGAACTATTAAAATGAATAAAAATTAATTTTCAAAGAGCAAAAAGTACAAATGATATGATGTGATAATGTAATATTATTTATCATAATTATATTAGAAAGAGAAAAAAACATCCAGTGTTGCTTAGAGTGTAGTGGATAAGGCCCTTTAAATTCTGGATCAATAAATGTCTATGAGACCTTCCTGGAGGATAATTAAATTAAATTCAATTTCAGTTAAAATCAAAATAAAAACTGCACGTACCACCTAACCTAATAGTTGAACTTCTGGCCATATTTTCATTTTTTTTTTTTTTTTTTTTTTTTGAGACGGAGTCTCGCTCTATCACCCGGGCTGGAGTGCAGTGGCCGGATCTCAGCTCACTGCAAGCTCCGCCTCCGGGTTTACGCCATTCTCCTGCCTCAGCCTCCCGAGTAGCTGGGACTACAGGCGCCCGCCACCTCGCCCGGCTAGTTTTTTGTATTTTTTAGTAGAGACGGGGTTTCACCATGTTAGCCAGGATGGTCTCGATTTCCTGACCTCATGATCCGCCCGTCTCGGCCTCCCAAAGTGCTGGGATTACAGGCTTGAGCCACCGCGCCCGGCCCTTCTGGCCAATGAGTTGATGGGTGCAGCACACCAACATGGCATAAGTATACATATGTAACAAACCTGCACGTTATGCACATGTACCCTAGAACTTAAAGTATAAAAAAAAAAAAAAAAAAAAGATATATTTCTAGGTTCAGAAATTTATGTAAACTGGAATATTCTTTGCAGCTTCATTTTACTTTAAAAAAATTAAAAATACAGTGAAAGTCCCGTAGATTACAAATTAAATCAATTTAAGGCCTACATTGTAGTTATAACGTTGTGACCTTCAGTTTCCTTATCTGTAAAACAGAAATAATGTATTTCCTGTTCAAAGACTCATCTGCCACTACCAAATTAACTACTTCTCACATTCTAGTGGTGATAACTGATGATAACCTTTGTTAAGGTCTTACGATGTGCTTCAGTGCTTTCTTATGAGTGGCAAAATCTCCAGATCTGCACTCTCAACTATAATCTTTCATTACCCCAAACGCTGTTTCCAGTTCCTTCATCAAAGCGTATTTTCTCACAGCTCCATGTTTTTATTCTTTGCACTAGTTTCGCCTGTAAATATTCTTCCTGTATTCTTTCCTGGTTGCAAAAAAATTCCCAATTTTCCATCATTTGTCACTCTTTAGTGACCTTGTACTCTGTGTTAACAGTACATTTTATAGCAAATCTCAAATGCTTTTCTTTTTCTTTCCTAAATTCCCAGAAGAATTTAAGAGAATAAAAATTCATAAAAGTTAGGACTTTTAGCAAGAATTCATGGATGACATGTGGCAGAAGTAGGACTATAGCCCAAATTTTTATAACTCCAAAAAATCTTGTTCTTTCCATACAGAGGTTGGGGGATAAGACAGAACATAAAAAGTTCAATAAATAGTATAACTTGCAGAGATAATAAATGCTCAGAAACAAAGAGGCAGACAAATGATCCTGCTGATGAAGAAACTGTTCATAGTTTAGGCAGTTTGGTTAAGGAAGGCCACTCTGTTGAGGTGTTACTTGAACCTTCCATGTGGGAAATGAAGGAGCGAGTCATAAGAGGGCTAAAGGCAGGTGTCTCAGACTGAGGATTTGGGGATAAATGAGTTTGTCATGTTTCAAAATGTGTAAGACTGATTCCAGGCTAGTAAGGCTAGACCAAAATGAGCAAAGAGAAAAGCTGCATAATTTCAGATTAGAGAAAGTAACAGTTACTTATTCACAACTGATCTTGATGGGACTTTGGATTATTTGAATCTGAAAGAAAGACGATCTGAATTTTTTCCTTTACTATACTACTCTTACTCCAGTGTGAGGAATACACTGAGTGGGCAAGAATAATACCAAGGACATTAATTAGAAACTAAATTTATTAGTCTAAGTGGTGATTGATGTGGCCTTGTATGAGATTGGTAATGGTGGACTACATAGGCCAGATAAATTTAGCATAAGCAGAGGTAGAAGATTTTTGGTCAAGAGAAGATGAGGTATAGAGATTATTAGCAAAGGCTAGTAGGGGTGAAGCATATTGCAATTGCTTGGAATGTTTTAAATTTCAGTAGTACTTCATTCTTTCAATTTGTGTTCCTATAGGAAAGAGCATGTGAAAGAAGACCATTTAATGTAATAAGGGAATTGCACAATAAGATGTGGGCATACTTAAAGAACAAGTGATGATAAAATGCCCAAATCTATCAGTATCAGGAAGTCACCATCGTATTTAAGATTAAAAAGGATATATACGCTTCTTCCACACTGAGTAATCAGATAATCACTCTGTGATTTTCCACCACATGGATTAATAAATTTGTATGCCTTTTCTCCTAAACAAAAAAAAAAAGAAAAGAAAAGAAAAATGATTGAAAAGTCAAGAGGAAGGAGTGGTTAGCAGAACAAAATGAAATTTACGGTTGTACATATAAAAGGTCTTAACAAAAGAAACAGATTATGACCTTTGGCAGAGTAATTCATCTCGATGGCACAGAAGGGGTGGTAATTAACAACACAGCATTTGTTTTTAGGCCTCCTTCAGATTATGTGATGGATCATTGGACCACTGTATTGGTCAAATCCAAGAGGAATCCAGAGAATAATTATTGCAATTTGTAGTGGCAGGGCCACTGTTAGGTCAAGTAAGGTGCCAGGGAAATACAATTCCTGGGTTACCTGTCATAATAAACAATTTGTTTACAAGATGTATTTATTCATGGGTCAGGTTAGTTATACTAATTTTTCAATGAAGATTTAACTCATAGAAAGAACACTTATATATTTTGATTACTAAATCTGTGCATGTGAAGATTCTTCATGTTGTCCAGGTACCATTTTTTCTAGTTGATGTTCTGAAAATATCTTTTTGCATTCTTAATTTTCAAATGTATTATTTCTTGCTAATTTTATGTATCCTCCCACAAGAAAAACTTAACAATGCTGTTATTACCCAGATTGACGTGACTATTTAGAAGCTGTTTTCCATTTAAAATGTGTAGATCCTGACATTTAAGTAATTTAATACCATTTATTAATGTGGCTTACATCATTACTTCTGAAGCTATATTATCCACCATGCTTCCTAGGAGTACTTCCTACCGGTGTTTTTCACAAATGCTATTATTGTGCTTTGTTGAAAACAATAACAAACAAAAGTTTACCTGGATTCTGCCACAAATAATAATTTATTTTCTGATCATGCTAATACACTATTTGGCATTTTATATCATAAACATAGAACAAAACAACATCTAATTATGTTTCCTTTTGAAACCTTCAGAGCTACTACATTTCTAGAATGTCATTTTTATTCAGTATTGATTACACCCCTAAAATCAACGGGATAGAAAAGTGAGGGCCAATGTGCAGAACAAGAACAACAGTCTCATTTGCACAGGAAATGTCCATCTCTTCCCTAGCATGGCTTAAAACCATGGATGTTACCAAATCACTTGGAAATAAAAGAGGACACCCATAAGAAGGGACGGTTAATGCTGCAGGAATATGACCTCGAAAGCCCTGAAAGGAAAGAGATGTGCCACCCCTAGAAGACTGCTTGCTACCTGGCATGGGACCTGCAAAGGGGGTGAGATGATTGCCCTGAGACCCAGTATGAATGACTGCATGTGCACAGTGCAAAAAACAGTCATTGTGATTCCTACCACCCTCAGGTACTGTAGATCAGAGGCAGCACTGTGTTCAGAGCTCAGATAAGCAAGAACCAACACATAGACCCTCATAATGTGGCTCAAGCCCATGGGTCAGCAGTGGACTATTTATGTCCCAGAAACTTTATGGAGTACTATGGCTGATATTATGAGTGAACATTGCCCCAAGTCAAGGAGTCAGCACAACTCTGGCAGCCCAATATCATGTGATTCCAGACAATGCTGCACCCACCAATAGGAGGAATCTTCTCACCAGGAAGCATCCCTGGAACCAGGACTCAGTCGTGGAGACCAGAGACAACCACATAGGTACAAGTCCTGAAATTTCATATATATGCACTTGAGTCCTGGTCTGGAGTCTGGGACAGGATGTCTGGAGAACAATACTGGCTCCAAATATTCCTGGCACATTTTTTTTTGTATCCCAAAACATAGTTATCAATAAATAAATAATAGGGTTAATATCTATAAACAATAGAGGTGGGACAGAGGGCACTTAGAATATTCTGGGGAAAGTATTTCAAAGCTCAGAGCCCGTGAGTTATTTTTTCAAAGCAGGGGCCAACTTGCCCAGATGATTAGGCATAAAGTTCAGCTTTCTGTGGATATGCAAAAAGAAACCATTACATATGTTTACCTATGTAACAAACCTGCACATCCTGCAAATGTTCCCCAGAACTTAAAAAATACAAATTAAAAAAGAATATTCCTAAGCTTATAGCCATTCTCCCTCCAAAGACCTATTTATATTTTTAGTCTAGATGTAAAATATGTTTCCAAAATGAAACACAAAATTCCATCATTATATTTTCACAAGTAATGTCAATTAAGTAAGATCCACAACTGGGGAAACCTCAGTAATAACCACACATATATTCTTCATAGTAGATAAATGGGGTGGTAATAAATAATCAGTTATTAAAACAACATCTATAGTAGTTGTCATTTCTGTATCCCTTCACAAATTTTAAATAAATAAGATAGTTTCTTCTTTGAACCATTCATCCTTTCCATGTTACCTTGACCTGACCTCAATCACTCTGAATAGATGTAATATTTATTTGGAAGTATAACACAGATCTTTGTATTTTGTGGTCGTCTTCATTTGGTCACCATAATTTTCAACTGGCTAGTAAATTTAGACATGAAATTACAAAAGAGCACCTCTGTAAATACTCTTGCTTCAGGGTATTGCTTACCCTTCCCCTGCTGTCTGGCAGCAACCCAATTTTTTGCACATAATTAAAGCAATAACTCAGTCACTACAATTTCTCTCTTCTCTTTCTCTTTCTCTTGTCATAGCCTCATGAGGAGACCCATATGACCATGACAATGATCCCTGGTCAAAGCATTAGCAGGGAACATTAACCTTGTGAATTGTGGGATGGGAAGATAAAATGGTACAGCTGCTACGGAAAAATAATATGCTGGTTCCCCCCAAAAAATACACATAGAATTATCATAGGATTCCCCAATTTTGCCTCTGGATATATATCCATAAGCATGGAAATTAGGGATTCAAACATATATTTGGACATTCATGTTCATAGCAGTGCTATCCACCATAGCCAAAAGGTGGAAGCAAACCAAGTGTCCGTTTACAGATGAATGGATAAACAAAATATAATATATACATGTAATAGAATGTTATTTAGCATTAGAAAATAATGAAATTATGACACATGCTAAAACTTGGCTAAACCTTGAAGATATTATGCTAAGTGAAATAAGCCAAATGCAAAAGGACAGATACTGTATGATTTCACTTTTATGGTATATCTAAAGAAGTCAAACCCATAGAAGCAGAGAGTAAAATGATGGTTGCCAGGAGCTGGGGGGAAGGGAGAATGAGGAGTTAGTGTTTAATAAGTACAGAGCTTCAGTTTGAGAAAATTTTAAAAAATTGGAGATAGATGGCAGTGATGGTTGTACAAAAATGTGAATATATTTAATGCCACTCAACTGTATGCTTTAAATTGTTAAATTAGTGAATATTATGTTATGCATATGTTACCACCACCACCACCACAATAAAAAATTTTTCTACATTGAGCATCAAGAATTCAAAATTTACTAAAACAAATATTATAAGAATAAGATGCAAAGCTTTCTTAAGTGACTTATTGAGTAGAATTATAATCTGGTAACTTTTCCTGGGCCAGGTGACACTGTAGAGAATGGAAGAAGTTCAGTTTTCTACTGTACAAATCATTCATCAGATTTTCACTCAATTCTTTAAATGTCCAGATACATGTATTTTAACTGCAGTGGTGACTTCATCATGTTTATATGTTTGAGTCCTATACTAAATCCCATTGAAAAACATTGCATTCTTCTGGGGCAATTTCTAGATTATACAACAGCTCAGCTTTTAGCAGTCTAATTTTTTTTTTTTTCTACTCAAGCCTATTCCTCTGGCTGTCGGTATAAGAGCGGAATATTAATTCAACTTCAAATGCTGAAGACAACACATTAAATCCCAGGTGAGTGCATCATGGTATCAAATATAGAGTCCCTAAGTAAGTTCCTCAACCATTAAAACTCCTGAGAGGCTTTCTCCTTTTTCTCTTCACCCTAAATTTGAGCAATTAAGCTTTTACTCAGTCTTCTATGTACACTCTCTAGCGTTGTCAGAAGTATCAACTTACGCCATAATTCCTTTTTGATAATTACTGTCTCTGTAATGACACAATGCCACAGATACTTCACCTCTCAGGATTTTTTCCCATATTTCTACTACTTTCTATATGCCACCCCCAGTGATAATCTCATAATCATGATACCACCCCATGCCAAAGGCTGTCAGTGTTGTATTTCTCCTGATGAGAGGATATTGATCGATTTGTCAAATATATGAAGAACCCCATATCAGATGTCCATATTGAAAATCTCTTCCTCAGTCACTAACGATGTTAATTAATGTGTAAGATGGAATCCCAGAAAAGAAACAGATGTATGCTCAAAAGAAGTGATTGTATAAAGTAATGAAAAGCCTATGAACACAAGTATAGTCAGTGAAAGAGAATTAACAAGAGATGTGAAACACTCTCAGCTTACGAGTAGTAGGAAGCAACTATGATTCTTAGGCAGCCTTCCAGAAATTTCTAGATGTAGATGGGGACTCTCCGAGAGGATCTGTGGCTTTCAGTAGAGGAACCCCAGCCCAAAACCCAGAGTGGAGGGAATCAGGGAAATAAATATCTGTATCTCTCTTTCCATGCATGTTCATGGCTCCTGTAGGTGCTTCAAATTCAGAGTGCGAGGGAACCATACATATCACATTCCCGGGACCCAGTGGGGAAAGTAGAGAAGAAAAAACAGATCTGGAAGAGCCAACAGAATACACTCAGCACAGCTGTCTTTCCTTTTCTTAAATTGTCTATCCGGCAGTAGCCAACAAATAATTTGCTATCCAGTAAATTCTGTGTGCTTAAGCATAGACCTATATAACAAGGCTAAACTAATCCCCATTTGTTCTCAAACTTGAAACTTAAAATTTCGGTACCCCAGTGGAGATACTGCCCAGCTGAATCACAATTGCACATACATATTTTATGAGTTGTTCTGCAGAATGATAGCAGGAATGAGAGTCATTTGTCAGTGACAGTGTTTTTTTTGTTTGTTTGTTTGTTTGTTTTCCTTCAAAACAATCAGTCAATATGGGTGCTAAATTACATCAATTCACTGAAATTGCCATAGCGTTAGTAACGGCTATACAGGCAGCAATTTGAAGTGAACTATCAGACACAAAGCTCTACAGATTTCCTTATTATGCCAGCCTCTTTTTATCACTATCTGTGATATAATAGAATAAAGATAAGAAAGGCTTTGTGGAATAATGCACCTTAGCAGATACATTTTTATCCATTACATACCATGATCATCTTGTTGAGAAGACAGTCTTTAAAACGTTTCTATAATCTAGTCAGGGGTATATAAATTAACCCATAAACACATTCTTTTTTGGAATGTGTACTGTTCCGTCATTATTTTAGGCTTTCGTGAATGACAAGAGCTCTATAGCATACATCTTTTTGAAAGATAATTAATTTTTATAGTATTAAAACTATTTGTATCATGTAAGTCGGTGTTCTTGGTTGTAAACAAGAAAATTATTTGCAACTAGTTTAAGTAAGACAGGAATTTGTTTTAAACTATTAGGTAGCTCACAAGATCTCTCGATGAAAGGCAAACATTGAGACTTTGAGATTATGTAGTCCAAAAAAATTTTTTTTAGAGTCTAATTACAACCCAGTGGTGTTTCTGTAAAGATCCCACATAGCTAGTGTGTGGACACATTAGCTCACACTGCTGACAAGGGGCACTGGACACTAAAATCTCTGCTGTTCTACTCCCCAAACTGGCTGTCCTTGATACTGTCCTCACTGAAAAAATAAATTTCTTGAGACGTCTGCTTTCTCACATTGTTTGCCTCACATGAAAACCTCACACTGGTACCTCTGATTGATAGAACTGGGTCACATGCTTCCACTCCACCTTCAAGGAAACTGAGAATATGAGTTTCTGATTTTCAACTCAGAGAATAAGACTCAAATTACAACACATTGACCAAACATACGAATGTTGCCACAAGGAGGAATCTTTACCAGAAATTAGAATATAAAAAAAGTATCAATATCCTATTTTAACAAATGAAATATTTTTATGGAGATGAAGAAAAAGAAAGTAGTACTATGACCATGTAGTTGTAAATAAAAATGAAATACATTTGATAAGAAATTTTTCTAACTGTATGGTATCCTTCAGAGGTTGTTACTAGTGATTCAAATCCAAAAGTCATGCTGTGACATTAGCTTCCTCTTTATTTTAGCTGTTCTACAGGAGAAAAGGATAATAATGTGTAAGTATTATAAAACTTTTATATTTGATATGAAAATAAAGCCACTCAAAAATAATATAGGCATTAAAAATTCAAGTTTCACTTTAAAGTCAAAGGAGCAATATTTAATATGTTCATGGAGATTTAGGAGACCAAAGAAGCGAACTATTTTTTTTCTCATGTTCTGTAGTAAGCACTTTAAGACTGAAATGTTACCTATATTGTTTACCTAAATCCTACTGTGGCAGAACCCATATGTTGGGGCACTCAGAAATAGTCAGAAAGACTAGATTTCAACTACCCCATAATAATATTTAACATTTATAGAAAGTAAAGTTAAACTAACTTTTCCAATAATAAATTATTTCCAATTATAAATATTTCCAGTTATTTCAAAAAATAAATATTTGGGAAACAAGTTATAAAATTGTATTTTTCTTTATTATTATTATTATACTTTAAGTTCTAGGATACATGTGCACAACGTGCAGGTTTGTTATGTATGTATACATGTGCCATGTTGGTGTGCTGCACCCACTAACTCGTCGTTTACATCAGGTATATCTCCTAATGCTATCCCTCGCCCCTACCCGCTCCCCACAATAGGCTCTGGTGTGTGATGATCCCCTTCCTGTGTCCTAGTGATATCATTGTTCAGTTCCCACCTATGAGTGAGAACATGCGGTGTTTGGTTTTCTGTTCTTGCAATAGTTTGCTGAGAATGATGGTTTCCAGCTGCATCCATGTCCCTACAAAGGACACGAACTCATCCTTTTTTATGGCTGCATAGTATTCCATGGTGTATATGTGCCACATATTCTTAATCCAGTCTGTCACTGATGGACATTTGGGTTGATTTCAAGTCTTTGCTATTGTGAAGAGTGCTACAATAAACATACGTGTGCATGTGTCTTTATAGCAGCATGATTTATAATCCTTTGGGTATATCCCCAGTAATGGGATGGCTGGGTCATAGGGTACTTCTAGTTCTAGGTCCTTGAGGAATCGCCACACTGTTTTCCACAATGGTTGAACTAGTTTACATTCCTACCACCAGTGTAAAAGTGTTCCTATTTCTCCACATCCTCTCCAGCACCTGTTGTTTCCTGATTTTTTAATGATTGCTATTCTAACTGGTGTGAGATGGTATCTCATTGTGGTTTTGATTTGCATTTCTCTGATGGCTAGTGATGATGAGCATTTTTAAATCTCTAATCCATCTTGAATTAATTTTCGTATAAGGTGTAAGGAAAGGATCCAGTTGCAGCTTTCTACTTATGACTAGCCAAGTTTCCCAGCATCATTTATTAAATAGGTAATCCTTTCCCCATTTCTTGTTTTTGTCAGGTTTGTCAAAGATCAGATGGCTGCAGATGTGTGGTATTATTTCTAAGGGCTCTGTTCGGTTCCATTGGTCTATATCTGTTTTGGTACCAGTACCATGCTGTTTTGGTTACTGTAGCCTTGTAGTATAGTTTGAAGTCAGGTAGCGTGATGCCTCCAGCTTTGTTCTTATGACTTAGGATTGTCTTGGCAATGCGGGGTTTTTTTTTGGTTCCATATGAACTTTAAAGCATTTTTTTCCAATTCTGTGAAGAAAGTCATTGGTAGCTTGAAGGGGATAGCATTGAATCTATAAATTACCTTGGACAATATGGGCATTTTCACAATATTGATTCTTCCTATCCATGACCATCATATGTTCTTCCATTTTTTGTGTCTTCTTTTATTTCACTGAGCAGTGGTTTGTAGTTTTCCTTGAAGAGGTCCTTTACATTCCTTGTAAGTTGGATTCCTAGGTATTTTATTCTCTTTGAAGCAATTGTGAATGGGAGTTCATTCATGATTTGGCTCTCTGTTTGTCTGTTACTGGTGTATAAGAATGCTTGTGATTTTTGCACATTGATTTTGTATGCTGAGCCTTTGCTGAAGTTCCTTATCAGCTTAAGGAGATTTTGGGCTGAGATAATGGGGTTTTCTAAATATACAATCATGTCATCTGCAAACAGGGACAATTTGACTTCTTCTTTTCCTAACTGAATGCCCTTTATTTCTTTCTCTTGCCTGATTGCCCCACCCAGAACTTCCAACACTATGTTGAATAGGATTGGTGAGAGAGGGCATCCCTGTCTTGTGCCAGTTTTCAGAGGGAATGCTTCCAGGTTTTGCCCATTCAGTATGATATTGGCTGTGGGTTTGTCATAAATAGCTCTTATTATTTTGAGATACGTTCCATCAATATCGAATTTATTGAGAGTTTTTAGCATGAAGGGCTGTTGAATTTTGTTAAAGGCCTTTTCTGCATTTATTGAGATAATCATGTGTTTTTTGTCTTTGGTTCTGTTTATATGCTGGATTACATTTATTGATTGTATATGTTGAACCTGCATTTCCTCCCAGGGATACAGCCCACTTGATCATGGTGGATAAGCTTTTTGATGTGCTGCTGGATTCAGTTTGCCAGTATTTTACTGAGGATTTTTGCATCAATGTTCATCAGGGATATTGGTCTAAAATTCTCTTTTTTTGTTGTATCTCTGCCAGGCTTTGGAATCAGGATGATATTGGCCTCATAAAATGAGTTAGGGAGGATTCCCTCTTTTTCTATTGATTGAAATAGTTTCAGAAGGAATGGTACCAGCTCCTCCTTGAACTTCTGGTACAATTTGGCTGTGAATCCATCTGGTCCTGGACTTTTTTTGGTTGGTAGGCTCTTAATTATTGCCTCAATTTCAGAGCCTGTTATTGGTCTATTTAGGGATTCAACTTCTTCCTGATTTAGTCTTGGGAGAATGAAAGTGTCCAGGAAATTGTCCATTTCTTCTAGGTTTTCTAGATTATTTGCATAGAGGTGTTTATAGTATTCTCTTACAGTAGTTTGTATTTCTGTGGGGTTGATGGTGATATCGCCTTTATCACCTTTTATTGCATCTATTTGATTCTTCTCTTTTATTAGTCTTCCTAGGGGTCTATCAATTTTGTTGATCTTTTCAAAAAAACAGCTCCTGGATTCTTTGATTTCTTGGAGGGTTTTTTGTGTCTCTAGCTCCTTCAGTTCTGCTCTGATCTTAGTTATTTCTTGCCTTCTGCTAGCTTTTGAGTGTGTTTGCTCTTGCTTCTCTAGTACTTTTAATTGTGATGTTAGGGTGTCAATTTTAGATCTTTCCTGCTTTTGCTTGTGGGCATTTAGTGCTATAAATTTCCCTCTACACACTGCTTTAAATGTGTCCCAGAGATTCTGGTATGTTGTATCTTTGTTCTCATTGGTTTCAAAGAACATCTTAATTTCTGCCTTCATTTCGTTATGTACCCAGTAGTCATTCAGGAGCAGGTTGTTCAGTTTCCATGTAGTTCAGCAGTTTTGATTGAGTTTCTTAGTTCCTGAGTTCTAGTTTAATTGCACTGTGGTCTGAGAGACAGTTTGTTATAATTTCTGTTCTCTTACATTTGCTGAAGAGTACTTTACTTCCAACTATGTGGTCAATTTTGGAATAAGTATGATGTGGTGCTGAGAATTTATATTTTGTTGATTTGGGGTGGAGAGTTCTGCAGATGTCTGTTAGGTCTGCTTGGTGCAGAGATGAGTTCAATTCCTGGATATCCTTGTTAACTTTCTGTCTCGTTGATCTGTCTAATGTTGACAGTGGGGTGTTAAAGTCTCCCATTATTATTATATGGGAGTCTAAGTTTCTTTGTAAGTCTCTAAGGACTTGCTTTATGAATCTGGGTGCTCCTGTATTGGGTGCATATATATTTAGGATGGTTAGCTCTTCCTGATTATTTGATCCCTTCACCATTATGTAGTGATCTTCTTTGTCTCTTTTGATCTTTGATGGTTTAAAGTCTGTTTTATCAGAAACTAGGATTGCAACCCCTACTTTTTTTTTTTTGTTTTCCATTTGCTTGGTAGATCTTCCTCCATCCCTTTATTTTGAGCCTATGTGTCTCTGCATGTGAGATGGGTCTCCTGAATACAGCAAACTGATGGGTCTTGACTCTGCATCCAATTTGCCAGTCTGTGTCTTTTAATTGGACCATTTAGTCCCTTTACATTTAAGGTTAATATTGTTATGTGTGAACTTGATCCTGCCATTATGATATTAACTGGTTATTTTGCCCATTAGGTGATGCAGTTTCTTCCTAGCCTCGATGGTCTTTACATTTTGGCATGTTTTTGCAATGGCCGGTGCCTATTGTTCCTTTCCATGTTTAGTGCTTCCTTCAGGATCTCTTGTAGGGCAGGCCTGGTGGTGACAGAATCTCTCAGCATTTGTTTGTCTGTAAAGGATTTTATTTCTCCTTCACTTATGAAACTTAGTTTGGCTGGATATGAAATTCTGGGTTGAAAATTCTTTTCTTTAAGAATGTTGAATATTGGCCCCCACTCTCTTCTGGCTTGGAGAGTTTCTGCCAAAAGATCTGCTGTTAGCCTGATGGGCTTCCCTTTGTAGGTAACCCGACCTTTCTCTCTGGCTGCCCGTAACATGTTTTCCTTCATTTCAACTTTGGTGAATCTGACAATTATGTGTCTTGGAGTTGTTCTTCTCGAGCAGTATCTTTGTGGCATTCTCTGTATTTTCTGAATTTGAATGTTGGCCTGCCTTTCTAGGTTGGGGAAGTTCTCCTGGATAATATACTACAGAGTGTTTTCCAACTTGGTTCCATTTTCCCTGTCACTTTCAGGCACACCAATCCGATGTAGATTTGATCTTTTCACATAATCCCATATTTCTTGGAGGCTTTGTTCATTTCTTTTTACTCTTTTTTCTCCACACTTCTCTTCTCGCTTCATTTCATTCATTTGATCTTCAATCACTGATACTCTTTCTTCCAGTTGATCGAGTCAGTTACTGAAACTTGTACAGTTTTCATGTAGTTCTCGTGTCATGGTTTTCATCTCTATCAGTTCTTTTATGGTCTTCTCTGCATTGATTATTCTAGTTATCCATTCATCCATTCTTTTTTCAAGGTTTTTAGTTTCTTTGTCCTGGGTACATAGTTCTTCCTTTAGCTCTGAGAAGTTTGATCGACCGAAGCCTTCTCTCAACTCATCAAAGTCATTCTCCATCCAGCTTTGTTTCGTTGCTGGCGATGAGCTGCGTTCCTTTGGAGGGGGAGATGTGCTCTGATTTTTTGAATTTCTAGCTTTTCTGCACTGCTTTTTCCCCATCTTTGTGGTTTCATTTGCCTTTGGTCTTTGATGATGGTGACATACTGATAGGGTTTTGGTGTGGGTGTCCTTTCTGTTTGCTGGTTTTCCTTCTAACAGCTGCAGGTCTGTTGGAGTTTGCTTGAGGTCCACTCCAGACCCTGTTTGTTTGGGTATCAGCAGCGGCAGATGCAGAAGACAGAATATTGCTGAACAGCGAGTGTTGCTGTCTGATACTTGCTCTGGAATCTTCGTCTCAGAGGTGTACCCAGCCATGTGAGGTGTGAGGTGTCGGACTGCACCTAGTGGGGGATATCTTCCAGTTAAGCTACTCAGGGGTCAGGGACCCACTTGAGCAGGCAGTCTGTCCATTCTCAGATCTCAACCTCCATGGTGGGAGAACCACTGCTGTCTTCAAACTGTCAGACAGGGACATTTACATCTGCAGAGGTTTCTGCTACTTTTTGTTAAGCTATGTTCTGTCCCCAGAGGTGAAGTCTACAGAGGCAGGCAGATCTCCTTGTGCTGTGGTGGGCACCACCCAATTCGAGCTTCCCGGTGGCTTTGTTTACCTACTTAATCCTTAGCCATGGTGGGTGCCCCTCCCCCAGTCTTGCTGCTGCCTTGCAGTTAGATCTCAGACTGCTGTGCTAGCAATGACGGAGGCTCCATGGGTGTGGGACCCTCTGGGCCAGGTGTGGGATATAATCTCCTGGTGTGCCGTTTGCTAAGACCCTTAGTAAAGCGCAGTATTAGGGTTGAGTTACCTGATTTTCCAAGTGTTGTGTGTCTCAGTTTATCTTTGCTAGGAAAAGGAATTCCCTTCCCTCTTGTGCTTCCCAGGTGAGGCAATGCCTCGCCCTACTTCAGCTCTTGCTGGTCAGGCTGCACCCACTGAAGAGCACCAACTGCATGACATGCACCAGTGAGATGAACCCGGTACTTCAGTAGAAAATGCAGAAATCATCCCCGTCTTCTGTGTCGCTCATGCTGGGAGCTGGAGGCTGTAGCTTTCCTAGTCGGCCATCTTGGGTGCCCCCACCCCCCGTAATTTTCAAAATTGTGTAGTAAAGCAGTGATTCTAAAATTTAACCTACGTCGGTATCTTGTGAAGAATCTTGCCAATTTGCAGATTCAGATTCACTAGATCTGGGTGGCACCTGCAAGTCTGCATTTATCAAAAGTTCCCAAATTATACTTATGCTCCTGGTCCATGAACCACCCTTGGATCTACAGATTTACAAAAAACACTATTGTGTTATATTAATAGATGTTCTCCTAGAAGGGGTTCAGTGGTCAAATTAGTTGGAAAAATCCTGTTTTTAAACACTGATAAAAAGACTTATTTATAACACAACATCTTAGAGCCTTAAATAAGCAAAAGAGAATAGAGAATGTAATATTAACAATTTCCCCCTAAAAATGAAGCCTTTTGCTCACTGATTATCCTGAAGAATTTATGTGCCATAAAACACATTTTTTAAAATGTACTCAACGTTTTGAGTACGTGATAGCCTAACTTAAAAGTTTTCTATTATGTTCTTCATTAAATAGGATGTACATATTATTTTTAGAAAATTTATAAATTATGTTTGTAAAACATGCATAATATGTAACTGATGTACATTGGGGGAAATGTTTTTCCAGAGTTAAAAAAAAAAAAAGAAGTACAAACATAAGCCAGTACTTCAATATTTAGTGTGAAAACTTCAAGTGAAAAATAATACCTAAAAATATATATCCAACATAAGTCTCACTTGAAAGCTTAGCCTTTAGAAAGAAAATATCCTATAATAAAATAATTATTAGGCAAACTTTCTATTCTTATTCACAAATATTCAGAACATTTACTGTGGGGTAGGTACTCTGATAGGTATATAGTAACATGTAGTGAAAGAATAAATTGTGTGTACAGATAATTAATGGACTTTAGCATAAATTATGGAACTCATTCAGTAATTGAAAAATATATCTTTATAAAATTATCTCTATAAAAATTGCATTGAGTTATTGAAGAAAGTGACACACTATTTTTAAAATTTGTATGAGGAAGCAAAAGATATATGACTGACTGTCAAAATAATCTTGGAAAAACAAAAACGAATTTGGAGAAATTATTTCACCAGATTTTTAAACTTTCTATAGTTTAAAAATCAAGACAGTGTGAGACAGAGTATGGATAGAAACATAGACCAAGTGCACAGAAAAGAGAGTGCAAAATTGACAGACATACACAGTCAAACAGAATTATCAAGCCAATTCATTGGAAAAATGACTTTTCTTTTTAACTACAGGTTTTTGTGACTAGTAATGAACTTGAACCTTTATATTTCCTCATAAACAGAAATTAATTTGTTACAGGTCATAAACTTAGACATAAGGGACAATCCTTTTTTTTTTTTTTTTTTTTTTTGAGACAGAGTCTCGCTCTGTCGCCCAGGCTGGAGTGCAGTGGCACTCTCTCCGCTCACTGCAAGCTCCACCTCCCAGGTTCAAGCCATTCTCCTGCCTCAGCCTCCCGAATACCAAGTAGCTGGGACTACAGGTGCCACCCACCATGCCCGGCTAATTTGATTTTTTTGTTTGTTTGTTTGTTTGTTTTTGTATTTATAGTAGAGATAGGTTTCACTGTGTTAGCAAAGATGGTCTCCAACTCCTGACCTCGTGATTCACCCATCTCGGCCTTCCAAAGTGCTGGGATTACAGGTGTGAACCACCGTGCCCAGCCAAGGGACAATACTTTAAAACTCATGGAATACAGTGGAGAATATCTCTGTAACTCTGGTATTTATTTACTGTTGCATAACAAATCATTCTAAAACTTTCTGCCTTGAACAGCAATAAATCACTATCTTTCATTGATTATGTGAGTCAGATATTGAAGAGTAGCTGGTCTCAGCTCTCTCAAGAGATTCCATCACATGGTTGCTGGAGTTGTACACATTTGGGATGTATAATCATTCTCTTTAATCAATATGATGTGTTCATTATATTTGTTTTATTTTAGTTATCAAATAAGAAAAAATGTTAATAGATTCACTTATGGATGTTTCCCATAATCCATTTCTCCAATAAGGTTTCAATTTTCTTACTTATCAATTGGCTACCTTGAGGTTTGTGTTTTAAGAAAGTGTTGTAAAACCAAAAGTGGTATAAAGGTTTCACATAGTATTAACAATTTATTATTAATATTATCTGTCATCTTTTTTCTCTATGTAATCATACTGTGTATATAACATCCATTTTGCATGGAGGTTCAATGTGTTTTTCTAAAGAGTTAGATAGACTGTATATTATAATTAAATGTACTGTAGTATTGGTGTATATCTCCCCAAAAGATAGTAAGGTGTGAGGTGAAGTAAACTTTCTCATGGTTCTTTTTATCCTCAATACATAGTTCACAGAAGTAATCCATATTTGAGAAATAAATGAATGATGAAATAAATCTTGGAATACAGGCCACAGTTACAACTCAGAGCACTGATTTTAATGTTTCTGTGTTGGATACCATTGGAAGTTAGAATGGAGATGGAGAGAGGTAGCCTTGCCTTGAAAGGCTTTAGCTTCATCATATTAGAAACTGTCTCTTCCATGACATACAAAGTGTACTCTCAACTCAGTTTTTTCCTCCAAAATGAAAATAGTAATTTTCTTGAAAAAAATGCTAGTGGTAAAACTTTTTCAAAAGAGAAACCTTGTACTGTGTGTCAAATGTCGACTAAATGGCAGCTATTCCCATGATGGCATGCAGAATTATGTATTGTTCAATTATAGAATTATTAAATTCAGCATTATAAGAATTAGAAAAGGGTCAAAACTGGCAGTATACTTACTATTTAAGGATTAGGAACAAAGACATGAAGACAGACATGAGCAAGTGAATGCTTAAGAGATGAGGGAGACAACCGAGGAAAGTGTCACTAGATAAGGTTATTTAACCTGGGTGTCAAACTGCCTTCAAACTTTCCCATCCTTTTCTCTTAACTTATTTTAGTAGAACTTTATAAGTATTTCATCGTAACGTATGTGTTCGTTCTAACCAAAGTGAATAATGGTTTCAACAAACAGATAAAATAATTTAACTAGTAGTTGGACTAATAGAAATTAATTTTACTTCTCTTCATTTCCAATGTGGTCCAGATTGCTCTGCCACAAATGAAATATGGCAGTCCTTATGTTTTCTTAGGAATTAATGTATTTCAAATCAGTACTGTCTTGGCCTAATGATATACCCCATTAAACCATTTTTTATACATATGACATTAACATATAAAAATAGTTTAAACTTACCCAGATTGCACACAGCAGTAAAGGAAAGGATGTCATAGCTGTGGATCTTGTAGAAATCTGTAATTTGAGAGTTATCATAATATAAATGAGAATAACCTATTTGTTATGTATTTCCTAATGTAAACTTTCAGCCTCTGAATATAGATATTTGATCAAGCCTTGGTGTTTTCTATAATATGTTAAGAATTTTGTATCTGAAGAAAGAAACTGCTAATGAAGTAATAGGATTTAACCTTAAGAAACATACATTTCCATTTAAGAGTAAAACTGTCTTTAAAAGAATTAGAAGGTAAAACTGAAAAATAACATGGCAGGAAGCTTAAGACACAAGTGCAATCAAGTATGTTGAAATGGACTTGAGGAGAAAGTAATGATATGGAGGAAATTAAAATAAAATCTTCTGAAAAATGGCAAAATTTCACTAGATCTAGAAGGGCATAGTTAAGTTACAAACATATAGGGAAGAAAAATAATGGACATTGGAGGCTGATGTGCTTATGAGTTATGAAATACAAATAGATATGAGCAAGTGGTTGAGAAGAGAAGTACTATGTATGAAGCATGGCTGTTAATATACATGGATCACCTGCTGTGTGCAAAGCACTAGCTAGGTGTTTTACTTTAATTATCTCAAGCTTCTCAGTCTTTAATAACGTGTTAAAGGTTAGGACACAAAGACTGGAGAAATGAATTAACTTCAACATGGTCAAATAGCTAGGAAATTTAAGGCTCAGGTTCCAGACCATGTCTATATAACTACAGTATGATTAACAGTTTATACTGTAAATCATAATATATTCTATAGTTTTGATTTGCTCACAAACAGATGAGCTTCATGTTAGAAGTTTTTCCTCCTGTAAAAAATCTTAATACTTACTTTACTTAATCAAAATTCATGGAATTAAGGTACATTTTTTGCATGTGACAATTAGAGAACATATTTTAGCAGCTCTGTCTGATAAGGTTATGCTTGATGTCTTGAATTACTGTGTACTTATCTCTGAGTAAACTACAATTCCCATCACAGGGTCTTGCATGTAAGCATAGCACCAATGACAAATTGATAGTGTCCAACATAGAGAAAATAAAGCAGATCCAATAAATAATTCCTGATATATTAATGATATAAAAGCAATAGTATTATACTTTTGAAGAATGTGGGCATAAGTTGTGGGTTATAAAAATGAGAGCTTTTGTCTAGAATACTCAGAAAGATCATGTTGACATTACTGATAAGAGGAAGACTGCTGTAGGTGGCCTAGGCCTAGGAGACAGCTCACATTTTCATTTTAAAACTGTTAAGTTTGGAGAACACTAACACAATGAGTAAAGAGAAAGAAGGACCAAGTACTGAAAGTACTGAATACTGCTCATTCCAAAGCTAAAAAGATTGAGAAGCAATGGAACCTGACAGAAAGTGGCCAGTGATGAAAAGGAAAAAATGTATCTCCAAAAAATAAATAATAAAGCACAACTATAATACCCAAAAGTATGAAAGTGAGGTGTCTCAGAAGGCCAATAAAAATTTCTAGTAAACATAGTGATCAACCATGAGAAATTCTGCTGATAATACAAGGAAGATTTCAGAATCAAAAAAAGGCCAATTGATATACCAATATGAAACTAAACTCATTGCATCAAGTTTCAAATAATTAAAATTTCTATTTATAACTGTTTATGGATTCTGTTATATATGTAGTAATAGCTTTCTAAAAGGTAAAAAATATGTACATCATTCAAGGATAATTCTTACCACTGGAGAGGAAAGAAAACAAATGGGATTATAGCATTAGAGGCAAATTTGATCTCCTTTACATTTTGTGAAGATTCCACCATTATTATTGGTATACTTTCATGGAATAAGACAAACATTGTTGTCCTAACAGTGTCATAATCAATGTAATATATTTATGCCATAAGCAAGTCTAGTTTATCGTGGTTTGGAATAATAAGGGCAGTGACACTGCCATTCATATGCCCCTGATCATTCCATCCTGCATGGAAAATTCTCATATGATGCTGATGGAGGAAAATAAACCAAGCACGTTGTATAAAACGTCTTGCTTCCTAAATATACAATAGCATTTATCTGTCTGCTTGAGGTAAAAATGATAGTTTAGATAGTAATCAGTTAAGAACTAATTGTCCACAGCAGTAAATATTTGGCAAACTTTGATCAATACACAAATAGTAAACAAGGTATTTACTTATTCCACCTAATTAAGTTTGATGTCCTTTATATGTCCTGTTTACAGGCTGTTAGTGTTTAAGCATAATATTTGTTAAAGCAAAACACACATATTTTTATTCAACTAAAATACAATTAATTTGGAAATATGCATTTTTATATCTTTGGCATAAAAAAAAAGAGTGAGATCTATTTTTAATCACTGTATTCACTCAGTCGTGTTTCTGAGATGAAATGATTTTATCGGTGTTGGGATTCAGAGCATAATATCAAGGAAAAGGTGGCAGGTATTCAGGTCTTAATTAGAGATGTCAAGGCAAAAATACCCTCAGCATAATCATGGGTGAATTAACTATTTTTTCATAATGATTTCCCAGAAAGTTGTGCCTATCTTGCTCTAGGTTACTACGCTTGCTCTAAGTTTATTTGTAAGTAGGTTTGCATTCATAATGTTTTTTTTTTTTTTTTTTTTTTTTTTAGTATCGTCTGTGCCAGAGTAGTGGATCTTCACTGAAGCTCGCCCGGGTTTGATTTTTGTCCGGAAACAGCGCCGCCACTTCGCCCGGCTAGTTTTGTATTTTTAGTAGAGACGGGGTTTCACCGTGTTAGCCAGGATGGTCTCGATCTCCTGACCTCGTGATCCGCCCGTCTCGGCCTCCCAAAGTGCTGGGATTACAGGCTTGAGCCACCGCGCCCGGCCGGTTTGCATTGATTTGTGAAAACTGCAGGCTTCTGGCAATAAAAAAAAAAAACCTATTAAATTTCTATTCATCACACACATTTTGGTTATGAGGAGCTAGCTCATTTGTTCTTTCAAAACAAAATCTTCTGTATATCCTTTTGTGAATTATTTGTCCTAAAATCAGCATTTTAACTAAGATATTAACTCACCTACAGATTTTCAGAATTAAAATAAATGATCGATAAAAACTTTTCATAATTTTTATTTTATTTTTAGAGGTACATAATAGTTTTACATATTTATGGGTATATGTGATATGTAAATACAAGCATACAATGTGTAATTATCAAATTAGGGTAACTGAAATATCAATTGCCTCAAATAATTATCATTTCTTTGTGTTGGGTACATTTCAAATCAACTCCTCTAGTTATTTTGAAATATATAACAAATTATTATTAACTATAGTCTTCCTATTGTGCTACCAAATGATAGAACTTTTTCCCACTATCTAACTGTATTTTCATACCCAGTAACCAACCCATCTTCTTTCTCTTTTCCAAACTACCCCTTTGATCCACTGGTAACCATCATTCTACTCTCTGCCTCAATGAGGATCAGTTTTTATCTTCCATATATGAGTGAGAATGGGTAATAATTGTCTTTCTGTGCCTGGCTCATTTTGCTTAAGTTGTTGACTTCCAATTGTATTCATGTTGCTCCAATGACGTTATGTCACTACTTTTGTGGCTGAATAACATTAAAATGTGTATATATACAACATTTTCTTTATCCATTGATGTTCACTGAGATTGATTACATATTTGCTATTGTAAATACTGCTGCAATAAACATAGAAGTACAGATATCTTATTGATATACTGAACTTCTTTATTTTGGTTATGTATCCATCAGCAGGATTGCTGGATCATATGGAAGTTCTGTTTTTAATTTTTAGAGGGATTTTTATGATGTTTTTCATAGTGGCTATACTAATTTACATTCCCACCAACAGTGTATGAGTGTCTCTTTTCTCTGATGATGATACGGTTTGGCTCTATATCCCCACCCAAATCTCATATGGTTTGGCTCTGTACCTCCACCCAAATCTAATATTGAATTGTAATTTCCAGTGTTGGAAGAGAGACCTGGTGGGAGGTGATTGAATCATGGGGGCATATCTTGTGTCAAAATTGTCATGAGATCTGGTTGTTTGAAAGTGCATAGCACCTCCTGCTTTGCTCTTTCTCTCTCTCCTGCCAGCCATGTGAATATGTACTTGCTTCCCCTTCATACTTTGCCATGATTGTAAGTTTCCTGAGGCTTCCCCAGAAGCAGAAGCTGGTAAAGCCTGAAGAGCCATTAGGTGATTAAACCTCTTTCTTTATAAATCACCCAGTCTCAGGTATGTCTTTTTCCTTTTTTTCTTTTTTATTATTCTGAGATAGAGTTTCACTCTGTCGCCCAGGCTGGAGTTTATTGACACAATCTTGGCTCACTGCAACCTTCGCCTCTCAGGTTCAAGGTATGCCTCAGCCTCCTGAGTAGCTGGAATTACAGACACACACACAACCACAGCTGGCTAATTTTTGTACTTTTAATAGAGAAGATATGTCTTTATAGCAGTGTAAGAACAGACTAATACAGATGATATCTCATTGTGCTTTTGATTTCCATTTCTCTGATGTTTAGTTTTGTTGAGAATTTTTTCATATACCTTTTGGTCATTGGTAGGTCTTCTCTTCATGAAAGATGTCTACAAAGAAAACTCTGTACTATGGAAGGTGATCAAATGATTCAATGCAATCCTTAACCTAGGATATTCTTCACGTAAATAGAAAAAGCAGTTATAAAATGTATGTAGAACCACAAAATACCCAGAACAACCAAAGTAATTCTAGGCAAAAAGAAAAAAAGCTAGATGCATCACATTACTTGACTTCAAATAGTAAAGGTGTAATAATCATTGCAGTATTGTACTAGCATAAAAACAGATAAATAGACAATGGAACAGAATAGAGAACTCAGAAATAAATCCACAAACTTAAAATGAACACATTTTTGCCTGAAGTACCAGGAATTTACACTGAGGAATAAACAGCCTTTTTAAAAAATGCTGCTGGGAAATCTGGATCTCTATAATGCAGAAGAATCAAACGAGACCCCTTTTTCACCATATACAAAAATCAAATATAAATGGATTAAAAACTTAAATGTAAGAACTTAATCTATGTAACTATTAGAAGAAAATATTAGGGAAATGCTTCAGGATATTGGCCTGGGCAAAGATTTCTTGAGTAGGACCTCAAAAGCACAGGCAACCAAAGCAAAAAATAGACAAATGGGATTAAATCAAGCTAAAATGTTTCTGCACAGCAAAGTAAACAATTAAGTTACAATAACCTACAGAATGGCAGAAAATATTTGCAAAGTATTCAACTAATGAAGAATTCATGACCCGAATATATAAGAAAGTTGACATTTTAAGACATTGGTTTGGGAAAAGATTTCTTGGATAAGACCTTAAAACAACAGGGAAGCAAAACAAAAATGGACAAACGGGATCAAATCAAGCTAAAATATTTCTGCACATCTGAAGAAACAGTTACCAAAGTTGAGACAACCTATGGAATGGAAAAAAAAAAGTTTGCAAACTATTCAACTAACAAGGAATTAATAACCAGAATATATAAGGAAGTCAAACAACTCAATAGCAAAATAAACACATAATTTGAGAAAAATATGGGACAATCTTTTTATCTTTTGTAAGCTGCATCCTGGTTTCAGAAATTTTTAAGTAAAAACTTGTGTATCTAAGAATTGACAAAGTAAATTATTTTCATTTCACTTTCATATTAATCACTGTATACTACTCATTATCTTATGATTGACTCATGTTTCCTTATCACTTGAAAACTTATATGTTTGAAGAACATATACCCTTTTATAAAATATGTATTTTTTAATCTCATTTTAAAAATGTTTGTCATTTCAATAGTTTTAAGGGCACAGGTAGTTTTTGATTATGTGTATAAGTTCCTTGCAGTGATTTCTGAGATTTCAATGGACCCATCACCCAAGCAGTGAATACGCAATATGTAGTCTTTTATCCTTCAACCCCTTCCTAATTTTCCCCTTGAGTCCACCAAGTCCATGCACATCCTCATAGCCTAGTTCCTATTTATAAGTGAGAACATACTATATTTGGTTTTCAATTCCTGAGTCACTTTACTTAGAATAATGGCCTCCAGCTCCATATCAATTACTGCAAAAGACATAATTTTGTTCCTTTTTTATTCCGTGGTGTATGTATACCCCATTGTCTTTATCCACTCATTGGTTGATGGGCACTTAGGTTAGTTTCATATCTTTGCAGCTGTGAATTGTGTTGTTATAAATATACATATGCATTTGTCTTTTTCATAGAATGATTTCTTTTCATTTGGGGAGTATATTTGTCCATTCTCACACTGTATAAAGAACTGCCCAAGACTGATTAATTTATAAAGAAGAGAGATGTAATTAACTCACAGTTCCACGTGGCTGGGGAGGACTCAGGAAACTTACAATCATTTTGGAAAGGGAAGCAGGCGCATATTACATGGTGGCAGGAAAGAGAGTGTGGTTGCAAGTGCAGGAAAAATTTTATAAAACTATCAGGTTTCATGATAAATCACTCACTATCATGAGAAAAGCATGGGGGAAGGCACCTCCTTCAACAGGTGGAGATTGCATTCGAGATGAGATTTGGGTGGGGATGCAGAACCAAACCATATCAGGTACATACCCAGTAGTGGGATTGCTGGAGTGAATGGTAGTTCTACTTTTAGTTCTTTAAGAAATCTTAATGCTGTTTTTCATAGTGGTTTTAATAATTTAAATTCCCACCAGTAGAGTAAAAATGTTCCCTTTTCACCACATCCAGGCCCACATCTATTGTTGTTGTTGTTTTACTTTTGAATTATGTCTATATTTTATGAAATATTTAAATTTAACTAAATGTGAAGCTCAAGCAGTCATATAAAGTGGCTTCTGTATAATCAGTTTAGTATCTTTAAAATAGAAAATTCCTTACACAACAATGACAAATTCTAGTTTTAAATTGGATGCTTCTGCAGGTGATTTTGCTCTTATGTTGAATTTAATTAAACTTGCAAAATGTAATGGTATATTTACAGCTGCCTGAGAGCAGTGGTATTTTATTCAGATCTGAAAGCAATGTGATCCACACATATTCATAACTTATAATTTATGTAAGCATAAGTAATCTATGATTCTGAAATATGCCATAAAAATTACTTGGGTTCAGTCATTTCACTTTACAGTTATGCATAGTGTTATAATCCCATCTCATGATTTTAAACTTGTACTAAGATACTTTTATCTTACTTATTTCTTTTTTTTTTTATTATTATACTTTAAGTTCTAGGGTACATGCGCATAACGTGCAGGTTTGTTACATATGTATACTTATGCCATGTTGGTGTGCTGCACCCATCAACTCGTCAGCACCCATCAATTCATCATTTATATCATGTATAACTCCCCAATGCAATCCCTCCCTCCTCCCCCCTCCCCCCTCCCCATGATAGGCCCCAGTGCGTGATGTTCCCCTTCCCGAGTCCAAGTGATCTCATTGTTCAGTTCCCACCTATGAGTGAGAACATGCGGTGTTTGGTTTTCTGTTCTTGTGATAGTTTGCTAAGAATGATGGTTTCCAGCTGCATCCATGTCCCTACAAAGGACGCAAACTCATCCTTTTTTATGGCTGCATAGTATTCCATGGTGTATATGTGCCACATTTTCTTAATCCAGTCTGTCACAGATGGACATTTGGGTTGATTCCAAGTCTTTGCTATTGTGAATAGTGCCACAATAAACATACGTGTACATGTGTCTTTGTAGTAGAATAATTTATAACCCTTTGGGTATATACCCAGTAGTGGAATGGCTGGTCATATGGTACATCTAGTTCTAGATCCTTGAGGAATTGCCATACTGTTTTCCATAATGGTTGAACTAGTTTACAATCCCACCAACAGTGTAAAAGTGTTCCTATTTCTCCACATCCTCTCCAACACCTGTTGTTTCCTGACTTCTTAATGATTGCCATTCTAACTGGTGTGAGATGGTATCTCATTGTGGTTTTGATTTGCATTTCTCTGATGGCGAGTGATGATGAGCATTTTTTCATGTGTCTGTTGGCTGAATGAATATCTTCTTTTGAGAAATGTCTGTTCATATCCTTTCCCCACTTGTTGATGGGGTTGTTTGTTTTTTTCTCGTATATTTGTTTGAGTTCTTTGTAGATTCTGGATATTAGCCCTTTGTCAGATGAGTAGGTTGCAAAAATTTTCTCCCATTCTGTAGGTTGCCTGTTCACTCTGATGGTAGTTTCTTTTGCTGTGCAAAAGCTCTTTAGTTTAATTAGATCCCATTTGTCAATTTTTGCTTTTGCTGCCATTGCTTTTGGTGTTTTAGACATGAAGTCCTTGCCCATGCCTATGTCCTGAATGGTACTACCTAGATTTTCTTCTAGGGTTTTTATGGTATTAGGTCTAACATTTAAGTCTCTAATCCATCTTGAATTGATCTTCGTATAAGGAGTAAGGAAAGGATCCAGTTTCAGCTTTCTACTTATGGCTAGCCAATTTTCCCAGCACCATTTATTAAATAGGGAATCCTTTCCCCATTTCTTGTTTCTCTCAGGTTTGTCAAAGATCAGATGGCTGTAGATGTGCGGTATTATTTCTGAGGACTCTGTTCTGTTCCATTGGTCTATAGCTCTGTTTTGGTACCAGTACCATGCTGTTTTGGTTACTGTAGCCTTGTAGTATAGTTTGAAGTCCGGTAGCGTGATGCCGCCAGCTTTGTCCTTTTGACTTAGGATTGTCTTGGCAATGCGGGCTCTTTTTTGGTTCCATATGAACTTTAAAGCAGTTTTTTCCAATTCTGTGAAGAAACTCATTGGTAGCTTGATGGGGATGGCATTGAATCTATAAATAACCTTGGGGAGTATGGCCATTTTCACGATATTGATTCTTCCTATCCACGAGCATGGTATGTTCTTCCATTTGTTTGTGTCCTCTTTGATTTCACTGAGCAGTGGTTTGTAGTTCTCCTTGAAGAGGTCCTTTACATCCCTTGTAAGCTGGATTCCTAGGTATTTTATTCTCTTTGATGCAATTGTGAATGGAAGTTCATTTCTGATTTGGCTCTCTGCTTGTCTGTTACTGGTGTATAAGAATGCTTGTGATTTTTGCACATTAATTTTGTATCCTGAGACTTTGCTGAAGTTGCTTATCAGCTTAAGGAGATTTTGGGCTGAGACGATGGGGTTTTCTAAATATACAATCATGTCATCTGCAAACAGGGACAATTTGACTTCTTCTTTTCCTAACTGGATACCCTTGATTTCTTTCTCTTGCCTGATTGCCCTAGCCAGAACTTCCAACACTATGTTGAATAGGAGTGGTGAGAGACGGCATCCCTGTCTTCTGCCAGTTTTCAAAGGGAATTTTTCCAGTTTTTGCCCATTCAGTATGATATTAGCTGTGGGTTTGTCATAAATAGCTCTTATTATTTTGAGGTACGTTCCATCAATACCGAATTTATTGAGCGTTTTTAGCATGAAGGGCTGTTGAATTTTGTCAAAAGCCTTTTCTGCATCTATTGAGACAATCATGTGGTTCTTGTCTTTGGTTCTGTTTATATGCTGGATTACGTTTATTGATTTGCGAATGTTGAACCAGCCTTGCATCCCAGGGATGAAGCCCACTTGATCATGGTGGATAAGCTTTTTGATGTGCTGCTGAATCCGGTTTGCCAGTATTTTATTGAGGATTTTTGCATCAATGTTCATCAGGGATATTGGTCTAAAATTCTCTTTTTTTGTTGTGTCTCTGCCAGGCTTTGGTATCAGGATGATGTTGGCCTCATAAAATGAGTTAGGGAGGATTCCCTCTTTTTCTATTGATTGGAATAGTTTCAGAAGGAATGGTACCAGCTCCTCCTTGTACCTCTGGTAGAATTCAGCTGTGAATCCATCTGGTCCTGGACTTTTTTTGGTGGGTAGGCTATTAATTGTTGCCTCAATTTCAGAGCCTGCTATTGGTCTATTCAGGGATTCAACTTCTTCCTGGTTTAGCCTTGGGAAACTACCATCAGAGAATACTATAAACGCCTCTACGCAAATCAACTAGAAAATCTGGAAGAAATGGATATCTTACTTATTTCTTATCGATTTCCTGAGCCTTGTCTTCCAGTCTTTCTCTTAATTCCTAAAGAAAATTATTCCAAAGAGAACCTGGTTAATACATAGTCTGAAACTGTGGTTATAAGTTGGAGGCTCACAGTAATTTTTAAAATCATTGCCAGATTATTTTTTACAGTAATAAAGGGAAAATATGTAATGTTAGATTAGACAGGACTTGTCAGTATCTATAGTTGTGTTTCAGATCATTTGTAGGGGACTTCTGGTCTATCCAGAATTTGACCAAACATCTATTTAGAAATGTTTCCCAGGTATTGGCAAGAAAGTTCTGCCTTTTCATATAGAAGAAAGTGGTAGGAATACATTTCATTTTTCCTTTTCCTGGCAGCTGCATTGTGGACTTGTGACCTAAACTTGGCCAAATGTATATTCTGGTCTGCTATTCTGTCTTATAGTAACAAGACACAAAAAGACATTTTTTAAGCCAGATAATATTTATGGTGGAATAAAAAGTTTCAAGTATTGTGAATGACTAATGATGCTAGTTTTAGAAACATGTAACAACATTCCAGAAATGTAGAGCTCCAAGTATAGTTGTAGCCGTGCATGCTTTATTGTTCCTAATCAGTATACTCTTTCCATATCCTAACTCTGCTTTTTCCTTTATTCGATCTGGACATTCATAAATTTTCTTGTACTGGTAACCTCTAAGTTTTTTCTAGTAATTCTATAAAATATCACATATTTGCAACTAGGTATTCAGGCTTGGGCTGTGAACCTAAACCGGCATTTTGATTGGTTAGAAATGTGCCATGTATTACTCATCAGTCTTGTGAGTTGAGTCAATACTACCCATATTAAAAGGCTTAATGTGGAAGAGAAATGTGACCCTTGGCAAAAATCTTGGGGTGATAACAAGACCGAGAACCAATAGAGGCTAGCTATATAGGGAGAAGCAACAACAATTTTCTCCATTTGGTAAAGACTCTTCTAAATGACTCCTTCATATAATTCAAGAGGGAAACGAGCAGTTTCAGTTTCTTGAGGAACTAAGATTGTGAGTTGAAAGCTGTAGGTCATGGATGAAATACCAGTTGGGAATAGTGGAGGTGAGTATAGCTACTGAATTTAAAACTATAATGCACTGTTTAGTCAAGCCCAACTTTAATATATTCAGAAAAAAATCATCTTCTTAAGTATCAGTGTTTTGCCAACATTTGAACAAATGTTGGGCTAATAATCATTTAAAGAAATTTATTTAATAAGAGGCATTGCAATCATAAGCAAATAGGCAAGATGATCAGGACAATTAATGTGAGTTCCACATTTTGGAAACAATTTTAGAGTATTTATTTTAATTTGGTCAATTAACATGTCACTCAGCTTTCCCTTTCCTCACACCAACAAAGTATTCTTGTTGCTCTTAGATCAGTATGAGCAGTGAAAATGATAAAAATGCATTTACGTACAATTGTGCAGTGCAATAACATTTTCATGAACATCATCCTGTTAGAATATAAAATCCATGAGGATAAGGGTTTACATTTTTTTATCACTATCTCTATTTATAGCTTCTAAAACAGAGTGAAGAATGAATAAATAAATATATATATATATATATATAATTTTACTGGTATCAAAAGACAAAGTAAATTTTAGTTGCTGGCCTGGAATAAATTATTTATTCAATCATATATGTGTTATATTTAAGCAACTGTATATGTATATTTTCATATATTTTTATGCAAAGTATATACACAGATTTAGAAATATCCAAATAGATGGTCCTTTCTAAGTTGAACTTGTCTTTTTACTTAACCACGCAATTTGTCAAAGAATATATTTAATACTTTAAAAATCAGAAGACCACTAATGAATGTATCAGGTGATAAGAATTGAAGTAACAGCTTACCAGTTGCTCAAAACAAAGTAAATAAATAAATAAATAAATAAATACAATAAAACTTTTAGTTAAATGGGAAAAATACTGATAAACGGCTAAACTCTTTCTGAAAACTAAATAACAATTAGTCCTGACTTCAGTCAAACATCCACTAAGTTATGGAGACTTTTCTGACTTCATGGGTTGCCTACAGATAATTTGAAGAGAGAGGTTTGGAAACCATTATTTTATTAAAAGGTACATAGGGTAACTGTGAAAGCTATTCAGATAACCTCGATGAAGGGCACAGGTCCTGGTTTAAAGCATTGGGAAAAGTTGACAAGATGAAGTGTCCTCTCAATTTATTCTTAAAGAATGAACAGAAACTTTTCTAAAAAAAAAAAAGAGAGAGAGAGGAAAACTTCCAACAAGGTGAGAAAAGCATTTCAGGTGAAATTTTCATTTATTTGGGGAAATTATTTTATAATTGGTTTCAATTATAATTTAGTCTGTCAGAGGACCAATGGACTCACTATGGAATCTACTTATAGTTGTGTTTCTCAGTGCAGACGGTACCATCTCCAAAAGGTGTTTTGAAAATTGGTGGTGATACATTGGTCACGTTATTTGAGCAATAATTGGAAAATACACTGCCATGGAATCAGAAACAGGAGCAAAAAAGCAGGATATTTTGTAAAGCCCAGAAAATTTTATACAAAGGAAATGTATTCCACAGCTCACCAAAATTGTAAATGCCCTGTCAGAACTTCATTTAGAACCACAAAATAAACTTAAGATCCATTAAATTATATACTATGAAACAAAATGAACTGCTTATAATTATCTTAGTAGAGAACCTGATTTTCTACTTACAGAAAAATTTTATTCATTTGAGTTTAATATATCATAAATTTAGGTATGCAGCTACTAACTGAAATTAGGATATGTTTTTTAGGTTATTTTGTTCAGAACTTCACTAAGGTTAGTGCTGCTTGTGATATTTGAGTTGCCAATGCAATAAGTCTTCATATTCTACATTTAATATGGCTGTGCTTATGTACTTCCACATACAGGCATAAGCCTTTCTTAATTTTTCTGGAGAATTGTGCCTGAAATTGACATATTAAGGTACATATTTATTATAAAACATTTTCCACCTATTTGTTGTTTATGACAGTGCTTTATTTTTGTTGTTGTTATTGTTTTAATTATGTATATAGTTAGGTTATATTATGTGTGGGTATCTTTTCAGGAAAGTAAAATATCAGAATGTATGCTTTATCTAAATTATATGATAGGGTTAGGAACTGCTGTTGAGAATGGAAAAAATAATAGTACAAATTGCAGAAATCTGTAAAAACTACATTCTCGAAACCTATGCACTATTGAACTATGTATTTTTCTAAATTAAAAAAGTGTTGCATTAATCATGAGAGAAAAGGTTACAACAGTGAAAAATTTGGAAGTCAGCACCCTTCTTCACTTACCTGTGCTACCTATGTCTCCAAAATGACCATGTTTCTAACTCATGAACAACCACAGCAGGAGTTGTGACAAGAGGCTGCTCTGAGTCCAGTTCAGCTTTCCGGCTCCATGGGTGCAGCTGTAGCTGTTTTTAATCAGATACATTTTTGGATATCTTTCCAGAGAGTGAAGTGCTCTAACTTTGAAGTTCCAGGAATACCATTTGGCTTAATGGAAATGTATGACTGTACACAGTTGCCTAGAACTACTGGCTGCTGAAATGGACTGTGGACATGCATCAAAATCGCTGCCCATTTCAATGTGCCATATGCGTTTCCATGCTCAGGCCTGACAGTCTTCCATACCCATCCAGATTTGTCATTCAAATGTATTGTAAAAATTTAAACTGAAACCCTGTGAATTATGCTGCCTAATCATATTGGAATCTGAAAAATGGACAGAAAAGAGTATCAGTAAATTTATCATTGTGTTAGCTGAGACAAATACCTTTTTTTTTGTTCTTTTTCTATTTAAGCCAATATAGTATATTCAAATGAAAGTGAAGGCAGTACATAATACGCAGGGATCCCTCCAAATATACAACATGTATGAAAACAAAGATTCTCACTAGAAATTTTAAAAATTAAATGCCTTTATGTCAATATAAACCCAAAAATATGCTAGAAAAAAAGAAGCTTGAAAATCATATTTGAACATAGCTACGATATAAAAGTAATGTATGCATCAAAGTAGATAGACCTTATTTTAATGAACTTAAAAATTTAGTACTTAATGAGTAAGAAATGTACATATGTAAGAATATAGAGATCCACAAACTAGTTTCAAATTTTTGATCAAACTGACATTTACCAGCATTATTTTAGTTGAAAATCATGTAAATAATTAAATTGAAAATTGTTGATGTGATTTTATAAATGATATTCTTCATATGCTCCCATTAATTTGACTGTGAAGACCATATGAGATCACCATTTGTGAATTTAGCCATTGCTTGATGATTATCTATAGGCAAATACATTAATCAATTAGTCATGTCATTCTGATTTATGTGTGAGGACACTGTGATAGCTAAAGTAGATTTTGAGTGGAAAGGAGCAGTTATTGAGTATGATAGGAGCCACTTTTACCTAAATTAAATGTTTTGAGGCACTAGGAACCCCTTTTGCTCTGGCGTAAAGAAGTAAGCTATTTTCTTGATAATCATATAACCTGAATTTTAAAATCTAAAATCTATTTTTGTACCTGTGATTGTTACTGTAATAAGTAGCTATTTAATAATATTCATATAAAATTGTACATATAAATAAATACATTTGTAGAAATATATGGATATATTGCAATACTAGGAAGACCTAAGCACAAAAATAAAAATAAGACTGTAAACAGAAAAGTTAGGACCACAGACTCTGAAAGCCAGGCATTGGACATTTAGAGGTGGTGCAAGAGTTACTTTGAATCTCAGTAATACACAATGACATCATTATTATATTATGGAACCAGAGATGAGAATCTATGGGACAAATCTGGTCTGACATCTATTTTTGTGAATAAAGTTTTATTGAAACACTGCTATGCCTATTTTTCACCCTGTTGTCTATGGCTGCTTCTGTGCTATGGCATCAGAGTTAAGTAATTGCGACAGAGACCATATGGTCCTAAAAGATAAAAATATTTACCGTTTGGCATGTTACAAATACGTTCTGCCAATCCCTATTCTAGAATATTAATTATCATTTGTAATTGAGTTCTGAGCCATTAAAATTACATATGTTTATTTAATATGTTTCATTATTCTACTTAGGAAAACAGAAACATGCATGTTTGGTTAATAATTCTACAACCCAAAAATTATGTTCATAGATTAAACACTCCAATGCTTCCTTTTAAATGCCAATCTTTTGAATGTGTCTGGAATCAGCAGATAATTTATTATGTTTTATTCTGACAACCAAGTAGTGTGAACTTCTGGAATTCAATCATGTGTTTTTGATATAATTACTTTAACTAAGGCCACAATATCTTTCAGTGCATTTAATTCTCTCATTCAACATTTATTGAACACTTTCTTTGTGCTATTCACTGAGAACATTTCCTAAGTGCAGGTGTATGAAGGAAACATGATTCTAAATTTAAAGGAAATCTTACCCGAGTGGAAAGAATCAAAATAAGAACCATCACCACTATTCTGTTTGGTTCAAACTCATTCTTCACTGCGGGAGCACAGTGCAGTGTGTTGTAAACCTACTTCCATGTTCAGGGTGCCAAGACATTAGGGAAATAAATACAGTTGAGATTATTGTGTGGTATTTACAGATAAGTTTTTCTTCTTTATGTTCTCCAAGAGCAAAATCTAGGAGAAGCTAATAGATGCTTCAAGTGTTTTCAAAATACGGATGTAAGATGTTCAACTTTGGCTAGTGAGGTCATACAACACGATAACGTTCCTCAGAGACATTAAATTTCCAGCTCTTTCTATAGCACTAGAACCATCTAAATTAACAAATATTCCTTGAACATCAAAAACAAATAGAATACTGTTGCCAGTACTAAAAAGGGAGATAAATATCAGATCTGAATTAAGCTTTCAACTGGAGTGAGGAAATGCCAAATAATGAAACATGTCTAAAATGCACAGTATACTACTCACAAGATTCCACAATCTAAAGAAAAGATCAAGCCTGATAGGTTCTCCCAATTTTTTTGAAGGAATCTGGCAAGATATATAAGACCATTGTCTTTGAATGATAAGTCTGAAGTCTGGATAGAGTACTGAACACATGCATCCAAAATATTATGTTTCTTCCTCTGAAGATAATTTCAGACAATATCTCAACCTCATAAAGAGAATGAGGTTCCTTCTCAACATGCTTTTGAAAGGACTGCCCAAAGTGCTTCCATGGAACCTTGTAAAAGATAAGTGTTATGCATAATGTAAGCAAGGACCAGAGGCGGAAAACACAGATCACTGCTGTCAAGTATGACCAAGTGTAAAACAGAGAGATTTATTTTGGACCTGATTAAAAAAAAAGAAGTACAGTTTTTCGAATGTATTTTTTCCTAGAAATAAGTTAAATACTTTTATGATTTTTCACCTTGTATAAACTGTATGAAGAAAAATGAATAATGGAAAACTCCTGATTTCACACATCCAGAGTGCATGTATTTATACTTAGGATGTTTCTCAAAATGGAAAATTCACATTTCAAGATCATCGCTGAGTGCCTCCTTAGAAAAGTTTTGACTCATTCAGTCTAAACTGTGTGCCCTTTATTATTTTTCCACAGCTCATAAACTTCAGCTCCATTGTACATGTCATACTTTGTAACTTCATAGTTTTGAATTCATGTATTTGTGTGAATATATAGAAAAGTATATATGTATGTATGTGTGTGTTTATAGATAGCTTGTTTTCTTGGATTTTTGATTTTGTTCTTTTTTTTTTCTTTCTGACATGTCAGAACTATAAACCACATACCCCATAATGTCTTTTGGAAATAGAAGTAAGAGATAGATTTTTCATTTAAAAGTGATCCATGGAGTGACATCAGCAAGATAGACAACTAAATTGCCTGGCTTTTGTCTCCCTCTCAAAAGAGCCAAAACAATGATTAAACAACTATATTTTGGCTGGAATATCTGAGGAATTCTGCTGGAGAGTGCCAAGGGAAGAGTGAAACGCTTGCAGAGCACAGAAGCCCAGGATAGTCAATAAAGAGGGGAGTGAGGCATCCTGCCTCTGCTGCATTGTCTTTCTCACTGGGATCAGATTGGAGTCAGAAAGCACTCTACTTATGGGCAAAGGGTGAGATGGATACCCTTAGCAATCCTCATTACCGTCATAGACACCAGCAGTCATTGCTACAGGAGGGTCCCCCAGTCTTCACAGATCCCAAGTCCAGTGTGAACAGTTAGTTGCCAAGAGTCCACACAACTGCAATTTCCAAGAGCAGGGACCAGCTTTATGTCCCCAAACCTTGAAACCTAAGTGGTTATGGCATACCTTCCTTTGGAAACTGTGAACTTTATTTCTCAACTTAAGTTCCATCAACTTCAAGACACTATTGTAAGTAAAATGATATCAGCCATTTATTCCACGCATAAAGAACTGAGATTCCTGGGAATTTAGTCATTTTAATGCAGTTTTTTTTTTTTTTATATTATTAACTGAAGACAATTGGGTTCCCTTAAAAATGTATTTTTAAAATTAGAGAGCAAAAATAAGTCAGAAAAAGTCAAATTTGGACTGTAAGGTGAATGCCTAATGATTTCCTGTTGAAACTTTCAAAATTGCCCTTATCTGATGGGAGGACGAGCAAGAACTTTGCTGCGGTGATGAAGGACTCTCTTGTGCAGTCTTCCTGGGTGTTTTCCTGCTAAAGCTTTCGCTCACTTTCTCAAAACACTCTCATAATAAGCAGATGTTACCATTCTTTGACCTTCCAGGAAGTCAACAGGCAAAATGCCTTTAGCATCCCAAAAAACTGTTGCCATGACCTTTGCTCTTGGCCAGGTCACTTGTACCTGGACTGGCCCACTCCCACTTCTTGGCAGTTCTCACTTTGTTTGTGCTTTGTCTTCAGGACTGTACTGTCCTGATATATGATCTTCTGTTATGCTTCTTTGAAGAAATGCTTCAGGAACATGATTCCACTCATTTGAATTTTTCACTGAAAGCTCTGTTCTTGTCTACAGCTAATCTGGTGCAATCGTTTTGGCACCTATCAAGTAGAAAATCTTCTCATCATTAATAATTTAGTCAGAATTGTGTAAGCTGAACCAATTGTTATGTCTGTGCTGTTGGCTATTGTTTCAGCTGTTACTTGTTGATCCCCAATTAGAACACTAAGAAGATTATTTTCTCAAATTGTTGTTAATGGACTGTCATTTCAGGCTTCATTCCTAATATTCTCTTGTCTCTTATTGAAGGGTGTGGAGATTATGCCAATTCCCTGAATTCAGAAGCTAAAAAATAAAGCCGACATAGGCAGTAACTGAAAAATCAAACCAACCTGAAACTGTGAGCACCAATATATATATTTTCTTTCATTTTCTCACTGATTTTGTAAACTCTCCTTTTAAAACCTCAGCTAGCATATTCCTTCAAGTATAGCTGTCCCACCTCCAGACTTACAGGTATGAAAAAGCTCTGAGGCTGCTCATAGATTTAGGTTGTCTTGGTTTATGCTATATGATGTGTGGAAACTCTTTTTCTATAAATCACTGAAACCCTTTTATGCAATTAGTTCCTCTTGATAACAATCAGTATTTCTACACACCACTAATAAGAATCACCAACTATTCTTAACAGTGGTGTGCAAATTAAGAATCACCCACTCTTGGGGTCCAGGATTGCATTGCATGCTGAACCATATAGAGAAAATTCTAACACTACATGACAATGTCATTTATGATGTTTTCTGATTAAATGACTGATTACACTATAGGTATTTTTCATTATATCTAACCAAATTTTGTACTGAAGATTTGGACACTGCTTCTTGCTTAGGAAACATAATTTGTGTGGTGGAATATATACGTGGTCAAAGTCTCGGTTATTTCTTAGTCTCATAAGTTATGTGGCAACTTGGCATAGTCAGGTCTCTTAGCCTTGTTGCTCATCCAGTATCCCTCCCTGGGTGTAAACTCAGGATATGACAAATATATTTCTCTTACAATTGCTGGATAGAAACAAATGCGATTATGTTTATAAATACATCTTACAAAATATTTTACCATACATATGAAAGAAAATATTTTAAGTTAAATGTGTGAAATTACTTTCTCTTATAACAATGGATTGCTTTCTATTTATCAGAGAGAAATGTTGTACCATATTTCTCAATAAATTTTCTGACCACTTTTTCAGAGTTCAGAAAAACAATGATCCTTTTTTCAATCAATAAATGTGTCACACCTTCTTCTTTGACATCTTTCTGCGTTTCAATCTCTAGATTATGTACGAGTATGTTTCAGTCCTTTTGTTTTCATTTTGTTTAGGATTTTTCTTTTGCGAGGAAGCGATCAACCCAGTTTGCCTAAGGCAGCATTCGTTGTTTAATTTAATTAAACACAATAAGCCAAAAACTTCTTGAACGTATTCGGTAGAATCCAAAGTTCATGGGCTCTGTTATATTTTAGGTTTTCTGAAACAAAGGACATTCTGGCTTTTATCATGATTTAATTTCCTTGATACAGGGTTCACATGAGTCTCCTTATTAAAGAAGAATAATAGATGTAGACCTCAAGATCTAAATTCAATTTGTTAACATATTTTATTTGACTGGTATCTGGAGACAGAGTCTACATTATTACATTCTCATCTCCAAGTGCCTTTAACATACTGGCACAAAGTGAATTTCTTGTCTATTTTCGAACCTATCTCAGCTGAATGAAAATAACAACTGTTGTATAGGGATGTTGTAAGAGTCTAAAAACTGTTTATAAATTACTACAAAACCTGGCACATAGTGGCCAATGAATCATATGTTGATCTCTTCTATTTTTCATGTTTATCTTTTACAGAATTATATTTCAGAATTTAACTCATTACATTAGATTTAAACTCAGTACTCATTACAAATAGAGTGAAAAGTAAAATATATTTTCCCTTTTCCATGATGCTTCACAGGCACACCTGAGATAGGTTTGATCTATATACTTATATTTAGATGTGAGAGACACAAACGTTATCCACAGGGTAATCTCCTGAGAGTAGAAAGTCTCATAGCCCTTCTCTATCTCAAGGTAAAAGCTAAATTTCCATGTAACTCTAACACAGTGATACATGATTGCCCTGTCACTGTGGCATGGGTTCTGAAATCATTCCACTTCATACTCCTTAACAAGTCACGTTTAAGTCATGGTTAAATTTGCAATTTTTTCCTGTTAGGAATTCCAGAACTACTACTAGCATTTTTATTTCCATTTCAAATTCAATACATAAGAAGGTTATTTATTATTTCCTTGCCTCTACTAAGAGAGAAAATTGTTGTGATTTATGAATTTTAAATGTGAAAACAATATATAAGAATGCTTGCTAGAAGGTTATAGCTACACAGCTACTATAGCTCTGGGTTCAAACAGATTAATCCATTCATTTGATGTTTATTGAGTACTTGGTTATATAGTACTAAAAAAGTTAATCATTACATTTATACACAAGATGCTTATAGGGATTAATGAAAACTTAGGATAAGTGCCCACTCTCTAAATACTACCATATAAGCTTATGTTTTCATGCTGTTATGTTTCACACAGTCCTCAACACACCTCAAATGGCATCCTTAATAGATGCAAAATTGGCTTCTTCTACAGTAGAGAAGGGAAGTCAATTGAACTTCAACCGGACAGAGTGTATTACATGTTTATAATCAAGAATTATTTACATGATTATTGGTTTTCCACAAATTGACTTCTATCTCTACAAAGTTGTAAAATAGCTCAAAGAAAATGAAAATCACAAACTTCAAAAAAACAAATAACCCAGAAAAGTATATACCAAACAGTGAGCAGTTTTCCATGGAAGATGCCTTTTGGCCGGATAACAAGCCATTCCAAATTTTCCTTATAGCACATTCACACCCTTAGTCTTACTCTTTATTTGTGGTCCCCTGTTTTAGGAGACCTTACCAAACTCTCCTGATTAGAGTTTTGTACCAATTCTTCTCATATTTTTAGCATGATGATTAATGTCTCTAGTCCCACAGTTTAAAAGATCTTGACATCAGTCTTGGGTCTGCCACTAGTTGTGTGACTTATGGACTTTGTTTAGCATCTGGGTCACTACGCCATCAGTAAAACTGACATAAATCTTGTTGTGATGATTGTATGTGATAATGTGAGTAAGTGTTTACCTCAATGCTGGGCACAGACTATGTTCTTTATAAATGTTTGATCTTGTAGCTCTTGTTATTTATTTCACTGTCATTGTTAATTTGATCTTTATTTTTGATTAGGGCAAATACATTTATCCCTAACTTCTAGGTACCCACAGTGTTCTGAAGCTCAGTTATCTCACTGTGCTTTGCATTGTCAGTATTTTAGTATCCGCCTCCTTCACTTACAGAACTGTAAGACCCTGATACTGAGCCAGTGTGTATTCAATAGTTACCATGACATCTTGTTGATGTATTCAATCAATAAACAGTTATTAAATGCCATTCTCCCTAATCTGAAGGAGCTCATCTATGTGCCAAACAAATGAAATAAGTGAGACCTAGCCTCTGCATTTAATATACCTCCAATATTTATATGAATGTAGAAAAATAATAATCCACCCATTTGCTGAATACTTTTTATATGACAGGTACTATGCCAAGAATGTACACATACATGACCTCATTTAATACTCTCAATAATCATTTAAAATTTGTTCTCATATCACCCCTATATATTAGAGAAGCAACCAGACAAATTAGATTCAAAGTAAGAAAACAGCGTAGACTTTGATGAAGTGTCATGACCATTGAGTTAGCCAGGTGGGAGAATTGCAGAAGGATTTTTAAGATAAAGGGAATGCAATAAACAAAAGGCATAGAGGCATAATAGAGCATGAGGAGTTCATATTTGTTAAATAATAAAAGATGATTTTGTTGACTTGTAAGTTGCTGATATGGGACTATAAAGCTAAAATATGTACTCACGTCCAGATACTATAAGACCTTATACAACAGTGTATAAAAACTTCAGATTCACTACTTACTAAGGCTTCATTGACTTCAATTAAACATTAAAAAGGATAGATACATTCCTGATGCATAGTTACATCTATAAAACAGTTTTGTGAAAGTGAATTTGTAGGAAAATGTGGAGGGACAGTGTCTTCTCTTTATCAATGTAAAATAAAAAACTTTAAGTCTTGCAAATTGTAAACCGGATGCCACTGGCAAGAGCACATTTCTCCTAAAAGATAGGTACTTGCCACTGAGAGATTAGCAACATAGTTAGATGTCAAAATACATCCTTCTCATGTATTCCCTTATTCAACCTTACCATTTTCATAGTTGAAAAACCTGAAAGGAATAAAACACAGTATCTTACTCATCTAATTCTGAGATGTAGAAGCCTATAATAAATAAGATGAGGTAAAAATATGTCTGTAATAATTGGGTGATTAACTTATAACTACAGAGAAAATTCAAAGTAAGTTTCTTCTCCCTAATACTTTTCTACATCCTTACCTTTGCCATTCTAGTCTGCATTGTCATGACATCATCCAGATCTCTGTAAGAGCAGCTGCCTCAGAGAACTGTCTGCCATTCTTCTGTGCCTCCACGCTGTTTTCCAAATTGTGGCCAGGAGAGTTTCTATCATGTTCCCCTTTCTAAAATACTTAGTACATTAACAGTCTCTACTAGATAAATTCTCATCTCAGTAATGATATATAAGCTCCCTATGAACGGCTGACCTTTCTTTATCAATCTTGACCTGCTATAAATATTTGGCACTGAAAGTCCTAAATATTACATAATTTTACATTTCTTATTTTTGTTCTTCTGCTCAGGTTTTCTTGTCCCCACCTACTTCTGGCTGAAATGCCTTTCCATATTTTCTTTACTCAGATAATTCTTACTCTTTCATACAACTTCATTTTAAGTGTCATATTATGTAGAAAATCTTGCTGAATACTAACTTTGGGATAAGAGACCTTTCTCTTCTTATACATCTTTTTGTACATCATATTGAAGTTTATACTTATATCTTTTGCATTACTCACAGTTCTGATGCTCTCAGGTTTTCCCCAGGTATGCCTCAAGCCCTGGCCCATACTTATACACTATTGAGAATACAAATGAGACCCCATACTCCAAAATTTCACACCGATTACACATACAGAGACCTATTAACATGACTATGAATTTCTAGCAATGTGTGCATACCTCTACACTTATGGTCAAATAATGTATTTGATATCTCCTCCATGGTTTTAAAAGTTTTTGGTTGTTTTCTAAAGCACTTCTGGAGCTCTAGACTCAAGTCTGATTTCCGGCACATAGCAAATGCTTATTAATTAATTCAGTAACTGCAAATTAAGAAACAACTGGATGCAGATACTGTGAAATCTTTCACAAACAATGAAAACACATCATTCCCCTCAAGTAGTTTATGTCTCAAAACAGATATCAGTCCACAACTTATCAAATGAATAAAATAGTACCACAAGTAGAATTACCAGAATTAACATACAGCTAGTGTAGTGCTCAGAGAGTTGTATAAAAAGGGCAACAAAATTAACCAGAAAGATCAGAGAAAGTACCCCTAAGAAAAGTGTATTAGTCAGAGTTTTCTTAGACATGACAGTGAGGTGAAGAAGAAAAAAATGTGGTAATAGCAACAGATGCATAAAAACCATTTGAGAAAATCCAACATCCATTCATTCATGACTATATATCATAAATATGTATAATATTTATAAAATATATATATACACACATGTAACTCTCACTAAACTAGGAAAAGAAGAACCTCAATTTGATTAAAGTAAGATCTACAAAAAGCATACAACTAACATCATACTCAATGGTGAGAAACTAGATGCTTTCTGCTAAATCAGGAACAAAGCCAGATGTTCTGTCTCACTACTTTTCAACATTATACTGGAAATCCCAGCTAATGAAATAAGGTGTGTGTGTGTGTGTGTGTGTGTGTGTGTGTGTGTGTGTGTGTAAAGGGAATGGGGAGAGAGGAAAATAAAAGTTTTGCACATGAAGAAGGAAGAAATAAAACTACTGTTATATGTAAATAGCATGATAATATGTACAGAAAATCTGAAAAAAAAATCATCCCAAAATATTTATCTTGGAACTAAAAAGTGATCATAGCAAAACTGCAATACAGAAGAGTAATATACAAATCCATTTGCTTTTCTGTGCACCAGCAGTGAACAAGTAGAACTTGAAATTAAAAATGTATTTCTACTTCCATTAGCACCAAAAAATAAAATACTTTGATAAAATCTTAAAAAAAATTATGAGATCTATATGAATAAAACTACAAAACTCTGATGAAAGACTTCAAGAAAAAACTAAGTGACTGAAAGATATTCTAGGTTTATGAATAGGAAGACTCAATATTGGCAGTATATTAATTCTTCCCAATTTGACCTGTAGAGACAGTGGAATCCTAATCAATATCTCAGAAAGTTATTTTTTGATGATTTTCAATAAACTAATTATAAGCTCTAAATGGATAAGCAAAAAAACAAAAAACAAAACAAAACAAAAAAAGAAACATAAAAAGGAAACAAAAACAGAATAGCCAACTCCATATTGAATGAAACAAGCAAAATTGAAGAACTGACATGACCTGACTTCCAGATTTACTTAAAGCTGTAGGGATCAAGACAGAGTTGGGTTTGTAGAAGAATGGACAAATAGTTCAATAGAGAGAGCACTGAAAGTGGCCTAAATAAAGAAGAAAGTTCCGAAAGTTGGGATAAAAGAAGGTAATGAGAAAACAGAGTTCTTTAATTCCTTAACCCTGTTATCTATTCAAAAGTGACCAATGTATTTTAGACCCTTAGCAACCAACTCCTTATAAATATACCTCTACCTTTGGGTAAGAAATTAAGAATATGTTCAGAAGTGTTTCTTCAAAAACACCTCTTGAAAAATGGAGAATCTTCTCATGAAATCATGGCAAGAAAGCTCTTTTCTTCAACTTATTTATTTTGAGACAGAGTCTCGCTCGAGTCACCCAGGCTGGGGTGCAGTGGCATGATTTTGGTTGACTGCAACCTCCGCCTTCTGGGTTCAAGAAATTCTCCTTACCTCAGCCTTCTGTGTAGCTGGGACTACAGGCATGCGCCACCATGCCCAACTAATTTTTTTGGTATTTTTAGTAGAAATTGGATTTCATCATGTGGGCCTGGCTGGTCTCAAACTCCTGACCTCTAGTGATCCACCCGCCTTGGCCTCCCAAAGTGCTGGGATTACAGGCAGGAGCCTTCGCACCTGGCTGAAAGTTCTATTATTAAATCTAACGCTTATTTTTCTTTGAAAAATACAAATCAGTTCGAAACATATTGCTCTTCTCTTCACTATCCCAGTGTAATTTTTTATTAAATATATACTTGTACATATTTTGGGTATGTTTATACAGAGTTTCTCCTTTTATTATTATTATATACTTTAAGTTCTAGGGTACATGTGCATAACGTGCAGGTTTGTTACATATGTATACTTGTGCCATGTTGGTGTGCTGCACCCATCAACTCATCAGCACCCATCAACTCGTCATTTACATCAGGTATAACTCCCAATGCAATCCCTCCCCCCTCCCCCACCCCATGATAGGCCCCGATGTGTGATGTTCCCCTTCCCAAGTCCAGGTGATCTCATTGTTCATTTCCCACCTATGAGTGAGAACATGCGGTGTTTGGTTTTCTGTTCTTGTGATAGTTTGCTAAGAATGATGGTTTCTAGCTGCATCCATGTCCCTACAAAGGACACAAACTCATCCTTTTTTATGGCTGCATAGTATTCCATGGTGTATATGTGCCACATTTTCTTAATCCAGTCTGTCACTGATGGACATTTGGGTTGATTCCAAGTCATTGCTATTGTGAATAGTGCCGCAATAAACATACTTGTGCATGTGTCTTTATAGCAGCATGATTTATGATCCTTTGGGTGTGTACCCAGTAATGGGATGGCTGGGTCATATGGTACATCTAGTTCTAGATCCTTGAGGAATCGCCATACTGTTTTCCATAATGGATGAACTAGTTTATAATCCCACTAACAGTGTAAAAGTGTTCCTATTTCTCCACATCCTCTCCAGCACCTGTTGTTTCCTGACTGTTTAATGATTGCCGTTCTAACTAGTGTGAGATGGTATCTCATTGTGGTTTTGATTTGCATTTTTCTGATGGCCAGTGATGATGAGCATTTTTTCATGTGTCTATTGGCTGTATGAATGTCTTCTTTTGAGAAATGTCTGTTCATATCCTTTCCCCACTTTTTGATGGGGTTGTTTTTTTCTTGTAAATTTGTTTGAGTTCTTTGTAGGTTCTGGATATTAGCCCTTTGTCAGATGAGTAGATTGCAAAAATTTTCTCCCATTCCGTAGGTTGCCTGTTCACTCTGATGGTAGTTTCTTTTGCTGTGCAGAAGCTCTTTAGTTTAATTAGATCCCATTTGTCAATTTTGGCTTTTGCTGCTGTTGCTTTTGGTGTTTTAGAGATGAAGTCCTTGCCCGTGCCTCTGTCCTGAATGGTACTACCTAGGTTTTCTTCTAGGTTTTTTATGATATTAGGTCTAACATTTAAGTCTCTAATCCATCTTGAATTAATTTTTGTATAAGGAGTAAGGAAAGGATCCAGTTTCAGCTTTCTACTTATGGCTAGCCAATTTTCCCAGCACCGTTTATTAAATAGGGAATCCTTTCCCCATTTCTTGTTTCTCTCAGGTTTGTCAAAGATCAGATGGCTGTAGATGTGTGGTATTATTTCTGAGGACTCTGTTCTGTTCCATTGGTCTATATCTCTGTTTTGGTACCAGTAGCATGCTGTTTTGGTTACTGTAGCCTTGTAGTATAGTTTGAAGTCCGGTAGCGTGATGCCTCCAGCTTTGTCCTTTTGACTTAGGATTCTCTTGGTAATGCGGGCTCTTTTTTGGTTCCATATGAACTTTAAAGCAGTTTTTCCCAATTCTGTGAAGAAACTCATTGGTAGCTTGAGGGGGATGGCATTGAATCTGTAAATAACCTTGGGCAGTATGGCCATTTTCACAATATTGATTGTTCCTATCCATGAGCATGCTATGTTCTTCCATTTGTTTGTGTCCTCTTTATTTCACTGAGCAGTGGTTTGTAGTTCTCCTTGAAGAGGTCCTTTACATCCCTTGTAAGTTGGATTCCTAGGTATTTTATTCTCTTTGAAGCAATTGTGAATGGAAGTTCATTTCTGATTTGGCTCTCTGTTTGTCTGTTACTGGTGTATAAGAATGCTTGTGATTTTTGCACATTAATTTTGTATCCTGAGACTTTGCTGAAGTTGCTTATCAGCTTAAGGAGATTTTGGGCTGAGACAATGGGGTTTTCTAAATATACAATTATGTCATCTGCAAACAGGGACAATTTGACTTCTTCTTTTCCTAACTGAATACCCTTGATTTCTTTCTCTTGCCTGATTGCCTTAGCCAGAACTTCCACCACTGTGTTGAATAGGAGTGGTGAGAGAGGGCATCCCTGTCTTGTGCCAGCTTTCAGAGGGAATTTTTCCAGTTTTTGCCCATTCAGTATGCTATGGGCTGTGGGTTTGTCATAAATAGCTCTTCTTATTTTGAGATATGTTCCATCAATACCGAATTTATTGAGCGTTTTTAGCATGAAGGGCTGTTGAATTTTGTCAAAGGCCTTTTCTGCATCTATTGAGATAATCATGTGGTTCTTGTCTTTGGTTCTGTTTATATGCTGGATTACATTCATTGATTTGCGAATGTTGAACCAGCCTTGCATCCCGGGGATGAAGCCCACTTGATCATGGTGGATAAGCTTTTTGATGTGCTGCTGAATCCGGTTTGCCAGTATTTTATTGAGGATTTTTGCATCAATGTTCATCAGGGATATTGGTCTAAAATTCTCTTTTTTTGTTGTGTCTCTGCCAGGCTTTGGTATCAGGATGATGTTGGCCTCATAAAATGAGTTAGGGAGGATTCCCTCTTTTTCTATTGATTGGAATAGTTTCAGAAGGAATGGTACCAGCTCCTCCTTGTACCTCTGGTAGAATTCAGCTGTGAATCCATCTGGTCCTGGACTTTTTTTGGTTGGTAGGCTCTTAACTATTGCCTCAATTTCAGAGCCTGCTATTGGTCTATTCAGGGATTCAACTTCTTCCTGGTTTAGTCTTGGAAGAGTGTAAGTGTCCAGGAAATTATCCATTTCTTCTAGATTTTCTAGTTAATTTGCATAGAGGTGTTTATAGTATTATCTGATGGTAGTTTGTATTTCTGTGGGGTTGGTGGTGATATCCCCTTTATCATTTTTTATTGCGTCTATTTGATTCTTCTCTCTTTTTTTCTTTATTAGTCTTGCTAGTGGTCTGTCAATTTTGTTGATCTTTTCAAAAAACCAGCTCCTGGATTCATTGATTTTTTGGAGGGTTTTTTTTGTCTCTATCTCCTTCAGTTCTGCTGTGATCTTAGTTATTTCTTGCCTTCTGCTAGCTTTTGAATCTGTTTGCTGTTGCTTCTCTAGTTCTTTTAATTGTGATGTTAGAGTGTCAATTTTAGATCTTTCCCGCTTTCTCTTGTGGGCATTTAGTGCTAGAAATTTCCCTCTACACACTGCTTTAAATATGTCCCAGAGATTCTGGTATGTTGTATCTTTGTTCTCATTGGTTTCAAAGAACATCTTTATTTCTGCCTTCATTTTGTTATGTACCCAGTAGTCATTCAGGAGCAGGTTATTCAGTTTCCATGTAGTTGAGCAGTTTTGATTGAGTTTCTTAGTCCTGAGTTCTAGTTTGATTGCACTGTGGTCTGAGAGACAGTTTGTTATAATTTCTGTTCTTGTACATTTGCTGAGGAATGCTTTACTTCCAATTATGTGGTCAATTTTGGAATAAGTGTGATGTGGTGCTGAGAAGAATGTATATTTTGTTGATTTGGGGTGGAGAGTTCTGTAGATGTCCATTAGGTCTGCTTGCTGCAGAGATGAGTTCAATTCCTGGATATCCTTGTTAACTTTCTGTCTCGTTGATCTGTCTAATGTTGACCGTGGGGTGTTGAAGTCTCCCATTATTATTGTATGGGAGTTTAAGTCCCTTTGTAAGTCTCTAAGGACTTGGTTTATAAATCTGGGTGCTCCTGTATTGGGTGCATATATATTTAGGATAGTTAGCTCTTCCTGTTGAATTGATCCCTTTACCATTATGTAATGGCCTTCTTTGTCTCTTTTGACCTTTGATGGTTTAAAGTCTGTTTTATCAGAGACTAGGATTGCAACCCCTGCTTTTTCTTGTTCTCCATTTGCTTGGTAGATCTTTCTCCATCCCTTTATTTTGAGCCTATGTATGTCTCTGCATGTGAGATGGGTCTCCTGAATACAGCAGACTGATGGGTCTTGACTCTTTATCCAGTTTGCCAGTCTGTTTCTTTTAATTGGAGCATTTAGTCCAATAACATTTAAGGTTAATATTGTTATGTGTGAACTTGATCCTGCCATTATGATATTAACTGGTTATTTTGCTCGTTAGTTGATGCAGTTTCTTCTTAGCCTTGATGGTCTTTACATTTTGGCATGTTTTTGCAATGGCTGGTACCGGTTGTTCCTTTCCATGTTTAGTGCTTCCTTCAGGGTCTCTTGTAAGGCAGGCCTGGTGGTGACAAAATCTCTAAGCGTTTGCTTATCTGTAAAGGATTTTATTTCTCCTTCACTGAGGAAACTTAGTTTGGCTGGATATGAAATTCTGGGTTGAAAATTCTTTTCTTTAAGAATGTTGAATATTGGCGCCCACTCTCTTCTGGCTTGTAGAGTTTCTGCCGAGAGATCTGCTGTTAGTCTGATGGGGTTCCCTTTGTGGGTAACCCGACCTTTCTCTCTGGCTGCCCTTAAGATTTTTTCCTTCATTTCAACTTTGGTGAATCTGGCAATTATGTGTCTTAGAGTTGGTCTTCTCGAGGAGTATCTTTGTGGCGTTCTCTGTATTTCCTGAATTTGAATGTTAGCCTGCCCTACTATTTTGGGGAAGTTCTCCGGGATGATATCCTGAAGAGTGTTTTCCAACTTGGTTCCATTTTCCCCCTCACTTTCAGGCACCCCAATCAGACGTAGATTTGGTCTTTTTACATAATCCCATACTTCTTGCAGGCTTTGTTCATTTCTTTTTCTTCTTTTTTCTTTTGGTTTCTCTTCTCGCTTCATTTCATTCATTTGATCCTCAATCGCTGATACTCTTTCTTCCAGTTGATCAAGTCGGTTACTGAAGCTTGTGGATTTGTCACGTATTTCTCGTGTCATGGTTTTCATCTCTGTCATTTCGTTTATGACCTTCTCTGCATTAATTAGTCTAGCTGTCAATTCTTCCACTCTTTTTTCAAGATTTTTAGTTTCTTTGCCCTGGGTACGTAATTCCTCCTTTAGCTCTGAGAAGTTTGATGGACTGAAGCCTTCTTCTCTCGTCTCATCAAAGTCATTCTCCATCCAGCTTTGATCCGTTGCTGGCGATGAGCTGCACTCCATTGCAGGGCGAGATGCGCTCTTATTTTTTGAATTTCCAGCTTTTCTGCCCTGCTTTTTCCCCATCTTTGTGGTTTTATCTGTCTCTGGTCTTTGATGATGGTGACGTACTGATGGGGTTTTGGTATAGGTGTTCTTCCTGTTTGATAGTTTTCCTTCTAACAGTCAGGACCCTCAGCTGTAGGTCTGTTGGAGATTGCTTGAGGTCCACTCCAGACCCTGTTTGCCTGGGTATCAGCAGCAGAGGCTGCAGAAGATAGAATATTGCTGAACAGCGAGTGTACCTGTCTGATTCTTAGTTTGGAAGCTTCCTCTCAGGAGTGTACTCCACCGTGTGAGGTGTGGGGTGTCAGTCTGCCCCTAGTGGGGGATGTCTCCCAGTTAGGCTACTCAGGGATCAGGGACCCACTTGAGCAGGCAGTCTGTCCGTTCTCAGATCTCAACCTCTGTGTTGGGAGATCCACTGCTCTCTTCAAAGCTGTCAGACAGAGTCCTTTGCGTCTGCAGAGGTTTCTGTTGCTTTTGTTGTTGTTGTTGTTGTTGTTGTTGTTTAGCTGTGCCCTGTCCCCAGAGGTGGAGTCTACAGAGACAGGCAGGTTTCCTTGAGCTGCTGTGAGCTCCACCCAGTTCGAGCTTCCCAGAGGCTTTGTTTACCTACTTAAGCCTCAGCAATGGTGGGCGCCCCTCCCCCAGCCTCACTGCTGCCTTGGGGTTAGATCGCAGACTGCTGTGCTAGCAATGAGGGAGGCTCTGTAGGCGTGGGACCCTCCCAGCCAGGTGTGGGATGTAATCTCTTGGTGTAGCTGTTTGCTTAAAGCGCAGTATTGGGGTGGGAGTTACCCGATTTTCCAGGTGTTGTGTGTCTCAGTTCCCCTGGCTAAGAAAAGGGATTCCCTTCCCCCTTGCCTTGCCCTGCTTCAGCTCTCGCTGGGTGGGCTGCAGCGGCTGACCAGCACCAATTGTCCAGCACTCCCTAGTGAGATGAAACTAGTACCTCAGTTGAAAATGCAGAAATCACCGGTCTTCTGTGTTGCTCGCGCTGGGAGTTGGAGAGTGGAGCTTGTTCCTATTTGGCCATCTTGCTCCGCCCCTCCTTAAGTTTCTCTTTAACTTGAAAATATATAGGGTTTACATTGTACACTAAGAATGTTTAAAATATGTAAGTGCTCTACTGAGCTGTGCTGGGGGTAATACTATAATGAATGAAAATTATATCAAACAGTTGCTCTGAGCTTCTTGTGTTTTGTTCTTTCTCTGCACCAAAATCCATATACAGATATTTAAAAAACATTGGTAATCTATGTAATCAGCTGGATATTCTAATTTGGGACATTTAGTTTGAAGCCTGAGTATCTATAATTTTTTTTCAAATACTTATATGTGGCCTGTGCAGCCAAATTAAGGATAATTTATTTAAGGAGTTATAATTTAGGTGAGCAAAATACAAGTAACTTAACATTGGTTAGAATTTTTTGTAAAGCACTTGCAAAAATGTATCAACATTCTAACTAAAAGAGATCAAATGTGCAAAAAAGGAGAAATCCTTTCTTGTCTAGATAAGCTCAATATTATTTTCCTTCTTACTTCTGTTTCCTGGCCTGATGCCAATTATCTTTCATAAAATTAGGTGGCTGAATGTATGGATGGATCATTTTATGAGTGAAAACATAATAAGATAGATATATGAATGGACAAATTAGTAGTTGGTAGATGGGTGAGTGGTCAAATGGATGGATGCATGAACAATGGGTTGATATGTAAGTAACTGAGTGTAAAGATAAAGGATGAATGGATGAGTGAGTGAGTAGCAAGATTTATAACTAGATTGCTTGGTGAATGAATGGATGCATGAATGAGCAAACAAAGTATGAAAAAAGAGAAGGAACTCTTGACATTTTAATGCCTTCTTATAATGTCCAATTTACCAAATTGAAGACAATAAACATTTAAAACACTTGGTACCAATGTTGCATTTTGGCAATGTTTATTAATTATGTGCTTATATTATATCAAGAATTTAATTCTGATTAAAATATCATTATGAGCTATATCCAAGTAGAAGTAAAAATAGTTTACTGACCATCTTCAAGAATGGTTCAATCAACATTTTGACATACTAAGTACAATTTAAAATGATGTAATCATTTAAATTACAAGCCTAGACAAATAAAGGGAGAGGCAAAGCAAGCCTAGACAAATAAAGCACTCTTTAAAAATCACTGGGGAATTTATATTTCTTAAATTCTAAATTCTAGATAATCAGTCCAATGGTGAAAGCAGTAGTGTTAATTATGCATCAGCTTTTTAGTCTCCCTAAAATGTTGATTGGCCTAAGAGTCAATTATAAGCTAGGAACGGTACAATTATGATTTACAGCAGTATAGTCTTATATTCTACATGAGGAAGAGTTCTATGGGTTTTTCATCAGAGAAGCCTGTACAAATACAAAGAAAGATTATATCTAGGCCATATAAATTAAAAAAAAAATATGTTTTCAATTCATCTTTAAACAGTCACGTATTAAATTTTAAATAAGAAAATACACATGTCAACTACTTTCTTGATATTATTTTTAATACATTTTATTTTAAAAATAGCTTTACATTCACAGAAAATACTTTTAATACATTTCATTTTTAAAAATAGTTTTACAGTCACAGAAAAATATTGTTTTTAATACATTTTATTTGTAAAAATAGTTTTACATTCACAGAGAAATATTATTTTAATACATTTTATTTTTTAAAATAGTTTCACAGAAAAATTTCAAAGACAATATAGATAATTCCCATATAGTCCACACTCAGATTTTCCTTTTATGAACATATTTGGATGGTGCGTTTAATATAATTACTTAACTAATGTCAACAGACTATTACTAAACAAAGTCTACATTTTGTTCACATTTTCTTAGTTTTTATTCACTGTCCTTTTTCTGCTCCAGGATACCATCCAGGATTCCACATTACATTTAGTCATCATTATCTCCTTAGGCTGCTCTTCGATATAAATTTTTCACATACTTTCCTCATTTTTTATAATCTTGGCAGTTTTAAAGAATTAGGTATTTTGTTGAATGTGCATACTATGATTGTGACTGGATATTGATCTTGATATCTTGTGGCTGAAGAATTGATAATTTGGTTTCTTTACATCAAAGTTACTTTTTTATTCCACTTTTCATACTGTACTCTTTGGGAATGAGTCATTATGCACAGCCTATATTTATGTGCCACCTCTTTGAGGACAGAACATCCATATGAAATTTGAAGTTGATGTGCTGTGGAATTTGTCTTTTTTCTTTATTTATTTATTCAATTAATTATAATTATTTGAGAATGAGCTGTGTTCTCTCCCCTCCAGTACCAGGAATGTAGGCTGTGAATTTCACAGTTACTGCTGAGTTGGGAAGAAGGAAATGAGTCTGTGATAAGTTAAAATGCCACAAAGTTATCTGTTCTTATTGAAAATTAGTCTTCATGTGATCAAATTTAAGATGACCATATTGTATATGTGAAGTGACCAGCAACAAGAAAGCAAGCAATAAACATACAAAATCAATATTATGTTAATATTAGTGAATCTGGGCAATACTATAAAAAGATATAAATAAGGTTTTTTGATAGGATAAAAGTTTTCTCAAATTTAACTCTTACCATATTTTCTTGTTTATGTGAGAAGCTATCTAATCAGTTATGTATGACTGCAGTTTTCTTAAAAGCACAGCAGAATTCTCAGAGTACATTTAACTTTAGAAATTATAGCATCAAATGCAATAGGTAACCAGAAATGAAATAATAAAAAGCTATTCAGAAAAGAAATGAAGATTGAAAAAAGTAATGGCATTGTGTACTAGAAAACAGAATTCCACCCCCAACTTCAACCCCAGTCTGTTTATTTCCATATAAATCACTGAGTTAGACTTAATTAAACTTTACAATTTAAAGGCTACGGCTGTTGGACCTCCATAATTGGACAAGGGTTATTTATCAATATTTCATATTTGTTTGGAAATGCTAAAGTCATTTATGGCAGCAGACCCTATCCTGGAGCTTGAAGACATCTGAATGCAAATTGCATTCTGCTTGGTATCTGCAGGTTTAAGGAGAGTTTTTTTAATTATTTTTATTTTCTTTGCCAAAAATCTGTTGCAGAAAAATTTCCAAGAACCCTCAATAAGTACACCTGGAAACGTCATAGATCAGTGGTTCTCAACCTGTGCCATGCATTTTAATAGCTATGGAACTGTAAATATTCTCATGCCAAAGTTCCATCTCCAGAGGTATTGATTTAATTGACCTGGATTTCATTATGGGAAATGAGCTTTTGAAGAGCCCCTAAGTATTTCTATTTTATAGCCAACATTATGAACAATGGATATTCTTAACCTAGGAATAAAAGCAGACTCTAAGAAAAGGTCTATTTATTCTCACCATTTTCTTGCTTCTTGATAAGATGATCTTCCCTTCACTAGCCCAGATAATGGTTATCAGTATTCCATTCATCTCTTCCTGAACAATTGTTTGTCGTTAGCTAATCACTCCATTTTTTCTATATCTATCATTTATTTAGCTATATTGTCTTCATTCTATTGCTAAATACATACATTTAAATAATTACCTGCCCAAGAGATGACTAGAGTAATTTTGCAGATGACAATGAACACAAGGTATTAAGAACACTTGCAAGGTATTACCTACATCTAAGAATTTTATTCAGGCAGATTTTGATGTCTTACCTATATATCAGCATTATGGTATTTAAAAGGCAAAAAGAAACATATTTCTAAACTTAAAATACTTTATTTGTAGGTCAGTATATGCTTTTTAAAGTTAATATGTATAAACATTAGGGTACATTATGGAATTGGTTTAAAAATGTCACCTATTGCAGTGAGCTGAGATCCGGCCGCTGCACTCCAGCCTGGGCGACAGAGTGAGACTCCGTCTCAAAAAAAAAAAAAAAAAAAAAAAGGCACCTAAACTAACTTTATGATATTTTGATGCTGCTGCATTGGTTAGCATCCTAGAATGATTTGAAATAATATCCTAATAAATTTCTACTAGTTCATCTTCCTTGATGAATATCAAATAATAACATTACTTATAGAATTTGATTTCCTGAAATGTTTCTTTGAATTCCTTTCAAAGGCATTTGTAGAAATGTGAAGAGGAAATTAACTGATTCTCCATCAAGTTTATAACATATGCACACACACACACACATACACACACACACACACACACACAGACCTATCTGGTTCCATTTCCTTTAAACATGTTATTCTTAAGACACCCCTCTCAGTAGTAATGGCTTTCTTGCTGCTCCCAAAGGTGACCCCAAAGTAGCAAATACAAAGCAATCATGAAAGGATTTTGAAATAAATTTTGCTTGCCATGTGTATAAGCATAAGATAGAAAGATGCCCATATCATCTTAAGACTTAGTTTTTACAAAACTAAGGGCACTTTTCACTTTGAAGACAGAAATTATTGATCCACTATTGTTCCACTTCTTTTTCTCCCATAAAATCATTAAGCATATAAATGCAAAGCATAACTTTTTATTTCTTTATAATATATTTAAAAGGATATTCAATGTGATAATTTTTTTCTTTCTTAGGCTTATCTATCAGCCTGTTATGTAATCTGTACCATGAAGCCACTGGCAAATTGATTAGTGTCTAAGAAAAGGAAACACTGACCAGGTTCGGATTTTAGAAAGATACCACAAGTAGTTAAAAGGGAGGGTAAAAAGCTGGAGACAGGGAGAGTCATTAGAAGACTATTGCCATGTTCTGAGTGAGCAATAGTGTCATACTGGCAAATGACAGGGTAGTTGAAAAGGAGGGAGGGGATAAATTTGAGAAATGCAAATGTAATAATATTGGCAGGAAGTTGTGAAGGCAAATGTGGGGGCAGAAGAAAAAAAAAGATTCTTCCCTTAAGAGGTATAATAGGGTCTAGGTTCATTGGGGATATTGAACTGTAGTTTTCTTTTAACATGATATCCCTGGTAGGGCTCAGTATCAAAATAACGCAGGCCTTTTAGATTGAGGTAGAAATAATTTCCTCCTTCTTAATTTTTTAAATAGTTTGAGGAGGATTGGTATTAGTTCTTCTTCATATGTTTTGTACAATTTGACAGCAAATTTATCCAGTCTTAGGTTTTGTTTTTTTTTGTTTTGTTTTGTTTTTGATGGGAGAGACTTTTTTTTTTACTGATTCAATCTTGCTGCTTGTTATTGTTCTGTTCAAATTTTCTATTTTTTCGTGATTAAGTATAGTACACTATGTTTCCAGGAATTTTTTCATTTGCTCTAGGCTTTCCAGTTTGTTAGCATATAGTTGTTCAAAATAGTCTCTGGTTATCTTTTGTATTTCAGTGGTATCAGTTGTAATGTCTCCTTTTTCATTTCTGATTTTGTTTATTTAGGTCTTTCCTCTTCTATTCTTGTTTATTCTAGCTGGTTATTTATCCTAGTGAACACAGATGCAGAAATTCTCCACAAAATAGTAGGAAACTGAATCCAACAGCACATCAACAAAGTCACATAGTATGATGAAGTTAGATTTATACAATGGATGCAAGGATGATTCAAAATATGTAAAAAAATTGATACATTACATCAAGAGAATGAAGGACCAAAAACATGTAATTATCTCAATAGATGCATAAAAAGCAATTGATAAAATTCAACATTCCTTTATGATAAAACTCACAGCAAGCTAGGCATAAAAAGGAACATAACTCAAAATAATAAAAGGTCATATATAACAAGCCCACAGGTAACATCATACTTAATGGGGAAAAGTTAAAGTCTTTTTTCTAATAACTGAAACAAGACAAGAATGTCTACTGTCACCATGCCTATTTAGCATAGCATTGAAGTTTTAGACAGGGCAATTATGCAATAGAAAATAATAAAATGCATCCAAATTGGAAAAGAGGAAGTCAAATTCTCCCTTTTGGCAAATAACATAATTCTATATTTAGAAAAGCCAAAATACTCTGCCACAAAACTTTTAGAATTTGTAATCAAATTCAGGAAAGTTGCCATATAAAATCAGCCTAACAAATCACTAGCATTTCCATAAATAAATAATAAAATTGCTGAAAAAAATCAAGAAGGCAATTCCATTTAAAATGGCCACAAAAAATGAATAAAGTACTAGGAATAAATTTAAGCCAATGGGTGAAAGATGTCTACAAGGAAAACTAAAAAACATTGATGGAAATAATTGAAGAACATACAAACAAATGGAAAAACACCCTAGGCTCATCAATCGGAAGATTTAATATTGTTAAAATGACTATACCACTGAAAGCAATCTACAGATTTAATTCAATCCCCATCAAACACCAATGTAATTTTCATAGAAACAATAAAAACCAACCTAAAATTTGTGTGGAACAATAAAAGTGACAGAATAACCAAAACAATCCTGAGCACAAAGAACAAAGCATAACACTATCTGACTTAAAAATACATTACAAAGCTCTAGTAACCAAAATAGCGTGTAATTGATATAAAAACAGACATATAGACACATGAAACAGAATAGGGAACCCCAAAATAAAGCCATATAGTACAGCCAACTGATTTTCTACAAAACTGTCAGTAATATACATTGGGGAAAGGACACCTTTTTCAATAAATTGTGCTAAGAAAACTGGTTAACCATGTCCAGGACAAAAATGGAGCCCCATTTCTCTTCATATACAAACATCAACTCAAGATGGATTAAGACCCAAAACTATAAAACTATTAGGAAAAAAAAACATAAAGAAAAATCTTCAAGTAATTGGTGTAGGAAAATATTTTATTACTAAGACCCCAAAAGCACAGGCAACAAAAGCAAAAATAGACAAATGAGATCATATTAAAAGAAAGCACAACACTATTCACAATAACAAAATCATGGAATCAACCTAGGCGAATATCAACCGATGACTGAATAAAAAATGTAGTATATATACACTATGGAATATAATGCGTCTTCAAAAAGAATAAAATCATATCTTCTGCAGCAACATGGATGAAGCAGGAGATCATTATCCTAAGTGATATCTCAGAAACAGGAAATCAAATACCACATGTTCTCACTTATACATGGGAACCAAACAAAGAGTACATATGGACATGAAGACAAAATAACAGACACCAGGGACTCCAAAATGGGAGAAGTTGGGAGGTTGGTGAAGGTTGAAAAATTACCTATTGGGTACAATGTTCAATATTTGGGTACACTAGAAACACAAACCTCATCACTATGCAATACATTCATGTACAATACCTGCACATGTACCCCCTGGGTCTATAATTTTATGTTATTTTAGTTTATTTTTGAGTCAGGGTCTCACTCTGTCACCCAGTCTAGAGTGCAGTGTCCTTATCTTGGCTCAACCTCCTGCACTCAAGTGATCCTCCTACCTCAGCCTTCCAAGCAACTGGGACCACAGGTGCACTCCACAATGCCTGGCAATTTTTTTTGTATTTTTCATAGAGATGGGGTTTCACTATGTTGCTCAGGCTGGTGTCAAACTCCTGAGCTCAAGCAATCTGACTTGAAATGAAATGCATCTTCAAACAAGTAGTATTTTTTAAAGTAATCATAATACCAAGAGATTATAAAGATTAAATTAAAAAAAAAGATTTAAAAGGAGCTTAGTAAGTTAAATTATGAGCACATTTGGGAGCCTTGACCTCCCAAAGTTCTGAGATTACAGGTGTGAGCCACCACACTGGCCGTGGATCCATAATTTAGAAAAATGAAAAAAAAAAAAAAAAAAAAAAAAAAAAAAAAAAAAAAAAAAAACACAGATGTACTATTTTTCTCAGTGAAAGAAAAATGCATTCCTATGAACTGAGGGAAGCCTTTTGATGTTGAGAAAAAACATTGAAGATCTCAAGATAACCCTCACCCATGGCAAACACTCTAACTCTACGGTTAAAATTCACCCTATAGCATTTTCCTTTTTTTCAAGTAGTTGTTCACCTTCTTTGTCCTCAAGTTCTGAAAAAAAACAAGTATGAGAAAGCACAATTGTTCCACAAGAGAGTGAATGGTAGGATAGATGAGAAGAGATGTAATGAAATGTGGCTTCAAACAAGGAGTATTTTTAAAGTAATCATAACACCAAGAGATTATAAAGATTAAAATTTAGAAATAGATTTAAAAAGAACTTAATTAAATTATGAGCACAAAATTCTGAACAGCATACATTATAAAATTAAATGCACCTGAAATTCATTACTTTCTCGAGTTCTCAAATGTCATCTTCCTAAAGACAGGATTTGTTTCTTATCAGATCTATGTAAATAATATGGTATATAGGCAGAGAGAAACAAAAACTGCCTTTTCATTTCTGGCTGCTGCTCAGTTACCACTGTGCTTGAATGACATTTACAAGCCACGTTAGTGAGGTTACCCTCACTATGCTAGATTCTCTTTTATACATTATTGCCCTGGATAATTGTGTTGGAAATTGCCATCAAATGCCTTTTCTGCTATGATACTAAGTAATTTGAGATTAGTAAAACAATCCTGGTGCCAAGCAACATGCATCAGAGTGTAGATTTTGGAGTATGACAGACTGTCTTCGTGTACTGGTTTTTGCTATTTTACTCCTTGGTGTGTACGACTTTGGAGGATTTGCTTGAAACTGATGCCTCATCTGTGAAACGCAGGTGACAATGCAAACACATTGGACATAATACAACAGGATGTACATGTTACATTTCTAATACAGTTTCTGGCAGGTAACTTGGCTAGTGGTTAGGAACAGACTCTGAGCTGTGATACCTGGATTGTAATCTCAGTTCTGCCAGTTACTAGCTGTGAGCAAAAAAAAAAAAAAAAAAAAAAAAAAAAATTCTGCTTTAGATTTCTCATTCGTAAAGTAAGAAGGACACTGGGACTTTTTTATGGTTGTTATGAATATCACATGAGTAAATGTACATAAAATGCTTAGAACAGACATATACTGTTTAATACAAATTGTTTATACATTTAGTGACATATTTGGGAAGCCAAAAATAATTGAGAAGAAAGATTTAATTCTGTCAATTCATAATACAAAAATCACATATTAATGTATGTTATATATTAATACATGTGAATTTATATAATTAGTATACATTCATATATATTCATATATATATTTCTGAGTATATATATTTAGTGTACATCTGAATTTAGTGTAGATCTGAATTATATATGAATCATACATATGAGTATATATATCTGAATATATATATGAATTCACAGAATATATATACATACACACAATATTTATGTGTGTGACACTGTGCATATATATCTGTGTGTGTGTGTGTGTGCTAGTAGTAAAAAGTTGAAAATGAAGACATATGCAACCACAGTCATTATCCAAATATTTTTCAGGTATATTCCAGAACTAGGAATATAGGACTTGAATTTACTTTTTCTGTTAACTACATTCAGTTAGGGTACGGTCCATTTTATCTTATACATCCTTAACATTTTTATGCAATGAAAGTTGTAATATGAAGTCTCTCGAAGTAACACTCAATAGCCTTTTTTATTTTTTAATCGACAGATAAAATTATATGTATTTATCAAGAAAAACATGATACTTTGAAGTATATGTACATTATGGAATGACTAAATCTAGCTAACTAACATATACATTACCACACATAGTTATAATTTTTGAGATATCAACACATAAAAATTCACTCATTTAGCATTTTTCAAAGATATAACATGTTAACTACAGTCAGAGAGAAGGAATGTGTTCAAGAGATGTACACTAAATAATATTGAACATTAAAGCAACAAAGAACACACAAGCTGTCTTACATAAAGACAGTTAAAAGTGTAACAGTGAAAGTTAAATATATTTAGTGCTTCATATGCTCTCACAGGTTACCATCTGTAGAGTACTTTCTGTGTGCCAGGTTCAGGATGCACACAGTATCACTTAGTCTTCAGAATGACTCAGTGAGGTTGGTCTGATAGCATCATTCCTTTACAAGCAGGGAATTAGGGGCTCAGAGGATGATTGCTCTAAACTGTTGGACTGTATTTTGCTATTATTTTTAGAGGTTTCACCACTTTCTCCCTTCAATTTTTTAGTGTTCTGAACTACTTACCAGAATGTGACTCCAAGTCATAGATACATCTCGACCATGTCTTTTTAGTTTGATTTGAAACTACTATTTACATTGTCCCACAGTTGCATCTGCCAATGGAATGGGCAGTAGGTGACATTAACCTTGAGACTCTTTGCTTTTAATTCAAAATAGTTCAACATACTCCACATAGCTTGTCTTCCATATGAAGGCAGATGTGGTATATAGTTTTTCTTCTTGTCAGCGTTACCATGATACATATGTATGTTCACACATACCTAACATCTTTCCAATGTAACATATATATGTATATATATGTGTGTGTGTGTGTGTGTATATGTTTAAGCATATATATTTAGGTTGATGCAATTGTGGTTTCAGACTGTAAATTTCAAATCATTATAGCTGATTCAAACACATCTTTATTAATCAAAATAGGAACCATTACAATCAACACATTTTTGCCAATGAGATATTAGTTTGCTTATTCCTGTAGCGTAAAAATCCATGTTTCCAGATTTGACCAACTATTGGAAAGCATTTTTCATTATCCTGCTGGTTGTGGAAATATTTTCCCTGTAAAAAAATGTTGACATGCTTGGAGAAGTGGTAGTTGGTTGGTGAGTGGTCAGGTGAATATGGCTGATGAGGCAAAACTTTGTAGCCCAATTCCTTCAAGTTTTTAATTTTTACTTTGTTTTACTTTAAGTTCCGGGATACATGTGCAGAATGTGCAGGTTCATTACACAGGTATTCATGTTCAATGGTGGTTTGCTGCACCTATCAACGCATTCTCTAGGTTTTAAGTCCCGCACACAATAGATGTTTGTCCTAATGCTCTTCCTCCCCTTGTCTGCCACCCCCCAGCAGGCCCAGGTATGTGTTGTTCCCTTCCCTGTGTCCATGTGTTCTCATTGTTCAACTCCCACTTATGAGTGAGAATATACAGTCTTTGGTTTTCTGTTCCTGTGTTAGTATTGATTGTGTAACATGTGGTTGGGCGTGGTCATGGAAAAGAATTGGGCCCTTTCTTTTGACCAATGCTGGCTTCAGGCATTTCAGTTTTTGGTGCATCTCTTCAATTTGCTGAGGATACTTCTCAGATGTAATGGTTTCACTGGGATTCAAAAAAGCTGTAGTGGATCAGACTGGCAGCAGATTACCAAACAGTGAGCATGACGTTTTTTTTTTTTTGGTGCAAGTTTGGCTTTGAGAAGTGTTTTGGAGCTTCTTCTCAATCCAACCACTGAACTGTGTGTTGCCAGTTGTTGTATAAAATCCACTTTTCATCACACTTCACAATCCAATCGAGAAATTTTTTGTTGTCATTGCATAGAATAAGAGAAGATGACATTTCAAAGGAACAATTTTTTTTTCACTCAGCTCATGAGGCATCCACTTACTGAGCTTTTTCGCTTTTCCAACTTGCTTCAAATGCCAAACAACCACAGAATGGTCAACATTGAGTTCTTCAGCAAATTCTCACGTAATTATAAGGGGATTCATTGTGATGATACTCTTAATTGGTTGTTGTCAACTTCTGATGGCTGGCCACTACGCTCCTCATCTTCAAGGCTCTTGTCTCCTCTGCAAAACCTCTTGAGCCACCACTGAACCGTATATCCATTACAAGTTCCTGGGCCAAATACCTTGTTGATGTTGCGAGGTTGTTTCTGCTGCTTTTCGAATAAGAAAATTGCTCACATTTGCTTTTTGCCTAACATCACTTCCATAGTCTTAAAAAAATAAAATAAACAGCAAGTAATAAGTCATTAGCAAAAAATCATAAAGCAAGAAATGCCCATTAAAATAAGGTGTAACATAACCACATTTATTTTCACATTTTTTAGATAGTGAAACACTAGGTTGAGAACTATTAGGGATACATAGTTTATATCTCTTTTGTTTGAAAATGCAGAAAAGTAGAAAAATGACTCATTTTTATGCTATCAGAACTTAGTTTACCTCTGTTGTTCTACTAGTTGTGAGACATCAGGCATATTTCTTAACCTCACGGTGTTAAGCTAAGCAACTTAAGCAAGTTCAGCAGCACATCCCTTGGTGTAAGCACTTAAAGATCAAAGTCTAGAAATATCAGGTACTTAGCCTCACAGGATTCTAGACACCCATATGCTTCATTCCCAATTTTTCTCTTTAAATAACATAGGGAGAAAACTTTATAGAACATCATAGAGGTAGACAGATATAAATAGATAGATGATCATGATAGATAGATATAGAAGTATAGACATATCCACATTTCCTTAAGGACTTTTTGGTATATAATAAATGTATAAATGTTTTATGCACATATTTAGGTTGGTGCAAATGTAATTGCATTTTTTTGCACTGTTGAACTTTGCTGTTTGATATTGGAATACACTCTTTCAGAACATGCAGGGCTTTTTATATTGTATGAATTCTTTAAAAAGATAAATATATTTCTAGACTCTAAAACTTTCTCTTTTTCCACTCCCTGGTTTCTTTCAACCTTTTCTCAACAAATATTTATCACCACTGTCTTGGTTCATTTTATGTTGCTATAAGAGGATACTTGAAGCTGTGTACTTATAAAGAAACAAGGTCTATTTGGCTCATGATTCTGGTGGCTGAAAAGTCCAAGATTGGGCAATTCCATCTGGTGAGGGCCTCAGGTTGCGTCTAGTCATGGTGAAAAGCAGAAAGGAAGCAGAGGTGTGCTAAGAGATGACATGGAGAAAGAGAAAGCAAGAGAGAACTAAGAAAGCCATACATTTTTATTGGAATACACTCTTAAATAAAGTTCAACAGTGCAAGAAAACACAACTAAATAAAAAGCATAGTATTTTTTTTTATTTTTTTTTATTATTATACTTTACGTTCTAGGGTACATGTGCATAACATGCAGGTTTGTTACATATGTATACTTGTGCCATGTTGGTGTGCTGCACCCATCAACTCGTCAGCACCCATCAACTCGTCATTTATATCAGGTATAACTCCCAATGCAATCCCTCCCACCTCCCCATGATAGGCCCCGGTGTGTGATGTTCCCCTTCCCGAGTCCAAGTGATCTCATTGTTCAGTTCCCACCTATGAGTGAGAACATGCGGTGTTTGGTTTTCTGTTCTTGTGATAGTTTGCTAAGAATGATGGTTTCCAGCTGCATCCATGTCCCCACAAAGGATGCAAACTCATCCTTTTTTATGGCTGCATAGTATTCCATGGTGTATATGTGTATATATTTTCTTTCTTTTTTTTTTTTTTGAGATGGAGTCTTGCTCTGTCGCCCAGGCTGGAGTGCAGTGGCCGGATCTCAGCTCACTGCAAGCTCTGCCTCCTGGGTTCCCGCCATTCTCCTGCCTCAGCCTCCCGAGTAGCTGGGACTACAGGCACCCGCCACCGCGCCCGGCTAATTTTTTTTTTGTATTTTTAGTAGAGACGGGGTTTCACCGTGGTCTTGATCTCCTGACCTTGTGATCCGCCCACCTCGGCCTCCCAAAGTGCTGGGATTACAGGCGTGAGCCACCGCGCCCGGCCGCCACATTTTCTTAATCCAGTCTGTCACAGATGGACATTTGGGTTGATTCCAAGTCTTTGCTATTGTGAATAGTGCCGCAATAAACATACGTGTGCATGTGTCTTTATAGCAGCATGATTTATAATCCTTTGGGTATATACCCAGTAGTGGGATGGCTGGGTCATATGGTACATCTAGTTCTAGATCCTTGAGGAATTGCCGTACTGAAAAAGCATAGTATTTTTTTAAATTTTACATTTCAATTATGAGCAGTGTTACAAAGGGACAATACCGTGTTAAATCAAAGGGGAATCTTGGAGACTCGCCTAATATGTATAGCAGCCGTAGCCAGAGAATCTTTCTTTGAAGTAAAATTTTAGCTTAACTTTGAAGAATGAATAAAAATGTATTAGGTAAAAAAGAGAAGAGAAAGGTAGGCAGAACAATGCTTCTGAAGGCCTTGCATCAGGAAAGATCATTTGTTCTCTGGAATCACCCGTAGTTGAGAAACTATGGAAAAGGGTTGGATATTCATTAGATTTCAGCTACAGTAGAGACTACTCTTGACTCTTGCTAAGGTTTTGTTTTTTATAGCACATCCATAATATATCTCTATCTAGGCATCCCAAAATCCATAATACATCTCTATCTAGGCATCCCAAAATTTTAAACTATCTTTATCTAAACTAACACCATCTTTCTCTTTCTAATTATTTTCATTTATCATGCATTCTCTATTTCTACTCAATTCTCCAAATCATAGTTTCTAACTTTTTTTTTAATATTATACCTACTTTCGGTAGATTTTATTTCCATTGACAATTTAATGCATTCCTTTGTTACTCCAATCTGTTATATTATTGGTTCCTTTAATAGCCTCTGTTTTCAGACCAGTTTTAGGCTCATAGTAAATCTGAACGGAAAGTAAACAGTTTCCATTTATCTTCTGCCCCCACACAGTCACAGCCTCTTCTACTATCAGCATGCGTCAGCACTGTGGTAGTAATACATATTTTGGCATCAATGAATCAATATGAACACCTCATTATCACCCAAAGTTTATGGCCTATATTAGAGTTCAGTCTTAGTGTTATGTATTCTATGGATTTTCACAAATATGTAATGATGTAACATGTATCCATCATTGTAGTATCATAGAGAATAGTTTCATTGCCCTAACAAGACTCAGTGCTCCTCCTCTTTGTTACATTCCTCAATCTGAATTGGGTTTTGTTTTGTTTTGTGCTGTTTTTCCAAATCTGCCCACCCACTGCTGCCACATCATGTTGACAAGAGCTCAAATCAAGTCATACCCATTCTTGGAAACTCTAAGGGCACCTCATGAATTTTTTCACTTAACTACATGCTGTGAAATTCAATCTTTGAATTCCTTGCTAACTTTTGTAACATCATATTCTGTGACTATTCTACCCTACACTATAGCCAGTCAGACTGGCTGACTTGTTCCTGGATCACTTTACTTATGTTTTTGTTCATGCTGTTTCCTTTATCTGAAATGCCCTTCTTCAATGTTTTCCATAATAATTCCAAAGTCCACCACTCCTTAAATAATCATATCAAAGGTATTGATTTTGCTGTTGTCTTTTCTTGTTATTACAAATAAATTTGTTACCTATTATTTCAGTCTAAATACAACACTGCTTACAAACTTCATACAATCAGAGTCTTCATTGTAGAGTAGTGATTTATCTAAATAATTAGAAAGTATAACTGAGCACAAAGACAAACCTTACCTCTCTTTGTATCCTCCAACAATATTATCTCAGTACCCTGGATTGCTGGTTTTGTTAAACTAAAGTTGTAGTTCCAAAATATTAAAGAAATTCACTTGCAAGGCAGAAGAAATTTAAATTTCCAATTTAATTTTGTATATGTTTAGAGAAAAGATACAAAAAAGATGAAAAGCAAGAGCACTGTAAAAGATAGGAAATGATAAAAAGAGAAAATAAGTGAGGTAGAAAAGCTTAGCTCCTTTCTAGAGTACATTATTATTTTTATTTTATTAGTATATATTTCAATAGTGTTTTGGGAAACAGGTGGTGTTTGGTTACATGAATAAGTACTTTAGGGGCGATTTCTGAGATTTTGGTGTACCCATCACCCAAGCAGTGTGCACTGTACCCAATGTGTAGTCTTTTATCCCTCATTCCCCTAACACCCTTTCCCCGAGTCCCCAAAATCCATTGTATCAATGTTATGCCTTGTGTCCTCATAGCTTAGCTCCCAAATATGACTGAGAACATGATGTTTGGTTTTCCACTCCTGAGTTACTTCCCTTAGAATAATAGTCTCCAATTTCATCCTGTTTGCTGCAAATGCCACTATTTCATTCCTTTTTATGGCTGAGTAGTATTCCATGGTATACACATACCATGCTTTCTTTACCCATTTGTTGATTGATGGGCACTTGGGCTGGTTCCATATTTTTGCAATTGCTAATTATGCTGCTATAAACATGCATGTGCAGGTATCTTTTTTGTATAATGACTTCTTTTCCTCTGGGTAAATATCTAGTAGTGGGATTGGTGGATCAAATGGTAGATCTACTTTTAGCTCTTTAAGTAATCTCCACACTGTTTTCCATAGTGGTTGTACTAGTTTACATCCCTACCAACAGTGAAGAAGTGTTCCCCTTTCACCACATCAATATTTATTATTTTTGATCATTTGATTATGGCCAGTCTTTCAAGAGCAAGACGGTATCACATTGCGGTTTTGATTTGCATTTCCCTGATCATTAGTGATATTCAGCATTTTTTCATATGTTTGTTGGCCATTTGTATATCTTCTTTTCAGAATTGTGTATTCATGTTCTTAGCCCACTTTTGATGGATTTTTTTTTTTTTCTTGCTGATTTGTTTGAGTTCCTTGTAGATTCTGGGCATTAGTCCTTTGTTGGGTGTATAGATTGTGAAAATTGTCTCCCACTATGTGGGGTATCTGTTTATTCTGCTATTTCTTTTGCTGTGCAAAAGCTTTTTAGTTTAATTAAGTCCCATCTATTTATCTTTGTCTTTTTGTTTGTTTGTTTTTGTTTTTGTTTTTGTTTTTATTTTGTGTGTGTTTGTTTTGGGGTTCTTGATTGATATTGTTTGGTTATGTCCTCACCCAAATGTCATCTTGAATTCCCACATGTTGTGGGAGGGACCCAGTGGGAAGTAACTGAATCCTGGGTAACTTTCCTGTGCTATCCTTGTGAAAGTGAGTAAGTCTCATGAGATCTGATGGAATTATAAAACTCCCCTTTATAAGCCCTTGGATGGATTTATAAGAGAGCTCTCCTCTCTTTACCCACCTCCATCCATGTAAGACATGACTTGCTCCTCCTCGCCTTCCACCATGATTGTGAGGCCTCCTCAGCCACATGAACTGTAAGTCCAATTTTCTTTTATAAATTGCCCAGTCTTGGATATGTCTTTATCAGCAGCATGAAAATGGACTAATACAGTAAACTGGTACCAGTAGAGTGGAGCACTGGTGAAAAGATACCTGAAAATGTGGAAGCAACTTTTGAATTTTCACCTCTTGTTGGAGAAACCTGATAAGAGGTACTTGAATCATGGGGGGAGGTCTTTCCCATGCTATTCTCATGAATAGTGTATAAGTCTCAGGAGATCTGATGAGTTTTTAAAGGGAAGTTTCCCTGCACAGCCTCTCTTTTCTTTGCCTGACACCATCCATATAAGACATGACTTGCTTCTCCTTGCCTTCCACCATAATTGTGAGGCCTCCCCAGTTATGTGGAACTGTTAAGTCCATATCATAGAGCAAGAATATCCACTGTTCAATAAAAAAAAAAAAAACATTTAAAACAAGAATCTCAACAATATCTTTGAGATCTATATTATGGAGCATTCATATGCATGGACACAAAAACACAATCCATAAAACAAAAAATTGATAAATTGAACTTCACAAAAATTTGAAACTTTTGTTCTCTGAAAAACCGTATTAAGAGTGGATAAGAAGCTAAGCTAAAGTCTGATAGAAAATATTTGCAAGCCACGTATTTGAGTGAATACTACTATATAAAATACAGAACACCCAAAACTCAGCTGTAAAGACCCAAACTATCCAAACCATCGATTTGAAAATGGGCAAAAGGCAAGAACAGATCTTTTGAGACAGATAATATAGAGATGGCTAACAAGCACATGAAAAGATGTTAAACACCTTAGCCATCTGTGAAATGCAAATTAAAACCATAAAGAAATATGATTGCCTACTTATCACAATAGCTAAGATAACAATTAAAAAAGAAACATGAGGTCAATACCAAATACTGGCAAGATTATGAAGCAATTTAGACACACATGTAATGGTGGTAGTGTAAGATGAAAATCCCTTTGGACAAATATCTGATAGTTTCTTAAACACCCATACCTGCAATTCCATATGACTAATGAATCACACTCTTCAGCATTTATCTCAGAGAAATAAAAATGTATGCTTGTACAAAATCCTGTCCATGAATGGTCACAGCAATTTTATTCATAATTGCTAAAAACTGGAAACAGCCCAGTTGTCCTTCAACAGATAAATGGTTAAACCATAGTACATTCATACTATGGAATACCAGTCAGCTCTAAGTAGGAATGAACTACTGGTACACAACTTGAATGGACATTGAGAGAATTATGTTGAACAGAAAAAAAGGTCAATCTCAAAAGGCTACATCTGTTTCCACTTATATAACATTCATAAAATGGTAAGATTTCAGCAATGAGGTAGTGATTAGTGGTTGCCAGGCATTAAGTACTAGGAAGGGTAAGTTTGGGGGAAAAAAAAGTGCATATGGTACTAAAAGGCCAAGATGAAGAATTCTCAGGATGATGGCAATGTTCCATACTTTGTGTCAATTTCATAGCCTTGCTGTGATAGTATGCTACAGTTTTGCAAGTTGTTACCATTGAGGCATATTGGTTAAAGCATACATGAGATCTCTGTATTATTTCTTATATCTGCATGTGAATCTGTAATTATCTCTACATTTAACAATTTAACATAAAACTTTGTTTTGTTCAAAACAAGAAACTTTTGACAAAAATTTAACAAAACTTTGTTTTGTTCAAAACAAGAACTTTGTCTTGTTCAAAACAAAACAAGAAAAAACAACAACAAAAACCACCATACCAAATCGAGAAAGTGGTCATAAATGAAAGAAAAATTTTCTATGTAGCACCTTTAACAGCATAATTTCTCAGCTCTTTATACAAAGGATCCTCATATGTTAGTTTTGCACTTGGCCCCACACATTATGTAGCTGGTAATATTTAAGGAAGATGTTTTTGTGTTTTGTCCTACTTTTCTGAAACTTCCAAAACAAAAAAATGTGTAAGACTGTAGGACTACTAACTGTGACACCTTAGAAGGGATTTGCTGTCTGCTATGTCTTTCTTAAAGGATTTTCAGTTTCTGTTTTAGGTTTAAAGAGTAATCCTGCTCCAAATTGCAGTATTCTCCCCAATTCATTCATTTTCTTTTTCCTTCAGATGCCTCTCTCTCTGTCTGTCTGTCTGTCTGTCTGTCTTGTCTCCTCTCCCATCAACAGGTTCCACAATTCCATTCTGAGTCATTTCACTAACACACCATGTAAGGTTCTCTTTCTAACCATTCCACAGTAAATTGCTGTCTTTTGTGTTTCTACTTCCAAGAATCTATACCTTCTAGCATAGAAAATGTTCAATATTCAGAGCTTACAAAATCAAATACGCTTAAGAGACAAAATGAGCAATGAAATTGAATGAGATGAGCTGTGTATAAGAAGGAAGCTATCAGTAGGGATTATGTTGAATCTCCTTCCAAAGCTGCGGTCAGCAGTCTTTATCTCTCTTTGACTGTAAGGTGGTATCACCTGGGAGGATTTTTACAATACGCTGCTCCAGAAACAACTCAGGAACAACTAAATGAGAATCTTTGTGATTAGAGTCAGGGCATAGTATTTTTTTAAAGTTATCCAAGCAAGCAGATGTGCAGGTAAGGTTAGAAAATCATAATTTTTTTTTTTTTTTTTTTTTTTGAGATGGAGTCTCACTCTGTCTCCCAGGCTGGAGTGCAGTAGTGCGATCTCGGCTCACTGCAACCTCCGCCTCCCTGGTTCACGCCATTCTTCTGCCTCAGCCTCCCGAGTAGCTAGGACTACAGGCGCCCGCCACCATGCCTGGCTAATTATTTGTATTTTTATTAGAGACGGGGTTTCACTGTGTTAGCCAGGATGGTCTCAATCTGCAGACCTCGTGATCCGCCTGCCCCGGCCTCCCAAAGTGCTGGGATTACAGACATGAGCCACCACGCCTGGCCAGAAAACCATAATCACTTGTTCTTAAATGAAAATGAGCGTAAGAACTACCTGAAAGGGTTTTATAAATGAAGATTACCCCAACAATTTCTCAGGAAATTCTAAATGAAAGAAATATGTAATTCTCAGAAATCCTCATTTTAGCAATGCCTCCCCACTATAACACATGCTGGGTCATTTAGATTCAGAGGGTTTATCAATGAAAATCTAGGATTCACTGTTTGAGATAAACACATCTTTCCTAGCATAATATTGAATAAGTATTCTGCATTACCCTACTCTGACATATTTGCATTTTAATGAGGTTAAAGTTCTAATAAGCCTCCTAAATGGTGGATATATAGGTGGAGATGATAGACTGTAATATGATTTTTGATAGTGGGTAGATGGACTGATCTTAGCTCTTTTAACTGTTATGTAACTGTATATAAGATATGCTCTATTCTGAGGTTGTAAGACTGGTCAAAAAGCTTGTATGAGGCTGGGCAGAGTGGCTCATGCCTATAATCCCAGTACTTTGGGAGGCTGAGGCGGGCGGATCAATTGAGGTCAGGATTTCGAGACCAGCCTGGTTAACATGGCAAAACCCTATCTCTACTAAAAACACAAAAATTAACTGTGTAAAAATTGCTAATACTTTTTCTATTTTTCCTTATATTTTGTGTTATTTTTTGAGGGGGGTAGTATTTGGAGGGGCTGTAATAAGAGAAGAGACATGATGGTAGGTACCTGTAATTCCAGCTACTTGGGAGGCTGAGGCAGGAGAATCGCTTGAACCCTGGAGGCGAAGATTGCATTGAACTGAGATTGTGCCACTGACTGCACTACAGCCTGGGCAACAGACCAAGTTTCCATCTAAAAAAAAAAAGAAAAAAAGAAAAAAAAAAAAAGGAAGGAAGGAAGAAAAAAAGAAAAATCGCTGACATGAGATACAAATCTTTTATAACCTTATCAAGAGAATTTTTTTTATCACTTACCTAATGCTTTCAGAAACAAAATGAAGTTCAGGAGGAAGAGGGTATCTCCTGGGCAGGGTCATAGATGGCCTTCTTGTTTTGTACTGAGTACAACAGAGCAGCGTGTTCAGATTGGCTCTCATGTGAGTAAAAAGCATAATGGGGTAAGAGGAAGCACCAGGCATCTGGAGCATTGGCAAATGAAGCACTTAAGTGTCTGTTCTTTCCCAGATATATTGCTGGATATCACATTTAATTTCCTTTTATCATCATACAACCATAAAAGAAATCCCATTTTATTTCTCTAAGATACAAGGAAGTTCAAGTTCAGGGTTACCTTAAGCAATATGCTCAAGGTCACAAGTGTGATGTTAACTGCAATCATAACAGTGCTAATAACACTAGAACCCTCACACACTGAGGTATTATTCTATTCAGCATTTTGTTTTACACAAAACTGTCTCTTCAGTGCCTCACAACAGCCCCAGGATGTCCTACGAGAAAATCGATACATAAAGAGATTCAGAAATGTGCCTAAAGCCTCGTATTAGAAACGACTCTGCTGGGAGCTGAACATGGGAGTCTGTCTCCAGAGCCTCTTTACTAATTCCCTGCATTAATCACAAAGCAGGGTTTGAATTTCCCTACAAGGCAAGGAAACCAAAACTGTATTCGTTACAAAGTAATAGGGACCACCGAGATTACAGGGAGAGAGAAACAGTTACTGAATAAATGGAAATTTTCTTGTATTTCCACTTGCTCAGTGCTAACTCACAGTGGTTAAGCTACAAAAATACTCAATGAAATCAAAGTACAGTGGAAAAACGAGATTGGGAGGAAAAAAAAAAGAAGGCTTAAACACTCTACTAGGAAATCAAGTTTCAATTTTAAGTCTTTTAATTCAGGGGGAGAAGATATTTTCCAAAAGAATATTGGTGAGTGACAGATTGAATAAAATCAATGTGTCTAGTCTCCGTCACATGATAGGTACTTGGTATATACCAGTCTCTATGTTATTTTTATGATCAGTATTTAATAATGTGATCTCATATTATTGTTTTGAGTGGGTGCTTTTGCTAATATTTTTTTCTATTTTTGCTTATATTTTATTTTTTGAGGGGGGTAGCATTTGGAGGGGCTGTAATAAGCGAATGTATTAATAAAAAGCGGCTGAATGGGATGTTGTCAGGTGCTGAAACACTGGTGAAGAGGGTGACAACAACGTAATGTTAGAGAAACCTTTTCAACTCTAGGATTCTATAACCATCAGAAACTCAACGAATGGCAATAGAAACACACCTGATCACTTAGTGAAAAAATGGTTGTTTTTGATTCTGAGTGGAAGTACAGGACGTATCTGTCCCCATTTCAAATTATAACTATCATGGGTATTTTTCTTCAAGATGTTCATCTGTCCTGATCACCTTCAATTTACACAAGTCAATTAATAAATGTATTTATGAAGTTTCAACATGAGAAAAATATCCTTGACCAAGAAAAAAATAAATAAACAAAACAACCCTATTCGTGGGTAGGTGACTACACTGAGTACTTTCTCCTGTGAGAGAAGCATACCTGAGTTCTCAGTGGATAAAGAGGAAAGCGAGTCACCAGACCAGTTAGTCACACCTGAGATGGATTTATATAGGAGAGAACACTTAGCCCGGTACTCAAGAAGACAAAAATTTTACTCCTGCTTTTGCTGATTCCTAATTGTGTTATCTTAGACAAGTAGCTTTGATATTATAAATTTATCCCCATCTACAGAATGTGAAAGAATGGTTCTCAAACTTTTTGGTGCTTTAAAATTCCCTAACATATTTTTTAAAACCATGTATGCAGATTCCATTCATTCCTTTTAGGATGTGGGCAGGCCTTGAGTAGGGCACAGAAATCTAAAACATCTTCAGAAATAAACTTCGATTATTCTTCTATAGAAGTTTTATGTTCACGCTTTAAGAAAGTGACACTGATGCCTTTCAAGTCTATAACAATAATTACATGCATCACAGTTATTAATTATTTCTCATAAAAATTGTCTGAAATTTTAATATCAAAGACTTGTGAACCAGGGACACAGTCCCTACGCTGCTGTCAGGGATCATGTTTATTCATAGATACCTTCCTAGGTTCTCATGCTCCCTGTACCCTCTTCAAGGAATATAAGGATTAGCATTGGTCCTTTGATTCTTTCTAATAGATGTAGAAAATGTGAAATAGCTCATCAAGACCTTAGAGAGATATTAAATTTTCAGTTCAAAATATGTTTAAATTACTTTAGAATTACTTGGTATTCTCAGCAGTTTTGCTTCAATGACAACATCGAAGTCAAACAAGAGGAAAAAAAATATATGTACCTTTTCCCATCTCATTTCCTCCAGCTTGTAAATGTGCCTGATATTGTTTTATAGCATATTTACAATCAAACAAATTGTGCATTTTATTTTAAGGATTAAGATTCAGTCTTCTAATTAAATGAGTTTTGCAATGTTTCCAACTCATAGAGGTAAAAACCATTTAATTTGTCTTAATGAACTAAGGAAATGAAAAGCAACAATGCCTTTTGCTTTGCTTAGTACAGGGAGCCCTACTCAGTTTTCTGTTGTTACACTTGCTTGCCCGTCCTTGACTAAAGGGAGTTTATTCAACAGAATGGCATTGTCTAGGGACAATGGGAGGAAAAAATATGTAGAAAGTAATAAGTCTTAAAGTTGAGAAATGTCTGCCAGCCTTTTCAAGTTAGAACTGAATTTTGGCAGAGGTTTGTGAAATCCTTGCTTGTTATTTTCCACGTTTATTGTGTGATATTTGCAGGCTTGAATGAACTGTTAACAGATATTTTGTTAAATAAATTTTAAAAACCCTAGGCTATTGATGCCTTGGTGAGCTGGACAAAGACCACATACCATTGTTATTTGGGCAGCACTTCATGGCGCCATCTGAACAAGTTGGATTCATATACAGCATTCTTATAAATGGCATTTTTCAAAAAGCAGGCTTACCTCCAGATATTATAAAACTGTATGTATAACTTCCAAGGTCTTTGAATCAATTGGCTGTTATCTCACTGGGTATCTGTCATATAATACCTGAATTTAGAGTATGTCATAATATTACTCTAATTTTATTTTTGTATTGGGAATTATGGTTAATTTATTAGTTTGAGGAAATAAAATGGGAAATATAAACCATATTAAAATCAGAAGATGGCCAAAACAACTATGTACAAATACAGTACAAAGCTATATTTAATCCATAACTCTGTGAATGCTCACACCCTAAACCCCATCACCACACTCGTGATGGCTGCCCTCTTGTGTCTCTGGAGTATTTCCTTTATAGCAGTACTAGAGCCAGTGTCACAGCCTATGTGGTTACTTGTATAGGATTTACTTAGTTACTTTTTAAGACTTCTCTTTTTGCATTAGATTGTTAGCAATTCATCATCAGTTAGCATGCCCACACTGTATTAATTTTACCACCTACCAAAAATTTGCTTGTAACATATATTCAGTAATATTTGGTGACTATAATTACACGATTTTCAAGTTAGATGGCATTGTAGATTGTAATACAGTTAACTCTTTCACTTGAGATGAGGAATTACTACTATTCAAAGAGGAATCCAATTTGCCTATGTTTACCTGAATGGTTAGTAGTTGTGTGTGTGTGTAGAGACTGAGTCTTGCTCTGTCACCCAGGCTGCAATGTAGTGGCCTGATCTCGGCTCACTGCAACCTCCATCTCCCGGATTCAAGTGATTCTCATGCCTCAGCCTCCCCAGTACCTGGGATTACAGGTGCCTGCCACCACACCCAGCTAATTTCTTTTGTATTTTACTGGAGACGGGGTTTCACCGTGTTGCCCAGGCTGGTCTCAAACTCCGGAGCTCAGACAATCCGCCCGCCTTGGACTCCCAAAGTGCTAGAATTACAGGCATGAGCCAATGCACCTGGCCTGGTGGTTAATTTATGTCAGAATCCACATGGCTTATACTGCCTCTGAGTATAACACTCATACTATAGTTCTACAACTCGGTTTAGTCATTGTTTAGGTAAGTATGTAGTATTCCATCTTGTGAATTTCAATCTTTTTCTCTATATTGTCAATTTCTGGCTTTTTCTGAATAGTAACACTGAATTAAATCATTTTAATGTGAAAATTCCATTTGGTACAAATGCTAATATTGAAAAAAAAACTTGCTCAAAATGCAAACGTATTTCTAAGCAAGATGGTCCTTGATTATGGTTATTTCCCTTTGGAATATTCTAAATAGAATGTTTGTTTCTGGTCTTCAACCTTTCTCATCTCTTAATTAAATGAGATGGGGGGATTGGAGTGACTGGATTTTTTAACTGCATTTTGTTTTTCCTTGTTATATATATTTTCTGTGTACTAGAACTACTGGTTGCTTAATTATACATCTGACTTAACTATCTTGAGGTATTTAAATGTGTTTGAGAGGTAGCATAAGAAATTAAACTGGTCTCTTTTATAATGTAGAATGAAACAATAAATAAAAAAACAAGATAAGAGCAATGGACAGAGTAGAAGCAAATTCAGATGGCTTTGTGATAACAAATTGATAAACCACTTCATCTTTTTTATTAAAACAAAACAAACAAAATGATTTGTTTTGAAAGTAAAACATAGTTACAAATAAATTCTAAAAAATAAGAAAAAGCACCTTCTAAAGGATCCAAGAGGGCAAAGAACTGCAGTGAAGACATTTTTTTCTTGCTGTGAATCATATAAAATGGGGGAGAGAGAGAGAGAGAGAGGTGAACCACCACGAGCTCAGAGGAAAAACAATAGCAAAGACTTCGATAATGTTAAGATAACATGAAGACAACAATCAGTATGCTGACATCAGGGATTGTAAAAACTACCACAAATGTTGCCATTTTCTCATATATACATTAACAATTATAAAATAAATTTTCATGGAAGTGAAGAAATGCTGGGGAGGGGTAGGAGGAAAAAACCTAAACTTAATTGAGCACCTACCATGTGCAGAACTCTTCATATAAGGAAACAACACATATATTTTGTTTGTTTGTTTAAGCCTTCTAACACCCTTTTAAGTGAATAATTTTTGCTTGCTTTGCAGTTGAGGAATTATATTTTCAATGATGAGATGATACAACTTTTTCAAATTTACATAACAAATATTAAAGGATTTCTAACCTGAAATGGCCTAACACACCTCTTTCTATTATACTGTGTTACCTATAAAGACATGAGAAACTATTAATATCATTGTTGAGCAATTGTATTTACTTCCTGAGTTGTGTTGCACATAGCATCACATTTTACTGTGATATCAACATTAAGAATAATTATCATTTATTTCAACTTATAAATGAGAAAAAGGTTAAGTCTGTATTTCCCAAATACTGATTGACAGAAGGGTGTTCCTTGTGGTCAAATTTCCACATTTCGTATTTGTATTATAGAAAATTAAAAAATACATATAATGATAACATTGTAATTGTTCTCCCTGTGATTTGAGAGTTAAGACATTCTTTCCTTTTCATGTTTGAAATACTGGTAAAAAGATAGGAATTGTTACTGATTATACTTACTGTTTTAATGTAAACTTTTACAGTTAGCAATTATAATATTTATTATTCCTTTTTATTTTACTCTGTATTCATTAAAACACAATTGCAAAGAGAAATGGAAAAGGTTTTTTAATTAGATATAGGTATAAAATTTTTAAATTATAGACTTTATTTGACATTTTATGGAAAAGCAAGAGATCTTTAAAACACCAATGAAACAATTGAGAGAACCATATTTCAAATTTTATGATAGAAACGATTGTACTAGTTCTCACATATTTTCCCAAATGCGATTTTATTCTTATTGGAGAAATGAGCACTTACTTTTCAATCTTTCTTTATTACAACTTCAAAGTTTCAAAACCTAGTAGACTATTATATTTCTTCTCCTTTCACTTTTTATAGGATGGCTTGAGAATAGAAAATTTTCTAATCTGCATTAAAATTTCTTTTAAAGAAATAAGACATGTCTCTGTGAAACCGAATGACTCATGAAAGACCTAGACCTCACAACATCTATCAAAATATTAAAATAAAACCTTCTTAACCTTCTACAACTACTATAGTTGCCTCATAAAGCATCACTGTATTTCACCCTTGCACCTATAGTCTGTACACCACAAAAAAAGCTGTAACAGCTCATTTAAAACATAGATCATGGAACCTCTCTCCTAAAATAATTTTATGGCTTCTAGTTTGATGCAATATTCATCATGGTCCCTTTGTTGCCCGGGTTGGGGTGCAATGTCAAGATCTCAGCTCACTGCAACCTCCGCCTCCCAGGCTCAAGCAATTCTGCTGCTTCAGCCTCCCCAGTAGCCGAGATTACAGGCACGCGCTACCACACCCCGCTAATTTTTTATTTTTAGTAGAGATGGGGTTTCTCCATGTTGTCCAGGCTGGTCTTGAATTCGTAACCTCAAGTGATCCGCCAGCCTCGCCCTCCCAAAGTGCTTACAGGTGTGAGCCATAGCGCCCAGCCCCTTTTGTGCGTTTCTTGGCCTTATCTCCTACTACTCTCCCCAAGTCTCACTCAGCAGCTTGTCTCTGTGGCTGACACTCCCAGATACCTCTTGTCTCAGGGTCTTTCACCTCCTCTTTAAACTGCCATTCCAGGGCTGCTATGCCGTCAAATTTCTCACTTCTTTTTGGGCTTTTCTCAAATACCAACTTATCCCAGAAGTGTATGCTGATTATCTGATCTAAAATATCATCTCCACTCAGTTGCCCCAATTCCATAATTTATCTCCATTTCTTTATCTGTTTTCCTAACATTTATTACTTCTTGATATTATTCCATACTGACTTGTGGCTATCTAAAATATCATCTCTTTTAAAGCAGAAATTTTATCTCTGATTTTTTTGACTGCATATCCAAGGTTTGGCACAAAGTAGGGGCTTAACAAAATGATGGAATGAATAAAGGAAAAATTCACTTTCTCACGGGCCTCCTTCCTTCTTTGTCATAGCCCTGTAGTGAGAATCACACTGAAATTGGCTTGAAATTTTTTTCAGTTCAAGCCCTGGCTCTGCCCTTTGCAGGCTAATTATCCTTGTGAACCGAGGAGAGTATACAGTCTTCCTGAAATGAATGAACATTGCCTATCAACTAAGGAAAAAGACACTTGCCCTCCTTACCTCACAGGGTTGCTAAGAGGACCAAATGGGGTAACAAAGGTAAAAATGCATTGTAAACTTCTAAGCACAGTTCTAAAGGGATAAAATTAAAAGACGTGTCTGATAGCTTAGTTTAAGATTTAGTTTAACATCTTGTTACTTTAAATACACAGTTTAATACACTGCATAATTTTACTTAGGAGCTGTGCTCTTTTTAATATCAGTTTTCTGAGTACAATTGACAATACTTTTTGTGTGTGTTTTTTTTTTTTTTTTTTTTTTTTTTTTTTTTTTTTTTTTTTTTTTTTTAGTGTAATCAATGGTCTATTTTGACTTGTTTTATATTTCAGTGCATTTAACGATGTTTGTGTATGGGTGTGTGCCCACACCAACAACTCTTCTTTAGATGTTTTTTGTTTGTTTGTTTCACGTCAGATACATCTAGTTTAATAACAAACTGATGTAGTTAAAAACTTAAAGTTACATGCGAGCGAAATAGAGAGTAAATTTTTGTTGCATGAGGGAATGTTCAGGCAAGCTGTGGATTTTTGAGATAGATATTTAACATTTTCAGAACATGAGTGTTGACAATTTATTCTTTCCTTCCAAATCGCCAGATGGAAGTACTAATAAAAGTGGACAAGATTAAGTAATCTAACTACTTAAGAAGAACTATAAGTTATCCTAATGAGAATGATGCAAGGATTTGAAATAAAGATAGGTCAGTAAATAGATAGGTGTACAAATAGATATTGGCATCGATATAGACATATTAGATATAGTTCACATTACTACATTATTCATGCTACCCACACAAATAATTTAGGTGACACCCTAGTATTGTAGTGTTAACTATGACATCCGCATCTAACTAATCAGAAGTCAGCAATACAAATACGGATTTTTGTGTCACATATTAGATTTACCACAAAATAGATTCTTCAGCTAAATCCTAGAAAGCTGCTTTTTAATTATATGCTCAAAATAAACCACTGCACACTCAAGGTACCATCTATGTGTGTATATATATATATAGGATGTACATATATATATGTATACATAGGATATATATCCTATGCATATATCCTATATATACATATATAGGATACATATATGTATATATGTATATACATACATAGGATATATATATATGTATCCTATGTAATAAGTATATTTTAGTAGTTTTCCTTTACATGCAGTTTACCTTTTTATTCCAATTTGTCTTGCTCCAAGTAAAAAACAGTGGAATCACAAACTTCTTAAAAAGAAGGTCTATTCACTCCCCAGTAATGACAGCATTTTTTTATTTTTTATTTTTTCAGCTAGTATTAAAGCAAATTTGCTTTTTTCCTCATTCCTGTACACTGTATTTTATGTAGCAAACAGTATGCCAGAATGTGTCACCAAGTCTTCATTTAGGCAACTTTATATCCTCTTCCTACCTGAATGTATGATAATATTGACAGTAGTAATGGTCAATTATTAGATGATTATTATTAGAATGATTGGAATGTAATCATTCTGAAAGTCATCTAGTCAGCCTCCATGCAGAATGTTTGTGATATGACCTTTGTAGCAAAGACATTTTTTGGAATTTACTGTTTTCATTTTTTTCCTGTGCTCTTGTAAATCATAATAAACTATGATTTTATTTTCCCTTAAAAACAAAAGGTTTTGAATTTGACTTGTATTTGTAATGATTACAGACATCTAAAGACAATTCTTGGGGATGGTAAGAAGAAGAAACTTGAGCCTTAATCATAAGAAAAGAGATATCAGACCTTTAAAGTCTAATCGTCAAATGGCAAAATCATAATTCCACCCAAATATCAAATGTATGCATATCAAAGATTTTATTCAAGTTATCAATATAAAAATGAACAGTAACGTGTTACTAACAGTTCAAAGAGCACTTGGAAAGCTAAGTGTATAAAGAATTTTTAATTTTTTTTTAAATTTTTTATTTCAATAGGTTTTTGGGGAACAGGTGGTGTTTGGTTACAGGAATAAGTTCTTTAGTGGTGATTTATGAGATTTTGGTGTACCCATCACCCAAGCATTGTACACTTTACCAAATGGGTTCTTTCATCCCTCAGCCCCCCCCCCCCACCCTTTCCCCAAGTCCCCAAAGTCCACTGTAACATTCTTACGCCTTTGTGTCTTCATACCTTAGCTCCCACTTATGAGTGAAAACACACAGTGTTTGATTCTCCGTTCCTTCACTTAGAATAGTGGTGTTCAATTCCATCCAAGTTGCCGTGAATGCTATTCTTTCATTCTTTTTTACTACCAAGTAGTATTCCATGGTGTGTGTGTATGTGTGTATCACATTTTCATTATCCACTCATTGATTGATGGGCATTTGGCATTTGGGCTGGTTCCATATTTTTTGTGATTGCTAGTCGTGCTGCTGGAAACATTCATGTGCAAGTACCTTTTTTGTATAATGACTTCTTATCCTCTGGGTAGATATCCATGAGTGAGGATGCTGGATCAAATGGCAGATCTACTTTTAGTTCTTTAAGGCATCTCCACACTGTTTTCCATAGTGGTTGTACTAGTTTACCTTCTCACAGACAGTATAAAACTGTTCTCTTTTCACCACATCCACGCCAACATCTACTATTTTTGTATTTTTTTTATGGCCATTCTTGCAGGAGTGAGATGGTATCAAATTTTGGTTTTGACTTGCATTTCCCTGATAATTAGTAATTTTGAGCATTTTTTCATATGTTTGTTGGTCATTTGTGTATCTTCTTTTGAGAATTGTCTATTCATGTCCTTAGCCCACTTTTCGAAGGGATTGTTTGTTTGTTTGTTTGTTTGTTTGTTTGTTTGTTTTTCTTGCTGATTAGTTTGAGTTCCTTGTAGATTGTAGATGTTAGTCCTTGGTCAGATGTATAGATTGGAAAGAATTTCTCCCACTCTGGGGGTTATAAATTCTTATTATTGCTTTTGTTGTGCAGAAGTTTTTTAGTTTGATTCAGTCACATCTATTTACCTGTTTTTGTTGCATTTGCTTTTGGGTACTTGCTCATCAAGTCTTTGCCTAAACCAGTGTCTAGAAGAGTTTTCACAATGTTATCTTCTAGAATTTTTATGGCTTCAGATCTTAGATTTAAGTATTTGATTTATCCTGAGTTGATTGTTGTGTAAGGTGACAGATGAGTATCCAGTTGCATTCTTCTAAATGTGGCTTTCCAATTATCCCAGCACCATTTGTTGAATAGGGTGTCCTTTCCCTACTCTTTGTTTTTGTTTGCTTTGTTGAAGGTCAGTTGACTGTAAGTATTTGACTTTATTTCTGGGTTCTCTATTCTGTTCCATTGATGTATATGACTATTTTTATACTAGTACCATGCTGACTATTATATTATAATATAGTTTGAAGTTGAGTAATGTGATGCCTCCAAATTTATTCTTTTTTCTTAGTCTTGCATAGGCTATGCAGGTTCTTTTTTTGGTTGCATATGCATTTTGGGATTGTTTTTTCTAGTTCTCTGAAGAATGATGGTGGTATTTAATGGGCATTGCATTGAATTTGTAGATTGCTTTTGGCAGTATGGTCATTTTCACAATATTGATTCTACCCATCCATGAGCATGGAATGTGTTTCCATTTGTTTTTGTGTTGCCTATGATTTCTTTCAGCAGTGTTTTGTAGTTTTCCTTGTTGTGGTTTGTCATCTCCTTGGTTAAGTATATTCCTAAGTATTTGTTTTGCAGTTATTATAAAAGGCATTGGGTTCTTAATTTTATTCTCAGCTTGATCTCTGTTGGTATATAGCAGAGCTACTGACTGGTATACACTAATTTTTGCATACTTAAATTTTGCTGTATTTATTTACCTTTCATCCTCCTGAATTCTACGGTCCTTTTGGATGAGTCTTTAGGGTTTTCTACATATGCAATTATGTCATAAGCAAACAGTGACAGTTTGACTTCCTCTTTACCAATTTGGAAGCCCTTTATTTATTTGTCTTGTCTGATCACTCTGGCTAGGACTTCCAGTACTGACTGCACAGAAGTGGTGAAAGTGTGCATCCTTGTCCTGTTCCATTTCTCAGGGGAACTGCTTTCAACTTTTCCCCATTTAGTATAATGTTGGCTGCAGATTTGTCATAGACAGCTTTTATTACATTAAGAGAGGTCCTTTGTATGCTAATTTGGCTGAGTGTTTTAATCATAAAGACATGCTGGATTTTGTTAAATGTTTTATCTGTGTCTATTGAGATGATCATGTGAATTTTTTAAAAATTCTATGTATATGGTGTAACCCATTTATTGACCTGTGAATGTTAAACCATCCCTACATCCCTGTTATGAAACCCACTTAATAATTGCAGATTATCTTTTTGATATGCTGTTGGATTCTGTTACCTCCTATTTTGTTCAGAATGTTTACTTGTGTGTTCGTCAGGGATATTGGTTTGTCGTGTTTTTGACGTTGTTATGGCCTTTCCTGGTTTGGGAATTAGGGTGATACTTGCTTCATAGAATGATATATGGAGGATTTCTTCTTTCTCTCTCTTGTGGAATAGTGTCAATAGGATTGGTACCAATTCTTCTTTGAATGTCTGACAGAATTCAACTGTGAATCCATCTGATACTGGACTTTTTTTGTTGTTAACATTTTAATTACCATTTTGATCTTGCTGCTTGTTATTGGTCTGCTCAGAGTTTCTAGTTCTTCCTGGTTTATTCTAGGAGGGTTGTACGTTTTCAGAAATTTATGCATCTCCTCTAGGTTTGCTAGTTTATGCACATATAAAGGTGTTCATGGTAGCCTTGAATGATCCGTATTTCTGTGGTATCGATAGTAATATCTCCCATTTTATTTCCAGTTGAGCTTATTTGGACCTTCTCTCTTCTTTTCTTGGTTACTCTCACTAATATTCTATCAATTATATTTATCTTTTCAAAGAACCAGCTCTTTGTTTAATTTATCTTTTGTATTTATTTCTTTTAATTTAATTTAGCTCTGCTCTAATCTCGATTACCTTTTTTACTTCTTTTGTTTCAGGTTTGGTTTGTTCTTATTTGGTTAGTTGTGTCATTATTATCATTCACTTAAAAGAATTTTTTCACTTTCATCTTGATTTCATTGTTGACCCAGTGACCATTCAGGAACATGCTATTTAATTTCCATGTATTTGCACAGTTTTGAGGGTTCCTTGTGGAGTTTATTTCCAATTTTATTCTACTGTGATATGAGAAAACAATTGATATAATTTCAATTTTCTTAAATTCATTGAGACTTGATTTATGGCATATCATATGGTTTATCTTGGAGAAAGTTCCATGTGCTGATGGATAGAATATATATTCTGCAATTGTTGGGTAGAATGTTCTGTAAATATCTGTTAAGTCCATTTGTTCCAAGGTATAGTTTACCTTGACTTTCTGTTTTGATGACCTGTCTACCACTGTCAGTGGAGTATTGAAGTCCCCCACTATTATTTTGCTGCTGTCTATCTCATTTCTTAGGTCTAGAATTAATTGGTTTACACATTTGGGAGCTCCCCTGTTAGATGCATATATATTGAGGACTCTGATATTTTCCTGTTGGACTAGTCCTTTTATCATTAGATAATGTCCCTCGTTGTATTTTTTAACTGCTGTAGGTTTAAAGTTTGTTTCCACCTATATAGAATAGATACTGCTTCTCACTTTTGGCATTCATTGCGTGGATTATTTTTTTCCACACCTTAACCTTAAGTTTATGTGTGTCCTTATATGTCAGGTGAGTCTCTTGAAGACACCAGATACTTGGTTACTGACTTCTTATTCACTGCGCCATTCTGCATCTTTTAAGTGGAGCATTTAGGCCATTTACCTTCAACGTTTGTATTGAGGTGTGAGGTACTATGCTATTCATCATGGTATTTGTTGCCTGAATACACTGTTTTATTTTTTTCATTGTATTATTTTTTTATAGGTCCCGTGAGATTTATACTTTAAGGAGATTCTATTTTGGGGTGTTTTGAAGATTTGTTTCAAGACTTAGAGCTCCTTTCAGCAATTTTTGTAGTGGTGGCTTGGTAGTGGTTAATTTTCTCAGCATTTGTTTGCCTAAAAAGGCCGTACCTTTCCTTCAATTATGGACCTTAGTTTGAGTGAATACAAAATTTTGGCATGATAATTATTTGTTTCAGGAGGCTAAAGACAGGACCCTAAACCCTTCTAGCCTGTAGCATTTCCATAGAGAAATCTGCTATTAATCTGATACTTTTTCCTTTACAGGTTAGCTGACGCTTTGGCCTTACAGCTAAGATTCTTTCCTTTGTCTTGACTTTAGATAACCTGACAACTTTTTGTGATAAATTTTCCCAGTGTTCTTACAACTTCTGGCATTTCAATGCCTAGATCTCCAGCAAGGCTGAGGAAGTTTTCATCAATTATTCCCTCAAACATGTTTTCCAAACTTTTAGATTTCTCTTCTTCCTTGAAAAACCAGTTATTCGTAGGTTTGGTCATTTAACATAATCCCAAACTTCTCGGAGGCTTTGTTCATTTTTCTTTCTTCTTTTTTTTTTTTTTTTCCTGCCTTTGTTAGATGGGTTATATTAGTTCATTTTCACACTGCTGATAAAGACATACCTGATGCTGGGCATTTTTTTTTTTTTTTTTAAGAGGTGTATTAGACTCACAGTTCTATGTAGCTGGGGAGGCCTCACAATCATGGTAGAAGATGAAAGGCATGTCTCACATTGTGGCAGACAAGAGAAGAGAGTTTGTGCAGGGAAACTCCCCTTTTTAAAACCATCAGATCTCGTGAGACTCATTCACTATTACAAGAACAGTGCCAAAAAATCTACCCAATAATTCAGTCGCCTACCACTGGGTTACTCCCCCAACATGTGGGAATTGTGGGAGATAAAACTCAAGATGAGATTTGGGTGGGGACACAGCCAAACCATATCATTCCACCCCTGGCCCCTCCCAAATCTCATGTCCTCTCATTTCAAAACCAATCATGCCTTCCCAACAGTCCCCCAAGTCTTAACTCATTTCAGCATTAACTCAAAAGTCCACAGTCCAACGTCTCATCTGAGACAAGACAAGTCCCTCCCACCTATGAGCCTATAAAATCAAAAGCAAGTTAGTTACTTCCTAGATACAATAGTGGTACAGGCAGTGGGTAAATACAACCATTCCAAATGGGAGAAATTGGTCAAAACAAAACGGCTACAGTCCTCATGCAAATACAAAAACCAGCAGGGCAGTCAAATCTTAAAGCTCCAAAATGATCTCATTTGACTGCATGTCTCACATCCAGGTCATGCTGATTCATGAGATTGGTTCCCATGGTCTTGGGAAGCTCTGGCCCTGTGAAAGGGTATAGCCCTCCTCCTGGCTGCTTTCATGGGCTGATATTGAGTTTCTGTGGCTTTTCCAGGTGCACAGTGCAAGCGGTCAGTGGATCTACCATTCTGGGATCTGGAGGATGGAGGCTATCTTCTCACACCTCCACTAGGCAGTGTCACAGTAGGGACTCTGTGTAGGGGCTCCAACCTTACATTTCCCTTCCACACTGCTGTAGCAGAAGTTGTCCATGAGAGCCCCGCCCCTGCAGCAAACTTCTTCCTGAGCATCCGGGCATTTCCTTGCAACCTCTGAAATCGAGACAGAGGTTTCCAAACCTCAGTTCTTCACTTCTGTGCACCTGCAAGCTCAACATCATGTGAAAGTTGCCAAAATGTGGGGCTTCCACTCTCTGAAGAAACAGCCCAAGCTGTACATTGGCCCCTTTTAGTCATGGCTAGAGCAGCTGGGATGCAGGGAACAAAGTCCATATTCTACACAGCAGAGGGATCCTGGGCCCAGCCCACAAAACCATTTTTTTCCTCCTGAACCTCCAGGTCTATGATGGGAGTGGCTGACGCAAAGGCCTCTGGCATGCCCTGAAGACATTTTCTTCATTGTGTTTGTAACTAACTTTTGACTCCTCATTACTTATGCAAGTTTCTGTAGCTGGCTTGAATTTCTACTCAGAAAGTGGGATTTTCTTTTCTATTGCTTTGTCAGGCTGCAAATTTTCCAAACTTGTATGCTCTGTTTCTCTTTTAAAACTGAATGCTTGCTTTTAACAGCACCCAAATCACATCTTGAATGCACTGCTGCTTAGAAATTTCTTCTGTCAGATACCCTAAATCATCTCTCTCAAGTTCAAAGTTTCACAAATCTCTAGGACCATGACAAAATGCCACCAGTCTCTTTGCTAAAACAGAAAAAGAGTTACCTTTGCATTAGTTCCCAACAAATTCCTCATCTCCATCTGAGACCAACTAAGACTGGATTTTATTGTTCATATCATTATCAACATTTTGGTCAAAGCCATTCAACAAAGTCTCTAGGCACTTTCAAACTTTTCTACATTTTCCAGTCATCTTCTTCTGAGTCCTCCTAACTGTTCCAACCTCTGCTTGTTATGCAGTTCCAAAGTCAATTCCACATTTTGGGGTATCTTTTCAGCAGTGCCACACTCTACTAGTACTGTATTAGTCAATTTTCATGCTACTGATAAAGATATACTCCAAACTGGGCAATTTAAACAAGAAAGAGATTTATTGGACTCATAGTTTCAAGTGGCTGGGGAGGCCTCACAATCATAGTGGAAGATGGAAGGCATGTCTCACATGGTGGCAGACAAGAGAAGAGAGCTTGTACAGGGAAACTTCCATTTTTTAAAATCATCAGATCTCATGAGACTCATTTACTAACACAAGAACAGTGCAGGAAAGACCTGCCCATATAATTCAATCACCTTCCACCAGTTTCCTCCCATGACACTGGGAATTGTGGGAGTTACAATTCAAGATGAAGATTTGGGTGGGGACACAGACAAACCATATCATTGGGTTAATTAGAAAGTCTCGTTTTCAATCTCTGAAATTATTTCTTCCACTTGTTAGATTTTATTTATGAGACTTTCCAGTGTATTTTGCATTTCTCTAAGTGTGTCCTTCATTTCCAGAAGTTGTGATTGCTTTTTATTTATGCTATCTATTTCACTGGAGATTTTTCCTTTTATATCTTGTATTATTTTTATTTTATTTCTTTACTTTGGACTTCACATTTCTCTGTTGCCTCCTTGAGTGGTTTTATAATCTACTCTCTGAATTCGTTTTCTGGCAATTTAGAGATTTTATCTTGGTTTGGATCCATTGCTGGTGAGCTAGTGTGATATTTTGTGGGTGTTAAAGAACCTTGTTTTGTCATATTACCAGAATTGTTTTCCAAGTTCCTTCTCATTTGAGTAGACTATGTCAGAGGGAGGGTCTGGGACTCAAGTGCTGCTCTTCAGATTCTTTTGTCCCACAAGGGTGCTCCTGTGATGTGGTACTCTCCCTTTTCCCTAGGGATGGGAATTCCAGAGAGCTGAACTGCAGTGATTATTATCTTTTTACAGGATCTAGCCACCCAATGTAGCTACCTACTGGCTCTGGGCTTTTACTGAGGAGTGTCTTTAAAGAGTACTGTGATGTGATCCATCTTCAGATCTCTCAGCTGTGGACACCGGAACCTACTCTTGTGGAGATAGCAGGTGAGTGAAGTGGACTATCTGAGGGTCCTTCATTGCATTTTTTTAAGTGTGCTGGTTTTGTCTTTGTTGATCTAGAACCAGGAGGTGGTGCTTTCAAGAGTGCATCAGCTGTGGTTGTATAGAGAGGAAACAAGTTTGCCCTAGGGTTACCTTTGGATAAGTATTCAGGTTTTTCAGGCAGTGGCAGGGCCATAGAGCTCCCAAGAGATTATGTCCTTTGTCTTCAGCTACCAGGGCGGGTAGAGAAAGACCATCTTTTGGGGGTAAAGTTCAGTGTGTCTGAGCTCAGACTTTCATTGGGCAGGATTTGCTGCAGCTGCTATTGGGTTTGGGGGTGTGGTTCTCAGGCCAATAGAATTATGTACACAGGGGATTCTGGCTGTCTCTGCTGTGTCACGCAGGTTACCAAGGATGTAGGGGAAAGCTGGCAGCCACAGGCCTCACCCAGGTACTGTGCAGCATGCAGCCCAGAACTCCGGTCTCACTCTCATTGTGCCCCTGCAACAGCACCAAGTTTATTTCCAGGCAGCCAGTGAACAGGGCTGAGAACTTGCCCCAGGCTACAAGCTTCCCAGCAGAGAAAGCAAGCTGACTCGCTGTTCCTTGACTGTCTCAGGGGGCCTACAGTGGCAATCTACCACTTTCAAAGGGTCTTTGGATTCTCTTGGCTTTCCTGATATGTTCCTGTGGTAGTTTTTGGAGATAAAGTTCATGATGTTGGTCTCCACGCCCTGCTGTATCCCTCCAAGTGGGAGCTGCAAACAGTCCTGTTCCCTATCTTCTATTTTTAGCTTTTATATGTAGAAAATTTAACAGAGAAATGCTTAAGGATGTTGGCTTATGTACAAATGTAGTTATTGTCCAACAGAACCCAAAACCATAACTTTGAAGGTTATCTGTTGTACCAGAAAGAAATTATTTGCATCTCTACTTGACAAAAATTAGCAAGTTTACTTTTGTTTTTACAGATTTTTAAAATAGCCCAATCAATATAAATTACATCAAAATTGCAAGCCTGGAATTGCATTGGAGAAATGACAACAAAAAACGCCCAGTAATCTCTTTGGCTATTTTTAAGTTACAGATAATTTTCCTGACAGGAAAGTAATCTGGGGGATCTTAAAGTTTATCTTCATCTAATTCAGTGTAAATTATGAAGTAATGGGCCAATATCAATTGTGAAAGAGATGACACAGAGACCATTTACAATGAGCCAGCTGTTCCTTAGATCATTAAAGGACACAAATTTGGATGATTTCTTGAATATAGCATAGGAGTTGCTTCAGGCCCTTCTGTGTCTACAAGAAAGATTAAGTACAACTAGGTAAAAATCAGAGGAGAAATTCTGTTTTCTATTCTTTAAGAAAAAGCCAGACTGCGCAAGTGATTCTCATTTTAACATGACAGACTGCTTTCTGAGAAGTCAAATAAATCAGCAACTTGGAGTTGAAACTAACTTAAAAATTTACGAAGAGATGGAGAACTAAAGAAAATAAAGTGAAAAATCAGATAAAGTCACTCATTGTTATTACAATTCAAAGGGCTCCCTAACACTTAAAGTCCAAACTCCACCCCAAGGCTGACATAAAGCCCTGCAGGATCTGCCTTCTGGATCTTTCTTCTGGCCTCATCTCCTCTCATTTACTGCTCTCATTGCCCTTCAGCCACAGTGGCTGAGTACATGCTTTTAAAATACGCTACCGCCGGCCGGGCGCGGTGGCTCAAGCCTGTAATCCCAGCACTTTGGGAGGCCGAGGCGGGCGGATCACGAGGTCAGGAGATCGAGACCATCCTGGCTAACACGGTGAAACCCCGTCTCTACTAAAAAAATACAAAAAACTAGCCGGGCGAGGTGGCGGGCGCCTGTAGTCCCAGCTACTCGGGAGGCTGAGGCAGGAGAATGGCGTAAACCCTGGAGGCGGAGTTTGCAGTGAGCTGAGATCTGGCCACTGCACTCCAGCCTGGGTGACAGAGCGAGACTCCTTCTCAAAAAAAAAAAAAAAAAAAAAAAAAAAAAAAATACGCTACCACAATTGCTCCTAAGACAGCTTCACTCTGAAATGACATATTTTTTTTTTTTTTTTTAAGTGTGGTAGAAAACACGTAACATGATAGGTACCCTTTTAATAAATATTTAAGTGTATAGTACAGTATTGTTAACTATAGTCACAGTGTTGTTTGACACATCTTTAGAATTTTTTGTTCTAAATAATTTATTCAAGCATGATTGATAAAAAAAAGTCAATGTTTTATTTAAACAGAAAGAATCAGTAATAAGTATTTGAGGTAATAGATATGTAAATTAGCTTAATTCAATAATTCCACAGTATATACATATATTATAGCATCACTTAGTACCTCATAAATATATGTAGTCATAATTTGTCACTATCCAGTTTTTTAAAGCTGTACATTTTTAATGTATACAACTTGATGAGTTTGGAGATAAGTATACACCTGTGAAACCGTGACTATAATCTATGCCATAAAGCTCTCCATCATCTGTAAAAGTTTTCTCCTGTCCTATTTATTATTATTGTTACTGATAAGAATGGTTAACATAATGTCACCCATCTTGTCAAATTTTTAAGTATAAAATATTGTTAACTATACCGCAATATTAATCAAAGGGTCCAAATTTCAGTTATACAAGACAGATAAGTCCTAGAGACCTACAACTTTTTCTTCTTGCATGACTGATACTCAGTATCCATTGAACCAGCAGCTCCTCATTTCCCCTTCCCCTCATCTTGTAATCACTATTCTACTTTGTTGACGACTTAAGTTACTCATGTAAGGGAAATCATGAAGTCCTTTTGAAACTGGCTTATTTCACTTAACATAACGTCCTCAAGTTTCAGCTATGCTTTCATAAATGGCAGAATTTTCTTTTTTTGTGGAGCCTAATAATATTCCATTGTATATATCTACCACATTGTCTTCATTCATTTGTCCATCGATGAACATTTAAGTTGTTTCCATATCGTGACTAGCATGCACAATGCTGCAATGAACACGAGGCTGCAGATATTTTGTTGAGATTCTGATTTCAATCCTTTGGATAAATACCCAGAAGTGAGGTGGATGGATCATAGAGTAGTTCTAGAAAACCTCAATACTGTTTTTCCTAACAGCTGGATTGGATTTGCATTCCTACAAACACTGCACAAGGGTTACAGTGGCTCACATCCTTATCAACAGTTGTTATTTTCTGGGCTTTTTAGAGTCGTCATTCTAACAGGTGTGAGGCAATATTTAGTTTTTTGACTTATATTTCCATCATGACTCGTGACAGTTGGAATTTTTTTTTTTATACCTGTGGGTTACTTTTATGTCTTTTGGGGGAAGATATCTATCCAAGTCCTTTACCCTTTATTTAGTACTAACCTATAGGAATTTTTTTATATTTTGCATATTAACTTCTTATCAGATATATAATATCGCGTGTCCTTTAGCTTCAGTTCCTTCATCTGTGTAGAAGGGTAGTGATATTACTGTATGGTGTTGTTGAAGGTTTGAATTGATTAATATTCATAATATGCTTAGAAATGTGTTTGCTCAGCAAGCGATCAATAGCACACAACATTAACAGGATGAAGAATAAAAATCACATAGAGAAAATATTTAACACAATTTAATAGCTTTTCATGATTAAAAAATCACAAATTAATGATAGAAGGAAATTATCTCAACATAATAAAAGTCATATATGAAAAGCTCATAGCTTATATCATACTCATTGGTGGAAATGAGAAGCTTTTCCTATAAGATCGAGGAGCTTCTGTCTGGTGCTTTTACACTTGCAGATCTTCCTGCCTATAATGCTTCTCCTCTGGAGAATTACACAACTTATTTCCACAGTTGATTCAAGCCGTGACTCATCTGTCACCTTAGGGAGGCTTTCCTATTGAGTCTCATATAAATGTAAACCACCTGCATGCCTGTCTCGCTCACTCCTTTTGAATTATTTGATTATTCTTCTAAGTTAGCAAAGTGCAGATTCAGATTCAGACAAAAACAGTCAGTTTATAGAACAAACCCTCAAGTGGCACTTAGTATGTGTGAGGTATTGTTCTAAGTGGTTTCCACATAGCAAATTACTTAATCCTCACATCAACTCTATGATATAGTTTCTAATATCACATTTTCTGATGCTGAAACTGTGTCTCAAAGAGGCTCAGGCACTTGGCCATTAGGCAGGGATTCTTCTAATATCTAAATGCTAATACGAATCAATGCTGTTAATATTCAAACGTAGTTTGACCCAAGAATCCAAGCTTTTAACCACTATATTATATTTCATTTTTTAAAAAAGTTTACAGGTTGCCTTCATTTTGACCATTGTTATCTAAGTCAAAGCTTAATTAAGAATGAATTTTAGTGAATCAGTTTAACCCATAGCCATTTGATTCATTGTAAATAATATTGATACTTTATTTTTTTCCTTTAAAAATTGCCATTTTGTAACCCAGAGACTCATGCTGCTTATGTATTAATCATGACATATACATGTTAAACTTGTCTGAAATAGACGTTTGTCCCTGACCTCCTAGATACCCACATATACTAAGATGCAACAAATGAGTATTTGGGTCAAATACAGTCTCAGTGATCCTGAGAGCTTGCTTTCTTTGAGGTGAGGTGTCATTTGTTTTAGTATAGAGAGAAAAATATCAAAATTAATTATTAATCCATGAAATACCAACACCAATCCCTACCAATCACCATTATTAATCTTTGAACCATCAATATCCATCTATCCTCATTAATGTTTGAGTCAATTTTATTTTTAATTACAGCAGATACTATTATACAGAATTTAATTGAAATGTTTAAACAAATAGCATGAAAACAGCCATGAAAATTTCTAATCTTGAAATTGGTGGAGATCAACAGAAGAAAATCCAAGTTAAAGGACTTTAATATTGAAAGTCCTTTAATGTTCTGGAAGTGGCAGAAAGCAATTTAAAAAAATGCAGTCTTCATTGAATAAACTAATTTAAAATAAAATCTATCGATATCATAACAAAAATATATGTTTTGACATATAATGAATAGTCATAAAGAAACCTCACATAGATTAGCTATTCCTTTTGCTTCAAATACATGCAGAATATAACGATAAACTTTTTTCAGTGCCTTAAACATGTGGTAGGTGCTAAATAATAATAAAATGAATTAATAAAATGTTAGTTAACAAACGTGGCAGTTTTCTCCTTTTGTCTTTCTTGAGGTCAATTATTGACTCTTAAACAGAAAATGAATATAAATCACCATACTGCAGTGTTATAGATTTCATGTATTCTCTTTATTTCTGTTCATTTAAAAGAGATCCAATTACATAAACAGATTTTCAAGATGTGAAACTAGCTGTGGGAAGAAAGGAACTAAGAGTGTACAGAATTTTCTGTTGTTTTATTAGTCATAAAGAGAGATTAGGGGCATGGGCTAAATGAAATACCAAACATGGACTAGATACTGAAAACATAGACCTCCTCTGAATGAGGGCTAAACTGGGAAGGTAATTTAGCTAGCCTTTCTTGACAATGTTCCATTCACCTAGAGAATAGTTGTTGTTAAATATAGAAAGGCTTTAATTAAAAATCCTGTGGAAGAATCATTATTTATTTATTTATTTCAGATCTCTCTCACAATCTTAAGATGATTAAGTTCATTAATTGGAGTAGCACGCTCTTATATTAATCATTGTCTTCAAAACCCAAACAAACATAATGAGTACTGCATTTCTTATTACTGGCAAAGTGTGAAAAGTGATACAGATCATCTTCGTTTTGTAGACAATGATTCAACATGCCCCAAATAATGTGTTCTCCAGGAGACATGATATAATTTGATTGAACTTTGTGTATGGAAAGTGTAGTCCAATTCACCAACTCACTGAGTTTGTGTGGGGATGTGGTGGGGAAATAAGGAAATGTCATTTCTGCAACAAAGAAGACTTAGTTAAACATATAAATCATAGTCATCCTACAACCTTTTCCAATTATAACTAGTATTTACAAATCCTTGCTAGGAAATTGTGTTCTGTTATTATGAGCTTGGTAAAAATACAGATACGGATTTGAACAAGTGGTGTTTGGGTTACATATAAGCAAAACATTTCATTTTATGCTTCAATTATGAATAGGTTGTTCATTAATTAAGAAGAATCACTCTCAGGGCTTTCAGGACATATATTTCCTGCCAATGGAAAAGGTTGTCAGAACATTTGATAATAAATGAGCAGATGATAAAACAATTGCAATAACCACTTATTCCCCTTATGCCTTTAAATCAACTTAGTATGAGGAGGTGGATCAATGTCTGTTAGGACAGGGAACAATAAACATTGAATAAATTTTCCTGTATGAATAAATTTCAAGGAATATACCTTGCCATATATGTATGGAAAATATATATATATACATTTCTATTTATATTTATATAAATTTTTTCCTTCCTACTTTTATTTCTGTGTACCTTTGTCATGCCTTTTACCTTTTTCTTTCCCTCTTTATTCATTTCTATCCTTCATACTTTCTCACAATATGGGGCACTCTACTGAGAAAATTATGTAACTAGTGTGTGAATGCAGGTTATGGATACAGGGCAAAAAAGCTGGTCACCAAAGTTTAGTAGACTTCAATTCATTGAGAGTTGACTTTATACCAGGTATTGTGCTGGCAAATAATAAAGGAAAGCCTGTGTTCTAGCTGAAGAGACGAATACGTGATTTTTTAGTATTCTCCATATTCTCATGTGCCTGTGTTCAGTGAAATTTTCTTCCATGGGATACTGATACCCATTTCCTAAGTTGTTATTCAGGCATCATTTGTTCTGGAGGCCTTGTCTAGTTCCATCAGTCTATGTTAGGTTACCTTACCATAAGCTTATTTGTAATTTATTTACTTGTTATTTATTTATCTGTTATTACCATATATCTTACTTTTGATCTACTCTTATATTATATGAGAAAAAAAATCTCTTCATATGCCTCTATGCTACCTGAGTCTGTATTTTCATAGGTGTCTCAGAGCAAATTGTTTTCCTACACTCAGAGTTGTTTTTTTTTTTTTTTTTTTTTTTTTTTTTTTTTTTTTTTTTTGTGGTAAAGCCTCTTTTATTACTCTGGTAAAACTGTAAATGGAAATTTTTAGCATAAGCAAATAATATTCATTTAAGATAAGGAAGGTATTTTCTTCTGTTATTAATACATAATCATGATTTCGAAATATTAACCACATTTACACTGCGTTAAAGTAATGCATAAAATATTTGTATGCAATTTTGAAATTGTGGGATTACCATTAAGAATAAATATAAACCTATGTTAATTCGGTGGGGGGGATTTCGGAGTATTTTACGTTCAAATATTTTACATTGATTATTATATTAAAAATCTATGTTCCTACCAGAAGCCTAAAAAATAGGATAGTAGAGAAATAATTAAAGCCTACACCACTTCTCAACTTGAATTATAATGTAGACTTTTGTTTTGCTTTGTTTCGTATTCCTCTCCAGGATCATGGATTAAAACTTACCACTATGAGCCATGGCCCTCAAATTGAGCAATTTTGTAAGCATCTAACCAAAAATTTGACATGTATTAACAAAAGATTCTACTACAATACAAGTCCATTACATAACCATTCAACAGACTTCATGAATAGTTAGAGTATTATAAATACTAGTTAAGATTAATCCAAATTAGGAAATACTGTACATTTAATGTGAACATAAATTCATTATTATATTTTGGAAAGCGTAATGGTGAATTAAAATTTATTTTATATCATATTTACATATTTCTTTTATAAAACATTTTCTTTTGTTTCATATTTGATGAGCCTGTATTTTTCTTCTGCTTTAAGATAGTACTTCATTCATAAGTGTGTGAGTATAGGAAGCAAAATAGTAGTAAGCTATATTGATGGTATGTGAAATAAATATAGGAAAGGTTTACATTTCATTTGTTAGATTCCTGCCAAGTATTTTAAGTGGCAGGGTATATAAAATTAATGTTTTAAGTTATGAAAAACACCTTGATATTGGCTCATTTAATCACACTGTAAATTTTTCTCTGAAGGCAAGTATAGTATTTTATATTTTCTTTTTTTAATTATACTTTAAGTTCTGCGGTACATGTGCAAAACGTGTAGGTTTGTTACATACGTATACATGTGCCATGGTGGTTTGCTGCGCCCATCAACCCATCATCTACATTAGGTATTTCTCCTAATGATACACCTCCCCTAGCCCCCCAACCGGCCCCAGTGTGTGATGTTCCCCTCCGTGTGTCCATGTGTTCTCATTGTCCAATTCCCACTTATGAGTGAGAGCATGTGGTGTTTGGTTTTCTGTTCTTGTGTTAGTTTGCTGAGAATGATGGTTTCCAGCTTCAGCCATGTCCCTGCAAAGGACATGAACTCATTCTTTTTTATGGCTACATAGTATTTCATGGTGTATATGTGCCACATTTTCTTTATCGAATCTATCACGGATGGGCATTTGGGTTGGTTCCAAGTCTTTTCTATTGGTAATAGTGCTGCAATAAACACAGGTGTGCATGTGTCTTATGGTAGAATTATTTCTAATTCTTTGCCTATATACCGAGTAATGGGATTGCTGGATCAAAAGATATTTCTGGTCCTAGATCCTTGATGAATCACCAAACTGTCTTCCATAATGATTGAACTAATTTTCACTCCCACTAACAGTGTAAAAGCATTCCTGTTTCTCCACATCCTCTACAGCATCTGTTGTTTCCTGACTTTTTAATGATTGCCATTCTGAATGGCGTGAGATGGTATCTCATTGTGGTTTTGATTTGCATTTCTCTAATGACCAGTGATGATGAGCATTTTTTCACACACCTGTTGGCTGCATAAATGTCTTCTTCTAAGAAGTGTCTGTTCATATCCTTTGCCCACATTTTGATGGAGTTGTTTTTTCTTGTAAATTTTAGTTCTTTGTAAATTCTGGATATTGGCTCTTTGTCAGGTGGATAGACTGCACAATTTTTCTCCCATTCTGTAAGTTGCCTGTTCACTCTGATGATAGTTTTTGTTGTTGTTGTTGTGCAGAAGCTCTTTAGTTTAATTAGATTCCATTTGTCCAGTTTGGCTTTTGTTGCAATTGCTTTGGGTGTTTTAGTCATGAGGTCTTTGCCATGCCTATGAACTGAATGGTATTGCCTAGATTTTCTTCTAGGGTTTTTATGGTTTTAGGTCTAACATTTAAGACTTTAATCCATCTTGAGTAAATGTTTGTATAAGGTATAAGGAAGGGGTCCAGTTTCAAATTTCTGCATATGGTTAGCCAGTTTTCCCAACAACATTTATTAAATAGGGAATCTTTTCCCATTGTTTGTTTTTGTCAGGTTTGTCAAAGATTAGATGGTTGTAGATGTGTGGTGTTATTTCTGAGGCCTCTGTTCCATTCCATTGGTCTATATATATATGTTTTGGTAACAATACCATGCTCTTTTGGTTATTGTAGCCTTGTAGTATATTTTAAAATCAGGTAGCACGATGCCTCCAGCTTAGTTCTCTTTCCTTAAGATTGTCTTGGCTATGCATGCTCCTTTTTTGGTTCCATATGAAATTTAAAGTTGTTTTTTCTAATTTTCTGAAGAAAGTCAGTGGTAGCTTGATGGGGATAGTATTGAATCTATAAATTACTTTGGGCAGTATGGCCATTTTCACAATATTCGTTCTTCCTATCCATGAGCATGAAATGTTTTTCCACTTAGTTGTGTCCTCTCTTATTTCCTTTAGTAGTGGTTTGTAGTTCCCTTTGAGGAGGTCCTTCACATCCCTTGTAAGTTGTATCTCTAGGTATTTTAGTCTCTTTGTAGCAATTGTGAATGGGAGTTCACTCATGATTAGGCTCTCTATCTGTTATTGGTGTATAGGAATGCCTGTGATTTTTGCATATTGATTTTGTATCCTGAGACTTTGCTGAAGTTGTTTATATTACATTTTCTTTGAAAATATGTTTATTTGAGATTTTCCTCAAAATGCTTTCCTTTTCAACAAGTGTTTTAATATGTTTGGACTACTATAACAAAATATCAAATAGTGGGTGGTTCATAAACAACAGAAATTTATCCCTCACAGTCTGGAACTGGGAAGCCCAAGATCAAGATGTTGGCAGATTTTGTGTCTGGTGAGAGTTAACTTCCTGCTTAATTGACAGCACCTTCTTGACTTTGTCTTCATATGGAAGAAAGAGAGATGAGTCTCTCTTAGGCTTCGTTTTTAAGAACACTAATCCCATTACCAGAGGTCTGTCCTCATGACCTAATCATCTCCCAAAGGCCTCCTCTCCTAATATCATCATCTTGTGGACTACAATTTTAACATTTAAATTGTGGATAACATGCACATTCAGACTGTGGCAAAGTTTACAGATTAGTCATATGGATCATGGCCTTAAATTAACAGAATGTAATTGAATAAAACAAAAAAGCAAGTAAATCTACTGTTAAAAGAGTCCAGACAAATCTATTTTTTTAACTTAAAATGTTTGTTTTAAAGTATTTTTTATAACTGCATTACACTTAGAATTACTATGGGCCTGTTTTGAGTGATGTTTTTTCCATTGAGGGTCACAGGTCAGTTCATACAGAGGTAAGGGACTTATAATGTCAGAAAGAAAGTGAAATCATCTCACATTTCAACATCTCTGAATGGCCTGTTCTAATTCACTTGGCCCATTTCATCCCTTAAGAAAAATAAATGACTGCAATAAAACTTTTTTTTTTTTTTTTTTGGACTATATGTTTACAGAAGGCAAGAAGGTAGCAGGGAAGACAAAAATGAATTATTTTCCAAACCATAAACTGTAGAATAGTAACTGTCTATAAGGCCCTCCCAAAGTTCTGGGGCATATTCTTGATGTTTGCAGATAGACATCTCCATGATTTGTAGTGTTTTCATGTTGGTATGCAATGTATATGACATCAACCTTCCATTCATGTAATGATTCCTTTAATACCTTCCTTAAGCAACTCCCCTCCATCCTGCTCCTGTGCTAGGCTCCTATAACTCCTATGGCACCCACCGTAAAGCAAGGAGTTAGATGTTGCTGCCAGAGGGCAAATAAAATCAGAACCGATTTTATTCTTTGGTTTTGAGTTTAATTTTACCTAAATCAATGTTTTTAGTCTCCTTTGCCCTTATACATTGGACAAAGTTTGAAATATAAAGTTGTTCCACATTTTAAATTTTGTTCACATAATTCATCTGTAACAAATCAAAATCTCCTATCAGGTCACTTCCCTCTGCTTTTCCTAATCTCTGTAGTACGTGGGGTTTTGTTTGCTTTGTTTTATTGCTTTTTTTCCAGACTGTCTACTATCCTGGAAATTTACAAGACTCTATTAGTGCAGTTTGCTCAAAGCTCCTGCTCTCTGAAAAATATCTTCCAAATATAGCCCCAGGAGGACATTTAGAAGGGCTTTGAGAGTGATGTTCACTCCCCATCATTGGGAAGGAGAGATATCACATATGTCTTATTTTCTCCCCGTAAAACAAACTGGAAATCTCTTAGAATGATAGCACATACTGGTCTTGTCAGTGATCCTGGCTAGACATTTGCCTTTTCAAAAGTCTTACACTTTATTAAATCCCTCCTTTCTTACTAGCAAATCTCTTTGTTTGAGAGGACAATCTCTGTCTGTCTCTTCAGAACTATAGTTCTATATTTTCATACATACCCCTATCTCTACCTGTATACTTTTAAAAATATTCATGAATATTGCCAGCTACCACATAAACTTTTGTTGTGTAGAGAGTTCAAAGATAAATTTCAGTACATTAAAATGTTGAAAATTTCGAGCATTCCATGATTCATGAGCATGAGACAGCAAGTGGCTTAACCCTCCATTAATGAGGGGCAAGAAAGAAAACATTCATAAGGTGTTCACAGAAACAAGACAAAGAAAATAGATTTGATTTAAAAAATTTTAGATAAAGATTAGTGGGCAGTTTCTGATTGGTTAAGCTTAAATTTGTTCTTACTGTTTACATTTGACTTTAGTTTGCTTAATGAGTTATCTCGCCCAAATGACATCCCAAATAAAAGTTTTAATTATAGGTATATGTATTTTTTGAAGTGTATAATTATATATGAAATATGTAATATATTAATATATAGCATATAATACATAATTATAAATTAATATAATGTATTATTAATGTCATATATTAATATATAATTTAAAATATATAATTTTATATATACACAGATTTGTAAAATACTTTTTTTTCTGGCACGTGAGATGTTCATTTCTTTTTATGGGTACATAGTAGGTGTTTGTGAGTTATAGGAGATACCTTGATACAGGCATGTAATGCATAATAATTACATTATGGGGTATCTATCACCTCAAGCATTTATCTTTTCTATTATAAACAATCCAATTATGTACCCTTTTAGTTATTTTTAAATGTGTCATTAAATTGTTATTGACTATAGTCACCCCATTGTGCTATCAAATACTAGGTTTTATTCTTTCTAACTACATTTTTTAAATATATATTTTAACGCCTTTTGTTTCTTTTTTTTTTTTTTTAATACTTTTCTAGTATACATGTGCACAACGTGAAGGTTTGTTACATACATATAGATGTGCCACGTTGGTGTGCTGCACCCATTAACTTGTCATTTACTTTAGGTATATCTCCTAATGCTATCCCTCCCCTCAGCCCCCTGCCCACAATAGGACCCGGTGTGTGATGGTCCCCTTCCTGTGTTCAAATGATCTCATTGTTCAATTCCCACCTATGAGGAAGAACATGTGGTGTTTGGTTTTCTGTTCTTGTGATAGTTTGCTGACAATGATGGTTTCCAGCTGCATCCATGTACCTACAAAGGACATGAACTCATTCTTATGTATGGCTGCATACTATTCCATGGTGTATATGTGCCATATTTTCTTAATCCAGTCTGTCACTGATGGACATTTAGGTTGATTCCAAGTCTTGCTATTGTGAATAGTGCTGCAATAAACATACGTGTGCATGTGTCTTTATAACAGCATGACTTATAATCCTTTGGGTATATTCCCAGTAATGGGATGGCTGGGTCAAATGACATTTCTAGTTCTAGGTCCTTGAGGAATCACCACGCTGTTTTCCACAATGGTTGAACTAGTTTACAGTCCCACCAACAGTGTAAAACTGTTCCTATTTCTCCACATCCTCTCCAGCACCTGTGGTTTCCTGATTTTTTTTAATGATTGCCATTGTAACTGGTGTGAGATGGAATCTCATTGTGGTTGTGATTTGCATTTCTCTGATGGCGAGTGATGATGAGCATTTTTTCATGTGTCTATTGGCTGTATGAATGTCTTCTTTTGAGAAGTGTCTGTTCATACCATTTGCCCACTTTTTGATGGAGTTTTTTTTTTTTTTTTTTTTTCTTGTAAATTTGATTGAGTTCTTGGTAGGTTCTGGATATTAGCCCTTTGTCACCTGAGTAGATCGCAAAATTTTTCTCCCATTCTGTAGATTGCCTGTTCACTCTGATGGTAGTTTCTTTTGCTGTGCAGAAGCTCTTTAGTTTAATTAGATTCCATTTGTCAATTTTGGTTTGTGTTGCCATTGCTTTTGGTGTTTTAGACATGAAGTCCTTGCCCATGCCTATGTCCTGAATGGTATTATTAGGTTTTCTTCTAGGGTTTGTATGGTTTTAGGTCTAACATTTAACTCTCTAATCCATCTTGAATTAATTTTCGTATAAGGAGTAAGGAAAGGATCCAGTTTCAGCTTTCTACTTATGGCTAGCCAATTTTCCCAGCACCGTTTATTAAATAGGGAATCCTTTCCCCATTTCTTGTTATTGTCAGGTTTGTCAAAGATGAGATGGCTGTAGATGTGTGGTATTATTTCTGAGGGCTCTGTTCTGTTGCATTTGTCTACATCTCTGTTTTGGTACCAGTACCATGCTGTTTTGGTTACTGTAGCCTTGTAGTATAGTTTGAAGTCAGGTAGCGTGATGCCTCCAGCTTTGTTCTTTTGGCTTAGGATTGTCTTGGCAATGCAGGGTCTTTTTTGGTTCCATATGAACTTTAAAGCAGTTTTTTCCAATTCTGTGAAGAAAGTCATTGGTAGCTTAATGGGATGGCATGGAATCTATAAATTACCTTGGGCAGTATGGCCATTTTCACTATATTGATTCTTCCTATCCATGAGCTATCCATGGATAGGATATCCATTCCTATCCATGAATATATATTTTATATCCATAAAATATATAATTTTATATATACACAGATTTGTAAAATACTTTTGTTACAATGACAATTTATAGACAAGGACCACATGTCTTTTTTCCAATGAATGCCATCTTTGCACTGGGAGTGAAGATCACATACTGGGTTTTACTGCTCATAAGCTGTAGAATTTTGGCCAAGTTTCTTCCCCATTCTTGGCTTTGGTTCCTATGACAGCCAAATGAGAAAAATGGACTGAGTAATACTAAGATCCTTTTGAACTCTAACAATCAGTCTATGCATTTAGGGAGATTGTGGCTACTCAGTGACCATGTTCAGCAAACCATGTTAAAAAAGGGATATTTAAGAAAGGAAAATTATTCTGCAAAAGGAAAAGATGCACAAGGCTGAAGGAACTTTACTGTGTACACGCTGTTATCTATGGTGCCATAAACATTGGATTCATTTTCATGCTTTAAGACTAAAATATTTAACTACATATTTTCAGTAAACCTTTTCTTGACTGAAGTGGTTATTTAAATAAAACGTGTTTCATGACATTGAAGCAATAGTATAGGCTAAAACTCTCCTCTAAAGAAAATTGGAGTCTCAGAAGAAATGAGCAAAGGCTAAAGGTGATAATATTGGGTAGAAAGAAAATATTTGTCAAGGTGGCGCTCCATTGACTGATTTAGTATTCAAGTACACAACAGACAACAGAGGCAACACTCAAAAGTTCTCTCTGAAGGTTAACTGAAGGGACTGCTCACGGAAGTGCATAGAAGGCCTCAGGTTAAAGTTAGACACACACTGTGTGTAATCAAGTGAAAGAGAACCAACAGGCAGTGTGAAGTGGATAATAGCAGGAATCATCAAGACTTCATTACCACATCTAGAACTAAAGGATAAAAAGATGTGAACACAAGAAATGTAGAAAAGAGAAATTATGGAAAATAAGTCATCATGCATTAGACACACAGACACTATCAGACCCACAGTAAATCAAGAAGGAAATAGCAGGGACAGAGCATGGGAATCATTGCCCCAATATTTATCTCTCTCCACTTCTGATATCCTGCCAGTCTTCCCCTTTGACTGCTTGCATCCAGAAGGTGATGAAGTCCAGATAATGCAAATTATAGAAGTCAGAGCAAGTTAGAGAGGTTGGTAAATAAATATTCAGTGTAAGCAGAGAAAAACTAGTGTATCTAATCCTGTTTTGCCACTTAGCATACATTTATGTCCTTTACTTGGGAGAAGAAACTACCAGTTCGTCTGTCCTCCAAACAAGGAAACATGAAGTCCCTTCAGCAACCACAATTATGATGGGATGATGTCAATTCAATCACAGTTACAGCTAGAATTTAAATGATAAAATGAAATGCCACAAATACTTTTCATATAAGATTTCAGAAAAATCATTCGAATGAATAACAGCAACAACAAAATTGTAGCTACTCTGATTCTTCATTCCTAGCAGGACATTAGGCTGAATTAGATCATCAGCTTCTTTCTTCCACTACCCATTTCACTTTACTCTTACCTATTGCAGGTTGGCTTCATAACTTTCTTAGTAGGACATCACAAATCATTGTTAATTCTACACTTAGTTGTGTTGTCTCTTTGGGGGAACTGTAGACCCCATTGACAATTATTGTTTAGAAATAAATGTACTGCAATATTGCCAGTGGATCCTGTATATTCCAGCCATAGTTCTCCTTGCCAGTACTGTAGAGCTGTGACCCCATTGAGTAATAAAAATAAATTGTTCCAGCCTATACAATAACACTTCCAATGTATCTTGGTTCAACTACCATGAAGGGACCAAAACACTTTACATTCCACTCCATACTAGACACAGATTCAATTCTAAGCCTACAGATTTTTTTCTTGAAATGCATATCATTTCTGTGTCTTCAATGCCAAATATCTAGTAACTGTACCAATTGTGTGAGGCACTTCTGCTCTAGCTTCTCTTATGAAACTAGAGTTTTTTCATTTATTGTCATTCCAAATAGTAATTTATGATTTCATCTGAAACTTTTCATAACATGTAAGAAATTAATTAACTTAGGATATAATATTGTCAAGAATTATTTTATAACTTAGAATGTTTGGTTCATGGTAGATAGTCATAAATTATTAATACATGGTGGGTGAATTAGTAGTATATGTGTGTATATTATATATACATACACATAATGCAATCATAATTTGTGAAATAAACTGTGTATTTTATAACACTTATTCTCCAGGAACATTTTACATCATATGACTAAAACAGTGTTGCATTAATTATATGATTTTCTTGGATAATGTATAACATTGATATCCTTTGTTTAATAATAAAACTGAAATGCAAAAACGGCAAATTAGTTCTCATGGTCATAATGGCTATAACACCTACAAATGACAGAATAGTGACTTGAAGTTAGAACAGCTTATTTCAAGTTTCACTTTACTTTTAAAACAGTAAAAATTTTTCTATCTACAGTGATGTTATTATTTCCTTAAGCCCTACACACAATAAAACTTTATAATTCAAAGGGAATTTTATTTCAAAGTTAATTTTACTTGCAAAGTGTTGGACATTTAGAAAGAGAACTTGAGTATCATGTCAGACTAGGGGGGTCTTGAATTGCTTTCACTCTACACAAAGGAACCTGAAATTTCCTGAGAGTAGAACTTTAATAGTCAGGAGATGCTCTATTAAAAAATGCCAAAGCTATAAATGGCAATTCAGATGTGAGTGAGTCAATAAGGAAACAATGATTTAAAACTGTATTTTAAAAATTGTATTTAGAGAAAATTGTTGAGTATTACAGCCACTTTTTTAGAATAACTTTTGTGTAACCAATTCTTTTGGAAATTACAGCTGAGAAAACTGTATCAGTGTGAACTTATTTTATCCAGTTTTAAATGAGCATTGAAAAGTTAACATTTGGAAAAAAAAGGGCATTCTATGAAATTATTTGAATCTGCATCAGATAGGCTGTTGAAAAGCAACCTGATGTTTGAATCACTGTGCAGGCTGTATGGAATAATCTAATGCTATTTATATCCAAAAGAGCACACTCAAACACAGTGATAATAATAATTTACTTTATTCAAGTGAGCTGTGTTTCCTTATTTATTTTCTTGTCTATCAGCAGTTATGCTCTCTCAAAGTACCTGTTCTACCTCACTGGCAGGATAACTCAGAATGTAAATGTGGATAAATTACCAAGTCACAGCTGATAAATAAAAGAAAGCTTTCAGAAAATAATGCCACTTACCCCAAAATTTGGGGTGTTCAGAGAACTAATATTGAGAAACAGGACTAGCTGGATTTCCTAGGCCGACTAAGAATCCCAAAGCCTAGCTGTGGAAGGTGACCACACCCACCTTTAAACACAGGGCTTGTAAGGTACTAAAGAGAGCTCACTGAAATACCAATTAGGCCTAAAGCAGGAGGTAAAGAAATAGTCAAATCATCTATCACCTGAGAGCACAGTGGGAGGAACAATGATTGGTATATAAACCCAGGCATTTGAGCCAGATTGGACAACCCCCTTTGGGTCCCCTCCCATTGTATGGTAGCTCTGTTTTCACTCTGTTAAATCTTGCAATTGCACCCTCTTCTGGTCTGTAGTTGTTCAGGCTCCAGCTGAGCTGTTGCACACCATCTGCGGTGCTTCTAATCCAGCAAGGGGCTCACTGCTGCCCCCTATCGCACTAGAGGTGTGCCATTGTTCCTGCGCGGCTAAGTGCCTGGGTTCTTCCTAATTGAACCAAACATTAGTCATTGGGTTCCAAGGTTCTCTTCTGTGACCCACTCACCGCATGGCCCAAGCTTTCATTCCTTGGAATCCATGAGGCCAAGAAGCCCTGGTAAGAGAATAAAAGGCTTGCCGCCATCTTGGGAGCAGCCTGCCACCATCTTGGGAGTTGGGAGCACTGAGAAAAAAGACCTACCAGTAACAGGTCTTTCCTATGATGTTCTTATGATCACAAGATCTCGTGGGTTTTGTTTCTTTTGAGAGGGAGTCTTGCTCTGTCCCCAGGCTGGAGTGCAGTGGCACAATCTTGGCTCACTGCCACCTTCTTCTCCTGGACTCAATTGATTCTCCTCCCTCAGCCTCTTGAGTAGCTGGGATTACAGGCACCTGACACCACACCCAGCTAATTTTTGTACTTTAGTAAAGACGGGGTTTCACCGTGTTGGTCAGGCTGGTCTTGAATTCCTGACCTTGTGATCAACCCACTTTGGCCTCCCAAAGTACTGGGATTACAGACATGAGCCACCACGTCTGCCTGATCTGATGGTTTTATAAGAGGGGGTTACCCTGCACAGATTCTCTCTTGTCTGCCACCATGTAAGATGTGCCTTTTGCCTTCCACCATAATTGTGGGGCCTCACCAGCCACATGGAACTGAGAGTCCATTAAACCTCCTTTTTCTTTAAAAATTACCCAGTGTCAGGTATGTCTTTATCAGCATCATGAGAATGGACAAATAACAATTTTCCTTAATAATAAAATAGTACATCTGATGCCTGTTTGTATTAAGGAGGGTACAGTCAGAAGACAGAAATACTCCATAATTTACGTAAGAAAACTTAATATAAAGTAGTATTAAGTAGTATCAAGTCATTAATTCCTAAGAAGTAAAAATAAGTAAATATATGACAAGAATAGCAGAGACAGAGGGCAGCCAACACTGCGATGGCTAAGGCAGAGGGCCCAAGAGAGAAACAAACTAGAAAGAGGACCACCCTCAACAAATGAACAGCTTATTGTTTAGAATGTGCCCACTGAATAGTGGAGTAGTTTAGGAAGATCGAAAAAAAGTGGGCCTGGCAAGCAGAAAACTACTCATTGTGATGCCAGAGGAACTCATTGAGATACTGCCTCCTGGAAACAGGTGCTACAAGATGCTCCACACACCACTGGCTACGGAATTATGCAACCCCTAGAAGAGAGGAGCACATTTGAGGTGGTAAGACAAACCCTTTTCTTCGTCAGTGTTTCCTCTTTACCCTTTAATAACAAAGCACACTATTGTGCCATCCGGCAAAGGAGAACCACTTATAAGGTCCAGGTCTGGTATCACAAAGCCAAGAAAAAGAGGTTGAAGTTGGATCAAAGAATAAATTGGTAACTGGCTCTCCATCTCAAAAGGAAGTTTTTATAAATCAAAGATAATGAGAGGCTTTGAAAATTACAAGGATAGTTATAAATGTGTAAGATGGTGTTGTCTGCCATTCAACTGCAAAGTCTTTGTAGCATACAATGTACTGCTTTTTGTTTGATATGGCCAGAGTATATCAGAAATGTACTTGTCATTTTATTTTAATTCATTTAATCATTCATTTGTCCTTCAATTCAAAAAATAGCTATTGATCAATAACTATATTATATTTATTGTCATTCATAAACCAGCACATTTATTAATCTTTTCATTCAACATACTTTTTGACTCCAAGTATTTGCAAGCATTGTTCTGAACACTGAATACCCATTAATGAATGAAATAATTATTTTTTAAATCTGTATCTCATGGGCACAAGAAGCTGAGTTTCTGACAGAGGTTGGAGCAGAGGGTAAAAGAAAAATAAGTAATTGATTGGAGCTAAGTGAAACAGAGAAAAATTAAGCAAGGAAAGGGAATACAAACTTCAAAGAAGCAACAAATGTATTTGTAGGGGGAATAATATAGACACTTGGGAGAGGAATATATTCAACGTATTTGAGAAAAAGCAAGAAGTGCCCTATGGTATGTTTTGTGGAGGGAGAGTGATACAATTTGATGTCAGTGAGATCTTGGAGATGATATCATGGAGGACAATTCAAGCCAGTAGAGCTTTTTAAATTCCCTTTGAACACACCATTAAAATGTTTTGAACCAAAAGTGATGTGAGTTGTATTCTAAAGCAGCAACTTCAATGGATGTATTGAGAAAATACTAATAAGAAACACATAAAGGGGGTGTGCCCAAGATGGCCAAATAGGAACAGCTCCAGCTCCCAGCATGAGTGACACATAAGACAAGTGATTTCTGCATTTTCGACTGAGGTACCAGGTCCATCTCACTGGGTCGTGTCGAATAGTTGGCGATGGTCCACAGGTGCAGCCCAACCAGTGAGAGCTGAAGCAAGGTGAGGCATCTTCTCACCTGGGAAGCGCAAGGGAGAAGGGAATTCCTTTTCCTAGCCAAAGGAAATTGAGACACACAACACCAGGAAAATTAGGTAATTCCCACCCTAATACTGCACTTTACCAAGGGTCTTGGCAAATGGCACACCAGATTATATCCCACACCTGACCCAGAGGGTCCCACACCCACAGAGCCTCCCTCATTGCTAGCACAGCAGTCTGAGATCTAACTGCAAGGCAGCAGTGAGGCTGTGGGAGGGGCGACGGCCATTGCTGAGGCTTTAGTAGTAAACAAAACCTCTTGAATTGGAAGCTCGAATTGGGTGCAGCACACCACAGCTCAAGGAGGCCGACCTGCCTCTGTAGACTCCTCCTGTGGGGACAGGTCATAGCTAAACAAAAAGCAGCAGAAACCTCAGCAGAGGTAAATGCCCCATCTGACAGCTTTGAAGAGAACAGTGGATCTCCCAGCATGGAGGTTGAGATGTGAGAATGGACAGACTGCCTGCTCAAGTGGATCCCTGAACCCTGAGTAGCGTAAGTGAGAGACATCCCCCCCAGGTGCAGACCGACACCTCACACCTCACACGATGGGGCACACCCCTGAGATGAACTTCCAGAGCAAGAATCAGACAGCAACACTTGCTGATCAGCAATATTCTATCTTCTGCAGCCTCTGCTGCTGATACCCAGGCAAACAGGGTCTGGAGTGGACCTCAAGCAAACTCCAACAGACCTGCAGCTGAGGGTCCTGACTGTTAGAAGGAAAACTAACAAACAGAAAGGACACCCACACCAAAACCCCATCAGTACATCACCATCATCAAAGACCAAAGGCAGATAAAACCACAAAGATTGGGAAAGAGTAGTGCAGAAAAGCTGGAAATTCAAAAAATCGGAGAGCATCTTGCCCTGCAAAGGAACGCAGCTCCGCCAGCAACAGAACAAAGCTGGACGGAGAATGCCTTTGACAAGTTGAGAGAAGTAGGCTTCAGCTGATCAAAATCTCAGAGCTAAAGGAGGAACTATGTAACCAGCAAAAAGAAAGCAAAAACCTTGAAAAAAGATTTGATGAATGGCTAACTAGAATAACCAATGTAGAAAAGTCCTTAAAAGAACTGATCGAGATGAAAACCATAACAAAAGAACTACATGACAAATGCACAAGCTTCAGTAACCTACTCGATCATCTGGAGGAAAGAGTATCGGTGATTGAAGATCAAAGGAATGAAATGAAGCAAGGAGAGAAGTGTAGAGAAAAAAAAAAGAGTAAAAAGAAATTAAGAAACCCTCCAAGAAATATGGATTATGTGAAAAGACCAAACCTACGTCTCATTGGTGTGTCTAAAAATGATGGGGAAAATGGAACCAAGTTGGAAAACACTCTCCAGGACATCATCCAGGAGAATTTGTCCAACCTAGGAAGGCATGCCAACATTGAAGTTCAGGAAATACAGAGAACACCACAAAGATACTCCTCGAGAAGAGCAACTCCAAGACACATAATTGTCCAATTCACCAAAGTTGAAATGAAGGAAAAAATGTTAAGGGCAGCCAGAGAGAAAGGTCGGGTTACACACAAAGGGAAACCCATCAGACTAACAGCAGATCTCTCAGCAGAAACTCTCCAAGCCAGAAGAGAGAGGGGGCCAATATTTAACACTCTCAAATAAAAGAATTTTCAACCCAGAATTTCATATCCAGCTAAACTAAGTTTCATAAGTGAAGGAGAAATAAAATCCTTTACAGATAAGCAAATGCTTAGAGATTTTGTCACCGCCAGGCTGACCTACAAGAGATTCTGAAGGAAGCACTAAACATGGAAAGGAAAAACAGGTACCAGCCTTTGCACAAACCTGTCAAAATGTAAAGTCCATTGATGCTAGCAAGAAACTGTATCAACTAGCGAGCAAGATAACCAGCTAATATCACAATGACAGGATCAAGTTCACACATAACAATATTAATCTTAAATGTAAATGGACTAAATGGTCCAATTAAAAGACACAGACTGGCAAATTGGATAAAGAGTCAAGAACCATCAGTTTGCTGTATTCAGGAGACCCATCTCACATTCAGAGACACTCATAGGCTCAAAATAAAGGGATAGAGGAAGATCTACCAAGAAAATGGAAAACAAAACAAAGCAGGGGTTGCAATCCTACTCTCTGATACAAGAGACTTTAAACCATCAAAGATCAAAAGAGACAAGGCCATTACATAATGGTAAAGGGATCAATTCATCAGGAAGAGCTAACTATCGTAAATGTATATCCACCCAATACAGGAGCACCCAGATTCATAAAACAAGTCCTTAGAGACTTACAAAGAGACTTAGACTCCCATACAGTAATAATGGGACACTTTAACACCCCACTGTCAACATTAGACAGATCAATGACACAGAAAGTTAACAAGGATATCCAGGAATTGAACTCAACTCTGCACCAAGTGGACCTAATAGACATCTACAGAACTTTCCACCCCAAATCAACAGAATATACATTCTTCTCAGCACCACATCACACTTATTCCAAAATTGACCACATAATTGGAAGTAAAGCACTCCTCAGCAAATGTAAAAGAACAGAAATTATAACAAACTGTCTCTCAGACCACAGTGCAATCAAACTAGAACTCAGGACTAAGAAACTCAATCAAAACCGCTCAACTACATGGAAACTGAACAACCTGCTCGTGAATGACTACTGAGTACATAACGAAATGAAGGCAGAAATAAAGATATTCTTTGAAACCAATGAGAACAAAGATACAACATACCAGAATCTCTGGGACACATTTAAAGCAGTGTGTACAGGGAAATTTATAGCACTAAATGCCCACAAGAGAAAGCAGGAAAGATCTAAAATTGACACCCTAACATCACAATTAAAAGAACTAGAGAAGCAAGAGCCAAACACATTCAAAAGCAAGCAGAAGGGAAGAAATAACTAATATCAGAGCAGAACTGAAGGAGATAGAGACACAAAAAACCCTCCAAAAAATCAATGAATCCAGGAGCTGTTTTTTTGAAAAGATCAACAAAATTGATGGACTGCTAGCAAGACTAATAAAGAAGAAAAGAGAGAAGAATCAAATAGATGCAATAAAAAATGATGAAGGGCATATCACCACTGACCCCACAGATACACAAACTACCATCAGAGAATACTATAAACACTTCTTAGCAAATAAACTAGAAAACCTAGAAGAAATGGACAATTTCCTGGACACTTACACTCTCCCAAGACAAAACCAGGAAGAAGTTGAATCCCTGAATAGACCAATAGCATGCTCTGACATTGAGGCAATAATTGATAACCTACCAACCCAAAAAAGTCCAGGACCAGACGGATTGACAGCCAAATTCTACCAGAGGTACAAGGAGTAGTTGGTACCATTCCTTCTGAAACTATTCCAATCAATAGAAAAAGAGGGAATCCTCCCTAACTCATTTTACGAGGCCAACATCATCCTGATACCAAAGCCTGACAGAGATAAAACAAAAAAAGAGAATTTTAGACCAATATCCCTGATGAACATCAATGCAAAAATCCTCAATAAAATACTGGCAAACCGAATCCAGCAGCACATCAAAAAGCTTATCCACCATAATCAAGTGGGCTTCATCCCTGGGATGCAAGGCTGGTTCAGCATACTGCAAATCAATAAACATAATCCAGCATATAAACAGAACCAAAGACAAAAACCACATGATTATCTCAATAGATGCAGAAAAGGCCTTTGACAAAATTCAACAGACCTTCATGCTAAAAACTCTCAATAAATTCGGTATTGATGGAACGTATCTCAAAATAATAAGAGCTATTTATGACAAACCCACAGCCAATATCATACTGAATGGGCAAAAACTGGAAGCATTCCCTCTGAAAACTGGCAGAAGACAGGGATGCCCTCTGTCACCACTCCTTTCAACATAGTGTTGGAAGTTCTGGTTAGGGCAATCAGGCAAGAGAAAGAAATCAAGGGTATTCAGTTAGGAAAAGAAGAAGTCAAATTGTCCCTGTTTGCAGATAACATGATTGTATATTTAGAAAACCCCATTGTCTCAGCCCAAAATCACTTTAAGCTGATAAGCAACTTCAGCAAAGTTTCAGGATACAAAGTCAATGTTCAAGAATCATAAGCATTCTTATACACCAGTAACAAACAGATAGCCAAATCATGAATGAACTCCCATTCACAATAGCTTCAAAGAGAATAAAATACCTAGGAATCCAACTTACAAGGGATGTAAAGGACCTCTTCAAGCAGAACCACAAACCACTGCTCAGTGAAATAAAAGAGGACACAAACAAATGGAAGAACATACTCTGCTCATGGATAGGAAGAATAAATATTGTGAAAATGGCCATACTGCCCAAGGTAATTTATAGATTCAATGCCATCCCCATTAAGCTACCAATGACTTTCTTTACAAAATTGGAAAAAAACTGCTTTAAAGTTAATATGGAGTCAAAAGAACAAAGCTGGAGGCATCACGCTACCTGACTTCAAACTATACTACAAAGCTACAGTAACCAAAACAGCATGGTACTGGTACCAAAACAGAGATATAGACCAATGGAACACAACAGAGCCGTCAGAAATAATACCACACATCTACAGCCATCTCATCTTTGACAAGCCTGAAAATAATAAGAAATGGGGAAAGGATTCCCTATTTAATAAATGGTGCTGGGAAATTTGGCAACCATAGGTAGAAAGCTGAAACTGGATCCTTTCCTTACTCCTTATACGAAAATTAATTCAAGATGGATTAGAGACTTAAATGTTAGACCTAAAACCATACAAACCCTAGAAGAAAACCTAGTAATACCATTCAGGACATAGGCATGGGCAAGGACTTCATGTCTAAAACACCAAAAGCAACAGCAACAAAAGTCAAAATTGACAAATGGGATCTAATTAAACTAAAGAGCTTCTGCACAACAAAAGAAACTACCATCAGAGTGAATAGGCACCCTAAAGAATCTGAGAAAATTTTTGCAATCTACTCATCTGACAAAGGGCTAATATGCAGAACCTATAAAGAACTCAATCAAGTTTACAAGAAAAAAACAACCCCATCAAAAAGTGAGCAAAGCATTTGAACAGACACTTCTCAAAAGAATACATTCATACAGCCAACAGACACATGAAAAAGTGCTCATCATCACTCACCATCAGAGAAATGCAAATCACAACCACAATGAGATACTATCTCACACCAGTTAGAATAGCAATATTTAAAAAATCAGGAAACCACAGGTGCTGGAGAGGATGTGGAGAAATAGGTACACTTTTACACTGTTGGTGGGACTGTAAACTAGTTCAACCATGTGGAAAACAGTGTGGTGATTCCTCAAGGATCTAGAACTAGAAATACCATTTGACCCAGCCATCCCATTACTGGGGATGTACCCAAAGGATTATAAGTCATCCTGCTATAAAAACAAATGCACACCTATGTTTATTGCGGCACTATTTACAATAGCAAACACTTGGAGCCAACCCAAATGTCCATCAGTGACAGACTGGATTAAGAAAACGTGGCACGTATACACCATGGAATACTATGCAGCTATAAAAAGATGAGTTCATGTCCTTTGTAGGGATATGGATGCAGTTGGAAACCATCATTCTCAGCAAACTATCACAAGAACAGAAAACCAAATACTGCATGTTCTCACTCATAGGTGGGAATTGAACAATGAGATCACTGGGACACAAGAAGGGGAACATCACACACTGGGTCCTATTGTGGGGAGGGGGTAGGGGGCAGGGATAGCATTAGTAGATATGCCTAATATAAATGACGAATTAATGGGTGCAGCACACCAACATGGCTCATGTATACATATGTAACAAACCTGCATGTTGTGCACATGTACCCTAGAACTTAAAGTATAATAAAATAAATAAATAAACACGTAAAAATGGAGAGAACTGTTAGAAGGCTATTATAATAATCCAGGTAAAGTATACCAGAGAATTAGACTAAGCCAATAAGAAGGTCATTTGCCAGCTTTTTTTCATTATTATTATTTTATTTTTTTTATTTTTAAGAGATAGTATCTCAGGCTGCTGCCATGGCAAGGCAGTTGCAGGTGATCCAGTAGCTGTTGCAGGCAGAGGTGATGGAGGCCCACAGACCACATAAACAGTGAGAGGTGACAATGTGCTAGCAGCCCTCCCTCTCCGTGCCTCCTCAGCCTCTGCCTTCACTCTGGCCTCTCCTGAGGAGCCCTTCAGCCAGCTGCGGCACTGTGGGAGCCCCTCTCTGGGCTGGCCTAGGCCGCAGCTGCCTTCCCCTGCTTGCTGGGAGGTGTGGAGGGAGAGGGCGGGGTGCGAACAGCGGGGCTTGGTGCAGCGCTGGTGAGCAGTGCAAGTTCCGGCAGGCACGGGAGTCGGCTAGGCAGGCCCGGCACATAGAGCAGCCAGCCCTCAGGCCCAGGGCAGTGAGGGGCTTAGCAGCGCAGGCCAGCAGCTGCGGAGGTTGCCATGGGGTCCCCCAGCAGTGCCGCCCCTGCGCTGCACTCAAATTCTCACTGGATTTAGCTGCCTCCCCTGGGGGCAGGGCTCGGGACCTGCAGCCCGCCATGTCTGAGCTACCACCTGTCGCGGGCTCCCAGAAGGCCAGAGCCTCCCGGATGGGCACTGCCTCCTGCTCAGTAGCACCCGGTCCCATTAACAGCCCAAGGGCTGAGGAGTACAGGAGTGGCTCCAGACTGCCGGGCAACTCTGCCTGCAGCCCCAGTGCAGGATCCACTAGGTGAAGCCAGATGGGCTTCTGAGCCCAATGAGGACCTGGAGAACTTTTAAATCTAGTTGGAGGATTGTATGTGCACCAGTCAGCACTCTGTATCTAGCTAATCTGGTGGGGACTTGGAGAACTTTTATGGCTAGCTAGAGGATGGTAAATATACCAATCAGCACTTTGTGTCTAGCTCAGGGTTTGTAAACACACCAATTGGTACTCTGTATCTAGCTAACTCTGTGTCTAGCTAACCTAGTGGGGACTTGGAGAACTTTTCCATCTAACACTGTATCTAGCTCAAGGATTGTAAATGCACCAATCAGCACCCTGGCAAAATGGCCCAATCAGCTCTCTGTAAAATGGACCAATCAGCAGGATGTGGGTGGGGTCACATAAGAGAATAAAAGCAGGCTGCTGAAGCCAGTCAGAGGCAAGGAGCTCCCTGTCCCCTTGCCTGCTGTGGGAGCTTTGTTCTTTGACTCTTTGCAATAAATCTTGCTGCTGCTTACTCTTTGGGTCCACACTACCTTTATGAGCTGTAACACTCATGGCGAAGGTCTGCAGCTTCACTCCTGAAGCCAGCGAGACCACAAACCCACTAGGAAGAACGAACAACTACAGAGGTGCTGCCTTTAAGAGCTGTAACACTCACTGCCAAAGTCTGCAGCTTCTTCCTTTCAGCGAGGCCATGAACCCACCAGAAGGAAGAAGCTCCAGACACATCTGAACATCTGAAGGAACAAACTCTGGACACACCATCTTTAAGAATTTTAACTCTCACAGCGAGGGAACGTGGCTTCATTCTTGAAGTCAGGGCGACCAAGAACCCACCAATTCCGGACACAAGAAGATGACCCAGGCCAAAGAAGCTAAGGCTGAAATTGAACAGTACCTCCTGCAGAGGGAGAAAGAGTTCAAGGCCAAGAAACCCCTGCACTGAAATCACAGGGCAGTTGCAGCACCAAAGTGGAGGAGATCTAGGAGAAGATGATCATCTTCCAGAAGTACTTCAGGCAAAACAGAGATGAAGATTTGGGTAACCTGTTGGCCTTTGAGATATCCAGACAAAAATCCATGAAATCTGCTCCATAAATGGGTAAGAGAAGAAAGATGTATCTCTTCCATATATTGTCATTTTAGATGTCCTCATGGAATATGATGCTTGAGCACAGCTTGAGTTATATTCTTATGAAAAGGCATTAAATTATTTCTGTATTTTATAGTAGTTCCCATCATTTTTTTTTAAGAGTATCAAATCTAGCCTCTGTACAGCCTTAGAACTTATTTAGAGATTTAATCTTTTTTTCTTTTTTCTAAGATAGAGTCTTGCTCTGTTGCCCAGGCTGGAGTGCAGTGACGCAATCTCAGCTCACTGTACCCTCCACCTCACAGGTTCAAGCAATTCTCCTGCCTCAGCCTCCTGAGTAGTTGGGATTACAGGCACACACCACAATGCCCAGCTAATGTTTGTTTGTTTGTTTGTTTGTTTGTTTTTAGTAGAGACAGGGTTTTACCATATTGGCCAGCTGGTCTCGAACTCCTAACCTCAAGTGATCCGCCCATCTCAACCTCTCAAAATGCTGAGATTACAAGTGTGAGCCACTGTGCCTGGTGAGATTTAGTCTTTTTACCTCTTGTTTCTTAGAAATTTAATGGGTATATGATGTCTGTTTTCCTATGCCTTTTGGCTCAGGCAACATATATAATGATGTTGACTTTCTTTTTTTGTGTGTTTGTTGTTTTTGTTTTTTTGTTTTGTTTTTGAGAAGGAGTCTTGCTCTGTGGCCCAGGCTGGAGTGCAGTGGTGCAATCTCGGCTCAATGCAAGCTCCGGCCTCCCGGGTTCACTCCATTCTCCTGCCTCAGCGTCCTGAGTAGTTGGGACTACAGACGCCCGCCATCAGCCCTAGCTAATTTTTTGTATTTTTTAGTGGAGACTGGGTTTCACTGCATTAGCCAGGATGGTCTCAATCTTCTGACCTGGTGATCCACCCGCCTTGGCCTCCCATAGTGCTGGGATTACAGGCATCAGCCACCACACCTGGCCTGACTTTCTCGTTCTTTCTTAGATTTAATTATTTGAAGAAAGAAAGATACTATTATTTTTCTCTCGAATGCTTTCTTGAAGGTCAAGAACTTTATCTGTGTAAAACTAGTAAATTGGTTTTTGTAACCTGTGTGAAGGAGCAGCCAGCCTTAAAGGAGTCCATTCCTACTAATGGCTACAACAATGAATACTAATATGATTGGGCTGCTTTTAATTTCTCTTAATCAAAATTATTAGATGATAGAATTCAAGAACTTGTTACATGTTATATTGTACTCATCATCATTCAAAAGTCAAGACTCTCTCATGCAAAAAAAAAAAAAAAAAAAAAAAAGACAGATGGGATCTCAGAGTCTCACTCTGTCACCCAGGCTGGAGTGCAGTGGCAGGATCATAGCTCACTGCAGCCTCCATCTCCTGGGCACAAGCAATCTTTCTTTCTCAGCCTCCTGAGTCACAAGGATTGCAGGCAAAGGTACTATATCTAATTTATAAGTATTTTAAAAAGTATTTTGTGTTATGTAATATTTATCTTGACTTTGTGAATCAAGGTTTTAAGTGTACCTATAAGATAATTTTGGTCAATATGTTAAGTAAACATTCAAAACTTATTCAAAAAATGCTAGCTTTCAAAGTAGTAAATTTTATAGGGGAATAGTGTCTTTCTTCAAATGAGTTTTGAACATTTTTTTTTGTGTTTCCATAAATGGCTTTAGCATTTAGAAACATTAGAGACCTTTTGGGGGCGGAGCAAGATGGCCGAATAGGAACAGCTCCAGTCTCCAACTCCCAGCGCCAGCGACACAGAAGACCGGTGATTTCTGCATTTTCAACTGAGGTACTGGGGTCATCTCACTAGGGAGTGCCGGACAATCGGTGCTGGTCAGCTGCTGCAGCCTGACCAGCGAGAGCTGAAGCAGGGCGAGGCATCACCTCACCTGGAAGCGCAAGGGGGAAGGGGATCCGTTTTCCTAGTCAGGGGAACTGAGACACACAACACCTGGAAAATCGGGTAACTCCCACCCCAATACTGCGCTGTAAGCATACAGGCACACCAGGAGAACATATCCCACACCTGGCCGGGAGGGTCCCACGCCCACGAAGCCTCCCTCACTGCTAACACAGCAGTCTGCCGCGATCTATCCGCAAGGGAGCAGCGAGGCTGGGGGAGGGGCGCCCGCCATTGCTGAGGCTTAAGTAGGTAAACAAAGCCGCTGGGAAGCTCGAACTGGGTGGAGCTCACAGCAGCTCAAGGAAGCCTGCCTGTCTCTGTAGTCTCCACCTCTGGGGACAGCGCACAGCTGAAGACCAACAGGGGAATTAGCAGGAGCCGGTGCAGACGCGAACGACTCTGTCTGACAGCTTTGGGGAGAGCCGTGGATCTCCCAACGTGGAGGTTGAGATCTGAGAACGGACAGACTGCCTGCTCAGGTGTGTCCCTGACCCCTGAGTAGCCTAGCTGGGAGAAATCCCCCACTAGGGGCAGTCTGACACCCCACACCTCACAGGGTGGAGTACACCCCTGAGAGGAAACTTCCAAAGGAAGAATCAGACAGGTACACTCGCTGTTCAGCAATATTCTATCTTCGGCAACCTCTGCTGCTGATACCCAGGCAAACAGGGTCTGGAGTGGACCTCAAGCAATCTCCAACAGACCAACAGACAGTCCTTCTGACTGTCAGAAGGAAAACTATCAAACAGGAAGGACACCTATACCAAAACCCCATCAGTACGTCACCATCATCAAAGACCAGAGACAGATAAAACCACAAAGATGGGGAAGAAGCAGGGCAGAAAAGCTGGAAATTCAAAAAATAAGAGCGCATCTCCCCCTGCAAAGGAGCGCAGCCCATCGCCAGCAACGGATCAAAGCTGGTCAGAGAATGACTTGGACGAGAGGAGAGAAGAAGGCTGCAGTCCATCAAACTTATCAGAGCTAAAGGAGGAATTACGTACCCAGCGCAAAGAAACTAAAAATCTTGAAAAAAGAGTGGAAGAATTGACAGCTAGACTAATTAATGCAGAGAAGGTCATAAACAAAATGACAGAGATGAAAACCATGACACGAGAAATACGTGACAAATGCACAAGCTTCAGTAACCGACTCGATCAACTGGAAGAAAGAGTATCAGCGATTGAGGATCAAATGAATGAAATGAAGCGAGAAGAGAAACCAAAAGAAAAAAGAAGAAAAAGAAATGAGCAAAGCCTGCAAGAAGTATGGGATTATGTAGAAAGACCAAATCTACGTCTGATTGGGGTGCCTGAAAGTGAGGGGGAAAATGGAACCAAGTTGGAAAACACTCTTCAGGATATCATCCAGGAGAACTTCCCCAACCTAGTAGGGCAGGCCAACATTCAAATTCAGGAAATACAGAGAATGCCACAAAGATACTCCTCCGGAAGAGCAACTCCAAGACACATAATTGCCAGATTCACCAAAGTTGAAATGAAGGAAAAAATCTTAAGGGCAGCCAGAGAGAAAGGTCGGGTTACCCACAAAGGGAAGCCCATCAGACTAACAGCAGATCTCTCGGCAGAAACTCTACAAGCCAGAAGAGAGTGGGGGCCAATATTCAACGTTCTTAAAGAAAAGAATTTTAAACCCAGAATTTCATATCCAGCCAAACTAAGTTTCATCAGTGAAGGAGAAATAAAATCCTTTACAGATAAGCAAATGCTTAGAGATTTTGTCACCACCAGGCCTGCCTTACAAGAGACCCTGAAGGAAGCCCTAAACATGGAAAGGAACAACCGGTACCAGCCATTGCAAAAACATGCCAAAATGTAAAGACCATCGAGGCTAGGAAGAAACTGCATCAACTAACGAGCAAAATAATCAGTTAATATCATAATGGCAGGATCAAGTTCACACATAACAATATTAACCTTAAATGTTAATGGACTAAATGCTCCAATTAAAAGACACAGAGTGGCAAACTGGATAAAGAGTCAAGACCCATCAGTCTGCTGTATTCAGGAGACCCATCTCCCATGCAGAGACATACATAGGCTCAAAAGAAAGGGATGGAGGAAGATCTACCAAGCAAATGGAGAACAAAAAAAAGCAGGGGTTGCAATCCTTGTCTCTGATAAAACAGACTTTAAACCATCAAAGATCAAAAGAGACAAAGAAGGCCATTACATAATGGTAAAGGGATCAATTCAACAGGAAGAGCTAACTCTCCTAAATATATATGCACCCAATCCAGGAGCACCCAGATTCATAAAGCAAGTCCTTAGAGACTTACAAAGAGACTTAGACTCCCATACAATAATAATGGGAGACTTCAACACTCCGCTGTCAACATTAGACAGATCAACGAGACAGAAAGTTAACAAGGATATCCAGGAATTGAACTCATCTCTGCACCAAGCGGACCTAATAGACATCTACAGAACTCTCCACCCCAAATCAACAGAATATACATTCTTCTCAGCACCACATCGCACTTATTCCAAAATTGACCACATAATTGGAAGTAAAGCACTCCTCAGCAAATGTAAAAGAACAGAAATTATAACAAACTGTCTCTCAGACCACAGTGCAATCAAACTAGAACTCAGGACTAAGAAACTCAATCAAAACCGCTCAACTACATGGAAACTGAACAACCTGCTCCTGAATGACTACTGGGTACATAACGAAATGAAAGCGGAAATAAAGATGTTCTTTGAAACCAATGAGAACAAAGATACAACATACCAGAATCTCTGGGACACATTTAAAGCAGTGTGTAGAGGGAAATTTATAGCACTAAATGCCCACAAGAGAAAGCAGGAAAGATCTAAAATTGACACTCTAACATCACAATTAAAAGAACTAGAGAGGCAAGAGCAAACACATTCAAAAGCTAGCAGAAGGCAAGAAATAACTAAGATCAGAGCCGAACTGAAGGAGATAGAGACACAAAAAACCCTCCAAAAAATCAATGAATCCAGGAGTTGGTTTTTTGAAAAGATCAACAAAATTGACAGACCGCTAGCAAGGCTAATAAAGAAGAAAAGAGAGAGGAATCAAATAGATGCAATAAAAAATGATAAAGGGGATATCACCACTGACCCCACAGAAATACAAACTACCATCAGAGAATACTATAAACGCCTCTACGCAAATCAACTAGAAAATCTAGAAGAAATGGATAATTTCCTGGACACTTACACACTCCCAAGGCTAAACCAGGAAGAAGTTGAATCCCTGAATAGACCAATAGCAGGCTCTGAAATTGAGGCAACAATTAATAGCCTACCCACCAAAAAAAGTCCAGGACCAGATGGATTCACAGCTGAATTCTACCAGAGGTACAAGGAGGAGCTGGTACCATTCCTTCTGAAACTATTCCAATCAATAGAAAAAGAGGGAATCCTCCCTAACTCATTTTATGAGGCCAACATCATCCTGATACCAAAGCCTGGCAGAGATACAACAAAAAAAGAGAATTTTAGACCAATATCCCTGATGAACATTGATGCAAAAATCCTCAATAAAATACTGGCAAATCGGATTCAGCAGCACATCAAAAAGCTTATCCACCATGATCAAGTGGGCTTCATCCCTGGGATGCAAGGCTGGTTCAACATTCGCAAATCAATAAACGTAATCCAGCATATAAACAGAACCAAAGACAAGAACCACATGATTGTCTCAATAGATGCAGAAAAGGCTTTTGACAAAATTCAACAGCCCTTCATGCTAAAAACGCTCAATAAATTCGGTATTGATGGAATGTACCTCAAAATAATAAGAGCTATTTATGACAAACCCACAGCTAATATCATACTGAATGGGCAAAAACTGGAAAAATTCCCTTTGAAAACTGGCACAAGACAGGGATGCCCTCTCTCACCACTCCTATTCAACATAGTGTTGGAAGTTCTGGCTAGGGCAATCAGGCAAGAGAAAGAAATCAAGGGTATCCAGTTAGGAAAAGAAGAAGTCAAATTGTCCCTGTTTGCAGATGACATGATTGTATATTTAGAAAACCCCATCGTCTCAGCCCAAAATCTCCTTAAGCTGATAAGCAACTTCAGCAAAGTCTCAGGATACAAAATTAATGTGCAAAAATCACAAGCATTCTTATACACCAGTAACAGACAAGCAGAGAGCCAAATCAGGAATGAACTTCCATTCACAATTGCTTCAAAGAGAATAAAATACCTAGGAATCCAGCTTACAAGGGATGTAAAGGACCTCTTCAAGGAGAACTACAAACCACTGCTCAGTGAAATAAAAGAGGACACAAACAAATGGAAGAACATACCATGCTCATGGATAGGAAGAATCAATATCGTGAAAATGGCCATACTCCCCAAGGTTATTTATAGATTCAATGCCATCCCCATCAAGCTACCAATGAGTTTCTTCACAGAATTGGAAAAAACTGCTTTAAAGTTCATATAGAACCAAAAAAGAGCCCGCATTGCCAAGACAATCCTAAGTCAAAAGGACAAAGCTGGAGGCGTCACGCTACCTGACTTCAAACTATACTACAAGGCTACAGTAACCAAAACAGCATGGTACTGGTACCAAAACAGAGATATAGACCAATGGAACAGAACAGAGTCCTCAGAAATAATACCGCACATCTACAGCCATCTGATCTTTGACAAACCTGAGAGAAACAAGAAATGGGGAAAGGATTCCCTATTTAATAAATGGTGCTGGGAAAATTGGCTAGCCCTAAGTAGAAAGCTGAAACTGGATCCTTTCCTTACCCCTTATACGAAGATTAATTCAAGATGGATTAGAGACTTAAATGTTAGACCTAATACCATAAAAACCCTAGAAGAAAATCTAGGTAGTACCATTCAGGACATAGGCATGGGCAAGGACTTCATGTCTAAAACACCAAAAGCAACGGCAGCAAAAGCAAAAATTGACAAATGGGATCTAATTAAACTAAAGAGCTTTTGCACAGCAAAAGAAACTACCATCAGAGTGAACAGGCAACCTACAGAATGGGAGAAAATTGTTGCAACCTACTCATCTGACAAAGGGCTAATATCCAGAATCTACAAAGAACTCAAACAAATATACAAGAAAAAAACAACCCCATCAAAAAGTGGGCAAAGTATATGAACAGACATTTCTCAAAAGAAGATATTCATACAGCCAACAGACACATGAAAAAATGCTCATCATCACTTGCCATCAGAGAAATGCAAATCAAAACCACAATGAGATACCATCTCACACCAGTTAGAATGGCAATCATTAAGAAGTCAGGAAACAACAGGTGTTGGAGAGGATGTGGAGAAATAGGAACACTTTTACACTGTTGGTGGGATTGTAAACTAGTTCAACCATTATGGAAAACAGTATGGCAATTCCTCAAGGATCTAGAACTAGATGTACCATATGACCCAGCCATCCCACTACTGGGTATATACCCAAAGGATTATAAATTAGTCTACTACAAAGACACATGTACACGTATGTTTATTGCGGCACTATTCACAATAGCAAAGACTTGGAATCAACCCAAATGTCCATCTGTGACAGACTGGATTAAGAAAATGTGGCACATATATACCATGGAATACTATGCAGCCATAAAAAAGGATGAGTTTGCGTCCTTTGTAGGGACATGGATGCAGCTGGGAACCATCATTCTTAGCAAACTATCACAAGAACAGAAAACCAAACACCGCATGTTCTCACTCATAGGTGGGAACTGAACAATGAGATCACTTGGACTCGGGAAGGGGAACATCACGCACTGGGGCCTATCATGGGGAGGGGGGAGGGGGGAGGAGGGAGGGATTGCATTGGGGAGTTATACATGATATAAATGATGAATTGATGGGTGCTGACGAGTTGATGGGTGCAGCACACCAACATGGCATAAGTATACATATGTAACAAACCTGCACGTTATGCACATGTACCCTAGAACTTAAAGTATAATAAAAAAAAAAAGAAACATTAGAATATTAATTTATAAAGTTCATTTAATTCAAGATTATATTTTATGTTATAACATTGTATTATATGTGACAGACACATCACAAATTAGTTTATACAAAAAAGGGCAAGGATATTGACATATGTAATATAAATTTCCAGGAGAACCAACTTCAAGCTCATCTGAATTCAAAGTAGCAAGAGTGTCATGAAATTTGTATTTTCAATTTTTACTGATATTTCTTTACATTGCTTTTTTCTCTGTTTACTTCTTTCTCAACTGCACTTTTCTAGAGTTATGACAAAGATGTCTACTACTGCTTACTTCTCACTACCTTTATAACCAAGGTAAAAAGTGAATACTTCTTCTTCCTCAACAATTCTGACAAAATTTCTGGAATCAATTTAGATTGTCCTGGTTTCACAATCACTATGGAATAATAATATAACTGTGGAGATATCATTCTTATTGACCAGTTATAGATCAACTTCAACATCAAGCAGTTTGTGGGGAGGCTCAATCCCATGCACTTCTTTTTCACACAGTTTCTAATTGGATTTAGTCAAACAAGCTAGCAACCCAAGACAGGAAGGTAAGAAGCATGAGGTCAAGCTAAGTTTTCCCCTCTATTCTACTCCTGCTGGATCACTAAGGGTGTTTTGTTAAAGTTCACAGCTGGTGTCAAGTGGTAGTCTTAATTCAGAATTTCAATGGGATATGCTAACTGCTCCCGGCCATGTTCCTTGTAAATGTCCCTAAATCCTGCCTACATGTTTGTAAAAATTCCCTTATTAAACTTTTTTATAAATTACCAAATTTGAATATACTATCACTTTGCTCTGAGGACCCTAAGATGTAAAACGGAATCTCTGTATTTCTGAATTATTAAACTATAAATTCCCCTTTTGGTTATAAGTTGGGGACTGTCTCTGGTAATTCAATATCTTGTAAATAAACAGTACTCCCTAATATGTAAATAATTGCTATATTAATGAAATTTTGGAAAGAAGAGAATATGGCCAACAAAAGAATAGGTAAGCAATCAGATGGCTAATATTTACAGATTATCATGATGTGAAAAGCACTGACCTCGATCAGCAGAAATTTTGATGAAAAAGACAAACCGTGAAATATCCCTCATGGTTAGGAATTTTGGATTTACTATGCTCAAATTGAGCAGATTGCTCAGTTTTAAGCAAGACACTGATAGGATTTATAACGTAGAAATGCCACTCTGTCTACAGAATGCCACCGTGTTTAAAGAATGAGTGTCTGAATGAATTTCTAAAGGCACAAGTGAAGCGGCAGTTCACAGAAGACTGTCCTACAGGGTGCAGTATGTACAGTGAGTCAGAAACCTCTACTTGGTGTTGTGTGCACAATGGAAAGTACATAAGAGTCCAAAGACCAACGAATGGAAGAGTGGCATCACTTTCCATCATTCTCAGTGACTAATGGGGGATGATGTACTCTCTATCCCTAAAATTCTGGGGACTTCAGGATTACAGGTTCTGATCACAAACGAAACATGCATTTTCCAGGAAACACAAGAAAGATTCCTTAAACTAGAAATCTACGATTACTACTTAAGCAATTTAGACTCCTTTAATTAGAGAAGCAGCGTGCAAGGAATTACCATTGTTTTAAGAATAATTGACCCAGATAAACAAGAAAAGTTAGAATGTCTGTTACATAATAGGGTCTGAGAAGACTATATCTAGAACACAGATTGTCCACTTGAGTACCTCACGGTAATCCCTTGTCCAAATGAGACACAGTGGTAGGTATAACAATCTAGAGAAAATAAAGAGTATGATGAACAGCTTCTCAGAATTTTCCAGAATGAGGATTTGAGCCACATCACCAAAATATTTATTTAAATTAGCAGAAAATTCTCAATGGTAATAGAAATTAAGAATGAAAAGTGGATGAAAATAATGAGTACAAACTATGGCCCCCAAATCAACCACAGTGAGAAGGCTGTAGTTCAGCCCACTCATCTCTACGTATCTCCTCAGAAGAAATGTCAAGAAAGTCTGAAGGAGCTTACACCCAAATATTTTTAGAAAAGTGAATTAATTCAATGCAACAGGTGAATAGTAGCATTAGAGGAGGTCCACATTTTTATATTCTTTAAGAAATAATCTGTGCTGTTCCAAGAATAAAATTCCAGTTGGCAGTCTCCAGCTAGAAATGGATTCAAAATCCACATCCATATTCTAGCCAAGGACATTGTCAATCCAGGCAACCCTGTACCATTTCTATCCTATGCCTTCTCTAATAAGCTATCTTTTCTCTAGAGCTCCATGTTGAATTGACCAACATTGTCAGATCGACATCATCATAAGAGGCTCTCCTGGCCCATTCCAATTTCTGCCTTTAATTTCACAACTCTTTCATTGTCTGAAGACCTTTCTGCTTAGTCTAGCTTTCTCCCACTTTTATCTTTCACAGGAAGCATCTGCCAAAGAGCTTTTACACTCCTTTGCATTCATGCCTGTGCTTCACAGACTCAACTGACACAGAAAATGCTTTAAAAAGATAAATCATAATTCAGAAAACACAGCAGATAGTTGTTGAGGGAAAGTTCATGAGTTAAAAAAAAGAAACAACAGAGCCCAGTGTTTATTTAGGTAGAAGCAGGGACAATGGTGTAACAGGAGAGCAATGTCAGTTGCAGAGACAATTGTAATATTAAACAAACTATGATAAAGAAATTAGATGAAATGACTTTTTAAAATTATGTCATCTGTAATATTTAACTAAAATATAAAATAGAAAATGCACTTTAAGACTATGAGCAATATGTATGTAAATGAACATGACTGAAGAAAAAATATGCCGATTTTATTATGTCTGGAAGTTAATTACATGAATTAATGTTTCCCAGGATTTATATAATATGTTATTCTTCTCTAATTACTCTCCAGAGATCTCTCTATGAGCTATTTTAAGAATGAATAGTTGTAAGTCTAACAAAGGAGTTTAAGTAGTTCAGTAAAATTAAAATTACATTCTCCATAGTGCAACTGATATATAAAACAGATGATTTCACAGAATGAAAAGAGGTGTATAATCACTAGTGTTTTTAATGATAGAATAAGTTGCTTATTTTTAATTTTCAGGTAATATAATTTGCAAATATGAAATATGTTTTGAGTCTGTAAAATAAGTGTAAAAGTTTCTAATGTCTTTGTTGCTAAATGTCCAACACTTTTCCTCTTTTTCAAATTATAAATAATTTCGTTTTGGGCATATATAGAATAATTTTTGATGAAGAAGCCAGCATGTAAATATCTTTCATCTGTAATGACTAATGCATGCCCATATAAATTATATTCCTTCATGCAGTATAAAAGGGCTTCTAATAATGAGTGAAATCAATGTTAATGAAAATACATATACTTTTAAAATTTTCTTATCAAATAGAACCTGTGATGTCCATTCAAGAAATTAGAAGTAACTTTTTTCTTCCCATTTCACATCCAATAAATGCAAATCCTGTGGAAACCACAATTTTCTCATGCATTAAATGTTTCTTCTCTGTCTTTTCTTTTCTTCTTCTTTTTTAATACAATAAAAAGTAACCTCGTGTGGACTGGGGCACACCCAAGATGGCCGAATAGGAACAGCTCCAGCCTCCAGCTCCCAGCATGAGTGACACAGAAGACGGATTATTTCTGCATTTTCAACTGAGGTACCAGGCTCATCTAGCTGGGGCGTGTGTCAGACAGTTGGTGCTGGTCCACAGGTGCAGCCTGACCAGTGAGAGCTGAAGCAGGGTGAGGCACAGCTTCACCTGGGAAGCACAAGGGGGAAGGGAATTCCTTTTCCTAGCCAAAGGAAATTGAGACACACAACAACTGGAAAATCTGGTAATCTGCTAATTACTGCTAATACTGCTCTTTACCAAGGGTCTTAGCAAATGGCACACCAGGAGATTATATCCCACACCTGGCACAGAGGGTCCCAGGTGCACAGAGCCTCCCTCATTGCTAGCCTAGCAGTCTGAGATCTAACTACAAGGCGGCAGCGAGGCTGGGGGAGGGGTGTCCACCATTGCTGAGTCTTAAGTAGGTGAACAAAGCCTCCAGGAAACTCGAGTTGGGTGAAGCCCACCACAGCTCAAGGAGGCCTGCCTGCCTCTATAGACGACTCCTCTGGGGACAGGGGATAGCTAAACAAAAAGCAGCAGAAACCTTGGCTGAGGTAAATACCCCTGTCTGACAGCTTTGAAGAGAGCAGTGAATCTCCCAGCAGGGAGGATGAGATCTGAGAATCGACAGACTGCCTGCTCAAGTGGGTCCCTGACGCCTGAGTAGCCTAACTGGGAGACATCCCCCGCTAGGTGCAGACCGACATCTAACACGGTGGGGTACACCCCTGAGACGAAGCTTCCAGAGCGAGAATCAGACAGCAACACTCGCTGTTCAACAATATTCTATCTTCTGCAGCCTCCACTGCTGATACCCAGGCAAACAGGGCTCTAGAGTGGACATCAAGCAAACTCCAACAGACCTACAGCTGAGAGTCCTGATTGTTAGAAGAAAAACTAACTAACAGAAAGGACACCCACACCAAAACCCCATCAGTACGTTACCATCATCAAAGAACAAACGCAGATAAAATCACAAAGATGGGGAAGAAGCAGTGCAGAAAAGCTGGAAATTCAAAAAATCAGAGCACATCTCCCCCTCCAAAGGAATGCAGCTCATTGCCAGCAACAGAACAGAACTGGATGGAGAATGACTGACAAGTTGAGAGAAGAAGGCTTCAGTTGATCAAACCTCTCAGAGCTAAAGCAGGAACTACGTAACCAGTGCAAAGAAAGTAAAAACTTTGAAAAAATAATGGATGAATGGATAACTAGAATAATCAATGCAGAGAAGACCTTAAAAGAACTGATGGAGAGAGATGAAAACCATACCACAAGAACTATGTGATAAATGCACAAGCTTCAGTAATTGACTTGATCAACTGGAAGAAAGAGTGTCAGTGACTGAAGATCAAATGAATGAAATGAAGCAAGAAGAGAAGTGTAGATAAAAAAGAGTAAAAAGAAATGAACAAAGCCTCCAAGAAATATGGGATTATTTGAAAAGACCAAATCTATGTCTGATTGGTGTGCCTGAAAGTAACGGGGAAAATGGAATCAAGTTGGAAAACACTCTGCAAGATATAATCCAGGAGAACTTCCCCAACCTGGTAAGGCAGGCCAACATTCAAATTCAGGAAATACAGAGAACGCCACAGAGATATTCCTTGAGAAGAGCAACTCCAAGACACATAATTGTCAGATTCACCAAAGTTGAAATGAAGGAAAAATGTTAAGGGCAGCCAGAGAGAAAGGTCGGGTTACCCACAAAAGGAAACCCATCAGATTAACAGCAGATCTCTCGGCAGAAACTCTCCCAGCCAGAAGAGAGTGGGGGCCAATACTCAACATTCATAAAGAAAAGAATTTTCAAACCAGAATTTCATATCCAGCCAAACTAAGTTTCATAAATGAAGGAGAAATAAAATCCTTTACAGAAAAGCAAATTCTTAGAGATTTTGTCACCATGAGGCCTACCCTACAAGAGATCCTGAAGGAAGCACTAAACATGGAAAGAAACAACAGTTACCAGCCATTGCAAAAACGTCAAAATGTAAAGTCCAGCAATTCTAGGAAGAAACTGCATCAACTAGTGTGCAAAATAACGAGCTAACATCATAATGACAGGATCAAGTTCGCACATAACCATATTAACAAAATGTAAATGGACTAAATGGTCCAATTAAAATACACAGACTGGTAAATTGGATAAAGAGTCAAGACCCATCAGTTTACTGTATTCAGGAGACCCATCTCACATGTAGAGATACACATAGGCTCAAAATAAAGGGATGGAGGAGGATCTACCAAGAAAATGGAAAACAAAAAAAAAGCAGGGGTTGGAATCCTAGTCTCTGATAAAACAGACTTTAAACCATCAAAGATCAAAAGAGACAAAGAAGGCCAGTACATAATGGTAAAGGAATCAATTCATCAGGAAGAGTTAACTATGCTAAATATATATGCACCCAATACAGGAGCACCCAGATTCATAAAGCAAGTCCTTAGAGACTTACAAAGAGACTTAGACTCCCATACAATAATAATGGGAGACTTTAATACCCCACTGTCAACATTAGACAGATCAATGAGACAGAAAGTTAATAAGGATATCCAGTAATTAAACTCAACTCTGCACCAAGTGGACCTAATAGACATCTACAGAACTCTCCACCCCAAATCAACAGAATATACATTCTTCTCAGCACATCACACTTATTCCAAAATTGACCACATATTTGGAAGTAAAGCACTCCTTAGCAAATGTAAAAGAACAGAAATTATAACAAACTGTCTCTCAGACCACAGTGCAATCAAACTAGAACTCAGGACTAAGAGACTCAATCAAAACCGCTCAACTACATGGAAACTGAACAACCTGCTCTGGAATAACTACTAGGTACAAAACGAACTGAAGGAAGATATAAAGATGTTCTTTGAAACCAATGAGTACAAAGATACAACATACCAGAATCTCCCGGACACATTTAAAGCAGTGTGTACAGGGAAATTTAAGGCACTAAATGCCCACAAGAGAAAGCAGGAAAGACCTAAAATTCACACCTAACATCACAATTAAAAGAACTAGAGAAGTAGAGCAAACACATTCAAAAGCTAGCAGAAGGCAAGAAATAACTAAGATCAGAGCAGAACTGAAGGAGATAGAGACACAAAAAAACCTCGAAAAAATCAATGAATCCAGGAACTGGTTTTTTGAAAAGATCAGCAAAGTAGATAGACCACTAGCAAGACTAACATGGCACAAGTATACATATGTAACAAACCTGCACGTTATGCACATGTACCCTAGAACTTAAAGTATAATAATAATAAAAAAAAGAAGAAAAGAGAGAAGAATCAAATAGACGCAATAAAAAATGATAAAGGGGTTATCGTCACCAACCCCACAGAAATACAAACTGCCATCAGAGAATACTATAAACACCTCTACAAAAATAAACTAGAAAACCTAGAAGAAATGGATAATTTCCTGGACACTTACACTCTCCCAAGACTAAACCAGGAAGAAGTTGAATCTTTGAATAGATCAATAGCAGGCTCTGAAATTGAGGCAATAATTAATAGCCTGCCAACCAAAAAAAGTCCAGGACCAGATGGATTCACAGCTGAATTCTACCAGAGATATAAGGAGGAGATTTTATCATTCCTTCTGAAACTATTCCAATCAATAGAAAAAGAGAGAATCCTCCCTAACTCATTTTACGAGGCCAACATCATCCTGATACCAAAGCCTGACAGAGATACAACAAAAAAAGAGAATTTTAGACCAATATCCTGATGAACATCAATGCAAAAATCCTCAATAAAATACTGGCAAACCGAATCTAGCAGCACGTCAAATAGCTTATCCACCACAATCAAGTGGGCTTCATCCCTGGGATGCAAGGCTGGTTCAGCATACGCAAATCAATAAATGTAATCCAGCATATAAACAGAACCAAAGACAAAAACCACATGATTATCTCAATAGATGCAGAAAAGGCCTGTTGACAAAATTCAACAGTCCTTCATGCTAAAAACTCAATAAATTCGGTATTGATGGAACGTATCTCAAAATAATAAGAGCTATTTATGACAAACCCACAGCCAATATTATACTGAGTGGGCAAAACCTGGAAGCATTCCCTTTGAAAACTGGCAGAAGACAGGGATGCCCTCTCTCACCACTCCTATTCAACATAGTGTTGGAAGTTCTTGGTGAGGCAATCAGGCAAGAGAAAGAAATAAAGCGTATTCAATTAGAAAAGCAGGAATTCAAATTGCTCCTGTTTGCAGATGACATGATTGTATACTTAGAAAACCCCATCGTGTCAGCCCAAAATCTCCTTAAGCTGATTAGTAACTTCAGCAAAGTCTCAGGATACAAAATCAATGTTCAAGAATCACAAGCATTCTTATACACCAGTAAAAGACAGAGAGCCAAATCATGGATGAACTCTCATTCACAATAGCTTCAAAGAGAATAAAATACCTAGGAATCCAACTTACAAGGGATGTCAAGGACCTCTTCAAGGTTAACTACAAACCACTGCTCAGTGAAATAAAAGAGGACACAAACAAATGGAAGAACATACCATGATCATGGATAGGAACAATCAATATTGTGAAAATGGCCATACTGCCCAAGGTTATTTATAGATTCAATGCCATCCCCATTAAGCTACCAATGACTTTCTTCACAGAATTGGAAAAAACTGCTTTAAAGTTCATATGGAACCAAAAAAGAGCCCGCATTGCCAAGAAAATCCTAAGACAAAAGAACAAAGCTGGAGGCGTCACGCTACCTGACTTCAAACTGTACTACAAGGCTACAGTAACCAACACAGCATGGTACTGGTACCAAAACAGAGATATAGACCAATGGAACAGAACAGAGTCCTCAGAAATAATACCACACTTCTACAGCCATCTCATCTTTGACAAACCTGAGAAAAAGAAGAAATGCAGAAGGGATTTCCTATTTAATAAATGGTGCTGGGAAAATTGGCTAGCCATAAGTAGAAAGCTGAAACTGGATCCTTTCCTTACTCTTTATACAAAAGTTAATTCAAAATGGAATAGAGACTTAAATGTTAGACCTAATGCCATAAAAAACCTAGAAGAAAACCTAGGTAGTACCACTCAGGACATAGGCATGGGCAAGGACTTCATGTCTAAAACACCAAAAGCAACAGCAGCAAAAGCCAAAATTGACAAATGGGATCGAATTAAACTAAAGAGCTTCTGCACAGCAAAAGAAACTACCATCAGAGTGAACAGGCAACCTACAGAATGGGAGAAAATTTTTGCAATCTACTCATCTGACAAAGGGCTAATATCCAGAACCTATAAAGAACTCAATCAAATTTACAAGAAAAAAACAACCCCATCAAAAAGTGGGCAAAGGATATGAACAGACACTTCTCAAAAGAAGACATTCAAACAGCCAACAGACACATGAAAAACTGCTCATCATCACTCGCCATCAGAGAAATGCAAATCACAACCACAATGAGATACCATCTCACACCAGTCAGAATGGCAATCATTAAAAAATCAGGATACCACAGGTGCTGGAGAGGATGTGAAGAAATAGGAACACTTTTACACTGTCGGTGGAACTGTAAACTAGTTCAACTATTTTGAAAAACAGTGTGGCTATTCCTCAAAGATCTTGAACTAGAAATACCATTTGACCCAGGCATCCTATTACTGGGGATATACCCAAAGGATTATAAATCATGCTGCTATAAAGACACATGCACACGTATGTTTATTGAAGCACTATTCACAATAGCAAAGACTTGGAATCAACCCAAATGTCCATCAGTGACAGACTGGATTAAGAAAATGTGGCATATATACACCATGGAATACTATGCAGCCATAAAAAAGGATAAGTTCGTGTCCTTTGTAGGGACATGGATGCAGCTGGAAACCATCATTCTCAGCAAACTATCGCAAGAACGGAAAACCAAATACCATATGTTCTCACTCATAGGTGGGAATTGAACAATGAGATCACTTGGACACAGGAAGGGAATCATCACACACTGGGTCCTATTGTGGGGAAGGAGGGGGAGGGATAGCATTAGGAGATATACCTAATGTAAATGATGAGTTAATGGGTGCAGCACACCAACATGGTATACATATGTAACAAAACTGCACATTGTGCACATGTACCCTAGAACTTAAAGTATAATAATAATAATAATAAAGGTGAACCTAATCATTGCCTTAGATCAGGTTCACTTTAATCAGCATTAAGAAAATAAAAACAATATCCCCTTGCCTCCTTTCCAGCTCTCTTCAAAACTCTCCTCCTCAGTGTTTAAGATTCAAGTAACATTTTTTTTTTTCAATTTTCACATCTACACAACTTTCATTACACAAAAGCATTTTTAAGAACTTTTACAATGCAAATCTTCATGGTGGCAAAACACGCACCTGCCTGCAGCCCATTCTCCAGTTTTAACAAGGGATGGTCCAGGAGGAGAAAAAGAGGACTTAATCAAATCATCTTATATACATACCACTAACAGACATCCTGATAAACACATTTATGGTATTACTAACTGGAAGTCTTCTATAGAATGATTTTACCATGATGTACGTGGTCTGTCTAGGATTCCTTATGGGAAGCATACCTAAAGTTGATGGATTTGTTGTGTGTGGTTATATGGAAATATTACTTAAGCTATGAACATATTAGCATAAAATGTGGAGAGATTTGATTACTTAGATTCCTTGTGTACATTTGATGCTCATCATGTATCACTTACAGACCTCAGATGTAAAATCTGAGCCAGATACATACTAGTGTGGCAAGAAAAAATAGGGAAAGTAGCAGAAGGTGCCCTGTGTCCTAAAAATTTGAAATAAAACTGGATACTTGGTAAGAATTCTGATTCCTGTATCTCTGGTTTAATAATATGGCTCTTTGTGTTATCTCAGGTGTGAAAATATTAAAATATTATGATTGTACCCCTTCAGCCCTGGTCTCTAGCTTAAACACTTCTATGTGTTTGGCAGGTGATTTTCCTGGCTTAGTTCCAAGATTTAACAAGTGAGTCAATGTTTTATTCCACATGTTTTTACAATTAAAACGCCTATAAGTAAACCTAATTATTAATTATTTAACTGGATCAATATTTGTTAAGATAAATCCAGATGAAAATTTGAATATTATGGAAACACAGATATGGCCTTAGCCATGAAACCATATGTTTTGAGTGACTTCATACTTTCTTTTCTGTATCAGTGAGTGATAAAAAATAATAACATTTAAAAAGTCCTGGGATTCTGATAATGTAGTTGGTAAAATGGAAATAAAGATGGTACAGCAAGAAAAGTCTCCTGCCTCAAACTTCGCCACCATCTCAGAAGTGGAAGACAGTATAATGTTGTGGAAACTCTGGAAATATAATAGGAAAAGTTTCCCTACTTTATAATATACAGTGTATATATAAAAAGTATATATATATGTGTGTGTCTATATATAGCATATATATGTGTATGAATATATATATATAGTGTGTGTATATATATATGAAAATACAGCATATATGCATTTTTGTCCACAGTTTCTGGCTCAAAACTCCCATAGCCCTTGTTATAGTCATTTGTTATAATAATGAGTTTGTTAGGCCTCAGGAGAAGGTCTCAGAAAGCAGTCTCTCTGACCTTTCTCTGCCCTCCTTTCACCTGCCTCAGAACAGGACTCTAATCTTACCTACCTTTCTAATTTTGGGTCTTACTACCATCCCCAGATATGGTTCTGCCTTGCCCTGAGGGAAGGAATGCTAACATTAGGAAGCTTCTATAAAAACCCAAAGGACTGGGTTCGGGGACCTTCTGAATATCTACCTGCTCAATGTGGAGGCTCTAGGATGATTGACCTAGGGATAGCATGAAAGATCCACATCCTTTCCCCCGTATCTCACTCTGTTTATTTCTACATCTCTATCCTTTACAATATCCTTCATAGTAAATGAGTAAATGGAAATAATCATTTCCTTGATTTCTGTTAGCTGCTCCAGCAAATTAAATGAACCCAAAGAGGTTCATGGGATTACCAACTTGAAGTCAGTCAGAATTTCCAGACTCTTTCCACCATTTGACACTGGTATCTGAAGGGGTGTGTATGTAGGTAAGGGGGGACAGTCTTAAGGACCGAGCCCTCAACCCAGGGGATCTAACAGTATCTCCCAGTAGACAGCATCAAAATTAAATTGGAGGACATCCAACTGGTATCTGCTGCTTAGGGTGTGGGAAAAATTCTCACACATTTGATCACAGAATTCTTCTGTGTTGATCATTCTTGTGGTGGTGGTGTGAGAGTAGAGGAAAAATAGCTTGAGAGTTTTTTTCTACACAAAGCCCAATCATGTAAATCCCTCTTGGCCAATTGACTTACCCATACTCTAATATAATAAATTATTAATTCTTAAGTGCCACCAAGAACATAATATTGGAGAACTGCAAATGTGACTTTAAATAGAAATCACTAACAATATTGACATATCAGTGGAATAAAGTAATGGCAGATGTTTTTCCAAGGGACAGACATGAGTGGTTCACCTAACCTTTAGGCACCATAGTGAATTCTTTCTTACTCTCCTAGGGAAAGGGATAGAGAAAACTGTCCATGGTTTCTGTCGTGAAATGAAAAGGTGCAGACCCTGGACTGAGTCAGAGGACTATTCATTGAATAATATTCTGAGGTCACTCTGACTAATGGAAAGTACAGACAAGCAAATAGGCAGTTAGAATGTCGTGCTGTATGTGCTTCTGAAATATTTCATATATATATAAATTATATATATATATATATATACACACACACACACACACATAGAGAGAGAGAGAGAAAGAGAAAATAAAGTAAGAAAGATATTATTGAGCAAGCCTTAACATTTGCTACATTTGTTAAGAGCAGCCTAAGGAGACAGGACAAGGACAGCCATCTGTGGTACCTAGACTTAAGCACTTCCTGTGAGCTAGCTTTGGAGTTTTATAAAATTCAGAAGCTAGCTTCTGAATAAACATCTTCTTTAGAGGTAGAAGTTAAGACACAAGCTTATGAATAAATAGAGAAAATTCTGCCTTCATAGATACAAAATTCCATGTGCTTTGAATCTGTCCATGTCTCACCATTTCTACTGCTGCTACTCAAGCAAAACCACACGCTCATGTAGATGTTGATAACTCCCTAAGCTGTCCTTCTACCACGGGACTTTAGTACAACTAATTTATCCTACCCTGTACACTCTTCTCCAGCTAACGGGTATCTTTCATTTTACCTCAAATTTTGTTTACTTTAGGAAGATTTCTCTGACCTCAGAGAGATTAGTTATCTCCAGCAATTAATCTCAAGACTACCTATATTTCTTTAGAGTATTTGTCAAAGTTAAAATAAACTAGTTGATGACTTTTGTGAGGTCCTAATTTCTACACTTTTTCCTCACCTGAGAGTCCTATGAAGTCAGGATTTTATTTCCTGTTTTCTGCTGTATCCCAAATGCATAACACTGCAGATGACTCTTAGTAAGTGCTGAATTCTAGATGATGAATGAGCCACACATGGCTGCCATATTGTCTTTGATTTTGAAATAAAATTAACCCTCATTCTTTCTTTCCTAATCCCGTTTGTTGACACCAATTCTGCAGTAACTCTACTCCTTTAAGCTGTGAAGTAATAGAGTGATCTTTTGAGAAGAGCATATGGCTCTAAATAAAAGCAGACAGATTCCCTGAGTATCTAGTAAAGGCACTAGATGAAATATTTTCTTTTGTAAATGCTATACAAAACATTAATAGAGATTATGGCTGAATGTCTTCCTTAGAGATAGAAGATAAGACACAAGCTTGTAAATAAATGAGGGACAAACAAATTATATTTTTAATTCCTTGGGGCTGGATTTGTAAATTGCAACAAATACACACTGACTACTCCTGTCAACATTCTATTCAACTTAAACACAAAATTGTGTTTCTTGCATTTGTCTTCTGCTATAAATAGTTTTAGAATTTGTGGGTTTGTACTAATCTTTCAGGCCATAACTTACCTGAAGAGCAAATGGAAGAGCTGAATAAAATGACACAAGGGCAATTACTTTCTGGTAGAAGACACGAACATCTGCTTCTTCTCAAAGATTCTTCTGGCATTTAACTAGTGGTGAAACTTCGAATAAAGGCTGTGGGCCAAAGAAAGGCATTGATTTACTTGATTCTAGCTTCTACTTCACTTCCAGAAAAGATGAGCAGGTTTTAAGTTTGACCTGTCTATTGTGTCACTTGTAGGAAGATCTCAGAGGATTGATAGGAACACCTACATTGTTTTATTCAATTGAAAAAAAAAAAGTAGCAAAAATAAAACATCATTTTACTTTCTACTTCTATGAGCTTTTTTTATTATTCCAAATGTGAGTGAGAACATGCAATATTTGTCTTTTCCTGTGCCTTCTTGAAAAATGTCAAGAGCGTGTGTGTTAAGTATTCTTACCACAGAAATGATAACTATGTGAGGTAACGCACTTACTAATCACCTAAATTTAAGCATTCAACTCTCTCCTTCTCTCTCTCTCTATATATATGTATATACATATATGAAGGGCATATAAACGGAGTGCATTTTAACATGAACTTTGAAGGCCATGAATGAAAACATGCAGAAGGTTATTAAACTATTTTGAGAACAAGTAAGATTTTCAGGTGTCTGACATATTTTTATTAGTATACAATCAAGATGAAATTAGCTTAAATGAATCTAGGAATTAAATTATTTATTATTTCATTGCAATCTCAATTCAATTCCTAACTAGACTTCATTTTCCTTTTTTGTTTTTGTTTTTGTTTTTGACTTTCTGTTGACTTTTATAAGTCAACTCATATCTGTCTGGTTCAAACAGTCATAAAATGCTTAGTGTATTTTGTTTTTTGTTTTTGAGATGGAGTCTTGCTCTGTTGTCCAGGCTGGAGTGCAGTGGCACAATCTCGGCTCACTGCAAGCTCCGCCTCCCGAGTTCATGCCATTCTCCTGCCTCAGTCTCCCGAGTAGCTGGGACTACAAGTGCGTGCCACTATGCCCGGCTAATTTTTTTGTATTTTTAGTAGACACAGGGTTTCACCATGTTAGCCAGAATGGTCTCGATCTCCTGACCTTGTGATCTGACTGCCTTGGCCTCCCAAATTGCTGGGATTACAGGCGTTAGCCACCACCTCTGGCCAATTTTTAGTGTGTTTATAGGTAAACAGGCAGGTAGATAGATTAAACAGATATGATATGTCCTAATTAATATTTAAAAACCAAATACTATTAAAAAACTGTGATATTGATACAGCAAAAGAAAAGTGCAAATGAAATAAAATATAGAACACAGATACAATATTTTACATGTATATAAAATATTAAGGGACATGTGGGGTGTAAATATGTTGTTTTGAGCAAAGCTAATTGATTTCATGTTAATGGTGAATATTTATCTTTTATGCAGTAACATTTCTTAAAAGGAGATGAAACCCCTTTGGAGTCAAATTGACGTTTAAATTTGCCTTCTTTTTATTTTTTTCCATATACAAAATATAAATGAATTAAAATATAAATGATGCTACCTTTGAATAATTTTCATGGAAATGTTCTAATTTTTTCTCTTTTCATGTTTTTCCTTTTTCTTCCCCCATGATCCACTCCACTATCAGCATTTTGTTCCAGCCTCCTATTTCTAGAGTCTCTGTTTTCCCCTGGAAATCACCTTCCTTAATAATAGTCTTTCTATCACACCCTATCCCCAAATAAAATGTTAGCATATAAGCATTGTATACAAAGTCACCATCAACCTAACAGTATGTAAATTATGGTATTATATAGTTTTATATATGTTATATATATACACACACACATATCTTTATATATATGATATATATGTGTGTGTGTGTGTATGTCTATATATATATACACACACATATCTGTCTCAATGGCTCCAAGTCAATTAGAACTGCCGCTTTCCCCCATTCACCCATCCTTGGAGTTGTGTTCTGTGGTGATTATATTTTTCCAATTTTAAAACTCAAATTTTTTTCTACAAAATATGTTTTCAACAGAACATTTTGGGCCTCTGAGATGTGATCCTGTTTCAAAATTGTTATTCTAAAATTATTTTGTGACAGTGTCCTTTTTAAAGCAGACAGGAAGACAGATAACAAAAACTTTTTGTTTATAGGGATTGATTTTCAATGATTGACACCTAAATGCAAATAACTTATAGTTTCCTTTTCTCCCAATATGGTAAATCAAATCTGTCAGCCTAATTCTCCTAAGTTCACTATTCCTTTCATCCTCTTAAAATAAGAGAATGGTTTCCATTAATCAGAGCACAAACTTGAAGTCTGGCTCCTTACACCAATTTATTACAATTTGTTACATAATTTGGAACAAACCCATTCAATTGTTTCCTCCTTTCATCTCTAATGAATGGTAAACAACACATTGGAATGAAATGCCAAAAATTAAAACATTTCTCAGTATTTTTATTTATTTATTTATTTTAGCTTTCAGGAATTGATGGGAGACTCCCAACGTCTTTCTTTGCATTTTAGCAGAGTTCTAGCTTGGATGCAGGCACTGGGAGTTAAAAATTGAACTATACTACTAATACAAATTATTAACATAATTCAAATTAAAATATAAAGAGGAAGGTTCTGTTTCACGACAGGCTTTGAAAAATATTTGAAATTCATATATGTGTGTGTGTGTGTGTGTGTGTGTGTGTGTGTGTGTGTGTCTGCATAAATATTTTAGATTTCCTATACAATACTGAAACAAGTAACTAGAATCAATCTTGTAGCAGTAAAACCATCACTACCATTTTCAAGGAAAACTTTCTCAATGCATCAGAAACTGTATTGCATCTTTAGAGACAAGATTTAATTATAATCAAACTAAATATAGTTTATAATCCATGTGTTAATGAAGATAGAGTGCTAGAACATTTCTGCCCAGAAGATTCACGCAATTCAGTTCGCATACTTCTGCTTTAGAGTCAAGTGACTGAAACTTTCATGGGCCTCCTTTTACAGCTAGAACATAGAAGAAATAAAACAACAGCAAAAAACTTTGGAAGTTGAATAAAGTTTCATCTTCTTGCTTGCCACATGGAATTTGCCAAGATTCATTTGGCATTTAAGCTTGAACCAAATACAAACATCTCAGTAAACAGTTTCACTTCAAACATACTAAGGCCAAGAAGCACATAAAATGACATACTATTACTAAAGGAATCAGAAAACTGTTTCCAATTATCATTTGTTGTCAAAACCTTAATGAGGTTTTGACAAATAATAACGGTAATGAAATGAGGAGGGTAATGAGAAGTGCATGGAATCCCAGATATCCTTTTTTAGGCAAGGTAGTCTCACTTTCTCTAATGATTCTTCCTTACAAAAGTTGGCCTATTTCCCTTGCCAATGTGAGAAGGATGATAGAAATTCCTTAATCAAGAAAGCAACTGTGTTCCTGGTACATCCAACAGGATTTAATTAAGTATTGGAATGAAAGGAGTCACAGATCACCAATTCATTCTACTATAAAGTGCATGTAATCCCTCTACAATATTGCTACTCTGAGGAACAGCAGCAATCTGCATACCTGGGATTTGTTAGAAATGCAGAAATTTAAGCCCACCCTACTGATCCAGAAACTCCATTTTCAAAGTATCCCCAAGTGGTTAGTATGTGCATTAAAGTTTGAGAAGAACTGCTGTTTTATAATATTACCTCCCATTACTCATCCAGACCTATTTAAGCTTCTCCAATTAGGAAAAATTCACTCTCTAGGGAAGCTTTTTTAGTTGTGGTGAACAACTCTCACAGTAATGAAGTCTTTTCTTACATTAATCAAGGTAAAGATCAGCTTCTCCGTTACTTCGAGCTGATTTGTCAAGATTCTTCCCCTTAAGTCATTCAGAATAAATTCAGTTTTTCTCTTTAAGCAAAATATTTTAGATAATTGCGTATAGAACCTTTGTCTTCTTACTCATCTCCAGTAAATTCAATCACTTCTCTAAGGTCATAATATTTACTCTCCCTCAACATGTTGGGTGCTCTATTCTAAAATCTGCCTTATTTTTTCCCATGCAAGTATGATTTCCAGAATTGAATGCAATATTCTAGGTATAGTCTGAAATTTGCAGAATTTAAAATGATTGTCTCCTCAGTTACTTTCCATATTTGACCTCTATTAATATAGCAATTTTATTGTCTGTAGAGAAGAGGGGAATAGTATCTTGTAAACTTATAGTGAGTTTACAAATCTCCAGAATCCTAGTTATTTTCTGCTTATGACAATGTTGCGTCATCTTCTTTATTACTCATGTCAAATTGATTATTTGTATCAGGTGAAGCATTTGAGAAGCAGAAAATTTAAAGATTGACATTTTTCTGCCTTCTTATTCAGCAGTTTATCTGAAATAACTACTACAAATACTGTTAACTGTATTTCTTCCCTTCATTTCTCTAAAATTATACTCAGTATGCCAACTAATCCAATTGATATGAGATTATGACTTTGCATTTCATGAATTTGTCATTCCTTCCAGTTTAATTTTCTAATACGATACATTATACCACCAGCCATCATGACTAAAAGACTAAGATTCTGATATATTAATCTTATAAAAGAGTTCTTAAAATGTATGAATTGAAATATTCTACTTTTGGGATTTATGGGTTAAAATGTGTTTTCCTTGCTGATTGATATATAAATACCATACCTTTAGTAAATAAATATTGCATTAGTCCGGGTTTTCTCTAGAGGGACAGAACTAATGGAATATACCTACGTGTATATATAAATGGGTGTTTATTAAGTATTAACTCACATAATTACAAGGTCCCACAGTAGGCTGTCTGCAGGCTGAGGAGCAAGGAGAGCCAGTCCGAGTTCCAAAACTGAATTCCGCCAACAATTTAAAAGGAATGTAACCCTACTGACGCCGTGATTTTAGCCTTGTAAGACGTTTCTAAGCCAAGGCCTTAGCTGTGTCATGCTACATCTAGACTTGTGACCTACAAACGTGTGAGATAAATGGATGTCATTTTAAGCCACTAAATTTGTGATTATTTGTTACAACAGCAATAACCAAAATAACTGGGGTCAGGGCTGTTGTAACTGTGTAATTTATCACAGTGTACTTCATTCATCAGCTCAGATCCAACCTTAAAAGTCTTCATACAAAGAATACCAGAAGCAATTAGAAAACTTTCAGAGATAACACTTCCAGTGAAACTACCTGAACTTTGTATGATTTTCAGTGAGGACCTCTGCTGCAGAGTGGATTCTCTACAATGCTTTTTCTAATTGTTTCTTTCTATTTGATTTTGATTTGATAAAATCAAATTTGATTTTGATAAAAACAAATAAGGGTTTGTGTGAGTTTTGGGGGGGTGAGGGAGAGACAGAGATAAACAGAAAAGAGAGAGACAGAGAGATACATTTGAAAATATGTAAATAAAGGACCAGCTCTGAGTCTTACTAGCTCCGTGAATTTAAATGAATCTTAAAACTTTTTGGCCTTTAATTTTCTCATACATCAGAGGAGTAAGATCCCAGTAGTTTAAAATATGAAAGTTTTCTCTCTTTTTCTTCTTTCTCTCTCTCTTTCTTTTTCAAAGGAAATTTTCTCTAGTAGTCTACTTTATATGCATGGAAATGCCGGTCTTTTCAGTTTCAGGGGGATGAAGGAGTACTCCAACCTCCATTGCTAGGCTCTCCCCTACTAATCCATACTCCATCCACCAACTGAGGACAGTGGAACATTTTCATGGACTGCTAGAACACCAAAGAATGTTGTCTGCAAGCTACTCCACAACAAATTGCTTAACATATCTTTTCTCTCCAATGTTCTCAGCTTTAAAAAAACTAGACATATGGAGAAAAATAATGAAAAACCTCTCCAGTTCACTGAACTTCATGCTCCAATTACTACCAGATGTGGTGCTGCCTAATTATTATAAGCACACAGTTATGCATAAATGCACCTATTCAGTATGTGTCATTGATTGTAAGAACTAAGGGCTACATTCTGTGTTTTTCTGTAGACAGGAAGTCTTATTTGTCTACTGAGGTTTGTCTAATGACAACTAGATTGGTCAGTGATTAACAATTTTTGTGATACGTTCCTTATCTAATAATTCATTCAGTATGCATACAAAATGTGAGAGTCTATATGTTAACAAATCTTTAAACTTAAATATTAAATGTAACATTTTTCTCTAAAATACAGATAAAACATAAACAGTAATGTAAATTATTAATATTAGGAATACAACAGAGAAAAATCAAGATAATGTTATTCTATTTAGTTATTTCAAATACTATGAGGAATAAACCATCTTGGTTGTATCAATGACTCAAGATTAAATACTACATTCCGCTAAACAGAAGTAAGGCATAATTTGAAATATTTTCACCTTTTGAAATATAAATTATTATTTGACATTTAACATTTTCAAAAATCGAGAAGACTCATTTAAACATAAAGCCTTTACCCTGACACACTGGGTTAATTGATGAACCGAATCTTTCCTGTCTCTAAACGTTAGTGGCTGATGTCCACCACACACTAAACTCCTTATTCGACTACTCTCTAGCGTACTGGTGCATTTATTCACATGATAGTTGAACTGCTTGTTTCCATATATATGATATAATTTGTTTTTTATTTTAATTATGCAATTAAATAAAATTAATATGCAAGAAATAAAGAAAGTGGGAATTTCTGTGAATTCATGGAAGGATTATTAAAAGCAAATCATTAAAATGATTCATTTTTATTATAGAAGTTTGATAGGAAGTTTTAGAGGGATTATAGCAATTTAGAAATATTTTACATTCAGATTGTTTTTCAGGTGTTTTTTAATTCTTACTTCAGTTAAAAGGTTCTGCACAGTGGAGAAGGTGAGCATGAAATGCTTTTAGTCAGTCATCTTGAAACCCTTCCCTTGTGATTTGCTTCAGTTGAAAGAGATCAGAATGCGTTATGGGCGTGGTCATGCCAGAAAGGTGATGCAGAGCTCTGATGTGGATGCCAATTATATGTTCAAGTATATGATTTACGCGAAAAGGAAATAGGCATGGTATGCATATACACATATGCATGATTTCAATGGTTCTCTGCTTTAACATTTATTTCTTAGTCAAACCACTTTATGCTCTAATCTCATTGGTTAAAAATCTCCTGCAGTACTTTACATGAAAAGGTTCATTAGACTAATGAATTCCATCAATAAGCAGCTAACACTACACATCAGAAGCAGGAAGAAAAATAAGCAATTGGTGAGAGTGGGAAAGATGTATCATTTGGTTGCTCCATGAAAAGAATTGGTAAATATGAACTCTCTAAAATCTTGGAAAATAATTAAAATGAATGTCATTTTCAAAGTGATTTTAATCTTACCTTCAGGTGACCTGAACAGAGCATTTGTTTTTCCTATCTTGGTTTAGGAAGTGTTTTAATCAGATAATAGAGACCTATCAAATTACATACTCAAAACAAAAAAATAAAGCAATTGTATTAACAAAACTATGCAGAAGAGCAATAGAAATACAAAAAAGCACTACACTGTTGTTTCCTGATTTTTTAATGATTGCCATTCTAACTGGTGTGAGATGGTATCTCATTGTGGTTTTGATTTGCATTTCTCTGATGGCCAGTGATGATGAGCATTTTTTCATGTGTCTGTTGGCTGTATGAATGTCTTCTTTTGAGAAATGTCTGTTCATATCCTTTCCCCACTTTTTGATGGGGTTGTTTTTTTCTTGTATATTTGTTTGAGTTCTTTGTAGATTCTGGATATTAGCCCTTTGTCAGATGAGTAGATTGCAAAAATTTTCTCCCATTCTGTAGGTTGCCTGTTAACTCTGATGGTAGTTTCTTTTGCTGTGCAGAAGCTCTTTAGTTTAATTAGATCCCATTTGTCAATTTTGGCTTTTGCTGCCGTTGCTTTTGGTGTAACAGTTGTTGGAGAGGATGTGGAGAAATAGGAACACTTTTACACTGTTGGTGGGATTGTAAACTAGTTCAACCATTATGGAAAACAGTATGGCAATTCCTCAAGGATCTAGAACTAGATGTACCATATGACCCAGCCATCCCAATACTGGGTATATACCCAAAGGATTATAAATTATTCTACTACAAAGACACATGTACACGTATGTTTATTGCAGCACTATTCACAATAGCAAAGACTTGGAATCAACCCAAATGTCCATCTGTGACAGACTGGATTAAGAAAATGTGGCACATATACACCATGGAATACTATGCAGCCATAAAAAAGGATGAGTTTGCATCCTTTGTAGGGACATGGATGCAGCTGGAAACCATCATTCTTAGCAAACTATCACAAGAAGAGAAAACCAAACACCGCATGTTCTCACTCATAGGTGGGAACTGAACAATGAGATCACTTGGACTCGGGAAGGGGAACATCACACACTGGGGCCTATCATGGGTAGGGGGGAGGGGGGAGGGATTGCATTGGGGAGTTATACATGATATAAATGATGAATTGATGGGTGCTGACGAGTTGATGGGTGCAGCACACCAACATGGCACAAATATACATATGTAACAAACCTGCACGTTATGCACATGTACCCTAGAACTTAAAGTATAATAAAAAAAATAAAAATAAAAATAAATAAATAAATAAAACACAGAGAAAAAAAAAGCACTACACGATCTATGCAAATAACAAAATTCTACTTGTATTCTACAACTACACAAATAAATACATCAGAAGAAAAAAAGAAATAAAAGCAATAGCTGGGAAAGTTTTAAATAACATCTCATTCTTTTCTTGTGTCTCTCACTAAACAATTTCCAATGAAATAGGTAAATTATTTGGCAACACCTTTAGTTAAAATAACCTATTAAGATCACATTATGGTACTAATGAATAATGATTTTCATGGCAATACACATTTTAGAACTCTTTGATACTTGGACGTCCTATGCATTTTTTCTATTGTTGTTGTTCTGGCCTCTATCAGAAATGTAGTTTTAAGATAAAATATTTCTGGATTTCAGGATGAAAGCACACCTTTTATATCTGAGTCTTAATTTATAATGCTCTCTTTAACAGGGGCCAATAATTAAAACTTATTTTATAATATCTTAGAAAAAAATTTAATTTTCTGTCTCTCTTCATGGAAAAATTATATATTATATATTAGGTTAACATACTATAACAACATAGTGTAAATCAGATTATATTTTTAAATACATTTGTCTAACATAGATATGTTAAAGAGAGTTGTTTAAAACATACTAACTAGCACCAGTGTTTTTTTTCTCCACCACCCTTTTCCACAAAGTGAAGTAATTGTATTTCCAATAACTGTTCAATGTGTGTGACTGTGAAAAGAAGCTTTACAAATACAAACATGTGGGTACATGTGTGTGCATTTTTGTTGTTGTTGTTGTTTTGAGACCGGATCCCACTGTGTCACCTAGGCTGCAGTGCAGTGGTGTCATCTCAGCTCACTGCAGCCTGGACTTCCTGAGCTCAAAAGATTCTTCTACCAGCCTCCTGTGTAACTGTGACTACAGGTGCTTACCAACATTCCTGCTAATTTTTGTAGTTTTTGTAGAGACAGGGTCTTACCATGTTGCCCAACCTGGTTTCAAACTCCAGGGCTCATGTAATCCACCTACCTAGCCTCCCAAAATGCTGATATTACAGGCATGAGACATCGTGCCCAGCCCATATGTTTTTTATTGATGATTTGTGAAGCACTAATATGATTCGCTCTGTGTTGCTTTTTGCCGTCCTGACAGTTTGATATTAGACCACTGATTTTGAAATTATTATAGATTTTCAAAATAGTTTATACATTTAACAAATGGGATCATTAACATTTAATGCAAAATTAATTGTCCTTGATCTTGTGCTATGAATACCTTTTATACTAGATTCCCAATCAAAAGTCATTAGAAGAATGAGATTTTGACATTCCTCATTTCGGAGTTTGTTAATTGGTTCAATGTTTAAATTTTTCATAGGTATGGAATCTCCCTATAAATGTCAGCAATCTTTTAATGTTATCAGATTAGCAGATCAAACTGAGTTTTTAAAGTAACATATAAAAATGATCTCCCAATATTCTTGTAAAGAGATTTATCTTATAACCTTCTGATATATAAACACAAGGCCAAAATGTAAATGCTATAATTGGTTCCACAAATTATTTTGTTAAAAATATGTTGAATAAAAAATGGATAAGGCCTACTGTTCAATTTGCACAACAGGGTGACTGTAGTCAAAAATAACTGTACATTTAAAAATAACTTTAAGAATGTAGTTGGATTGTTTGTAACTTAATGGATAAATGTTTGAGGTTGTTGATGACCCATTCTTCATGATGTGCTTATTTCATATTGCATTCCTGTATCAAAGCATCACATGTACTCCTTAAAACATATACTATGTACCCACCAAAATTAAAAAAAAATAAATAGTCTTGAAATATCTTGAAAATATCTTTCTTCCATTGAAATTCGGTATTCCTTGTAATAATGTATAATTTACAGCAATCGCATTTTCTCCTCCTTACCTTTGCCAAAGAACTAAGGAACAGTTTCTTAGAAGTACCTTTAATATTTCAGAAAAGTTTTCCTTGAGGTTTGAGATTGATTCCCATATATGTCTATGCTTTAATCACTATGAGTTTGTCCCAAGCCTGAGAACCAAACCTACATTTTAGGTGCTGCAAAATCTGATTTTTGAACTCTGAAGAATTGTAGGACAGATCCTAGGTTGCAGTGAGGCCAACAGAAATGTATTTTGGAAAAGAGCAATTCTTGGCTTTTTTGATGCATTGATACAGTGTCTCTCTCTGTCACCCAGACTGGAGAGCAGTGCCATGATCTCAGCTCTCTGCAGCCTTGACAGCCTGGGACCAGAAGATCCTCCTGCCCCAGCCAAATAGCTGGTACCATAGTCACGTGCCACCACACCCAGCAAATTAAATAATAATAATAATAATAATAAACTCTTTTGTAGAGACAGGATCTCATTATGTTGCCTCAGTTGGTCTTGAACTCCTGGACTCAAGCAATCTTCCCACCTTGGCCTCCCAAAATGCCAGGATTACAGATGTGAGCCACTGTGCCCAGCTGGAAAAATGCAACTCTCCTTGCCATCACTGCACATCACAAATTTTCTTTCAAATATGATCTTTAGGGACAGTATTTTAATTATCCCTTTGTACCTCTCAGCCTAGGTCCTAAGACAGAACTGTGTATAGGGTTATAATTCTCTCTCTCTCTCTCTCTCTCTCTCTCTCTCTCTCTCTCTCTCTCGCTTCTCAAGTTATTCTTTTAGCAGTTTTACTAGAATACAAATTTCATCTCTTGGTACTACATCTACTCATTGAGTCATACCAGCCTGAGATAACAAGGGATTATGGGAAAGACATTAGACTTTGGAAGTGGAAGACCTGAATTAGATTCTTGGCATATACCAAGCACAAACAGTGTAACCTTCAGAGGCTCCTCCTAACTTTCCTGAGCCTACTTATTCGTATAAGTAAAATGGAGATTATAGTATTTATATAATAATATCAATAATATTAATAATACCTATGAAGCACTTAGAGTATGTCAGTAATCATTCTAAACATGCTAGGTATCTCTGTGCCACATGGCTTCTCTCTCTCAGTTTCTTTACTTCTCCTGTCTGGTCTATTCTACTCAATTGTTCTCTCCTAACTTGAGTCCATGCATGATTCATTATCACCTATTTCTTTATTGGGAACTTACAGCTTCAGCTTCCATTGTTAAGGGTTCATTATTTTAGTTTCTTTGATTTTTGAATACAGCAAATCTTTTATCATGGCATACGTTACTCTATAATCGCCCGCTGGCCTCCATCTCTGATCTAATTTTGAACCATGTGGAGAGCTTCCATGCTCAATAGTGTGTTACTGAAACACGTCAGTTTTATCAAACTTTGGGTCCTCTAGTTTTTCTGGTCTCTCTTCCTGGAATACTCTTCTGTTATATGTGATTTACCCATTATATTCACATTCCTCAGGTCTCCATAGCCATTTTCTATTTCATTGCTATATTTCATTTATAATCTTGTTAATAAAAATGCATGTATCATATTTATTTGCTCACTTGTACATTATTTATCTCCCCAAACTGGAATTCAAAAATGATAAAAGCAAAATTTTTGTTATAGTCATGACAGTACCCATAATAACTACTGCAGTGTCTACCATGTAGTAAATCTGCAGTAAATATTTATAAAATTGATTAAATAAATGAAAGAAAATAAAGCCACCATGCCCTCATACTTATTATGATTTATTATTTTATTATGTATTACTCTTTCAATAATAGAAAACAAACTAATATATCTCCAATTGTCCAAATATTGTAGTAAAGACAAAGTGTTGTTTTGTCTTGGATTCCTTCTATTTAACAAATACCAACATGATCTGCCCTATCTTTACTTATATTTGATGTATCACTTTCTTCATGACTAAATAGAAATATACTTACACTTCTCATAAATGACAAGCAAATGATGTGTGAGTTTATACATGTGTTTTCTCCAGCAAGGAATTCAAATTTTCATGAGCTTGTCAAAGATTTGAATATGAGACTCTAAAAATGTTTTAATCACTCTTACCTAATGAAAACATAGTTATTTTATCACAGTTTTAAGTATATAACTATTTCCAGACTTGACAGGATGCTAGCCTAAATAGTTGAAGTTTAACTGTTTATATTTTTAAAGCAAGTAATACTTTTAAAAATTAAATATCCACTTTGTACAAGTACACAGTAGAGGATAAATAATCATATAATGGAGGTAAATTTATGATCTAAGAATGAATAATCTACCTTCAGTAGCTTTGAATGGAGATTTTTTATTAGTTAGAAAAAATGTTATAATCCATACAGTCTTCTTCAGCATATTTCATAGATAGAGAAAATGCTCCAATATATATAATCGTCAAGCAGCATTTGCTAACATCAAATTAAGCTTCATTTTTTATATGTTTGAGAATATTAGAGATTGATTTGTTGGTAATGCTATTAACAAGCAAAAACTGCAATGTCTATTTATCATATTATTAAAGTCACTTCAAAATGGCCCAGAGTCATTTTATGTGACTTTACAGTGACTTTAATGTCCTGTGGCCCCTGGACCCAATAATTAATCAACTATGATTGTCCTGACAGATCCTGTGGCTGATTTGGAAGGATAATCTGTACAAAGTTACTGTGCAAATGTGTGCATTAGTACTTTTGGAGCACCACTTTCCAGATTAGAGAGAACCCTTAACCACTCGCTTTCCACTTGCAACAAATACCTTGCGTTTGTGATGGGGAGATGATAAATTAAATAAAATGCACCATGATTTAGAATTTGGATACAAATAAGCACTATAAGGAAGAAGCAAAATTAAAGTGTAGTTGTAATTATATCTGACTGAAAACATATCTGAGATCTTATATTGAAAACAGCAGAAAAAAATATCTGAGACTTTTTTCCCCTTCAGACTATTAATAATAGGTACTGCAGGGCTGTGATTAATAAGAGAAGGGGGAGGAGGATAATTGATGCGAGCCCATATGATTAACTCTGGCTTTCCACATAAAAGTGCCTTCTGAATCATAGCACAGGGAGAGGAATCCAAGCAGAACACAATAGTTTTACTAAATTGAAGAGACAGAGATTAAAGTACGGGGAGCCCGAAGTGGCTAAATGTGTAGAACACAATATCTCAAGAGACACAGCTACTTGAAGAAAGGGTTCCATAAACCTTCAGCAGATTCCCACTTTAATCTGTTGCTGAATACTATGCTGTACATCCACAAAGTAAAACTCCATAGACAGGTTAATAAACAGATAGAGACCTGAAAGTCAAGCAATCCCTGGAAATCAAGCAAAGTCTGTAGACTTGTGAGTTCTAATCAGTCATCCTAGGACAATACAAAATATTTAAACTGAAACATGGAGAAGAGAGAGGCAGGAAATAATAAACAATAACAGAGCCTCAGTCCTCAGTGACCTGTGGGGCTCCAATACCAAGCTAAACTCAAACACGTGAGTAAATAGATTCTCATAATACAGTGGCGATGCCGGGGGAGAGTGTCAATAAAGATAATTGAAGAAATAATGGACATTTTTTCCCGATTTGATAAAAACTATAAATCATAGCATGTCATAAACATTTTCCTAAAAATCAGTGAAGTTTTATTTTTATTTATAGTTACTTGCAACTAAATATATTTCCAAAATATATTTTCAGATATTTTTCCGGGGGGAGGTGTTAGGAGATGGGAATAATGGCACTGAGGGAGACTAAGTAGGGTGCTGAGATTTGAAGTTATCTCAAAATCCAAACTCATTTAAATAATATACTGAGTGGTAAGCTCAGGAGAGCAAAGAGGGTTTACTAGAAAAAAACAGAAAACAGTGGGTGGATTATGTCATGGAAGAATTACACTATTAATTTTGAAAACGTCAGTGACATAAATACACATTATGATATTGACAGAAGACCTACAAATTAAAAACAAACAAAAGAAAACCATAAAGTATGTTGAAGAGGCACAGAAATGCTAGAGATATATAATGTACATAAATATACATACTGTATACTTACATATATATACGTCTCTAGCGTTTCTATGTCACTCTTAATTTCATTTGCCATAATTAGACTTTCTTGACTTACTGAATATTGTCAGTCCAATGCTTTTATTATCGTAAGTGAACAATTACCTCTTATCTATGAAGACATCTCGGTGGCTACACAATCTCTTGGACTTCTCAGTAACTGGTGTATGATAGCAGACAATTTAGGTGGAGAATTCACAGAGAAAACTTTTATATATGTCCCTTATGATGTTTATATAGGCCTGTTCATTTATATTGTCTGACATTTAAAACCAGATGGGTGAAAATATTGTAAAGCAAAGCAAGCACACTCTTCTAAAAAATAATTGATTGTCTGATCTCAGAGGTCATTTTCATCGGTGTGGATTGTGACTTTTCTTTGAATTTACATCAACTCTGATAATAGAGCTGCTGAAAACCTTTTGTGATTAGAGCCCATTTGCCAGAAGTTTAGAGAAGTCTCTTAAGTCCCTTTTATCCCTTTGTATTATGGCTCTCTCTTTCTCTTTTTGAGTTTGACATTTCTTTTATCTTTATTACTTATTAAATAAATAAAAAGATTAATTTTGGTTCTTTTTTTCAAACTAATTAATACATGTGTTCATGTGCTTCTCTTTGATAAATCTTAGAGGCAGTTTACAAATCAAATACATGTAGTAATTATAGTTTTTTTTTTTTTTTTTTTTTTTTTTTTTTTTTTTGAGACGGAGTCTTGCTCTGTCGCCCAGGACTGGAGTTCAGTGGCTGGATCTCAGCTCACTGCAAGCTCCACCTCTCGGGTTTACGCCATTCTCCTGCCTCAGCCTCCTGAGTAGCTGGGACTACAGGCGCCTGCCACCTCACCCGGCTAGTTTTTTGTATTTTTTAGTAGAGACGGGGTTTCACTGTGTTAGCCAGGATGGTCTCGATCTCCTGACCTCGTGATCCTCCCGTCTCGGCCTCCCAAAGTGCTGGGATTACAGGCTTGAGCCACCACACCCGGCCAGTAATTATAGTTTTTAAAAGCATAAGATTAGGAGCTTGGGAAATATGAATTTATAAAAACATACTGTAGGGAGAGTAGAACAGATTTAACAAGGTCAGATCTTTCTAGATAGTTATAAAATTGAGCTTCAGGCCAGACACAGTGGCTCTTGCCTGTAATCCCACTACATTGGGAGGCTGAGGTGAGAGAGTCTCTTAAGGTAAGGACTTTGAGAGCATCCTGGGCAACATAGTGAGAAACCATCTCCATAAAAAATGTAAAAGTTAGCCAGGAAGCTGAAATAAGAATATTGATTTAGCCCAAGAGTTCAAGGTTACAGTGAACTAGGATCACACCACTGTACTCCAGTCTGAGTGACAGAATGAGACCCTGTCCAAAACAAACAAACAAACAAACAAACAAACAAACAAACAAAAATAGCTGCAATATTGTCTCTATAACTATCTCTTATTAAGTACACCATTAGGGTACACTAAATCCGTACCCTACCCAGACACAAACAAACACACCCATGTTACTCGCATATGCCTAGTTTGTTCTGCTACAAAAAGAATAGCCTCTGATTTGGGCTGATTTAGATACCTGTTCTTTGAAATTTTCTGAGACTTTTTGGGCTCTTTACTTTTTCTAATTGTAGAAAATATATATTATACAATATTTATCATTTTAGCCATCATTAGATTTATAATTCTATGGCACTAAATGCATTCACATTTTTGTGCAGTCATCACCACAATCCACCTCCAGAACATTTTTCTCCACAAACTGAAACTCTGTACCTATTAAATAATAATCCCCATTTTACAATCCCCTTACCCAACTTGTGATAACTACCTTTCTACTTTCTGTGTCTCTGAATTTTACTACTCTAGGGTTCACATGTAAATGAAAGCATAGAGTCCTTATGTGACTGGCTTATTTTATGTATCCTAATGCCTTTAAGGTCTATAAATGTTGTAGTGTGTGTCACATTTTGTAAGGCTGAATAATATTGTATGTTGTTTTAAAATATACCCAGAATTTGTTTTAAATTAGTGAGATATTGTATTAATGTATTCTCACACTGCTATAAAGAAATACTTGATGCTGGGTAATTTACAAAGAAAAGAGGTTTAATTTACCCACAGTTCTGCATGTCTGGGGAGGCCTCGGGAAATTTAAAATCATGGCAGAAAAGGAAGTAGGCTCTTTCTTCACATGGAGACAGGAGAGAGAAGAACAAGCAGAGGAAATGCCAGACACTTATAAAACCACCAGATCTCCTGAGGACTCACCACTCTCACAAGAATGGCATGGAGGAAACAGCCCCCATGATAAAATTGCCTCCTACCTGGTCTCTCCCTCCAAATGTGAGGATTATGGGGATTAGAATTCAAGATGAGATTTGGGTGGGAACACAGCCAAACCATGTGAGATATGTAGATATGGAAATGATTGTCATAAAGGAATAACATCCCACTCATAGCTTCCTAGAAACAGAAGACAGGGCATGCCACACAGGGCCACATGGAGAAGGACTGGGTCAGTCAGGAGGCAGAAGCAAGGGGGAAAACGGGGATCCAGAGCCTTAGTTATGATTTTCATGGGAAGGAGTAAGCAATAAAAGGGTAAGCAGGCTAAGGAGGTTTAAGATTGACTACTTTAAATAGTTTCAGAGGTCACCCAGGTATAAGGGCTGTCTCTAGCTGTCAAGTATTTGGTCCTGGGAAGATTGAGACAGTTAGTTAGCAGACCAGAGTATAACAGCTCGACAAAAGAGTAGAGGCGGAAGAGGATATGATCTTTGGATTGTTTGATTTGCATATAAAAGGTGCACTTGCTGATGAGTTGATGGGTGCAGCACACCAACATGGCACAAGTATACATATGTAACAAACCTGCAAGTTATGCACATGTACCCTAGAACTTAAAGTAGAATAAAAAAAAATAAAAAAATAAAAAAATAATAATAATAACAAAAAAGGTGCACTTGCAGGCAAGTATTTTACTACCTCTAGAATTTGGCTAATCTTGGGAGGCACAGTCTCTGCAGAATCAGTAAGTCCCCAGATGATAGTAGAATATACAGAACATAAAAAGGCATTATATATAAAAAGGCAGTACACACACACACACACACACACACACACACACACACTCCAAACACCTCACATTTTGTTTATCTATCAATGGATACATACAGGTTGCTTTCATCTTTTAGTTATTGTGAATCCTCACAATTCTTAATCCACACTCACTCATCTGTGCAGGGCTTCTTAATATTTTCATTGAAGAGACTCTATTATTATTTGTAAATTATCTTTCATCTTTTCATTGGTCATTGACCCACAGTCACTTTAATTACTATCTTTATCATTTGGTTTATAAGAATGTTTTGCTTTTCTTTAATACACTCATCAAAATGTCAGCTTTCCTATGCACTGTGATATGAATTTTGTCTCACCTCTAAGTGTTGTTTTGCCTCCAATTTTTTGTATCAGTCTATATTCTGCCATTTGACGCATATAATGCTACTATGGAGGTAGTTACTTTCACAATATGGTCCAACTAAATATAGAATTTTGTACCTGTGGAGTATTGTCTTTATTCACTCTATATAACATCACTGACTACCTGGTTATTAGCAACAGCTCTAGCAACATGCCTTTTTGTTTGGTTGGTTCTCTTTTCCAATTATCTATTTATTTTCATTGTGGTAAAATATATTTACAATTTACTACTGAAAAATCTCAGTTTAGTGGTACTGTTATAATATTGTACAACCATATAGCTTTTTAATTCCAGAATATTTTCATCATCTCTAACAAAAACTCTATTACTATTAACCACTCATAGGAAATGTTAATTATGTTAATTAGCTTTGTGTTTTTTACTGTGGAGATGAATGGGTGATAGATACTTTCTTTCTTTTCTTTTTCTTTTTTTTTTTTTTTTTTTTTTTTTTTTTGAGACAGACTCTGGCACTGTCACCCAGGCTGGAGTGCAGTGGCTCAATATCAGCTCACTGCAACCTCTGCCTCACGGGTTCAAGCAATTCTCCTGCCTCAGCCTCCCGAGTAGCTGGGATTACAGGCACCCACCACCAAGCCCAGCTAATTTGTTATATTTTTAGTGGAGACAGGGTTTCACCTGTTGGTCAGGCTGGTCTCGAACTTCTGACCTCGTAATTTGCCCGCCTCAGCCTCCCAAAGTGTTGAGATTACAGGCATGAGCCACTGCACCCAGCCAGGTGATAGGTATTTTCTAAAGGATATGAGTTAGTAAGCCTTTTATAGCTAAACATTTAATATTAATAATTTAATATTAGTATCTATTCCATAGAATAGTAAAATAATTTTCTGAGATGATTTATTTAATGATAATTTTATAATCACAAAGTCAATGGTTATAACTTTTATTTCCTCATTAACAGTTTGTCTTACACATTTTTGTGTTTATACTCCTCATTCTGTTCCACAGGCTAAATCATTTGAACTGCTCACTGATCTCATGCAGTTTAATTTTTAATGACTAACCATGTAACTCGTTTGTGACTCAGGTCATGCTACCACTATATGCCAAGTGAAGTGTGCAATTTGCTTTAATGAAATATCTTTTTAAGACCTGGACTCTTGACCAAATCCTGCCTCTGCATTAACCATGGCTGAAACAGGGACAAAACTCAAGCTTCAGGCAACCACTGATGGGTAATTAATTAACTTAAAATTATATGCTCAATTTATAACACACTTTATAGTCTTATTAGATTCAGACAGAATTATGTATGGAAAGAAAATGTACAATGTACGTTTAGGGGGAAAGAATACAAAGCTAATACTGGTCAGATAGACAGATGTGTTTTATGTATATGGCATAAATGTATAGATTTGGTCCTGAAAACAATGAGAAGCCATAAAACTATTTAAACAAAGGAGTTGTATGAACATAACTGTGTAAGAATGAACACCATAGCAGCAGTGAAGAATAACATTTTGAGGAAAGGGAGAAGGAAGCAGGTGTGAACAGAGGTTTCATATCTATTTTAGTAATCCAGTCAACATATAATAAGCCACCACCTGGTTTACAGAGAGGCCTGGGAATTGTGCAGGGGCTTAACAAAATAGAATTTCCTGGGGTCAGGAGTAATTAAGGACTTAAGGACAGGGATATATAATAAAATATATCTTACGGTTTACGTATATTTTCAGGGCTGCATAGGATTCAGTATGCTTATTCTAGCATTATCCTGAACTCTCTGTAACAATATACTCTTTATAACTGCCTTGAGTTTATTAGTATTTGGGAAAGTCATAGGGAAATCCTTATGTAGATTTATACTGAGCCGAGGGAAGAGAGTATTCATAAAAGTTGAGGCAAAATAAAGCAAAATTTCAAAAGTAATAGAAATCAATGTCAGGGTTCCAATGGGCTGCACTGTGAGTTCCCAGATCTATTAGCAATTAGCCTGCACTTCCCAATGAGAACTCTTTTTTTTTTTTTTTAAAGTTTTGTTTCTTTTAATATATATAGAGAGAAACTATACAAATGACCCGTAACTTGTTTTAAAATTTACAGTCTACCATTAAGTTTGACTTGACACCTACTTGTTGATATCCTCCAAGACAACGTAGAATATTGCAAAGTTGACTATTATTATTATGGGTGGGATGTATGACTGCACGAAAAGCAGCCAGCAAACACATGTAAATGTATCCACTCTAGTTCTAAAAAGGCTGGAGTGAGCATCAGGGAAGGTCAGTTCTTTAGGTATCAAAGTTAACACCAAAGACCAAAGCCAAATCACATGTGCTGAGTGAAGTGGGTATCTTAAAGAGCAATAGCTGTATATATATATGGCTGTCTTTTTTTTTTTTTTTTTTTTTTTTTTTTTGAGACAGTCTCGCTCTGTCACCCAGGCTGGAGTGCAGTGGCACGACCTCGGCCCACCGCAAGCTCCATCTCCCGGGTTCATGCCATTCTCCTGCCTCAGACTCCCGAGCAGCCGGGACTACAGGCGCCCACCACCACGCCCAGCTAATTTTTTGTATTTTTGAGTAGAGACAGGGTTTCACCATGTTAGCTAGGATGGTCTGGATCTCCTGACCCCATGATCCGCCCGCCTCGGCCTCCCAAAGTGCTGGGATTACGGGCGTGAGCCACCGCGCCCAGACTATATGGCTGTCTTGTACCCTTCCATCCTAGTTAAAGGCCATCCAAGACCGAAATCCAAAAGTGGAGAAATGTGTAGCAGCAACTTCATTTTACAGTTTGTAGGTTTCACTTTATCTTTTACCAGAGCTCCAAGCAAATAATAAACTTGTTTTGAGTTTGATTTATTTTCATTTCCCATATCCAAAGGGTTACTCTGCCTACTCCTGTCCCCAACACAGTCCTAATAGATAAGATGTGTTCTTCATCTATCTCTTTCTTGGCTTTAGAATATAAGTAACTTGAGGGCAAAGACTTTGTCCCGTTTATCTTTTTATTCCTAGTGGCAAACAGAGTGCCTGCTAACATAAAAATGTGTTGAACAGACAAAAGAGCAAAGAGGAGAGAAAGGTCTTAATGATTCACTGTTCTTTGTAAATCAAGGTGGACTGAACATGAACAGTTGACTTAGAGGCTGCTTAGAAATTTTTTTTTTTTTTTTTTTTGGAGACAGGGTCTCGCTCAGGCTTGAGTGCAGTGGCGCGATCCGGATCTTGGCTCACTACAAGCTCCGCCTCCCGGGTTCACACCATTCTCCTGTCTCAGCCTCCCGAGTAGCTGGGACCACAGGCACCCGCCACTATGCCCGGCTAATTCTTTTGTATTTTTAGTAGAGATGGGGTTTCACCGTGTTAGCCAGAATGATCTCGATCTCCTGACCTCGTGATCTGCCAGTCTCAGCCTCCTAAAGTGCTGGGATTACAGGCGTGAGCCACCGTGCCCGGCGATGAGAACTCTTAACAGTTTTATGTGTGTTAATAAATATTAAAGCAAAGGTGATCATAAAAGCTGGATAACCCGAAGACATACATATTAAGGTTACAATATTGAGGATTAATTAAGAAAGTATTTTTAAATGCTTTGCTGAAATTATGACATATTCGCTGTTGAAACATGTAGCATAATTATTGGGAAAATGAATTAAGCTTTCTGAGTCTCCTTCGCCATATTCTTTTCATTCCAGAGTGTTAATATTATACACAACACAAAATAATTAAATATAATGAGAACACAGTAAATGAAAATGTATTTTTCCCATCTGTTTATATTATTTGTCTTCAGGCTTGAATCTAATTTTATATGAAATATCTCATACAAAGCATATACTCTGGAATTGTGATATTAATAGAGACACAGACGAACTAATAATAGTGATTGCTTACTTAACCTCTAAACAATTTCGGTTAGTTGATATATTTTATTTTTTTCATAAAACTCTATTGAGTTGTCTTTGCTATTTGTAGTGTAATAAAATAAGAGTGAGATCTTAAGGGAGATATTCAAGAAATAATTGACAGTTTCAGGTCTTATGTTCAAGTATTTAACCCATTTTGAGTTGACTTTTGTGGACAGTGTCAGAATAAACAGTGCCCAAATTTATTCTTTTGCATGTGGATGTCAGGTTTCCCAATACCATCTACTGAACAGACTGTCCTTTCCTCATTGTGTGTTCTTGGCACCACTGGCAAAGATGAGTTGATCATATACGCTTGTTTTATGTCTGGGATCTCTATTTTGCTTTCTCGGTCCATAAGTCTATTTTTATGTCATTACCTTATTGTTTTGGTACCGTAACATCAAAATATATTTTGAAATAAGGAAGTATGATGACTCTAGCTTGAAAACATAAAACTCCTAGAAAAAAAATTTTTTTAAAAACTTCCTTGGATACAACAGCAAGGCACAGACAGCATAAACCAAAATGGACCAGTAGGATGATGTGAAAATAAAGTTTCTTCAAAGCAAGGGGAATAAAATCACCAAAATAAAAATGTAACCTATAGAATGAGAGAAAATATTTGAAAATTATACATAGGATAAACAGTTCATATCCAAAGTATACAGAATTCAAACTCAGCAGAAAAAAAAAAAAAATTAAAAAATGGGCAAGTCACCTAAATAGACATTTCTCCAAAGATGACATACAAATGGACAACAGACATATGAAAAATGCTCAACATTACTAATCATCAGTGAAATGAAAATCAAAACCACAATGAGTATCACCTCACATCCTTTAGAATGCCTTTTATTTGTAAAATAAAAGATAAATATTGTCAAGTGATATAGTCTGGATGTTGTCCCTGCCTAAATCTCATGTTGAAATGTAACCCCCAATGTTAGAGGTGGGGCCTGGTGGAAGGTGACTGGATCATGGAGTGAATTTCTCATGAATAGTGTAATATCATTTGCTTGGTGTTGTCCTTGAAATAATGAATGAGTTCTCGTGATAGCTGGTTGTTTAAAAGCATGTGGCACCTCCTCACTCTCACTTTCTTGCCCCTGCTTCTGCCACTTGATATGCCTTCTCCACCTTCACCTTCTGCCATGATTGGAAGCTTTCTGATGCTCCCCCAAAGCAGATGCTGCTATACTTTCTGTATAGCCTCCAGAACTGTGAGTCAGTTAAACCTGTTTTCTTATAAATTACTCTGTCTCAGGTATTTCTTACAACTGCATAAGAACAGCCCAATATATCAAGGATGTGATGAAAAGGGAACCCTCGGGTACTGTATATGGAAATGTAAAATAGTGCAGAGACTATTGAAAACACTATGGAGATTCCTCAAAAAATTAAAATTGGAACTACTCTGTGATCCAGCAATCCTACTTCTGGGTATATATTCAAAAAAATCGAATTCAGGGTCTTGAAGAAATACCCTCATTTCCATATTCATTGCGGCAATATTCACAGTAACCAAGACTTGGAAGCAATTTAAATGACCATCAACAGATGATGTAATTTTAAAAATGTGGTACATAAAAATAATGAAATATTTAGCCGATAGAAAAAGAGAAAAAGCCTGTCATTTGTGAAGACATGGATGAATCTGCAGGGCAACATTCTAAGGACAATAATTAAGACACAGAAGAAAAAAATACCATTTTATACAATTATATGACTGCAAAATAGTCAAACTCATAGAAGCAGAGAGTGAAATGATGATTCATACAGGCTGGAAGTAGAGCAAAAGAGGACGATATATTTCAAAGGGCATAAAGTTATGACTACAAAAGTCCTGAAGATCTACCATACATCATAATGCCTAGAGTTGTTAATAATGTGTTATATATTGCCAGTTATAATACATCTATTTTGAAATATTGAAGAGCAAAGAATACATTCAAACTCATTCTGTGAAGCCAGCATTACTCTGATGCAGAAACAGATTAATACACAACAAAAAAAGTAAAAGTACAAGCCAATATTCCTGAAAAATCATAGATGTAAAAATCGTCAACAAAATACTAGCAAACAGAATTTAACAACATGTCAAAAAGATCATGTACCATGATCCAGTGGGATTACCCCAGGGATGGAAACATGGCTCAACATATACAAATCAGTAATTGTGAAACATCACATGGACAGAATTGAGGACAAAAATCACATGATCATTTTAATATCTGATGAAAAATTATTTGATAAAATTCAACATCCTTTCATGATTTAAAAAAACCCTTAAAAAAACTGGGTATAGAAGAAGAAACATATCTGAGCATGACACAGATTATGTATGACAAGCCCACAGGTAATGTTATATTGAATGGAAAAATAAATTGAAAGCCTTTCCACTAAAATCTGAACTAAGACAAGGATACCCAATTATACCAATTTAACTCAACATAGAACTGGAAGTCATACCCAGAGCAATTAAGCAAGAAAAAGCAATAAAATGCATCCATATTGTAAAGGAAGAAGTCAAATTATCATAGTTTGTAGACTATATCATCTCATTTTTAGAAAACCCTAAAGACTACACAAAATCTCTTAGAACTGATTATTATATTTAGTAAAGTTGCAGGATACAAATTAATATAAAAAAGTAGTGTTTCTATACTCTAAAAGTTATTTGGTCAATCTAAAAGATAAATCAAGAAAGCAATTCCTCTTAAAATAGCTACAAACATACCTAGAAATAAATTAAAACAAAGAAGTGACAGATATCTAAAAGGAAAACTATAAAACATTAATGGAATAAATTAAATATAACAGAAAAATAAAATACACATCATGCTGATAGATTGAGATAATAGTGTTAAAAAAATAGTGTTAAAATGTCTATACAATTAAAAGTGATCTACAGATTAAATGTAATCTCTATTAGCAACAGAAATTACAATTAAATGGATTGCCAATGTCTACCAATAGCATTCTTAAGAGAAATAGAAAAAAAAAAAAAAATCCCCAAATTCACATGAAACCAAAACAGACCTCGAATAGTTAAAGTAATCCTGAACAAAAAGAACAAACCTGGGGGAATCACACTACCTTATTCCAGATTATACTACAAAGTTCCAATAACCAGAATACCATGGTACTGTCATAAAAGCAGACATAGACTGATGGAACAGAAGAGAGAGCCCAGAAATAAGTCCACACACTTAACAATCAAGTGATTTTTGACAAAGGCACCAAGAACATACATTAGAGAGAGAGAGAGAGAGAGAGAGAGAGAGAGAGAGAGAGAGAGAGGAGAGAGAGAGAGAGAAAACAGTTTCTTTAATAAATTGTGCTGTGAAAACTGGATATTAACATGCAGAAAAATGAATCTAGATTCCCATCTTTCACTATATGCAAAAATCGACTCAAAATTGATTAAAGACATAAATGTACGACCCAAAACTATGACACTACTAACAGAAAACCTTGAGGAAACACTATAGGACATTGATCTGGGCAATGTTTTGGGTAAGACCTGAAAAAAAGGCAACAAAAGCAAAAACTAACAAATGAGATTATTTAAGCTAAAAACCTTCTAGATAACAAAGGAAACAATTAAAGTGAAGAGAAAACCTACAGAATGGGAGAAAACATTTGCAAGCTATCCATCCAATCAAAGGATTAGTAACCAGAATATGTAAGGAACTTTATTGCAAAATAAGAAATAATCACATTAAACAATGAGCAAAACACCTGAATAGGTATTTCTCAAAAGAAGATGAACAAATATCCAACAGGTGTATGCAAAACTGTCCAACATCACTAATCATAGGGGAAATGCAAATCAAAACTACGATAAGCTACCTCATCCCAGTTAAAATAGTTTTTATCTAAGGATAAAAAGTAACAAGTGTTCATGAGGATGTGGATAAAGTAGAACACTAATATACTGTTGCTTCCTTGCTTCTTTTTTTAGCTCGGATTACAGGCGCCCACCACCACACCTGACTAATTTTTGTATACTTATTAGAGAGGGGGTTTCGCCACGTTGGCCAGGCTGGTCTTGAACTCCTGACCTCAGGTGATGTGCCTGCCTCGACCTCCCAAAATGCTGACATTACAGGCTTGAGCCACTGCACCTGGCCCACTCACATACTGTTGGTAGAAATGTAAAGTAGTACAGCCATGTAGAAAACAGTAGAGACATTCTGAGAAATCTATTAAGTTGTTGCAAAAGTAATTACAGTTTTACTACTACTTGTAATGGCTATAACTGCAATTACTTTTGCGCCAACCTAATAAGTATAGAACTACCATATCATACAACAATCCCATTGCTGGGTATATATCCAAAAGAAAGGAAATCAGAGTACCAAAGGGACATCTGAACTCTCATGTTTACTGTTGCAGCACTATTCACAGTATCCAAAATATGGAATTAACCTAAATATCTATCAACAGATAAATGAATAGTGAAAATATGGTATATATACAAAATAGAATATTATTCATCCATAATAAGAATAAAATATTTTCATTTGCAGCAACATGAATAGAACTGGGTTATTATGTTAAATGAAATAAAACAGGCATAGAAAGACAATTATTGTATGTTCTTACCCACAAGTTGGGGCTAAAAAAAAAAAAAAAAAAAACTTTCTCATGGAGGTGGTGAGTAGAATGATACTTACTAGAGGCCGAGGAGAAAAGAGGAGAATGGGTATGAAAAGCTGGCTACTTCAAAAATACAATTAGGCAGAATAAACAAGTTATTCTATTCAACATAGTACAGTACAGTAGGGTAATTATAGTTAACAAAAATCTATTCTATATTTCAAAATAGTAGAAGAGAATAATTGTAGTTCTCCCAACACAAAGAAAAGATTAATGTTTGACATGACGGATATCCCAATTATACTGATCTGACAATTACACATTGTATATACATGTGTCAAAATATCACACATTCTATAAACTAGGATATATCAACAAAAAATAAAAAAATCAGGAAGATAAAAAAATTGCTAAGAGGGTAAATCTTAGTTAAGTATTCCTGTTACAAAAACATTATTATAATAATAAATAAGAGAGTGTGAGGAAACTTTTGGAGGTAATGAATAAGTTTATGGCACTGATTGTAGTGATGGGTTCACACAATCTCTAAGCTCGTTAGGTTGTATTATACATTAATCATGTACAAATTTTTATTATTTGTTCTTGAGACAAGATCTCACTCTGTTGGCAAGGCTGGAGTGAAGTGGCACAAACACAGCTCACTGCAGCCTCCTAGGCTTATGCAATTATCCCACCTCAGCCTCTAAGGTAGCTGGAATCATAGGCACAGCATCAAGCCTAGGTAATTCGTTTTCACATTTGTGTAGAAATAAGGACTTGCTATGTTACCCAGAATGGCCTCAAACTCCTGGGCTAAAGTGATCCTCCTGCCTTGACCTCCCAAAGTTCTGGGATTGCAGGAGTGAGCCATTGTGCTTGGCCTATACCGCATTTTTAATGTAAATAAATAAATAAAGTGATATAATGGAATACTTAGTTTAGGGCAATTTTCACAAAGAGTATTAAGAAGCATAAGAGCAAGTTGTATCCATTGATTACAAAAATGGAAAAAAAAACTAACCTGTCTTGCCCAAAGTGTCACCTGGTAATCCAAAGCAATTTAAACCAGAACTTCTGCTCCCAGGGACTTTTGGTTGATTACTAGATGTTTGTCAGTATTTTCTTTCCATAGGATCAACTTGAAATTAAGTAATGACGACTCAAGAGAATTGCATACTTAACTTTGCTAAAATCTAAAATGTAATGCCTTTTAGCTTCCCCTGGTGTCCTGGGAACATTCCCGACTGTTTCTGTGCGTTTCTGCTTGCCTCAAGCAATATATTCTTAGGTGCAACAGTTTTGTATCACTAAACTATGAAATAATATGAATAAGTTTAACATGATATTGTCCAAGGGAAATATAAATTATGCAAGTTACCAGGAAAACATAGGTAGAAGTCTGTTTAATGGTATAAAATAAAGCCAATGGTTTCTATTTTACCATTAGTGTCACATCTCATTTCCAAAGTGTTTTCTTGAGGGGAGATAAAGTGTATCGTGATACCTAATAATGTCTGAATAATGTGAAAGACTTGGAGACATGGGTGTGAATACTGCTCCTTAAAGTCTCATGGGGAATTACGGGAGCATCTGTAAGTTTCCCATGTCTCTCTGGGAGGAATACAGTGTTTTGATAAAGGAGAGAGGGCACAAAGAAGTCTGGACTCAGAAGGAGGACAATCGAATGCACGAATCTTGTGAGTAGAGAAAAGTGAAGACTGAGGCTGAAGCAAATAACCTGAATAAAACTACAGAGAACTGACAAGATAAGCAAACATACAGGAGAAAGATATTAATACACCAAACCTAGATCAGAAGGGGTATGCATGAGAATTCTAAGAGGATATGTTTAAACTTGAAGTGATTGAATTCCTTAAACTCTAAGGGGGCCTGAAGATCCAAGCTAATTTCAATCAAAGAAATAGTTACAGCTATTAGGTCATTCATTCTGTAAACAAAAAAATATGAACTGGTCACACTAGCAAAATAAAATTCTTCCAAAATTATGTTTTTGTTACAAATGAGAAGAAAATATAAAGAACCAAAGTCAAAAATATGACTCGAATCTGGTACTTGTTTCAATAAACACAGTGGTCTGGGAATGAAATTGCAAACAGGGTAGAAGTCAAGAAACCACCTTCCGCCCACCCCACACACACACCTCTTGAGCATATTGAGGAAATCTGCAACTGAACCTCACAATGGAATGAAGCAATAAGAATCGTTTCTGAAAAAAATTGAACAATGCAGTTGAAGGTCGTATTTTTCTAAAGCTGGTTATTAGTAGACTAGGTGATGGGAGTACTGACATGTATTGAGTGTCCACTCTGCTCTAGGTATTTGTTCTGGTTAAAACTGTTTTGATTTCCAGTGACAGAAATGAATTGAACTTGCTTACACAAAAATGGAATATTACTGGAGAGTATGGGATATTTTGAAGAAATAAGAATTGCTATATTTAACTATTAATAGAAATCAGAAACTTCAAAGGCATCAGGAACTCTCACATTGTTACTTCTCCACTTCTATGCTCTTTATGTTTCTAGGACTGCTTCATTATTACTCTCTCTCTTTATATATATATATAAAATATATATATACACACACACATATATACACACTATATATATACCCACTATACTATATATAATATATAGTATATATACACTATACTTATATATACTTTATATTATGTATACACACACATATATACATGCATATGTGTGTGTGTGTGTGTATATATATATATACACTTTTTCTTTTTAATACATGCAGTACAAAAATTGACATCTCCCTCTATCCAGTCATACAGTATATTGGAGTCCCAGTTCCAAATACAGGGAGATTTGGGCCATTTGTCCATCAGCCTCCATTTGGATGTTGCCATGGGTTGTAGGTTCATGAATTTCAGGATCCTCCCATTGGGGTGAAGTCTTCAGAGAAAGCGTGTCACTGTTAGCTCAGCAAATGCTTGAAGAGATGTCATTTGCAGCCTTGTGCTGGCTAGCTGTTGTTTGTTTTCCTGCTCAATCCTTCTGGCAGTATTTTGGAGGAGGCAGTTGGGAAGCTTAATCAGAATGGTTTATGTACTTTGTCAAGGGTCGCACAGCTGATTGACAAAGAATTTGAATCTAATTTGCCATAAGTTTACAATAAAATTTGTAAGGCCCAATTTGAGAAACCCCCAATTTGATCTTTGAAGAAAAAAAAAAAAAAAAAAAAACAGATATATAGAGATGGATATATATGTGTTTGTGTGTGTGTATTCAGAGAGTGAAAAAGAGTGTATGTGCATACGAGAGAGAGATAGAAAGAGAGTGAGAAAGAGAGAGAAGGGAAGGGGAGAGCAGAGGTGGGAAGGGGAGGCAAGAAGAGAAACAGTACCACTAATAGGTTATTCATCAAATAGATGCACGTATGTGAACCTATGTGACTAAGAGGGCCTTAAAGTTCCTGTAAACTTGACTGAGCTTTACATACGGATTTCCCTAACCACAGGATATTAACTTCCCTTTTGTAACATCACGTACTTTAGAAAACTTAAAATTCTACATTCTTTCTCTGTTCCCCATGAGATATAAGTCTTTCAAAAAGTTTCTGGTAGGTTTTACAGCCCAGAGATATCTTTCTTAATAAAGACCCAGGAGCTGTTCCTTTAAAATGTGTTCATCAAGGAAGACAGCGCCTTTATCTCCTAATCTTGCTAGGACAGTAGGAGCCTAACTTTGGTGGGCATTTCTCTCAAGTTGTAAAACTATCTCCTGCTGTGAAGATATGTGAAAGTTTAATTTTCCTTTAGGTAAAGTCAGCTAGTAAACCTAGATGACAATGATCCTCTCATCCCAGCTCATACCAATCTTCTCTTTATTTCAGCAGAGTTGAGCTCAGACCAAGTCTGGTATCACTCCTTTCTTGCAAAAGCCTTAAATGAAGCCTTCTTTTCCTTTTTACATTGTCCAGTGCAAGTTTTTCTTTGACATACCAATGCCATCCTTATTCAATAGTTTCTAAATGCACAATCATTAATTATGTCTTCGTATTGCTGGTGAATATTGTAAAGAAACCAATAAATATTACATTTTTTCGTAAGAGAAATGCTAAGTTTCTATTTCAATTCAGGAGACAGAATAATGCTATGTTTAGCCAGAATTCAGTTTTACCTTATTCTTACCTTAGGCATCTGTTTTGATAAAATTATGTAAAGATAAATGGCACCATAGACCATATGGATAACCATATTCTCTCAGATTTACTGACAACTATTTGTTTCTATGAAAGTGATGCATTCTTGTATTTTAGGGAATCACATTTCCTACAGGCTTATACAATGTATAATTTAAGTGGCTTTACAAGGCATGAAAGATGCTCAATATTGTTAAGTTTAAATTTAGGGAGAGTAACTTTTACAAATGTCTGGGTGACTATTTATAAATAGGATAAATCCCTACACTGGCTTTTAAGCTCTCAGAACTCTACTCTTACTCAGTCAAATATAAACTATATATGACCAGATGCTGTAGATATGACTAAAATGTTAATTTCATATGTAATACTTGTCATTGACAATCTCCTTGATTCAGTATAAATAAAGTGTTATGCTGAAATCAGTTTGGAATAAAAGATGTCATCCATAAATAACAGTTATCAACACTAAAAACAAGGGAAGATGTTAACAATGTACAATTCTTCATCTCTGTGTCCTGAAATATGTAGTTAATTTAAACAGATTGTCTACCCTGGTGAAAGAAACTAGATCTACCATTGAATATTCTAAAATAGCTAAGAGGTCAGCTTTGACCTTAGAACATTAAGGTCTGTTAGTTGCAAATAGTAATATTTGATGATTATCATATCAATTGTCCAAAATATAACCAATGTTTCTTAAGTGAGAAGAATATGAATTTATCATGTATCACAGTTATGGACTAGAGGATATGGCTAGGAAAGCTATTAATACTTGCAATAAGATCTCTTTGGATTTATATATTTAATAAGAGAAACAAAACCACTGTCACACAAGTTGGACTTTCTGAGGGACAAATTAAACACTGTTCCCAAAAATAATGTGATAACTGAGATCTCTTTAAGTGTAACATGACAGTTGAGTTTGAATGAAGACATTTTTGAGAAGAAAAACTAACAGAATTATCATTTTAATAGACATATAGAATTTTTGCTGGGAAATGAGAGATCCTAACTGCAGGAGGATCTAACTGCATTCTTGTTAAAGAGGAAACACTTGAGACAGGGCAGTGCATGACTACAAGTATGTGTAGTAAAAGGTCATGCATAAATTAGTGGGTTTCACAATGTGCAGTTTTGGTGGCAACCACAGAATAACAGTTTTATTTGGACAAGTGAAAAGAAAACAAAAAGAAAAAACAAAAGAAAACAGAAAGCAAAAGAAGAAAGTTGAGCCAAAATACATAATAACATTATGAATAGGAAAGGATGGGAACCACAGATTCTTCAGTGGCAATTTCAAGAACATAGGAAATCAAGAGGTATAAGCAAGGCAGCAAGGCACCAAAAGGCCTGGAATATGAAGGTGGCTCCCAATACCTTCCTTCCAATATCATGCATGTTCCTCTGGCCCACACATATGATGAAGATGCTAAGTGATATTTTCAGGTTATCTCACACAGTGTAGAGCATTCCAATTATGGAAGATCTTACTTTTTGTTCCCTGAGAGTTGCATAATTTACAAGACATTCTCCAGTGCATGCCTCATAAAGTCTGTTTCTCCTAGTAAATTCCACTAGTCCATTTACCCAGAGACTGTCTCCACAAAGACATTGGATTTGGTCTCTGTGATGGTTAATTTTAGATGTTGTCTGCGCTAAAGTAAGAGATACACAGGTAGCTGGTAAATGTTATTTCTGGGTATTACTTGAGAGTGTTTCTGGAAGACACTGACATTTTAATCAGTAAACTGAATAAAGAAGATCTGCCCTCACCCAATGTAGGTGGGCACCACTGAATTCGCTGAGGGTTCAGATAGGTCAGAAAGGTAAAGGAAAAGCAAATTCACTCTCTCTTCTAGAGCAGGGACAACCATCTTTTCCTGTTCTTGGACATCAGAACTCCAGGTTCTGAGGCACTTTGGCCTTAGAATTTGCACCAGCCACTCCATGTTTCTCAGACATTTGGCCTCAGACTGAAAGTTACATCATATGACCTCTTGATTCTCAGGGATTTAGATGTGGACTGAACTACACCATCAGCTTTCCTGGCTCTCCATTTGCAGATGGCATACCATGGGACTTCTCAGCCTCCATAACCATGTGAGCCAATTCTTACAGTAAATCATCTTTCATATATCTCTAATGTATATCCTATTGGATCTATTTATCAGAAGAACCCCCACTAATGCAGTCACTTTCCTTTTATAGTTTCATCTGAGGGCATAACCTGGGGGAAAAAAGAGTATATGGATTGCCAGCTAGCCGTCTTAATTTCTTCCCCAGGAAAGAACAAAGAGGAAAGACCAAGTGAAAAAAAAATTTATATACATCTGTCTGGATGGGTTTTGTCGGAAATAAAAAATGAATTCAGGAGTCAAAGTAACATTTGTTAAGTGTCTCCACTGGAAGCCAAGAACTGAACCAAATATAGAGAACCAAAGACATGGGTAAGTTGAGCTGGTATGTAGAGGAAAGAATATAGGCCAGATTTTTAAAGATTTTTATGAATATTTAACATAGTATTTGAACGTATTGAAGCTAAGTAAATTTAAGCTCAAAATAAAGTTCTTGGACAGAAAGTTTTGGAGGCATACCTTGGCAATTTGCATTTCTAACACTTATCCTGACAATTATTGTGGGCATTAAGATTTGAGACCTGTAAGCAAAGGTCAATAGGCAATAGGGAGAAAGACTTTTCTTCAGGAGGAAAATAGCATGAATTAAAAAGAATATTCTGTTTGCTACCTTTAAGTCAATATGGAAAAGGGGAAAAAAGAAACAGTAAAACCATTAAGGAGGTTATGTGTACAGCTCAGATAAGGTTGATGGCTTGAACTAGAGCCATTACTAGAGAAATGGGTGGGAAAACACAGGTCCAAGATATATTTTCAAATTTTATTATTTAGGATTTCTTACATAATTTTGTCCAATAATGAAAGAAAAAACAAATATGAAGAGGCGTCAAATCAAGGGGTCTGGTTTTAGAACAATTTGAGTAGGATTTCTGGCTCGTACATTTCTTAATTGTATGACCTTGGACAAGTTATGTGGTTTTCTAAGTCCTTGGATTCCTCATCAATAAAATAGAGATAATTAAAATGACTAAGGATGTATTGTGTTATTAAATGAATCATAAGATGATAGCAAATGCTAATTCATTTAAATCCATGCTAAAAGTGATAAAGAAATTTGAATGGACTTGTTAATTATAATGTTTAGAGGATGTGGCTAATCACATATTACTGAATTGTATCAGAAAAAAAAATGACCATAGAACAATGAGTTACATAAGAAAGAAAATTCTGTGTTGCTTTAAATTCAAGTATTATTCGGCAGTCAAATCACAGAGTCTGAGAGTTACATATTAACACAGTAGACTGGTTGGTTTGACAATTCCTGGCTTTTAAAAAATGGATTGTGGCCGGGCGCCGTGGCTCAAGCCTGTAATCCCAGCACTTTGGGAGGCCAAGACGGGCGGATCACGAGGTCAGGAGATCGAGACCATCCTAGCTAACACGGTGAAACCCCGTCTCTACTAAAAATACAAAAACTAGCTGGGCGAGGTGGCGGGCGCCTGTAGTCCCAGCTACTCGGGAGGCTGAGGCAGGAAAATGGCGTAAACCCGGGAGGTGGAGCTTGCAGTGAGCTGAGATCTGGCCACTGCACTCCAGTCCGGGCGACAGAGCGAGACTCCGCCTCAAAAAAAAAAAAAAAAAAAAAAAAAAAAAAAAAAAAAAAAAAAAGGATTGTGCTTGCAAAAGAAGAATTCAGCAAATTGAGTCATCAATTGCTCAGAATTTAGTTGATTTAGAATGAAAATAGTCAATTATAGATCAGATATAAAAATGCAGACATATTCATAAATGAACATTAAAAACACTGGACTGGCAACAAAACTCCATTCAAAATAATTTTCCTAATCAACATGTTCTTGAATTAAGATAATTTGACTTTATAGTCTAAGTGAGTATTGTGTTAGTAAAAATCCTAACATAATCATCCAAATTTGTAGGTTATAAATTTTAAAAATCACATTTTATAAGAGACATTGACATGAATTTTCACAATGTCCTCCACTGAAAATAAATTCTCTGTAGAATAAATAATATCAAACAAGTAATTTCTGCTGAGAGAGAACTGTCCTTCTGGTGGAGGTGCTGGGTCACATGACTGAAGACCATCAGTCATTGACACTGCTGGGTCTTCCCTCCACCCTCAGGGATCCAAAGGCCTTCAGACACTACCTAAAGTCTTTTCTCACACCAAAGTAGAAATGGCTGACAGCCAATCAGTGTTCCCTCTGTTGGTATCAAACTGTGCTTTAAAAAAAATGTGTTAATGGAGACTGGATAGAAGTATTAATATATATGAAATAAGTCTATCAATAGTTGCTGAAGCTGAGTGATGAATACATGAAGATTTCATACAGTTTTGTGTTTGTATTTTAAGCATTTGGAATTTTAATAACAAAAAGGTAAATATATATATATATGTATATATATATATGCTTATATGTGTATATATATATATATGCTTATATGTGTGTGTATATATATATATATATATGCTTTAGAACTAGAGTAATCTGGCCTCAAGTCCCAGGTCTGTCAGTGATGTGCTCTGTGACCTAGGACAACTTTCAATCTTTGTTAGTGTCGATTTCTTCTTCAATAAAATGAAGATGCATTCCATTATAAAGAGCTTATAAAGTAGATAATATATTTCACGTCCTTAGCACATGTCAGAGCCATTATTTACCCATGTGTTGTTTTCATGTTAATAAAAACACATACTCTTCCTCAAAGCATCTTATTGACATTTTATTTTTTTAAAAAAGTATTTAAGCCAGATGCTGTGGCTCACAGCTATAATCCTAAAACTCTGGGAGGTCGAGGCAGGTGGATCACTTGAGCTTAATAGTTCAAGAACAGCCTGGGAAACTTGGTGAAGCCCTATCTCTATAAAAAATAAAATAAAAATAAAAAAAAAGAAAGAAAAAGCAGGGTGTGGTGGCATACACCCATAGTCCCAGCTACTTGGGAGGCTGAGGTGGGAGGATTGCTTGAAACTAAGAGGTGGAGGTTGCAGTGAGCTGAGATCATGCCACTGCACTCCAACCTGGGATGACAGAGCCAGATCCTGTTTCCAGAAAAAAAGTTATTTAATATATGAATTTAAGTAAATTTAATGTCAACCAAGTGCCAGTGTTGTGCAGCACAAAACATGCTCAATTATAGGCAGCAGAACTAAGTTATCACAAAGTGCATCATTGTTATAATTATTCCCAATCATGAAAGCCATATAAGAATTGCAGACGGCTGGGACACTAGAATTTCTCATTGGCTGGTGCAAATGACAGCAGTGTGTGTCTCCCTGAGTCTCCACACCCCATCACCACTTCTGACTTGATTAATTTTCTATTTTCATCTTGCCAGTCAGGAAATGAGAGCAAGAAACCACAGCTCTGCCCATTTTACTTCATCTGCCAGGAAACTGTGAGGTTGGTTTCCATTACGGAGTTCTAACTATCAGACTCTTCATGGAGAGGATATTGAAATCACCTTCTGACTTCTCACATCACCATCCAGGACTTCCTTTCTGATTTTATCCCTAATAGCACTTTTTATCCCCATTGAGTTTATCTTGTAAACTGCTTCAAAACATTTCAATTTAAAGAAAATGGGATATTTATATAAACACAGTAATAAGTACAAATTTCATTTGAAACACATAATAAGTACACATTCCATTTGAAAATGGGCAATGTTTCATATTTTCTGGGATGGCTGAGCAAAGCTACATGCTATGAATTGTGAGACTGCTGAGTAGAATACTGATGAGATATGGAGACAGTGTTCCTTATTCCAAGTCTCTCCTGTACTTTCTAGGATTTGAGAACAAATGATAACAGAAGTGGTTTCTACTAATTTTTATTAAATGAAGGATGTTATTCTTGATGTGATCATATCTCTGCTTTTTAACTAGTGCCAACTAAAGTCACACCTTTGACATAACACAAAATGCAGAGATGAGAATTAAGTTGTTATTGTAACCTTTTTATTTTTATTGACCATACGACCTATCTAGAACGTAATTTGAGTATATTTTCTCAGCGTAAATTCAGATAGCCATATATATGCATAAATTTAATTTGCTTTTATTGTATTTTTTAAATAAAGGACTCTCTACTTAAATGTATTTTGACTAAATAAAATGATTCATTGCTTTACCTCTTAATACCATGTTCCCACAGGATTTCTTACTAGTCTGTGATCAATATAATTAAAATTATTAATCAGCTCGATCTTCATGTTGCTGATAAGGACTATAATTATATACAATAGTTATGTTAGAAAACACAAAAGCCATTTAGTTAAAAGAATTTGGGAAATGTGTTTTCAATGTAATATGTTTTAATGTATTCAAATAAGATATTATTAAAGATATTATTAGGTTGGTGCAAAAGTTATTGCAGTTTTTGCTACTACTTTCAATGGGAAAAACTACAATAATTTTTGTACCAACATATTATAAAAAATAATTTTCAATACCAATTGAAGGTATTACTTTAATACTTTTAAATTTAATATTAACAATCCAATGAAATAAGCATCATTGGCTGGGCGAGATGACTCTTGCCTATAATCCCAGCACTTTGGGAGGCCGAGGCGGGCAGATACTTGAACTCAGGATTTGGAGAACAGCCTGGGAAACATGGAGAGACTACATCTCTACAAAAAAGATAAAAAAGTTAAGCAAGTGTTATGGCACATGCTTGTAGCCTCAGCTACTCGGGAGGCCGAGGTGGGAGGACTGCTTGAGCCCGTGAGGTCAAGGAGTGCAGTGAGCCAACATTGTGCCACCTGCACTCCAGCCTGGGCACCAGAGCAAGACCCTAATTCCAAAAAAGAAAGAAGCGTCTTTCCATTTCAACTGATAGATGAAGAAACTAAGGCACAAAATAAAACAAGTAACTCTCCCAAAGTCCCCAGACTCGTAGTGACAGCACCAGGATTCTAACCCCAGCCTCTCTAGCACAAAACTTTCTATTCTTGACACCACACTGTGTCATTCTGTAGGTAACATGTTGTTAGCTTGAAAAGAGCATCCATCCTCAAAGTTACGTAAGTGGAACAAGAACTCTCAAGAGTACAGGAGTTTCTATCTTCCATAACAGAAAGCTTCACTTAAATATTATTCCCGTAATACCTTTTTAAATGAGAGAGATGAAGTTATTTTAAGAGAAAATGGACCACAAATCTCTTACACTAACATGACTATCTAAATTAACTTAGAATCAGAATGTATTGGATGAGTGTGAAAGCACCACTGAGAGGCTTGTTTATCTACAGTGCTTCACAAAACATTGAAATTCTGAGGATGGGGTGAGGTGCCTGAACCTCAGAAAGTGAGGAGGGAAAAGGGCACCTGCAGGTTTAGAAAGCCTGGCTGATGAATGAAATAAAGTTCCCTAGACAAGTCAGTTAAGGTGGCACTTCTCACCTATATTAGCACAATGTAATAAAAGGCAGATAAATAGCCACTCTTTGCAAAAAAAAAAAAAAAAAAAAAAAAAAAAAAAAAAAAAAAAGATTGACCAGCCTCTGGAGGCACCAGAATATCACTCCCAAAAGGGGATGGAAACTTATTTATCATTAAAACCACCAGAAGGGAATATTTGACACAATAACATATAAAATCACCAGAAAGCACTATGTGAATAATTGAATTTGTTCTGTGGAATTAGAATGAACACATTTTACAAAATTATGTGGATGGACCCTAAATTTTGAAAACAATGCTGAGTTCTAACATTATAGTTTATCCCCAGGTCCTTCTTGAAACAGAATTGGTGAGTCCATTGTGTGGGTATACAGAAGAAAACAGCATGAAACTCACCCTACCCAGACTTCTTTTCTCTAACATAACCTCATTCCATGCTACCTACTGATAATCTTCTGACTCTTGTATATTTTGTGTGAAAGTAGGTATTTAGGGGGCTGGTGTCCTGGGGATTTCATACTAATTATAAAGAAATGTTTATGTCTGGGTCTATAGCAGTACAAGCAGCATCTTCATTGGGTACTTATATTGCTTTGTCTATCCTGATTCCTAATATTACATTCATGTAAAGCTGAAATTTAGGAGCTTCTTTTCTTTAAAAATATTTGTAACTGGGCTGGGCGCGGTGGCTCAAGCCTGTAATCCTAGCACTTTGGGAGGCCGAGACGGGCAGATCACGAGGTCAGGAGATCCAGACCATCCTGGCTAACACGGTGAAACCCCGTCTTTACTAAAAAATACAAAAAACTAGCCGGGCGAGATGGCGGGCGCCTGTAGTCCCAGCTACTCGGGAGGCTGAGGCAGGAGAATGGCATAAACCCGGGAGGTGGAGCTTGCAGTGAGCTGAGATCCGGCCACTGCACTTCAGCCCGGGCGACAGAGCGAGACTCCGTCTCAAAAAAAAAAAAAAAATATATATATATATATATATATTTGTAACTGCTCTCTGCACCAACTTCATTGAACATTACCAGTATTTGTGCAAATTTTTAGCACAATTATAAGTAAATATAATAATCTTTCCATGTAGGTGTTACTATACAAAATTAACTGATTTAATTGCTATCAAGATTTCCCACTGCAATCGGATATTGCTCTATAAAATAATTACAATAATCATTATTAAAATGATCATGACAATTATATAATCTGTAACTTGCTTTAAAGCATGTTAGTGTAGTCAGTACAATATTTCTAAGTGTGTTAATTAGTTCTGATCTCTGTTAGGAGCAGTTAGCTGACGGATAACCTCTTTAATCATTTGTACTATGAGGACATTCAACTACGGCTTATAAGATCGTCCCTAGAACGTTTGGCAATTGCTGTAGATATGATAGCAGTACTTTAAAAAAAATGGTGCTATTACTAGTGGTATAAAGTTTGTAGTGTAAATAGAAATAGCACACATTTTGTGTTCTTATATAACCAATATATAAGAAGAACACATATTGTGTTCTTATATAGCCAAGGATATAAGAATCAGGTGAGTTTAGCAGCTTATACCCTGAGAGTGGATCTTTTACCCAAGGGTTCAGATTAGGCCAGAAAATGAAGTTTCATCTCAAGTTTACAAGAAGAGGTATATAAATACTTCTTCAGATGTGTGCTTTTTTTGCTAATAAATATTGTATTCATAGCAGAATTTAAACTGAAATTTGAATTAATTAAAACAATTTTACCTAGTAATAAAATGTGGTCACATCTTCGTACCTTCCTTCTATGCTGTTATAAAACTGTAATTATTATTTAATGTATTTATGACTTACCATGTGAAAGCAACTTCATGATACTTTATACAGTTGATCAGTTTATATACAGCAACCAGTCATCTACTAGTCATTATAAGAAACCCATAATATCTACCACAAGAGACCTAAATCCTATGAAGATCAAACTGCCTTAAATCAGTTCACTATAATAATGATAGTAATAGGTAGCATCTGTTGAAGGCTTGCTACGAGTCAGATGCTACTCTGAGTATATGTATTATCACATTTAATTCTCACAACAAACCCAGAATTTAGATACAATTTTACCCCTATATTCAGAAGGATAAGGTGAGTCAAGCCTACACACAGGGATATACATTTATGTAAGCATAACCACTATATTCATATAAATTGATTTATGATTTTAGATAACATTTTAAAAGCTCACACTTCCTCTCATTGTTTTGCTTTGACTTCATAATAATTAAACATTTAATGACAATATAATGGCTGTTTGTATTAATGTATCATTTTCATAATATTGTACAATTATGTTTTAATTGCATTTTATAAAATTTTTAATCATAGAGAATTCATCTCCATATTAAATTGTTGGGCTTTTATTGAGTTATAATTATAAATTCCTACAGTCAGATTTCTAGATTTGAGTATATAAATGTCTGTATACACATTCTTACATGTTACCTTTTTGCCTTTTCAAGAGAATATAACAATTTACCATGGCAATCACAATAAATCTAAGGCCCAATGGGTATTATAATTTTAATTATGTTTATTTGATTAGGATAAAACTGGGTGCTGGGAGATTATTTTAATACATATTTATTTGATCAATCACAAGGGTATTTTCGTATCTGCCTTTCTTATGTTAATTGCCTCTCTGTATTCATGTACTTTTTCAAAATTCAGCACCAAGTACAGAAGGTTCATTTAAGCAGGTTCTGTGTTTAGCAGTTAGTTGTTTTCAATAGTACATTTAAAAGGAAACAAGCAAAGAAACAACATTCTCTTCCATCAGTACATGTTTGGAGTTTTCCGTGATGCTAACTGTCTCATTGTGTAGACTTAAAATGGTTAAAGGGAAAAATAAAAATGAAAGAAAAAACATATTTTGAATAGCATTAAAAGGTATATTCAGGGACCCAAACAGTTTATATTTCCTTGAGATCACTTTTGAAAACACGGACTATGTATTTCTTCTATTATACCAAATTCTATTAGTACAGACATGTTTTGAAATATAATAAATTTATTTACTGTAAAATATAAATAAATACTGTAGCAAAACAAAGATAACACATATCAAAAGAAATAGAGAGAGGGTTCTGGAACGCAAGTGATGAAAAGGAAATCTTTTTTCTCTGTTAGAGCACTTTTAAATAAACTATTCATTTACTTATCCCTAATTGCTTTCCAATTGCTAAAGTGATTCAATTTAATATGTGTATTGATGAGTGTAATGCCTAACTAAAGAGCTTTTTCTTTTGGTTTCACTAGCCTATATGTTCTTATTTTGTGCCTAACTAAATAAGAAGATATCATACAGATCTGCCCTATTACTTAGAGACTGAAGGAACAGGTCCAGGGAGAGCAAAGAACATGCTAAGTTTACATATAGATACAACTTTAAAACAAGACTTAAAAGTTCAGCTCTTCTAATTTAGCATATATATGTATATGTACTCAAACATTGTTATCTTCTGTGTGTGTAGACTTAGAGACATTTTAATCTCATAGATATCTCTATTTTGCCTTCACTACTCCTTTGAATTCATTTACATAATACTTCAATCAAGTTTGACAATGAAAATGCACCTGTGTTTGGCTTGTTGGGCCAATTCCACAATATGTCATTCCAATGAAGATTGGGCACAACTAAACATAGTGCAGGAACAAAAACCGAAGTAGGAGATAAATCGTATCTGTGACTATTTGAATCTTGGGCAAAAAATAATTGAATAGGCCATGCGTGGTGACTCACACCCGTAATCCCAGCACTTTGGGAGGCCGAGGTGGGCGGATCACGATGTCAGGAGATCGAGACCATCCCGGCTAACACGGTGAAACCCCGTCTCTACTAAATATACAAAAAAATTAGCCGGGCGTGGTGGCGGGCGCCTGTAGTGCCAGCTAGGATAGGAAATTTTAATTATCCTAAATATATATGCACCCACCACTTGAGCACTTAGATTCAGAAAACAAATATGACTGGACCTAAGAAAATAGAGTAATAGCAATACAATGATAGTGGGGAACATCAGCATCACCGACACTAGAAATATCATTGAGGCAAAAAGTCAACAAAGATACTCTGATCTTAAACTGGACTATAGACCAAATGGACCTAATACACATTTACTAGAATATTCTAATCAACAACTGCAGAATATACATTTTTTCTCATCTGCGCATAGAATATTCTCCAAAATTGGCTATATTCTTGACCACAAAGCAAGTCCCAATAAATTCAAAAATCAAAATTAAATTAAATATCTTCTTAGACCACAGTGGAATAATATTAGAAATCATGCCAAGAGGAACTCTCAAAAATGCAGAAACACATGAGAAGTAAACAACTTGTTACTGAATGACCTTGAGTAAACAACAAAATTAAGGCAGAAATTTAAAAAAAAATTGAAATGAATGAAAACAGATACAGAACTTACCAAAACCTCTGGAATATGGTAAAAGCAGTGCTAAGAAGAGAACTTATAGTGTTAAATGCCTACATCAAAAAGATAGAAAAATCTTAAGTTAAAAACAAAATGTCACATCTCAAAGAACTGGAAAAGCCAAATCAAATCAAATCTAAAATTAGCAAAAGAAAAGAAATAACACCGATCAAAGCAGAACTAAATGAGACTGAGACCAAAAAAGAATACAAAAGATCAAAGAAATTATAAGTTGGTTCTTTGAAAGGGTAAACAAAAATCAATAGACTACTAGTTAGTTTAATCAAGAGAAAAAGAGAGGAGATTCAAAAACCACAATCAGAAATGATAAAGGTGACATTACAACTGATAAACAGAAACATAAAAGATCCTCAGAGATTACTATGAATGTCTCTATCCACACAGCCTAGAAAACCTAGAGGAAATTGATAAATTTCTGGAAGTATACAACCTACCACAATTGAATCAAAAAGAAATAGGAATCCTAAAAAGACCAATAAGGAGTAATGAAATTGAATCAGAAATAAAAATCATTCTAACCAAAGCAACTGGGATCCAACGGATTTATAGATAAATTTTATCAGGTGCACAAAGAAGGACTAGTATTAATTCTACAGAAAATATTTCCAAAAATGAAGGAGGAGGAATTGCCCCCCAACTCATTCTATGAAACCAGTTTTACCCTGATAGAAAAAAGCAGTCAACGACACAAAAACAACAAAAAAAGACAACTACAGTCCAATATCCCTCATGAACATAGATGCAAAGATCCTCAGTAAAATACAAGCAAATGGAATCCAACAGCACATCAAAAAGAAAATTCATCATGATAAAGTGGATTTTATTACAGCAATACAAGGATGGTTAAACCTTTACAAATCAATAAACGAGATTCACCACAAAACAGATTTAAAAGCTAAACCACGTTTATTATGTATAATAATTGTTATAGATGCAGAGAAAAGCATTTCATGAAACATCCCTTCATGATAAACATAATTAACAAATTAGACATTGAAGGCACATACCACAAAATAATAAGATACATACATAACAAACTGACAGCTATCATCATACTGAATAGATAAAAGTTGAAAGGACTCCTCCTATGAACTGGAAAAAGACAAAGATGTTCATTCTCACCACTCATATTCAACATGCTACTGGAAGCTGTAGCCAAAGCAATCAAGCAAGAGAAATTTTTAAAAAGCATCTAAATTAGAAAAGATGAAGTCAAATGACCTCTGTTCACAATGACATGATCTTATAACATGAACACTCCGAGAACTTTTTCAAAAGACTCAGACTTAATAAGAAACTCTAGTACAGTTTCAGAATATACAATCAATATACAAAATCAGTAGTATTTCTATATACCAGTAACATTCAAGCTGAGTACAACACACAGCAGAGGGACCCTGGGTGTGTCTGGATATTTGTTGTTTATTAATTTCATGCCAATGCAGTTTTAAAACTCTATTTGTTTAATTTTTGAAGGCATGCCCATGTCATGCTAGGTTGGCATCTTATAAACCTACAATCACATTCCCTAGCATATGTCCTCCTGTACCCCCCCTTGGCCTTTGTCCCTAAACCCAGATTCTTTTTTGACTATTACATTATCTCTGGGCAGTTTTTCTACACAATCTTCTTAACTCTGTTTTTGGATAAAACATAGTCTAACTCTGTCTATGAATCTACAATGATAATCTGCCACTTTAAAGCTATCCTCTTCATTTGGGTAATCCCTTGCCTCAATTCTCTTATCCCTTTCACATTTTCAGAACTCCTGTTGCTAGGTTAAAACATATTAATTAACTCAATTTAGAAATTCACCTTTGTGACCCTCAATTATTTAGATGGCATGATTAAGATTTCCTTTACAAAGTAATTGTAAAATAATTGAAAATGAGAAAGTAATAACTAACTCTGTAATAGAATCTTAAGTGATGGCTAGGGATACTTCAGTTTTAACAATGGGGATAGGGAAAGGAGGTCATATCATCAGGCTTTGATGAAATCAGCTTTATGTAATGTTTGACCTTATATTTGTTAGAATATTATAATAAAGGGTAGAATAAAAACATACTCAGATAATGTGGAGAAATAGGAATGCTTTTGCACTGTTGGTGGGACTGTAAACTAGTTCAACCATTGTGGAAAACAGTGTGGCAATTCCTCAAGGATCTAGAACTAGAAATACCATTTGACCCAGCCATCCCATTACTGGGGATATACCCAAAGGATTATAAATCATGCTGCTTTAAAGACACATGCACGCATATGTTCACTGCAGCACTATTCACAATAGAAAAGACTTGGAATCAACCCAAACGTCCATCAGTGACAGACTGGACTAAGAAAATGTGGCACATATACACCATGGACTACTATGCAGTCATAAAAAAGGGTGAGCTCGTGTCCTTTGTAGGGACATGGATGCAGCTGGAAACTATCATTCTCAGCAAACTATCACAAGAACAGAAAACCAAATACCGCATGTTCTCACTCATAGGTGGGAATTGAACAATGAGATCACTTGGACATAGGAAGGGGAACATCACAAACCGGGGCCTATTGTGGGGAGCGGGGAGAGGGGAGGGATAGCATTAGGAGATATACGTAATGTAAATGACCAGTTAATGGGTGCAGCACACCAACATGGCACATGTATACATATATAACAAACCTGCACATTGTGCACATGCACCCTAGAAATTAAAGTATAATAAAAAATATATATATATATATATATACTCAGATATTCTGGAACATTCCTACTAGCAGAATAAACTGTACAATGTATATCATAGAAATTTTGTCTTTAAAATGTTATTTATATTAAAAACATGTAATATCAAAATTTTTAATATTCTATAATTTTTGTGACCTAGATTCTTTGTAATTATTTATGACTTGAAAGTGAAGATTTCTGAGAAGTGAGACAGTAAATTTATAGTTTACAATGCATAGGGGAATACCCTGGCCATGGTGCCATAGCTAAGAAGAAAGACTTCTTCTATTTTATATTTATTTATTCATGATTAAAATATTTACATGGAATATATGACTAGGCAAGAGTAGGTCAGGATCCTGCCCTCTTTCCCTATCAGTGTTGTGTGAAGATGTAAGTTTCCGAAATGAGAAGCAGTCTCTCCAATAATGCTATATAACATGGGAGTCAGAAGTAATTTCTCCAAAAGAAAATCAACATGCTATTTGGAAAGAAGATGGATACTGAACTCCACCCCTTCCCCCAATAACTACTAAAAAGTCACAGTAGATAGATCAGAAGAGAGATAAACTTTTCATCCCCTATATAGAGGTCACATGGGCATTCTACATAAGATAAAAATCCATGGCAATGCTATGTATGGTTGGAGAGAGACTCCCCTGACAGGAATACATGTTTGCTGATTGTTGTGGTTTAATACACCTCTACTGCCTTCTGAAGCTTTCAGTTTGAAAACTGGCTCGCTTAGAAAAGAGACCTCATTAATAAAACATGCCTCATAATGACATTCCAAAAGCAGAGAGGTAAAGTGATTGAAAGAGTGTCTCCTATGATCATAGGTTGAGAGAATGCTTGTAATTTTTAATCACCAAACTATACATGCAAATAGCTTTGTGATATTCTAAATGCACAGAGGGGAACATTTAATAAACTAATTCTAATGTAAATATGACAGCTATTTAAAAAGAAAGATGAAAAATCTTTATCCTAATAGATATCACTCACTATAATTACAGACCTCTTTATTCTATTAAATTTGATCAATAGAATGAAATCCCTTTTGGTTTGAGATCATGGGACTAGTACAGCATCTCTCTCTCTGCTGTTCTTTAGAAAGTAATTTCTAATTTCTTTGAATATTGTTATTAAAATTTATTTTTATTTTTGTTTATTTTTTTTGAGACGGAGTCTCGCTCTGCCGCCCAGGCTGGGGTGCAGTGGTCAGATCTCAGCTCACTGCAAGCTCTGCCTCCCGGGTTTACGCCATTCTCCTGCCTCAGCCTCCCGAGTAGCTGGGACTACAGGCTTTAAGAGAGGTTTTATTGATCTGTTTCTGTTTTGGGGATGCTTCAGTCTGTCACCCCCACTGCCACAGCTTTTGTTTCAATGTGTGGGTCCGAAGTAACAGCTGCTGTGTATGAATACTCTCATTTGGTCTGCAAGAGAAAATGCTGCAAAATGTCCTGATCATGATGAATTACAGTGCTAATGAGCCAGTGAACAGGAGGTAAGTTCATTGTGAGAATTTGTCACACTTCTCAAATTTTGAACATTCTGCTATAAGCTTTGGAATCAGAAGTTAAAGTTATTCCAGTGACTGTAGCAAGAAAAATTAATTACCACACCTGGCAATAAATATTGGAAATTTTTCAGAGAATCGTTCTTCTGCCCATTAGTACCCCAGTGGGATGGTTGAATATGCTGCTACAGCACATTCTCTGTATGATGTATAAATATTAGGAGTTAATATCTCTGGTTTCATGCATAATTAACTGATTTTGATACTAACCCAAGTAATTGACTCGTGTCTTTCTCACCATCATTTTAGAAATCCATATGGACAAAATGTATAGCTTTAATGCACTTGCTACAGAAATAAGTGTTAGGATGGTTAACAAATTGATTGCAAAGGAACAGAAAAAGTTGCCTTTTGTTTTTGTTGTTTTTAAGAGAGTGGGCTGCAAATTATAGAATTAACAGTTATATGCCATCCAACAATTACTTTCCTTGTAACTTCCTTGTCTGGCAAAGGAGCTGATTTACAACACACGTTCATTGATGACTCCCTTTCAGCACAATATATCACTGCTATTTCCAGACATTTCCAATGGTGAATAGAAATTCTGTGTGTGCCGTCCAACCAAAGGGAATGACCAAATTATTTGACACACACTTAGAAATGTGTACAGAAGTCATAACTGATATAAAGTGAAGATGTCACACCACTTTCAGAAAAACATGTATTTTGCAACCTTTCAGACATGGATGGCCTTTATGTGTCTGAGATAAACTGAGATAGAAAAAATATTTTTGAAAGATAAGAGCCAAATAACCAGCATATATAACACCTCTACTTTATAGTGACGAATTCTCTCATGATATAATGCCTGTCAAATCACTGTCATAATTAGACTATGAAATGTGTTTTCTCTGCTGAAGGATGTCAGCAAGTAGTTTGGATATATTCCTCTGACCACACTGTGCATGCTTCCTGCATGAAGATTTCAAGCAATACTGGTCATTTGCTCTGTGTTCATTAGTGACTCATCTTAGACTTCTTTGAAGTGCCTGACCTTGAAAAATAAAGTTGGTGAAGTGTGACAGAAGAGTAATATTCTGTAAAGAACAAAGTGATAGCACATGAAGGACTACAATTTGACTAGAGTGATCTGAAATGAAATTAAAGCACACACCAAGTTTCTTGGTTAATGCTTCATCTCTGCTGTCTGTTTTTAAGTGGAGAAATAAAGACACACTTTCTGAGACAGTGACATAGATCTCCATTTCCCATCTTTTTGAGCCCTATTAAGGTCAGAAAATGTCTTCCTTTTTGATTGAAATTTCCTTTTCCAATAGGTCAAAGCTTTAACTTTGAAGACACACTTTAAAATTTATTTTGCACATGAACAGTTGAGGAGTGTGGTAAAACTCATTTAGCTGTAATGGGAAAATAAAAATGTTATTCCTTTTACTCCTTCATTTTACAAATTCAGTAAATTACTTGAATTTGGTTTTATAGTGTTATTTTTTAAATAAAATAACTGTTTTGGCAGGGCGCGGTGCTCAAGCCTGTAATCCCAGCACTTCGGGAGGCCCAGACGGGTGGATCACGAGGTCAGGAGATCGAGAACATCCTGGCTAACACGGAGAAACCCCGTCTCTACTAAAAAATACAAAAAACTAGCCGGGCGAGGTAGTGGGCGCCTGTAGTCCCAGCTACTCGGGAGGCTGAGGCAGGAGAATGGCGTAAACCCGGGAGGCAGAGCTTGCAGTGAGCTGAGATCCGGCCACTGCGCTCCAGCCTGGGCGACAGAGCCAGACTCCGTCTCAAAAAAAAAAAAAAAAAAAAAAATATATATATATATATATATATATATATCCCATAATTGTAAAAAATAGAAAGTATAATGTTATCAAAATATATTTGTATATATTCACTTTAGAGAAATCAGTAAATAGAATTTGAAGGGCTTGGAAGGCTACTACGCAAAGAGAAAATCCTCTTTTGACCTGTTGTCTACTTTGGATTATCACAGACTCAGATTGTACAGAGCACAAAATTGACTAGACCTAAAGTCTAACTCATACCAAGTAAACTTCACTGAAGGGTATGGTAGAAACTGTAATGTCTTCAGATGACACCAGGGCCTGAGTCTGAATGGCGGTAAATACATTGGCTACCTTGAGCAAGAATCACTTAAGATGAACACAGTCTTGTTGTGGGGGGTGGGGGCAGGGGCGGGGTGCATGGTTTGTGTACATTTGCTGTATACCTATAAAGAACAATTAAGAGGAAATTAAGAAAATCTGAGTTTGACTAGTTATTATGTTATACTAAAAGTTTTTCTTGGTTATAAAAAATGGTATTATAGTTAAGTAGAAAGGCATTTAAGATTTCTTAGCTGTAGTATTGATGATTGAAACATCATTGTGCCAATATGTTCTATCAAAACGATCCAGTCAAATGTGTGTATGTTTACTGCCTTCAAGTAAAAAGAAAAGTGTTAAAAACAAAAGATTATTGTGCTTAAGTTTTTGTCTGTAGTGTCTCATATAATAATCAGTTTCATTAAAATCAATTTGATTCAGGCTGATTTTTACTGAGTTTTGCTTTTCCCATTCAATCAATGAATAATGTGGACCAGGAGGGATCAATGCTTAGAGTGTATAATGAAGCTAAAATCATACTTAGTCCAAGTTTGTACACCTGAGATTCAAAACAAGTGAATAAAATACCCAAATAAGAGACATTCTTATTTATAGTTTCTATTACTGCACTTGTTAGCCAAAACCATTCTTTATGGAGTTGGTTAAGAAAATGTGAACTGACTTTAAATTTAGAGAAACCCAAAGTAAGTAAAAATTAGGGTGTGAAACCTGACATCATCAGTAGATTGAAGATCACTAAAAACCAGAATCAGAGATTCTCTGAATTGGAAATGAAGGCCCAGGAGTGATGGGAACTGCTCAGGGTGAGGAAATATAGGAACCGGGTGTCTAGGTAAGGAGAAATAACCAGAAGATGGGCACATCCCTGACCAACTATTAGTTGTAGGTAGATGTACTTCCTCCCTTAACAGCTATGTTCTAACTAAAGTGATGATTGCTGATAACTTACTGAATGCACCATGTCCTGCCTTTGTACAACATGGCATTCTTCCTAGTATAGTTTTCACTTTACTTCAACTAGACATCTTCTCCCAGTCTTTCAAGTCTCAGTCCCCCACACCCGAGTTATTTCTAAGATTCTCTCCCTGTATCCCAGTGTGCACTGGGCACTGCTTCCCTGCCTCTGTGATTATGTTCTTAGCTCTGTCACAGCACTTTATAAAGGTGCCTTCCTTCTCGGTCTACTCACCTGTCTTGCCTACTGAACTGTGCACTACCATCAGACTGACAGCCATGCTGATTTATCTTTGTATATTTAGTGCATGTCTGCTATACGCTGAATTAATAAATGAAATAAAATTTTGAATTTGAGATGAGGGCTCTATCTGAGAGCCATATGACAAGCTATAAAGGTGATGACTTGAACTCATAAGCAGAGAACATACACCAATACATTTTCTCACACCTACGTTCAGAAAAAATAGAATATTGCTCAGTACTCTAAATCTTCCTGCAAAATTCTTAAATAAAAAAATTTTGACCTCCCAATTTACTTGTATTTAAACTTACTCACACTTCTACCTGTTATATAATGTGGATGAGAGTAAGGTCAGATTTTGGAATTTCAATTCTACCTGTTATTACTATTTTGCTCTGTGAATTCCACAAACAGCAACAACGTAATGAGAAATTTCCATAGTATAAATTACCTCTGCGTAGTAAACTCTCTCTCAGGCTTTAATAAAAGTTACTTATATCCTAAGACTTAGAGAGGACTGGCTATATAATTTGAGGGACCAGTATAAAATTAAAAGCAAAGGCTCTTGTTAAAGAGAGAAAAGAAAGTATCATAAAAGCTACTAAGTATGCAGGTTTTTCCTTTGCAAATATTTCAGTCCTTATGAAACGTAAGAGTGATATATGAATAACGTTAGTGACTAAAATTGCATAAACATATTTTGGTATCATGTTTTTATATTAAAAAGTAAATAATTCCTCTTTAGTAATTCAGTAGTTTGATCATAAGACTCTTCTAAGATTTTTTCTAAAATCATGTTTTAGTTATTAATATTTCTGCATCTAGAAATTTATTTTCAATTGATATAGTTGAAAAACAAAATCAGTTGATCTTGGTAGATATAAGATCACATGTAATTTTCTATGATTTTGAGAACAATGTTCCTGATAATATGACTATTAGTAGAGCTGTTAAGAATTTTCATGGGTTGTGACAATATTGGGATAAGTTTCTGATATAGCATTTTAAAATGTAATTTTTATGCATCTACAGCTTGTGATTTCCATGAATCAATTTTTCTAAATATATTTAGCACACCATACAAATCAGTTCCTTGTATGTTTGAATTTAATTCAAAATGTAAATTTATACAATGCCAATTAATATTTCTTCCTCTTTTTAAAAATTTTACTTTAAGTTACGGGATACACATGCAGAATGTACAGGTTTGTTACACAGGCACGCATGTGCTGTGACAGTTTGCTGCACTTATCAAATGTTCATCTAGGTTTTAAGCCCCGCATGCTTACGTATTTGTCCTAATGCTCTCCTTCCCCTTGACCTCCACACCCGACAGGCCCCGGCGTGTGATGTTCCCCTCCCTACGTACATGTGTTCTCATCGTTTAGTTCCCACTTAATGAGTGAGAACACGCAGTGTTTGGTTTTCTGTTCCTGTGTTAGTTTTCTGAGAATAATGGCTTCCAGCTTCATCCATGTCCCTGTGAAGGACATGATTTCATTCTTTTTTTGTGGGTGCATAGTATTCCATGGTGTATATGTGCCACATTTTCTTTATCCAGTCTATCATTAATAGGCATTTAGTTTACTTCCAAGTCTTTGCTATTGTAAAGAGTGCTGCAATAAACAGAAGTGTGCATGTATCTTTATAGTACAGTGATTTATAATCTTTTGGTTATATACCTAGTAATGGGATTGCTGGGTCAAATGGTATTCCTGCTTCCAGATCCCTGAGGAATCACCACACTATCTTCTACAATGGTTGAACTAATTTACGCTCCCAGCAACAGTGTAAAAGAGTTCCTATTTCTCCACATCCTCTCCAGCATCTGTTGTTTCCTGACTTTTTAATAACTGCCATTTTAACTGGCATCAGATGGTATCTCATTGTGGTTTTGATTTCCATTTATCCAATGATCAGTGATGATGACCTTTTTTTTTCATATGTTTGTTAGCTGCATAAAGATCTTCTTTTGAGAAGTATCTGTTCATATCCTTTGCCCACTTTTTGATGGGGTTGTTTTTTCTTGTAAATTTGTTTAAGTTCCTTGTAGATTTTGACATTTACTGTAACTTGTGATGGTTCTACAAAAAAAATGAATTCATAATTTTTACATAGTTCACAATAGCTGTTTATGCACTCTGTGGGTGTATTTTTAATTACACGTGCCTGAGGGCCTGAGTCAGACAGAGCAGACATTGTTCCTAATCCACCTGTACTTCTCCACTGCTTGTGCATATGCTCACTTTCTCATCAGATCTTAGTTACAAAACACAAGTTTAGAAATTAGAATTTCTTATTTGTTAAGAATTTCAGTATAGCTAAAGCTGAACATTAAACCATTCATGGAACCCTTCTGATTGCACAGAGCCTAGGGCCATGAAGCCAGACCTGAACTCAGGTTTAAGAATACAAAGATAATTTTTGCATGTAGATATAATAGACGAGCCTTGAGACCACTGACATGCCTGGCTACATGAATGATAAAAGTAAAGCTAAGATACCAGTTTCTGTGAGTTTACCAAATGTAGGAATGGAAATAAAGTTAGCAGAGAATAGCTTGGCCTTCTCTCAAAATAAGACCCTGTCCAGAGGTATTAACTACATTTGAGCAGGAGTGAAGCTATCTCTAGAATTCTCTTCCTCTAAAGCACAAATATTCAGCTCATTAGTAAAATGTAATCCTAGCAAGGTATCAGACATTAATGAATGAGTTTAGGTATTCCTCCTTGGAGTGAAGCTACAGGATGATTCAATATAAGGACTCCTAAACTTAAGATTTGGGCCTAAATGTTCCCATATTCTCATTTACAAGTAATGGACCTATAAAACAAAAACTCAAGTACAATTAATAAGGTTGTTCGATCCTGTTGTGTTAACATAAAATAAGCAACAATAGCATTAGATATTGCCAAATGAAAATATTACCCATCTCCAACTTTGAGGATATCATAGAACACAGGTCACATTGACTAAGAGCAATTTCTGGTTTATAGCAAGAGATCATAATATGAATATAATATAATGTCTAAACGTAAGCACTTTCCTTTTTGTTTACTAGACACTGAGTTCTTGAAATACCAATGTTGTCTTAGGTCAAGGAGTCCTTTTATTTGCTCAGTGTCATAACCAACTCTATAGTACTAAGAATATATTTATCTTTTTTTCTCTCCTCTCTTCCATTTTTCTTTCCTTTCTCCCTTCTTCCCTATCCCCTTCCTTTTTTAATTGATTTATTATATGATTTTTTATGAAATTGTTTCAGGGTTTTCCAAAATCTGTCTATGAAACTGAAATTGACTTATTCAGTCATTTATTTGATAAAACCACATTGGGCACTGAATTCATTTCCTATGGCTACTATAACAAAGTACCACGAACTATGTGACTTCAAGCAACAAAAAGTTATTATCTTCCAGAGGCTAAAATTTCAAAATAAGGTGTCAGCAGAGCCATGCTGCCTCTGAAATCTGCAGGGTTTCATGAGTCTTTCTAACTTCTAACAGGTTTGTTCAGCAGTCTTTTTCATTCTTTGTCTCATTGATGCACCACTCTAGCCACTATCCTCATATGACATTTTCCCTGTGTGTCTTCACATCATCTTCCCTATGTGTGTGTCTGTCTTTGTACCCAAATTTTCCCCTTTTATAAGGACAGCAGAAATATTTCATTAAGGCCTATTATCATGATCTCATTTTAAGTGATCACCTCTGTAAACACCACATTTTCAATTAAAATCACATTCTGAGGTACTAGGGGATAGAACTTCAACATATATTTTCTTTTCCAAAGGAGACAGTTCAACCCATACACTTTCTATTGTCAGATATTGAGTGGTGAATACAAAAATTATTGATTTTAAGAGATTTAATTGCAGAGAAAGGAAATATATATATATGTTAGACTGTATGACTAGGTAGGTGAATACATCCTAAGCAAAATCCTCAACATTGGATGGTATTTGGTATCACTGGGGAACAGCAAGATGCCCACCGTGGCTAGCAGAGGAAGCAAGTTAAAGAATGGTAGCATATGGGGTCAAGGACATGTCCAGAGAAGAGGTATGTAAAATATTCTTATTTTTTTATTTCTCTTAAAAAGGGTGGGGGGGGTTCATGTGCAGAGCATGCAGGTTTGTTACATAGGTTTATGTATGCTACAGTGGTTTGCTGCACCTATTAACCCATCCTCTAAGTTCCCTTCCCTCATCTCCCACCCACCAACAGACCTTAGTGTATGTTGTTCCCCTCTCTGTGTCCACGTGTTCTCAATGTTCAACTCCCACTTACGAGGGAGACCATGCAGTGTTTGGTTTTATGTTCAAATGTTCTTACATGTAAGGAAAGGAGAACTTAGGACAAAATAAAATTTGCCCATATACCTGGATACCTTCCTCTTTTGATTCAGCTCTATACTAACTAAACCTGGTCTCTTTAATGTAACTTATCTTCTTGCCTCTGCATCCAATATCATCCAGCCATTAGATAAAATAAGTCCTGTAGCTCTGAAGACCCCAAAAGGATGCTGTGTTTCAGAGCATTTTGACCCAGAGACTGCCTGCTGTGCTGCTGGGCAACAGTTACATAGACACATAAGTTCTCCCTCCAGTTCCCTGCCTTACCATAGCCTCTGAAAGGACTCATGCATCTTTGGACTCATCTCTACTTCCAAAGCTGATCTGTCAAAGCATTGCCTCATAAAGACCTTTGTGCCTTAATGCCATGTCTTGCTCCTTTTTCCTTGATCACATGCCTTGAACTCATTCCACCCCCTCTTCAGAAAGAACAAGGCAAAACTTCTATTTATTAGTGTCTAACAAATTCTATGTCATTTTACATGTTATTTAAAAATATTAACAATATTTAAAATATCCTATAGTACAAACTAGAAGACCGAGATTCCAGAAGTTGTGACTTAACCAGTGTCACATTAAGAGCAAATGGTAAATGGTGAAACTGGTTATAAATCTAAGCCTGTCTCAAAGCTTATTCTACTTGCTTGAGTTGCTTCAAAGAATGATGAGAGCCAAAAAATGTCCTCTTATAATGCTCTCTGAAGAAGATATTGTTTTTCCTTCCATTTGATACATGATTAGACTGATGCGCTAAGAGATAAAGTATCTTATTAAATCAGACTCCTCCATGACGGAGAAGCAGACTGACTCCAGAGCCCAGGCTTATTCAGAACACAACTCTGCTGTTCAAGGAGGGGTAAGAGAAGGAATTAACTTTTATTTGAGAGCCAGATCATCAAAGGGAAAGAAAAATGAATGTACACTTAACAAAACAAGCACGTAGAAGAGGGGAGTTAAGAACTGGAGCATTGACATGAGTAGCCTCCTGCTTCCAAAAGAAAGTGAGGTGCTCTGCTAAAGAGATCATATTTAATTGAATCTCAGAGATTTACATGACAGAAAAGAGCAATTCCTACATCCCTTGTAACAACGTGACTTACGACTCTTTGCACAACCCTATTTTTGAGAGCGTATAATCATGTCAAAATTTTTCTTTTTTAAAAAAATCTCTATTTGCTGTGCAAATTTAAGATAGGGGAGCTCACTAAATTATTTTCAGAGGAACAACAAGAAATTAGCAGGTATCTGGTTGTCTATGTGCTTTTTGTGCTCTGAATGGAGATATAAATCATTATTTTCACGACCTTTTATAGAAGCTTAAAAAATACCAATTCAAAAAATAATAATTATTGAATACTATAAAGGTATTAAAACTATTGAACCAGATCACAAAGATATGCATGGGTAGATGTTTAAAGAAAATAATGAAATGACAGACATACATGTTTTAATAATTCATAGAATAATACTTGCTTATGAATAAACATATGAGGAGCAAAGACATAAAAAATAGATGGGAAAGTTATACTCTACATTCACAGTACTATTTGCTCCTAGAAAAATGCTATGGAAGAGTATAAAACAAACTTACATTTTATATCTTAAAGAAAATGTTTATGGTGAACATGAAAAAAATGTTAAAATCTGTTAGTTAAAAAATGACTATCCTTGATTCAGTAATTTAACTCCTGGGAATTTATACCATACAAGTCAAAGTGCAAACATGTCAATACTAGAATGACTACATAAACTATGTTATAATCATAGCAGTAATCGATGTTTAAAATACCAGATGACTTGAATTAATTTCCTTAAGAAATTATTGAGAAGAAATGCAAGAGTCAGAAAATATATGTATGATATTTGTGTAAAATTATGATAGCAAAAAATTGTGTACAGTCCTACAAAGAATTATATCAATATAGCAGAACTGGGGGTGTTGGTAACTAGATTACCTAAGAGACCCAAGAAGCAAATGGGAATCCTAATTCAAACCTGAACTAATTAATTGCAATTGTACAACCCTCTATCCTTATTAGGTCTAACTGAAGTGATATGCTGGAGCTGAAGAAAGATATTTGAAAAAGATATTCCCCAAAAAAGACAAGTATTTAAGATATGCATCATTTATACTAACTTCCAAGTTTTTATAAATCAATATTTTCTTTTATGTAGACAGAGATAAGTATGTAAAGCAAATTCAAAATGTGCAACAGCATATTAAAATGATAGACTCACTTCCTGTTATAGTGTCTGTGCAAGGTCACTAAAGATTTACATAACAACAAATATACATCAATAATAATATAATATCAATGTATCACCTGTACTGGCAACTGATACACAATAGTCCAGGAAGAGATACAGCAAGTTGTTCTACAGAACATTCAAATTTCCCATCCAGACTTCAGAGAGAAACCATTCCTTCCATCTCTTTCTCCCTGTTCGAAGGACACCTAAAAGGGAACTTTTGCATCCTCCACACTCCAGGGACACATCAAAAGCCTCCCTCAGTGGATGGTCAGTAAGTCAGGTCCCACATTTCATCATGTTTCATTCAAACCTAAACTTGGAGGGTCAACCCAGGGTGGGTGGAGCACAGATAAAGTGAAGAAGACAAAAACAAGAGTGGATAAAAAGCAAGAGGATAGTTAAGATAATTGAAGGAAACACACAAAAGCTCTGTTCATCACAGAAAACTTGAGTTTAGATATACACACCAACTGTAATTAATCAAGAAAGAGGAACTCAATATATTGTCTTTTTACAAAAGGAGATCATTTATTTGTATAAAGTAATAACAAAATAAACAATTTTATTTGGGACTATGAAATACATTATTTCAGTATTATAAGAGAAACTCATCAATATAGAAAAAGAACTTTTCTAAATGGATCTGATGTTTATGGGCCAGATAAGTTGTAACTTTATTCAAAATTTAACAATGTACTCTATTCAGTTAGAGGGAATACTATTAACTAGATCCATCAAAAAACAAAATCAGACCTAAAAATATTTCAATGTATTTTAATGTGCCAGAAATATTCTGATAACATTTTTAACTAAAATATATTACATATACAATTTTGGCATCAAGAGATTCTTGCAATCTTGATTTGGCTTGGCACTCAATTTTACCACTGCAGCAAAGTTGTGCTTAAAATATGAGTCAGCTTAATTCTCTCTGGAAAATACTGTCCTTTGGAATACTTTTTTTTTTTTTTTTTTTTTTTTTTTTTTGGTGGAATATAGCAGATTTAAAGATCTTATGGATATGAAGAATTTGACACATCCAAATAAATGAATTGAGGCAGAGTGGCACAGATCACATATAGACTGTATTGAGGGATTTGATTTTTTCAGTTTAAAAAGGAAGTTAATAAAACAAACATTTTAAGTAGAGAAAATAAAAATCCAACGTACGTTTGACAAAGATTACTGGTTAACATATGAATTAAAGTCTAACAAGCATGGAAGATATGAGAGGATTCAAAGAGCTACCTCCAAAAGATTTGTTTCATCCTAGGAGGTAGCCCTCTTTCAATAACTGATGGATGTGGAGATGGAAAGGCACAGTCCCTGTTCCTTATTTCAGGGTAGTTCTGGAGAGTCACCCAACTTCACATTACCTCCATGACTGGGGGGAGAATTTCACATTTTTCCTCTGCCTCATCCGACTTCCTTCTTTCCTTCATAAGTGTTATTCTAGATGAACCTCCCATAAATCTTCCTGCACATACCACTTCCTAGTCCATTTTTAGGAAACTGATAAAAGCTATAGATTTATTAAATTTCAGTATATAATAAATACATATCTCTTTTTCTGTCCTAGCTAAAATCATTACTGCAATGAAAGCAAACTCAGAAAAGAAACTAAATTCAGTAGAGGTTCATGCAACTTGAGAGAAACCATTCAAAAGCAAATTCATCAAGTAAACAAAAAGCTACCTGGAAGCACCAACACTGAAGCTGCTTCTGACTTTACAGTCACCTGCTCTGATACCTCCAAATAGCCAGACTGCATCCAATGATTAGTTGATGCGAAAAGATAAAGGCAGGTCTATCTCAGCCCCACTTGAATAAACGTTGATGAGCTACATTAGCTCCAGAGATACCTGGTGTATAGGTCAAGAAAGTCATTAGACTTAAAACGCAACTGGACTTGACTTCTTCCTCTGCTCATTCCTGCCTCCTTCCACTCACTTATGAAGGTGATGATTACAAGGGCACTCCCTAATAAAACACCAACCTGCTAAATTAAATCTGAGTCATCTGCCTCTTGAAGAACAAAACTTATGATAGTATTTACAATATCACACTATAAAAATTGATACATAGGGAAGGTTAGCAAGCTGAAGAATAGGAAACTTGAGATGGAAGAGTAACATCTATAGCGGGAATCCGATATCACTCTATTTCAATTTTATCAGAAATTATTTATTAAATACGTCCTAGATGTAAGACACAACTTTATGTACTGAGGATACAATGGTGAATGAAAAGAAACACAGGGAAACTTACTCCGAGAGGCAGAAATGCTTTCCAAAAGAGTGATATTAAACTGAGGTATGAGTATAGGAAAGAATTGCGGGCAGAAGAAACAGTGTATACAAAGACAGGCTAGAATATGGTAAATGCAACAAATCAAAAGGAATCCAATTATAAAGAGTAGTGAAACAAACAGAGTGGAAGTCTAAGAGAATACCTAATCCTATAAGGATTTTGTAACCAATGCTTGAGCCTTTTTAACATATCCTTAGAATGATGGGAACAAAATGAAGATTTTAGGATCAAGGGATATACATTGAGCTGTCAACAAGGGAAAACTGAAAAAGCAACCGTAAACACATAATAATTTGATTTGCACAATAAGAAATCTTGGAATATGGGGCCCAAGGCTGATGCAGTTGTCAAAGAATGTTGTCAAGAATCTAGACACTTTCTATTTTTCTGCTCTGTAATCCTTACCATACAGCATCTATCTTCATGTGTTCAGAGTAACTGCTGCCATCTACAAGAAATGGAATGTGTGGGTCAGATAATAAAAGCAGAGTGAATGGGCAAAGTGAAAATGTCACTTCCCTCAGAGACTTCTGACTAAATTATATTTTCCAGAACATATTAGCAATATATAGTTTAGTCACAGCTAGTATAAAAAGTCTAAAGAAATAGGCTAGTTCAGTTTTCCAGGTTTTATTGTAGGAGTCAAGGGAGAGGGTATCTAAATGACTTTCATGATAGTCAATAGAAGAATAAGCTAGAGACATGGGAGGAAATAAAAAAGAATGTGGTGTGTTTAAATCAGAGGAACACTTTTTCAACACTAATCTATTAGTCATTAGTGTTTAATGCTGCTAAAAGTGTAAAAAAAAAAAAAAGGTGATTAAAATTATCCAATGATTTAGTGGCAAAAAGACCAATGGTGACATCAGTGAGAGTGTCATGGAGTGAAGATGAAGTCACCTAATTGGAATGAATTAATGAATAAAATATAAAAACACAGAAGTAATAACTATATATATATTGACTGTGAAAGAGAAGAAAGAGGATCATACTTGGGGAGTGAAATGAGTTGGAGATTTCTGTTTCTTTGTTTTTTCTTCTTGGTTCTTTAAGATAAAATGTATTACAGAATATATGAACAACCTGGATGTATAAATTCCTATGAATTTTAACAACAGGAAGGAAGAAGTGGACAATACGGGGGGAAGAGAGTGAACAAAACATATTGTGATCTCCCTGATGTGATGAAAGGATGTGGCATTCAGATATATACTCATACAGACACAATGGAATACCACTGAGCCATAAAAAAGAAGGAAATTCTGCAATATGTGACAACATCAACTTTGAGTACATCCTACTAAGTAAATTAAATTACAGAAGAACAAGCAAAGCATAATTCCAATTATATGAGGTATCTAAAATACTTGAACTCACAGAAACAGAGAGGGGAATGGTGGTTCAAGGCTCAAATAAAGGGAGAAATGGGGACCTGGTGTTCAGTGGGCATAAAGTTTCAGCTATGAAGGATGAATTAGTTCTAGATATCTTCTGTATAGCACTGTGCCTATAGTTAACACTGTATTGTACACTTAATGTTTTAAAAGAGATAATCTTATGTTAAATATTCTTACCACAATCAAGAAATGGTTACAGTGGGCAAAGATGAAAAACTAATCTAGAAGGCCAAGAGACTGTGGTAAAAAATCACTAGAATTACTTACTTAGAAGACAGAATGATTTTAAAAATACACCTCATTGGAAAGAGTATCCTGCACAGAGCCATGCAATTTCACATATCTATTATCCTGCTAGAAGAGAAAGACTAGTAATACAAAATCACTTCCTTTTTAGCAATGATTAACTCTGAACTATCATCTCGGGAGATGTTCAATAAAAGTTTATTTCAAATTACTCTACTACAATAGAAGCAACCAGGCTATGCCATCAGACTTATATGTATCTACATTTCTGCTTCATTTCTTGGGTCTGTGACTTTGGCAAATGACATAATCTGTGTTTTAATTCATTTGTAAGTGAATTGAGTAGAGCAATATATTTCTCCATAGAGTTTCTCATGTAGTAAGCAAGACCACAAATATGAATCACTAAACACAATGCCTGACATTTGGCAGACAGTTTATGTGTAACAACATATTTCCCTAATATTCTAAATGATTGTTTTGGTGTAATTAGAAATTGTATTCATTACAAAAATTACTTCCCAAGATGTTACTATACAATTAGATTAAGGGAGAAGGTGGTAATTTCGTGTACAGCAGTGAAACCATTTTCTTAGCCAGCTCCAGAAGTACTTGAAACAAGAATGGCTTTACCATGGAAATAAAGAAAAACAAATGTCCTGGAAAGTTGACCATTAAGGTATGGATTATTTGTCTTTATCTGAAGGCCTAGATGTTTGCTAGATTTTGCTTTTCCAATTCTGCAAAAAAAAAAAAAAAAAAAAAAAAAAAAAAAAGGAATTGTTTCCACAGAAATGTAAATTCCAGAGTTATCCATGAAGAACAGACACATGCTACTAGATTTAACTATTCATTCTGTGAACTACACATAAATAGTATAAACACATGTTTTCATAGTCCTTTTTCAATTATGCATATTTTATTGAAATTCATGGATGATGGTATAACATATGTCCATGTGCAAAAGGAAAATCATTAGTGCCCTTGGTATTTTATAATTCCAGGATGAACCAAGTTTAGCATGGAAAATGCTTTATGTTATATCCCTAACGTCCATGAACTGTAGCAATGATAAAATAGAAGTATTGAAAGGATCTCAACAAGATTATACTTAGATTGAAGTATAACTAATAAGATAACTAAATGTCTAAAATTCAGTGCAGGATTATGTGACGTCAGATTTATATGTGTTTTCATTAAATAATTTAAAATCTTCCTTTTTTTCTATCAGAGTCCTACATCATAGATCCATTCCAATAGTCTGATGAAAGCTAAAAGAAAGCTTCTGTTCAAATTGATCCAATGTTCTTCCTGGTGATTACCTTCTTACTTCTTCTTAGCTGGATGTCCACTGTCTTGGTGGTCTCTTAACTGGCGCTGTCTTCTCATTAATTTTCTATATCTCTCACAGAAGTCAGACTTTTGTTTCTTACAACTCTGATTATGTCTAGCTTTTACTCTGAGGCCTTCACAACTGCTTATTGTCCAATGCACAAAATGCTTTGAGCTTAGATTTTAAAACTTTTTCAGTCTTACCTCTCCCTAACTTACATAACACTATATATAAACTCCATCTTAGTTGTTATTTTTCACCAAAATTTCCCTGATTACATCAGCCTTAGCCAGATGATCTATAGCTAATGATTCATAGTTTCTTTGGAAATTCGTAACATTACACCCTGCATAACAGAGTAATCATACTCCATACTTCTGAGACTTTAAATTTCATAATAAGAAGAATCTGTTATTTCAAAGCTGATTTTATCCCTGCCCACTTGTTTAGAGAATAAATATTGAATATGTATTTGTATATATTTGGTTTTACAGTCAAATATCAATGTAACGTATCATATTAATAGAATTAAGGACAAAATCAAATTGCCATCTTAAGAGAAAAAATGAAATGTTTGTAAAAATTGAGCACACTTACATGATTAAACTCATGTTAAGAGAAAAAATGAAATGTTTGTAAAAATTGATCACACTTTCATGATTAAAACTTTCAAAAAAGTAAGAATGGTAAACAGCTTCCTCAACCTGGAAAAGCTGTGTTCGTCGGTTTACACGCTGCTGGATAAATACATAACCAAGACTGGGTAATTTATTAACAAAAACAGGTTTAATGAACTCATAGTTCCACATGGCTGGGGAGGCCTCACAATCGTGGGAGAAGGTGGAAGGTGAAAGGCATGTCTTACATGGTGGCAGACAAGAGAGAATAAGATCCAAGTAAAGTGGATTTTCCCTTATAAAACCGTCAGATCTCTTGATACTTATTCACTACCATGAAAACAGTATGGGGGAAACCAACCCCGTGATTCAATTATCTCCCACTGGGTGCCTCGCACAACATGAGGGAATTATGGGAGCTATAATTCATGATGAGATTTGGGTGGGGACACAGCCAAACCATATCAAGAGTATCTCTGGAAAACCCACAAATAACCATGTTCTCTCTTTGGATGATGGGTTCACTAGAAGCCCAAACCATAGCATTACACAGTATACACATGTAAGAAACCTGCACATGTACACACTGAATCTCTAATCATAAAATACAATGAGCAATATGCACATGAAATGGTGCCTAACAACATTAGTTATCAGAGAAATGGCAAGGAAACCACAACGATGTCCAGGCGTGGTGGCTCACGTCTGTAATCCCAGCACTTTGGGAGGCCAAGGTGGGTGGATCATCTGAGGTCAGGAATTCGAGACCAGCCTGACCAACATGGAGAAACCCCATCTCTACTAAAAACAAAAAATTAGCCAGGTGTGATGGCACATGCCTGTAATCCCAGCTACTCGGGAGGCTGAGGCAGGAGAATCTCTTGAACCCGGGAGGCAGAGATTGTGGTAAGCCGAGATTGTGCCATTGCACACCAGCCTGGGCAACAAGAGTGAAACTTCATTAAAAAAAGAAAAAAGAAAATCACAATGATACACTACTTCATACTCGCTAAGATTTCTAAAATAAAAAAAGACAGGAACAACTGTAATTGCTCGCAAGGATGTGAATAAATTAACCCCTTATACATTGCTGGTCAACATGTAAAACATTGCATCTAATTTGGAAAACATTATGACAGTTCTGCATAATGTTAAACATAGAGTTATCACATAACCTAGTAATATTGCAGGTATATACTCAATTTAAATGAAAACCTACATACACACAAAAATTTGTATGTGAATGGCATATAGCAGAATCATTCATAATAGCTAAAAATAAAACAAAATAAATGTGCACCAACTGAAGAATGGATACAATGTGATATATCCACAGAATGTAATATATGCAGCAAGAAACACAATTGAAGAATATATGCTATAACATTGCTAATCCTTGAAAATATTATGGTAAATGATACAAATTGGTCATAAAACACAACATATACAACTCTGTTTTAATAAGATACTTAATAAGGTGCTCAAAATAGGTAATCCCACATAAACAGACAGTAGTTTAGAGACCTTCAGGAACTGGGAGGAGGAGAGAAGAGACAATATCTACTAAATGGGTACAAGGTTTCTTTATGAGGCAATGAAAACGTTCTAAAATTAAATAGCAGTAATGGTACAACCCTACAAATATACAAAAATGTGCCAATTTGTACATTATAATTTTTAAAAGTTATGGTAAGTATTGATATTATTTTTCAATAAAGCTTATTTGTATGTGTGTTTTTTTAATTGACTGCTATTTAATTTTATGGGGCAGGGGGGCGGTGTCCAAGATGGCCGAATAGGAGCAGCTCCAGCCTCCTGCTCCCAGCATGAGTGACACAGAAGACGGGTGATTTCTGCATTTTCAACTGAGGTTCCAGGTTCATCTCACTGGGGTGTGCATTGGACAGTTGGTGGTGGTCAGTGGGTACAGCCCAACCAGCAAGAGATGAAGCAGGGCGAGGCATTGCCTCACCTGGGAAGTGCAAGGGGGAAGGGAATTCCTTTTTCTAGCCAAGGGAAACTGAGACACACAACACCTGCAAAATCGGGTAACTCCCACCCTAATACTGTGCTTTACCAAGGGTCTTAGCAAATGGCACACCAGGAGATTATATCCCACGCCTGGCCCAGAGGGTCCCGCCAACAGGGCCTCCCTCATTGCTAGCACAGCAGTCTGAAATCTAAATGCAAGGCAGCAGCGAGGCTGGGGGAGGGGCGTCCGCCATTGTTGAGGCTTAAGTAGGTAAACAAAACCACCTGGAAGCTCGAACTGGGTGGATCCCACGGCAGCTCAAGGAGGCCTGCCTGCCTCTGTAGACTCCATCTCTGGGGACAGGGCATGGCTAAACAAAAAGCAGCAGAAACCTCTGCAGATGTAAATGTCCCATCTGACAGCTTTGAAGAGAACAGTGGTTCTCTCAGCACGGAGGTTGAGATCTGAGAATGGACAGACTGCCTGCTCAAGTGGATCCCTGACCCCTGAGTAGTCTAACTGGGAGACATGCCCCACTAGGTGTAGAATGACACCTCACACCTCACACAGCTGGGTACACCTCTGAGATGAAGCTTCCAGAGCAAGAATCAGACAGCAACACTCGCTGTGCAGCAATATTCTATCTTCTGCATCCTCTGCTGCAGGCAAACAGGGTCTGGAGTGGACCTCAAGCAAACTCCAACAGATCTGCAGCTGAGGGTCCCGACTGTTAGAAGGAAAATTAACAAACAGAAAGGACACCCACACCAAAACCCCATCAGTACATCACCATCATCAAAGAATAAAGGCAAAAACACCATAAAGATGGGAGAAAAGCAGTGCAGAAAAGCTGGAAATTCAAAAAATCAGAGCGCATCTTCCCCTCCAAAGGAACGCAGCTCATTGCCAGCAATGGAACAAAGCTGGTCAGAGAATGACTTTGATGAGTTGAGAGAAGAAGGCTTCAGTCCATCAAACTTCTCAGAGCTAAAGTAGGAACTACATAACCAGCACAAAGAAACTAAAAACCATGAAAAAAGACTGGAAGAATGGAGACCTAGAATAACTGATGCAGAGAAGTCCATAAACGAACTGAAAGAGAAGAAAACCATGACACGAGAACTATGTGACAAATCCACAAGCTTCAGTAACCAACTCGATCAACTGGAAGAAAGATTATCAGTGATTGAAGATCAAATGAATGAAATGAAGCGAGAAGAGAAGTTTGGAGAAAAAAGAGTAAAAATAAATGAACAAAACCTCCAAGAAATATGGGATTATGTGAAAAGACCAAATCTGCATCTGATTGGTGTGCCTGAAAGTGACGGGGAGAATGGAACCAAGTTGGAAAACACTGCAGTATATTATCCAGGAGAACTTTCCCAACCTAGAAAGGCAGGCCAACATTCAAATTCAGGAAGTACAGAGAATGCCACAAAGATACTTCTCAGAAATAATACCACACATCTACAGCCATCTGATCTTTCACAAACCTGACAAAAACAAGAAATGGAGAAAGGATTCCCTATTTAATAAACGGTGCTGGGAAAATTGGCTACCATAAGTAGAAAGCTGAAACCGGATCCTGTCCTTACCCCTTATAAGAAAATTAATACAAGATGGATTAGAGACTTAAATGTTAGACCTAAAACCAGAAAAACCCTAGAAGAAAACCTAGGGAATACCATTCAGGACATAGGCATGGGCAAGGATTTCATGTCTAAAACACCAAAAGCAACAGCAACAAAAGCCAAAATTGACAAATGGGATCTAATTAAACTAAAGAGCTTCTGCACAGCAAAAGAAACTACCATCAGAGTGAACAGGCAACCTACAGAATGGTAGAACATTTTTGCAATGTACTCATCTGACAAAAGGCTAATATCCAGAACCTACAAAGAACTCAAACAAAATTACAAGAAAAAAATACAACCCCATCAAAAAGTGGGCAAAGGATATGAACAGACAATTCTCAAAAGAAGACATTCATACAGCCAACAGACACATGAAAAAATGCTCATCATCACTCGCCATCACAGAAATGCAAATCAAAACCACAATGAGATACCATCTCACACCAGTTAGAATGGCAATCATTAAAAAGTCAGGAAACAACAGGTGCTGGAGAGGATGTGGAGAAATAGGAACACTTTTACACTGTTGGTGGGACTGTAAACTAGTTCAACCATTGTGGAAGACAGTGTGGTGGTTCCTCAAGGATCTAGAACTAGAAATACCATTTGACCCAGCCATCCCATTACTGGGGATATACCCAAAGAAGTATAAATCATGCTGCTATAAAGACACTTGCACACGTATGCTTATTGTGGCACTATTCACAATAGCAAAGACTTGGAATCAACCCAAATGTCCATCAGTGACAGACTGGATTAAGGAAATGTGTCACATATACACCATGGAATACTATGCAGCCATAAAAAAGGATGAGTTCGTGTCCTTTGTAGGGACATGGATGCAGTTGGAAACCATCATTCTGAGCAAACTATCGCAAGAACAGAAAACCAAACACCGCATGTTCTCACTCATAGGTGGGAACTGAACAATGAGATCACTTAGGACACAGGAAGGGGAACATCACACACTGGGGCCTATTGTGGGGAGTGGGGAGGGGGGAGGGATAGCATTAGGAGATATACCTAATGTAAATGACGAGTTAATGGGTGCAGCACGCCAACATGGCACATGTATACATATGCAACAAACCTGCACGTTGTGCACATGTACCCTAGAACTTAAATTAAAAAAAAAAAAATTCTATAAAGTCATAATCAGACAAAAAGGGGACTTTTGTTGTAGCTTTGGGAAGGATTCTAGCTGGTATGAGATTCTTTTAGTTTTCAGAAAGGATCTTTCTTTCTAAGCCCACATGATTTATTGGTCAAGTGGACAATGGGTGTTAAGAAAAATGAGGCATGCCATTTACTCCCTGAAGTAAATGAAGTAAAAAAGAATAAAACTGAAATTGATAGAACTGAAATCTGTAAAATTGAAATGCAAATGCAATGTTTGTTGGAATACCTCCCTGGACATGTATAGCCTTTATACTTTGTAATTATATTAAGCAACTAAAGATAATATTGTGTAGGTAATTATGATATAGAACTAATTGGCTTTCTGTGTCATTTTCTATATTTTTCTTTCCCATTTTTATTTTAGGTTGGGGGTACATGCATTGGTTTGTGACATGGGTCAATTGTGTGTTGCTGGGTTTTGATGTACAAATAATTTCATCACCCAGGTAGTGAGCATAGGGAGTTTTTCAGTCCTCCTTTCCTCCTACCCTCCAGCCTCAAGTAGGCCCTATTGTCTCTTGTTACCATCTTTGCATCCATATGTACTCAATGTTTAGCTCCTACTTGTAAGTGAGAATATGTGGGATTTGGTTTTCTGTTCCTGCATAAATTTGCCTAGAATAATAGCCTCCAGCTGCATCCATGTTGCTGCAAAGAACATGATTTTCTTTTTATGGCTGCATAGTAATCTTTGGCGAGAATGTACCACGTTTTCTTTATCCAGTCCACCACTGATGAGCATCTACACTGATTCCATGTCTTTGCTACTGCAAGTAGTGCTGCAATGAACATACGTGTGCACGTGTCTTATGTTATAAAAATTTTCATTCCTTTGGGCATATACCCAATAATGGGAATGCTGGGTTGAATGGGAGTTCTGTTTTATGTTGTTTGAGAAGTTGACAAAACATTTTCCAAATTGGCTGAATTGATTACATTCTCAAGGGCAGTATACAAGAGTGCCCTTTCCTCCACAGCCTTATCAGCATCTGTTATTTTCTGACTTCTTAACAATAGCTATTGTGACTGGTGTGAGATGCTATCTCATTGTGGTTTTGATCTGCATTTCTCTAATGATTAATGATGTTGAGCATTTTTCATATGCTTGTCGGCCATGCATATGTCCCTTTCTGAGAAGTTTCTGTGTCCTTTGCCCATTTTCAATGAGGTTGTTTTTTGCTTACTGATTGTTTAAGTTTCTTGATTTCTGCATATTAGACCTTTGTCAGATGCATAGTTTGCAAATGTTTTCTCTCATTCTGTAAGTTGTTTACCTCTGTTGATAATTTATTATCCTGTCCAGAAACTCTTTTGTTTAATTAAGTCTCGGTTGTCTGCTTTTTTGTTAAAATTGCTTTTGAGGACATTGTCATGAAATCTTTGTCAAGGCCTATGTCCAGAATGGTTTTTCCTATGTTTTCTTTTAGGGCTTTTATAGCTTTAGGTTTTAGATTTAAGTTTTTAATCCATCTTGAGTTGATTTTTGTACATGGTGAAAGGAAGGAGTCTAGTTTCAATATGCTGCATAGAGCTAGCCAGTTCTCCCAGCACCATTTTTTACATAGAGAGTACTTTCCCCATTGCTTGGTATAGTTGACTTTGGAAAAAGTCAGATGGGTTATAGGTATGTGGATTTATTTCTGATTTCTCCAACCTGTTGCATTGGTCTATGTGTCCATTTATGTAGCACTATCATGATGCTTTGTTTGCTGTAGCTACTCAGTATAGTTTGAAGTTTGATAGTGTAATGCCTCTGGCTTTTTTCTAGACAGAAAAAAGGATCACTTTGGGTATTCAGGCTCATTTTTGGTTTCATATACATTTTCAATTTTTTTTTCTAATTCTGTGAAAAACGATATTGGAAGTTTGATAGGAATAGCATTGAATCTGTAAATTGCTTTGGGAAGTATGTCAATTTTAACAATATTGATTCTCCCTACATATGGACATGGCATGTTTTTCCATTTGTTTGTACATCTCTGATATCTTTCAGCAATCTTTTGTAATTCCAATTGTAGAGATCTCTCATCTCCCTGGTTAGCTGTATTCTGAAGTATTTTACTGTTTTTATGACTACTGTGAATGATATTGCATTCTTGATTTGGCTCCTAGCTTAGACATTATCAGTGTGTTCAAATGCTACTGCTTTTTGCACATTAATTTAGTATCCTGAAGCTTTGCTGACCTTGTTAGTTCTAATGGCCTTTGTGTAGACACTATGAGTTTTCTATTCAGGGAATCATATCATTTGTGAAGAGAGATAATTTGATTTCATCTCTTCCTATTTCGATGACTTTTGTATTTTTCTCATGCCTGATTGTTCTGGCTAGGACTTCCAGTATTATGTTGAATAGGGGTGGTGAGAGTGAACATACTGTCTTATTCTATTTCTCAAGTGAAATGCTTTCAGCTTTTTCCCATTCAGTATGACATTAGCTGTGGGTCTGTCATAGATGACTCTTATTACTTTGAGGTATATTCCTTCAATGCCTAGTTTGTTGATGGCTTTAATGTGAATGGATATTAAATTTTATCAAAAGCCTTTATGCATCTTTTGAGAAGATCTTGTGATTTTTGTTTTTAGTTCTGTTCATGTGATCAATCATATTTATTGATTTGCATATATTGAACCAACCTCACATATCAGAAATAAAGCCTACTTTCTCATGGTAGATTAACTTTTGATATCCTGGTGAATTTGATTTGCTGGTATTTTGTTGAGGATTTTTGTGTCTAAGTTCATCAGGGATATTGTCCTGAAGTTTGCGTTTTTCATTGTGTCTCTACCAGGTTTTGGTGTCAGAACTCTTCTGGCCTCATAGAATGAATTAGGAAAAAGTCTCTCCTCAGGGTTTTGGTATAGTTTCAGGAGGATTGGTACCAGGTTTCCATTATACATCTAGTAGAATTTGGCTGTGAATTTGTCTGCTCCAAGACTTTTTTGGTTGGTAGATTTTTTTTACTGATTCAATTTTGGAAATTATTATCGATGTCTTCAGTATTCAACTTCTTCTTGGTTCAATCTGGGGAGGTTTTATGTTTCCAGGAACTTACTCATTTATTCTGTTTTCTAATTTGTGTGCACAGAGGTGTTTGTAATAGTCTCTGAGGATTTCTTGTATTTCTTTGGGTTCACTGGTAATACCACCCTTGTCATTTCTGATTATGTTTATTTAGAGCTTCTCTCTTTTTTCTTTCTTCATCTAGCAGTTTATCAATCTTATGTATTCTTTCAAAAAACAAACTTTTGCCTTCATTGACCTTTTGTATGGATTTTTGTGTCTCACATTTGTTCAGTACAGTTCAGATTTGGGTTATTTATTTTCTTCTGCTAGCTTTGAGGTTGGTCAGCTCTTATTTTCCTAGTTCCGCTAGGTGTGATGTTAAGTTTCTAATTTAAGATATTTCTAAATTTTTGATATTGGCATTTAATGTTATGATCTTTGATCTTAACACCACTTTAGCTGTGTCCCAGAGATGCTTTGTATGATGTATCTTTGTTTTCATTAGTTTCAAATAATTTATTGATTTCTGCTTTAATTTTATTATTTACCCAAAAGCCATTCAGAAGCAAGTTGTTTAATTTCCGTGTAATTGTACAGTTTTGAGAGATCTTCTTGGTATTAATGTCTGTTTTTGTTACGCTGTGGCTCAATAGTGTGGTTGGTGTAATTTTCCTTTGTAAAGTTCCTTAGAAAAGTTTGGTCAATTTTAGAGTATGTGCCATTTACAGATGAGAATATTGTATATTCTCTTGTTCTGGGTGAAGTATTCTTTAGATATCTTTTAGGTCTATTTGGTCAAGTGTTGAGTTTAGGTTCTGAATATCTTTGATAGTCTTCTGCCTCGGTGATCTGTCTAAAACTGTCAGTGAGGTGTTGAAGCCTCCCACTACTATTGTGTGGTTATCTAAGTCTCTTTTTAGGTCTTTAAGAACCTTTTTTTATGAATCTGGATGCTCCAGTGTTGGATGCATGTATGTTTAGGATAGTTAAGCCTTTTTGTTTAATTGAACCATTTATAATCATGTAATGTCCTTCTTTTTCCTTTTTGATCATTCTTAAAGTCTGGTTTGTCTTTATAAAAGACAAATAAGAATAATAACTCCTGCTCCTTTTGTTTTCTTTCTGCTTGATAGATCTTTCTCCATTCCTTTACTTTGAGCCTATATGTGTCACTGCATGTGAGGTGAATCTCATGATGACAGCATACAGCTGGGCTTTGCTTTTTTATATACAATTTACCACCTTGTGCCTTTTAAGTAGGGCATTTTGCCCATTTACATTCTAAGTGATTATTGATAGGTAAGGATTTGAGCTGTCCTCATGCTGTCAGCTGGTTGTTGTATAGACATGATTGTATGGTTGCTTTATAGTGTCAGTGGGTTATGTACTTCAGTGTGTCTTGCGGTGGCGGGTAGCAGTCTTTTGTTTCCATGTTTAGCATTCCCTGAAGGACATCTTAAAAGGCAGATCTGGTGGTAATGAATTCCCTAGGCATTTGCTTGTCTGAAAATAGTTTTATTGCTCCTTCACTTAGTTTGGCTAGATATGAAATTATTAGTTGGAATTTCTTTTCATTAAAGATGTTATATAGAGGCCCCAATTTCTTTTGGCTTGTATGGTTTCTGCTAAAACTTTTCCTGTTAGCTTGATGGTGTTCCATTTGTAGGTGACCTGTCCCTTCTCCCCATCTGCCTGTACATTTTTTCTTTCAGATTAACCTTGGAGAATATACTGACTTTGTGTTTTGGGAATGGTCATGTTATATAGTATCTAACAGGGGTTCTCTGAATTTCCCGAATTTGCACAATGACCTGTCTAGGTAGGTTGGAAAATTTTTGTGGACAATATCCTCAAATATGTTTTCCAAGTTGTTTGTCTCTGTCTCTCTCTCTCTCTCTCTCTCTCTCTCTCTCTCTCTCTCTCATCTGGAATGCCAGTGAGTCATAGGTTTGGTCTGTTTACATAATTTTACATTTCTCTGATAGTTTGTTCATTTTTATTTTTATTTGTTTCATTCATTTTGGTGTGACTGGGTTGATCTGAAAAACTAGTCTTCAAGGCCTGATATCCTTTCCTCTGCTTGGTCTATTCTGCTATTAATACTTCCAATTCTATTATGAAATTCTTCTAGTAAGATTTTGAGCTCTATAATATCATTTTGGTTCTTTCTTAAAATGCTTATTTCATCTTTTAGCTCTCCTATCATTTTATTGGATCCCTTAGATTCCTTGTATTGGGTTTCAACTTTATCCTGAAGCTCTGTGAGCTTCATCGCCATCCAGATTCTGAATTCTATATCCGTCATTTTAACCATTTCAGTCTAGTGAAGACCATTGCTGGTGAGCTAGTGCAGTCTTTTGGGGGTAGGACAGAAGACATTCCGGCTTTTAGAATTGCCTGAGTTCTCACATTGGTTCTTTCTTATCTGTGTGGACTGATGTTCCTTTAATGTTTGAAATTGCTGTCCTTTGTATGGGCCATTTTGCTTTTATATTATTTGATGCCCTTTAGAGTTTAACTGTAGTACAAGTTGGGTTTTGTAATTTGCTTAATTTCTGGGTAATTTCGGAGGCCAACATTCAGCTTAGCATGCTCGGACTGCATATTCTATCTCTGGGAGGCTGATACAAGGGGCACATTTTTTTCTCTGTCCCATTGAGGTTAGAGAAAAGCTTTTTTCTCTGGCCATGAATGTTAAGCACCTGTTGTCTTGAAGGGGCCAAGGTGTTCCCAGTTCTCTGGGAACAACACTCTGTCAAAAGTGATTTAGTGCACTGCTGGTAGAGAGGCAGTAGGTCCTGTGTGCAGTATGCACTGGCGCTGGGACAGCGGTGGGGTCCATGCTTCCGTGCATGGTGGCAAAATGATGGAGGAAGGGTGTGGGCAGATGCATGCCAGTAAGGCTCCGTCTACAAAAAAAGGCAAGGTCTGCCTCTTAAAAAGCCATAGTGCTAGCCACTGGCACTTGCTTCAGTGGGGCAACTAAGGATGCCTTGCAAGTGGGTGCAGCCAGGCAGGAACCCTGGGAGAGGCCAGAAGACAGAGGGACACTCAGATCAGACTGGCTCCATCCCACAGACAAGATATCCCTTCTTTGTTCAAATCTGTCACTCAACAAAAGCTAAACCTACCTACGGGAGTATGGCAAGCCTTGAGGGATGGGCACCCATGGCTATGCCTCACTGAAGCCATTTCCACACCAAACCCAATGGGCTCTATGCAAGCTGGAGTTATGTCTCTGACAACTGACCTGGTAGTTTTCCCTTTCAGCTCAAATGTCTGTGGTGGTTGTGGGGTGTCACATAGGTAGTATTCTGGATGTCCACTCCATGCCTATTTTACTCAGCCCTTCCCCAGGAGCCAGACAAGGCCAGAAATGAGTTTTGGTGCCTGGCAACCCCATACAGCATTCCCAGCTTCCTCTCCTTTCAGCCTGGGGTCTGCACCCTTCCTCCATCTACTCTCAATGCCTCCTTTCCTAGAATCTGTTCAGGATGTTCTAGTCTTCTTGGTGGTCTGGTCTCTGTGAGAGAAGCTCTTTCTGGCTGACTCTAGTAAGCCATCATTGCTAAGAAGATTTCTCTGTGTCCTTTTATATAAATGTATTAATACCTAATACATTTTTACCTAAGAGTACTATTGACACAGTGGTAGAAGGACTTTTCATAAAGCTATTTCTATCACCAGGTAGATAATTCTAGATCCACTTTTGGTTATGAGACTCAAGTGTCTTGGAAACTTTAAGGAATGACCTTGGAAAAGTCAGCTTGGCTTCCTTCTTTTCATACGAAAATGGCAATAAAAAAGAAAGCATTTGCTCACACAAAAGAGACATAGGGTGTATTCAAGGGACTTGTGGTCCTAGAGTCAAGACAAAGCAAGAATTGTCTTTGCTCAACACTGCAGGACAAGTCACAATGATTTTGTCAACCCTGACAATCCAAATCCCTATAAAAAGTGAAAGATAAGAAGTCACTGCTATTCCTACCGCTACAGATCTACTGTTGAGATTATATGCACTTAATTTAAATCCTTTCTCTGTATATGTGTGTTGTGGGATGCAGGGGGTGAGTGGCTTACATGAGCTTTTGATAAAGCTGTGGCCATATTGTTGGTGTAACTTCACATTCTGCTTATTTCACCATAAACCTTGTTTGTAACATAAACCTATTAACAAAAATAATTGCAATGCTGCCAGTGTTGTGTACAGTAAATAATATCTTATCCTCATCCATTGTAAAGTTCATAGCTGACACTCATATAATGAAAGAGAGTTCTACAAAAGAAAATCATAACAAATATAGTCAATCAAAGTTTTATATGACAGGAGAGCCCTTAGCAATGAAGACCCAAAGATCCAGGGAAAACTGTACAGTCTGTGTGTGTGCGTGTATGTGTGTATATATGTGTGTATATGTGTATATATATATATGTGTGTGTGTGTGTGTGTATGATATACACACACATACACACGTATATGTGTGTTTCCAACAGATTTGTTTACACAGTGTACATACCTTTCAAATAATAATGTCATAAATTATACAAGGATTTGGTGCTAACAAATATACATTACACAAAATAATAAAGAAAGCTTGTCAGGGGAACAACATAAAAAGGAAAATCAGACTGTCAAAAGTAAATAAAAAGAAATGTGTAGATATATTACGTTTTCTATTTATTTCTTTAAAATACATACTAATAATTAAATAAAAATATGACATTGACTTGTGAATTTTACAGCCTATGTAGATATAGTGCATATAAGAAACATGCCACAAAGAACAGAGAGTATATGTGTTTATCTCTTTTCACACTGCTATGAAGATACTATCTGAGACTGGGTAATTTATACACAAAAAAAGATCTATTGACTCACAGTTCTGCATGACTGAGAGGCCTCAGGTAACTTACAATTATGGTGGAAGGGGAAGCAGGCACATCTTACATGGCAGCAGACGAAAGAGAGGTACAAACGGGAAATGCCAAACGCTTATAAAATCATTAGATCTCATGAGAACTCACTCACTATCATCAGAACAGCATGGGACAAACCACCCCCATAATCCAATCACTTCCCAACTAAGTCTCCCTAAACACCTGGGGATTACAATTCAAGATGAGATTTGGGTGGGGGACACGAAGCCTAACCATGTTAGTATGTAAGTGCCTTTTCAAAGATTTTACATTTGAGATGAAGTGATATTATTATATATTAATTGTGAAAAGATTGCAAAAATTTAGGAAAATACATCTTCATTCCTAAAACAACCACTAAAATAAAATGAATTAAATAAAGAAAAATAAAACAACGCAAAGAGGCATGTAGTAAAATTTAACAGAAAAATTAAAATGCAATTGTAAAAAACATTTACTTGACACAAAGACAAGAATAATGGAGATGTAACAGGGGTCAGACTAGGACAGATTTCATGCACAGTGAGACAACCTTCAGATTCAACATGAGGATCATGGAGAGCTCCCACAGTGAGAGCTGTAGAATTTCTCTTTAGGAATTATATGTGTTAACACATACCTGACCACCTGACCACCCCCAGAGATTTCACTTTCTATTTCATTGAATTGATGACTCAGGAAAATAAAGAACAACCATACTACTTGAGTGGGTTGCTCTGAGAATCTTCCCTGTCTTGTCTCCTTCCAACACAGGAAGAACAGTCCTTTTTCTATTTCAATTGCAATGGCTGTTTGGTTGGATTTGATTTGCCCTTTAGGAGAATCCAGGTCCTGAATGAAAAGTACATTAATGAGACATTAAAGTGAGATGAAAACAGGCTAATGAGAAAATTATTATAGAATGAAAATAGAAATCAGGACAGCCTGAATTATAGCACCTACAATGGTGTTAGAAAAAAGGAAGGATAGAGCACCAAATCCTAATCACATTCTTCACAGAATTAGAAAAAACTACTTTAAAATTCAAAGGAAGCCAAAAAAGAGCCTTTATAGCAAGACAATACTAAGCAAAAAGGAACAAATTTGCAAGCATCACGCCACCTGACTTCAAACTATACTACAAGGCTATAGTAACTAAAACAGCATGATACTGGTACAGGGACAGACACATAGACCAATGAAACAGAATAGAGAACTCAGAAATGAGACCACACATCTACAACCATCTTGTCTTTGACAAATCTGACAAAAACAAACAATGGGGAATAAATTTGCTATTAAATAAATGGTGCTGGGAGAACTGGCTATCTGGACCCCTTCCTACACCTTATGCAAAAATTAACTCAAGATGGATTAAAGACTTAAATGTAACAACAAAAACTATAAAAACATAGAAGAAAAACTAAACAATACAATTTAGGACATAGGAACAGGAGAAGATTTCATGATTAAAACATCAAAAGCAATTGCAATGAAAGAAACAAATTGACAAATGGCATCTAATGAAACCGAAGATCTTGGACACAGCAAGAGAAACTATCAACAGAGTGAATAGACAACCTATAAAATGACAGAAAATTTTTGTAATCTATCCACCTAACAAAGGTCTCATATCCAGAATCTACATAGAACTTAAACAAATTTACAAGAAAAAAAAAAAAAAGCCCATTAAAAAGTATCAAAGGACATGAACAGACCCTTCTCAAAAGAAGACATTTGTGCAACCAACAGGCATATGGAAAGAAGCTCATCACTGATCATTAGAGACATGCAAATCAAAACCATGCCAGTCAGAATGGCAATTATTTAAAAGTAAGGAAGCAACAGATGCTGGCAAGGCCGTGAAGAAATAGGAATGCTTTTACACTGTTGATGGGAATGTAAATTAGTCCAACCATTGTGGAGGACAGTGTGGCAATTGCTCCAAGATCTAGAAGAAGAAATACCATCTGACCCAGCAATCCCATTGTTGGGTATACACCAAAAGGAATATAAATTATTCTATTATAAAGATACATGCACACATGTGTTTACTGCAGCACTACTGACAATAGTAAAGACATGGAATCAACCCAAATGCCCATCAGTAATAGACTGGATACAGAAAATGTGGTACACATACACCACGGAATACTATGCATAAAAAGAAATGAGATAATGTGCCTTTCAGGGACATGGATGAAGCTGGAAGCCACTATCCTCAGCAGACTAATGCAGGAACAGAAAACCAAACACCACACATCCTCACTTGTAAGTGAGAAAAAACACATGAACAATGCTAACACATATACACAGGGAGGGGAACAACACACACTACGCTGGTGCCTGTCCGAGGAGGGTGGAAGGAAGGACAGCATCAGGAAAAATAATGCATTCTGCTTAATACCTAGGTGATGGGTTGACAGATGCAACAAACCACCATGGCACATGTTTACCTGTGTAACAAACCTACATATCCTGCACATGTATCCTGGAGCTTAAAATAAAATAAAATAAAAGGGAAAAAAAGAAAAGAAGAAAAGAAGGAAGGAATATCAGTAGATTTGAGGATCATAGAACTTGTCACACATAGTGACTGACTGGGTTTAGGAATATGACAGGAGATAGGGGAGTTGAAATAAATTTCAGGGGCATAATTGTGTGGTTCATCTAACATTATAAAATTCTTTAATAAAATTCATGAACTTTAGTGGGAAGGAATATTTTCCTGAGGAGCTAGTTAAAAATTATTATTTTTTTTTTTTTTTATTTTTATTTTTTATTATACTCTAAGTTCTAGGGTACATGTGCATAACGTGCAGGTTTGTTACATATGTATACTTATGCCATGCTGGTGTGCTGCACCCATCAACTCGTCAGCACCCATCAATTCATCATTTATATCATGTATAACTCCCCAATGCAATCCCTCCCTCCTCCCCCCTCCCCCCTCCCCATGATAGACCCCAGTGTGTGATGTTCCCCTTCCCGAGTCCAAGTGATCTCATTGTTCAGTTCCCACCTATGAGTGAGAACATGCGGTGTTTGGTTTTCTCTTCTTGTGATAGTTTGCTAAGAATGATGGTTTCCAGCTGCATCCATGTCCCTACAAAGGACGCAAACTCATCCTTTTTTATGGCTGCATAGTATTCCATGGTGTATATGTGCCACATTTTCTTAATCCAGTCTGTCACAGATGGACATTTGGGTTGATTCCAAGTCTTTGCTATTGTGAATAGTGCCGCAATAAACATACGTGTACATGTGTCTTTGTAGTAGACTAATTTATAATCCTTTGGGTATATACCCAGTAGTGGGATGGCTGGGTCATATGGTACATCTAGTTCTAGATCCTTGAGGAATTGCCATACTGTTTTCCATAATGGTTGAACTAGTTTACAATCCCACCAACAGTGTAAAAGTGTTCCTATTTCTCCACATCCTCTCCAACACCTGTTGTTTCCTGACTTCTTAATGATTGCCATTCTAACTGGTGTGAGATGGTATCTCATTGTGGTTTTGATTTGCATTTCTCTGATGGCCAGTGATGATGAGCATTTTTTCATGTGTCTGTTGGCTGTATGAATATCTTCTTTTGAGAAATGTCTGTTCATATCCTTTCCCCACTTTTTGATGGGGTTGTTTGTTTTTTTCTCGTATATTTGTTTGAGTTCTTTGTAGATTCTGGATATTAGCCCTTTGTCAGATGAGTAGGTTGCAAAAATTTTCTCCCATTCTGTAGGTTGCCTGTTCACTCTGATGGTAGTTTCTTTTGCTGTGCAAAAGCTCTTAAGTTTAATTAGATCCCATTTGTCAATTTTTGCTTTTGCTGCCGTTGCTTTTGGTGTTTTAGACATGAAGTCCTTGCCCATGCCTATGTCCTGAATGGTACTACCTAGATTTTCTTCTAGGGTTTTTATGGTATTAGGTCTAACATTTAAGTCTCTAATCCATCTTGAATTAATCTTCGTATAAGGGGTAAGGAAAGGATCCAGTTTCAGCTTTCTACTTAGGGCTAGCCAATTTTCCCAGCACCATTTATTAAATAGGGAATCCTTTCCCCATTTCTTGTTTCTCTCAAGTTTGTCAAAGATCAGATGGCTGTAGATGTGCGGTATTATTTCTGAGGACTCTGTTCTGTTCCATTGGTCTATATCTCTGTTTTGGTACCAGTACCATGCTGTTTTGGTTACTGTAGCCTTGTAGTATAGTTTGAAGTCAGGTAGCGTGACGCCTCCAGCTTTGTCCTTTTGACTTAGGATTGTCTTGGCAATGCGGGCTCTTTTTTGGTTCCATATGAACTTTAAAGCAGTTTTTTCCAATTCTGTGAAGAAACTCATTGGTAGCTTGATGGGGATGGCATTGAATCTATAAATAACCTTGGGGAGTATAGCCATTTTCACGATATTGATTCTTCCTATCCATGAGCATGGTATGTTCTTCCATTTGTTTGTGTCCTCTTTTATTTCACTGAGCAGTGTTATGAACTCCACTCATCTCCAGAAATTCTAAAGGATTCCGGTTCAGGTTAAGAAATACTGCCCTCTGGAGTTTCAAGTGGTATTTATAGACAGTTTTCAAGTCCAATGTTACAAATATTTCCTGAACGTGAACTGTGATTTCAGCATTGCATAAGTAATTCTGGGGCTGATTATTGCCAGCATTTTTTACAAACACGTACGTAGATTTTTAGAATCTTCCCAAGAATGTGGGTGAAAAATGAAGCTCTTAGATAATTAAAAAATACAAAAAATATTTAAATGTCAAAGAGGGTGTCTATAAATAATGAAATTCACTGCTGTTCCTAGTTCAAATGATAATGGTTTTTTTCCAAATACATTTTCCTGGCCTATCGTTACTGGGCTAAACAAAAGGTGTGAAAATGTTTTGGCAGCCTTAACACCATTTATAAACTACTTCTTTCTAAGAAAATGATACAAATTGTCTGAATATCTAAGTATTTATTCTACTTTCTGTTGTGTTTTTTTGTACTTTACAAAATACATAAGTCAGCCAGGTAGAAACAAACTTCTACCTAGATTAAAATGAAAATTTTAGTTTGTCAGTATCTGCTGTTTCTGAATGCCACATCATCAAGTTTTTATTCTTCAATTATTATTTAAGATTATAGATTCTGGATACTAGCCATTTAAAGAACTCAAACAAATATACAAGAAAAAAACAACCCCATCAAAAAGTGGGCAAAGGATATGAACAGACAATTCTCAAAAGAAGACATTCATACAGCCAACAGACACATGAAAAAATGCTCATGATCACTCGTCATCAGAGAAATGCAAATCAAAACCACAATGAGATACCATCTCACATCAGTTAGAATGGCAATCAGTAAAAAGTCAGGAAACAACAGGTGCTGGAGAGGATGTGGAGAAATAGGAACACTTTTACACTGTTGGTGGGACTGTAAACTAGTTAAACCATTGTGGAAGACAGTGTGGTGATTCCTCAAGGATCTAGAACTAGATGTACCATATGACCCAGCCATCCCGTTACTGGGTATATACCCAAAGGATTATAAATCATGTTGCTATAAAGACACATGCACATGTATGTTTATTGCGGCACTATTCACAATAGCAAAGACTTGGAATCAACCCAAATGTCCATCTGTGACAGACTGGATTAAGAAAATGTGGCACATATACACCATGGAATACTATGCAGCCATAAAAAAGGATGAGTTTGCGTCCTTTGTAGAGACATGGATGCAGCTGGAAACCATCATTCTTAGCAAACTATCACAAGAAGAGAAAACCAAACACCGCATGTTCTCACTCATAGGTGGGAACTGAACAATGAGATCACTTGGACTCGGGAAGGGGAACATCACACACTGGGGCCTATCATGGGGAGGGGGGAGGGGGGAGGGATTGCATTGGGAGTTATACATGATATAAATGATGAATTGATGGGTGCTGACGAGTTGATGGGTGCAGCACACCAACATGGCACAAGTATACGTATGTAACAAACCTGCACGTTATGCACATGTACCCTAGAACTTAAAGTGTAATAAAAAAAGAAAAGAAAAAAAAAGATTATAACACTAACATTATTTAAAGAGTTTATTTTTAGATATAGCTGTATAGTATAATCTAGTATTAGAGATGTGCAAATCCTGTTTAAAGTTAACAGGGAAAATTACACATGTAAGAGAAATAACTGATCCATGATTATTTTGTCCTGAAAGATTTTGTGAGTGCTGATGGGAACTCTGGTGTCAGACAAATATCTTCTAGAACACAAAGAACATTCCATCATCATGATTCATTGTTATGGCTCCCTCTATAGACAACCCAGGTCTTCTAATTTAAAAGTTGCTACATTGTGATGATGCTCATCTTGACTGGGGATGTTAAGTTCAGACAAAAAAAAAAAAAGAAAAATGTTAAAAGACAGAAGCCTCCTTCAGATACAATTTAAATAGACTAGAATTCTCATGAATCTCTGAACTATACAGGCCATTGCTATGAAAGAGGTAGTATAGAGTTTCTAAGTGACTCAGATAATTACCTTTGCTCAACTACTAGACAAGTGAACTGACCCTAGGGAGGACTGTTGGAGCTGAATGGTATCCCTACAAAATTCATATATTGGAGTCCTAAATTCAGTGTCTCAAAATGTCACTGTGCTTGGAGATAGGACCGTTAAAGAGCTAATGATAGCAACGTGAGGTTACTGGAGTGTGTGCTAATCCAATATGACTGGTATCCTTATAAGAAGACTTGATTAGGACACAGACTTTCACAGATGAAAGACAGTGCGTTGACACAGAGAGAAGGTAGTCATCTGCAACTAACACATTGACATAACCTCTAAAGCTTCATAGTTGTCATTTAAAGAGGTAGAGTTTATCTCCAAGGAAGCAGTGACTTTGTAGTTCCCTTTTGAATTACTGGAAATTTGATGTGATTTATTTAATTATATGTCAGTGCCCTTAAAGTCTTTTATTGGCCAATTCTGTCTAGGCAGTGACTCAACAATGCTTCTTGCTTGACATGCTAAAACAGAACAGTCATCCTTCCATTTTTTATTGTAATTAGTACATTTACAATATCTTTCATGCCCAGGGAATAATCCTGTATATTTTGAAAACCAAATCAGATCTGGAATTTAAGAGCTATTATTGTACTGTACTTTCATTAAAAAGCAAGTAACCAAGAAACTAAATCTCATTTTTTTTGTACTGTAGAGTATGTCCTCAAGATATGATGACCAGAGTCTTTGAAAGCCCAAATTGAAAGGCATGGTGTGACAAAGGATATTTTTTCCAATATGAACTATGAATTCATTTGGATTAAAATTTTACAAATACATGAATACAAAATCCATTTTGGTTTATCAAATGAATTACCATTACTGAAAAGAAAAAAAAAATCCTAGAAAATTGGAATTATGGGGAAATGTCAAGACATACATTTGCTGAAACTTTAGAGAGAAGCTTAATAGCTTAGATTTACAGAAAGAATTTTAAATAAGAAAAAAAAATTGCTTCGAAGAATACAGAAATCTCTCCTTCTAGCTTATGATTGACTCATGTTTCCCAGGCATGTCAGCTCCAGGCAAGGATGCAGGTTTTGATGAATGAAAAAGCCCAGTTGAGATGACATAAGAAAATTTGTAAGTATTCTCCCCCACACACAAAAGTCTGTAATAGATTTTCAAATTGGGAATAAGAAGCCATGGGGAGATTTTCAGAAGCAGTAAGAGAAAGCTGCCTTTTAGATAGCCCTGCCCAGTCCTTGGTGAATCATATTGATTATTATAGACAGAATCCAGAGGCAGAGAAATCTCCCAGCAAAGGTAGTCTAGGTAAAAGTCCTTGAGTCCATTCCTCATGAAAAAGAGAAAGAAAAAAGGATCTGGCATTTTGCAATACCCACTCAGCAGCCATTTACCTAATACCCAGTTATTTTAAAAGAACTTTTAGTTTGTGTGGTTTTACTAATGGTCTTCAACAGTATCCTAAAATGCAAACATAGCAGCCCAGCACAGAATCAGTATTATGTAAGAACCCATGGGATATTCATATAGAGCAGAATTAGAGAGACAAGTATAAAGCAAAGAAAATAAAATTTAGGATGAGTGCACAACAGAAATCACTTCCTGAGGCTTGCAAAGGGACTTTACTAGCATCCAGACAATTAGAACATGAAAGTCTTCCAGATCCCTTCTATAAAGTTTTTTCAGTAGTCAACTGTATCATTGTTAATGTTTTGCATGTAATTTCATGCCAAACTAGTAGTTAGTCAATTTTATAAATCTATTTGTTGTCAATATAAATTTCAAAAGTTAGAAACTTCTCTAGGTATTATTAGATGTATATATTCAGGTCAAGTTTACATGTATATCAAGAATCTGGTTCCTACAGTTGCTAACTTGGATTACTAGGTCTTCTTCAAGAACACTTCGTTAAACTCCATGTGTGCTATTTGTCACAAGTATTCGGAAAACAAAACATAAAGGTCATGGTTGGTGGCCTTTGGTCTACAGTCAAGAAAAGTGTCAAAGGAGCAACAAGTAATTTTACATTGTACTTGATGACAATTTCTAACGAGCTGGGGAAAATTAGGGATGGAAATATAGAGGAAGTAACAAATAAACTAAGTGGAAATTGCCAAGTTTATAGATTGGAGAGTAGGTGTTAGAACAAGAGAAAGTTAAAGTATGTTTAAGGAAGAAGCAGATCTTAAAATGCAGAGTTGAAAGTCGTCGTGTATCTAAGCCATTGATAGTACACAGAACTTTGAGTTGTAGACATAAACAGAGGCATGTTTGAACAGAGCCAAAGGCTGAGGTTATGATATTGGGAAACTTCAATAATATGCTGAATGCGGAGTCTTGAAGGATACAAAGTAGGGGAGGATTAGCAACTAATTTGTAGGTTAGCAAGACTATTTGAGCCAAAAAAGCAAGATAAATGAAAATTTGTTCAGAAGTATAGTCAAATCAGCAGCCACAGTACCAGTTTCAATATTCATCTTAAAACACATTTCTCTTGCATTCTCAGCTCTTTAAGAAAGAAAAGTGTGGGTAATGATGTTATTTTTATTATTACAATAACTACTATTTGTAACATCGTTGAAGTATAATTTACATACAATAAATGTATCCGTTTTGCATATAAAATTTGATGAATTTTGACAAATATGTACATCTGTGTACACTTTACCCATTTTTTATGAACTATATTTCCATCATTCATAAAATTATCTCATGCTCCTTAGCAGGCATTTGGCAGACATATGTATTGCCCTTGGGAAATAGTTTTACAAGCTTTAAACAATGCCATTTACAAGAGCAAATATTTTAACTTAAATGAAATAAAATTAGTCCTTTTTACTTCTTTTATATTTTATAATACTTGTAACCTGGTCAAAAATATCATAAAACATCTTCTATATTTTCTTCTGGAAAGTTTATAATTATAATTTTTATATTTTGTTCTGGCCCATTTATGGTTATTTATATCTGGAAAGGTAATATGGGACATGATAAAATATTTTAAATGCAAATTCAAAAATATTTTCTGTACATTCTTTAATGTTAGTTGATGTATTTAAAGAATGTAGAGTCATTGAAAATAGCTATACTTACCACTATTTTAGAAAAACTAATCTGACAGCTTTCTTTACAGATTTTTTTTTTAACTGTTCAGTTGTAGGAGTTGCTTTGAAAGTTATTGCCATATCATATGTATGGTTTGCAATGCACTCTTGCCATAGGTTATCTTTTCACTGTTGATTGTTTTTATTGCTAAAGAGAGCTGCTATTGTTGTTATTGTCGAGTTATTTATTTTACTCTTTAAAGCTTCATTATTTTCAATTATTACAGACACATAATAGTGGTATGTATTTATAGGTGTGTGTGATGCTTTAGTACAGGTATACAATGTATAATAATCATACCATGGTAACTGGAGTATCCATCACCTCAAGCATTTGTCATTTATGTTAGAAACATTCCAATTCCACTCTTTTTGTTACTTTAAATATACAATAAATTATTATTGAATATAGTCACCCTATTGTATTATCAAATACTAGATTTTATCATTTCCATGTAATTATATTTTTACACTTATTAACAATTCCCAATTTTTTCCTTCTTTCCACGATCCTTCCCAGCCTCTGGTAACTATCATCCTACTCTCTATCTGAGTTCAATAATTTTAATTTTGGGGTCCCACATATGATTGAAAGCATGTGAAATTTGTCTTTTCTGTGTCTCGCTTATTTCACTTAACATAATGTCCTAGAGTTCCATTCACGTTATTGCAAATGACAGAATTTCATTATTTTTATGGTTGAATAACATTCCGTTGTGTATATGTACTACATTTTCTTTATTCATTCATCTGTTGATGGACATTTAGGTTGATCGCAAATCTTGGCTATTGTGAATAGTGATGCAATAAATATGGTAGTGCTACTATCTCCTCAGTATACTAATTTTCTTTATTTTTAATATATACTTACCAGTAAAATTGCCAGATTATTCATGAATTGCAAGAACCAATATTGTTTAAATGTCTCTAATACCGAAAATAGCCTACAGATTAAATGCAATTCCTGTCAAAATACCAATGACATTTTTCATGGGAATAGAAATAATATCCTTATTTTTTTGTGGAACCACAAAAAAATAAAAGAATAGCTAAAATCATCATAAGTAGGGGAAAACTGAAGGAATCACATTCTCTTACTTCAAATTATACTACAGAGCGTTAATAACCAAAACAACAAGGAACTATCATAAAAACAGTTTCATATACCAATGGAGCTAAATGTAGAACTGAGAAATAAATGCACACATTTATAGGAAACTCGTTTTTAACAAAGGTGCTGAAACCATGCACTGGGGAAAGGATAGCCTCTTCAGTAAATGGTGCTGGGGAAACTGAACTCGACTAGGCCCCTATCTCTCACCATATACAGAAATCAGATCAAACGGACAAAGTTCAAGACCTCAGACTGTGAAATTACTGAAAGAAAACATTGGGGAAACTCTTCAGGACACTGGTCTACACAAAGATATCTTCAGTAATACCTCAAAAGCACAGGCAACCAAAGCAACCAAATGATCAAATGGAATCACATCAAACGAAAACTCTGCATGGCAAAGGAAACAATCAACAAAATTGAAAGAAAACCCACAGAATGGGAGAAAATATTTGCAAAGTACCCATCTGACAAGAGATTAATAACCAGAATATATAAGGTGTCAAATAACTCAATAGGAAAAAATTAAATAATCCAATTTGTAAAATGGGAAAAACGATCTGAATAAACATTTATCAAAAAACGTATACAAACTGCCAACAGGTGTATAAACAAATGTTCAACATCATTAGACATTAGAGAAATGTTATAAAACAACTATGAGATATCATCTCACCCTAATTATAATGGCTTTTATCCAAAAGACAGGCAATAATGAATGCTGGTAAGGATGTGGAAAAAGGGAAACCCTCTTACACTGTTGGTGGGAATGTACAATAGTGCAGTCACTATGCATAACAGTATGGAGGTCCTTCAAAAATTAAAAGTAGAACTATCATACGATCCAGTAATCCCACAGCTAGGTATATATTCAAAAGAGAAGACACTAGCATATTAAAGAGATATCTGCAGAACTCTAAAATTAAGCACATGCGTGCGTGCACACACACACACACATGGTTCTACTTGTCTATTTGCTTTTCTGTTTGCTATGTTATATGATATCATAGCCAAGATATTATTGTAAATAGACTGTGGTAAAGATTTTCCTCTATGTGTTTTTCCAAGATTTTACAGTTTAAGATTTTACATTTAAGTCTTCAGTACATTTTGACTCGAGTTTTGTGTTTTGTGTAAGATAAGGCCCACTTTTATCTGTTCATATGTGATTTTCAGGTTTTTCCAGCACCATTTGTTAGACTATTCTTACCTCCATGGTGATTCTTGGTGCCACTGTCAAAGACCAGCTGACTGTATATGTGTAAGTTTATTTCTGGGCTTTATTCCACTCGTTAGTCTATATGCCTGTTCTAATGTCTCTGATATATTATTTTAATTATTGTAGCTTTGTGGTGTGTTTGGAAATCAGAAAGTATGGTGCAGATTTGTTCTTTTTTTCTCAAGATTGATTTAGCTACTAGGGGTATTCATATGAGTTTCATGTTTTTTCTATTTTTAAAAAAACAGATTTCTACAGAGATTGCATTGAATTTGTAGATCATTTTGGGTGATATGAACATTTTCATGGGAGTAAAGTTGAAGGTGAGGAAACCATTTAAGAAGTTAGCTACTAGGGGTTCTTCATTTAGCTACTGGGGTCTTCATATATGTCCATATGAGTTTTATGTTGCTTTTTTCTATTTCTGCAAAAAATGAATTTATATAGGGATTGCATTGAATGTATAGATCACATTGGGTGGTATAAACATTTTAGTGGGAGTAAAGCTGAAGGTGAGAAAACACTATAAGAAGTTCCTTCCACAGTCCATGGCAGTGAGTAACAGTGACACAACTTTTGCCTTGGGTATTTAGAGAAGAAGGAATGATCTATAGATGCCCGATTTTTCTTTATATGATAAAAGAAAAGAACAAGAAAGGATATGTCTTTGTGTACCAATGCTGAGCTTCAGTCCTAAGTGTTACAGTTGAAGCAGGTAAGGTAACTGACCAGGTAGCTGGCAGTAAAGGAAGAACTAATGCAAAAGTGAGTTAAACAATCAGGAGCCTGTGTTAAAACCACAGAAGGAAAATTTGTCTTTAGATCTGAGGGACAAGTGAAATGCTGGAAAAGGAAAATGAATTAAACCAAATTAGTATCAAACAAGGTGGGAATAATAGTTGAGGTAAAAAGGGATCAGGTGGTCCAAACTTTCATTCCTGAAGGGTCCTTGAATACTAGGCACCATAGGCATTGGGTCCTTATGTGCATGTTGTAGTCTGAGTTAAAGGTAGAGTTTTAGGTATAATCACTATAAACAGTATGACAAATTCTCACCAACATTAAAAATAGAACTTCCATATTATCTAGCAATCCCACTTCTGGTTATATATCTAAAAGAAATAAAAGCATTACTGTGAAAAGATAATTTCACTCATATTTATTGTACTTTTCACAATAGCCAAGATATGGAAACAACCTAAGTGACATTCAACAGGTGAAAAGATGAAGCAAATGGAGTAAATGCATATGACAGAATATCATTTATCTTTCAAAAAGAAGGAAGTTCTGGCCTTTGTGACAATATAGATGAATCTGGAGGACATTAAGCTCAGTAAAACAAGCCAGATGCAGAAAGACAAATGCTGCATAATCTCACTTATATTTGAAATTACAGAAAGAGACAAATTCATAACAGAGAGTAGAATAGTGATTATCAGGGGCTGGGGGAGGGGGCAGTCATTTAATATGCTTTAACCATTAGCCTTAATAACATATGAGTATTATCAAATTTCATGTTCTACTCTATTAAAAATAATGGTTATGAGATTGAGAAATAATTGCGCTGGATGAGATAGGGACAACAGGAGACTTTAAAATATTGAGTTCTGTCAAATTTGATGTGGCTTTGCCTTTTGCAGATTGAAAGCAAAATTCTACATTACACTCTCCAAACTTCCATATCAGCATCATACCTCTTCTACAGTCAGTCTCACGTGATTTCTCTGTTAAATAACTAAAATCATTGCATTTATAAGCACTTAAGCTGAGATTTCAATCAAAAGAAAAAAAGTTAAGACAGAAATATCCTATAGGCCTTCAAATCCTATATGAAGGCCTGCAAATCCTATATGAAGGCCTGTAAGCTCAAAGACAGCTAAGCTCCAAAGAGCAAGAAATAATTTGGAAATAGTTTGATCCTCTGGAGACATTCTTTGCTTTACATACTAAAAAAAAGAATCTAATTATCTTGTAAATAACCAAGCATGTAAACACAAGCAGTGATTATCTTAAGCCAATAATAAAGTGGTTTGGACAGACTGCATCATAATGAAAAAATATACCCATGGGCCTATTTTCCAAAGGTCCAAAATCTAAACTTGTGTTTTACACTTAGTGAGATTTCCATGCTGTGTAGAGTTCATTGCACTAATCTTTATCAAGTCTGCTAATTTTAGCCTGCTGATAATTTGCACATGATTTTGCTGACAACTTGGAAACTCTGAATGTGTGTTACATATGAAATTCTAATAATTGTTCCCTTTTGGTATAGCACTGGCTTCCACTGTGAATAAACTGTTATTTCTTACAGGTAGGTCAACAACGGACTGAAAATGTGTCATTCCTAAATTGTTCCTACCAATTAAAATTAGATTGGTACTTTTTTGCACCATTATTGAGAAATTTTTTTTTAGCTATAGCAAAAGTAAAAAATAAGAAGCGTTGGTGCTAGCTTGCAAACTCTGTGGTTTTGGCTTGTATACTGTAATTGAGGGAAAATAAAGGTGATGGACATTATTTAAGTCAAACTTTTCAATGTGCTGACATTTGAAATACTTATATTTTGATTGGTGGTTATGTCACCCAGAGCAACAATATAGCCTGAAAATGGATTAAAAATAAACAGAGAAGACACTATTCCCTGTAGATTTGCAAACAGAAATTCAAGAATTTAAGTAGAACTAACAAAGAAGAATAAAACATTTTACCAAACAATGGATGAGGAAAAAGTCAAAGAAGTCAAAATTATGAACTATTAAACATGGAAATGGCAGCACTTTTGTCTAGATGAAAAGATCAGGTGTTGAAATTTTATTCTGTGAAATGTCCTTGCTTATTTTATAACATGGATATATTTCTTAACCACCTGATCCTGATAGCTAAGATGTAGAATTTAATATTTATCATAAAAATCTCATTCATTTGATATTTACAAAAGTAAATGAGGTGAACTATGAAAAACCGTTGTGGAAATCTAGACAGTACTAAGCTCATAATAGCTTCTAAGAACTCACATCGAGACTAGAGGAAAAGTGGTCATGGGAAAACTTTGCTTTTGTTCAGTTCCCTTAACATTATCTGAGCTCTCATTCTTTTGAAATCACAGAGGTGGGAAATAGCATAGCAGAAAATAAAAACTACAGTAGAAGAAGAAAATTTGAGCCAGAGGTGATAAGCGGAAATATAATCACCTTCAAAACTTCCTAAAATACTGAGGGTAGGAAAGTAGGAATTGTGATGGGATGAGGATTTGGTTATACATTTAAGGCATTATTTCTCTCTTAGGTTAAGGTAGTAACTACTTACATTAAGCAATCAGTAGGCCAATCCCTGAATAATATATAATCTATTGTGCTGCCAAAGATTTAAGCAACTATTCAAATTTGCGAGAGTGAAAATAGTGGCTTCAGTAAACAAACACCACTACCTCATATAGAAGCACATCTTGTCTGACTATGATTCATTGTTTTAAAGTAACTTCGTATCTTATCCAGGGAGAAGGGATAGTGTTTGAAATATTTCACACAGAAGAATCAACAGCTGTATGAAATCCTCAAACTACCCATAGGCTTATTAATATCACTATTAGTCTACTTTAAGAATAAGTATTGAGTGTATGCTAACATTAAGCATTATATGAATAACATTTTATTTTAAGAATGCTTAATTTTAGCTGGCACTTACTATTTAGGAGTGTAGAAAAGGCTTTCCTCGACTTGAATCTTTTTCCCATGGTAGGGTTTGTTATCCTCATTTTACATATGAGGAAATTGAGGCTCCCAGTGATAAGATGACTTGTCCAAGGCTATGCAAATAATGGTGTAAAAGCAGGATTAACACATGAGTGTTTTAATCTATATTATTCTACAAACATTGTTCACTCTTTTCCACCAGTTGATTTCATTTGTGCTATAGTTTCATTAATGGTAGGTGTCTGGTTTTACCAAAGTTGTCGCTCTAATTTTTCTGTAATCATGACGATTTACATAGAGTCTACTCTTGATATTGGGGAGGCATAGAGAGATAATTTCACAGAATATCGTGAGTTAGAAATCCCAAATACAAGTAAAATAAATGGTTTTTCTTAAAAGACAGTAAAGTCAAAGAAAAAAGTAAAATCTGTATACATAAAACAAGAATTACTGTATAAAGAAAACAAAAGTTTACTGCATGTGGATACTCTGTGGTCTGCTAGATGAGTTCTCAATCTGCCTGACTGTGTTTTGGTTTCAAGTTCACTACAAATAAATAGAATACATATAATGGGCTATATTATTCACTACTAATTTCACATGATGTTGTCATTCAGTTCATGTTTGGATACTACTACTTTTCTAATGATTTCTTTCCTGCATTAAATTCATCTGAATATAAATATATATATTTATGTTATATATAATATATTATATAATATATTTATATTATATATTTATAATTTATATATATAATTTATATATATAATTTATAATTATATATATTTATAGTATGTATATTTATAATACATATATTTATATATTAAATTGATGCTCATCTTTGTTCTTTTGAGTCCCCAAATAAAATCCCTTCCAAGTGAACTTTTCTATTTCGGTCTAAAAATAAACAATTAATTAGACAATACGTAAATGCTTATTGTATTATTTTTATATGCCCAATTGATTTGTTTATTTTTGGTTTAATCAAAAGAGAAATGCATTAGAACATTCCACAGAAATCAAGGAAAATTTGAATGTGTGCCTTTAGAAGTATGGGATCCAGGATGGTTTCAGAGATCTTGAGATGGTGTAACTATATTTGGGGATTATCGTATTTACTTAGGTATAATTTACACAAAATAAATTCACCATTTGTGAGTGTATAATACAATGTGTTCTGATAAATATATACAATTGCTTAATCACCCAGTATATACAACAATTTCATCACCCCAAAGATTCCCTTGCCACAGCGCTGCAATCACTGACCTACTTTCTATTCTTGTGAATTTGATTCTATTAAATGTCATGTAATGAAATCACATGATTCAGTATTTTGTGTCTACTATCAGTTAGCATAATGCTTGTAAGAATCTATATGTTGTCTGTGTCAGTAGTTCAGGGTTTTTATTGCTAATTAGCATTCATTGTATGAACATAGCATAAATTATTATTTTTTTTTCTTATTCTTTTTTTTTCTTTTGAGACAGTGTTTCATTCTGTTACCCAGGATAGAGTGCAGTGGTGCAATCTTGGGTTACTGCAAATTCTGCCTTCTGGGCTCAAGGGATCCTTGGAACTCAAGGAATCCTCCTGCCTCAGCCTCCTTAGTAGCTGGGAGTATAGGCATAGGCCACCACACCCAACTAATTTTTGTTTTCTTTTTTTTGGGGGGGATTTATTTTTATTTTTTGGTAGAGATGGGGCATAATTTATTTGTCCATTCACCTTCCATGAACATTCTGGTTATTTTAAGATCATTGCTGTTATAATAAAGCAGCTGTGGACACTTGTATACAAGTCTTTGTGTCTACATGTGTTTTTATTAATTTTGAGTAGATACCTACAGGTGAAATTTCTGGGTCATATTGTAAATATATTTTAATTTTAAAATAGTTTGCAAATTATTTTCCAAGGTTGCTGTACTATGTTGTATTCTCAGCAGCAATGTATGAGAGTTCCTCGCAATCTTCCCCAAAATACAATGATTTCAGTAATTTTTAATTTATTCAAACCAATAGGTGTGTCATAGTGTGTTATCATGGTCCTAATTAACATTTTCCTGAAACGTGATGATCTTGGACATTTTTCAGATGTTTATTTGTCGTCTTATATTGTTTTAGTTAAGGGTCTGATCAAATATTTTGCCCATTCTTTTATTTGGTTGTTTCTCATTATTAAACTACAAATGTCCGTGTGTGTGTGGTGTGTGTACAAGTATTTGATGGAATGTATACTATAAATATAGATATATTATTTTATAAATATGTAATACAATATATCATATATTCACACTATAATTATGTATAGTGTATATATGTATGGCATATACTATATAATTTATTCACATACATGGTACATATATCACACATTTTTTCAAAGCATAGTGATTTCCTATTCACTTAAGTCTAATTATCAATGTTTCTTATTTTACGTTTTGATGTTTTTTGCTTTTTGTCTTAAGAAATATAATGTATAGTCACTATAATTTCAATTCTATTTTTTAAAGGTTTTCATTTTGACTCTGACACTTATTTTATTTTTCATTGAATAAGTACATTTCCCCACACTATTGTTTAAAATATTAGTATTTATTTTTCATTGATTTGTTCAGTCATCCATGTTAATAATTGGTCACATATATGTATATCTACTTCTGAACACTATTTCATTGATCTATATGTCTATTCTGTGCAAATACTACACTTCCTTAACTATAATAGCTTTATACTAAATCTTGTATTTATGTGCTGTTAGTACTTGAAATTTGTACTTTTTTTTTTTTTTTTTTGCAAAATACTTTGACTAGTTTAGGTCATTTACATTTAAATGTAAACTTTGGAGTCACCTTGTTAATGTCTATAAAAATCTCCATTGGAAGTTGATTTCACATTGATTGAATTTATAGATTCAAAAAGAAAAATTATTTTTAAAAATAATTGACTTTGTTATGTTCATTAGTGTTAAGTTTATAGAAAAATTGAGTGAAAATTACAGAGACTTCTCAAATCCTACCTTAACACCTTCTTCCTTTGGCCTCAATCTCTCTATCCCACCCTTAATTTTCCCTATGGTTAACATCTTGCATTAGTGTGGTGCATATGTTAAAACTGATGAGCCCATATTGAAACATGATTATTAACTAAAGTCCATAGTTTACATTAGGGTTCACTCATTGTATTGTACATTATATGGGTTTTGCCAAATGTAAATTGACATGTATCCACCATTAGAGTATAATATGAAGTAGTTTCACTACCCTAAAACTCCTATGCTCCACCTATTCATCCATTCCTCCTTCCCCCAGAACCGCTGGTAATCTCTGATGTGTTCACTGTCTTCTTGGTTTTGCCTTTTGCAGAATTCCTTAAAATTAAAATCATACAGTATGCAGTCTTTCCACACTGACTTATTTCACTTAGTCATATACATTTATGTTTCTTTGTTTTTTCATGGCTTGACAGCTCATTTCCTTTTATAACTGAATAATATTTCATTGTGTGAATGTACCATAGCTTGTTTGTTCCTATAATTTTAATAATTATTATATTTCCATTGCTTGACCACAGTATAAGTCTATTTATTGAGGCTTTATAAAATTACACACAGCAATAACTTGTATTTTTTGTGCAAATATTTTGGGTGACTATTTAAAATATTTGTGCCTAAGGTCATTTTTATTGTACTGTGAAGGGTATGTTTTTCTTTTTTTGTGAAGGGCATTTTAATCATTATTTATGATTATGTGATGGTAGCACATTTATAGATATGTAATTGATCTTTGTATACTGATCATTGCATGCTGATTCATTGATGGCAATGCCATCAGTGAATAAATACAGCTATACTTGCTTCGTTTTAATATACATTCTTTCTATTTATTTTTCTTGATTTATGGAATTGGCTGGGACCATGAATATAACATTGAAATAAAGTGATAAGAGAAGACATCATTGCTATATTGCCAATCTTAGGGTGAAAAACCGTCTTCCAACATTATTATGTTAGCTATAGGTTTTCTACAGATGCTCTTCATCAGATTGAGGAAATTCCCTTTATTCCTTGGTTACAAATATTTTTTATCATTGAAGGATAGTGAACTTTTTCCAAATGCTTTCTATACCTTTACTAATATTTTATTTTAATAAAGCGAATTATTTTTATTGGGATTTGAATGTTAACACCTCTTTCTTTCCTGGGATAAACTCTATCTGACTCATTTGATCATGAGTATTATTCTTTTTTTATATACTAAAACCAGTGATATCTCAATCCCTCTACCATTGCAGCCTCTTTCAAGCCAGCATCAACTTCCACTTGGACTACTGCAATAACTAATACCCTCGCCCCAATCCTGACCTACCTCACACTGGCCAAAATCACAACTGGACTGGACAGGATTAGGCCACTAGTAAATTCTTAGGTGGAAATTCCTACAGCTCCTCCTTTGATTCTCTCTGATCTGGCATGTGGTCTTCTTGAAGTTTGACCACATGAAGCTCAGTTCTGCTAAGGGATTCAGGCTGAACTACCTGCCCCCAGGACTTTTCATGATTTGCTCAAATTCTCCCTCTTTAGATTGGACTTTTCTTTTTAAAATGCTTAAAGTCAAAGCATTCCCTTCATCATTCTACACTCTCTGTACCTTATCTATATATTTTCCAGTACTCATGTGGTACTAGTAATTGAGTTATTGATTTCTTTAATGCCTCTGCTCCCCACAAAATATATGCTTTGTAAATCAAGAATTTGATCTTGTTTACTTCACCATCCTCAGTCTCTAGGTAATGTCCGACATCTTGTTATAACTAAATGTTAATGTTATAAGTAATTTACTTCACCTCTTTCATTTGATAGTTATGAGAATTTAAAATGCATTTCTTGTCTGAGTGGTGAGTATTAAATGTTTGTTTGTAAACCTGAGAAAAATAAATACATGTCCCGGATCTATGAGATTATGCATGCAAAACTAAAAAAAAAAAAAATGCAAATTTAAAAATATTTCTTAATATTCTTGGTCTCATCTCTTAGGCCTCTAGCCCACAGTTATATCGCAAGATACATAGCTCTAGGAATTTTATTAATCTAGTTTCTCTTCTATCAGAAACTAGACTGCTTTGAATATAAACACCAAACTTTTTTTGTCTAGTTAGTGCTATATAAAATTTGAATTTTCTTTTAAAGTTAGAAATGAAAGCTGATATAAAATAGAGCTCTATCTGTGCTCCTCATTTTTTTGGTAGTACAATTTTTTCCTGCTATTTTTAAATTTTAGAAAACATAATTTTAACAATGAATATTTATTTCACTATTAGATAATTTATGATACATAAATTACTAATAGAATTTAAGATTTAAATAATTGTTTATTTAATCATTCGCATAATGTTTTACAACCTTGTATTAAAATACTATCATAAATGACTGCAGTTCACCTAATAAACAGCATTAACTATGACTTTCAAAGTTAACTCTATAATAAATTGGCTTCATTTTGTAATTAATGAAAACAAAAAATTGTAGTAGCTAAGATATTAGTTGATAATAATTAAGGCAGCTTCAAGCTACAAAGAAGAGAATAGGATTGATTAAGCTAGACAAATTTGGGTGGAATCCTGTATTTTAATTTCACAAGGTTTTAAATTTTTCCTCATCTTCACTTTTTCACAGAAAATGATGGTTTGTGGTAAGGTTTTTTGTTTGTTTGAGTAGGCATTGCTTTTTAAAACCAATATTGCAAAAAATCCTGGCAAAATAATCTTAGCAAGTACTCAGATAGATCTTAGTAAAATAGGCAAATAAATATTAACAAATAAATAATTTATGATGTTACTAAAACTGATAATATAAATGAAGCAATGTAGTTTGTTTAAAAATGAGGTGACATGGAAATTGTAGAGTAAATATTTTTGGCATATTAATTAACACTGCAAGCTTCCGCTTTTTTTTTTTTTTTTTTTTTTTTTTTTTTCTCTTTTGGAGATGGAGCCTTTCTCTGTCGCCCAGGCTGGAGTGTGGTGGTGCCATCTCGGCTCACTGTAACCTCCTCCTCCCGGGTTCAAGCAATTCTCCTGCCTAAGCCTCCCGAGTAGCTGAGATTACAGGTGTGCACCAGCATGCTTGGTTAATTTTTTTATTTTTGGTAGAGACAGGGTTTCATCATGTTGGCCATGCTGGTTTCGAACTCCTGACCTCAGGTGATCTGCCTTCCTCAGCCTCCCAAAGAGCTGGGATTGCAGGTGTGAGCTATTGTGCCTGGCCTGCAAGCTTCTTTTGACCTAACTCGGAATGCTCATGGTGTCACTTCCAATGTATCCAATGTCAAAAGAAATTACTAAAGCAGGTGAAAATGCAAGGAGAGGAAAGCTAAATTTTATCTCTTTGTAGGGGGTAATGTCTAATAATTTTCTGCCATCTTCAATCTGTCATAATTATGAAAAATGATAACTTTTACATTGAGTAATACAGTTTGTTTAAGTATGTCTCAAAGCATTCCTACTCTGATGTATTTTGAAAGTAACCTAACATTTCCAAAGAGAGGAATGAATCGAGAAGAAAGCCTTGATGTCAATGAAAGTAACAGGGAGCAGGAACGATCACAAAATCTTGACACAAACTATTCAATGCTGCCTAGAAACTTAGTCTTTGAAGGGAACAGGCATAAAGAAGTGACAAATGGCCACACTTGCAAATATCAATCTAGTCTTGAAGGGGAAGATACGAAAAGGCAGTCAGGGGCTCACATGCCAGGCTGTTTATATCCTTATTCTCCTCAGAATACATTAGATTGGTACACAATGACTGAACATACTCTTTTCCAAAGTTTTAGTATTATGAATCTTGTGTTGGAATGGGAAGAAGTATATATTGAGTCTGGAAGAAGGCATATGTCACTGTGTTTGGCAATGGCAAGCTACTCTAACTGACTTTCACATGTAGCAATTACAGATGCATGTGGCCATATTTAAAAACTATGGGTAAACTGGGTATCCTAAGAGTCTATAGCTTCTTTTAGCCAATGAGTTCATGAGTAAATGAAGGGTGGGATACCTAGACTGCCTTTAGCAAGGTTACTTAACTAATAATTTTGAGTAAATTCCTCAAAGAATAATTGAACAACTACTTTATATTGTGCTTTCTGCTGCTCTCTAAAGATACAAAGATGAAATTTGGGAAAGCGTGTAGAATGGACCTGATATAGGATAGCATAGGTGTTAACTCAGTGAGAACTGTTGCCTTGAAACATCTATGAAAAGTCACTAGTTTTAGGCATCAAAGCCAATCAGTCTCTTCAGACAGACACCTGTCTGCTATCACAGAGAGGCTTTTCTGTACCATGTAGATCAATATCAAACATAAAAAGAATTCTAGTTTTATACTAGAGGCTGAGTGTTATTAATAATAATTTATACATGATATTTTTAACAGTATGGACATTTTCTATTTTATGTTAACTATGTATTCATTTGGTATCTCTTTGCCCACTCTGGGCAGACCTTGGATTTAATTTTTTCTTCATGGTGTCAAATTTTGAACATAAAAAGGGATTTAAAAAACAAATATATTGTGACTCCAAGGTTATTTCACATGTTCATTCCATTAGAAAAAATTAAACAGTTCCTGTAAAAGCTCATCTATTACCATGAAAAATCTGAAGCTAAATATGCATGTCAAAGCTGCTAAAATATATCAAAGTAAAAATACAGTAATAAACAAATTATTACTATAAAGGTTATTTTTTTCTCAGAAGATGGGTGATTTCTGCATTTCCAACTGAGGTACCTGGCTCATCTCATTGGGGCTCGTTAGAGAGTGGGTTCAGTCCATGGAGGGTGAGCAGAAGCAGGGTGGGGCATTACCTCACCCAGGAAGTGCAAGGGGGTCAGAGAACTCTCTCCCTTAGCCATGGGAAGCCTTGAGGGACTGTGCTGTGAGGAACAGTGCATTCTGGCCTAGATACTACACTTTTCCCATGATCTTAACAACCCTCAGACCAGGAGATTCCCTCGGGTGCCTATGCCACTGGGTCCCTGGGTTTCAAGCACAAAACTGGGTGGCCATTTAGGCAGACACCAAACTAGCTGCAGGAGCTTTTTTCATACCCCAGTGATGCCTGGAAAGCCAGTGAGTCAGAACCATCCACTCCCCCGGAAAGAGGGGCTGAAACCAGGGAGCCAAGTGGTCTAGCTCAGCGGATTCCACCCCCACGGAGCCCAGCAAGCTAAGATTCACTGGCTTGAAATTCTTGCTGCCAGCACAGCAGTCTGAAGTCAACCCGGGTTGCTCGAGCTTGGTGAGGGGAGGGGCATCCACCATTACTCAGGCTTGAGTAGGCAGTTTTCCCTTCACAGTGTAAACAAAGCCTCAGTGAAGTTCAAATTGGGCAGATCCCACCGCAGCTCTGCAAAGCTGCTGTAGCCAGACTGCCTCTCTAGATTCCTCCTCTCTGGCCAGGGAGGTCTCTGAAAGAAAGGGAGCAGCCCCAGTGAGGAGCTTACAGATAAAACTCTTATTTCCCTGGGACAGAGCACCTGGGGGAAGGAGCGACTGTGGGTGCTGCTTTAGCAGACTGAAACATTCCTGCCTGCCGGCTCTGAAGAGAGCAGCGTATTTCCCAGCACAGTGCTTGAGCTCTACCAAAGAATAGACTGGCTGCTCATGTGGGTCTCTGACCCCCATGGCTCTGGAATGGGAGAAACCTCCCCGCAGTGGTCAACAGACACCTCATGCATGAGAGCTCCAGCTGGCATCTCACCGGTGTTCCTCTGGGTTGAAGCTTCCAGAGGAAGGAACAGGCAGCAATCTTTGCTGTTCCTCAGCCTCTGCTGGTGATACCCAGGCAAACAGGGTCTGGAGTGGACCTCCAGCAAACTCCAGCAGACCTGCAGCAGAGGAGCCTGACTGTCAGAAGGGAAACTAACAAACAGAAAGGAATAGCATCAACATCAACCAAAAGGACGTCCATACAGAAACCCCATCCAAAGTTCACCAACATCAAGGACCGAAAATAGATCCACGAAGATGAGGAAAAACCAGGGCAAAAAGGCTGAAAATTCTAAAAAACCAGAATGTCTCTTCTCCTCCAAAGGATCACCACTCCTCACCAGCAAGGGAACAAAACTGGATGGAGAATGAGTTTGAAGAATTGGCAGAAGTAGGCTTCAGAAGGTGGGTAATAATAAACTCCTGTGAGCTAAAAAAAAAAAAAAAAAAAAAAAAAAAAAAAAAAAAAAAAAAAGTTATAACCCAAGGCAAGGAAGCTAAAATCCTTGAAAAAAGGTTAGAGGAATTGCTAACTAGAATAACCAATTTAGAGAAGAACATAAATGACCTGATGGGGCTAACAACACAGTAAGGGAACTTCGTGAAGCATATCACAAGTATCAATAGCTGAACTGATCAAGCAAAAGAAAGGATATCAGAGATTGAAGACCAACTTAATGAAACCGAGCATAAAGACAAGGTTAGACAAAAAGAAAAAATGAAAAGGAATGAGCAAAGCCTCCAAGAATTATGGTACTTTGTGAAAAGACCAAACCTACGTTTGATTGGTGTACCTGAAATTGATGGGGATAATAGAACCCAGCTGGAAAACACTCTTCAGGATATTATCCAGGAGAACTTTCCCAACACAGCAGGACAGGCCAACACTCAAATTAAAGAAATAAAGAGTACACCACAAAAATACTCCTTGAGAAGAGCAACCCCAAGACACATAATCATCAGAAGTTGAAATGACGAAAAAAATATTAAGGGCAGCCAGAGAGAAAGTTCGGGTTGCCCACAAAGGGCAGCCCATCAGACTAACAGTGGATATTTCTGCAGAAACCCTACAAGCCAGAAAAAAGTGGGGGCCAATATTCAACATTCTTAAAGAAAATAATTTCCTACCCAAAATTTCATGTCCAGCCAAACTAAGCTTCATAACTGAAGGAGAAGTAAATTCCTTTACAGAGAAACAAAGGCTGAGAGATTTTGTTACCCCTAGGCCTGCCTTACAAGAGTTCCTGAAGGAAGCACTAAATATGTAAAGGAAAAACCGGTACCAGCCACTGCAAAAACAAACCAACTTGTAAAGACCATCGACGCTATGAAGAAACTGCATCAACTAACAGGCAAAATAAACAGCTAACATCATAATCACAGGATCAAATTCACACATAACAACATTATCCTTAAATATAAATGGGCTAAATGCCCCAATTAAAAGACACAGACTGGAAAATTGTATAAAGAGTCAAGACCCATCAGTATGCTGTATTCAGGAAACCTATCTCACACAGAAAGACACACATAGGCTCAACATAAAGGAATGGAGGAAGATTTACCAAGCCAATGGAAAAAAAATTAAAAAGCAGAGGTTGCAATCCTAGTCTCTGATAAAACAGACTTTAAACCAAAAAAAGATCAAAAAAGGCAAACAAGGACATTACATAATGATAAAGAGATCAATGCAACAAGAAGAGCTAACTTTCTTAAATATATGCACACCCAATAAAAGAGCACCCAGCTCCATAAAGACAGTTCTTAGAGACCTATGAAGAGACTTAGACTCACACATAATAATAGTGGGAGACTTTAAAACCCCAGTGTCAATGTTAGACACATCAATGGACAGAAAAATAACAAGGATATTCAGGACTTGAACTCAGCTCTGGACCAAGTGGACTTAATAGACATCTACAGAACTCTCCACCATCAGTCAACAGAATATACATTCTTCTCAGCACCACATCACACTTATTCTAAAATTAACGACGTAATTGGAAGTAAAACACTCCTCAGCAAAAGCAAAAGAACACAAATCATAACAAACAGTCTCTCAGACCACAACACAATCAAATTAGAATTTAGGATTAAGAAACTCACTCAGAACTGCACAACTACGTGGAAGCTGCACAACCTGAATGACTACTGGGTAAATAACAAAATAAAGGCAGAAATAAAAAAGTTCTTTGAAACCAATGAGAACAAAGACACAAGATACCAGAATCTCTGGGACACATTTAAAGCAGTGTGTAGAGGGAAATTTATAGCACTAAATCCCCACAGGAGAAAGCAGGAAAGATCTAAAATCAACATCCTAACATCAAAATTAAAGGAACTGGAGAAGCAATAGCAAACACATTCAAAAGCTAGCAGAAGACAAGAAATAACTAAAATCAGAGCAGAACTGAAGGAGATAGAGACACAAAAAAACTTTCAAAAAAATCAATGAATCTAGGACCTGTTTTTTTTTTGAAAATGTCAACAAAAAAGACAGACTGCTAGTCAGACAAAGAAGAAAAGAGAGAAGAATCAAAGTGACACAATAAAAAAAGATAAAGGGGATATCACCAATAAACCAACAGAAATATAGACTAACATCAGAGAATACTACAAACACCTCTTTGCAAATAAACTAGAAAACCTAAAATAAATGGATAAATTATTGGATACATACACCCTCCCAAGACTAAACCAGGAAGAAGTTGAATCCCTGAATAGACCAATAACAAGTTCTGAAATTGAAGCAGTAATTCATGGCCTACTAATGAAAAAAAAAAAAAAAAAAAAAAAAAAAAAAAAAAAAAAGCCCAGGACCAGACAATTCACAGCCAAATTCTACCATAGGTACAAGGAGGAGCTGGTACCTTTCCTTCTGCAACTATTCCAAACAACAGAAAGAAGGACTCCTCCTTAACTCATTTTATGAGGCCAGCATAATCCTGATACAAAAGCCTCTCAGAGACACAACAAAAATAGAAAATTTCAGGTCGATATCCCTTGTGGATATCAATGCAAAAATCCTCAATAAAATGCTGACAAACTGAATCCAGCAGCACATAAAAAGCTTATCCACCACGATCAAGTAGGCTTCATTACTGGGATGCAAGGCTGGTTTAACATATGCAAATCAATAAATATAATCCATCACATAAACAGAACCAATGACAAAAACCACATTATTATCTCAATAGATGCAGAAAAGGCCTTCGATAAAATTCAACATCTTTTCATGTTAAAAACTATCAATAAACTAGTTATTGATGGAACGTGTCTCAAAACAATACAAGCTATTTATGCCAAACCCTCAGCTAATATCATACCAAATGGGCAAAACCTGGAAGCATTCCCGTCAAAAACAGGCACAAGACAAGGATGCCCTCTCTCACCACTTCTATTCAACATAGCATTGGAAGTTCCAGCCAAGGCAATCAAGCAAGAGAAAGAAATAAAGTGTATACAAATAGGAAGAAAAGAAGTCAAATTGTCTCTGTTTGCAGATGAGGTGATTGTATATATAGAAAACCCCATCGTTTCGGCCCAAAATCTCCTTAAGCTGATAAGGAACTTCAGCAAAGTCTCAGGATATAAAATCAATGAGCAAAAATCACAAGCTTTCCTATAAACCGATAATAGACAGAGAGCCAAATCGTGAGTGAAATCTGATTCACAATTGCTACAAAGAAAATAAAATACCTAGGAATACAACTTACAGAGAATGTGAAGGACCTCTTCAAGGAAAACTACAAACCACTGCTCAAGGAAATAATAGAGGATACAAATGGAAAAACATTCCATGCTCATGGATACTAAGAATCAATATCATGAAAATGGCCATTCTGCCAAAAGTAATTTATAGATTCACTGCTGTCCCCATCAAGCTACCACTGATTTTCTTCACATAATTAGAAAAAAACTACCTTAATTTCATATGAAACCAAGAAAGAGCCCCCATAGCCAAGACAATCCTAAGCAAAAGGAACAAAGCCAGAGGCATCATGCTACCTGACTTTGAACTATACTACAAGGCTAAAGTAACCAAAACAGCATGGTAGTGGTACCAAAACAGATATATCCACCATTGGAAAAGAACAGAGACCTCAGAACAATGCCACAAATCTACAACCATCTGATCTTTGACAAACACAAGCAATGGGGAAAAGATTGCCTATTTAATAAATGGTGTTGGGAAAATTGGCTAGCCATATGCAGAAAACTGAAACTGGACCCCTTCCTTACACCTTATACAAAAAACAACTCAAGATGGATTAAAGACTTAAACATAAGACCTGAAACCATGAAAACGTTAGAATAAAACCTAGTCAGTATCATTCAAGACATAGGCATGGGCAAAGACTTCATGAATAAAACACCAAAAGCAATGGCAACAAAAGCCAAACTTGACAAGTGGGACCTAATTAAACTAAAGAGCTTCTGCACAGTGAAAGAAACTGTCATCAGAGTGAACAGGCAATCTACAGATGGGAGAAATTTTTTGCAATCTACCCATCTGACAAAGGGCTAATATCCAGAATCTACAAGGAGCTTAAACAAATTTACAAGAAAGAAAACAAACAACCCCATCCAAAAGTGGGTGAAGGATATGAACAGACACTTCTCAAAAGAATACATTTATACATTTATGTGGCTAACATATGAAAAAAAACTCATCATGACTCGTCATTAGAGAAATTCACACCAAAACCATGAGATACCATCTCACACCAGTTAGAATGGCAATTATTAAGAAGCCAGGAAACAATAGATACTGGAGAGGATGTGGAGAAATAAGAACTCTTTTACACTGTTGGTGGGAGAGTAAATTAGTTCAACCACTGTGGAACACAGTGTGGCAATTCTTCAAGGATTTAGAACCAGAAATACTATTTGACCCAGTAATCCTATTACTAGGTATGTACCCAAAGGATTATAAATTATTCTACTACAAAGACACATGCACACATATGTTTACTGCAGCACTTTTCACAATAGCAAAGACTTGGAACAAACCCAAATGCCCATCAATGATAGACTGGATAAAGAAAACGTGCCGCATATACACCATGGAATACTATGCAGCTATAAAAAAGGATAACTTCATGTCCTTTGCAGGGCCATGTATGAAGCTGGAAACCATCATTCTCTGCAAACTAACACAGGAACAGAAAACCAAACACCACAGGTTCTCACTCATAAGTGGGAGTTGAACAATGAGAACTCATGGACACAGGGAGGGTAACATCACACACTGGGGCCTGTCAGGGGGTGAGGGGCTAGGGGAAGGACAGCATTTGGAGAAATAGCTAATGTAGGTGATGGGTTGATGGGTGCAGCAAACCACCATGACGTGTATACCTATGTAACAAACCTGCACGTTCTGAATATGTATCCCAAAACTTAAAGTATAATAATAATAATAAAAAGAAGAAAACTTCAATTGCCTAGTATAAAACTGAATCCAGTAACTAATGAATAAATAAACAAAAATGATATGTCCGTGCAATGAAACATTATTCAGTCATAAGAAGAAATTAAGTACTGAACATGTTACAACATTATAAAAACATTATGGTAAGTTAAAAAAGTCAGACATGAAAGACAACATATTATAATGATATTTGTAAAAAACATCCAGAATAGGCAAACTCACAGAGAAAGAAAGTAGATTAGGGGTTGCCAGGAGATGGGGATAAGGGAGTAATGACAAGGCAAGGAGTTCCTTTTGGAATGGTGGAAATGTTCTATAATTAGACAGTCATGATGATTATACGGCATTGCAAATATTCTGTAAGTCACTGAATTGTACACTTTCTAATAGTTAAAATAATGAAGTTTATATTATGCAAATTTGATGCTAATAAAAATTTGTTTTTAAGAATTAAAGGATGTGACACCAAATATCTGGTGGAGAGATCACAAATATCCTCTTCTATGACCATGGAAGACATCACTAACATCTACCAACAGTCTATCCTTCTAAGTCTGAGAGTGCTTCAGAGGGTTTTCAACACAATTCTCCTAGTAGCTAAAAAAATCAGTTTAAGAATCTGTATTGCTACTTAGTTATTAGCCTTGGTGTTGTTTATCTCTAGAATTTCTTTCAATCATACAATATTCTTATAGCATGAAGTCATACTGGGATTTCAAGGCACATAGAACTATGCAGTAAATATTTAACTATAATCACTATTATATCAACCAAGACAATACAAGGTAGTGGGGGAATTTCTCAATTATAGAACTTCCAGTGTACCACAAAATGTTCAGAACTATGCTAGAAATTGGTAGGCTAAAGACCTGAGAACCCAGATCAGCGAGTTTGGGAGGATAGGTGCAAGTCCAGAGGCTGGAGAGCCTGGAATTCTAATGTAAAAGGGCAACAGAAGAAGGCTGGCCCAGTTTTTTGGTTTTTGATTGTTAGTTTGCTTTTTGGGGGGTGGGGGGAGAGGGAGAGGGAGGGAGAGGGAGAGGGAGGGAGGGGGAGGGAGGAGGGAGAGAGAGAGAGGGAGAGAGAGAGAGATTAGTCTTTTCTCAGTCTTTTTGTTGGATCTAGGTCCCTAGACAACTGGACAGCGTGGACCCACATTAAGTGTGGATCTTCCCCACTCAGTCCACCAACTCACAAGCCCATCTCCTCTGCAAACACCTTCACAGCCATACCTAGAAATAATACTTTACCAGATGTCTAGGTAACCCTTAATCCAGTCAAGTGGACACCCAAAGTGCTGTCACTCTAGCACATTTTTCTGCCATCTACACACATTTTTCTATTACCTGTGTTTTTTCATGTTATATTATTTGCATGTATCCTCAGTGTGTTTAAGAGACAACGCATGAAATAACCACAGAACAATATAAACTGAAAAATATTGTAAAGACAAAGTACTTTAAAAAGACTTCTTGAGATTTCACAAAGGAAGGACATTAGCATTTAGAAGACCTTCTGTGATCATTGTAGCTGAATCATGGTGCTTTGTATTACTGCATCCTTCATTTACTTTCTAATTGAATTATTACACCAAAGTCAGCCACCCAGTGCTGCTATGGAATCCAAGTGTTCTCATTTGCCCATTTTTGTATGGAAAACCATTGAATTGCATGACAAGCCTTTATTGTTAAAGACAACAATGGGTGCAAATATTTAATTGCGTAAACAAGGTGAGATCTGATGTATAAAAGCTAAGAAGAGAGTGTTACTGTGCAAAGATATTTTCAGGTAACTTAAGGACATTATACAGCTCTGGAAAGCAAGACTACTTGACTAAGAAGAAGAAAGGCTATTCTTCCTCTCAGTTTTTCTCCTGTTAGAAGCTAAGATCATTTTTAATCTATCAAAATGACACTCCCAATATTTGTGTGAAATCTATATTTCTCAGAAGAAAATATTTTAATTTCTTTCATGTTGAGCACCTACAATGTATGCACCAGTGTTTCTGGCTACTGGGGCTACTTCTATAAATGTCATTAAGATACTAAGTACCTTAAAGGAAGTTAACAAGTGTGTGTGTTTGTGATGGGATGTTGTAGTGCAGCATGCTCACAACTAACCATAGGGCAAAGCATAAAGTTTCATGTTATTTTATCTCCAGGTTGATTGTGCCAGCTACTTAGTCCAAGGAAAACATTTTTCCTCTTAAAAACAAATAGTATGCAGAGTTTGCCACAACTTATGATAATATATCTAAATAAAATCCCCTTCTTTGTTAATGCAGAATAGCCATCTTGAAATTGACTTATTTTTTGTGGTAGAGACAAAAGTGAGTAGTCTGCACTAGTGAATGTAGCTTGGTAGCAGGCGACGGTTGCTGATTTTCCTCCTGAAGGGTCACAGCCTTCTTACCATCACTAATGCAAACAAACCTGTGACTCATTAAATGCCAGTGTTTGCCTCTTAAAACTTTATCATGTCTCATCTTCCTTAAGCTCTTTATAACTCATATTTTAAACGTATTACTTTTTGCACATTACAACATTGTTCATTAACCTGAGTTGCTTCTTCAGTTTTTTCCACTAAAAGTTTTGTTTGCATTGGTTGAGATTATAAACGGTACAGAAATGCAGCTGGTCTGACAAATGAATTCTTCAGGCACTGAAATAAGATTTCATACACTTGACTAGATAGGGTGAGTTAATTTTTCCTTTTTTATTTTTATACAATGAGACTGAGAGAAAGGAATCAACCCTTCTCAAATCTTTTTCAGTAACACTGGGACTTCTGTAATATTGGATCATACTGATAAACCTAATTTCTGAGGAATTCTTCTTCATCCAATTCATGATGAGCAGAAATAAATATTGAAGCAGAAATATTTATTTATAGTAACTTTCAAATGACTTCCTGTACTAGTCCCCAAAATTATTGGCCAGGAGAAAGCTGTAGGACAATGTCATGTTACAGAGGTGATCAATTGACTTTAGTATCCCTAAGCTGGGGGTTCTACTTTTCTTTACTGTCCTGTCTACCAAGCTAAATTTTAATGACTTTCAAGACCACTCAGTTTCTAGCTTTACAGGGAGCTACTTCTGATTATTTTACTTCTCATCCAAAATAAAGTGATTTAAAGTTTTGACTCTTGAGGCAGATATATCTGGATTGAAACCTTGGCTTTATCTGTCTCCAACTATGTCAATTTGGCAAGTTAATGAACATCTATGATCTCAGTTTCCTCGCATGAACAATGAGAATTATTTCAACATATTTCTCATAAAGCTGTTAAGATACTTACATGTAAAGGACATAGGACTGTGTATAGTACATTTTAAATACTATCCAATTACTATATTCATCATCATCATTACACCACAATGCTTAACTCTAACTATGTCACATCCACCACACTCTGGACCTTTCTGCTATTATTTAATTATTCATACATTTGTGCTACAACTCTTAAGCTACATTTTGGCATCCTTTAAGTCACGAAATAAATTATTGTATGTTTTTGTTACGGGGAGGGTATAAGTGATTGGACAATAAATTGGATCAGGAATCTAGTCAGTATGAAAAGAAGTCTCAGTGAAACTACAAGTTATTCTATAACGAGAGAGAGACAGGAAAGGAAGGGAAGGGGAAGAGATGCAGGAAGGAAGGAAAAGAGGGAGAATGGAGGGGAGAGGAAGAAAGCACAGGCACATATACTTACATATATACAATGAAAAGAGGTGGTGACCACATACTTTGCATTTATTTTCCTTGGCAAAACAGATTGTTTCATGACTACTGAGCTGGAGATGTCAGAATATGTGAGCACATTGTGCCATCTGAATAAATAAATAAAGACTAGTATGCAGGTCTCACAAGTAGACAGGAAAAACAAACTTGAAATTCACATTGTGTCAAGGTTACTATTGCAGGCATCAAGGTAGTGAGAACTTTTCCTTGTCTCAGACCAAGATAGTCAGAACATTAATATTTCCATTATCTCAGCCTTAGTCACAATAATTAATAATTTGTGACTGTAGAAGGGGATTTTACTGTGTTTATACATTTAATGAATTTATGCTTTCTAATAGGTCATATGTATAAATATAATGATGTGATAAGATTACCAGTTTGTTAACTAAGTCATTACCAATGAAATCCTGAGTGTAGAGAGAATGGGTGTGTGTGTGTGTGTGTGTGTGTGTGTGTGTGTGTGTGTGTGTGTTGGAGAGTCAGTATTAAAACCAACACTGAACTTTACTTTACCATGATATCAATACATGAAAAATTCATATTTGTATTCTCATTTTCTGTCTCTTAAAATAAGCTATCTCTAGGAGAAAAAAACTCTAAGGAGGCTCAGATTAAATTGCTTATACATTTTCCTTTCAATATTGTGCCTGTATTGAAATAACACATTTCTTCAGTGGGATGACAGTCTGTTTTTTCAGCCCAGAAGGCACTAAAATTTTTCAGGGGAAAATTGCAATCTTGATCTTAGAGACCACTGCTGGGGATTTTTCTTTGTATCTCTCACATCTTTATCTGAAGGACTATTAAGATGTCATAATTATTATCTGTTTAGGCAGTACTTGCTCTTTAGCCCAAAGGAAAGCATTCACTATTCCATCATGCAACTGAGAGCCTTTACTGTGAACTTTTCACTGTTTTAGGAGCTGAGATACATCAGTGATCAAAGATAAAGATCCCAGTATAACATGAGTTTACATTCTAGCAGGATGGGGCAGAGACACACAGGAAACAATAAACATGATAAACAAACTATAGTGTACATTGGAGTGAATCAATGTTATGGAAAAACAAAAGTAGAACAAGTTGAAGGGGAGGAATGGACGAATGAGTTGTAACTCTAAAGGGATAGTCAGAGAAGGACCTCTTTGAGAACCTTGAAGTGGAGCTCAGGCATGAAGAACAGTAGAGGGTGAGTCATGTGGGTATCTGAGCAAGAACATTCCATGCCAAGGGGGCGGACGGGGGGAATCAGAGTGAAGGCCTAAAAACAAAGCATATCTAGTATATTTATAAAAGAGCAAATAACATGCTGTTTCTGGAACAGATTTTTAAAGGGGAATAGAAAATATGGACAGAGGGGTGAGTGTGGTTCTATGTAACCTTTGTATGTATTTAATGACTTTGACAATGTATCTACGCCAGGTCCATGTTGATTACATTTCTCAATTTTAATGGTAAACTTTATCCCAAGCTAAGAATGAGATTAAATATAAATGGATAATCAACTGGATGGCTAAATAGAGGGGGAAATTTTAGAAGAAAAAAAAAAACAATTTTATTTTTTCTTCTGCATTGTTGATTCATCTTTTTTCCTCTGTTGTGGACTGTGCTTCAGAGAGAGATTTTTTTTTTTTTTTTTTTTTTTTTTTTTTTTGGTGGATTAGGTGGATTCAGATTATATCACTAGAGAATGAAAGAAAGCATGATGTTTTCTGCTAATGTTTGCTTAGAGGGAAAGAGGTCATAGAAAAGTTACCAGAGAGGACTTATGTTGCTTCTAAATGATTTCCATCACAACTAACTAAGCAGCCTCATATGCATTTGAGACAAATGAAGGGAGAAAGCATAATTTTGCCATCATAGTATATCCTATCTACCTTCAGGATAAAGGTAGATAAAGGATCCTGGATTTTTACCTTAGCAGATATTCCTAGCTCCATGCCAACCTTAATAGGAAACTGCTGCATAGATGAATTTTATACCAGTCTACCCTCTATAAGAGGTGATTGTGTTGCTTCTGTCTTAGGTTTGTTATAAGGATTGAGATAATGTCTGCTGCAAGAAAAACATGAGCTATTCATGATGCCTAGCAAGTAATAGCTGCTTAGCAATGACAAGGGAGGCTATTATTTTGTTACTACTTTCCCTTGGAAGGCAAATCCAGATTCTACCTTCCAAACCTTGTCACTCTGTCTTTTCTGTTTCGCACCTCCTCATTCTGAACAAGCATTATTCATCCTTTGCTCTGTTCTAGGCACAACAATCAAAAGTGCTAATTCCCAAACTGGACCTGACTTCAGCCAGAGTAAGAACTATACTGATCCTCACCTACCCACCCTTACCGTAGTCCCACTAATGAAGCCCTTATTTTACTTCAGAGATAGTTATTTGGACAACTGTTAAATCAATTTGGTACATTTAGACAACCACGCTAGAGGATGCAACTTAAACACTAGAGTATCTTCCTTAGTATCCATGTTTGTGTGTGTGCATATATATATATATATATATATATATATTTTTTTTTTTTTCTTTTTTTTTTTTTTTTTTTCCTGAGATGGAGTCTCGCTCTGTCACCCAGACAAGCAGTGCAGTGGCGCGATCTCGGCTCACTGCAACCTCCGCCTCCGGTTTTCAAGCCATTCTCCTGACTCAGCCTCCCGAGTAGCTGGGACTACAGGTGCCCACCACCATGCCCGGCTAATATTTTTTTTTTCTTTTTTGTATTTTTAATAGAGACGGGGTTTCACCGTGTTAGCCAGGATGGTCTCAATCTTCTGACCTCTTGATCCGCGCGCCTCGGCCTCCCAAAGTGCTGGGATTGCAGGCGTGAGCCACCGTGCCCAGCCGTTTGTTTCTTAATACATCTGTATTTTTCTACTTTACTTGAACAGAATATAAAAATTGCAGCAAATATGTATTTATTAATTTTTATTCAGCAATTACTTCATGATCATTTACTGGGAGCTAGATATTATCCTAGGTGTGGGCATATATGAATGTACAAGTTAGACAAATTCCCTGCTTTATGAAGTTTCTTTCCGGGACTGAAATAAAGATAATAACTAAGTAAACTACAAATCAACATTGATAGGTGCCATGAAGAAAATATGTTAGTAACTTGACAGATATTGGCTGGAGGTGGGAGATAATGGAATGGACTCCTTAGATGGAGTGCTAAGGAGATCTCCTCATGCATGCCCATTTCCTTGATTTGAAGAACTTAGCAGATCCAACCACACACAGACACACACACACACACACACACACACACACACACACAAAACTGAGGTAAGAGTTTTTCAGAAAAAGGGAAGAGTAAGTAGAAGGCTTAAGATGGAAGACTCCTCTTGTACACCTGAGAAAGAAACAGAATGTCAGTGTGGATGTCTTGGCAAGGAGCTAGTTCAGGAAAGAGATGAAGGAAGAGAGGAAGGCAGAGCTTAGATCATGGAGCACACAGTGATATAATGTTTCACATAAGACATTTTATGCAAATATCAAAAAGAAATTAAAGTAGAAAAGATGCAGTAATCACACTCCTTGTTACCCACAGGAGTTAAAAACTTAGTACACAAAGATCTGAACAAGGATGTTTATATTGCAGCAGCTTCATTCATAATTGCAGAAACTTGAACACAACTAAGATATCTTTCAGTACGTGAACAGATAGATAAACTGTGGTAAATCTAGACAATGAAATATTATTTAGCACTAAAAAGAAAAGAGCTATCAAGCCATGAAAACACATGAGGTAAACTTAAATGTATATTTAAGGGAAAAGATCAATCTGAAAAGGCTGCATACCATATGATTCCAACTATATGATATTCTGGAAAAAACACACCTGCAGAGACAGGAAAAAGATCAGCACTTATCAGGGGTTAATGGGGAGAAAGGTATGAATAAGCAGAGCATAGAATATTTAAACACAATGAATCTATTCTATATGATACCATATTAGCAGTTACCTGTCACTAAATATTTGTCCAAACCCATCGAGTAATCAGCAACAAGAGTGAACGCTGATGTAAACCATGAAATTTGGATAAATTTTGTGTCAATGTAGGTTCATTAATTTTAACAAATGTACTATATTTGGCCTTCTGTATCCATGGGTTCCAAATCTGCGAATTCAACCAACCATAGATAGAAAATGTGTATTTTAAGTTCTGTATGTGTGCTGATCATGTGCAGACTTTTTGCTTTGTCATTATTCCCTAAACAATACAGCATAATGACAATTTACATAGGATTCACATTTTATATTATAAATAATCCAGAGATGATTTAAAGTATACATGAGCATGTGCATAGGTTATATGCAAGTACTATGCCATGTTATATAAGGGACTTGATCATCTTTGGGTCTGGGTTTCCAAAGAAGGTCTTGGAACCAGTCTTCCACAGATACAGAGGGATGACTGTACACTGGTGGGGGATGCTGATGATGGGAGAAACTATGCTTGTGGGGGGCTGGGGGTATTTGAGAAATCTCTAAATATTCCTCTCAATTTTGCTATGAATCTAAAATTGCTGTAAAAAAGTAAATATTTAATATAAAAATGAAAAAGCAATAAAAAGCAAAAGAAAGAAGCAATTATACCATGAGACTACTAGCATTTCAATGTATATTCTTCCAGTAGCTGTCTCTGAATATTTTTGTATTTCTCACTTCTCTGTTTCAAATTGTCTCGTTTGTCACTTTCCTCATATGTACTTTGATGATCATAGGTTCTTCAGTTTTCTCCTTCTCATTCTAATGGTTCTATGCCTCTACGTTTTGCATGTTCCTAAGACACAGAACTTTGTAACTCTCTTTCAGGATCCCTGAATTTAAAGCTGTAAATACAGAGTACTAGCCATGTGTCAGGCCTGAGTTAAGTTGCTTGGGTTATAAAAATGTATCAGACACCACCACTGCTCTCAGAAATCTGACATCTGATTATCTATCTCTTTGTTTCAAGCATATCATATACCCTGGACTCTGTACCAAATCTGGCATGAGTCCGTGGCCTGATTTAACCCAAGTTATAGGCTTAGATCATATTTGCTTTATCAGTTCATTCAAGCTTTTAATATTATTGCCAGGATTTCGAGGGAGGGAACTCTAGACACTCAGATACATCCTCATATGTTATTCAAATACAATATTAATATTCTTGCAATAAAATTTAGTTGATTTAATCTGTCACTTATTTTTAACAGTGAATTTTGGACTTTATACTATTTATTCTTCTTAGAAATAGTTATTATAGGACCGGAGGAGTAGAATTCAATGAGAAAAGATTGCAGGATCTTTCTCATATCAGGTTTAAAATTTTTCAACTACATACCCTGCTTTCCATGTACGGACATTTTTCATTTTACAGAAAGGGTATAGCGTTCAACTTTCATTGATTTTGAAGGTTGTTCACCCCTCTCTCTATCCTCACTTTCAGCATTATAAGACCCTCCAAGTAATAAAAAGTGAAATGACAGGATCATAAATTCTGAGATGTAGGAAGTCTTTTAAAGGTCGTATTGCCCTACATATTATGGAACGGGTGAATATCTTCTATACCATATAAATTCAACAGTCGACTGAGTATTGGCAAAGAATTCGTGATCAAGTTTTACTCATAACTTGTGCTAGACGTGAGGCCTTAGACAAATCGTTTCTCTGAAGTACTGTTAAATTATTCTACAGTGTGATTCTCATCCTTATCTTGCCCATATACCACAATTACTATGACAATTAACTTTGTTGTGAAATTTCTGGATAATGCAATGTAACATAAGAAAAATGAATAAACTGACTACATAATTTGTAGTTAGTTATTTCAGCTATAAAAGGGTAGCATTCCCTCAATCTTAAAAATAATTTTTAAAAAAGTTTCTTAATAGATCGCAAGATCTATATATAATTGGGAAAACACTAATGTAGTTTTTGTTTCTATAGATGTATGTATTCTGGACAATTTATATGAATGGATCATATAATATGTGCTCTTTGGGACTAGCTTATATCACTTAACATCTTGTTTTCATCACTCAGCTAGGTTTAGCATGTGTCAGTACTTCATTTCTTTTTATAGTCAAATAATATTACCATGTTGTAATTATTAATATCTTAGCTGATGAGCATTTGGGGTTGTTTCTACTTTCTGGCTCTTATGAACAATGCTGCTATGAACATCTGGGTATATAGCTTGCATTAGCATATGTTTTCACTTACCTTGCATGTATGAGTGTTTTCATTTATCTCGGGCATACACTTAGGCATTGCTGGGACATATATAAATCTACATTTAATATTTGAAGACTTGCCAAACTGTTTCCTAAAACAACTGCACCCTTTTACATTCTCACCAGCAAAGTATGAAAATCTTCCAATTTCTCTACATCCTCACCAACAATCAGTTTTTTAATTTTAAATGCTATCGTTACAAAGAAAAGTTTTAGGATAAATTAATGCTGTGATTTTAATCATGGAGATTAATTTTGCAATAAAATCCCTGATAATTCTGATTACATGTGTGGGTTTGTATTTCGATTGAGAATTGAAGGTTGAGAACTTGAATTGAGACTATATTTGAAAGGTACATTTCTTTCCATGTGGATTATCAAGCCAAAGAATGTGAATGTTTTAACTTTAGATATATAAAAGTATTTTTTTTCCAATATATTGTCTCAATTTGTAGTTCAACTAAGGCTTCCAATACCCTTTTCTTTCCTCAGTAACATGAAATAATACTTGTAAAAGTTGTGTCTGGCTTTACTACTTAATTAGAGGTTCACCATTTAATAGAGAGGCACACATTGAACAGGAAAGTGTTTATACATTTTTTTTTTAAAGGAGAAGAAAGTTAAAATTGTCAAACAGAATAAAGGCTTTTATTAAATTTAATAGGGGAAGAAGAGAAATTTTATTTCTCTTCTGCTGTAGATTCATAATCAGTGAAGGGAAATTTACTATCTGCTTTTATGTTTATTTCTGCACTCTGTTAGCTGTCTCCAACTGACACACTGCTCCAAAATACTTTATGTGGATTGAATAGCTATGCTGAGACATTTGTGTTTCCATAATCTAAGTGGATTTAAGGGTTATGCAGTTATCCAAGAAACAGAGGAACAGTGATGGTAAATATAAAAATGCATACCTGGGGAATAAGAATGACCCACTGTGGGCCTCCCTCTGATGTCTCTGGTTGTGGAAGCTCAGCAAGTCTCTTCTCCTTCTATGTACTCATTTTTTTCAGATTTGATGAGAGAGGACAGGTCTGCATAAATTCCTCCTGTTATTACTATGAATCTCACGCTGAGGAAAAGATTTTAGATAGTATTAGACCTCTCAGCCATCAAGATCTGATTTGAGAATTCACCCCAGCTTTATTGCCACCAACTTCCAATATCAACGTCTTTTAAATACAAATGAAATGGAGGAAAATGCTGCATTTGACAGCATCGTTTTTCTTCCTAGGACTAGCTCCTTTACAAGATTTCCACTACAAAGCAGATTTTAATCCTGCCAACCCCTCAAGTGGCATTTTCTCAATATTTTACATGTCGGAAAAAAACCAGCACTTTAACAGTCATAGCACTGAAGATGATGGAGCTATGATTCAAACTTGTGGCTGACTTTGGTCCCTTGTAAAATTTTAGTGTAGAGCAGGACCATTAAAATCCCATACCACCAGTCTACATTCTGCCTCAAAAATCAATCCAAACATTTCAGAGCATACATTTATTCATGTTAAGACTATCTTCCCCAGATACAAAAAGGTATCCAAGGTGATGATTTGACAGATTTAGGGACAGAATACTTATATCCAGTCACGTTAGATGGATAGCAAAATTAGCTGAGGCATTTCTATTCCATGTTGCTAAGGAAAGTGAGTCAGCCTCAGTGGAGGAATCAGATTGTAAAGGATGTGTTTTCTCAGTCAGAACAGAAAATGAAAACTTATGGAATATTTTCTACTCATTCAGAATATTCCTTCAGCTGTTACCTTCTGCTTTATATTACAAGTGAGAAAGAAGTATGTTTAATTATTACAAAATAATATAATAATGTGGGCTAGTTAACTTGTGGGAGTTTCTAACTCTGGTATCTTATTTATATTTCTAAGTATTGCAACTAGAGGGAAAATGGGATAAGGCAAATGAAGGGTCTATAATTTACTTAACAAATCAGGATCTCTTTCCATCCTTTTACCAAAATCTTTCTCTCTCTCTCTTTTATGCCTCACCACTCTTTTGGCAATCTCTGGATTATGTTTTCCTGCAAACATTGTGATCAATTACATTTTAAATGCACTGTCTATGTTATTTGCAATAGATACTCTGGAGAATTATAGTCTGCCTTTTAAAATGGGTATTGATGGGAAATGAACCCTCTTTGTTCTTTGCCTTTTCTTTTTAAATTCTAGCTTGTGAACTTTATCCTTTCAATTCTATTTTGCCTTTTAAATATTTTAAGCCTTGTCAACAAGGCAGCGTTCTGAAAAGAGTTTCTGGAATCATGGGAACATGGAAAGTGCTTTGGGAGTTTTTATTCCATTATTCCCAGAGATCTTCTACATATCTGACATTGTGTTATTATGTGTTATTCACTCAAATGGATGTAACAATGTTGCAGATAGAAAGACCATGTGAACTCTTTTTTTAAAAAATTCTTACAAGCAAGTCATGATTACCAAATTTAGAGAAAATGAAAAAATGTAACCTCCCACATTTGTTGCTAAAATTTAAAAAATTACATGCATGCAAAATGATCAGTTGACATAAGAAAGGCAGGTAGTAAAATATACAAAAGTGAAAATGCTCACCTTTGTTAAGTGACGATAATGTGTATAAATGTGTATGTGAGATCAAATAATGCATATAAAGGTATATCAAAGGAGCTATTTTTTTACACTAACACACTATTAAAAATTACAATTGTTGAAGCCATTGCTACCAACACACAGTAAAATTGGAGCATGCCTATACTTTTTGCGTTGTAAGGTGGTATAGACTTTTTGAAAAAACAAGGCAATATGTAGAAATATTTATAACTACTTCAAAATCTGTCTCCAAGGGATTTATCCAACAATTATAGCAAAACAGAAGCAGAAAACTTTATGCGCAGAAATGTTCACTAGTACATCATTATTCAAAATTATGAAAAACTGCATTACATAACACTGAAATTTATGTATTAATACAAATGTCACTACACGTCTATTCAATTATAATTACTATAAATATTTTTTAAATCCTGAGGAAAAGCCTTTTATGCTATGCAAAATCATAACATAAATTTATGCTTGTATAATAGTTGCAATTTTATGTTTCTGTGTACATATGCATATTTTTACGTCTCATTTTCTTTTCAAAAGAATGAGAATATTACCTCCTTCATAATCTTTTTCGAGGATTAAATGTGACAATGCAAATAAAGTGCTCAGTTCAGTGTCCATCTCCTAGTAATCCTTCTATAGATGCAGTCTATTATTTCTATCTGTTGTAAAGTGACATGAGCCACTTTGAACCTCATCACCATGTGTTATTTTTGGAGATGTGGCAGACAGCCTCTAAAATGGTTTTCAGCGATCCTTACCTTCTGATACCCATGTCCTTGTGTAATCCTCTTCTGAGTGTGGGTTGTGCCTAGTGACTCATTTATAACAAATAAAATTCCATAACAGTGATGAAATATCTCTTTGGAGATTATGTTAAAAAGGACTATGATTTTCTCTTGCTTGTCCTTTCCTGTTCTTTCTCATTCTCTTCCTTTCACTTTCATGGATCTAGATATGTCATTGTGAGATTCCCTATGCAGAGGCCCACGTGGCAAGAAACTGTTGCTTCTTTCCAAAAACCAGGCCTGAGACCTCACAAGACCAAATTGAGTAAGCTTGGAAGTGGATTCTCCACTCATCAAGTCTTGAGATGATTTCAATCAACACCTTGATTGTAAACATGGGAGACACTGTGATTCAAATTCAGATATCACACCTGAATTCTTAAACTATGTAAACAATGAGATAATAAAACTTGTGTTAAGCTGCGGAGTTTTGGAGTAATTTCTAGGAAGCAATAGATAGCTAATAGATTTCATTGGTTTTATAGAGTTATGGTTTGAGGATTCTTATACACTATCCTCACAACCTTTCTGTAAGGTAACAAGCTTAAATCAAATAAAGTTTCAACTTAGGTCTTGCCTAAAAACCTTCAATAGCAAGAAGTCACAAACACATATACACATACACACACATATGTGCACTCATACATAATAACTATATAGCCTTGTTTTTTAAATTTGATGAAATTTTAGATCTTAAACTCATGAGAACTCCACCAAAAACTTTGTGTGAAAAGCAGTCTTGAGGCAGATGCAACAATTTATAACAGCCAGCTCAGCTAATTTTATGGTCAAATTAGGCAGTATCAATTCTCTAGTACATTGCTGCGTATAGAACATCCTGAGGTGATCAAAATATATTATGGTATATCTTGGCTATCCAACACTGTAGCCACTAGGTACATGCGGCCTTTCAGTACTTGAAATGTAGCTAGTGTAACAGATTTTAATTTTAGTTAATCTTAGTGAATTTACATTTAAATTGCTTCATGTGGCGAGCTCCTATCAAGCTGGACTGCACAGCTCTAGTAGGTGGTAGGACAAAAGAACCACATCTGAGTCCTAGACTAAGAGCACCAATGGGGAAATTGGCTGCTAAAATGAACTAGATTTTTACATTCTTAATAATGTCAGAGTACAGAGTACAATATTTCTAACAAATCCACAAATGTTAACATCATTTATTTCATCAATGAAAAAGTATCACTTATTGTAATTAGCACAGTCTAGTGAAAATTACATAACCATATGAAAGCTCTTATAGAATGCTATCACTGGAGAGTGTATGGTTGATTGGTGAGGTTCCAAAATTAACTTTCCTAGATAGAGAAAAGAACTATCACATACAAGCATTGCACACTACTTATACTGAAGTTGCTTAAAGCACATTGCAGATAATACAATGAGCATAATTAGAATTATTGTTTACAATTTTATTTCATATAGAAGTAGAGAATTCATAATTACACAACAAAACCCTGGGCATTTGCAGTGAGAAACACGGGAGACCTGATTTAATAATACATGAAATAATAGTGTCAATAACTTCCACAGAGAATAAAATCATTTTATAGACATAATTCTGTTTAGACATGATCCTCCTGCTAAAAGTCAGCCTCTATTATCTCTCCAAGCTGCTGAGCCACAGAGGAGGTGGTTCAGATAGCTGTGACAGGCATTCTTAAAGAAGAACAGACTCTCCTCATCTTATGATTTATCGAATGCACACAGCAGCTAGTGAGGACCACACTAGACAAGTCAATATACCCGGTGAAGATCTTGATTGATCTACTATATACTGAGAGACAGATTTCTTTTAATTAATGCAGATGCTGCAGTCCCATTTCAATGTAAAGTGATGTGAGAATTTGAAGATTAATGGGTGACATAAAATTGTGATGAATTAGAAAAAAAAAGATGCTGGTAACATCAAGTCTGTGCCATTTTCCTTCATGATATTGACACAATGGTCTTAATATAAAATTTTCATATTAATATTAATATTAGTATTAATGTTAATTTAATTAATTAATTGAATTGAATTAATTAATATTGATATGAAAACTTACTAAACCTTATATCTAAAATGAGATCTTTCTCCATACATACACATATGCACACATGCCTACATTATGATTATTGCATATATATACATGCCTATATATAACATATGCACACGTGTTTATATATGTATATAGCATCATTACATATGATTGCATAATATATATTTTCATGTATTCTAATTTTATATGGGGACTTAAGTTGTTCTCATTGTTTCAGTGACTTCATTGTACATTGGTCTTAATTATCTCTTTTGGTATTCGTAAATATATATTTAATTTGCTGCTTACAAAAAGCAGCAACATTATATATATTTGTCTGGGTTTCCTCATCTGTAAGTTGAGTGTAATAATAATGCCTATTTCATAAGGTTATTATTAGGATTATATTATATATATATATATATATAAATTGTTTGGCACATAACAGTCACTTTGTGAAGAATAGCGATACAGTTTATTTGACTAAATTAAAAAACGTAGCATGTACAAAAAACACATTGCACGTAGTATTCAACTATGAATACTTTGTGTTAAAAATACACATTAGTTTATTATTTATCATAACCGTGATGTCAAATTATAATGTATTAACAATCTCAACATATTTTGATGATGGACTACTGAGAAATGTCATGGTATAATTTATTAAAGACAATCACCTCAACTTTTGCTAGTAAAACTTTAAATAATGACTTAAACATCTTATTTAATCCAAATTTATTTTATTAGGAGATAGTTAAGTGGAAATATCCAACATTCATATAAAAAGGAAATTATTTACATATAGATAAATGGCTTTTATTCTGTTGTTACACTAAGGAATATAGCTACATTTAAAACACTTTTCAACCCTTTCCTGGGACAGATCTCCCAGAGGGAGCAGGCAGCTCCCCTGCCTGAACACCTCAGTCAGAGGCAGCTCTTAATTTCTCTTAGAAGGAATCTTCAGAGACAAACCACAGCCCCTCTGCCTTTGCAACTGCAGTGCTACTGCCCTGACCAGCCTCCGGCTGGGGAAGGAACAAAAGGCCTGGTCATTGCTCTAGCACCTCCAGCACACAGCAGCCATTATACAAAAAGAAGCCCAGTCTTTCTTCCCTGTGAGCTCCTATACCCCACTCATCACCAGGCAGGGCCCCCAAGATCAAGACAGCACAAGAGTCACCCCAGCCCAAGCTGAGCATACGCACAGGTAGTGCCTCTGTGTTTCCCTTGGGAGGGGCTTCCAGAGGCAACTGACAGGCCCTCTATTACTGTAATGGCAGGGGTTTTGCCTCTGTAGCCTTTGTTCTGATGAAGAAACAAAGAACCTGAGGACTTCACTTGTGCCTCCAGCACATCAGTCACCATAGGGAGAGAAGCCTAGTGTCTCCTCCCTGAGAGCACTCAACACCCCACCTCTCATCTCACTGTCTTCAACAGGTAGAGCCCTCAGCTCGAGTCAGCCACTCAGTCACCCAGCCACTGGCTGAACATTCCCAGTAGCGCTGGTTTTACGTTTCTCTGAGGTGGAACTCCCAGAGGCAACTGAAAATACCTCTATCCACTGCCACTAGGTAGTATAGTAGTACTATCCTTGCTGTCCTCAGACCGGAGAAGGAGCAAAGACCCTTGAGTGATTCAACCACACCTCCAGCAAGCTGCAGTTCCCCTAAGAAGGAGAGGCCAGTCTCTCTCCTTGATGACCTCCCTACTTGACCTCCCTGACCTCCCTACTAAGGGGTAAGACCCCCTAACTTGGGCCCACAGCACAACTGCCCCACCCCAGGCTGATCACACTGATTGACAGTGGTTCTGCATCCCTCTGAGGGAACTCCCAAGAGACCAGTGAAAAAATCCCTCTCACAGCCATCATCAAGATCCCGTTACCTGCTGCCTCCAAGCTGGGGAGAGAACATAAAGCTTGAGCTCGGCCCAGGCCAGTGGTATACAGCTTAGGAGAGCCAAGGTGAGATCTGTAACCAACACTCAAGGGGAAGAGGAGCACACACTTTCAGACCACTGAGGGGGTGCATGACTGCATTCATGAGCAAATACAGATGAGTCGTGTGGCTGAACAAGAGTCTACCTACTGGCCATTATATTTAAGCACCATCTACTGCATCACAGTGTAACATCAACAGCAAAAATACTTTGCTAATATACCCCCTGGGGAACTAAGGACAATAATTTAACTACAAATAAAGACCCTACACAAAGTCTTAGCCCTCTGAAAATATCCAGAAGAGAAAGTCTACTAACTGTACTCAAATTATGCCACAGTTAAAGGAACATCAACCCACACAGATAACAAAGAAACAACATGATAACTCTGGCAACTCAAAAAAGCCAGAGTGTCTTTTTTCCTCCAAATGCCTACATTAATTCCCCAGTAAGGGATCTTAACTTGGCTGAAATGGCTGATATTACAGAAATAGATTTCAGAATATGGACAGGAAGGAAGATTATTGAGATTCAGGAGAAAGTAAAAACCCAATCTAAGAAATATAAAGATTACAATAAAATGATACAGGAGCTGATACACAAAATGGTCATTATAAGAAGAATCAAACTGACCTGATAGAGCTGAAAAATGCACTCTAAGTGTTTCATAATTCAATTGCAAGTATTAACAGCAGAATAGACCAAGCTGAAAAAAATATCAGAGCTTGAGAACTGGTTCTTTGAACTCACTCATTCAATCAAAAGTAAAGAAAAAAGAATGAAAGATGAATAAACAAGACCTCTGAGAAACATAGGATTATGTAAAGAGACCAGATTTGACTCATGGGCATCCCTGAAACAGCTAGGGAAAAAGCAACCAACTTGGAAAACACAAATCTTCCTCAACTTCACTAGAGAGGCCAAAATTCAAATCCAGGAAATTCAGAGAACCCATACAAGATACTACAAAAGACCATCCCCCAAGACACATAATCATCAGATTCCCCAAGGTCAAAATAGAAGAAAAAAAAAATGCTAAAGGAAACTAGAAAGAAGGGACAGGCCACCTAAAAAAAGAACCCCGTCAGGCTAACAGCAGATCTTTCAGCAGAAACTCTACAAGCCAGATGAAAAGGGGGCCTATATTCAGCATTCTGAAAGAGAGAAATTCCAACCAAGAATTTTGTATGTAGCCAAACTAAGCTTTGTAAGTGAATGAGAAACAGAATCCGTTTTAGAGAAGCAAGTGCTGTGGGAATTTTTTACCACCATACTTGCCTAACAAGAGGTCCTAAAAGGAGCACTACATATAGAAAGGAAAGACTGTTACTAGCCGCCACAAACACACACTTAACTACACAGACCATTGACACTACAAAGCAACCACACAAACAAGTTTGCATAAATACCAGCTAACAACACAATGATATGATCAAATCCACAATATAAATATTAACCTTGAATATAAATGGGCTAAATGCCTCCATTTAAAAGGCACAGAGGGGCAAGCTTGATAAAGAAGCAAGACACAGTTAACGCTGTCTTCAAGAGGTCTATCTCACATGCAATGACACCCATAGGATCACGATAAATGGATAGACAAAAATCTACCAAGAAAATGGAAAGTATAAATTACCAGAGTTTGCTATTCTAATTTCAGACAAAACAGACTTTAAAGAAACAAAGATTTTAAAAAAAGAAATTACATACTGCTATAGGGTTTAATTCAACAAGAAGACCTAACTATCCTAAATACATATGCACCCAACACAAGAGCATTCAGATTCACAAAGCAAGTTCTTACAGACCTCTGAAGAGATTTAGATTTCCACACAATAATAGTAGGAATCTATAACACCCAAATGACCATATCAGACAGATTATCAAATTAACAGAGATTAACAAAGAAAATTAACAAAGATATTTAGGAGTTGAATTCAATACTTTACCAAATAGACCTACTAGACATCTACAAAGCTCTTTACCCCAAAAGAACAGGATATACATTCTTCTCATCACAACATGGCACTTACAGTAAACTTGATCAGATAATCAGACATTAAAAAAAACCCTTAGCAAATTCAGAAAAACTGAAATCATACCAACCACACTGTTAGACCACAGCACAATAAAAACAGAAATCAATACTAAGAAAATATCTCAAAATCATACAACTACATGAAAATTAAACAATCTCCCACTAAATGACTTTTGGGTAAATAATGAAATTAAGGTAGGAACCAAGAAATACTATGAAACTAATGAGAACAAAGATGCCACAAATCTTTGGGACATAGGCTAGGCAGTGTTAAGAGGGAAGTTCATAGCACTAAGCACCAAAACCAAAAAGTTACAACAATCTCAAATTAACAACCAAACATCACAACTAAAGGATCTAGAAAAAAAAGGAAAAAAAATTACCAGAAGAAATAACCAGAATCAAAGCTGAATTGAAGAAAAATGAGATGTAAGAAAACATACAAAATTTTAACAACTTAGGAATTTCTCTATGAAAAAAATAATAAGATAGACAGCTATCTAGACAAATAAAATACAAAAGAGGGAAGATCCAAATAAATACAATCCGAAATAGCAAAGGTGACATTGCCACTGAATTATAGGAATAAAAAAAATCTCAGAGACTACCATAAACACCTTTATGCACACAAACTAGAAAAGCTAGAAGAAATAGATGAATTCCTGAACACATACAACATCCCAAGATTGAACCAGGAAGAAATTGAATCCTTGAACAGACTAATAATGAGTTCTAAAATGGAATCAGTAATAAAAACCTACCACTACCAATAACAAAAAGCCAGACAGATTCATAGCTAAATTTTACTAGATGTATAAAGACGAGCTGGTATCATTCCACTGAAACTTTCCCGAACACTGAGGAGAAGAGTCTCATCCCTAACTCATTCTACATGTCCAGCAACATTTTGGAACCAAACCTGGTAGAGACATAAAAACAACAACAACAACAACAACAACAACAACAACAACAACAACAACAAAAACCTTCAGGCCAATATCCTGGAAGAATATCGATGCAAAAATCTTCAACAAAATATAAGCAAACCCAATCCAGCAGCACATCCAAAAGCTCATCCACCACAGTCAAATAGGCTTTATTCCTAGAATGTAAGGTTGGAATAGGCACAATATACTCAAATCAATAAATGTGACTCATCACACGTATATTTCAATAGCTGCAGGAAAAGTTTTCAATAAAATTCAACATTAATAGGGACAAGAGGCAGACAAATTCTAGGTAGAAAAGGGTGGGTCCTTTTCGTTCAAGGAAAAACTCCACATTCAAGCCAAAAAGCCTGAAACCACAGCACAAGTGAAAACTTTTATCTCTGCTTTTCCACTGGAATGCTGCCTTTTCCTAAACCACCCATGGCCATACCCCACCCTATCTTGTGCCTATAAAAACCCCACATTCAACTGGTAGATGAGACTTAGTGCCATTTCAAAGCAATTAATATTATAATATTAACCAGTCAATCATTGTATAACATTTTGTGGAAACAATTTCTGTTATCTTCAATCTGAACTTAAGAAAATAAGGGCTACCAAACTGTAGAAGGTTGAAATTTATTATTAGTGCAACAGACAGTTATGCTATCTATAATAAGCAGTCACACAGGCACATGTAAATATCCCTCTACCTGAAACCAATCTTCCAAGTATTGAACATTCATCATGCTTTCCCAAGCTACTCATACTATGTTTTACAATAGCACTGCAGAAAATTTTGTTGTACAATGCATAGAACACATTAACAGAACATGCACTTAGGTGTAACTATCAGTCCTACAGACCAAGGTTACCAATATATGCTGTGGTGCTAGGTACCTACACAAAATCTTATCAGATCCAAAGGTTAGGGTATGGAAAAGCTAAAGTAATTCATTGACTGAACATATCATGGTTTTCTGTCTCTTTTTTGAAATAGAAACTTAACGTTTTTTTTCCGCAAGAACATAATTTTTATTGGTCTTCTTAGCGTATTTACCAGTAATATAAGGAAACACTTTATAAGCTCTGACGCCTAAGTATAGTGTCTTTCATGATTAGTGCCGTTAATTGAAGAAACAATAATCTTCCAGAAAAAAAATGTACATGATTAGTACTGTTTTACTTCCTTCCTCCGTTTCTCCTTTTCTTCCTTCCTTGTTGTTCTTTTGTACCTGTTTTTCTCTCTTTCATGCACACATGTACATGTGCACAAACACACATAATACACAGTAAATCGGAAGCTTTCATATTTGTTTTATCGGGACTCTTTTCAGGCTTTGAATTTAGCTCAGACTGGAGGCAAATCCTAGACCTGACAATCAGCTTTGTGACTCTGGTTGCATTACATAGTTTTATAACAAATTACACAAACGAAGATGTTTTAGACAATGCTCACTTTACACAAATCTTTGGGACATAGGCTAGGCAGTGTTACGAGGGAAGTTCATAGCACTAAGCACCAAAACCAAAAAGTTACAACAATCTCAAATTAACAACCAAACATCACAACTAAAGGATGTGTTGTATGTACAAGAAACAGAGAAAGTCTATTTGAAAAGAGTGACATCGCAATTAAAAGAACTAGAGAGGCAAGAGCAAACACATTCAAAAGCTAGCAGAAGGCAAGAAATAACTAAGATCAGAGCAGAACTGAAGGAGATAGAGACACAAAAAACCCTCCAAAAAATCAATGAATCCAGGAGTTGGTTTCTTGAAAAGATCAACAAAATTGACAGACCGCTAGCAAGACTAATAAAGAAGAAAAGAGAGAGGAATCAAATAGACGCAATAAGAAATGATAAAGGGGATATCACCACCGACCCCACAGAAATACAAACAACCATCAGAGAATACTATAAACGCCTCTACGCAAATCAACTAGAAAATCTAGAAGAAATGGATAATTTCCTGGACACTTACACTCTCCCAAGACTAAACCAGGAAGAAGTTGAATCCCTGAATAGACCAATAGCAGGCTATGAAATTGAGGCAACAATTAATAGCCTACCCACCAAAAAAAGTCCAGGACCAGATGGATTCATAGCTGAATTCTACCAGAGGTACAAGGAGGAGCTGGTACCATTCCTTCTGAAACTATTCCAATCAATAGAAAAAGAGGGAATCCTCCCTAACTCATTTTATGAGGCCAACATCATCCTGATACCAAAGCCTGGCAGAGACACAACAAAAAAAAAGAGAATTTTAGACCAATACCCCTGATGAACATCGATGCAAAAATTCTCAATAAAATACTGGCAAACCGGATTCAGCAGCACATCAAAAAGCTTATCCACCATGATCAAGTGGGCTTCATCCCCGGGATGCAAGGCTGGTTCAACATTCGCAAATCAATAAACGTAATCCAGCATATAAACAGAACCAAAGACAAGAACCACATGATTATCTCAATAGATGCAGAAAAGGCTTTTGACAAAATTCAACAGCCCTTCATGCTAAAAACGCTCAATAAATTCGGTATTGATGGAACATACCTCAAAATAATAAGAGCTGTTTATGACAAACCCACAGCTAATATCATTCTGAATGGGCAAAAAATGGAAAAATACCCTTTGAAAACTGGCACAAGACAGGGATGCCCTCTCTCACCACTCCTATTCAACATAGTGTTGGAAGTTCTGGCTAGGGCAATCAGGCAAGAGAAAGAAATCAAGGGTATCCAGTTAGGAAAAGAAGAAGTCAAATTGTCCCTGTTTGCAGATGACATGATTGTATATTTAGAAAACCCCATTGTCTCAGCCCAAAATCTCCTTAAGCTGATAAGCAACTTCAGCAAAGTCTCAGGATACAAAATTAATGTGCAAAAATCACAAGCATTCTTATACACCAGTAACAGACAAGCAGAGAGCCAAATCAGGAATGAACTTCCATTCACAATTGCTTCAAAGAGAATAAAATACCTAGGAATCCAGCTTACAAGGGATGTAAAGGACCTCTTCAAGGAGAACTACAAACCACTGCTCAGTGAAATCAAAGAGGACACAAACAAATGGAAGAACATACCATGCTCATGGATAGGAAGAATCAATATCGTGAAAATGGCCATACTGCCCAAGGTTATTTATAGATTCAATGCCATCCCCATCAAGCTACCAATGAGTTTCTTCACAGAATTGGAAAAAACTGCTTTAAAGTTCATATGGAACCAAAAAAGAGCCTGCATTGCCAAGACAATCCTAAGTCAAAAGGACAAAGCTGGAGGCATCACGCTACCTGACTTCAAACTATACTACAAGGCTACAGTCACCAAAACAGCATGGTACTGGTACCAAAACAGAGATATAGACCAATGGAACAGAACAGAGTCCTCAGAAATAAAACCACACATCTACAGCCATCTGATCTTTGACAAACCTGAGAGAAACAAGAAATGGGGAAAGGATTCCCTATTTAATAAATGGTGCTGGGAAAATTGGCTAGCCATAAGTAGAAAGCTGAAACTGGATCCTTTCCTTACCCCTTATACGAAGATTAATTCAAGATGGATTAGAGATTTAAATGTTAGACCTAATACCATAAAAACCCTAGAAGAAAATCTAGGTAGTACCATTCAGGACATAGGCATGGGCAAGGACTTCATGTCTAAAACACCAAAAGCAACAGCAGCAAAAGCCAAAATTGACAAATGGGATCTAATTAAACTAAAGAGCTTTTGCACAGCAAAAGAAACTACCATCAGAGTGAACAGGCAACCTACAGAATGGGAGAAAATTGTTGCAACCTACTCATCTGACAAAGGGCTAATATCCAGAATCTACAAAGAACTCAAACAAATGTACAAGAAAAAAGCAAACAACCCCATCAAAAAGTGGGGAAAGGATATGAACAGACATTTCTCAAAAGAAGACATTTATACAGCCAACAGACACATGAAAAAATGCTCATCATCACTCGCCATCAGAGAAATGCAAATCAAAACCACAATGAGATACCATCTCACACCAGTTAGAATGGCAATCATTAAGAAGTCAGGAAACAACAGGTGTTGGAGAGGATGTGGAGAAATAGGAACACTTTTACACTGTTGGTGGGATTGTAAACTAGTTCAACCATTATGGAAAAGAGTATGGCAATTCCTCAAGGATCTAGAACTAGATGTACCATATGACCCAGCCATCCCACTACTGGGTATATACCCAAAGGATTATAAATTATTCTACTACAAAGACACATGCACACGTATGTTTATTGTGGCACTATTCACAATAGCAAAGACTTGGAATCAACCCAAATGTCCATCTGTGACAGACTGGATTAAGAAAATGTGGCACATATACACCATGGAATACTATGCAGCCATAAAAAAGGATGAGTTTGCGTCCTTTGTAGGGACATGGATGCAGCTGGAAACCATCATTCTTAGCAAACTATCACAAGAAGAGAAAACCAAACACCGCATGTTCTCACTCATAGGTGGGAACTGAACAATGAGATCACTTGGACTCGGGAAGGGGATCATCACACACTGGGGCCTATCATGGGGAGGGGGGAGGAGGGAGGGATTGCATTGGGGAGTTATACATGATATAAATGATGAATTGATGGGTGCTGACGAGTTGGTGGGTGCAGCACACCAACATGGCATAAGTATACATATGTAACAAACCTGCACGTTATGCACATGTACCCTAGAACTTAAAGTATAATAAAAAAAAAAAAAAAAAAAGAAAAAAAAGAGAAGAGTGAGCACAAAATTGCATTACCAGCCTAAAAAAATTCAGTCTCTCCTGTGTAAATTTAAGGCTTTACAATTCTCACTCATCTTTTTCATAATAAAAATTATCCCACATTGTCCATAGATCAGAAGTCTGGGCATAGTAGAGTTCTCTGCTCAAGGTCTCAAAAAACTAAAATTAAGGTGTCAATCAGGGTTACTTATCTGAAATTCAGTTTCCCTTTCAAACTCATGAGGTTTTTCATTTCCTTGAAGTTATAGAATTTATGGAGGCTGTTTTTGCAGGGCCAGCAAGGGAGAGTAACTCTGACCACCAGACTTTATTTTAAAAGCTTACTTAGCTAGATAAGGGCCACTAGGTAATTTCATATTTGATTAGCTCTAATTAGAAACCTTAATTCCATTTGCAAAATTCGATTTTGCCATGTAACATAATCACAAAAGTGATACTCTCTCATATTCAAAGAGCTCACCAACACTCAAAGAAAGGGTATGATATACAGATGTGGATCATTCAGAGTAATATATTTATTCTGCTTGACACCATGAGCAAACTGTATAATATTTGTTTGCTTTTTAGATTCCTAACTAGCATGCTCTGAAAAATTACTGAGAAGAGTGAAAGATTAAACACTCTAATCCATATAAGCCACTCTATATCTCTGTAGTAGACATCTTTTGGATGTTTGCATATTCACTATGTCACCTTTTTTTCCGGGAAGCTCACCCTGTTTCCATCCTCCAGATGAAAGACTCTAGAAATCCTAACCCTGCCCAAATGCTACAGTTGATTGAATGGCTAGTCTACAGAATGCTCAGATACTGAGGAATCTGGAACTGGGATACATAGACATCTTATGACTGTGATTGAGGGAGATGAAGACTTGTGTGTTGTATGTACAAGAAACAGAGAAAGTCTATTTGAAAAGAGTGAGCACAAAATTGCATTACCAGCCTAACAAAATTCAGTCTCTCCTGTGTAAATTTAAGGCTTTACAATTCTCACTCGTCTTTTTCATAATAAAAATTATTTGGCTGTTGCAAGAACTGGCAGGTGTATAATAATTATTTGTATTGTTCTCTCTCCCTTTAGCTTCTGGTTTAGGGTTATTTATCTTGTCAGGTCCCTGCAGCTTTGCAGTTCCCTTCATGGGCCCCTATTTGCAAGGTTCACACACTCTACATTTTGTTGTCCTCTCTTCAGTTTGCTTTCCATCCTTTATTACGAGTTTGTCAATTTCCATTGTCTGCGTGGGGGACCATAAGGGTATTAGTAGATGCTTCTCTTTATTTCATGTTGAAATGTATAAGATCTGGAGACCTTCGGTAGTAATTATGATTTTATTGTTTAGCACTAAATACAGAAATGTATTGTTCAATTAATTTCTCGTGTGAAATTGGAAACTAGTAATAGTTAATCTGGGACAAGAAGTGTAATGGTAATGTCTCTGTACACTGGCAAATATGATCACTGTAAAGTAGAATACACTGTTTGTAATGTGATACACTGCAAGCTAACCAAATTATCTACAAAGACTGTCAACTAATGCAACACCGCATAGGAGTTTAGCACCGGAAAGATCAGAATGCCAGACTCTTTAAAGCCCTGTAAATCTTCATCTTTCCAGAACTGGTCCAACTCTTACTACTTAGAAGGGGAAAACTAGATCTAAATAAGTTGCATTTTATAATCACTTTGTGCAATTTAATTATTTTAAATAATTGTATATTACTTTGCAACCAGCACCACAATGAACTGTTAGAACATTTTATCACAAAATTTCTTTGTTCCTGTTTGAATAATTCATTTTTTAGAGATAAGTTTTATGCCATCTTCCTTCAAAAGTTTAAATTTTAATGTTGCAATAGAAGGCTTTTTTCTCAAGTTCCTGACTCTTACAACTGAAAATAATAAATTTTCATACTACTGTCTCCATTATTGATTTATTAAAGTTAGAATAGGGTGGAAAAAATTCAGAAACATGACCCTTTATGTTAATTTGCCTAATCTCTTCCATGGAAAATAAGTCACACGTCTAGGTTTAAATAATTAAGAGAAAATAAAAGGAATTAGTAAGAAGAAAGTGAAAATGTAATAATTTTACTAACATATTCATCAAAATTATTATAACAATTTATAAAACATCAATAAAAGGTAGACTTTTGGACATTTGTATTAATTCAGGTTCCCCTAAAGAAGTAGTATCACTTCTGTTTCCCATAAATATTACAAAATAATGTTTAGTAAGAATAATTTATCTATGAATTAGATCTTATACACCAGTGGGACTTGATGGAGACATGAAGTCATGAAGTCTGGAAGGGTAAATCAGAGGGTTGCAGAAAAGATCCTTAACATGTCTGTCTGAAGCACTAGCTTGAATAGACAAGTTGGATCATAAAAACCAGAAAAGTACATCAACTGAATTAAATAAAACCATGAAAGAAGAATGTATATACAAGTCTGTGGGGAGCTATTGCCTGTGTGTATGTACTTCCTCTGTGAATCTCTAGCCAAGCATCTAGTGATGCTCCTGGTACCACTAGCATTGAACATAGGAAAAGTTGGATGCAAAGTCAGTCAGGAAGCGTTAGTTCAAATGGAACCCAATGAGCGTCTTTGTGATTATTGGTTCTATATCTAACTTCAATGGTCTCTCAAGTGCAATGTTGCTGCAGTACAAGTCTCATGGAAATTTCTTTTTTGGCCATTCTGACTTGAAACCATACATCAAAGATGGTGCTGGGAAAGCTTCACAAACTAATGTGTGTAATACTTCAAAATATCAGTTGAATAGAAATTAATCATGGACAAAATCAACACTGATCATAATATCAACAAAATCAGTAAGTTACAGCTAATGATTTAGAGGTCTATGGTATGGAATAACATGGACATAGTGTTTACACACAAATTTCTTTTTTCATATAATCATGAAGGAAATAAAAAAGAAAAACAATATTTATTAAAACATAATAGACAAGCCATTGTACCGGGAGATTTTGATATATTCTCTTCTTCAAATCTGAAAATAAAACTATGCTCAATTATTAAAATTCACTTTTACAGTGTGTCAAATTTAAGGCTAAGAATCACATATGAACTTTGATTTACTTCATAGCTGTTTTAGATGAGATAGGTGAAACAAAACTGAGAAAACTGAATTTTGTATCAGTAGCTTTCTATGAATCCTCCTTGTGCTAAAAAGACAGTAATAGATATGGCATTGTAAACCTTGATCAGTATATAATCCAATACTCTTATAAAGAGTCCTCGTATAATTCACTCACCAATGAATAGAAGCTGAAAAGTAATGACAATGAGATATTCTGAATTTGCAACCTGCTTTTGACATTTAGAGATTTATGACCTTCAGTAAGTTACATAAACCTTTATAAATCTTTATTCTCTTGTCTGTACAAAAAAGGTAATAATATTACACATTTCACATGTTGTGAGAATTAAACGTGAAGACAATTTTTCACAGTGCCCTAACAATATTAAACATTCAAATAATGTCAACTACTATGAATAAAATAATATAAAAATTCTATCTATCTATCTACTCATCTGTCTATCTTTTCATCCATCCATCCATCCTTAACTTCCAAGAGACTCCACAGAGGCAAATGCAACGACAAACTGCAAATATCATCAACAGTCCACCAGTTTTGAAAATAACAACACCCACAGTCTTCTATGTCATTTTATTTTATTCTCATCTAAATTAAATATTTTACTTTACAATCGGACATGCCTTTTATATCAACCTCGCTCAAAAACCTTCTGAAATAAGATTAACAAAACAATTTTAAAAACAACATCGGTCTTGTCTTCAACGAACAATAATTATGCCCATTGAATATGACATTACTATCACTTATGATAATTTGAAATATTTACTGTGCTGTGCATGTTACTTTACAATCAAAATATTAGAAGCCTTTGTAACTCTGTGAACCATGTGAAACTCAGTGAGGCATGTCTTATAAAGGCAGGACAATTTTGTTGTGAATATCTCACTAAGTTCACTTACTAATAGTTTGTCTGCATTCTGAGAACTGATCTCACCAGCTTGCATATATATATACACACACACACACACACACACACACACACACTTTGAATTGTAAGTCATTTACAACAATGTAAAAAAAAAAAAAAAAGCAGCAATGCATTCAAGAGTGTCAGTGGATCCTTGAACAAATTTAACTGAACTAGTAAGAAAACCCAGATGATCTACTAGTAATTGTGGGAATTGCTTTTCATTAAATTTAATATTGGACAAGATTCATTTTGTTCACTATCATTACATGGACTTATTGTCTATAGTAGTCTAGTAACATTACATGGGGGGCTCCTTGTCCTTTAATGAAGCAACAGGATGGAAAAACTAGTCATACCACTTTATGGCTCAGTGCAACAAAACTGCTGGACCTAATAGAGTATTGAGGCAAGCAAATACACGAACAAACAGTTAGGAACAGTCCCAGGACACCTGAAAAGTTAAGGTGCATTGCATGTTAGATTTTTGCAAAGTGCTCATGCAATTCCCTTAAGAATTGCTTTTACACCATTTCAGGTTATTTCCTTAGAATGAATACGCTGACAACTACCTAGAAAACAATAAAGATGTCCTGAGAACAGAAGTTCCTCTGGCCTTAACAGATTCCACAGAGTACCAAATGACTTTTTAAGCAAGATTATTTTTTTTCCTATAATCTATGGATAAAATATGTCCTAATTGCTATCTGTGGAACACATATTAAACAAGCTATTTGCTTGAATCATCTCTTGAATATCTCCTACTAGAGTTAATTTTTTTTATTTTCTATAAAAAAAGAAAAATTAATTTTGAAGTACACGTCAATAATTAAGTAAGCTAAACTTCATTAATGTCAAATTTTCATAGGTGCTCAATGAAGAGTCACAATTATTATTTCATCTGGGTTTCTTTTAGGATTGTTTAAAATCACAGGGCTAGCATATTTTTTTTTTTTCCTATTAGTGAATTCACGCATACTAAGAAAAGTTCTAGAGACAGATTTATTTTAAGAAAACAAGACAAATCTTGCTTTCTTTCCTTACATGAGGAATTTTCAACAAATAATTATTGCTTTCTTTCCTTATGTAAGGAGTTGTCAACAAACAGTTTTTTAAAATATGCAAAATACAACAGATATTCTCATTTTTTCCATCTGAGCAAATGTAAGAAACATGACTAGAAACCATACTTTCTGATTAACAATTATTATATTGCACATTCAAAGGCTTAAAGTGTCAAAGTTTATACAAATTATTTTCATGTATTTTGCTAAATCCTTAAAATTTTATTCAGTACAGCTCCAGTTTTTAATTAATAAGTTAATTCTTAAAAACTCTACACCCCCAGTATTCTGCTAAAGCCCCCCAATATTTTGATATTAACTTTTCCTTTATTTCTTAGATAAAACAAAATGATGGAGACATAGTTCCAAGTCCCTACCAAGATTTTTTTTTTTTTTTTTTTTTTTGAGACGGAGTCCTTCAGTGAGGATCCACTGGACAAAACTCACTCAGATTTGTATGTGTGAGTGGGTACGTGTGTGTGTGTGCATGTGTGTGTGTGTAGCTCTAAAGATTCTCCTGCCATGACAGTTTTTTACTTGTCAACTTGCTGGGTCATATCTCCTAGGCCTCAGTTATTACTGTGATTGTGGCTGCCTCTCTCTTGTTTCATCCTGGTAAACACTGACTCTACAATGATGCAACAATGTATATTCTTTTCTATTATTATACTTAAGTTCTGGGGTACATGTGCAGAAGGTGCAAGTTTTTTACATAGATATACACTTGCCATGGTGGTTTGCTGCACACATCAAACCGTCATCTACATTAGGTATTTCTCCTAATGCTGTGCTTCCCCTACCACCTCATACCCCAACAGACCCTAGCGTGTGATGTTCCCCTCCTTGTGTCCATGTGTTCTCATTGTTCAACTCCCACTTATGAGTGAGAATATATGGTGTTTGGTTTTCTGTTCCTGTGTTAGTTTGCCGAGAATGATGGTTTCCAGCTTCACACATGACCCTGCAAAGGACATGAAGTTATCCTTCCTTAAGGCCGCATAGTATTCCATTGTGTGTATGTGCCATGTTTTCTTTATCCAGTCTATCGTTGATGGGCATTTGGGTTGGTTCCAAATCTTTGCTATTGTGAAAAGTGCTGCAGTAATCATATGTGTGCATGTGTCTTTGTAGTAGAATGATTTATAATCTTTTGGGTATATACCCAATAATGGGATTACTCAGTCAAATGGTATTTCTAGTTCTAAATCCTTGAGGAATAGCCACACTGTCTTCCACAATGGTTGAACTAATTTACACTCCCACCAACAGTGTAAAAGCGTTCCTATTTCTCAACGTCCTCACCAGCATCTATTGTTTCCTGACTGATGATCACCATTCTAAATGGTGTGAGATTAGGTATCTCATCATGGCTTTGATTTGCATTTCTCTAATGATAAGTAGTGATGAGCTTTTTTCATAGGTTGGTTGGCTGCATAAATATCTTCTTTTGAGAAGTGTTTGTTCATGTCCTTTGCCCACTTTTTGATGGAGTCGTTTTTTTCTTGTAAATTTATTTAAGTTCTTCATAGATTCTGGATATCAGCTCTTTGTCAGATGGATAGATTACAAAAATATTCTCCCATTCGGTAGGCTGCCTGTTCACTCTGATGATAGTTTCTTTGGTTGTGCAGAAGCTCTTTAGTTTAATTAGATCCCATTTGTTAAGTTTGGCTTTTGTTGCCATTGCTTTTTGTGTTTTAGTCATGAAGTCTTTGCCCCTGTCTATGTCCTGAATGATATTGACTAGGTTTTCTTCCAGGGATTTTATGGTTTTAGGTCTTGGGTTTAAGTCTTTAATCCATCTTGAGTTAATTTTTGCATAAGGTGTAATGAAGGGGTCCAGTTTCAGTTTTCTGCATATGATTAGCCAGTTTTCCCAACGTCATTTATTAAACAGGGAATCCTTTCCCCCTTTCTTGTTTTTTGTCATGTTTGTCAAAGATCAGATGGTTGTAGATTTGTGGCATTATTTCTGAGGCCTCTGTTCTGTTCCATTGGTCAATATATCTGTTTTGGTGTCAGCACTATGCTGCTTTGGTTACTGTAGCCTTGTAGTATAGTTTGAAGTCAGATAGTGTGATGCCTTCAGCTCTGTTCTTTTTGCTTAGGATTATCTTGGCTGTATGGGCTCTTCTTCGGTTCCATATGAAATTTAAAGTATTTTTTTTTTTTACAATTCTGTGAAGAAAGAAAATGGTAGCTTGATGAGGATGTCACTGATTCCATACATTACTTTGGACAGTATGGCCATTTTCACGATATTGATTCTTCCTATCCATGAGCAAGGAATGTTTTTCTATTTGTTTGTGTCCTCTCTTATTTTCTTGAGCAGTGGTTTGTAGTTCTTATTGAAGAGGTCCCTCACAACCCTGTAAGTTGTTTTCCTAGGTATTTTACTCTCTTTGTAGCAATTGTGAATGGGAGTTCACTCATGATTTGGCTCTCTGTTTGTCTATTATTGGTGTGTAGGAATGCTTGTGATTTTTGCACATTGATTTTGTATCTTGAAACTGTGTTGAAGTTGCTTATGAGCCTAAAGAGATTTTCAGCTGAGACTCCCAGACAAGGATAGTGGGAGACTTTAACATCCCACTATGAGTATTAGACCGATCAACGAGACAGAAAATTAACAAGGATATTCAGGACTTAAACTTAGCTCTGTATCAAGTGGACCTAATCGATATCTACAGAATTCTCCACCCCAAATCAACAGAATATACTTTTTTTCTTAGCATCACATTGAACATATTCTAAAATTGACCACATATTTGGAAGTAGTGCACTCCTTAGCAAATGCAAAAGAACAGAAATCATAACAAACAATCTCTCAGACCACAGTGCGATCAAATTAGAACTCAGGATTAAGACATTCACTCAAAACCCCACAACTACATGGAAACTGAATAACTTGATCCCGAGTGAATACTGGGTAAATAACAAAATTAAGACAGAAATAAATAAGTTTTTTGAAACCAATGAGAACAAAGACACAACATACCAAGATCTCTGGGACACAGCTGAAGCAGTGTTTAGACGGAAATTTATAGCACCAAATCCCCACAGGACAAAGTAAGTAAGATCTGAAATCGACACCTTAACATCACAATTAAAAAAACTAGATAAGCAAGAGCAAACAAATTCAAAAGCTAGCAGAAGACAAGAAATAACGAAGATCAGAGCAGAACTGAAGGAGATAGACACAATAATCCTTTCAAAAAATCAATGAATCCAAGAGGTAGTTTTTTGAAAAGATTAACAAAATAGATAGACTGCTAGCCAGATTAATATAGAAGAAAAGAGAGAAGAATCAAATAGACACAATAAAAAATGCTAAAAGGGATATGATCACTGATCCCACAGAAATACAAACTGCCATCAGAGAATACTATAATGATCCCTATGCAAATAAACTAGAAAATCTAGAAGAAATTGATACGTTCCTGGACACATACACCCTCCCAAGATTAAACCAGGAAGAAGTCGAATCCCGGAATAGACCAATAACAAGTTCTGAAATTGAGGCAGTAAATAATAGCTTACAAAACAAAAACAAAAGCCCAGGACCAGACAGATTCACAGCTGAATTCTACCAGAGATACAAAGAGGATTGGTACCATTCCTTCTGAAATTATTTCAAATAATAGAAAAAGAGGAACGCCTCCCTAATAATTTTACAATGCCAGTATCATCCTGATACCAAAACCTGGCAGAGACATAACAAAAAAGAGAAAATTTTAGATCAGTATTCCTGATGAACATCGATGTGAAAATCCTCAATAAAATACTAGCAAACCGAATCCAGCAGCACATCAAAAAGCCAAAAGCTTATCCACCACAATCAAGTCAGCTTCATCCCTGGGATGCAAAGCTGGTTCAACATATGTAAATCAGTAAATGTAATTAATCACACAGATAGAATCAATGACAAAAAACACACAACAATCTCAATAGATGCAGAAAAGACCTTTGATAAAATTCACCACCACTTCATGCTAAAAACTCTCAATGAACTAATTATTGATGGAATGTATCTCAAAATAATAAGAGCTATTTACGACAAACCCGCATCCAATATTATACTGAATGGGCAAATCCTGGAAGCATAATAATTATGCTTTATTCAATTTACATGTAAACAAAAAACACTCCTCTCACTTGAGGAAATTCCTTTAGTTTGAAGGTTACTTCCTAGGAGCCAAGGAGAAAGACAGGGAAAATTTTAATACATAATACCTGTATTAATTTATTTTCCTGACTGTCAACATGAAGTATCTGCCTCTGACTCCCTTGGACATCTGAAAGATGTCCACTTTTCCCTTGACATAACACACTGTTTTCCAGACAGACTATGCACATAAGGAGTGTAATTCTGATAGGGTATTCTTAATAAGATAGATGTACATGATTTTCCCCTGCTAATTTTAGCATTATGTCCTTCATGTTAATCTTAGACCATGGTTCCCCAACCCCTGGGCTATGGACTGGTACCAGTATGTGGACTGTTGGGAACCAGGCTGCACAGCAGGAAGTGAGTGGTAGGTGGACAAGTGAAGCTTCGTCTGTATTTACAGCCACTCCCCGTCATTCACATTACTGCCTGAATTCTGCCTCCTGTCAGATCAGCAAAGTCATTAGTTTCTCATAGGAGCACAGACCCTATTGTGAACAATGTATATGAGGGATCTAGGTTGCATGCTCCTTGTGAGAATCTAATGCCTGATGATCATAGGTGAAACAGTTTCATCCCAAAACCATCCCCACCCTACCCTAGTCCCTGGAAAAATTATCTTCCTCGAAGCCCATCCCATGGGGACCACTTGCTTCAACAGTCTGATGACTATGTTTCTAGTTAAGTCCATCTTGCAATGTATTTTACTACTGTTTATTGGGCCTCCTATATCTGGATGTCTAAGTCTCACGCTAGGCTAGGAAAGTTTTCATCAATTATTTCTTTAAATAGTTTGACTAAACTTTTTACATTTTCTTCTCCTTTGAGAACTGATGAGTCATAAATCCAGTCATTTTATGTGGTCGCATACTTCTCAAAGGCTCAGTTCATTTTTTAAATTAATTGTTATTTATTCTTGTGGCTGGATTAATTATAAAGAGCTGTCTTCACGTCCTGAGATGCTCTCTTCTGCTTGGTCTAATCTATACAAAAAACTTTCAAATGTATTTTGTAATTCCTTCAATAATTGTTTTCCTTTTGAGAAGTTCTTACTGTTTTTCTTAAGGTGCCTATCTCCTTGGTAAATTTTTAGTTTATTCCGGAATTGATTTCTGATTTCTTTGCAATGGTTTTAAGATTTATCTTGCGTCTCATTGAGCTTCTTTAAACATCAATATTTTGAATTATTTATTTGACATTTTGTAAACTTGTTTTTGGGTAGGATTTATTTCTAGAGAATTACTGTGTTTCTTTTGTAGGTGTCATAACATCCTGCTTTTTCATATTCACAGTACTATTATTCTGATTTCTTTGTATCTGGAGAAACAGTTGCTTCTTATTTTTGAATTTACTTTATTTGTGGTGAGAATTTTTGTTGTTGTCTTCCTTGAGAAAGTGACTACAAAGTATGTTGAGTAAGGCTGTTTGGCTTTGCTTCTGAATGCATTCAGTGATGAAGACTCTGTATGATTTATTTTGTTATAAATAGCCTTAGTGTGATGGTTTTCTTGAATGCCAGTTGCAGCGGTGGTGTATCAGTGGGTGAGTTGGTTTGCATTCTGGGTAGCAATGATGGTGTGGAGATGGTGGTAGCAGAGGTGGAAAGAAATGTGTCTTGTTCCTGAGTGCTGTGAACTTGTGTCTGCAGATATTGTAATGGACCCTGCGGTTTGATCTCCAGGCCAGTAGGTGATGCTTGCATATAAGAGCCAGGTGTGATAACTAAAGTTTATGTTTGGCATTTGTTATCTTGGAGAAATGCTCCAGTGTCCTAGATTGTAGGTTGGGCCCTGGAGTGCTCAAAGGCCTGGGTTCTGCCTTTCCTCTAGAAGGAGGGTGGTAAAACTGGACAGAGCCGGACTAGGGAAGCCTGAACTCAGGTCGCCCAATGGTAGGTGCAAGCAGCAGCTCCTGTGTGGGTCACAGGGGAGTCTCCAGGCCCCTGGAGAAATAGCTGGGAGGTGATGTGTGGTCACTGAGGTCTCTGCTCAGGGAGGAAGGGTGGTCCCAGCACCACTTTCTCAGCAGGCAGAAATGTGATCTGTTTCCCTCTTGTGCTCCTGTCCCAGTGTTCAGGATATTTGGTTAGGTTAGACACTGCAGTTTGCTTCTAGACTGCAATGTGGCTCAGGGCTGTAGGAGACGCCAGCCCATTGTCTCAACACTAAACTTCTGTGGCACCTGGATGTGGGTGCAATGAAGAATCTCTGCTCATAGACGTAAACACCCAGACCTTGGGCTCTCCTGCTCTCTGTGATAGCAGCACTGCAGCTCCATGCCGAGAGGGAAGGGTACAAGCCCAGGCCAGGAGGTCATGCTGCCAGTAGAGTTGCAGTCACCCCTCATAGCCCGATAGGCCACCTGCTAGCTTGCCTGCCCCAGCCTTCTAGTGCAGCAGCAGGGACCATGCCTTCAGGGGTGTGTGAAAGCTGGAGAGGGTTCTTGTTCTCTACTCCTAAGTCCCAGCAAGCACAGTCTGCTTGCCCAGTAGAAGGGAATTTAACCCTTCACCTGTAAAGCCCAGCACACAGTTTGTGCTGCTGCTGAAGTCAAAGTCACTTTGCACAGCCCACAACAGGAGCTCTTAGGCTCTCTTGCTCTCTATGGCAGCAGTGCAACAGGGCTGCAAAGCGCGGGAGAGGGTCCCGGCTTTCTTTTAAGTGCAGGTCTGGAGGCTATGCCATCAGTGGGGTCACAGTTGCCACTCTTGCCAGAGAGAGGTAGCTCTCTGGCTCGACCATGTCAAGTTCCTATGGCAGTAATAGAGGCTGTGCCTGCAGCAATGTGCAGAAGGGGAGGAGGAATCTCCTTCTCTAGGCCTGCACTGGAGCACAGAAGCTACTCAGCCGGTTGGAGAGGATTTCACTCTTCACTTAGGGAAGCATGGGCAGGGAGTTTGTGCCCATGTTGGAAGCAGGACCACTTTTCACAGACCCAACCAGAGAGCTCTTGGGTATGATTTTCTTTGTCCCAAGAGCTGCCTTTTTGGTGTGCTGCCCTCTCCTATCTCCTAGGAGTAGCACTTCCTGAGGGGCAGATTACTGGGGACCCTGTAGCTCCTTTGGGTCCAGCTCACACTGTGTTGCTGCAGCCTTCTGTGCAGGTAGTGAGAAATGTCAGCAGAAGTTCCCAGAACATGGACATACAAAGGTTGGAGTTCTAAGGGCAAGATTCAGTCCCCTGAAGGCTTTGTGCCACACAGCTACTAGAGTCTTGCAGGGAGAGTGAGTGAGTGACCTAGCATGAGTTCACGGTCTGGGGCAATGCCCTCAAGGGTTCTCCAGGTCACCACCCACACTACTATCAGGGTTTGGGAAGGCAGAGGAGTTCTCTCCTAGTTAGAATCCTGGCAGGTTGCAGTAGGGATGAAAGGGATGAGGGCCACCAAAACACTCCCACCCTTTCCCTGCAATACAAGGTCCTAGGGATCTCACCAGAGTTGGGGCTCATGCTTCCCCCTTTTTCTGTTTCGCAGGTTTTTTCTTGGGTTTTTCTATTAGGTTCTAATGTTCTCTACTTCATATTCTATTTGAGGTATTATACTATATGAATAGCAATATTCATAAAATTGCTGCTTCTTTCCAGGGAGAACTGACATGTCTAGTTAGCCATGTTTAACCTATCTTAAAATCTAAAGTATAACCCTAAATCAGGAGTGTACCTGATGTGTTGAAAGAAATACAAAAGAATCGCTTGACACAGGAGGGAGTGATGGAAGGGGAGAGCAGTAGTTATGATATTTGTCAATCTCAGTACTCGTGTCTAATGACTTTAGACTTCATTGATTATAGAAAACAATAAGAAACTTTAAGTAATTTCTAACAACCAAGTACTTTTTTATTATTCTCCTGTCAGTATCTCTAATTATTTTTCTATTTTTCTTCCTTGTTTTGTTCTCCTCTTGATTTATGTTTTCCTGAACACAGTGCAATGAATTACACTTTAAAATTAATGTCATGTTGTTTTCATTATGAATTTCTGAATAATTATAATCCATTTTTTTAAGTGTCATTTCAACATGTAACATTTTATTCCTTTTCTTAGACTTTCAAATGCTGTTTTATCATATTTATTCTTTCAGTTTGATTTTCCCTTTAGGCATTTAGCAGTCAATAGAGTTACTTTAGCCAAAGAGCCTCTAATATGAAGAAATCCTAAACATACTCCATAGAGTTTTTCCTTCATTTTTTTTCAGTCATCAATCATACCCCACATCATTACCTTAGGAGGTATCATTTATCTTAATATATTTAGTATCTCTCCTAATAGAAATGCCCTCAAAATAGATGTTTTGTTTTTCTTTTATTGTTAAAAGTAATTGAAGATTACCAAATAGGGGAAATGCCTATTCTTCTTTATTTGGTGCTGAATTTTGAAGAGTTATACATATGAGAGGCAATTAATAAAAAGAAAATACAAATAGTAAACACTGTCTGAAATGTTTACCAATTTGAGAGATAAAAAATACATATGAAAACTAACAAGGCAATATTTTGTATTAACTAAACAACCAAAATAATAATTGTAATGCCTACTGCTATCAAAGTTTTAATGAAAGTACTCCTGGCATCATAAATTGATAGAAACACTTCAAAAAGCAATGAAGTAATGTGAAGCAATAGCTACAAAGACATTTACATAGTTTGACCTAGTAAGATGGCCCTAGGAAACTTATTCAGAATGTAACACAGAGACAAAGTAAAATGCCCAGTCTCATTAAAAAGAAAACCAAAATACTACAAACAGCCAAACTGCACAATACTGTGATTGTATGTTACTGAAATCAGCAGTCATACATTCATTAAATTTATAATTCTTAAGAAGATTAATGAAATTCCTATAAGACTTTAGTCTTAAAGTCTTCGGAAGGAGAGATGGAATGTAACACAGTCACAAAAATGCCTCAGTCACCCATATAGCATATATGTTTTATCAAAGCTTTATGTTGTGCTAACAGTGAAGCCCACTCAAGCAACTGGGTATAGGTCTTACAGGGAAGGTAGCTCTTTGCAGCTGAGACAAACCATGATGGATCTGTCATCTGGCAGCTCTCTGCAGATTGCTGGGACCACAAGTCTATTCTTAATGATGATTGGGCAAACACTCTCCATGCCCACCCTATTTCATCCATTGTGTTATTCACATCCAGTTTTTCATATCTGTTTGGGCAACGGCTCCTCCGAAATTCCAGAGAGATTTTTTCCTTGGGTGACATAGAAGAGGAAAGTTACTATAATTACGATGATGACCTACAGCCCCTACCACTGCAGCTGGTCTCTGAGCTGAAACCTACACTCATTTGTTTCCTCTTTTATCTATTCTAAATCCCCCTTGTCCTCAGCTACAATCTCTTCTGGTTTCAGTGACTTAACAGGTGATATGACCAGTTTCTCACTTCTGAGACATCCAGATACCTGTTTACTATGCTATTCTTAGACCAGGGCTGTGGCACTACCATCATATCTGAGAAAGAGGCTCCCAAATGTAACATCTAGTTGTCAATCAGATTCTTCTCCATATGCTTTGTCGAACAACAGCCCTATCTTGTCCTCTTGATCAGTAATCCTTGTCAAAATTATGACATTTCATATAGACTGTTGGTCTCTGGACACACGGATCCCTAAGTTCCTGTATTTTACACATAACGTTAGGTTAATAGGATTTTTACTGTGTCTTCTAGCAAAATCACACTCCATTTCAGGATTATTTCCAAACTTCCAATAGTCTTTTTCTTTCTATTACTTCCAAATTTCACTCTATATTTCTGCTATGTGACCTTTCTAACGCACAAGTATGTCAAAATGCTGTAATAGACTCTTACTTCCAGGGCAAAGGCCACATTTTTTAGTAACATATGAAACTCTCTTGCTGTCTGATCTGTATCAGTCAAAGTCACTCCCCATCAGAGTCTTATACATACTTTTATATTTTCTTAACATAAACTTCCTGAGGTATCGTATATATTGAATACACAATATCAAGTAACACTATCTTACTTCTCTTCTGTAGCTTAGGGTGTGAGCTCCATAATCGACTTAGACATTTGGAGGGAGAATTGTCCCCAAGGAAGTCATTGATTAAAGTGACACATACACTTGTGTTAGCTTATGGTGGCTGTATTAGACAGGGTTCTCCAGAGGAACAGAGCCAATAGTGTGTGTCTGTGTGTGTGTGTGTCTGTGTGTGTGTATTTCCTACAATGAATTAGCTTACACAGTTATGGGCACTGGCAAATCTCAAGATCTTCAGGATGAGAGGGCAAGCTGGAGACTGTGGAGAGCTGACGGTGTAGTCCCAGTCCACATCTGAGTCTGAGAATCCGGAAAGCCAACGGTGTAGTTCGAGTCTGAAGGTCAGCAGGCTCAAGACCTAGAAATAGCTAATGTTGAAATATGACTCCAAAGGTAGGAAAGAAGCTGATGTCTCAGTTCAAAAGCAGTCAGTCATGAAGAACAAGTCTCTCTTAATCCGGAGAGGATAAATCATTTTTTTTTATTCCGGACTTCAACTAATGAGATGAGGCCCACTTGCATTGGAAGAGAAATGTGGTTACTCAGTTTATCAACTTAAATGTTAATCTGAAATAAAAACACACTGACAGAAGCATGAAGAATAAACTGTTTGATGAAATATCTGAACACCTTGTATCCCAGTCAAGTTGACAGATAAAATTACTATCATAGTGGATAGGTGATTCCAAGTCACAACTGAGTTATACACTTTGTTGCTGAAACTTAGAATAGATGTGAACATATGTCAATGAAAATTGACTGCTTTGAATAGATGTGAACATATGTCAATGAAAATTGACCTAACAAAATAGTGAAAAGATAGAGCAATACCAAAATGCATTTAATTGATTGTATACCAAGAAAAACAGGATTAGGTTGGGCGTGGTGGGTCACAATTGTAATCCCAGCAATTTGGAAAGCCAAGGCAGGTGGATCACGAGGTCAGGAGATTGGGACCATCCTGGCCAACATGGTGAAACCCCATCTCTACTGAAATACAAAAAAAAAAAAAAAAAGCCAGGTGTGGTGGCATGTGCCTGTAGTCCCAGCCACTCAGGAAACTGAGTCAAGGGAACTGCTTGATCCAGGGAGATGGAAGTTGCAGTGACCCGAGATCGCAGCACTGCACTCCAACCTGGTGACAGAATGAGACTCTGTCTCAAAAAAAAAAAAGAAAAAGAAAACCAGGATTAAACATGTGTGTGTGTGTGTGTGTATGTATGAAGCTGCAATACAATTAAACTATTTTTTTAAAACACTATCTGTAGCTTGATCTGAATCACTGTTAATATTGGGGTCCAAGATATGACCAAATAAGCTGTATGTCATATTTTATGTACTATGATTTTCATCAAAAGAGGGATCTAATAAAACTTGCAACCAAAGCAAATAACCCCTAGTGTTGGGGTAGAGAAATCCAAAAAACAATAGTTTTCTGTGGAGTAGAAATAGCTAACAGAGCTTTCTTAGAACCTCGTGAAGTAGAATAAATAATACATTCCACATTCTTGTGCTGTATTTAAAAATAATATTCTGATTGCCAGCAGGCTTTCCAGGTTGCTAAATACTAAGCAAAACAAAAAAAAAAAAAACAAAAACAAAAACAAACAAACAAACAAAAAAACAAAACAGTCTTTTCAAGGAACCCAAGGATTTTAGTTGCTAAAGAAGAAATACCTTGACTCCTTTGTTCTCTCATTTTTATGTTCTCTTGATTCAAAAGGCTTTGAAATATCCAAGAAAAAAAATCATAATTATAAAAGCAGAGAAACAAAGTTGGATTGCCACAAATCAACTTATGTTTGACTTAGGAAAGTTCTGCACGAATAGACAGCTATCAAAAATAACCTCTCGTTTCATCTCCCACAGTGTCTTTTCAGGTGCTGTGTGATTTGTTCTTCCAATTTGTTGGCGTAGAAATTACAAAGCCTTTGGAAATATTGAAGCATTGTTCAAGATGGACATGAGAATAATGTAAATCATGTTGCTATGTTGTAGTAAACTAATGTTAATTTACTGCTCTTTTTCTAATGAAATAAAGAAGCCATTTGAAAACCTTCCAGGACAGGCGAAAGTTTTTCTGAATAGTCAATGAGTATTAGAAATCAAATTATATAAATGTTCATATATTCAGTACACCTTTTAAGAAATAGTGAGCACTCAAAATTCTTTACTCTGTTCCTTGGTATTACTGTTGTTAAAATTCTGCCTCTTGCTTGTTAACAGCTGTCTACCTCACATACCACTTTTTCCACACCATTTAACAAATATCTATTGATATTCTTTGGCTGTTTCCCCATCCAAAATCTCATCTTGAGTTGTAGCCCCCATCATTCCCATAATCCCCACATGTCAAGTGGGAAGCTGGGTGGAGGTAATTAAATCATGGAGGTTGTTTCCCCCTGCGTTCTCATGATAGTGAGTGAGCTCTCACGAGAGCTGATGATTTTATAAGTGTGTGGTAGTTTCTCCTGTGTTCCTTTTCCTTCCCACCATCTTGCGAAGAAGGTGCCTTGCTTCCCCTTCACCTTCTGCTATGATCGTAAGTTTTCTGAGGCCTCCCAAGACATGCTAAACTGTGACTCAATTATACCTCTTTCATTTATAAATTACCCAGTCTCAGGCAGTTCTTTATAGCAGTGTGAAAACGGATTAATATATCTGTTAAACAGAACTTGTCCTCAATGTGAAAGTCGAAGCTTAAAGGTTTGCTATGGATGGTTGAAAGTAGCAATGCTATGTTTTGGCTAATAAGGAGGTACGGAATGGTGTTACATAGAGTGAGGAAGAACAATAGGCAAATAGGAGCAAAACATTTATTTCTTAATTGAGCAGCTATCCAGATATGAGTCTTTCACATGCAACAGTAGATGGCCCACTTTTCCACCAAAATGTCTCAGGTATGAGACTGCAGCAGAGAACAGAGACCCAGACTGTCTACGTCAGGAAGATTTTAAAAAGTCATTGTATTAGGGTTCTCTAGAGGGATAGAAGTAAAAAGATAGATGTAAATATGAAAGGGAGTTTATTAAGGAGTATTGACTCACACGATCACAAGGTGAAGTCCCACAATAGGCCATCTGCAAGCTGAGGAGCAGGGAAGCCAGCCCAAGTCCCAAAATCTCAAAAGTAGGGAAGCCAGCTACGCAGCCTTCAGTCTGTGACCGAAGGCCCAAGAGCCCCTGGTAAACCAGTGGTATAAGTCCAAGAGTCCAAAAGCTGAAGAAGTTGGAGTCTAATGTTCAAGGGCAGGAAGCATCCAGCATGGGAGAGAGCTAAAGGCTGGAAGACTTCAGCGAGTCAAGTCTTCCCATGTTCTTCTGCCTGCTTTATTCTAGCTGTGCTGGCAGCTGCTTAGGTGGTGCCCACCCAGGTTGAGGGTGGGTCTAATTTTCCAGTCCACTGACTCCAATGTTAACCTCCTTTGGCAACACCCTCACAGACATACCCAGGAACAATACTTTGCATCCTTCAATCCAATCATGTTGATACACAGTATTAACCATCACAGTCATTCCTAGGTGAACAGAATAGCTAGCATTTTATTAAATCTATTACAGAGAAACAGATAAGTTATCAAGATACTTAATCAAGACATATCTGAAAGTTAATTTGGAGCACTTGAAAATGTCAGATTTAGAGCATTTTGCAAAAACAAATATAAATAACAATGCTGATAACCCTTCACAGTTGATATGGGCCAAGAATAGTGAGAGATCTAGCAAAGCATCCAAACACATTGAAAGGAGAGGACTTTAGAAAAGGTAAAAGCGCTGGCTAAAAATGTATTAATTTCTAACAAAAAAGAAATAAATTACAGGCTTCTACCCATATAGATTGTATGTATGTGCCCCCAAATTAATGTATCAAATAGGCACCTTGTATTTTTAACCAATTTAAATTGAATTCAACTAACTTGACTAATGTAAAAAAGGAAATCTAAGTTCAACCCAAATTATTAGTTTGAAACAAATTCTTTGTTATGAGAGTCAGCTGAATTGTGATATAGTGACTTCCCTAACCTTGACTATGTTTAAGCAGCAACTGGCTAACTGTAGCTGGGTCTCTTACGTGTGAGTAGTGGTTTTGGCAGATGGTGGGGTTCGGAGGACAACATATTGTGTGACATAGGGTAGGTACTTGATAAACAGTAGCAATGGAAAACATTTGAGGCTCACTTTTATAACTATGTAAATTAAGTGACTTACAGATTTATGTTCTATCTACCCACAAGTCTTTCCCTTCTAATTTATATTTTTAAGCAATTAATACTACACTTTTAAGATGTTTTATGTTAGGCTATTTTATTGAACTGAAAGCTGCCTTTAATTTTGTACTGCATGAAAAAAATACACACACAACTATTTATTAGAGGAAAAGTGAACTGATTCAACTGCTTGAAAAAATTTTTAAGTGAAAATATATGAAAAGTAATTTTAGCCAGGCAGGGTGGCTCATGCCTGTAATCCCAGCACTTTGAGAGGCTGAGGCGTGTGGAACATGAGGTCAGAAGATTAAGACCATACTGGACAACATGGTGAAACCCTGTCTCTACTAAAAATACAAAAATTAGCTGGGCATGGTGGCATGTTCCTGTAATCCCAGCTAATCGGGGGGCTGAAGCAGGAGAATCACTTGAACCCAGGAGGCGGAGGTTGCAGTGAGCCCAGATGGTTCCACTGCACTCCAGCCTGGCGGCAGCAAGACTCCATCTCAAAAAAAAAAAAAAAAAAAAAAAAGAGAAAGGAACCCCATGTATTCATAAGGTAACTAAAAACAAAGAAAACGAATACTTTAATAGAAGGGAATAACAATAGTACATCTTGAAAAGCTTGCTGAAAATAGTAGAAAACTCACTCAAACAAATAAAGGTTTTCAGCAATTACATCAACAGAGCGCATTTAAGCTCAAAGAAAAAATCACAGATCCATGCACATTCATGATGAGAATGACCTCTGAGGTCACACTGTCCATACTTTAGCTACTGAAACTGTGGTCTGCTTTGCTTCACAATTTATTTCACCCTTCTCGTTTACCATGTTAGGTGGCATACATAGACAGAAAAGAATGGCTTTCAGAGCGCAAAATACTTGGCTTAGCTCCATTAAGACATGTGGTAAACCTCTGGCTTTAAGGAAGGCGCAGACATTCCAGAACATGACTGTCTTGATTGGCATGAGTAGATTTTTAAAATCTTTAAATGCACATAGCCTTTCATTTTTTGCTTCACTCAAATTGCACCAGACTTTCTGTTCTCTACTTCCGACATCATCTTCACACGACCTTTCTGAGTTATTTTAAGAAAATACAATAATCCTTTATCTGACACAGATGTAGAGTTACGGAACTAAAATTAACCAGGGCTTTATATATATATATATATATATATTTTTTTTTTTTTCAGGAAGATAAACACTACCACTATTGTGAAATATTTGTATCAAAGAATAAATTTCAGTAGCAAGAAATAAGCAAAAACATAACTTCTCTGAAATCAAAGTAAAATTACTAAAACTGTCTAATTTGAAAAAATATAAATGACAATCAACAAAATATGTCAAATTTCTTATAGAAAATGTGTCATGGCCGGGCGCGGTGGCTCAAGCCTGTAATCCCAGCACTTTGGGAGGCCGAGACAGGCGGATCACGAGGTCAGGAGATCGAGACCATCCTGGCTAACATGGTGAAACCCCGTCTCTACTAAAAAATACAAAAAATTAGCCAGGCGAGGTGGCAGGCGCCTGTAGTCTCAGCTACTCGGGAGGCTGAGGCAGGAGAATGGCGTGAACCTGGGAGGCGGAGCTTGCAGTGAGCTGAGATCCGGCCACTGCACTCTAGCCTGGGCGACAGAGCCAGACTCCGTCTCAAAAAAAAAAAAAAAAAAAAGAAAATGTGTCATTATGTGCATTTCCTAAAGTCCATTTCACTGAAAACAATTGAGATGTACTTCATGATAGATTCAAAATGTACCCTATTAAATTCACCCTGGGAAAACATGGTTGGGACAACATTAAAAATGTTTTGTTTTGTGTGTTTGTTTCATACAGTGTTTCCCAAACTTAATCTGTCAAAGAACCCCTATAAAAGCAAATATTGAACAAAGAAGTATTTAGGGAAACACATTTTGAAGGACACTGGGTAAGTAACTCTGTTCAGAAATACTACAGCCTGGAAAACATTGCTCATATTATAGAACACAAAGGGGTCCACTTTCAGAGAATGTATAACATCCAAGTAAACTCTTAGTTTAGGGTGTCGGGGTGGACAGTGGCTTGTATTTACAGGTCAAAATTCATTTAGAAAGTTATTTTTATGTCAAGAAGAATTATTTTAAAAACCTCTTGCCACAATGTATAGCAATGTTGTAATTCAATGCAAAGAGAATAGAATGTACACTTTAAGAATGCACCTTAGCATCAAGTAAACAGCTAAAGAGAGCAATTAGCCTGAATTTATTAGAGTGTACTGGAGAGGCCAGGCGCGGTGGCTCACACCTGTAATCCCAGCACTTTGGGAGGCTGAGGCGGGCGGATCACAAGGTCAGGAGATTGAGACCATCCCGACTAACATGGTGAAACCCCGTCTCTAATAAAAATACAAAAAAATTAGCCGGGCGTGGTGGCGGGTGCCTGTAGTCCCAGCTACTGGGGAGGCTGAGGTAGGAGAATGGCGTGAACCCGGGAGACAGAGCTTGCAGTGAGCAGAGACGGCGCCATTTCACTCCAGCCCGGGTGACAGAGCGAGACTCGGTCTCAGAAAAACAAAGAATGTACTGGAGGGAAATATAGAACTATCATAGAAACCTATTATATTTACAGAGAATGAAGAATAAGATACTTATAGGTTCCTGAGAACATGTGGACTTTAGGAAAACCCTATTTCAACAGAATGTGAAATAATAAACATATAAATTAAAAAAAGAAATACCAAAATCTGGACTCACAAAGAGGATTTCAGATAAGACAATTCTCCATCCACACTACACATTAAAAAATTATACTGAGAAAATAATTAAAAGGTATTGCATTTCAGTTAACATAATTTTAAAATTGTGGTAACACGCACACAACAAAAGTTACCATTTAATCAATTTTTAAATGCAGGAAAAATGCAAGAATTTATTTCAGTTGTCATCCATTCTTTATACTTTTCCTTTTATTTATTACATATATATACATTATAATCTCAACAATATAATTAAGAAAAATATTAAGATTAAATAAAGGCAGGCTGGGCGCAGTGGCTCACGCCTGTAATCCCAGCACTTTGGGAGGCCGAGGCGAGTGAATCACCTGAGGTCAGGAGTTCAAGACCAGCTTGGCCAACATGGTGAAACCCTAGCTCTACTAGAAACGCAAAAAAATTAGCCGGGCATGGTGGCAGGCACCTGTAATCCCGGCTACTCGGGAGGCTGAGGCAGGAGAATCACTTGAACCCGGGAAGCGGAGGTTGCAGTGAGTGGAGATCATGCCTCTGCACTCTAGCCTTGGCAAAAAGAACAAAATCCATTTCGAAACAAACAAATAAACAAAAGAAAATTAACGCAGAATTCAATCACAAAAACACAAACAACCTGATTAAAAAAATATATATATCTTGAATAGACATTTCCCAAAGATAATGTATATATGGCAAATAGGCACATGGAAAGATCCTCAACATCACTAATGATTAAGAAAATGCAGATCCAGACCATTACAGTATACCACCTCACATCTGGTAGGATGGCAACTATGCAAACCACAGAAAATAACAAGCATTGGCAAGAATGTCAAGAAATTGGAAACTGTGTACAACTATACACCATGCCTAGCTAATTTTTTGTATTTTTTTTTTTTTTTGTATTTTTATTAGAGATGGGGTTTCACAATGTTGGCCAGGCTGGTCTCGAACTCCTGACCTCAATTGGTCCACCCACCTCAGCCTCCCAAAGCTCTGGAATTATAGGTGTGAGTCACTGTACCCCGACCTACCCATGATTTTTAAAAAGCCTAGGAAAGAATGTTTGCTAAGCCAAGGGAAATTTTTAATTTTGGCAAAATAAATGGAAACAGAGAAATTTACACCAAGCTCCCGCGCTTCTTTACTTCTTCCCTAGTCTTTAGTTTTATACACACACATACATACACACACACACACACATATGTGTGTGTATATTAGTTTTTTTTTTTTTTTTCTGGACAAGATTAGACTTCATTAAGTGTCTTCCGATAACAATGATAACAATGATTGTCTCAGTATCAGCAGTGTAACTTTCCCATAGGAAGATCTTGCTACTCCACTTCTACAACATCCTCTTTGATCCCCTGAATGAATTGTTGTACTCTCCTCTTAACAATACACAACATGTAATGGAATGAGTTAGCTCAAGTCTCAGCTCTTTCACTTACTTTGGTGTAACTTTGAGTCATTTAGTCTCTCTAGTCCTCAGTTCCCCTAGTATAATTCACACATATATGTAATAGTAATACATTATTAGAACTGTACTTAACTACATGTAACAACAATGACCACAATTACTGATTTAAACATAGGTCAATTTTTTACTAAAAATCCTGGAAGCCATGCCTCACTGTTGTTGATTGAACTTCTTTTTGACAAAAGCATAAACCCAAACTGTTTTTGTGTTCCTATCATATTTTTACAGTGCTATATTTTATCCCAGTATTTGTTATTTCAAAGTCACCAAATGGCTTCTGCCAGTCCACATTTATTATTACAGGGCTCATGGTAAAGAGCAGAGGAGGAAAGATGCTGTTAGTCTCTTTATGTTTCCATTTCTTAGGAAAGCAGAAGCATTTTCAGATTCTCCCCACTACCCAGAAGATTCCCTCTCAGTTAACACTGCCGAGGATTTGACCAATCATAAACCATCAGAAGGTTGGGCATATTGGAAGAAGGAAAAAAATGCACAGAGTAGTAGCAGTATATGTCACTTCTTTATAGACTTTGTAGAGCTGGTATGAGGATTCAATAAGAAAGTATATAAATGTTATTCCAAAATAAATGATGAATAAATATTACATAGAGTTGTGTGCTTGTCTTGTTCTAACATACGCTAAGGTATTAATTGCTATCTAAGGAAGCAATTTATATTTAATTGACCCACACATGTCACATACAACCTAAAATAGTGAACTTGGAAGCAATATATTGGAAATTAGTACATTTACACTTATGCCTTTAACTTCAGCGGTTAAAAGTATGTATCGCTGTATGTTGACATTTGTTTGAAAATGCTCAAATTAGACTGTAAGCTTTGTGAAGCCTATTACGATAGTGTTCTTTTTTGAAATTAATATCCCAGCATATCAATCTTTAGGTATTATTTGAATGAAAATATTAAGTATCTGGCCATTCATGTGATAAGAACAATTAGTTAAGTATCCATTGAGGGATGAATGGATAGAATAAGAAATGGTATATACATAATGGACTATTTATTTATCCTTAAAAGGGAAGAAAATTCTGACACATCCTAAAAGACAGATGAATCTTGAGGCCATTATATTAAGTGAAATAAGCCAGTCATAAATGGACAAATACTGTATTATTCCATATATAACATATATGGGGTACCTAGAGGAGTCAAATTCATAGAGATAGAAGTTTAAATGTCGGTCACCAGAGGAACGGAGAGATGGGAGTGGGGAGTTAATATTTCATAGATACAGAACTTCAGATTTGCAGGATGAAAACAGTTCTGGAGATGGATGGTGGGGATGATTCACTGCAGTGTAAATGTACTTAATGCCACCAAATGGTACACTTAAAAATTGGTTAAAATTGTAAATTTTATATTGTATATGTTTTACTAAAATTTTTAAAAAGCGCAAATGAGGTTATATGTGAATATTAAATATGGACTTTCACAGAAAGTAAATTATCTACTGTGCTAGAATTTGATATAGGAGACCTTCTGTTTCTGCTGTCAGTCAGCACCTCCCACAGCTGAGCAGCATGTAGCACACCCCTGTGAGGCAGCCTACACAACCCTGTAAGAGTTCTGTACCAGCACTGCACACTCATTGTTTCATTAGCTAGAATAACTTCTGACTTCTAATGCTGTCTCTGCTAGAACACACTGGGTTGAATTGTTTTTACTTGACCCACTGTGACACAGGCAGTAAACATCTACCAGAATACTTCCCCCTGGAACATTTTTCCATTTTTGGAATCTACACATTTTTATATGTCCTTACAATACTGTCAAGGTGATGAATACTTCCTTCACTCAAAAATATTTTAATTAAAATCTTAGGAAAACATATCACTTATTTATAGAGGTAATATATTCAACATTAAGGAGGTACAAAATAAAAAATAATTAGAAAACAGTTATCTGTAATTTTTACCAATTCTTTTGAATCATGCATTATCATGCTGCGCTACTGACATAACTCCTAGCATTTTTGAATGTTGATTAAAAAGCCAATTCATGTTAAAATTCTATTACTATTCTTCCCTCTGGAAAACACAATAATAAGAAAATGGTATTTTTATACTCAGGTAAAATGGAAATTTAAAATATCTTTTTTATTATTAGAACTTCAATAACCTCATTTAAATCATAAAATTAGTGATAAAAATAAATGTACTATATCTTGTAGGAGACACTTCTATTTTGTGAGCTTGCTTTCCAAATCAGTAACAGCTTGAGCAATGTAAGATGATTAAATACTGAGTCCTAGAAGATACAAAGCACTATATTGACTGTTGGACTTTGAGCGATTTTGGAATAGCCCCAATAATACAATTAATAAAAAGTATATATTAACAAAAAGTATATATTAGCTGCGACTAATATACTTTAAATATACTTTAATAAATATATATGAGCTGTGACTACACGAACACTCTCTCTCTCTCTTATTCTCTCCCCCTCTCTCTCTTAATCCTGTGAGATAAGAAGTATCATCTTGATTTTATAGATGAGGAAGAGCAAGTTCAGGAAAACTAAACCAACTTGCTTCAAACCACCCTGGTGCATGATTAAAATTTTGATCTTCCAATTCCACAGTCCCTGCTCCTCCCACTCTGCCTTGCTCCCTAAGAGAAAGTCACAGCATCTCTTCAATCTGCAAAGACTCATTAGGTGGATACGTTTTCAAATAAGATGACATTTTTCACTCAATGTCAACTTCCAAAATTGGTCCAAGCGATAGTTCCACATACAACAAAGTTGCTATGAGCACAGCTCTGTTCTGGCTTAGAAGGATACAAAGAAATAACCAAAATATGAACTCTAGAGATTAAATATTAAAGCTAAACTTGGAGGGGAGAAGATAATTGTGCTCTTTCGAGAGGCTTCACTGCACTGAGTTCACTGCATTTGAGAGTCTGCCTCACAGTCTTTCAAATTTTGTCAATATGCCTAGCGGTGGGTAAATCAAAATTGACCAAGACTCTGAAAATACGTTCAACTCTATCCAACCCTCAAAGGAAACGTCTTTGAAATATTAAATGTACTTACATCAAACTCCCCTCAGCTATTTACATTAGAACTTTAAATCGGAGTGAGAAAAAATGCAATAGTTATAGATTTTACACTGTAATTCATCAATGCCTGTTCCTTAACAGAGAAAGATATTTTTCAGTTTACTGAAAATGTCTGGATAGCTAAACTAGGCTTTTACAATTTTGCTTTGCATTGATGCTTTATGTATTGGAGACTAAAAAAAAGTTATGGAACTCTTGAAATGTCAGCTATATATAATTTTATTTTAGAAAAGCGTCAACATGGCCAACAAATATAAATAATTATTTCTAAATAATTGTAGAGAAAACAACCACAATCACTGAAGATCTAGGCAATTGACCACAAAATAAATTTTGAAGTGAGAAATTCAGAAAGCATACACCTCTAAAAACATTTGGTTGGGACTTTAACACAGAAGGAAGTCAAAGAGCAAAACCATCACACAGCAATTAATTTTGTACAAAATGTTAATGACCCAATTAGTTAAATGCAGAAACAACTTTGGAAATTATTTTCTGACTTAAAAATCAAGAAGTCAGTCATCAAACTCTTGCTGGGTGACAGGCTGTTTCTGGCAGGACAACAAAAAGCTACAGACACAGCATTTCATCACAACCATCATTAAACCACACATATGCTATACAGAGAAATATTACAGCTCAAAGGCTTTTACTTTACAGGGACAGGTGAGTGAAAGAGAAAGAAACACTAATTTTAAACATGTAACTTGAACTAAGCAATATATTTGATACTTTTATTAACTCATTCTTTATGTTGGATATATAATGTCTTTATTGACACATAATATTTTACATCTTTATGAAGTACATGTGAGTATTTGTTCCATAGAATGCGTAATGATCACACCAGAGTATTTGGGCTATCCATCCCTCATCTTAAGTATTCATTGTTTTTATGTGTTGGGAACACTTCAAGGTCTCTTTTCTACCTACTTTTAAATATACAATATATTGTTATTAACTATAGTCACCTTACTATTCCATGGGATGTTAGAACTTATACCTTTTATCTAACTGTGTGTTTATACCCATGGACCAACCTCTGTCTCATTCTCAAAGGAAAATAAATCGGTACATTAAATAGATACCTGCATTCACTTGTTTATTGCAACACTATTCACAATGTCAAAGATATGCATTCAACTTAAATGTCCGTTCATTGATAAATGGATAAAGAAAATGTGGCATATATTTATAAAAAATAGAATGCTACTCAGCCATAAAATATGAAATGATGACACTTGCTGCAACATGAATGGAACTGGAAGTCATTATGTTAAGTGAAATACCGAGGCACAGAAAGTAAAATATTCCATATTCTCCCTAATATGTGGGAACTAAAAAGTTGATCTCAAGAAAATACAGAGTAAAATGACAGACACCAAAGGCTGAGAAGATTTTGTGGATATATAAATTTTAATGCAAGGAAAACCTACATCACACTTATTCAATGGAATGAGATTTAAGCATATAAGTGTTTTATTTAGTAAGGCTATGTGAAAATCTACAGAATCAGCTGTGAGATGTTAGACTTTTATTCTGAAATGTTGTTATAGGTATCAGCTAAAATATTAATTCACTAGAAACATTGCAATTCTAGAAGACAATTAGAAATATCAAAAAATGGAGAGGGAGAGTATCTATGTATCAGAAGGTCTCAAAACTTCCTCTGAGATATGAATCCAAATGATCATTCATGGCAACTTAATTTTTAATAGACTGTATAGAATAGACCTTTTCTTCTAATTTACTTGTTTTGCTGGGTCCTATTAGTAAAAGAAGGATGTGCTGATCTTTAAACTCCTTTTTAAAATACTAGATTTATGTAATAGCTTCTATTAACCATGGATCTATGTTATGATTTATTCTACATTGAGATATAAATTGTTATCTCTGATTTCTTTGGCAATAAAACATTTTCAAAAGGAAAGCACAGTCTGTAATATTCAAATAATTATCTTATGGTTGTCTTTAGACAGAATAAACTCACAAAAATGGTATTTTTTTCTAATACATTAGTGAGTTCAAATATATCAATTTTATCTATGTGAAAAGTTAGGAAATAAATCAATGCATTATAAACCAAATAATACCAAGTTAATTTTTCTCTTTTCTGATTTTTACAGTTTAGCAGTGAGCTATTTAAGTATAATAGTGAACTTCTATCATTTAGTATACTCTTTATTAGATGGACCACAGGAGCCTATATGTCCAGTGTGATTAGGATAAGTAGTGAGTCAGTTAACAGGTAAAGTTACTTAAAACGAAGGACCACTAAACATAATACAAATATCTTGTACACGTTTTAATTTAAACTATACAAATAAACTTTTATGTGATGCTTATTTAAATTCAGATAGTAACTTTTCTTAGGTTAACAAATTGAAGGCCCATTTCATCTTTTATTGCACAAACTACATATATTATACATCAAATTTCTTTAACATAGGCAAGAATTTTAAAACATTTAAGAAGCAATTGGACTGTGAATTATTACTAGACTGTAATAATTTTTCCCCAATTTTATATGGTTACTCCCCATAACAAATCAGAAGCAATTATTTTTACTAATTTACTTTTGCCTATCCTTTTAGCCTTCATAGAAATCAATTTCCTTCTATTATAATTATGCACACATTTAAAGGAATGTTTACTTATATATTGACTTAATTGAATTATGCTATTATAATAAGCACAAGTGGCATCTTTATTTTTAGGAATGGCCAATTTATTTTTAATCAATGAGCACACAACCCCATAGATATTTTAGAATGTACATCATTAGCCTAGAATGCTTGGTTTATTTGAGTTGGAGATGGAATAGAGCTCATTGGTAAATTGTGTGTCTTAGTGAAGTGCACAACGGCTAAAAGAATCTATTGGTTATTTGGAGTATTTTTGTTTGTTTCACTTTTTGAGTGTTAAAAAATACATGATGTCTTAAAAGATGAAGATTTTACAATGAACTAAGGACCACTTAATATTAACTACGCTGGGTCTGTACCACATCGATCCTTTGCATCATATTCATTGAGAAAACAAATATATGCTAGCTTTGCTGTAAATTTTCATAGAGTGTTTTTATAATTTTGCTATTTTACTAACAAATTAATAGAAATGTATCATCATATTTATATATTTTAAAGAAAAATTCACATCAGAAATATGTTGGGAACACTAAAGGAGATATTAAGAGCTGACTCTTTGGCACCATCCTAGATCTACTAAAGCAGAATCTCTGATATTAAAGCTCCTGAATGTGCTTTGAATTTTATTGACAAGCCATCTCAGGGGATTTGGTTGCATATTTAAGTTTGAGATTAACTGCAGTAAGGAATTAGGTTAAAAAGTCTATGATTTCTAATTTTAGTGTACAACTTTAGATGTGTTTCTAGTTTGAACTTTATCTGCATGAGTACATTTTTGAAAGTCTTAACTTTATAGTCCAAATCATCTTTTTTAGCACAAATAATTGCGTATAGATATAAAAGAGTAAAAAATTAGAGACATGGCCTAGCATTGCCATGAGGAAAATTAGCCTTCTCTATGTCTGAAGCCAATATAATTCTACAGAATAACTCTATTCACTTATGTCTTGCCATATACTGCTTTACATCTTCAAAATAGTTCATGATCCTTCTCTGCCTGATAAGCCTAATTCAACTCTTAAGATTCAGTTGAAACTACTGTCCTCACTTGTGTAAGCTTCTTTGTGCTCAAGTATCCTTTCCAGGATGAGCTCATATCACTTTATATAAAGTTTTTCCATAATAACTACCATTTTCATACCAATTTCTGTCAAAAACATTTTTTTCAACACATTTTTTTCAATGTGTTACCTGGAAATAAATATCACCGTTGGTGACTACCAAAGACACTATCATATAGTGAATGAGCAAGAACTGGTTCTTTTTACCATACAAGGGATGTTTAGTCACAAATTAGCATTAAGTTTGAAATCATTCTTGAGCTTCATGTAAGGTCACGTTCCCTAGCAGAAAGAGAAGTCCCTATAACTCACATTTAATTAGTTGTCTCTCTGCCTTCTCTAAACCATTAAGTATGTCTTTCAGTTGTCCTTAACTATTAGGAAAATCTTTAATGCAAAACCGAGATGATAAAGAAAAGGGCAGCATTAGTCATGTGCTCATATTAAAACACAAATAGAGTAAATTTCCTAAATTTCAAAAGGACAGAAAACCCAATGGTGCATCAAACAAGAAAAAAAAAAAAAAAAGACAAGAAATATGGCATTAAAGCTGGACACGGTTGCTCACACTTGTAATCCCAACACTTTGGGAGGCTGAGGCTGAGGTGGGTGGATCACTTGAGGTAAAGAGTTTGAGACCAGTCTGGCCAACATGGTAAAACCCCATCTGGACTAAAAATACAAAGATTAGCTGGCCCTGGTGGCATGTGCCTCAGCCACCCAGGGGGCCGAGGTAGGAGAATCACTTGAACCCAGAAAGCAGAGTTTACAGTGAGCCAAGATTGAGCCATCACACTCCAGCCTGGGTGACAGATTATTTCAAAAAAAAAAAAAAAAAAAAGTGGCATTAAATAACAAGACCCATAGAAGCTGTGAAACACAAATAATTGTTTTATTTGTCCCCTGAAGATATAAACCTCTCCAATTTTTTTTCAAAATGAAGGACATTGCAAAAGTAAGCAATATGTTCCACCTTATGGATACAATTAACTTTATCATAATAGATTGTGCTTTCCTTTTCAAATTCCTAACAAATGGTTCTTGATACCCCCGTTACGGAATAATCTGTGTCCTAATCTTTATTTCCGTCTCCCTCTCATCCATACCTATGTTCTCATGGGTGCCATATTCCAGGTTCTTGCAGCTCTGCTCTCTAATTATAAATGAAGCCAAAAGGGTATATCTACCTGGGACAGAAAAAGAAATATTATAGGATTTCATCTGGAACAGTCATGGCCAGATTAATCAGATTTTGTTAATCAGGTACAGTCTAGCCATCAAAGCTTCAGACACATACTATAAAGCAAAATTAGATTTTTGAGCCTGTGTCTGATTACTAGATACAGTTTAAGCTGCCATAAGCATAGCCTTGAGTAAAGCGGTGACCACAGAAAGGGAATGATGTCTGTTCACTGGGGATTAGTGTTGAGTGGTTTAAGGAAGCTCGAGGTTGCAATAAATAATGAAAAGCAGTAAGAAAAGTAATATATCAGCCTTAAGTGCCGGTGATAAACAAAGAATAACTGGGAACATTAGCAAAATTTCTGTACCTAATATTCTCTTCTCATAAATTGAACTCACTTTATATATCAAAAATTCTTTAAGTTAATTATACTATGATCATATAATTTATATTTGAAAAGGGGAGTAAAATGAGACACAAAGAAGTTAAATAGCTTATGCAATAAATAGTAAATGCTGCAGTTCGACACAGGTTGCATGTTTCCAGAATCTGTACAGTTCTCCCCATGTTATGCCATGTGTAACTGGTCTAAATGGTACAAATCTATTCTTGTGTGCCTCTCATGTATAAGATATTGTAAGGTAAGTAACAAGTATCTGGTGAAATGCAAACATTGCCTCATAGCAAAAAGAAGGGAAGAGAGTTTGGAGGTGGGGCGAGAACTAGATAGAATAGAAGGGTGCCCAAAACCTAACTACCTGATAGGGCCAGAAAAATGGATGATTAATCCTGTTTCTAAATAAATACGTAGTATAAAACAGGGAAGAAGAATTTGCCACCACACAGACCTCTGTTCAAGTCATACATTTTTAAGTTCCTGGAGATCAAATAAACGTAATCAACTTTAAAATACACTTTTCTAACTTTCAAGAGAATTGTCACTCCCTTTTAGAGTGGGGAAGATTTTTTACAATTTATGTCAAATACATGACACCGTCATTTAAAAAAGGTTTCTTCCTGTAAAGTTTTTGTCATTGCACTAGTTTCACAAAGTAAACTAAGAAACTGCCTTAAAATGAACTCAAATTGTCATTAACATTCAATGATGTTAACAAAGGTATCAACAGCAGAATGCAAAAAGTGGTCCAGTCTCTTAAACCACACTTCTTCATAATGTCAAAAGCAGGTAAGAAATAGTATTTTACTTCAGTGTCAATTTATTCTAAATAAAACAGGCAGATAATTATTATTTACATTTATCTAGCTATAGAATAAAATTTAGACCTAAAAGAAACCTTTGGGTCAATGTCCTACTTGATATAGATGAGAGTATTGAAATCCAGAAATGTTCATTTACTTCTCAAAAGTTTTACTGCTAATTAATGATAAAGCTAAGATTTGACTTTGTTTCCTATCAAGAGTATACACCAGAAGAATAGAATTTTTTGAGTAAAACCAACAGCACCAGAAGAAGGATAATGATATATAAAGAAAATTATAAACCAAGTATGGATTAAAACAAAAACTTCTTTACAATACGGAAATTTCTCGAGTAGACTAAGAATGCCCATTTGCTCCAAAGGAATTTATAAATGTAGTTCTGACTCAATCACTTTATCTATAGTAATAATAATAATTAATAATATGTACCTCAATTCGAAACAAAACAAGTCAGTAGCTAGGCAAAATGAAGCCTTCACTGCAGAGATCAGCTCACTTTGCATTTAAACATGCGGAGAGAAAGAAGGAAAAGAGAGAAAGATTCTGTGTGTGTAGAGAAGGAGTAGATAATTTATTTCTCTAAAATAGTGATCTTCCAAAACTGCAGTAAGCATTTTTTTCATGAGTTCCATTGTATATAGAGTTTATTTTTATTTTTTTCATTTTTAATTTTTGTAGGTACATAGGTGTATGTATTTATAGGGTACATGAGATGTTTTCATACATATATGCAATGTGAAATAAGCACATTATAGAGAATGAGGTATTCATTCCCTCAAGTATTTATCCTTTGAGATGCAAATAATCCAAACATACATGTTCTTAAAAATGTACAATGAAGTTATTATTGACTATAGTTTTATTTCTGGGATGTTAAGCCCTTTTAGGAATAGTCCCTAGCTCTTCTTTTATATCCAGTTTAAAATTAACTCCTCTATGTGGTATCACCTATCCTGAGCTTCCATGTGAACCCTCAAACACTATGCAGCCTAATATAACTGAACTTTAAGTCCATACATTTATGGCCTTGTTCGTCTAAATATAGGAAAAATCAATAACTTTATATAAATCAGTACAATCAAGAACATGTATTTGTAGGGTAAAATTGAATATAAGAAACATGTATGTTACGGATAACCTATTTGATCGCCTGAATATCAGTAAAGACCCACAGATTATAAAACCGTACAGACCAGCTTCCTAGTGCAAAAAACAAAAACAAACAAACAACAACATCAACAAAAACTCTCTGCGGTGAAGAAAGAGAAAAGGCTAACATAGGGATTTTTCTGAATACACTTGTTTTACATGACAAGTTCAGCCCATGATAACTTCAAGTCTTGAGTTTCTATTCCGCATTCATCTCTAAGTTCTCATCTCTACACATATTCACCCACTATTCTCTACAAACACTTCATATTTCATTTGTACAAAGAAGATACTATTTCACTTGCTTCAATCTCAGCAAATATCTGTGATCTAAATAAACAGAAAATTTGTTCATTTTTAAAACACAAAATTCTGTATAATACGTACTTTCCCATTAAAGGGGACTTATCTCTACAGAAATTCTAAAAAGGGAATAGGAAGGAAATTATACAAACTATATCTGCCTTACAATCTATAAATATATTTTAGTTATGCATTATTCTTTTTATCACTTGGAAATAAGTTGTTGCATTCACTTAGTTAAAATTTTTGAGCGAATAAAAACAAATCTTCTTATTCTGATTTAAATAAAACACGTATCGTTTGCTTATTGGAAAAACATAAATCACTAATATATTTGTTAGACATATAAATGTTATTGTTTGAAATTCAAGATATCATTTTCACATCAATTTGATGGGAAAATATTCAATTTGGATATCATCAATTGTCCCTAGCTAATGTCAGGGCTGCCTTTCACCAAAGCTTTTCTTGACTCCATTTGATATGTAATAGTTTATGGGATATGAGCAACAGGGCAGAGACTTTTAGGAGATCTCGCATCTTTTTTTTTTTTTTTTTTTTTTTTTTTTTTTTTTTTTTTTTTTTTTTTTTTCTGAGACGGATTCTCGCTCTGTCACCCAGGCTGGAGTGCTGTGGCCGGATCTCAGCTCACTGCAAGCTCCGCCTCCCGGGTTCACGCCATTCTCCTGCCTCAGTCTCCCGAGTAGCTGGGACTACAGGCGCCGCCACCTTGCCCGGCTAGTTTTTTGTAGTTTTTAGTAGAGACGGGGTTTCACCATGTTAGCCAGGATGGTCTCGATCTCCTGACCTCGTGATCCGCCCGTCTCGGCCTCCCAAAGTGCTGGGATTACAGGCTTGAGCCACCGCGCCCGGCCGAGATCTAGCATCTTGTTGAAGAAGAACAAACTGATGTAATTATTATTAATAAACTAACATTCACAGAGGTCTTCTGAAGAATAAAAGTAAAAGCATTTATTTAAACCATCCAATTTGAACATATTTTCACAAAGAAGACCTGAATATTATTTTCATGAGAAAAATAAGAAGAATAAATAATAATAAATAAAATAATAGCAGAATAAAATAAGGCACATAAGTAAATAATGTGGTTTGGCTGTGCCCCCACTCAAATCTCATCATGAATTGCAGTTCCCGTAGTCCCTACGTGTTATGGGAGGGACCAGGTGGAGATAATTATATCAGGAGTGCAGTTTCCCCATCCTGCTCTCATGATAGTGAGTTAATTTTCACAAGATCTATTTGGTTTTATAAGGGGCTTCCCCCTTTGCTGGGCTCTCATTCGTCTTCTCCTTGCCACTGTGTGAAGAAGGACGTGTTTGCTTCCTCTTCCCCTTTCACCATGATTGTAAGTTTCATGAAGCCTCCCCAGTCATGCTGAACAGTGATCAATTAAACCTCTTTTCTTTATAAATTACCCAGTCTCAGGTATGTCTTTATTAGCAGCATGAGAACTGACAAATACAGTAAATAATAACATTTATTTATTTATTTATTTATTTAGCAGAAGTTGGAGACTAGCATACAATTGCTATTTACACAAAAAGAAAAAATATCAAATATGCAATTAAGAACAATTTGCTTGAAAAGGTATATTTTGAGCCCATGTTTCTGAAATAATACCAGTGTGTAACAAATGGGTATCTCACATGTTTTTTAAAAAAACCTGATTTAGCACTGTTTTGAATTTTTTAATCATAAATTCAAAAAACAAAAGAGAAAAAAAGTTCAAAGATAAAAAATGATGACTAGTCATGGCAATGCCTCTCATTGCAGTTGATATAGCTGATGGTAAATCAGCATATGTTACACTAGACATATACTTTCAAAGTTGATATTATTTCTAACTGACTGCAATTCTGGGCAAGTCACACGCCCTTTCTGAAATTTAATAACTTCACCTATAAAGTGAAAATGTCCAATTTGTTGATATATACAGTCCCATCTTTCTTAAAAATTGTATGTTTTCATTTGACAATTATCATTAAGCTGCTGCTAATATGTATTTGTAGAGGCGCTTAATATAAACATTTTCTTATTGTCCTTTTCCTCAGATTGCTTAAAACCTATTAGATAAAATAAATTTATGCAAGTAATAGAAATGCATATTAGTCTGTGATACAGACTAAAATATATGTATAAACCAAATAGTATGGGGATCACAGAGGCAACAGCTAATAATTTTCTGGAGAAGGTGACATAATTATGGATATCTATATTTGTACATTATTGATTTTGTGACCTCCTTTGCTAACATAGCTTCTTTTTATTTTCTTCAGAATTAACAAATTGGCCCCAATATTTCTTTAGCTCTCCATAAATTTTATGGTAAGAAAATATTTCACATTATCACATATTCTTACATCAGATATTGTATAGGAAAGCTATCTAATAAGGAAAGTAGTCATTTAGTCTGAAAAAAATGTGAAAACTATTCACCTGGTTTGTAATATCTACTGGCACAAATGCTTCTTTTTGAAAAACGCCATAGTAATGAGAAACTTTTGTATGAAGCCAAACTTTCCAGAGTGTTTGATGTAGTGCAGCCACAGTGATATTTCTGGACATGTGCTCTGTGGTTCAAATTAGAGCAAACCACAATTAACCTAGAAAATAAAATTAATCAAGCTTATGTCAAAAGCTTATCAAAGCCTGCAAATGTCTCACACATATGATAACCACTGGGAATAAGGACAAGTGAATTTTGTCCAAATTTCTAAAACCAAAAGAACAAACAAAAACATACTTAACTTGAAAACCCTGACATGATTGTCTCTCCTCTGCTCCAGAGCTTAGTTTTTATACATTTCCTTTTCTTATTGTCCCCAAACAATGATTTACTGTTGAATAACTCTCCCTGGTAAGGGATGTGCATGTGAGTGTAACAGCAAGAAACTTAGCAAGACATCCCAGTATGTGCCACTTTTGCTTTCCATTCCCTCAACTCATTAAGAAAAAAATGAATATTGCTACACTTAGAAGTTGAAGACATTTGAAAACAAATTTACATTGACCATTAAGTCTTAATTCCTAAGTGAAGATTAAAGTAAAATGCACAATTTCTTTAATCTTTACCATACAATTAAACAATATGGGGCACAATTTCAACCTGCATGAAAATGGAACAGAACAGGTATATCCTTTGCTTTCTCTATGTGACTTCAATATTATCCCTTAGGAAAAGCTGCTGAAAATAACTAGTCATTGTGAAGTAATTTAAGCACACCCAGGCTGACAATTCAATATGCCTCTAAACTCTCCATAATCTATTTCAAATTTTCTAAATCTATTTTTTTAAGAACAAAACTATCAAAGAATTCAAATACCATTGACTAAATAAACAAACCTCACTTATAGAGAATATATTCAGCCTACGTAATGAATCTGGTATAGTTTAGAGCTATGTCCCCACCAAATCTCATCCTGAATTGTAATCCTTAATGTTGGAGGTAGGGCCCAGTGGGAAGTGATTGGATCATGGGTGCTGATTTTTCATGAATGATTTAGCAACTTCTCTCTTGGTACTTTCTTTGTGATAGTGAGTGAGTTCTTGTAGAGATTTGATTATTTAAAGGTTATGTATGACACCTCCCTGCTCTCTGCCTTGCTCCTGCTCCTACAATGTAAGACATTTGCTTCTCATTTGCCTTCTGCCATGAATGTTAGCTACTCCAGAAGCTAAACAGATTCCAGCATCATGCTTCCTGTAAATACTACAGAACTGTGAGCCAATTAAGCTTTTTCTTTTCTTATTAAATTATCCAGTCTCAGGTATTTCTTTATACCAATGCAAGAATGACTAATACAGAAAATTAGTACCAGAAGTGGGGTATTGCTATAACAATACCTGAAAATGTGGAAGCAGCTTTGGAATTGAGTAACAGATAGAAATTGGAAGAGTGGAGAGGGCTCAGAAGAAGAAAGGAAGATGAGAGAGTATGGAACTTCCCAGAGACTGGTTAAATGATTCTAACCAAAATGCTAATAGTGATGCAGACAGTGATGTCCAGACTGATGGAGTCTCAGATGGAAATGAGAAACTTACTGGAGCAAAGGTTACTTTTGTTATGCCTTAGCAAAGAATTTGGCTGCATTATGCCCCTGCCCTAGGTATCTGTGGAACTTTGAACTTGAGAATGATGATTTAGGGTATCTTGCAGAAGACATTTCTAAGCATAAAAGCATTCAAGAAATCACCTGGCTGCTCCTGACAACTTATACTCATATGCATGAGCAAAAAATGACCTTAAGTTGGAACTTATATTTAAAGGGGAAGCAGAGCATAAAACTTTGAAAAGTTTGCAGCCTAGTTATGTGGTATAAAAGAAAAGCCCATTTTCAGAGGAGCAATCCCAGGAGGCCAGGCCCAGGGCCCCACTGCCCAATGCAGCCTCAGGACACTATTCCCTGCATCCTGGCTGCTCCAGCTCCAGCCGTGGCTCAAAAGAGCTGAGGTGCAGCATGGGCCACTGCTTCAGAGGATGCAAGCTGTAAGCCTCAGGGGCTTCCACATGGTGTTAAGCCTGCAGGTGCACAGAACACAAGAGTTGAGGTTTTGGAGCCTCTCCCTAGATTTCAGAGGATGTACAGAAAAGCCAGGATGTCTGGGTGCCCTCACAGAGAATCTCTACTAAGGCAGTGGGGAGGGGAATTGTGGAACCCCCACAAAGAGTCCCCACTGGAGCACTGCCTAGTGGAGCTGTGGAAAGAGGATCACCGTCTTCCAAACCCCAGAATGGTAGATCCATCAGCAGCTTGCACCCTGCACCTGGAAAAGCTTCAGGTACTCAATGCCAGCCCATGAGAACAGCCTTGGGTGCTGCACCCTGCAAAGCCATAGGGGCAGAGCTGCCGAAAATCTTGTGAGTCCAGCTCTCACTCCTATGTTTCCCAGATGTGGGATATGCAGTCAAAATAGGTTATCTTGGAGCTTTAAGGTTTAATGACTGCCCTGAGTTTCAATCTTGCCTGGGACCTATAGCCCCTTTCTTTTGGTCAATTTTTCCCTTTTGGAATGGGGACATTTACCAATGTCTCTATACCCATTGTAACTTAGAAGTAGCTAACTCACTTTTTGTTTTACAAACACATAGGTTGAAGGGACTAGGTTTTTTTCAGATGAGATTATCGATTTTGGACTTCTGAGATAGTGCTAGAATGTGTTAAGACTTTGGAGGACTGTTGGGAAGGCAGGATTGTATTTTGCAGTTAAGAAGGACATGAGATTTGGTGGTCCGGGGCAGGATGATATGGTTTGGATCTGTGCCCCCACAAAATATCATGCCGAATTGTAATCTCCAATGTTGAAGGTGGGGCCTGGTGGGAGGTGACTGAATAATGGGAGCTAATTTCTCATGAATGGTTTAGCAGCATCCCTCTTGGTACTGTCCTCATGATAGTGAGTGATTTCTTACAACATCTGGTCATGTAAAAGTGTGGGGCACCTCCCCACTCTCTTGCTCTTGCTCCTGCAGTGTAAGATGTTTGCCCCCAATTTGCCTTCTGCCATGATTGTAAACTTCATGAAGCCTCCCTAGAAATCAAGCAGATTCCAGCATTGTGCTTCCTGTACAACCTATAGAACTGTGAGCCAATTAAGCCTCTTTTCTTTATAAATTACTCAGTCTTAGGTAATTCTTTACAGCAAAGTGAGAACAGTTAATACAGAAACCAAAAAGAAATCTGAGAATAAGCAGGATCTCTGAACCAAACCTTGGCAATTGAAGATCCAGAAATCTAGAATATTACAATTGCAGAACAGCTTCTGGAGAAATTACTTCAAAAAAGACTGATGGTATGTTAAATATTGTTAGTGTAATATTAATTATAAATGACCATCTCCATTAATCTACAAAATATTAACATCTATTTTTTCAATGTGTGAAATAAAAAAATGTAAACAGATGTGCATATGACATTTTTACAAGTTCACAATATATTTATAATTTACTCTAAAATCTGATAGCCTCAATCAACATTATATGCCTGAGGAAGCCCACACTCAGAATAAAATGGTCACTTGTCCAAAGGACAAGCAATGTCAGGATCTAAATCCAAGTCTATTTACCAAATACCTTCTGTTTGTCATTTGTTCACCAAATATCAGCTGTGTTCCTACACGTTTTCACTGAATACTCTCATGGTCATTGAGTCCTGGAGTTGAAAGACATTCTACATTCATTGTCTAGCCCCTAACCCCACAGTCCCAATGACTACATCCATGAGTGAACATATTTTATTATTCAGTAGTATAATTTACCACCTCCACAAGTTTTTCTATTTTTTTGTATTATATTTGATTGAAATACCCTCTCTGTTGCTATTTTCCTGAAAATGTTTCACATATAGTCCTGAAACAACAGCTATATCCCCTATTTTGTTTAAACTGATCTTAACATTTAAGTTCTCCACTAGTACATCGAATCTCCAGCATTTGGCGTTGTTACTATACATGATACCTAACTAATTGTATTGAATTAATGCATGGGAGTCCACTGATAAGCATTACTTCACACAGTGCTTCTAGTCACAAAATAACAAGGACCTTATAAAGTTTTGCCATATTGGTATAGTCTTTGGAAATGGTGGAGGCATTGAGAATCTACTTCCACTATCCCCCAAAATATATACATTATGTTGACTCTTTTGTTTATCACTTTATTTCCATGACATATATGCAAAATGCTCAGGTAGGGCACTATATACCACAAAGACACAACATTACTAGCCAGTGTACAAAGAGGAACCCCAAGATTCAATCTGACTGAGATCTCACATTAGGACTTTGTGTCCAGAGACAACTGTAGCTTTGGTCCTTGAAATCTTTTCAGTGCAAAACACCTCTGGGACGTAGATAAATTTTATAATTTACAAAAAGCTTTCTCCAAGCATTCAGGACATTTTGTCAATATATGGATTAAAATCAACATTTGATATCTTAGTAACATGTTCAGATTTTGAGACTGTATTGTAAATCAGGGGAATACATTTATCCAAGAGCCAATATGCAAATACTAATTCTAGAAAAAAAAAACTCACTGAGATAAAATATGTTGTAAAATGATAAAAATTTGGTTTATGTTGATTTTTTTTTTTTTTTTTTTTTTTTTTTTTTAGACGAAATCTTGCTCTGTCGCCCAGGCTGGAGTGCAGTGGCCAGATCTCAGCTCACTGCCAGCTCCGCCTCCGGTGTTTATGCCATTCTGCCTCAGCCTCCCGCCACCACTCCCGGCTAGGTTTTTTTTTTTTTTTTTTTTTTTTTTTTTTAGTAGAGACGGGGTTTCACCGTGTTAGCCAGGATGATCTCGATCCCCTGACCTCGTGATCCACCCATCTTGGCCTCCCAAAGTGCTGGGATTATAGGCTTGAGCCACCGTGCCCGACCTATGTTGATTCTTATTATTGCTCCTCTCTGCATCCTCGGATGCACCAAAAAGATCAGTAAGGAGAATAACAATGTAAAGAAGCTACAAATATTATGTAGTAGTCTAAAATTGTGTAATAGTAATAACTAAATATTAACTGTAACATTTATCAAGTGCCTTTCATGTGACAGATGCTATGTATGCCTGTTTTAGTTCACTCTCTGAATGGTCTATTGCAAAGACTATTCACTCTAAAATATATTAAGACTGAGGCTTGGTCATCCAGCAAAAAGTGGGATTTGAACCCAGGCTAGTCTGACTCCTGAGCTCATTATCTTTTACCTTACCATTCTAATTCTGTGATGTGCTGGGTAAGAATGAAAAGAGATTAGTACATTTTCATTGTAGAGTCTAACTATCCATGTTTCTCTGTGACTTCTACCATTAATTATCCTATGCTGTTGCTCAGAATTTTTATAGCAGTGGAACTTTTAAAGAAACAAAATCTATTGGCACTTTAGAAATGACTGGATTGTGATACAGCCTCAGTCAGAACTAATTAGAATTTTGAGCTAATGTTTGAGGTAAGATTCCCTAGGTATTCTCTAACAAAAGCATTTCTCATAAGAAAAATCCAGAAATAGTGGAAATGGTGTCAGGAAGACGAGAGATTAAAATAAACCATTGAGACAACACTGAAATTTATGCATAAGCAGATATTTTAGTTCTTAAAAAATGAATCTATTCAGCAAGACTTGTTTTCTTCTACTGCACAGATATTCACACCCCTGCAAATGGCAAGAAAATAAAGCTAAACATGTCTTGCTTTGTAGAGAAGTGAAAACCCTGCTTTGTGACTACCACAGAAAGGTACTGAAGTCACCCTGGAGATAAAACACCAGTATTTAAGTCCTGGCTCCACTATTTCTGCTATAATCTAAGCATTCATTTCCTCATCTGTAAGATAGGGATAATGGTAAAATTTACATCCTGCACATTGTGAGGCTCAAGGGAGAGGATCTAGTACACTTGTTTGTAAATTTGCTTGCATATTGGAATCACATGAGGAGCTTCAAAAATTACTTATGGCTGCATTCACCACCAATTACCATGGCTTAACCAGTCTAGTGTAGTTAGTCTGGGCTTTAGAGATTGTACAAGATCCTCAGATGACTCAAATTAATAGATAATGTGGCACCCCGGTCTACTAACATGCTGAGGAACACTATGTCTCAACATACAGTGATTCCATTATTATTGTTAATCCCAGATATGCGACCTTGGACACACTGCTTAGCCACTGATGGGAGTTTAATTATACATTGTAAAAGAATAAAACATGATTATATTACCAGGCTGTCATGAAATGCTCACCAAAATGCCTGGGTAGGAGGACATAGAATAAATGTTGTTTTTCCCCTTTTCAAAACTACCTTGTGACTCTTCAGCATTATACCCTCTCACACGATTTACTCATACTGCTTTGAAAGAATTGTACCTACATGTCCTAAAATCTCCTGTTTCTGTACATTTGGTCATATAATCAAAGACCTAACCATTTTTTAAAATTACAGCAGACACAGTTTTTCTTGCCAGAAGCCTTCCTTACCTACTACTCTTTCGCTTATGAAAGTAAATCACTTCTTCTACTGAACATGTGGAGAGTACACATCCTACTTTGTATTATTTTTGCCTATACTCTCAATCCCTAAGAATGAGAGCAAGATTGTTGAATTATTCATCTTTTTTATATTCTTTGACAGCCAACAGAAAAATGGGGCTAAATTGTTTTCATATATGCATGGATAGATACATAGATAGATATGAACATATATTAGAAACACAACTAGAAATAAAGAACATTTACAGAATAATAAAATGCATATATCCAATAATGAAACTTTAACATAGGTAAAGTGAAAGATGATAGAGCTGAAAGAGCTAGTCAAATTCACAATTACAAGTGGAGAATTCTAATATTCTCTTTCTAAAACTGACAGAAAGAACAATCTGCTTGTCAATAAGGATATAGAAGCCTGAAACCATGTATCAACAAAATTGGCCTAATGGACTTTTATAGGATATTACATACAATACTAGAATACACTACTTATTTCAAATGCACATGGAATATTTATCTAAATTGACAGTTTCTTGACTATAAAACAAATATTTGTAATTTAAAAGTGCATTCTAATATATTAATATTAAACGGAAAATCACAAATTAGCATACTTTTAAATAAACCATGGTCAAAGAAGTCATAAGGAGACTTACAAAATATTTTAATCTCAATAGAAATAAAAGCACAGCACATTAAATTTGTGTGGTACATCTAATGCGATACCTCAAAGGAAATTTACAGCAACACATGGTTATATAAGAAGTGTAGTAGATCAATCATCTAAAAGTTCACCTAGGCCAGGTGTGGTGGCTCATGCTTCTAATCCCAGCATTCTGGGAGGCCAAGGTAGGAGAACCACCTAAGCTCAGGAGTTGGAGATGTTCCTGGGCAACACTGCAAGATCACAACTCTACAGAAAGTTTAAAAATTAGGCATGTATAGTGGCATATGCCTGTGTTCTTAGCTACTCAGGAGTCTGGGGTGGGAGGACTGCTTGAGTTTAGGAGATTGAGATTGTAGTGGGCCATGTTCATGCCATTGCACTCCAGCCTGGGGTATAGGGTGAGACCCGGTCTCAAATAAGTAGATAAATAAATAAATAAAATTTCACTTAAAAATCTTAAGAAGAGCACAGAAAACCCAAATGAAGCATATATAAGAAATAATAAAAGTAAAAGCAGAAATTAACAAGATAGAAATCAGAAAAATATTAGGAAGAAAACAATGAAATAATAAGCTCTTCTTTATACACATCAATAAGATTAATAATTTCCTAGACAGAAAAATGCAGACAAAAGGAGAGGAGGCTCAAATTACCAACATTAGGAAATACTAGAAGGTGGGCCAGCACGGTGGCTCACACCTGTAATCCCAGCACTTTAGGAGGCCGAGGCGGACGGATCATGAGGTCAGGAGATCAAGACCATCCTGGCTAACACAGCGAAACCCCGTCTCTACTAAAAAATACAAAAAATTAGCTGGGCGTGGTGGCGGGCAACTGTAGTCCCAGCTACTCGGGAGGCTGAAGCAGGAGAATGGCGTGAACTCAGGAGGCAGAGCTTGCAGTGAGCCGAGATTGCACCACTGCACCCCAGCCTGGGTGACAGAGCGAGACTCCATCTCAAAAAAAAAAAAAAAAAAAAGAAAGAAAGAAATATAAAAAGGCACATTACTACTGACCCTCCAGATATTAAAACCATAGTACTTAACTATTAGTAACTTCATGCTCATTAATTAAAAATATAAATTACATTGAAAAATTAGTAATACAAATGACAAAACCTTCCTCAAAATCAAAGGGATAAGATAAGGATAAATAAAAATATTAATTTTATTTATGTATAGTAGCAATGAAAAATCAAAAATTGAAATTTGAGAAATTATCATTTATAATATAATCCAAGGGTGAAATACTTTCATGTAAATTGGAAAAAAAAAATTGTAACAGCTGTGGAACACACTATTGAAAGACTTTTTTAAAAAAGATCTAAATATATACAGAGATATGATGTTTACTTATTGAAAGACTAAATTAAAAGTTTAAATGCTGTCATAGTCCATTTTGCGCTGCTATAACAGAATACTTGCTACTGGATAACTTATAATGAGTGGAAAGGTATTTGGCTCATGGGCCTGAAAGTTGGGAGGTTCAAGATCTAGGGACCACATCTGGTAAGGACCCTCTTGCTATGTCATCTTATGGTGGAAGGACAGAAAGGCAAAGGAGCATCAGCGAGAGCAAGAGATTGAACTCACCCTCTTTTATAAACTATTATAAAAGACCCTTTTATAATGGCATTAATCTTATTCATGAGGAAGGAGCCCTCATGACCTAGACAACTTCTATTAGGTTTCACCTCTCAACACTGTTGCAGGCTTTGGGGATTAAGTCCTAAAACTTGATCTTTGGGAGACACATCATACCACAGTATTCTGCCCATGGCTAACAAAATGTATGTCCTTCTCAAATTCAAAATACATTCATCCCATCATTTCATCTCAAAATCCTGAAAGTCTTAACAGTTTTCAGTGCCCTTTCAGAAGTCCAAAATTCAGAGTCACATCTAAATGAGATACAGATAAGAGTCAAGGCACAATTCACCCTGAGTCAAATTTTCCTCCACCATGAGCCTATAAAATTAAACACATTATCTACTTCCCAAATATAATAGTAGGATAGACATTTTCATTGCAAAGGGGATTAAAAGGCAAGAAAACAAAGGATAGCTAGATCCAGATAAGTCCAAACCCAAGAATGCAATCAATGTCAAATCTTGTTTCCTTGACTTAAGTTTCCTTGGAGTCAACAATCTTCCTTGACTCCATATCCCACCTTCTGGATATACCGTGGTGGGAGTTAGGCTTTCAAAGCTCTGGAGGGCCCACCCCTATGGCTTTGCTGGACTCAGGCCACATAGCAACTCTCATGGATTAAAGTCTTGTTTTTGCGGTTCTCCCACGTGTTGCAATCTCGTAACTCTACAATTCTGGGGCCTCAAGGACAACTCTACCACCAGAAATTTCCCTAGTGGGGACTCTCTGTTGGGGTTTCAACCCCACAACCCCACTGGGCATTGTTTTGAGGGGGGATCGGATCTCTGCAGTAGCCATACCCTTGTAATAGTCTATGATAGTCTCTACCTGGGCACCCAGGCTATCCTTGACATCCTTTGAAATCTAGGTGGAGAAAGCCATGCTTCCACAGCTCTTGCATTCTGCTTGCCTACAAAATTGTGAATGCCACCCCTTTACAGTGTGTACCTTCAGGAGCGGTGGGTTCAGCTGCACCTGGACCCAATCAAGCCACAGTGGGCCAGTTAAGGCATGCTGTGTCAGAGTATGGAGGGCACAGCCCTGTCTGGAAAGCTTTCCCTTAAGGTCCTTGGCTTGCCTGGAAGACCACTGAAATGCCTCAGGTTCATTTCCTCATTGTCTTTGTAAATAGAATCCAGCTTTATTCTATTACTATCAATCTTTTTAGCAAATAGTTGCTTGGACAAACCCTTAGCATTCTTTATTAAAAGTGTTTTCTTTATTCTTTACATGGCCATACTAAGAGTTTTTCCAAGTTTTCATTCTGCTTCACTTTTAGTTATAAATTCTGTCTTCAAATAATTCTTGTCTTCTGTTATTTTACTGCAAGCAGCCAAAAGAAGCCATGCAGCACCTTAAATGTTCTGCTGCTTAGATATTTCTTCTGCCAGATATCCAAGTTAATCATTCCTAATTTTTGCCCTACACAATCCAAGGACATAGAAACAAATCCACCAGGTTCTTTGTAACTGTATAACAAGTATGGCCTTTCCTCCAGTTTCCAATACCTTGGTTCTAATTTTCCTCTCAAATCTAATTAGAATGGCCTTGACTGTCCATACTTCTACTGACACTCTGATTACAACCACTGAGTAGTTCCTAACAAGATTTGGGCTCTCCCTGCAGCTCTTATTTTCCTCTGAGCTCTCACCAGAATTGCCCTTAATACTCCTCGTTTGTGAAAATCTGGGTTTCTTCTCGCCTGCCCTTCAAATTCTTCCAGGCTTTATCCATTACCCAGTTCCAGAACTACTTGCACATTTTCAGTTTTTTTTTTTTTTTTTTTTTTTTTTTTTTTTTTAATGGCAACAGTCCCACTTCCTGGTACCCATTTGTGTGTGTGTGTGTGTGTATGTGTGTTTTGTGCTCATAACAGAATACATGAGTAATTTATAATGAACAGAAATGTATTTGACTTATGGTTCCAGGGTCTGGGAAGTGTAAAACCAAGCTGCTGACCCTGGAAGGGCCTTCTAGCTGTATTGTCACAAGGTAGACACGCAGAAGGGCAAAAGGGCAAGCATGAGAAAGAGCAAGAGATTAAACTCACAGCCACAAATCCTTTTATAATTTGCATTAATCTATTCATGAGGGTAGAGTCCTCATGATCTAAACACCTACCATTAGGTCCCACCTTCCAACACTGTTGCACTGGGAATTAAGTTTCCAAACTATGCATTTGAGGGAAACACATTCAAATGATAGCAGATGCCCTTTCTCTTCAAGTGGATAAATTTTATTTCAAACTGTAACAATATTTGGGGAACTTTTGTAGAAACTGATATATTAATTCCAGAATTTAATGGAACTATACCTAAAATTAAATAGCAAAGCAAAATTGGAAAGGAATATTAATGGCCTTATTCCATTTGAACTCAATATTTACCATAAATCTGCATTAATCAAGACAGTGTGGAATTGGCATAAAAATAGAAAGATAGACTGATGGAACAGAAAATACAGTGGCAAAATTGATTCAAACCCCAAACTTTCCCATTTTTCTGATAATTAAAAATTGGACAACTATTTGTGAAAACAATTTTATCAGTTTCTCCTAAATGTTTTCAGGCACTAAGCGTGTATCCCAGAAATTCTACTTGTAAGCAATTATTCATGTAAACTAACATAAAAATATAAAAAGCCATTCCATAACTTTCCAGTGCATATTTATTTGCGATAGTGAAAAAGTAGAAACAGCGCAGATGTCCATGAAATACTGAATGGTCAAATACATTGTAGTTGTAGTCAACAAATTGTGGTATTTGTTTACAGGAGAATACTCCTCAGCAATAAAAATTTATGTACTACTGATATTGTGCATATGAATGTCAAAAACATTTTGCTGAGCTATTGAGAGATACTATATATTCACATATATATGTCATATATACACATAGATTCCATTTATATAATTTTCTAGGGAAATTATGATCATTCTATAGTTATGGCAGATAAGTTATTGTCTGGAGCTAAGAATGGGAATCTGACTTCAACAACACATTAAGGAGTTTTTTTGCCTTAATGGAAACATTTTATATCTACTATATGCCCCTCAGTTGCAATTTGTCTGATGTATTTCTTCATGATTAGGTCAGGGTTACATGGTTTTAGGAGGAAGACCACAGAGGTGAACAGCCAGTCTCATCACATCATATCAAAGGTTTGTGCTATCAACATGACTTGCCATTAGTGATGTTAATCTTGCCCACCTGGGTGAGCTAGTGCTTGTTATGTTTTTCTACTGTAACGTCAAACTTTTTTCTTTCTACCAAACATTAAAAGCAAGTCATTAAGAATAGTTTCTTTTAAAACATGACCCATAATTTTGTAAGCACTTCCTTACCTTTTGACATTACAAGAGAGCCCATGCACAGCTTGTATATCCCCTCTACTCTGAATTGGCCTTTTCTAAAAGTCATCTGGCACTTTTTGTTGAAAAAATAGCATTTAGAAGCCAATATCTGAATATCTGAGTATTGGATGTGCTTGTTGAGACTGTGTTGTCACTTTAGCCTTCATTTTAAGGGACTTAAAATAATATCTATCTCCATTTTTTAAGAAATTAAGTAAATGTATTCAAACATCTTAAACTGCATATAAAATGTAGTATCTTCAATTTTATTTTTAATACTTGGTTTAAATAACTGAAGATAATCTGAAAGGATGTGATTTTGTTTCTGGAAAGCAGAGGAAGCCTGTAAACCCCAGTAGTCTCTTCTTAATAATAGATACCTGCACCCTCTCCACCTGGTCATGCTACAGAACGAGGGCTGACAGGAGATTAATGTGAGTGACAAACCTCTGTTGGGTACTAAGACAAGATAAACAGAAACTGGTACTGTTTCAGAAATTAGTGTCTTAAAACCAACTCCAGGAAGTTGGACTTATCAAGACCTTGTTTCTAGAAACAGGTCCTCTAGGCCAGTGGTCCCCCACTTTTTGGCACCAGGGACCAGTTTCAAGGAAGACAAGTTATCCACAGACAAGGTTGGGGAGACAGTGATGGTTCTGAGATGATTCAAGCACATTACCTTGATCATTAGATTATCATAAGGAGTATGTAACCTAGATCCCTCACATGCACAGTTCACAGTAGGATTCATGCTCCTGCGATAATCTAATACTGCTGCTGATCTGACAGGAGGTGGAGCTCAGCTTCACTTGACGGTCCACTGTACTGCCCACCTCCTGCTATGCAGCCTGGTTTCTCACAGACCATGGACTGGTATGTGTCTATGGCACGGGGGGTTAGGGACCCCTGCTCCAGGCTACCGGTGGTTTTTGCCCCATTCCTGAAATAGGTCAAGTACTCCATATTCCTTAACGAAAATACTGAACTAGGATATCTTTGACTTCTGATAAATAGAAGGGTCTAAAATTGATCTTGTATAGTTTTATGGTCTCAGTCTGGTTCCTGGATATTATAAAATTTGACCACTATGAAATATACTTCAAAATGGAGCCCCGAGGCAACTTGACCAATGAATGAAAGCAGTCTCATCTGTTCTGTGTGATTAATGCCCTACCGGTGCCTCCTGCCAAAGACACACAGACTTCCAAACAAACGCTCAGTCTGATACCCTGTTAGAAGAATGCCAAGCTAAACCAGTACATTTGGATCACTTTCTCTACCCCAGGGATTTTATAAACATCTGTCACTTCAACTTTGATACAACTTTCTTGTATCTTATCATAAAGGGACTCAATCTGATATTTACCTGAAATATAAAACACATCATCACTGAGTTTATGAATAAGCAGGCTCACTTTTCTGGTTTATTTTTGAGATTTATTTGTAGGCAGTATTTATCACAAATGAAGCACACTTCAACTTTTAACTGACCAGGGAATTGCTTAACTTTATTTTTTTTATTATCTCTAGCAGTCATTTTGACAAGTATGTCATTTGAAAATTATTACAAATGTAATGCTTTTAAATAATAGTTTTTCTATTATGTTTTGAAGAGCTCCCTAAATCGTTCTAATGAACAATTTGAGTAGTAAAATAACCTCCTTCTCCAATTCCGGGGAAGTCTGGAGTATATTTAAACTTTGTAGATTTTTGACACGGAAAAGGTAGAGGTTCAGAAAAGTGATCTTGCATAAGATCACAGGGGCAAGTGAACAGTAAATATTACAGCTAACACTTGATATAACCTTTTTGTGGGACTATTCTGAGCATTTTATATGAATTATCTCATTTAAGCCACTTAATAACCATATGAGGTGTTACATACTCTTTATTAGTATGGAGGCAACTGAATCACATGCAAAATTACACAGCCAAATCAGTATTAATAATCAGGCATCTAGTTAAAAACTTCATCCATTATCCAGATAAATCCAATATAGGACAGATCCTGTTCTCTTTATTCACAAGCCCAGCTCACCAACTCCTCTCTATCCCATGTCCTCTCTGGGAACATTAAGAAGGCACGTAAATTGTGCACAAGAGAATATAGCCACTTAACTCGACACATCTCTGATGCCAGTGTTGTCGACAGGTGTTAGATAATCCCAAGTTAGACTGAATTTGCAGAGAATCTCCCTGAGTGTCATAGAGATATCCTCACCCTGAGGGACATGAGTAGTTTTGCTGAACATTTGTAGCCTTTATAGTCATTTTTCCCTAACAGGAGGAGGCGGATCATCATGAGAAGCAGCACCACTGGTATATTCATGGAGAGGACACATTAGCAGCCTGTGCATTTCATAGTTTCTATAAAGCTGTGTATTCAAGGAGATAGGCATTATCAATAAAATCTCTGTTCAGGTCATCTCAGAATCCAAGTAGCATGTTAATAACTGTGAGTTTTAGTAATATAACTGTTCCTAAAAGTTCTGGAGATGCTGATAATTACTTTTTCCATATTAACAGGTCAGGGAGCATGAAGTGCATGAGTTTTTACCATCTTCTAATATGCTCCTGATACAAATGGAGTAGCTGGTGTCTGAAGCACAGGCTCTGGCAAAGCGTCCGGAGATTGAGCCCTCAGTCTTCTTTCTGTAACAGTCAGGGGTGGATCTGATTACTAGATTTCCCACCATATGCCATGTATCACAACATCTTCATCTCTGTGGGACCTTGGGATGATTCTTAAATGAAACTTATATAAAGCCAATTTTAAGGCATGTGGGAAATTATCTTTTACTTCACTATAATTTTCATTGTTTTCTTTATATCAATGGACTATTTCAGAGAATCAAGAAAAAATAGTATGACAGTTGAAGTAATTTAGCGCAAGTTAGTATTTTGCCATATTTGTTTCAGAGTTCACAACAGCATCTTATGAGAAGCAAAACATCAGTTATAAAAACTCCCATTTCTTTAAATCTTACTTTCTTTAAAGTTTGCTTTCTCTATGCATGTTACCAGAGATATTGAGTTACTGTAAGCATCGCTATGCCTTCTATTTTAAAGTGTGTATGACCAACACTATACAATTTTGTATCTGTCTTAGGATATCTGTAGAGAGGCTTTATAGTGTGGCATCTCTTTTAGCTCTTCTTTTAATGAGAATCCAGTTACTCTGATTGTCCAGATAGCACAGTGCCAAAATTGTACATGTGATAAAAGTCATGCAATATGCCCACCTCAGTGACATTCCCCACAGCAGAAAACTGTCCCTTTTCATGGTGTTGGTATTCCAGGACATTATGAGAGACAGAAAAGCAGTACTGTCCAAACCCAAACATATTTTGTGAAATGGGTTAGCATTCTATTGCTGCATAGAAAATTACTACAAAAGTAGTGGATTAAAGCAATACACATTTATTATCTCACAGTCTCTGTGGGTCAGAAATCTGGGTAATTTAGCTAGATGTTCTATAACTATCTCAACTATGCCATACTCCAGATGTTAGCTAAGCTATGAAACTACAAATGAGAAAGGAAAAATCTGCTCCAAGCTCATTCAGATCATAGGCAGAATTCATTTTCTTGCGGTTGTAAGACTGAGGTCCTCAGTTCCTCAGCCTCCAGTTTCCTGCCACATGGCCCTGTCTATTTGTAGTTTATATCATGGTTGTTTGTTTCTTCAAAGCTAGTCAGAGAATCCTTCTCTTCTGTCCGTTAAGATGGGATCTTATACAGTGTCACATCATCATGAAAGTAGCATCCAATTGCCTTTGGCATATAATGCTAATCAAGAAAGTGACATTTCATTACCTTTGTTATGTTCAACTTATTAGATACAAAGCATAGGCTTCACCTACACCCAAGGGGAGGAAATAATAGCACAGCATAGCACTAGTGGTTGGTGATCATAGAGACCATTTTAGAATCTGTCTACCATATTGTCTATCATAGTCTGAAAAGACTGAACCCACTATTTTAAAGGAAAGAAATAGGCAAAAAGAGGACTTTTCTTGTTCAAGGTAAGAGCTAATAATTTGCAAAGCAGGGACAAGAACTTGCATCTATCTATCTCCTAGTCCATGGTGTGGCAAATTTTGTTTTTCATAAAGGGCCAGGTAGTAGGTATCTTATACTTGACAGGCCATCCAGTCGCTGTCACAGCTGTTCACCTCTGCCATTGTGAGGAGAAATCAGCTCAAGACATTAATGGGAGTAAATGGATGTGACCATATTCTAAGAAAACTTTCTTTTCTAAAACAGGTGGCAGGCCTATTTGTACTGCAGGCCAAAGTTTCACAGGCCCTCTCCTAATCCAGTGATCTTCTTTCTCAACAGCATGCATTTGTATGTGAGTGCCAGTGTGGGTTATCACAGCTTGCATCCATTTCAAGTCCTCATCTAACATACAGAAGGTAATTCAGTTAATTTTTTTGTTCTTACTTCAGCTCCCCTAAGTGGTGTTTCAGCAATTTCCGATGCCCTGCCCTGGAGACGCCTACTATCAAACTTGAGAACAATTTATTTAGACATACTCCTAACAAACACTGGACAATTCACAGCCCAGTTCAAAGCCCAGTTGGTTATGCAACTGAGTAAGCTAAGTGTCAATGAAAACCTTCCCAAGATCACATGCCTAATAAGTGGGGGATTCAAGACTGTGGTATAAGCCTGTTTGACTCCAAAGCATGTTACTTTGCCAATTATTCTCACGTGGCCAAATAGAAATGAAAATTCTATTAGGCCAGAGTCACAAAGATGTTGTGAAAATAAGAATAGCTTTAGTTGAGAAAGGTCTGTCTCACTTCTTATGGAACCTAAGAATCTGGAAGAGAAGGAGTTTTTAAGGTTTGAGGTCAGAGTCATGAAACAGTCACCCAGTAGGCTGGAAAAAAAGAATGCGTGATATTAGAAAAGCAGGATTTCTGGATAGCACCAATGACATGTCTGAGGTCAATGTCATGAATTTGATGAGATCCTTCCTCCATTTGATGAGTTTTTTCTTAATCAAGTCCAGTTATGCTAATGAGATGGGAATAAGCTGAGAGTTGATTTTGACAAGAATTGGTATTTCCCAAGTAAGCAAAAGGAAGGGACTTGTGGGTGTACATAGGGCATTGAAAATAGAGGACCAAGAGATTTAATCAGAGATAGGATCAGGAGATATAAGCACATATATTATCATGATTGGATTTTACCACATGCTAGCTGTGTAACCTTGGAAAAATCATGTGGTATCTTGAATCTTCCTTCTGTTTCTTTATTTTTAAAACATCATTGAAAAAGAATCTTGCTTTACTAGAGTGGCTGTATTACATGAGGTACTTTCTGTGCAGGTACTCTAAAAGTATATGAAATTCAGGAAATAGTGGATTTCATTTGGGAATGTGGGGGATTAACTGAAGTTGGTACATGTGTGAGAATTATCTTTCTTCAGGTATAACCAGCTAGTGGGTCCAAAGAAGAACTTTATATCTGCAGTTTCTCAAATCTCCCTGACCCTCTCCACTTGTCAGATCACCTGGTGCCTCCTCGTTCCATGCCTACATACATGAGCTGTCTCATATGTACTCAAAAATAAATCCTTCTTGCATAAAACACTGTGATGTAAACTAGAATTCCTCTAGGATCTTTTTGGTGCTCTTAGAGTATAAAGACCAGTTTTGAGACTTGGCTGGTTTTAGCTTCCCTCAGCAGTTCTCAGCAGTAGCCTCTGTAGTGCCCTACAAACAACCAGAATTGTGCCATCACAAGAATTTGAAAAGCTGTACTAGAATAGGCTAAATTACAGCTACCCACAAAGGCATCCGTGCCCTAATCTCTGGAATAATAGAATAAGTTGCTTGACATAGTGATATGGTTTGTCTTTGTGTCCCCACCTAAATCTCACCTTGAATTGTAATAATCCCCAGGTGTCATGGGAGGGATCCAGTGAGAGGTAATTGAATCATGGGGCAGGTTTTTCCCTTGCCGTTCTTGGGATAGTGAATAAGTCTCATGAGCTCTGATGGTTCTATGAAAGGAAGTTTCCCTGCACATATCCTCGTTTGCCACCATGTAAAATGTGACTTTGCTCCTCCTTTGCCTTCTGCCATGATTGTGAGGCTTCCCCAGTCGTGTGGAACTGTGAATCAATTAAACCTCTTTCATTTATAAATTACCCAGTCTTGGGTATGTTTTTTTTTTTTTTTTTTTTTTTTTTTTGAGACGGAGTCTCGCTCTGTCACCCAGGCTGGAGTGCAGTGGTGCGATCTCCTCTCACTGCAAGCTCCACTGCCTCCCATGTTCACACCATTCTCCTGCCTCAGCCTCCCTAGAAGCTGGGACTACAGGTGCCCGCCACCATGCCCGACTATTTTTTTTTTTTTTTTCTATTTTCAGTAGAGACACAGTTTCACCATGTTCACCAGGATGGTCTCAAACTCCTGAGCTCGTAATCTGCCCACCTCGGCCTCCCAAGGGTATGTCTTTATTTGCAGCATGAGAACAGACTGATACACATGGTAAGTGGAACTTGGCATATGTGATTAAGTTAAAGATATTTAGGTAGGAGATTATGCTAGATTACCTGGATGGACCCAGTGTAATCACTAATGTCCTTAAAAACAGGAGGCAGGAGAATCAGAGGAGAGAGAAAGAGAAGATGACAGAAGCAGAGACTGGAGTGATTCAGGAGCCAAGAAATGCCAGCACGGTTTTACAAGCTAGAGGAGGCAAGGAATAGATTTTTCACTGGTGTTACTAGAAAGGACCAGCCCTGACAACACTTTGATTTAGTTCACTGATACTGATTTTGAATTTATGACTTACAGAATTGTAAGACTGTAGTTTTAAGTCATTAAGTTTGTAATAATTTTTTTTTACAGTACCAATAGGAAACAAAAAACATGTACCCAGTGAGCACAGTCTAAATTCTCTGTGACTACACTGCACCAAGTACAGGGATGTGTCAGGGCTGTCACATCATTTCTGGAAACTTGTCTGTACTTTTCTTTGAAATGCAGATTAGTCACCATGGGCCATAATTCTACCACTCTCTTTCTCTTGTCCTGTGGTCTCCCTTTGCAAATACTCAGTGATAACCCAATTTCCCTCCATTCATTGACTTGCAAAAATCATCTGTCTGCTGTAGACAGAAACAATCTTTTATTCTTCTGTCTTCTGGAGTAATATGGAGTAACAGCCTCAAAATCCAACAAAGCCTCAGTACTGCCTTTCTCCCCCAAACCTCCCCTCCTTCACTCAAGTTTCCCTGTCCAGTTTTCTCTCCTCTTACTTTTATAGCTGCTATTTAACAATTTTTCCTTTTGCTTATACCTCCATTTCCAAGAGTTCTTTCTCATTTTTTCCTACTGTTAGTTTAAAAACATGTTCTTATTTGCCTCCTCTAAATAAGCTGTACTTGACATTTTGGTGTCCCCAGTTATTATTTATTTTGCCTTTTAGTCCTAAAGTTCCCAGAGGAATTGCCTACATAAATTATTCCTTCTATTTCCTCATCGCTTCCTATTTTTTTTTTTTTTTTTTTTTTTTTTTTTTTTTTGAGATGGAGCCTCGCTCTGTTACCCTGGTTGGAGTGCAGTAGACCGATCTTGGCTCACTGCAACCTCCGCCTCTTGGGTTCAAGTGATACTCCTGCCTCAGCCTCCTGAGTAGCTGGGATTACAGGTGTGTGCCACCACGCTCAGCTAATTTTTTGTATTTTTTCAGGAGAGACAGGGTTTCATCACGTTGGTCAGGCTGGTCTCAAACTCCTGACCTCATGATCCACCCACATCGGCTTCCCAAAATGCTAGGATTAAAGACATGAGCCACCATGCCCGGCGTATTTACTCTTAATCAAATTCTTAGCAACCTGCTTTGTAGTCCTGAACTTAACAGAAACCTGTTGTCAAACTGAATGATACTTCCACAGTCTCCACCCTCCTTTTGAATCTCCTTTGAGCATCATCTTCCCCTCCTGGAAATGTGGGATGGAGATTAAGAGCATGGACTCTAGATTTATATAGACCTGAACTGAAATTTCATTTCCACATTCAACATTTATGAGCCTTTGTCTCCTCATTTAGATAAGGATGGTAACTTTCATCTCACACAGAATTGCTGTGAGCGTTAACTGAGATGTGTATATCAAGTGCTCAGTAGTACTGTGAAATTTTGCTGGGATGATACAGATCAACTGTTCCAACCACTTTTTGTATCCTGACCTAATTTTCTTTGCAACGTTCTCCTATATGGGCTTCACTGATATTGTTGACCTTTGTACTTCCAACTGACTCACTAACAAGTATTTGACTGTCCTGATTCCCCCAGCATTATCTATCGACCACTTTCTGTAAATGAGCCTTGCCCCAAGCTTTGTATAAATGTGTGTGGTCTCACAACCCTGGAAGTAGATATTATTATAATCCTCCTTTCACAAATGGACATATCATAGAAAGGGTAGGTTATTGAACATAGACACCTTCCTAGCCAGTGCCAGAACCAGCATTCAAATATAGGCATTTATACTACATCTTTGCTCTGAAATTCTGTGTATTTCCAGGGCTCTTTCTTTTTTTCTTTTTCCATAAGTTAACTTATTTCCTTCTGTTAGCTCATCTACTCACAGATGTTTGTTATATCTAGGTAGACATATCTAAAATCTCAATCTCCAGCCACAGTTTCACTGAACTCAATGTCCTAAGATTTCATCCCACAACAAAAGGGCTCAAAGAATACTTGAGACAGGGGGCGGAGCAAGATGGCCGAATAGGAACAACTCCAGTCTCCAACTCCCAGCGCGAGCGACACAGAAGACCGGTGATTTCTGCATTTTCAACTGAGGTACTGGGGTCATCTCACTAGGGAGTGCCGGACAATCGGTGCTGGTCAGCTGCTGCAGCCTGACCAGCGAGAGCTGAAGCAGGGCGAGGCATCGCCTCACCTGGAAGCGCAAGGGGGAAGGGGATCCGTTTTCCTAGCCAGGGGAACTGAGACACACAACACCTGGAAAATCGGGTAACTCCCACCCCAATACTGCGCTGTAAGCATACAGGCATTCCAGGAGAATATATCCCACACCTGGCCGGGAGGGTCCCACGCCCACGAAGCCTCCCTCACTGCTAACACAGCAGTCTGCCGCGATCTATCCGCAAGGCAGCAGCGAGGCTGGGGGAGGGGCGCCCGCCATTGCTGAGGCTTAAGTAGGTAAACAAAGCCGCTGGGAAGCTCGAACTGGGTGGAGCTCACAGCAGCTCAAGGAAGCCAGCCTGTCTCTGTAGTCTCCACCTCTGGGGACAGCGCACAGCTGAAGACCAACAGGGGAAGTAGCGGGAGCCGGTGCAGACGCGAACGACTCTGTCTGACAGCTTTGGGGAGAGCCGCGGATCTCCCAACGCGGAGGTTGAGATCTGAGAACGGACAGACTGCCTGCTCAGGTGTGTCCCTGACCCCTGAGTAGCCTAGCTGGGAGAAATCCCCCACTAGGGGCAGTCTGACACCCCACACCTCACAGGGTGGAGTACACCCCTGAGAGGACACTTCCAAAGGAAGAATCAGACAGGTACACTCGCTGTTCAGCAATATTCTATCTTCGGCAACCTCTGCTGCTGATACCCAGGCAAACAGGGTCTGGAGTGGACCTTAAGCAATCTCCAACAGACCAACAGAGAGTCCTTCTGACTGTCAGAAGGAAAACTATCAAACAGGAAGGACACCTATACCAAAACCCCATCAGTTCGTCACCACCATCAAAGACCAGAGACAGATAAAACCACAAAGATGGGGAAGAAGCAGGGCAGAAAAGCTGGAAATTCAAAAAATAAGAGCGCATCTCCCCCTGCAAAGGAGCGCAGCCCATCACCAGCAACGGATCAAAGCTGGTCAGAGAATGACTTGGACGAGAGGAGAGAAGAAGGCTTCAGTCCATCAAACTTATCAGAGCTAAAGGAGGAATTACGTACCCAGCGCAAAGAAACTAAAAATCTTGAAAAAAGAGTGGAAGAATTGACAGCTAGACTCATTAATGCAGAGAAGATCATAAACGAAATGACAGAGATGAAAACCATGACACGAGAAATACGTGACAAATGCACAAGCTTCAGTAACCGACTCGATCAACTGGAAGAAAGAGTATCAGCGATTGAAGATCAAATGAATGAAATGAAGCGAGAAGAGAAACCAAAAGAAAAAAGAAGAAAAAGAAATGAGCAAAGCCTGCAAGAAGTATGGGATTACGTAAAAAGACCAAATCTACGTCTGATTGGGGTGCCTGAAAGTGAGGGGGAAAATGGAACCAAGTTGGAAAACACTCTTCAGGATATCATCCAGGAGAACTTCCCCAACCTAGTAGGGCAGGCCAACATTCAAATTCAGGAAATACAGAGAACGCCACAAAGATACTCCTCCAGAAGAGCAACTCCAAGACACATAATTGCCAGATTCACCAAAGTTGAAATGAAGGAAAAAATCTTAAGGGCAGCCAGAGAGAAAGGTCGGGTCACCCACAAAGGGAAGCCCATCAGACTAACAGCAGATCTCTCGGCAGAAACTCTACAAGCCAGAAGAGAGTGGGGGCCAATATTCAACGTTCTTAAAGAAAAGAATTTTAAACCCAGAATTTCATATCCAGCCAAACTAAGTTTCATAAGTGAAGGAGAAATAAAATCCTTTACAGATAAGCAAATGCTTAGAGATTTTGTCACCACCAGGCCTGCCTTACAAGAGACCCTGAAGGAAGCCCTAAACATGGAAAGGAACAACCGGTACCAGCCATCGCAAAAACTTGGCAAAATGTAAAGACCATCGAGGCTAGGAAGAAACTGCATCAACTAACGAGCAAAATAACCAGTTAATATCATAATGGCAGGATCAAGTTCACACATAACAATATTAACCTTAAATGTTAATGGACTAAATGCTCCAATTAAAAGACACAGACTGGCAAACTGGATAAAGAGTCAAGACCCATCAGTCTGCTGTATTCAGGAGACCCATCTCACATGCAGAGACATACATAGGCTCAAAATAAAGGGATGGAGGAAGATCTACCAAGCAAATGGAGAACAAAAAAAAAGCAGGGGTTGCAATCCTAGTCTCTGATAAAACAGACTTTAAACCATCAAAGATCAAAAGAGACAAAGAAGGCCATTACATAATGGTAAAGGGATCAATTCAACAGGAAGAGCTAACTCTCCTAAATATATATGCACCCAATACAGGAGCACCCAGATTCATAAAGCAAGTCCTTAGAGACTTACAAAGAGACTTAGACTCCCATACAATAATAATGGGAGACTTCAACACTCCGCTGTCAACATTAGACAGATCAACGAGACAGAAAGTTAACAAGGATATCCAGGAATTGAACTCATCTCTGCACCAAGCGGACCTAATAGACATCTATAGAACTCTCCACCCCAAATCAACAGAATATACATTCTTCTCAGCACCACATCGCACTTATTCCAAAATTGACCACATAATTGGAAGTAAAGTACTCCTCAGCAAATGTAAAAGAACAGAAATTATAACAAACTGTCTCTCAGACCACAGTGCAATCAAACTAGAACTCAGGACTAAGAAACTCAATCAAAACCGCTCAACTACATGGAAACTGAACAACCTGCTCCTGAATGACTACTGGGTACATAACGAAATGAAAGCGGAAATAAAGATGTTCTTTGAAACCAATGAGAACAAAGATACAACATACCAGAATCTCTGGGACACATTTAAAGCAGTGTGTAGAGGGAAATTTATAGCACTAAATGCCCACAAGAGAAAGCAGGAAAGATCTAAAATTGACACTCTAACATCACAATTAAAAGAACTAGAGAGGCAAGAGCAATCACATTCAAAAGCTAGCAGAAGGCAAGAAATAACTAAGATCAGAGCAGAACTGAAGGAGATAGAGACACAAAAAACCCTCCAAAAAATCAATGAATCCAGGAGTTGGTTTTTTGAAAAGATCAACAAAATTGACAGACCGCTAGCAAGGCTAATAAAGAAAAAAAGAGAGAGGAATCAAATAGATGCAATAAAAAATGATAAAGGGGATATCACCACTGACCCCACAGAAATACAAACTACCATCAGAGAATACTATAAACGCCTCTACGCAAATCAACTAGAAAATCTAGAAGAAATGGATAATTTCCTGGACACTTACACTCTCCCAAGGCTAAACCAGGAAGAAGTTGAATCCCTGAATAGACCAATAGCAGGCTCTGAAATTGAGGCAACAATTAATAGCCTACCCACCAAAAAAAGTCCAGGACCAGATGGATTCACAGCTGAATTCTACCAGAGGTACAAGGAGGAGCTGGTACCATTCCTTCTGAAACTATTCCAATCAATAGAAAAAGAGGGAATCCTCCCTAACTCATTTTATGAGGCCAACATCATCCTGATACCAAAGCCTGGCAGAGACACAACAAAAAAAGAGAATTTTAGACCAATATCCCTGATGAACATTGATGCAAAAATCCTCAATAAAATACTGGCAAACCGGATTCAGCAGCACATCAAAAAGCTTATCCACCATGATCAAGTGGGCTTCATCCCTGGGATGCAAGGCTGGTTCAACATTCGCAAATCAATAAACGTAATCCAGCATATAAACAGAACCAAAGACAAGAACCACATGATTGTCTCAATAGATGCAGAAAAGGCTTTTGACAAAATTCAACAGCCCTTCATGCTAAAAACGCTCAATAAATTCGGTATTGATGGAACGTACCTCAAAATAATAAGAGCTATTTATGACAAACCCACAGCTAATATCATACTGAATGGGCAAAAACTGGAAAAATTCCCTTTGAAAACTGGCACAAGACAGGGATGCCCTCTCTCACCACTCCTATTCAACATAGTGTTGGAAGTTCTGGCTAGGGCAATCAGGCAAGAGAAAGAAATCAAGGGTATCCAGTTAGGAAAAGAAGAAGTCAAATTGTCCCTGTTTGCAGATGACATGATTGTATATTTAGAAAACCCCATCGTCTCAGCCCAAAATCTCCTTAAGCTGATAAGCAACTTCAGCAAAGTCTCAGGATACAAAATTAATGTGCAAAAATCACAAGCATTCTTATACACCAGCAACAGACAAGCAGAGAGCCAAATCAGGAATGAACTTCCATTCACAATTGCCTCAAAGAGAATAAAATACCTAGGAATCCAGCTTACAAGGGATGTAAAGGACCTCTTCAAGGAGAACTACAAACCACTGCTCAGTGAAATCAAAGAGGACACAAACAAATGGAAGAACATACCATGCTCATGGATAGGAAGAATCAATATCGTGAAAATGGCCATACTCCCCAAGGTTATTTATAGATTCAATGCCATCCCCATCAAGCTACCAATGACTTTCTTCACAGAATTGGAAAAAACTGCTTTAAAGTTCATATGGAACCAAAAAAGAGCCCGCATTGCCAAGACAATCCTAAGTCAAAAGGACAAAGCTGGAGGCGTCACGCTACCTGACTTCAAACTATACTACAAGGCTACAGTAACCAAAACAGCATGGTACTGGTACCAAAACAGAGCTATAGACCAATGGAACAGAACAGAGTCCTCAGAAATAATACCACACATCTACAGCCATCTGATCTTTGACAAACCTGAGAGAAACAAGAAATGGGGAAAGGATTCCCTATTTAATAAATGGTGCTGGGAAAATTGGCTAGCCATAAGTAGAAAGCTGAAACTGGATCCTTTCCTTACCCCTTATACGAAGATTAATTCAAGATGGATTAGAGACTTAAATGTTAGACCTAATACCATAAAAACCCTAGAAGAAAATCTAGGTAGTACCATTCAGGACATAGGCATGGGCAAGGACTTCATGTCTAAAACACCAAAAGCAACGGCAGCAAAAGCCAAAATTGACAAATGGGATCTAATTAAACTAAAGAGCTTTTGCACAGCAAAAGAAACTACCATCAGAGTGAACAGGCAACCTACAGAATGGGAGAAAATTTTTGCAACCTACTCATCTGACAAAGGGCTAATATCCAGAATCTACAAAGAACTCAAACAAATATACGAGAAAAAAACAAACAACCCCATCAAAAAGTGGGGAAAGGATATGAACAGACATTTCTCAAAAGAAGATATTCATACAGCCAACAGACACATGAAAAAATGCTCATCATCACTGGCCATCAGAGAAATGCAAATCAAAACCACAATGAGATACCATCTCACACCAGTTAGAATGGCAATCATTAAGAAGTCAGGAAACAACAGGTGTTGGAGAGGATGTGGAGAAATAGGAACACTTTTACACTGTTGGTGGGATTGTAAACTAGTTCAACCATTATGGAAAACAGTATGGCAATTCCTCAAGGATCTAGAACTAGATGTACCATATGACCCAGCCATCCCACTACTGGGTATATACCCAAAGGATTATAAATTAGTCTACTACAAAGACACATGCACACGTATGTTTATTGCGGCACTATTCACAATAGCAAAGACTTGGAATCAACCCAAATGTCCATCTGTGACAGACTGGATTAAGAAAATGTGGCACATATACACCATGGAATACTATGCAGCCATAAAAAAGGATGAGTTTGCGTCCTTTGTAGGGACATGGATGCAGCTGGAAACCATCATTCTTAGCAAACTATCACAAGAAGAGAAAACCAAACACCGCATGTTCTCACTCATAGGTGGGAACTGAACAATGAGATCACTTGGACTCGGGAAGGGGAACATCACACACTGGGGTCTATCATGGGGAGGGGGGAGGAGGGAGGGATTGCATTGGGGAGTTATACATGATATAAATGATGAATTGATGGGTGCTGACGAGTTGATGGGTGCAGCACACCAACATGGCATAAGTATACATATGTAACAAACCTGCACGTTATGCACATGTACCCTAGAACTTAAAGTATAATAAAAAAAAAAAAAAAAAAAAAAAAAAGAATACTTGAGACAGTTTCCTTCAGTGTCCTGTTAGCCTACTGGTCCCCTTAACTAGACAATAAGTTACTGCCTTAAGCTTATGAAAGACAAAATGTTCTCTTAAATTCAGTCCCCAAACCCCTACTAATTTTTCTTGTTTCACTCATAGCATCAGTTTGTCATGCCCTTCTGCCTCTGCAATTTTGCTCTTGCCTTTTTTTTCTGACCTTAGTGCCCCTCATCCCACCACCCTTGCTCCGGGCTGCCTTCTAATTGACTCTCGGATTCTTCACTGGCCCACTGTCCTGATTCTACAGGCCAACTGTTACCCTTGCCCTGAAATCTTAATTTTCTAGCCACCACAACAGCCTTATTTCCTCATTTTATAAGGTCAATTGTTGATTATCACCATTGTGATGTTTGTAAACAGCACATCTGCTTCTGGATACAACTTGTGAGCCATGAGTTTACAAACATTAGATTAGAAACCTGTAGCTAGAGCTGGAAGGAGAAAGATTTTGAGAAAAAAGAGTGCCACAAAAATAATAGCAAATGAGATCTATTTACATATATCATTATTTAACAAATATGTATGGAATGCCTACCATAAGCTAGATACTAGGTGTTGGGATAAAGCAGTAGAAAGAATGACACAAAATTACTATCCTCATGGAAATGTTATCCTAGATTGTAAAGGAAGATAGAACAACAAAATCACAGTTTTGTCACATGGAATTAATGATACGAAGTCTAAATTATGTACGAAAAATATGGAGTGAATCTTTATATATGTTACTGCTATTTTCTCTAGGCTAGTCAAAGAAGGCATCTCTAATAATGTGGTATTTAAAAAGAGACCTGAAGAAGCTAGGCTAGCAAATGTATGGGGATGAATACCCCTTCTGCTGCCGAAAGGCAGGAAGGTGGATACTGTTTTAGAATTAAACTCTCCAGTAAAGAGTCCCTAGCTACTCGTGACTATTTACAGTTAAATTAATTAAAGTTAAAATTTAGTTCCTTACTGACAGTATACGCATTTTATGTACAAAATAGCTACATGTGATTAGTATCAGTTGCACTGTGTAGTGCATTTCCATTATTGCAGAAAATTCTACTGGACATTGATGATTCCAAGCAATAACAATGCATCCAGTTATGCTGAAGCAAAATTAGTTAGGTAGAGTGTAGCAGACAATCAGGCCAGAGAAATAGTAAACTGAAAGATTACAATGTCTTGTAGGCCCTACTAAAGACTTTATATTTTATCCTATAGGAAATGAAGAGAATTTTCTCAGAAGTGTAACATAATCTGCTTCTTATTATGAAGGATCTGTCTAACTGCTGCCTAAAAGAAAATTATCTTTAAAGGAGCAATGATGAAAGCAGGGAGAATATTAGGAAAACTATTAAAATTGTCTTGGGTAGAGGTGATGGTTGCTGAGATCAGAGTGGCAGTAGTGGAGATGAGGGAATGCTGGTTACGTTCCAGAAAGTATTTAAAACCACAACAAGAATTATATTTTATTATGGTTTGGATGTGGTGTGTAAGGGAAATAAATAATCAGGAAACATCCCAAGATTTTTGGCTTGAGAAACAGCAAAATGATCAGGTTTCATTTTTGAATTGAATCATGAGTAGACAATTGAAGGAGATATATATATATATTTTTTTTTTATTGCTATTTAGTTTTTTCATTTGGAGTTCAGAAACTTATACATTTGGTTTTGTCATGTTTGGCTTAAGATACACACAAAATATTTCAGTGAATAAGTCAAGTAGTGGAAATGACATAAGCAAGATGATAGAATATGATTTTTCAACCCTCATTCCCTTGCTCTTTCCCAGAACAAAACACCAATTTTGACAACCACCCACAGATGAGAGTACTTTTGGGGAGGCCAGGAGTCCAGTGGTAAGGTCCCAGCATACCACTGGATCAAAACATCTGAGAATACACACGTTAAAGAATATAATAACTTTCACTTTACTCACATTATCACTACCCTCAAGGTGGAGAAATCCCCCTGGGCACTTGATTTTTCCCACAGCAGAAAGCGAGAGTGCAGGGGCACTTGTCTCCCCAGCAGCTAGGACACTGCCCAAGTGTCCCACTACTTTCCCACCCCATGCAGAACATTGAGGAGATCTGTGTGGCTGAACAGTGTTCAGGCAGGTAGGAGCAGGAAAACAGGATAGTAGCTCACAGCAACAGGGGCATGGAACTCAATACAATTCCACAGTTTCTACTAACTGCTTCTCAGACTCCACCAAGAGGTCCATGCCTGAGCTGAGTAGGATGCCCATTACTTAGCACATGCATGCTCCCAACATGATGCACATCCTTACCTTCCCTGTGGCCTGTGCTCCACTTGTGCCTCCACTAAGGGCACTGTAAAACTTTGCAGATTGTACATTAGGTCACAAAGACAGGGAGCTCAACAGTGTTGGATTGGGAGAAGGTGCTTAACCTTGAGCACGTCAAGGCACTACCCTAGGGAAAATTAACTCAATGCTCTTAAAATCCGACTTGGCTTTTTGGGATCAAGAGCAAGTATACAATCTTAAGGCTTACTACTGCCAACAGGAGCAAACAGCATGCAGGAGTTACATTGATATAAAATGTCTGAGATGCCCCAAGAATCCTTAGTGAGACTGATTAGTGAAGGTCTTTATCTCTTGAAGGTATTCAGTAAAGACTGGAGGAGGAAGTAACTTCTTCAAATGTGAAGACAGAAATGTAAGACTTCAGATAACCCAACTGCATCACAAAAAGAACACAATAATTTTTCAGTAACAGATCCCAATGAAATTGGAATATATGAATTAGCTAACAGAGGATTCAAAATAATTGTTTTAAGGAAGCTTACCGTGGTATAAGAAACAATACATGAGGAAAACTGTAAGTTCACGAAAGAGACAGTGGTTACAAAAAGAACAAAACAGAAGTTCTGGAACAGAATACAATGAATGAAAAAATGAAACAGAGATCTTCAACAGCACACTTGATCAAACAGAAGAAATGGTGAACTCAAAGTCAGGTCCTTTAAAATTAGTCAGTCAAAGGAGAAAAAAATGAAATAAAAAAGAATGAATAATGCCTATGAAATTTATAAAACACCATCGACCAAAACAGTATACAAATCATGGGAATCCTAGAAGAAGAAGAGAGCAAAATAAATGGAAAGCTTAATTTTTAAAAAAAATCTGAAATATTCCTCCCAGATTGGGAGGGATGTGAACATCCAGCTTCAGGAAGTTCTACAGTCTTCAACTAAGTTCAACCCAAAGAAGATTACACTGAGCCACATTTTAATCAAATTGTCAAATGTCAAAGACAAAGAAAGCATTTTGAAAGAAACAAGAGAAAAACAACTTACATACAAAGAACCCTCACACCCCATAAGGCTATATTTGCAGAAACTATGAAGGCCAGTAGAATGATATATTCACTGTTCTTAAAAAAAATAAAATAAAATAAAATAAAAAACTTCTAGCCAAGAATACTATCCCTGGCAAAGCAATCTTTTAAGAATGAAGGGGAGATATATACTTTCTCAAAGTATTTATCTGAGGGAAATAACCTAGACTTCCCTCACAAGAAATGCTAAAGGAAGTTCTTCAAATTGAAATGAAAAGACTCTAATTAGTAACATGAAAACAGTCAAAAATATAAAGCTCAACGGTAAAAGTAAATATATTGTCATATTCGGAATACTCTACCACTAAAATAAGAATGTAAAAATTACTTTTAACTCTAATATAAAATGTAAAATATAAATGTGATAAAAAGCAGTCATAACCACAAAAGTGTTAATGGACATACAATGTAAAATGATGCTATTGGGACATCACTAATGGAAAATGTGAGGTGAAGGAGCAAAGTAAATGTGTAGGATTTCTGTCATTATCAGCTTTAACTAGACTGATATAAGATTATATTTGTGAGTCTAACAGTAACCATAAAGAAAAACCTCTGGTAGACACACAAAAGATAAATTTAATAAAATAAAAGCATACCACTACAAAAAATATTAAATCACGAAGGAAGACAAGACTGAAAGAAAGGAGCTACAAAACTGTCTGAAGACAATTAACAAAGTGGTGATAGTAGGTCCTTTCACAGCAACAATTACATTAAATTATATGAATTAAATTATCCCATTAAAGTACATACAGTGTCTGAATGAATTAAAAACAAAGAACCAACAATTTGTCCTTAAAAGAGACTCTTTTTAGCTTAAGGATACACATAGGCTGAAAGCGAAGGGAAGAAAAAAGAAACCTCATGAAAATGAAAACCAAAACAAACACAGAGTAGCTATATTTTTGTCCGACAAAATAGACTTAAGTAAAGAATAAGAAATAAAATTATTATATAGTTATAAAGAGGCCAATTCATCAAGAAGATATAACAATTATAAACATATATGCATCCAACATTGGAGCACCTAAATATATTAAGCAAATATCAAATAGTAATGAAAGGAGAAATCACAAAATAAAAATATTAGGGGACTTCGAACCCCACTGTCAACAATGGATAAGTTATCCAAACGTCAATTTAATAAGGAAACTGTGAACTTAAATATAACTGTAGGAAATTAGTATATTAGCATTGAGTATTTTCCCACTGATTTTTCAGCCAAAAATCAGAATATATTCTCTATTTGGTACCAATAAAATGTTAGTGGTGTGAATAAACTGGGAACATTTGATTTTCAATAGGGTTCAAGTAATGGCAAGAAGGTCACGATTCTATCTGTTTTAATTAATGCTATAAAAAAATTAGGATTTTTACTGATCCATTGATGGAACCTCTGCAGTAGGCAGGGTGCCTAAGAAATAAGTGAAAGTTCATGGAGCATAGGAACACCATTCCACTTATATAGAAGGGATCTGGAGAGTTTTGATATTTACAGTGTCTAATGGGCACAGCAAGCTTAAGCATGATTTGCAATGGCATGAGAAGTTTGGAAAGAAGAGTGTCATCTCAGATGGTATGGACTGCTTCAACAAATTCCTGTATGCTGGATTTCTCGTAAGCAACAGAATTTGTCTCTAAAATGCATATGTATAACCTCATATGTTTATAGGACTAACCAAATGAGATAACGGATATAGAGGTCTTAACATATAGGAAACACTTAATAAATGCCAGGGGTTCATAGCTAGATAATAATAGCAAACTATTTTAAACTATACTCCTGTTCCATGTGATATTTAGTTTAACTGAAATCTCTGAGAATTTTTCAAATATGTTATATAGACACGTTATAGGTGATATAATTATATATATAGGTAGACATATAGATAATGAGTTCATTCAGAACAGCAAACTTCTTGGGGGCAGGATTATGTCTTAATTAACGTTGGTCACTTCATTCCCCTATACACAAACTACATTCACACATGCACACTTTAGAATGTACACATTCTTGAAAAATAAAATTTGTCTCAATCTTTCTGAATATTTTCATAAGGACATTTTATAGCTTTATGCACTTTTGTTTATTCATTTTTATATGTTATTAAACATATATGGAAGTCCTATGAGGTAGAAGGCACTAAATCATATATTGAATATTTGACAGAAACTATCCCTACTCACAACTCAATGAAAAAGAGTGAATTAAAATAATTCCTAGTTAATGGAATTTATACCAACTTATAGCATATATGTACACCTGTATAATATAAACATACACAGTGATTTATATATGAAAGATTAAGTTCGGACATTTTACATGAGGGAGCATAACAGCTATTGTCCTGCCTCCTAACTTAGACAATACGAATATGTAAACTCAACATACTGGGGCAGCGTAGCATGGGTTCAAATCCTGAATTCATTACTTACGAGTGTTGTTGAGCAAACCTGGAGTTCCTATGCTTTGGTTTTCTCATTTATAAAATACATTAAAAAAATAAAATTCACCTCATACTGTTAACATTTTAAATGAGTTCTCAAGTGCACGAGACATCTTAGACATAATAATAAGTAAACGATGGCAGAGACTGCATTGTGCTTCTGCTTTCAAGAGAAAATGTGAAAACATACACTGTTGATGAAAGTAGTTACACAGCATTTATAAGGCATTTGTAAAAATAAATAAATAAAAAGTAAATAAAATGAAAATAAACGCAAAACACACTGCATTTTAAATGCATAAGCATTGGTTCACAAATATGAAAAGACATGCAGACTGTAAATCTAAACTTTGCAGATAATTTGCCTCAGCCAATCAAGATGTCACAGTAATATGTCCTGGAAAATTGAAGTTAGTGATTGAGAAAGAACACTACTTATAGAGGAAAGAACAATTTTACTGGCTTGCTTTGCATTTGGGTATCTTCTAGAAATGTAATTTACTCTGCTTTGGACACTCTAAGCTGAGAGAATTGAATTCAGGGCTGTAACATGGAAGTAAAGAAGGTCATTCACTAATACTCAATTGTGAATAGGACATAGGATATATGGGATTGATTAAAAGCTGGAGGGCAGACGGGCCAGACTATAAAATGGCCATATTTGGAACTTGATCCTGTAAATGCTGAGTAACTAAGCAGGCCTCCCAACTGATAAATTTCAGGATTTAGATCAGTGATTAAGAAAGGAGGTAGCCAACAACGTGGTAGGAGATACTGGGCTGAGGCAGGAGATCAGAAGCAGAGTGAAGAGGTAGGGGCTATGGTACTCGGCCTAATAATTGATGATTGGGACCAAATGAGGCAGGAGATCAGAAGCCGAGTGAAGAGGTGGGGCCTATGGCACTAGGCCAAATAATTGATGACTGGGGCCAAAGTAGGCCTTTGGCAATTGAAATACAAAGACTTGGATAAATATGACAGATGTGTTCTGCAGTAATAAATTATCAAAGCAATTTTCTTCTGGGATAAGAAAATTCTTTCAATTTATTCTTAAAAGATAAAAACAAATAACTATGTTCATTCCTAAATGAAGGATAATTTTCTTCTCTCCAATTACAGTTCAGTTTCATTCTTCCAGAAACTCCTGAAGTCAATTTGCAAAAAAGAACATGTGATTTGGCAATGTAAGAACTTTAAAGAAAAAAATATATAGAGGTCTAATTTTATACAAGATAGAAAGGTTCCTTTTTGAAGTAAAGTGAACAATTAGTTTAGATTTTAGTATTTTTACTATTATTCACTAAAATATCATTTCCCCTATTCATGGTTGTTAAAAGTAGTGCTGATAGTCTGAGATCAATAGAAGATTACTTCCCAGGCTGCCTTTACCATATCAGAAGCCAATCATTGGAGAGGAAGTCCTTGCTGACATATTTGGGGTTTTGTTACCCAAGAAAACACAAGATGTTGCTCAGAGACACTTTCAGTATGGAGCATTTTTTTTTTAATTATATGTGACAATGATAAATAAGTAGCTTGCAGTAATTTGCTATCACACTCTGTACATACCTAAAGTCCAGTGTGAAATCCACCTTGTACTTCTGAAGGGTTTACAGGAATGAATTTTGCTTTTTTTGGAATAGAAAATCATAGTAACAAGAGAGTAGAAAAGAATATTAAAGAGAAAGAGAGAGGGAGAAAAGGGAGGAAAACAAGGCCATATTTCTTTTCAATGCCTACATCTCTGCTTATAGTTTCTGTGAAGCTGGATTACAATAAAAGCTATGGCATTCTCAAAAGATTTAAGGACCACAGATAATTGGTTGGGGTTGGGGAGTACAAACAGATATCATCAGGCAGAAAACATTCCATTTTTTACTATCATACTTTAAATGTGTTAGAGACCTAAAGGCTTCATGAAATTAATTGCAATTACCACTAAAGAAATTATATTTTAAATTTAATGAAACAAGTAATACTTTTATAATGAAAATTAAACTAAAAATATTTTAAATTCTTTGCTGAAATAAAAATGGCCAAGAGAAAATGATGGCAATGCTTATGATAATATAATTTCAACTTTCTCAGATTTTTGACAGTATGTGTGTGTGAGTGGGTGTGTGTGTGTGAAAAAGAGCAGACATTAAAAATGTTATGACTGAGGGCCTTACGCTTCTGGACATAGTGGAGTAATAAGCATCAGATTACCCTCATGCTGTGAACAACTACACATAGGACAAAAACCCTACCAAAAGCTTTCTGTCTGGCATCAATTTTCTCACCACAGGCACAAGGTGAGTAACCCACAGGGCTTGGTGGTCTCTCCGACTTGAAGAGTGGGTAACCGGAGTTTAGGAAGAATAAACGGCTGAGAATTTTTAGGCAGATCTTTGAAGAGGTCTCTCTGACCTCTTACCACAGGTAAGTATGAGGCTCTGCAAACATAAAGTGAATCTTTACAAAGCCGGGCTAAACAACTCTAAGAGCTTACTCATAGTAGGGAGATGTTCTTGCTCTGATCAGCCAGAACAGAGAGCATTTGGGAAATTCCTATAGCATTTCATGGAGACGTCAAATGCAGCATACTTCTGTAGTAGGAACAAGCTACCCCTAGAGGAACACTTCTCTAAACCTTTTTTTGTAAAGCATAAAAACAGACGTCAAAAGAGCAAAACTGAAAAAAATAACACTATGTAAGGACAGAACACTTATTATTTAATGGAAGATAAATTCTAGATATCATAAGATTAAGCATCTAATATAAAATTACTACCCATTCTAAGAAACAGAAAAATATAATCCTTAATCGGGACCAAAGTAAATCAACAGGGGGAAAAAGAAACAGCAAAAATTTAGGAATCAGAAATGAAGGCACTACAATAGCTATCATAAGATTTTGTAGAGCTTTTGAAGATTTTAAAGAGAGCACAGACATATGGAGGTGGGAAATAGGACATATTTTTAAAAATAAAAGGGATATCCAGAGATGAAAATGCAATAGCTAGCCCGGGCCACATAGAGAGACCTCTTCTCTGGAAAAAAAAAAAAAAAAAAAAAAAAAAAAAGATTCAGATTCAGTGGGTGTGATGGCACATTCCTCCATTTCCAGCTACTTGGGAATCTGGGAGGGTTGCTTGAGCCTGGGAAATGGAGGCTTCAGTTAGCCATGATCACACCACACCACCGCACGTCAGCCTGGGCAACAGAGCAAGACCCTCTCTCAAAAAAAAAAAAAAAAAAAAAAAAGAGAAAAAAATACAGTCACTGAAATAAAAATTCAATCTCCCTTACACATAATATAGGATTTATAAAAGTTTAGATATGGCAGAAAAAAAGATCAGTGAACTTAAAGATACATTAGTATAATTTATAAAACTGAAGCAAGAATGTTAGCACAAGCTCAGCCTCCCTCACCATGTGATGCCATGTGCCATCTCTGGACTCTGCAGAGTCCCAGCCAGCAGGAAGACCCTCATGAGATATGCTCCTTTGATCTTTTCAGCCTCCATAACTCTACAAATTATTTTTCTTTCCCTTATAAATTACCCGATTTTAGGTACTTGGTAATTTATAAAAGAACCAAGACACACAACTATTTTTAAAAAATCAGAAAGTAACTATTTTTAACAGCCTTAAGAAATATTAAACCAGGCCAGGCACGGTGGCTCACGCCTTTAATCCCCGCACTTTGGGAGGCCAAAGTGGGTGTATCATTTGAGGTCAGGAGTTTGAGACCAGCCTGGTCAACATGGCAAAACTACATCTCAACTAAAAATATACACACACACACACACACACACACACACACACACACACACACACACAAAGCTGGACATTGTGCGCCTGCCTGTAATCCCAGCTACTTGAGAGACTGAGGCAGAAGAATCACGTGAAACCAGGCAATGGAGGTTGTAGTGAGCCGAGATCACTCCACTACAATCCAGCATGGGCAACAGAGTGAGACGGTCTCAACAACAACAACAACAACAACAACAACAACAATTTAAGCCAATCAATGAAGCTGTATCAGCCTTGCAGTAGAGAATATTAAGGTTTAAGGTGGCCCTGATCCCCCAGGGTCTCCATCCAACAGATAACATATAATAAAATAATTTTGAAACCCAATGAAATGTTGAACACACATGAGTCTTAAACAAAATTAGAAGCAAAGAGTCTCCAGAGAACTCCAGATCATTTAATTTTGAAGAGTTCTGCCTTCCTATTCCCTTTGAAATGATTCGTAGCTTCAATTGTGTGCTGTAGTAAGGCATACATCTTAAAGTCAACAGGAAATAACTCAGAAATAGGAGCATTCCCCCTTTTCTCAAATTTTTCTTCCACCTCTCTTCTGATCTTGTTCAAAACCAACAAATACTTCACATTTTCACTGTGGACTCCCCCTTTCTGTCTTGGAAAAAACATGAAGAAATAAGAATTCCTTCTGTCTCAGCCTCACATTTTAAGACACCTGCTTGTGAACTAGAAAGCCTGAAATCACGATAAACAAGGCAAAAAGGGCCAGTGAGGGGGTTCGTAGCAAGCTTACAATGTTTTAATTAGTAGCTTATTAAAATAGTACAGGTTGATGTTAAACCCGCCTATTCTATTATGTAAATATTGTTTCCAACTTTGGCTACAGAATTTGTCATTGGATTTGCCTTTTTTGTTCTCACTCTGTCTTGGCTGTTTGTAGTCTTCAGGATGCAGTCTGTGATCTGCATAATCATTCTGTTTCTCTATTTTATAGAATTATATACATATTTTAAAGCTTGTATAAATCTTTAAAGGTACTTCTCTCAAACATTAAAATGAGGGCATTAATATTGAAAAAAAGTAAATAATTTTTCCATAATACAAATCGTAATCAACTGGAGGAAGACATCCACATTTTCTGTCTTATCAAGAATTCTTTTTACTAATATGTTGTCTTCAGGTAGATTTATGACTAACTTTACAAGAAATTGCCAAGCAGTGCCACGGTTGACTTTTATCACTTCACCTGACCAAGCCATGAAACTTCCAGTCATTCTACATCACATTAATGCTTAACAGGATCAGTACTTTATCTTTTTAGCTAGTGTATTAATTTTAAAGTGATATACTCTTGTTGTTTTAACTTGGATTTCCATGGTGACTTGTTTAGGTGGAGCACTTTTATTTTATTTACTTATTTATTTATTTTGTTTTGTTTTATTTATTTATATTTTGAGATGGAGTCTTGCTTTGTCACCCAGGCTGGAGTACAGTGGTGTGATCTCAGCTCACTGCAGCCTCCACCTCCCAGGTTCAAGCGATTATCTTACCTCAGCATCCTGAGTAGCTGGGATTACAGGTACATGCCACCATACCCGGCTTATTATTATTATTATTACTATTATTTGTATTTTTAGTAGAGATGGGGTTTCACCATGTTGGCCAGGCTGGTCTTGGACGCATGACCCCACATGATGCACCCACCTCGGCCTTTCAAAGTGCTGGGATTACAGGCATGAGCCACCACGTCCAACCAGTTGAGTACCTTTTATATGTGCATACATGCCACAGGTATGTCTCCATTTATGAAATATCTATTATTCAAGTCTTTTCCCTGCTTTCTTTTTTCTTTTGGTGGATTGTCTCTTCCTTGCTCATTTTTAAGAGTTTTTTTTTTATATATATTTTTAACATAAGTTCCTTGACAGACGTATGTTGTGAAAACAGGTTTTTGTCATTTGTATCTTTGCCGATTTATTTTCTTAATTGTATGTTTGTATAAATGAAATTAGAGGAGGAAAGTTTCTGCAAACGTTTATGGTATCTGAAATCCCAGGGACCTCTCTGTTGGAGTCATCTCCCCTGCTCTGCTTTCTGACTTTGGAGGGTGGCAAAGTTTGCACCCAGGGCAGGGTCTAACCACTTCAGCTCTCTGACTTGTTTTAACTATGAAATATTTTTAGCTTTTATGCTTTGTTTTGATTGTAAGAACAAGATGAAAGTCACTAGTGGGTTTCTATATCCTAATCAGAAGGGAAAGTCTATTTCATCCAGTTTTAAAATATATTTCAAAAAGTTAGAAAATACGAACAAATCACTCTTGTTAGGAACTCAACTGAGGTGGAACAAGAGCTGAGTTGTTAGGCATCAGAGGAACAATAAACCAAAATAAAAATAACAGTGAAATCTCTCATCACTTACTGTCGTAATATAAACAAGAGAAACTTGGAGAAAGTGCCAGTCCCACTCTGTGTCATTTCTTTCCATGGAACCAGTGCATTTCAAGAGTCAGGTGGACCGGCATAGATGTGGGTCCACTGACAAGGGATTCCCAAACAAAGGGCTCTTCAATTTTATGGACCTGAGGGCTAGGGGAGAGGGGCAAGGGGGAAAGGCTAGGACTGCAAATGTACTAGGTTCTGAAAAAGAGTGGAAAATATGTCTTCAAGGTTTTTCTCTCCCCTTCCCCACATAAAGAGGCTTTGGAAGAGATAGCCGAAGGAGATTTCAGCTAAACACTCCAAGTAAAAGGACTTAGGAAGGAAGGCACCTGGGGTAGGAATGCCAATATAGCTAAACGCTGAATGAGACAGAGGGGGCCTGAGTACTTGCCTATGGCTTTCCTTAGACCTCTGCACCAAATCTGGTGTGGGAGCAGCAACTTTCCCCCATTGTCCCCGCCAGGACAAGCCTTTCGAGTTACCTAAAGTTGGGCTTGAAAAATCACACACAGGTTTTTGGACAGAAGCCTTTTGAAAAGAAGAATATTAAATATCTGAAATACAATGATATTTATGTGATAGAGGAAGAAACATATATATATATATGTGTGTGTGTGTGTGTATATATGTGTGTGTGTGTGTGTATCTTTAATAGAGTATCATTTAACTATACATAATCTGTAAAACCTAAGTTGAATCATAGCTTTGTAAATAATATTGGAAAATCATGTGTCCTCTCTATGGCACTGTTTTCTCCTTTATATATAATATGCAGATAATAATAGAACCAGTTTATAAGGCTATTTTGACGCTCCTTGTAAAGTTCTGGGACCATTCTGTAAGAGCCCAATGAATGTTAGCTATTATTCGTATGTTTGTTTTTTCAAATCTGATTTTATCCCATTAATCCCTGAGCCATTCCATGGTATTGTGATAGGAATCAATTATCAACCAGGATCTCAATGGTTTTGAGAAAATGGCTGCTGTGTAAAATGAAAAATCCTCCACTCAAACAGTGCACAAAGAATGATGAATCTGTGAGAAATCCACGTGTTCTCTCTCATCTCTGTACCCCCATCTCAAACATGGAAGACCCCATAGACTTTTTGTAACTAACACAGCTTTCTTTTTTCCTGTCTTGAAAGAGTCAAGCAGGCAACAGGAATAATGAAATAAGAGCAAGTGTTTTAGAGATACATAGTCCTGGTTATAAAGACTAATGTACTATCTATGTGTCCAAAAGTGAATTACCTAAATTATCATTGTTTCATGTTCCTCACAATATAATCAGGAAAATAAAATTTATTTGTGGCATGTGAACGCATATTTTAAAATTTAGGCTGGACACAGTGTCTTACACATGTAATGTTAGCTCTTTGGGAGGCTGAGGCAGGAGGACTGCCTGAGCCCAGGAGTGTGAGACCAGACTGGCTAACATAGAGAGACCCTGTCTCTACAAAATATTTTTTAAAATTAGCCAGAAATGATGGTGCAAGCCTGTAGTCCCAGCTGCTCAGGAGGCTGAGGTGGAGGATTGCTTGAGCCCAGGAGATTGAGGCTGCAGTGAACCATGATCACACCATTGCACTCCAGCCTGGGCAACACAGTGAAACTCTGTCTCAAAAAATGAAAAGAAAAAAATTATGAAGCTGTATATGGCTTCAATAAATGATAGCTGTAAAATAATTGAAATGCCGAAGGATAGTAGTACCTCCTATTGTGAATATTTAAGGTTCAATTGCTTCTTATATACATATTAACTTTGAATAATTTGGTGTTCTAATCTTATTGCCTATTACTATACGACAAAGTTTCAGATGTTCAATATAACATTCTCTTTTGTTTAAACCACTGTATTGAAGTGTGATTGACAGACAAAACACTATATATTTAATGTGTACACGTTGGAGGTAAGTATACACTTGCAAAACCATCATTAAAATCAATCTCATAATCATATACATCACCTACAAGTTTTCTCTTGCCCTATTTATTTTAGCTTTGTGATAAGAACATGTAACATAAAGTCTATCCTATTACTACATTTTTAAATATACAATGTGATATTGTTAACTACAGGCACTACACTTTACTGCAGATCTTTAAGACCTATTCATCTTGCATAACTGAAAATTTATGCCTCTTGACAAACATCTCCAGGTTTCTCCCTCCTCCAAGCCCTTGCTACCCTCTGCTTCTATGAATTTGACTGCCTTAAAATCCTCATGTAAGTGGAATTATTATTTGTTCTTCTATGTTTGATCTATTTTATTTAGCAAAATGCCCTCCAAGTTCATCCACATTGTCATAAATGAAAGGATTTCCTCCTATTTTTAAGGCTGAAAACTATACTATGTATATGCCACATTTTCTTTTTGCATTCATGTGTCAATTAACATTTAGGTTGCTCCACGTCTTAGCTATTGTGAGTAATGCTGCAATAAACGTAGGAGTGCAGATTGCTTTACAATTCTGATTTCAATTCCTTTGGCTATATGCCCAGAAGTGGGTTAGTTGGATCATGTGGTGTTTCTATTTTTAGTTTTTTGAGGAAACCTTCATACTGTTTTCCATAGTGGCTGCACCAATTTACATTCTCACCAACAGCATATAACACAACACAATAATTGTCACATATGAAAAGTCTGCAGCTGACACTATAGTCAATGGAGAAAGACTGAAAGCTTTTTCTCTATATTCAGAAACAACGCAAAAATGCCCATTGTTGACACTTTTATTCAACATAATACTGGTGGTCCTATATAGATTAATTTGTCCAGAAAAAGAAATGTGACTTAAGTGATTAGGTTCTGGGAATCAAATGCAGGTATCTGTTTAGATTTTGTCACTTTGGACTGCATGAAAATGGCAAATAAATTTTAATAATGATTAAGCCTCAGATACAGCTTCATACACAGTTGCACAAGGTTCTGTACTTATAGGATACCATACTTACTTTAGTGATCTTGAAATCTACAAGCATTTTTGCATAAGGGCCACACTTTTTCATTGTTTTCTGGGCCTGCTGAGCCCATGCTGTGTTAACACAAACTAATTATATTCACCTACATCATTGTGTACAATTTAATATAATAAATATAAGCTTTGCAATGAATTTTAATATTACTCTTGTTTCTCCTGCCTTTAGAAAAGGCAATGACCCTGAACCTGAGTAGCTGAGGATAGTTATGAGCCAGATTGGATCTTCCTGTTTCTGCCTCATGTTTTTTGGTTTTTTTTTTTTTTTCTCTGCTGTTTTCATTGAATATCTTGGTTTTTGCTTAGGTCTCATAACTAAGTATTGTACAACGCTTCTGCCCTTGTTCAAAGTAAATAGTTTACTTCCTGAGTCATTATTCTTTGATTGTTTTGAAAGCCAATTCTTCTCTTGAAATACTGTGCACCATGTTTGCTCTGGGTCAGCAATCTCTGTTTTTGCATTCTCCTGGCCAGCTGTTATTTAAAATCATAGAATACTGACAGCAAGGTGATGGAGGCATGCAGTTTGCAATCTTTTGGGGGGGAAAATTATGTCTACTTACAGTGCAATCTAAGAATAAACTCATTGAATAGAAAATGTAAATTGCTTAGTCAGTACTTTAAAACATGCAGGAAAACCATCTCACAGAACGTACCACTGGGAAGTAACTCAGGAATATGTTGCTGGTCATACCTATGGTTGTGTGAGACTTTTTACTTTTGTTTTATAAACTTGAATCCATCCCACTTTGTCAAAGCAATAGTATATTTCTTACAGGCTGCGACCCTGCCCCTAACTCTAATTTCATCTGGTTCAGTGAGAGTCTGTCCATAAATCACAGTGAGCATGGAGGGAAGGGGAAACACTGCGATCGACTTGTGGATATCCAGCATAATCCGGGATCCCTAGCCACGGGAAATTGTTTCACATATGTTCCTTTACCCAAGTTGATTTGATCAAAGTGAACTCCAAGATTTAAAAAGGAGTTATCATGCATAAAGATTTTCTTTTCCCGTGAAACTAATGACCGTAAGGATGAGATAAACTGAAGATGCTGGAGGTCACTTTTATGGGGCCTGAAAGTAAAGACAACACAGTACCTAGGTCTGGGAATACCACTGTTTACTACCCTGGATCACGCTGCCCTGGATTTTCACATATAATTGAAAATATTCACTTTTTTATATGATCTATGCTTAGTTTGGTTTTCCACCACAATCAAACCAAGTAACTTCTAAATAACAAACTGGCTGATCAATCAATGCCCAGTTTTGTTGCTTTTGCTCACATCTGTTTCATATTATTTTCTATTTCTACTGTCTGTCACATCTGAAGGCTAGTATGTAATTTAATAGAATTAGAAAGAGGTAACCTCTTTGGTAATTCAAAGAATATTATTCTCCACAATCTAGAATAATGATATATCATATTTTATTTGTATATGATTATGAAATTATAATTCCATTCCACTGAAAAGTAGACTTAACATCTAATAATTGTTCATCATTTAGTAAGTTATTATTGACATCACATTTGTGCCTAATAATGTTAGATGCTGAAAAAGAGAGAAACCAATTTTTTCTAATTGGTCCCACCATATATATAGAGTTGTAATCCACATTTTCCCTAGAAAGCAGCTTTTCACAGGTAATATTTTCCAAAGTTTAGTCATTTACATGACTTTTCCATAAAGTTATCTGCACACTGTCTGTGCTACTATTTGAGTTTTTCTCTAAATTTGGTTCAAATGTATAACTTATCTAAATATGATTCATTAATATGTATTTAAGATACATATATGACTTAAAGTCTCAAAGTTACTCTCTGTATATCAACACATACTGATTTCTGTTACACAGAAATATAAAGCCACACCTTTGAAACAATATCAAATTGGAAGAGATAGAGTGTTTTGTTAGGAAAAAAACAACATTGGTTCAATTTTGATGTCCAGTGTCCCACATCAGCAATTAGAGCTGCTGTATCTGGATTCTGTGTGGGATGGTATCAGTTAATTATCATTGAAAGGGAAATATATAATAGTTTTTTGTGTTTTTTTTTTTTAAGTCAGCCTTCAACAGTGCTAGCTATATGATAGATACAGAATAAATGATTTTGGATTTTTTTATTCCCTTAGTATACTATAGAACGTTGCTTGAGAATGTCTTTGAGAATCATGCTTAATTTTCTAACCAGGCAATAATGATCCATAATAGATAAAAAATTGTTTCCTAAAGTGAATTCCACCCAAGCCTGTTCTTTTTATCTTTACTCTGTTATGTTACAGACAGCAAAGAAAAGGGACTGGCATAATAAGGGATTCTGTGGAGCTTTGTCTCAGACAGTTCATTTCAAATTGCAGCCTATATAGGAGTTACCGAAGCCAGAGCAATTTCAGTGAAATAATGTCATTTTAATGCCCATCTTGCCTGATTGTTTTCTGAGAAATCAATAACACAATGCTGTCCCTGACAAATGTCTCTAAATCTTCCTTATCTTACTGCAGAACGGCTCTTACAGGATGCATGTGAAACTGGGGCTGGTGCTATACGGTGCCTAGATAGAAACACTTAAACATTAAGTTTCTGAGTTTGAGAGCAAATGAGAATTATTTACCCTGGTTCTCACTAATTGAAGCTTCACCTACTATAGCATCATATGCTTTTCATAGACATTGCCAAGTATTATGCACAGAAGGGGAAAATGATTGTACTCTCTATATTTTGTTAGTTAGTTCTTCTAGATGTATGTATCATACTCTCCACCTTCCTCTGCATCCTAAGATTGTCCAAAAAGTGTTACTTTCATGGTTTCCTTGTTCTCTGATTGCTGTTTGATTTTGATAAATGGTAAGCATCAGCAGAAAACTGGAAAGTGGGATAAAATGAGAGGTTCCCACTCTTCTGGGCTGTAAGAGTGCAGTCAATGAGTTCTTCTATTAAAGATCATCTCTCGTGACTGGTGATTCTTATTTATAGCATAGGCTTCCTCTCAGGTTCTAGTGACTGCTCTCTCCTCTGTCCCATTCAAAGCAAAGGTAGGTAGTTGCTTAACTCTGCTACTTGCCACAGGGTGCTTCACCAACCCTTACTGATTTTCTTTCACTTTGCCCACATTCTCATAATTGTCCTTTTATTAAACTAGATTTAATCACCCCTTTTGAGCTCGTACTTATTTTTCTTTCCTTTTTTTGCTGTGGTTCTGATACATTGATACCAGGAGTAGACTCAAGAAATATATTTTTATAATTTAAATATGGAATTGAATTGTTCATCTATTTCAAAAATGTATAGACATCCTTCTGGTCAGAGCAAACAGGATCCTGGTAATATATGACTTAGAACATCATGTTTATAAAATTTACAGTTATAGCAGTATGCAAAGTAAAGTGAATGGAGAAGTTGTAGGAGTTAGAGTACCTTTGGCAACTTAATATGATGACAATGGTGGTGAAAGAGAAATTGTGATTTGGCCTGATGTTTCTGACAAAGTTAGAGGCTATATAGAGTAATAGACAAAGTGAAAACTTTTAATGCTCAATTCAGGATAGGAAGGAAAGGTATTGGCCAATTTTAACGGTTGTCTGGGTCTGAATATAAGGGTTATAGAACTGCAGAATCAATTAAGTGTTCAATCCCTCCAGTATTCTTGTAGGGTAAGGGAAGGACTGATACTCTGAAATATAGAATGAGGACTTTTGCGCCAATACAGACAAGGAAAAGGACTTTAAATATCTAAATTTAATTGAACTTCCTTGCTAAAGAAATCATACTCTTACCTCCCTTTATGACCTCTGAGCTCATATAGAAAGCTAGATGCTAGCAGAGCAGGCACAGAAAAATAAGGCCTGGTTTATAGTAGTTAACCTGTATAACCACAACAAAAAAAATATATGATTATGCCAATTTGCCTCAGAAAAATCATGAGCCTATGGATGGAATTGTATGTTTTTAATTGTCAACATTGATGCAGTCACTTGAGATTTGAAGCGTTGGCTTATTTTTCCCATCTCAACCCCATCACCATTGAAGCACTCTTTGATAGAATCATGCAATCACTTGTTGAAAACTTGAGTAATGGCTGGAAAAAAATTCTACAAAGGTGTGTTTTTTAATTATATGATATAGTATATGCCCTAGTCAAGTGAATAATATAAGGTGAAGTCTCCACTGCAGCTAGAATATGTGTGTCCAGGAGTTAAAATGTGGAAATGGAAGTGACTCTTGGCATTATTCCACCTAATAATGCTGTTGAGAAAATTTTGCTCCCTGTCCCTTCATCCTTTGGTTCAGTAAATTTAGAAATTTTGCACCCAAATGGAAAAATACCTCAATCTGAGAATATGGCCATGGGACGTTATCATGTTCATGTGGGGCTCCTCATGCCATTAAACTAAGAAACAGAGAACAGGGTTACTGGATTGGTCCAAATGCTTGCTACTACTTGCATAACAGAAACTGAAATATGAGAGCAAATAAATATCTGAACCCTATTAAATACACTGGGGAGATTTTTCATATTCTCATGTCAATAGCAACAGTTAATAGATATCTGTGGTAACACAAATAAAGACAGACTCACCAAGTACTAATATTAAGAAAAAATGAAGCTTTCTCACACCTTTTTTCTCCTAACCCTATTCACACCCCATAAACATTCCATTCATTGAATATCTTTTTAAGGGTGTGTCATCCCATTCTTATAGGAGCAAGAATTAGATAATGACCAATCTAATTACTGAAATCTAAGATATATCAAATGATTGTGATATCTGATACTTCTTTCATTTTTAAAAACAAAAATGAGATTATTTCAATTCCTGGTGCAAATTACACAAAGTCCCCGCAAATTGTCCATCCTCTGCCAGTATGATTTCACTGTTGCCTTCTTCTATGAGCTCAGGTTTTACCATTCCTCCACTTGCTCACTCTCGTCCCACTAAACAGGTCTTGCAAATTTTGGAACTTGCCAAGTTCATTTCTGCCAAGGGCCTCAACCTAGAACACCTATACCTAGGGCTTCTCATAACTTTCTCCTTGCACATCCATTGGATAATATTCAAACTTCACATCTCAGAAAGGTTTTTTATAACAACTATCTAAAATATAAGTGCTTTTCTCATCATGATCTATACATTTTTCAGTTTTATTTATGCCCCTACTTATTATTCTGAAAAGTACAGGAGTCATTATTTGCTGACTTCTTTATTGCCACTCATCCCTGGATGAATTTGAATTCTATGAAATGAAAAATTTTATTTGCCTAACTTTTATATTCTGAGCTTCTAGGACAGTTCTGATATTTAATAGATGCTAAGTGTTATCATTATGAACATTTCACTGTCTCAAAAGTTTTATTAAACTTTCCTTATCTCTATGTGACTTGGCCCAAGTTGTTAATTCTTCTCTAAACCTATTTCCTCATGTACAAAAATAGGAAAAATTAATATATACGCTACTACCTGTGAAGATGCATATAAAGGTGAATAAATATTAAAAGCCCTGTTTTATAATTCTCAACTTTCTCTCTCTCCACTCCTAGTCTCTGAGTCTTGATTAAACCATAATATGAATCACTCCAGGCATGTTATCTAATCCACATTTCAATGAGCAACCTGGACTGTATTCAACATAAATGCTAAATTAGGTTTAAGTAGAGTGTTTATACTATATAAAAATTTTAATATCCTACTAAAATTGGAAGTAAAAATTGTTCTAAAATAGTCTCTGCCTTCCCCAGTCTATTTTATTTTTTCATTGCTATCTTTTGTCTGATTTGGAGTCATGGAAAATTTGTCCTTGTATCTAACAATGAACAGTTAATTTCTGTTGTTCTTTGACAATGCTATGGCACATTGATTACTAACAAATTAAACCACCATAGATTTAGACACTTACTGAGAGTAACTGCACCTTTAACTTAGGTAACTATCATAATATATTACATTTAGTATATCTATAGAAATAGGATTAAGAAGACTTCTAAAGGAAATTCTAATTTAATCTAGGTCTACAATTTGTAGTCACTTAAAACCGAAGTGTTAAGATGGATCTACTAGTATAGACAACTACAGATATAAAGTAAACAGGGGTTGGAGGTTAGATAAAATTTAAATTTATTAAGTACCTATAACATAGGTGCTGATAGGCAACTTAACATGCATAGTTACCTTTGGATCACCACAAGAATTCAGTGAGGTAAACATTACTATCCATATTGAAAGATTATCATAACCTTCTCAAAGAGGAAAACAAATAGTACAAAGAGGGTCTCTAATTCTGGAAACCAATTACATTCTCTTCTAAGCTGACTTTCAGAGTCTTTCTACCTTATTGCCATTTTAAACAAGGATGTTAGTGATTGATTCACCTGTCCTTGGAAGCAGAATTTTGCCAAACGAATATGGGATGTATGATCACTCTTCTTTGTCACCCTCTGCTACCACATCACGATATTCACCAACAGAAGACCCCTCCACTTAATATGTCATTCAGTAAAATTAATGTTTCTGTTTTATCAGGCATGTATAAACTGGCAGTGCTTGCACTGTTATACCACTTTCTTTGCATGCTTTTACTATTTCCTTTTCCATATAGAGAACATTCTGAGTGCCTTATTGATGCATAGTCATAATATGGAACATTTCCACAGTACTTTGTGGTTCACAAAACAGTTTTAGCAGATTATCTCATTTTATCCCTACATATTACTATTTAGATGAAGAAAATATTTCTTTTTCTTTCTTTTTTTTTTTTTTTTTTTTTTTGTGCAACAGTTTGGTTCTTGTTTCCCAGGCTGCAGTGCAATGGCGCAATCTTGGCAGAAAATATTTAATGAGGAATTACAATGTCTCTGCCCTTGAGATTTTCAAATTTGCTAGAAAAATAAGAAAGTAGGAAAAATGAATTGAATTACAGAATAATTTAGGTTGTTAACACTGATTTCCCTAGCAGCACAGAGAAGCTTGGGGTGGGAGAAATCAGGGAAATACTCTTTTCTGTGGAGAACCTTGAGATGTGACTAAAGACATTTCAGGCAGACCTAGGTCCAAGCACAAAGATATATAAATTTTAGAAGACAGGCTTAGTGACAGGGATCAGAAATATCCCATGAATCTGGGTATCGTGAGATTTATGAGTACTAATCTAGAACCAGACAGTCTATGTTCATAGAACAACTTTTGATACTTATTAGTTGTATAAATTTGAGCAAGCTACTAATTATCTGTGTCTTGATTTCTTAATCTGTAAAATCTGGATTATTATAGTATTAGCCTCATAAAATTGTTATAAAGATTCAAAAGCTTAATACATGTAAAACACCAAGAATTGCTTCATAATACAGTAGAAGCACTCTATAAAGATCAATTGTTATCATGACCAAATTATGGGAAATGTTAATACAGTGGAGACAGATGAGATTTCTAATATGGCAGATACTGTCTCCGCTTTATACATGCATAAAACAAAACCTTCTGAAGTCATAAGTTATAAGTATGTAATTTATTACCTCTTACTACACTTGTATACTATTTCAGATTACCGTTTTTTTTCCTCAAACATAATATAGTAAGAGATCGTTGTAACATGATTTCCTAAGTAAAAACTGCCTTCTAAACTACACTTCGGCTGCAGATAGTCCCCTGTGGCAAACATATTGCTTATAGTTTCCCTAGATCTACTTGACAATGAATACAGATGTGGTTCAGCCTTAATCCTCATCTCTTCCCCTGGAAGTCATAGGCTTCTCTAGGAAAGATGTAAGTATCATTAAAATGATGCAAACATCCTAGACTTTTGTTCCCTTAGGATGGATACTGAAATGCAAGTTTCCAAGAGCAAGGCTCAGCTTCACAAATAAATTCCCTTTACAGATAGAATTCACTTTCTACTCAAAGCCCCAGCATGAACAGAAATGCATTTTTAAAATATTGTCATTGATTATCACTTTAAATCAGAGAACCTTCTATTTTAGACTTTGCCCACTTGATCTAATTCTATTTTCTTTCCTCTACCTAGTTTCACTTGTGGTGATCCCTGTCAGGTTATACAGAATTCAATCGAATTGCCTAAATATTAGCCTGCCTTCTTTATCATAAGGATTTTGTCCTCTTTGAGAAAATAAAACTGTCTTTGAGATTTCTACACATACCTACTATTATACACTCTCTTTTACTTATTTATGTAGAAGCTGATGGAAGATGGAGAGAGATTCAAACTTTCTCACATTCCAACAAGAGTGCATTGGGATCCTCTGTGTTGTCCACATGTTCCAAACATTGAAAAAAATCACATTAAAAATTCGATATAAATGACATCTAATTTTTCAAGAAATGTTGCCCTATGCTACTTATAATTATTCTTTTGACATTTAATGTTTTACTACCTCAACATTTTGATTAACTCTTGTATCAGAATATTCTATGCCTCCTTCTACAATGGTAGACTACCAACCCATTAGTCTAAATATGTTTACATGGCTGTTTCCGTGACATACAAGAAAAATTCTATTACCATGTGTAAATTTGACAATATCAACCCAGAAATAAATTGTGATTTATATATTATGTGCATATTTATATAAATTATACTTTTATGATTTGAGCTATTGCTTGAGTATTACCTTTTCTCTACCTACCACTCTCTCAAGAGTATTGTAAATGCTGTTATAAAAAATAAATATCAAAATATATAATGGCTCAGATATAAAAATATAATTTTGGCTTGGTGTGTTTGCTCAGGCCCATAATCCCAACATGTTGAGAGGCTGAGGTGAGAGAATCCCTTAAGGATAGGAGTTTGAGACTAGCCTGGGCAACATGGTAAAACTCCATCTCTACCAATAATTAAAAATTAGCCAGGCATGGTGGTGCACACTTGTAGTCCCCACTACTTGGGAGCCTGAGGTGAGAGAATCACCTGAGCACAGGAGGTCAAGGCTGCAGTGAGCTATGATCATGCCACTGAACTCCAGCTTGAGCTACAGAGCTACACCCTGTCTCAAATATATCTATTATATACGTAATATAAAAATAAAAATAAATAATTTTTGTGCATATGCCAGTATGAGCATGGTGTTTCTGTTCAATAGGCTGCCCTCCTCCATGTGGTGATCTAGCTAAATAGGCAATGCCATCTTGTGTTTCTATCACTGAGGTCCTGCCATCTGAATTCAGCTAAAGGAAGAGAAGCAAACATGCAGGAATGTGAAAGAGAGGATTTATGAGCCAGACCTAAAAGCAGCTAACATGATTTCTGCTCTCACATAACTGAAGAGAAATTTATCACCACCCTTAATTGGTAGAGGTCTGTGAGATATTTTCTAGCTGTGTGCCCAAAAATTGAAAGATAATTCTGATGAAGAGCTAAGAGCCTTTGCCTTACCTCCTCAGAGAAAATCACTTTGAACAATTTGCTTTGTACCCTTCTGATTTCATTGCTTCTTATTTACTAATTCATAAGTGTTCAAAAACTGCTATATGCAATGTTACAGTTGTATTTTTAATTTCTTTTTCCTTTTTTTTTGAGTCAGGGTCTCCGTCTGTGGCCCAGGCTGGAGTGCAACGGCACAGTCTTGGCTCACTGCAACTTCTGCCTCCCAGGCTCAAATGATCCTCCCAACTCAGCCTCTGAAATAGCTGGGACGACAGGCATGTGCCACTACACCCAACTAAAAACTTGTATTTTAAAATTAAAAATATATGTTAAGACAAATTTCCTTGTCATAACTCTTATGTCTACATAATTCTTCCAAATTAGTTATATGAAATGTTCCATTATGTTGGTGTTTTACAATGTAACTTTCCTAGTTGATGAAATTTGAATGTATTTATTTATTTACTAAGTCAAGCAGCAAAAGTATCTCTATGCAAATTACTTTTGTTCATAAATAGAGATATATCTTCAGGAGATATGTCTAGAAGTTTAACTGCAGTTTTAGTTGATATGTGCAATTATAATTTTGATTTTAATTTTAATTCAGTTTTGAATTTCTTCCATGAAAGTCTTATAAATTAACACTAACCCAAAAGTTAAAAAGGCATTTTTTACACATTCTTAACACCAATGAATACTTTTATTATGAACAATAAAAGTTACATATTTCTTCACTGGGTTTCTATTATCTTTCATATTAATTTGACATATTGGATACTATTAGTTCTTTATAATTTATGTCTCAAATACATTTTTTAAACTTTTATGTTCAGGAGTACATGTGCAGGTTTGTTACATAGGTAAATTTGTGTCATGGGGTTTTGTTGTACAGATAATTTCATCGTTCAGGTATTAAGCCTAGTACCCACTGGTTACTTTTCCTGATCTTCTCACTCCTCCAACCCTCAACCCCATTAAAAAGTGGGCAACACACAAAGATACTCCTCGAGAAGAGCAACTCCAAGATACATAATTGTCAGATTCACCAAAGAGGAAATGAAGGAAAAAATGTTAAGGGCAACCAGAGAGAAAGGTCAAGTTACCCACAAAGGGAAGCCCATCAGACTAACAGCAGATCTCTCGGCAGAAACTCTACAAGCCAGAAGAGAGTGGGGGCCAACATTCAACATTCTTAAAGACAAGAATTTTAAACCCAGAATTTCATATTCAGTCAAACTAAGTTTCATAAGTGAAGGAGAAATAAAATCCTTTACAGACAAGCAAATGCTGAGAGATTTTGTCACCACCAGGCCTGCCCTACAAGAGATCCTGAAGGAAGCACTAAACACGGAAAGGAACAACAGGTACCAGCCATTGCAAAAACGAGCAAAATAACCAGCTAATATCATAATGACAGGATCAAATTCACACATAACAATATTAACCTTAAATGTAAATGGACTAAATGGTCCATCAAAAGACACAGACTGGCAAATTGGATACAGAGTCAAGACCGATCAGTCTGCTGTATTCAGGAAACCCATCTCACATGCAGAGACACATAGGCTCAAAACAAAGGGATGGAGGAAGATCTACCAAGCAAATGGAGAACAAAAAAAAAGGCAAGGGTTGCAATCCTAGTCTCTGATAAAACAGACTTTAAACCATCAAAGATCAAAAGAGACAAAGAAGGATATTACATAATGGTAAAGGGATCAATTCATCAGGAAGAGCTAACTCTCCTAAATATATATGCACCCAATACAGGAGCACCCAGATTCATAAAGCAAGTCCTTAGAGACTTACAAAGAGACTTAGACTCCCATACAATAATAATGGGAGACTTCAACACTCCACTGTCAACATTAGACAGATCAATGAGACAGAAAATTAACAAGGATATCCAGAAATTGAACTCAACTTTGCACCAAGCAGACCTAATAGACATCTACAGAACTCTCCACCCCAAATCAACAGAATATATATTCTTCTCAGCACCACATCACACTTATTCCAAAATTGACCACATAGTTGGAAGTAAAGCACTCCTCAGCAAATGTAAAAGAACAGAAATTTTAACAAACTGTCTCTCAGACCACAGTGCAATCAAACTAGAACTCAGGACTAAGAAACTCAATCAAAACCGCTCAACTACATGGAAACTGAACAACCTGCTCCTGAATGACTACTGGGTACATAACGAAATGAAGGCAGAAATAAAGATGTTCTTTGAAACCAATGAGAACAAAGATACAACATACCAGAATCTCTGGGACACATTTAAAGCAGTGTGTAGAGGGAAATTTATAGCACTAAATGCCCACAAGAGAAAGCAGGAAAGATCTAAAATTGACACCATAACATCACAATTAACAGAACTAGAGAAGCAAGAGCAAACACATTCAAAGGCTAGCAAAAGGCAAGAAATAACTAAGATCAGAGCAGAACTGAAGGAGATAGAGACACAAAAATCCCTCCAAAAAATCAATGAATCCAGGAGCTGTTTTTTCGAAAAGATCAACAAAATTGATAGACCACTAGCAAGACTAATAAAGAAGAAAAGAGAGAAGAATCAAATAGATGCAATAAAAAATGATAAAGGGGATGTCACCACTGACCCCACAGAAATACAAACAACCATCAGAGAATACTATAAACACCTCTACACAAATCAACTAGAAAATCTAGAAGAAATGGATGATATCCTGAACACTTACAATCTCCCAAGACTAAACCAGGAAGAAGTTGAATCCCTGAATAGACCAATAGCAGGCTCTGAAATTGAGGCAATAATTCATAGCCTACCAACTAAAATACGTCCAGGACCAGACGGATTCACGGCCGAATTCTACCAGAGGTACAAGGAGGAGCTGGTACCATTCCTTCTGAAACTATTCCAATCAATAGAAAAAGAGGGAATCCCCCCTAACTCATTTTATGAGGCCAACATTATCCTGATACCAAAGCCTGGCAGAGACACAACAAAAAGAAGAGAATTTTAGACCAATATCCCTGATGAACATTGATGCAAAAATCCTCAATAAAATAGTGGGAAACCAAATCCAGCAGCACATCAAAAAGCTTATCCACCACGATCAAGTGGGCATCATCCCTGGGATGCTAGGCTGGTTCAACATACGTAAATCAATAAACGTAATCCAGCATATAAACAGAACCAAAGACAAGAACCACATGATTATCTCAATAGATGCAGAAAAGGCCTTTGACAAAATTCAACAGCCCTTCATGCTAAACACTCTCAATAAATTCGGTATTGATGAGACGTATTTCAAAATAATAAGAGCTATTTATGACAAACCCACAGCCAATATCATACTGAATGGGCAAAAACTGGAAGCATTCCCTTTGAAAACTGGCACAAGACAGGGATGCCCTCTCTCACCACTCCTATTCAACATAGTGGTGGAAGTTCTGGCTAGGGCAATCAGGCAAGAGAAAGAAATCAAGGGTATTCAGTTAGGAAAAGAAGAAGTCAAATTGTCTCTGTTTGCAGATGACATGATTGTATATTTAGAAAACACCATTGTCTCAGCCCAAAATCACCTTAAGCTGATAAGCAAGTTCAGCAAAGTCTCAGGATACAAAATCAATGTGCAAAAATCACAAGCATTCTTATACACCAGTAACAGACAAACAGAGAGCCAAATCAGGAATGAACTTCCATTCACAATTGCTTCAAAGAGAATAAAATACCTAGGAATCCAACTTACAAGGGATGTAAAAGACTTCTTCAAGGAGAACAACAAACCACTGCTCAGTGAAATAAAAGAGAACACAAACAAATGGAAGAACATACCATGCTCATGGAGAGGAAGAATCAATATCGTGGAAATGGCCATACTGCCCAAGGTAATTTATAGATTCAATGCCATCCACATTAAGCTACCAATGACTTTCTTCACAGAATTGGAAAAAACTGCTTTAAAGTTCATATGTAACCAAAAAAGACCCCACATTGCCAAGACAATCCTAAGTCAAAAGAACAAAGCTGGAGGCATCACACTACCTGACTTCAAACTATACTACAAGGCTACAGTAACCAAAACAGCATGGTACTGGTACCAAAACAGAAATATAGACCAATGGAACAGAACAGAGCCCTCAGAAATAATACCACACATCTAAGCTATCTGATCATTGACAAACCTGAGAAAAACAAGAAATTGGGAGAGGATTCCCTATTTAATAAATGGTGCTGGGAAAATTGGCTAGCCATAAGTAGAAGGCTGAAACTGGATCCTTTCCTTACTCCTTATACGAAGATTAATTCAAGGTGGATTAGACACTTAAATGTTAGACCTAATACCATAAAAACCCTAGAAGAAAACCTAGGTAATACCATTCAGGACACAGGCATGGGCATAGACTTCATGTCTAAAACACCAAAAGCAACGGCAACAGAAGCCAAAATGGACAAATGGGATCTAATTAAACTAAAGAGCTTCTGCACAGCAAAAGAAACTACCATCAGAGTGAACAGGCAACCTACAGAATGGGAGAACATTTTTGCAATCTCCTCATCTGACAAAGGGCTGATATCCAGAACCTACAAAGAACTCAAACAAATTTACAATAAAAAAACAAACAACCCCATCAAAAAGTGGGCAAAGGGTATGAAGAGACACTTCTAATAGAAGACATTCATACAGCCAAGAGACACATGAAAAAATGCTCATCATCACTGGCCATCAGAGAAACGCAAATCAAAACCACAATGAGATACCACCTCACACCAGTTAGAATGGCAATCATTAAAAAATCAGGAAACAACAGGTGCTGGAGAGGATGTGGAGAAATAGGAACACTTTTACACTGTTGGTGGGACTCTAAACTAGTTCGACCATTGTGGAAGACAGTGTGGCGATTCCTCAAGGATCTAGAACTAGAAATACCATTTGACCTAGCCATCCCATTACTGGGTATATACCCAAAGGATTATAAATCATGCTGCTCTAAAGACACATGCACATGTACGTTTATTGTGGCACTATTCACAATATATAAGACTTGGAACCAACCCAAATGTCCATCAGTGACAGACTGGATTAAGAAAATGTGGCACATATACACCATGGAATATCATGCAGCCATAAAAAAGGACGAGTTTGTGTCCTTTGTAGGGACATGGATGCAGCTGGAAACCATCATTCTCAGCAAACTATGGCAAGAACAGAAAACCAAACACCACATGTTCTCACTCATAGGTGGGAACTGAAGAATGAGATCACTTGGACACAGGAAGGGGAACATCACGTACCAGGTCCTATTGTGTGGAGGGGGTAGGGGGGAGGGATAGCATTAGGAGATACACCTAATGTAAATGACGAGTTAATGGGTGCAGCACAGTAACATGTCACAAGTATACATATGTAACAAACCTGCACGTTGTGCACATGTACCCTAGAACTTAACGTATAATAATAAACATAAATAAATAGATAAATAACATTTTCTCCAATAAATAGTTTGGTATATTAAAAGAACCAGGGAGCATGCAGATACCTCCCTTACCCACTATGTTCAATGTTCATAGATCTGCAAATTTAAAAGACTATGTCTGGAAGAATGAAAATATGATCTATTCACGGTATGCAAAAGAAATATGTGATGACTTAAGGATGAAGAGATATGGAGGTGCTGAAAAGACTTGTCTTGGTACAGCTGTGGAGTGAAAGAGGCGACAGGACTCAAGAATTTCAGAACCTAATGACAGGAACATAATCTCCATTTTATTGCAACTAGCACAATGCTCCAAATGATACGTGGGATAAAAAAAGGAATAAAACTTGGCAGTCTAGCACAGGACCATGGAATCAGGTCATGCCAAGCTCTTTACTATGAAAATGTTAAGGCCCAGGGAAAAGCAGCCAAACTAAATGTCTATACTTCTTCATCTATGAAGGTACATAATCTACTGTGCTTATATTAAAACTTTGGTAAAGAAAACAGAGCTAAGAAACTTTTAAGATAATAGAAAAGAACCCTGAAAAGGAGTTTAGAATCTGAATTTACTGAGAATTTACTCCAACGTGACTGAACTGGTCAGAAATTTCTTTCTTTTATACCGAAAGAATCTAAGTTTATTAGATTCTTTTTTATTTAAGAACTATGTATGTGAGATTATTTTTTTCCTGTGCTATTAAATAAAAATGGGGTCTCCAGGAAAAAGTTTGTTATTGCTATTGTTTGAATGTGTTTCCCAAAATTTCATGTGTTGGAAACTTAATCTCCAATGTATCAGTGTTGGAAGATGAGGCCTAATAAGAGCTCTCTGGGTCAGTAGGACAGAAACTTCGTAAATGGAGTAATGCCATTATCATGGAAGCAGGTTAGTCAGCATTAGAGTGGGCTGTTAAAAAGCAAGTCCAGCCCCTGGTGCCTCTCTCTCTCATGTGCCCTCTAGCCCTTTCACCATGTTATAATGTGGCAAGAAGGGCCTTGCCACATGCCAGCACCATGCTTTTAGACTTCTCACTCTACAGAACCATGAGCCAAATAAGTCTCTTTTCTTTATAAATTATCCAGTCTGTGGTGTTCTAACAGCAAAGAAAGTAAGACAGTTATTTTGTTTCTTCACATCAGAGGTTTAGTGACAAATATTAAGCATTCAAATATTCCTACAAAATGTGACAATAACAATTAAGTTCAGTATATGCAGAAATGTGTCAGGATTTTAGAAAAAAGTTCTCTATAGGAGTTCATCTTAAATGTGGGATTTTGGGGGGAAGTAACAAATATGCATGTGTCAAATACATTGAGTTTATAGCCTAGGACAAAGCTGATGCATTGTGCAAAACTAAGAGATAAGGCATTGAATGCTCAGATATGACATATTTTAGACCTTTCAATAACAATTTGAGAATTTTAAGGTTCATATATTTATAAAGCAAGGATGTTCAAATGGGATTGTAAGCAAAGAGTAGTACTTCATATCCATTTAATATGTTGTGATTTGAAAGTCTTTATTTTTCATTTTCCACTGCCAAATTTTAATGCCCCAAATGTGATTAAAATATTCTAGGAAACTCAGCTTTTATAATACAAGTGAGTGTATTTCTCACTTTATTAATTGTCATGATTTATTCATTTTATTTTAAAGTTATCAAATTTCTGTCTCATCTTAGCTTATGAAGACTTCATAAGACTTGATATCTGAGAGTTCAGAGGAAGTTATGATTTCTTAAACTGATTTTCTAAAATGGATAAGATGCATATACTGAGATTAGTCATATATACACACATACACATATACACGTATATGAATATATACATATATGAATATATACGTGTATATGTGTATGTATGTATTATATATCTATGTATCTATATATTACATATATGTCTATATATTATATCTATATTATATATCTATATTTCTAGAAATATCTAGAGAACTATAGTTGGGAGGACAGTCAGACACTTAAAGTGAAGACCTTTCTGCTTCTATTGTCAAATGTTGGAAATTTTCTCAGGATATTGTCAGATTTAAATCCTTGTAAGAGACAAAGTACAGATTGCTTAAAAATCAACATATAAAGAGTTAGAGTTTTGGCATCTAATATCATTTGAATAAGGAGAATATCTAACAGAACAGTAGTACCCTTTCATTATCTATTATATTTGAATATATAAATATTACTAATAAAACATTATGTAATCACAAGGAAGTTTGGCTTATGCGTGGAAAAGTAGAAAACATAAATCACAGAAGAAAATGTAACGAATGCTCACACCAGGACCACAAGAGATTTTTCTTTGCTATATATATTTTAATAATGATTTGGGCATAACATTTCACAATAAAAATAATATATCAATAAAGACTTGAAACATCACTCCTTCCCCAAATCCCATATAATTTTCACATTATAATTACTGAACTTTAAAATTATCAAATTGTCTCTTAAAAATGTAAAATATGGCATCTCTGAGCATCCAGTTGCCTATCTCTTGGCTTTGTACAATGAACCAGATTTCATGTCCTAGGGAAACTTCTACTCTGGATAGGAAAGAATAAAAAGTATATATAGATATAGCTAATTGACTTGAGATTTCCTGAAACCATTGGTGATGACTGATTTTATGCAGTGTTGCCTAGTAGTAGATCTTTATAAAGACAAACCTGGTGCCATCTATTTTACACTTGCCACCTAAACTTAAGAAAATTGCTCACCTAGCTCCTGTTTGATTTATCTGTGTAATGAGGATATTAGTAATATATCTCTAAACTTGTGAATAATAAACTATGTAAACTGGTTATTATAATACAGTGGTTCAAGAGGACCCAAAAGAAGTACCTATTATTATTAATGATTTGTTCTTTAAAAAAAGTATAAGCTAACCAAGCAAACATAAATATTCTGGCAAAGAAATAAAACTGGTTATTTTTTATAAATAAATAAAATGGCACTTAGGTTTCTAGTTCAATTGTGGGTACAATCCCTTTATACAGCACTTTAACCTTCACTTACCATATCCAGAAACTAATGAAATCAGGCATTTTAGGAAACAATATATCAAAACTCAATTTAAGTAGAATCTTGAAAACATGGGAATCGAAAGTTCTCTGTTATAGAAAAATGAGAATTTTATCTTACTCCTGAAATTTCTAAGTTTAAAATATTAAGAAACATACCAGAGCCAAAGATTCTGCCAGTAAAAAGAAAACTTTCATTTGAAAAGAAAACCTTATTTGATTTTAACAGATTTCATTAAACTAGACTAATTGAAGATTTACAGCACCTGCTGATAAAACATTACCTTATGTTGTCCATTGAGAAATAGTCACTGGAGATAAGAGTTAACCAAGCAAGCTGATACATTTTATTCTGGCTCACTCCAGGAAACGTGTACCTCTTTTGCCTATTAATTCCTTGGCCTTTTGAAAATAACACATCTCAGTTCACGAACTATTTATCAAAATCATGTCATGAACCTGATGAAGATTCTAAAATGAGTCATGAGTCATGTTCTAAGCAATGAATAGCATCATTTAAAGTCTTCACACATAAAGAATCTTAACAGTCAAATGTATGAGTCAAATCCATCAATGTGAGTCCCCAAGCAAAGACAACTGGTTTAGCAACTACATTTAACTTAAACAAATTTACAAGAAACAACAGCAACAACAACAAAAACATTAAACAGCAGACAAAAGACATGAACATGTACTTTTCAACAGAGGACACACATGTGGCCAACAATCATATGAGCAAAAGCTCAATATCCCTGATCAATAGAAAATTGCAAATCAAAACCACAATGAGATATCATCTGACACCAGTAAGATGGCTATGATTAAAAAGTCAAAAATAACAGATGCTGCTGGTGTTGTGGGGAAAGGGGAACAATTATTCACTGTAGGTGAGAGTGTAAATTAGTTCAACCATTATGGAAAACAGTGTGTTGATTCATCAAAGAGCTAAAAACAGAACTATCATTTGACCCAGCAACCCTATTACTGGGTATATACCTAGAGAAATATACATAATTCTACCATAAAGACACATGTACGTAAATGTTCATTACAGCGCTATTCATAATAACGAAGATATAGAATCAATCTAAATGCCCATCAGTGATAGATTGTACTCTTTTTTAAATGTGGTACATATACACCATGGAATACTATGCAGCCATTAAAAAGAACCAGATTACGTCTTTTGCGGGAACATGGATGGAGCTGAAGGCCATTATCCTTAGCAAACTACTGCAAGGAAATGAAAAACAAATACTGCATATTCTCACTTACAATTGGGAGCTAAATGATGAGAACTCTTGGACATAAAGAAGGTAGCAACAGACTCCAAGGCCTACTTGAGGGTAGAGGGTAGGAGGAGTGAGAGGAGCAGAAAAACTACCTACTGGATACCAGACTTAGTACCTAGGTGACAAAATAATCTGTACCATAAACCCTTATGACATGAGTTTACCTATATAACGAACCTGCATATGCATCTAAAAGTTTAAAAAAAAAAAGACAACTGATTTTACAATTCAATCATTACAATATTTGGCATGTTTTACATCATGTGACAATTTAATGATTATAAAAGAGAGGTGCTATTTATGTTGATTTTTTATTTTTCATTTTAAAAGTGATACTATCATCCCCTTCACTTTATGTCAATTATAGTTCTTCTCCCCATTTCCAGATTGTTATCGTGTAGTTCCATAGCATGAACTGCACAGACAGATTTCTCTTATTTTTAATTTATTTATTTTGAGATGGAGTCTCGCGCTATCACATCAGTAGTGTATTAAGCAGCAGATATCATCAATCACAATGTGCTCTCAATTAGTTCCTTTTTCTGTCACATTAGTTAGAAAGTAAGTAATTGTTGTTGATGTCTATCTGTTCTCAATGGTTCTGCAGGTTATGCACTTAAAAATCAAGGTCATTATAAGTTTACAAAATTACTCCTTTATCAACCTAATATTTGTTTACTGAAAAATCCATTAACAAGCCAATTAGGACTGGACACTAATAATTATCAACCCCTATAATCTAAAATGGTGGCAGTGTTCCAGTATATGTTGGACGAGAGGCGACAACTGAATGAAATGTTCAAGAGTGATCACTCTTTGAATGACAACCAATTAGCTCTCCCACAAATCACAGATAGACTTTAACTCTGACCTTTAGATTCCACACTGCAAAAGCATTGTGGCGTCCCCTCCAAGCTGAAGTGAGGCAATTCATTGTGGAGGTGCTAATGAGCAGAGAAGCTTTTTTCCCCTCAGAAATGTTTCAACTTAATGTTTTCCTGGCATAATTATTTTTTTATTTTGTTGAAAGAACACTTTACATTCTCAGTCTAAAACTGGTAGGAAATAAATTCCAAAATTTGAGGATGATTTGAGAAGTTATTTTTTTCTTGAAACTAATCCCAGCTCATGGTTTTATTAGCATTATAATTTATCATATCTGCAAAAGTCTAGTAGCAGTTGGCCATGCAAACCCAGTGAGAATAATCACGATTTATATATGGCAACAGCTACTGGGAACCCATACATATGGTAGTGAGAGTGACCAATTATTTAAATCGTCACCATCACAATAACAAAATATGCCAAAAAAATCTTAATACAAAATAAACTTTTACATTTTAATTTAAATAAAACTCTGTAGCAATGTTGAAATATTCTCTAAAGCAGAGCGAAATAATGTAACACATTTTTCCAGTGTAGTTCACATGACTCCAGACTTCAAGGGATTTTATGTTTTTTTTGTTTTGTTTTGTTTTTTCAAATTTAATAGGATAAGCATGTCTTTGTTCTTCCCCAATCCGTCCGTCCAATTTTTTTTGTTTTGTTTTTGTTTTTTTTTTTTTGAGACAGAGTCTCACTCTGTCACCCAGGCTGAAGTGAAGTAGCGTGATCTCAGCTCACTGCAACCTCCGCCTCCTGGGTTGAAACAATTCTCCTGCCTCAGCCTCTCAAGTAGCTGGGATTACAGGTGACCATCGCCACACCTGGCTAATTTTTGTATTTTTGCAGAGACGGGGTTTCACTATGTTGGCCAGGCTGGTCTTGAACTCCTGACTTCAGGTAATCCACCTACCTCAGCCTCCCAAAGTGCTGGGATTACAGGCATGAGCCACTGCGCCTGGCCCAGTCCAAGTTTTTAAAATCTAATTCTATGACTTATCAACTTTACCAACAAAAATAGTTTTATAATAGTAAAATACGCATGTATTATTTATAAAGGTATTTTTTATTTGAATGTATATTTTGGTGATTCAAATAGAAAATGTATTTCCACCTTTTGATGGATGTTTTTAATTGCTTTATCTTGACTTGCTGGCATATTAATGAAGATCATATCTTTTTAATGAGGCCTGTGATTTCTATAATAACTACTTCAGAAACTGGAAGACTAAAAGCAATATAAGTAAATAGAAGCACACCAGCTAAAGGAAATTTAAACATTATAAGACACATGATTTGAAGGATGATTTCAATGTGAACAATGCATAAAATACTGTTCCCTCATCCAATCCATCTGTAGTAGATACTTAGTGCCCTCTATTTTTGACACAGCCATTTGCTACTATCTTTATTTGGAGAAATTGTTGCCTCCCCCCACCCATGTTGTTTAGTTTTTGGGGTGGATGTGTAGCAGGTATACTAGTCACTGCATACGCCAAGGATTCCATTTCTTCATCTTATTATCTTGATAGAGAAAAGGGATTAACTCCTGCCTAATCATGCAGAATCATGTACAATCATGTACTTCTTTCCTGAAATTTAAGTCTTGCAGCAGAAACATGCAAAGATAAAAGAAATATTTGGAATACATTTTTCTTTTCTTTCTTTTTCTTTTTTTTTTTTTTTTTTGAGGCAGAGTCTCTGTTGCCCAGGCTGGAGTGCAGTGGCATGATCTCAGCCCACTGCAACCTCTGCCTCCAAGGTTCAAGCGATTCTCCTGCCTCAGCTCCCTGAATAGCTGGGATTACAGGCTTCTGCCACATAGTCAATTTCTTTTGTGAAACGATTTTTGTAATTTCCACTTCTTAGGTTTCTGAAACTGATTTTTCTTATGGTCATTTGTCCAGTGTTTCTGCTGATATCTTTAGGCCTCAACATTCTTCTAGTAAAGCCATTTGTGCACAAGTTGTTTTGCCAAGAGTTTGTTTCCGTCTGGTGTGATAAGAGAATTTGGGGAGATTTTTTTGTTACCCTAGCATTGACAACCAAGACAAAAAATCTGAAGCGAAAGAGTTCATAAGAATTCCAAATTATTTTAGTGCCAACGTTTGGCATTACACATCTCCTTTCAGGTTTACGTAATAGATGACCTATCCTATGTCCAATTCAATTTCAGCACTCATGCTTTACAGGACTTTTTCAGAAAGCTGGAGATGAAAGAACAAAACTCACAATGTCTTTGGTCCGTGCAGAGATCAAGGTCTGTCAGAGAGATCTTTCCCTGTGATTCCCTCAACTCCATAAGCCTTTGGGTAAGGATGTACTCAAAGTGAACTCGTCATAGAGATTAAGTGTTTGTGTTTTGGGCTGAATTGTACCCCACCAAAGTTTATATTTTGGAGTCCTAAATCCTAGTACCTCAGAATGCAACTCTATTTGGAGATAAAGTCTTTAAAGGGTTAAGTAAACATGATGTATTTTGGGGGGCCCCTAATAAAATATGACAAGTATCCTTGTCAGAAGAAAACATGTGGACATAGACACCTACAGAGGAAGACAATGTGAAGATTCAGGGGGAAGGCTATCATTTACAAGTCAAGGAGTGAGGCCTCAGAAAACTAACCCTGCATGCTGACACCTCAGTCTCATTCTGGTAGCCTCCATATCTGTGAGAAAATAAATGTCTGTTGTTTAAATCACTCACTCCGACTGAATGTGGCCCTTTGTTATAACCCAGACCGAGTGTGACGCCAGATTATGTGGTCTTTTGTTACAACCACACTAGCTAATACAGTCTGCAAGAAGGAGAGGCTGTCAGATTACTCCCTAGTTGGTTGTTTCATGAGGTTATTAACCTGTAGAATCATACTAGTAATGGCATCAAAAGCAGAGTGGATCATGGTGACAGAGGTCTCAGGAGAACCGGATGTGTGTGCAAGTTATATTATTATTATACATAAAGACTGGGACTTACTCTTCCATTAGAGATCTCTGAAAGTGGAAGATTAACAGTAATAAATTGCAATAAAAAAAGATAAGAAGAATGTGGCATGTCACAGAGAAGGATGTTCCTTTATGCCTCAGCTATATTCTACAATTTTCAAATTTCTATGGCTACCTAATAGGAAGTAAAACGTTTAGAGGAAAATCAGAGTATAACATCTCATTTGGAAGTGATAGGAATGTTGTATTTCTGGAAAGGGCTAAAAGTACAAGCAACTGCTGCTCTTCTTGAAATGAGTCATAAGTGACAGCAGAAAGCAGGGTAAGTTCTAGTGCCATCCTCTTCCCAAAAATTAAATTAAAAACTAAAAAGCATACCTCCAATCTACACAGAGACCAGCCATCTCAAAAAAAAAACTCAGACACAATAGGATCAGGGAAGAAATAAGGGAGAAGCAGGAAACATGATGTGGAGAGGAAGGAATGTGATGACTGTTTAACACAGATGCCAATGTGGCCTTTCATTGCAACTCATCTTCTTCTGAGTGTTGGCCAACTAAATAATTTTTTTTTACTCCTTAAACAATTTATTGCAAAATGTAATCATACAGAAAACTTTATAAGACAATTTTGGTTTAATAAATAACTATGAAATAAATTCCTGTAAAACTAACATTCAGCTCAAGAAGTTACAAATGCCAGAATCCCAAACCCCTTCTCTCTAGTCAACCACTCTTCTCTGAGGTAATAACTAAATAAACCAAAAGAATTTTTAAATGTTTTGTTGTTTTAATAAGTATATACATATTAAAAGATCATGGCTTATCACTATAATTATCAATCTTCTTCCCACTCCATGCGGCAGAAGCAATCACTTTCAACTCTTCTCGTTTTAACCTGATAATTTTAAATTTCTGAATGAAATGATTTAATGACATGTTTTGATTTTTAAATTTTGATAATGTCTATTAAATTGCTTATATAAAGGTCACAATTTTAATTCTCTTAAAATTTTACTTCATACACTATTTTCTATCCCTTTTTGCTCAGCTTATTTTGGATAAATCAGGATTTAGTATTTATGCTATTGTGATTTCTTTTTCTTTCATCTTTTTTTTTTTTAGAGTGTCACTCTGTCACCCAGGCTGGCATGCAGTGGGGCAACATCAGGTCACTGCAACCTCCGCCTCCCAGGTTCAAGTGACTCTCCTGCCTCAGCCTCCTGAGTAGCTGGGACTACAGGCGCCCGCCACCATGCCCAGCTAATTTTTGTATTTTTAGTAGAGACAGGGTTTCATCATGTTGATCAAGATGGTCTTGAACTCCTGACCTCAGGTGATCCACCTGCCTCGGCCTCCTAAAATGCTCAGATTACAGGTGTGAGCCACTGCACCCGGCCTGTGATTTCTTAAATTATATTCACAGCTGAGGCATGTGGTGTGCTACAATTGAACTGCCTTTTTTTAAAAAATTGTACTTTTCTCAAGTAAAATGATTCATCATTTTCTTCACGATGTTCTCATTAATTACTCTAGCCTATACAGAAATTTTTGCAGAATTCTTCACCCACGTAATTGGCCTGCTCACTAGACCTGCTGTTAGCTAAATTGGAAATATTTCCTGTCATTTTTCCTCTGGTAGGTCCCTCTTTAAAAAAAAAAAAAAAGTATTTTAAATAATATCTATAAGAAAGTGAATAAAACTTTTCATGTCTAAAAGTACTTTTTAAAATTTTACATTTATCCTTCTTAGGTGATAATAAGCCTGTAGGTTCAAAATATTTTTTTTTCTAAAATGTTCAAGACACTTCTTTATTGTAATTCAGGTTTCTATATTGCTGTTGAACAATTCAGTGCCATTCAAATTCCCAATTTCTGTATGTAAATCAGACATCTTAGGCACTTCTGTTTATTACTAATATCCCGCAAGTTTATAATTGTGTGGCTCATTGTACACCATTTTACAATACATTGAACTTGACAAGATGTGTATTTTCACTTTGAAACACATGCCTTTAGTCCTAGATTATATTAATTCATCAATTTATTAACGAATAAATTCATAATAAATTAATCTTTCATTCATTCACAACACATTTTTAAGTGTCATATAATGTAAGAGTAAACAAAGTAGAAAATCCAGAAAAAATAAGCCCAGTGTCTTATTTTTCTGATATTTCTGGTTTTCATTTCTTTGTTTCTTCCATGTCTTTCATTTGCGAGAAAGTTTAATGTTTGGATTTGTCTTCTTCATGCAGACATAATCTTCACATCTTGAGTTTTGAAAGTGGGGTGCAGAAATTACCTCAATAATCTTTGTAGTATAAAATAATAGGGTATATATATTGTAAATCTTCTGTAAATGTAAAATGAATTAAATTATTTTCCCTGTGAAGAATAAAGATCTACACACAAAAGGATTGGTGATGATTTTGCTAGATCTAGATGTCTCAAATTTTATTACAGAGAACATGGTTAATTGCAATAATATAAAAGAACACTTCAAATTGCAAAAAGAAAACAATATGTATGTTGATAGAAAAATAAACAAAGAATATAACCTGATTATAGAGAGAAACAGAAACAGCCAGTAAGGTTAACAAATGATGTTGAAATTAAATAATAGTAAACACAAATTATTAGGAAATGAAATATCACTTTACATTTTTCTTTTTTTTTTCTTTTTTTTATTATACTTTAAGTTCTAGGGTACATGTGCATAACGTGCAGGTTTGTTACATATGTATATTTGTGCCATGTTGGTGTGCTGCACCCATCAACTCGTCAGCACCCATCAATTCATCATTTATATCATGTATAACTCCCCAATGCAATCCTTCCCCCCTCCCCACTCCCCATGATAGGCCTCAGTGTGTGATGTTCCCCTTCCCGAGTCCAAGTGATCTCATTGTTCAGTTCCCACCTATGAGTGAGAACATGCGGTGTTTGATTTTCTCTTCTTGTGATAGTTTGCTGAGAATGATGGTTTCCAGCTGCATCCATGTCCCTACAAAGGATGCAAACTCATCCTTTTTAATGGCTGCATAGTATTCCATGGTGTATATGTGCCACATTTTCTTAATCCAGTCTGTCACAGATGGACATTTGGGTTGATTCCAAGTCTTTGCTATTGTGAATAGTGCTGCAATAAACATACGTGTGCATGTGTCTTTGTAGTAGAATAATTTATAATCCTTTGGGTATATACCCAGTAGTGGGATGGCTGGGTCATATGGTACATCTAGTTCTAGATCCTTGAGGAATTGCCATACTGTTTTCCATAATGGTTGAACTAGTTTACAATCCCACCAACAGTGTAAAAGTGTTCCTATTTCTCCACATCCTCTCCAGCACCTGTTGTTTCCTGACTTTTTAATGATTGCCATTCTAACTGGTGTGAGATGGTATCTCATTGTGGTTTTGATTTGCATTTCTCTGATGGCCAGTGATGATGAGCACTTTTTCATGTGTCTGTTGGCTGTATGAATGTCTTCTTTTCAGAAATGTCTGTTCATATCCTTTGCCCACTTTTTGATGGGGTTGTTTTTTTCTTGTATATTTGTTTGAGTTCTTTGTAGATTCTGGATATTAGCCCTTTGTCAGATGAGTAGATTGCAAAAATGTTCTCCCATTCTGTAGGTTGCCTGTTCACTCTGATGGTAGTTTCTTTTGCTGTGCAGAAGCTCTTTAGTTTAATTAGATCCCATTTGTCAATTTTGGCTTTTGCTGCCGTTGCTTTTGGTGTTTTAGACATGAAGTCCTTGCCCATGCCTATGTCCTGAATGGTACTACCTAGATTTTCTTCTAGGGTTTTTATGGTATTAGGTCTAACATTTAAGTCTCTAATCCATCTTGAATTAATCTTCATATAAGGAGTAAGGAAAGGATCCAGTTTCAGCTTTCTACTTATGGCTAGCCAATTTTCCCAGCACCATTTATTAAATAGGGAATCCTTTCCCCATTTCTTGTTTCTCTCAGGTTTGTCAAAGATCAGATGGCTGTAGATGTGTGGTATTATTTCTGAGGACTCTGTTCTGTTCCATTGGTCTATAGCTCTGTTTTGGTACCAGTTCCATGCTGTTTTGGTTACTGTAGCCTTGTAGTGAAATCAAAGAGGACACAAACAAATGCAAGAACATACCATGCTCATGGATAGGAAGAATCAATATCGTGAAAATGGCCATACTGCCCAAGGTTATTTATAGATTCAATGCCATCCCCATCAAGCTACCAATGAGTTTCTTCACAGAATTGGAAAAAACTGCTTTAAAGTTCATATGGAACCAAAAAAGAGCCCGCATTGCCAAGACAATCCTAAGTCAAAAGGACAAAGCTGGAGGCGTCACGCTACCTGACTTCAAACTATATCACTTTACATTTTTCAAGGCGAAAATTTAAAAATAAATATCCATTTATTGTGGATAGAATTGGGCAACACTTAATGAACATATATTGCATGTAAAATATTAGAAAGTATAAAAATATAAAATCATACAAAAATTAAAAATACAACAGAGATATATAGATTTAATTCCTCACATACCTTGAAGTTTGATAGGAAAAGAAAAAATAATGATATCTGGGACAAATGGCCTGAAATATATTTGGTTGCTTTAAATGTTAAACATAAATTAGTTGTAGGAAAATTATTTCTAACTGTTGTGAAATATTTGAATGTAAGATAAAATAATTTATAGACTAAGAAAAAACAGTGTAAAGACTGAAGTATAATGCATTTTTACAAAATAAATACTAGCATAACTGTGATTACTGTATATATTACTGTTTCTTTCCTATTTTAGATATAAAGGAGAAATTTAACTAAAACACACAGTTAAAATAAAATTTTGAGGTAGAAGAAGGTAAACAACAGAAATTATTTTTCTCACAACTTCGGAGGCTAGAAATTCATGAGCAAGCCGTCAGCAGGTTAGGTTTCTTCTGAGGCCTCTCTCCTTGGCTTGCAGAGAACTGTCTTTCCCCCATGTCTTCACATGGTCTTTACTCTGTGTCTGCCTCTGTTCTAATTTATTCTTTCTACTCTTTGTTGCTTAATATTTTATTATTAATATTTGAGACAGAGTCTTGCTCTTGTTGCCCAGGCTGAAGTGTGGTAGCACGACCTAGGCTCACTATAACCTCTGCCTCCCAGGTTCCAGCAATTCTCCTGCCTCAGCCCCCTGAGTAGCTGGGACTACAGGTATGTGCCACGACGTCTGGCAAATTTTTGTATTTTTTTTTAGCAGAGATGGGGTTTCACCATGTTGGCCAAGCTGGTCTCAATCTCCTGACCTCAGATGATCTGCCCACCTCGGCCTTCCGAAGTGCTGGGATTTCAGGGGTGAGCCACTGGGCCCAGCCCAATATTTTATTTTTTAATGTATTTTATTTTAATTTTAAAAATTACATATTTTTACAAAGTACATGTTTTAATATATGTATACATTGTAGAATGAATGATTAAATCAAACTAGTAAACATATACATCACCTCAAATACTTAGCATATTTTTGTGGTGAGAACAGTTAAGGCCTATTCTCTTAGCAATTTTCAAGCACACAATATGTTATTATTATCTAGTCACCATGCTATACAATAGATCACCACAAATTGACTATCCTAAGATTTTGTAGCCTTTGGCAAACATCTCCTCATCGATCCATTCTCCCCCAGCCCTAGGCAATGATCATTCCACTGCTTCTGTGAGTCTGGCTTTGTTAGATGCCACATATAAATGAGATCGTGCAGTATTTGTCTTTCTATGCTAGGCTTATTTCACTTAGCTCAATATCCTCCATGTTCCTTCATGTAGTTGCAAATGACAGAATTTCCTTCTTTTTAAAGGCTGAATTGTATTCCATTGTGTATACATACCACATTTTCCTTATATATTCATCCACTGATGGACACGTAAGTTGATTTCACATCTTCACTTCAATGAACATAAGAAATGCTGCAACGAACATGAGAGTGTAGAAACTCTTCTACATGCTGATTTCATTTCCTTTGGATATATACTCAGACATGGGATTGCTGGAACTTATGGTGGTTCTATTTTTGATTTTTTGAAGAACCTCCAATCTGTTTCCCATAATGGCTGTACTAATCTACATTTCCATTGACAATGAAAAATGGTTTCCTGTTCTCAACATCCTCTTCAACATTTGTTATATTTTTGTCTTTTTGACTTTTTGATAATAACCATTCTAACAGATATGAGGTGGTATCTTATTGTGGTTTTAATTTGCTGATGATTAATGATGTTGAGCACCTTTACATTTACCTATTTGACATTTGTGTGTATTCTTTTGAGAGAAATATCTATTCAGGTCCTTTGTTATTTTTTAATTGGGCTGTTTTCTTGATATTAAGTTGTTTGAGTAAAAGGAGATTTAACTAACTTAAACATAATGCAGTATTTTAGACAGACAGTTCAGTCACATTCTGTAAATGTGATTTTTCAACTGTGAAAAGTGAAACAATTAGATAAATAACAAAAGAATCTATTGATATCCAACTTCTGTAATGAAGTAGATTTTCAGAAGGCAGTTGGGCACACAAAAAGGTATAAAGAGAAGGAAATTTTCTTACGGAAAAATGCATGACTATATTATAATACTGCAATCTGTGAAATTTACGTATGTTTTTCAATTATTTTTATTATTATCTCATAGATTGCAACCAGAGAATCTTAACATACATGTGACAATTTGGTGACTTTTAGAACAAGTGACAGTGAAGACTCGTGACTCTCTATATATTTGTACATACAAGTATATAGGTATAATACACATATACACATATATAGACAGATATACAGATAGAGATGCTTGTGTGTGTAAGTGCATGTATACACATATTGATATGTTTTTCCTTCTTTCAATATGTTAGTGAATACTATGTATGTTTGTTCATAACACATACAAAAATTTAACACAATTTTCTTTGTTTCATGAAGATATCAGAAGGTAAATACTTGAATATACCAAAATATTGCTGTTCATTTGTGTCTTTAACGATTATATTGATTAGATTTGTATTTATATTCTTAGATAATCATATATCATTTCCTAAAACATAAAAGCCAAAATACTAAATTTATTTACAAGAGCTTCAATATAAGAACATAGGAAACCTTATGTTTCTTTCCTGATATTATCGCTGAGCTATCATCTGATTATATCACAAAAAAAAAAATGTTTAAAGTTAAGAGTATAAACGACTAGTTTCTTGTTCCAAATCACTTCTTAGTAAGCCGAACCATCTTGAACTTCATTATATATATTGAATGTCTTTACTATGGTGCTAATCAATAGAGACTGTGACCTGTTGTTTTTGTTTGTTTGTTTGTTGTTAAACCTTCTTAAACTTCGTAGCGTCATTCAAAACTAGAGACTTAGTAGATTCCAAATAGAGATTTGTGAAAGTTTGGTTCTGTTTACTGTGTTATTTGCAGTATACAGATATTTTAGTTTGGCAAATATCGAGTCGAGAATAGTACTATTTCTAATATTTTTCACTGTGGAAATGTCAAGGGGAAATGAAGATTTTTATTCAATTTATTCAGAGAAAAGAAGGAATTTACTTTTATTTAATGTAGTCTAATAAGGAAATTTCCCTCTGATTTTAATGTTTGTTCCTAGACTGGGCTTGGCTATATTAAATTCTAGCTGACAAGCATATCACTAGGGTTAATTGTTCACCAATTAAGAGTATTAATAAGTCATATATGTGTATATCCACATGTAGTATACTAACACATATTTGTATATATTAATAAACAAATATATAATTGTATATTAGAGGCTACAGTCTGCTAAGCCCTCCAGATATTTATTAAAACAAGGAAACAGTCCACAAACCTTGATTATCAGATACTTCCCTGAGGAAAACTTACTTTTAACATCACAGAGCAGTTAAAAAGTAAAGTCATGGCCACATATTTCTATTCAAAGCACTTTTACTATGCCATCCTGGAGAAAGTATAACTTATTAGGTAGCTTCAAATATTAACTCGCTGCCCAAAGAGCAGACTGGAAGTAACATACATGTATATATTATACTCCTTATAAAAAAATGTTTTAAAACAAATTGGAAAAAGTGTAACAATCAATAACATCATTTTAAGTTACAATTACTATTATGCACATGAGTGTACAAGAAAGTATCATGTAACTGAATCCTTGACTGTTGCAGCAAGAGGAATTGCACTTATATAAAGTAATAGAAACAATTATTTCTGCACAGTTTGAGGTCCTGATAAATTCCTGCTAAAAGCTTTTCGTTTTTATGACTAACCCTGAGGAATTTCAGACAAGGCTACTCCAGACAGCTTCTGTGGGAATTTTTGGAGAGAACTCCTAAATTTCATCTCCACGTAAAGCCGTACACTCTCTGATATGACCCAAAGTAAAACAATATACATACGTGATGCGCTCTTGTAAACAAAGAGATTAACATCTATTCATTGTGAGTTAAAGCTCCAAAACATCAAATAGTCACTTCAAAGAAAAGTGAGGTAAGAATCAGAAGATCACAAGTTTTAGAAGAAAGAAACCACAATAACATTTCTTAGCTATTTGCCTTTGCCATAGTCTCATATCAGTTTCAACTGATGAGTGAGAAGGCAAGTTGTTCCAATTCCCTCCTGAGGAGCATACATAAAATAAGTGTCTGCACTGACTGTCGTTTTACAGTGTGATTCAGTTTTTCTTATATAGCAATTTTAAATAACATAATGTTAAACAATGTCTTCTGTATTTGAAAGCTATAGAGATCTAAATTGCTGTCCACCCATTTGTCAGCATTCTGGTGCCCACAGTGACCAAACAACACTTGCACTCATTGAAGACTGTTGTGATATTTACTGTTTTCCACTTTGGCTTTGCCTTTTATCACAAGGTCCAACAAATAAGGGTAAGAACAGTGACACTGAACCGGCTTGTTGAAAAAGTGCATCTCAGTCACCTCTGAGACTTCTAAATCTGTACATGTCTTCTCTTCTCCATTCCTCCTCCCCGAGGTTCAGACACCTGACCTCACCCCCAGGGGTTGGAGACTAGACGGAAGTATTATAAAAATCTGAGTTGTCTATGTGAAGAACTGTAGATTAAACAAACCTCTAAGTCTTGCTGCCACGCTCATCCATTATTATTCTAATATGAGACTAAATTCAACAATTCAGTCACGGAGAAAAGATTTGGGTTGTATTTGTTTTCCTGAAAACATTTTCTCTTTCTCTCCTTTATAGGAAAAGAATAAGATTATTATTAAAGTTAAATAGTGCTCTGCCATGAAAGATAGAAAAACCTTAATGTCCCAGAGGTTCTTGCTTCTTTAAAATAAGCCTGTGGTTGGTTTCTTTTTTTAATGTTAATGGATGTTACCTACTGGGTGACACAGTGTGGTGTTATGAGCCAGAGACTAGGTTCAGAATCTTGGCTCTCACTTTCTAGCTTGGGGTCATTAGAGGATCTAGTTTTCCATTTTTTACCTTGGTTATCTCGACTGTAAATTGAGGTAATGATCCCTATCTCATAACAATGTTATTAGGCTTAAATGAGAAAAACGCATGGAAATTGTTCATCACATAGTGATGTTTTATATACATACTAGTTCTAATACTTTTATATTATTAAACATGTGTGAAGTAAAATAGATTTATTTTTTGGTACTAGATGGTGTTACAAAAATAAACTTATAGGCTATTTAGCAACATAATTGTTGCATCTAATTACAGTTTTGTCAGTGACATTAAGGCCAGACTGATTAATGATTTCAATTCACATTGATTGCAGAGCACGCAGAAATTCCATGTTAATATTAAACACTTAGTAGTAAAATGCAAAACAATGAATCATTAATTAATCAAAATTAATTATAGTAAGGAGCTTCAAACATAAAAATATTAATACAATCAATAATTATGTATGCATGGAGATTAGTTACTATATCTAAATTTTTGCATGGAGATTAATTACTATATCTAAATTTTTGCTAAGAAAATAGTTAATTTAATAACTTTCTAAATGTATCTAAAATTCAACAAAAAGGACACAGAAAACTTGTTATTGGCTCTGAATTTTTTGTTGTTAACAGTGGTTCCTTTAGTTGGTGCAGTTGCAAAGCACATATATGAGCCTATAAAGGATACTTTCATTTATTTCATAAAATTAAATGGAAAATACATCTATTCTCATTGAATTCCACTGCAGAAAGTACACAAGTAACACAGACTAAAACTTCTTGAGTCTTCATTCCTCATTAGCATTCTTCTTAACACAGTCCCATAATTCAGAGTCTTGCTCAACAATTCCAGAAAATGTGAAAGTTTGCCCATTTCCCCTTTCAAATAGAATATTTATGAATGCACTTACTATGAATTTATACCCCATTTTCTGTAAGTCAAAACCATATGAAGCAGCTTACAAAGCAGAAATAATGCAAGATAGGAATGACTGTTAGGAACAAAAATCTAATGGAAAGCCATGCTGCCCGACCCCTTCCCTGGGACAGGTTATGATCACATATTCAGCACTGAGAATCTACCTCACCATTTCCTGGTAGTTTAAGATAAAACAGGTAAAACTTTAGTATACTGTCCAATCTCCTTGAAAGTGGTTTGACTAAAGACATACAATTTATGAAAATGTAAAGCAATAATCAGGTCAGTGTAGGGATGGAGATTTATTGAGCCCTGATGAGATTCAATCTTCTATCCCATATCCTGGGTCATCTGGAATTCCAAGCTTATAACTTCCTATCATTATTCTATGGCTTTAGTGATGGGGAAGTATAACAACTAACTAATGTTTAGTGTTTTTAAAAGCTTAGTGTCAATACATATAACTGTGTGGGTGTGTACTGCACAACACTAGGTGCACTATTCATCTTTTAGTCGTGTAATATATATGTACATATGTGTACATATAGAGAGAGAGACGACACTTGTTAGTTTAGAATTGTGATTCTTCTTGTTAGTTTAGGATTACAATTAAGAAATAGTTGACTTTGAAGATAAGGAATGGATAAAGACACAGATGAAAGAGGAATGGCATGAAGTTAGCTACTGAAGGTGATGCATATTGTATTGACTTTGTATATGTATACAAAATTTCAGGGAAAAAAGTTTTAAAAAAAGTATTGGCCCTAAAAGGAAGTAGACTGAATACTAATTCCTTGATTTGTCAGTGACTAGCTTGTGATCTTGGATACATTTCAATCTGTTTAACTCTCAATTACTGTGTCTATAAAATGAAGATAATATTTATTTATAAAGCACTGCTATAAAGACAAAATGGGTAATGTATTTCACTATCTAAGCATAGTTCAGAACCACCATTCTCCAATATGCTGTTATTATATGACTTATAAAAGGTTTCCTTTCCCAAGACACCCTCTTGCTGTGTGTCAGGAATACACACACACACACACACACACACACACATGCATCTACATGGTCACTATATATCAAAGTCAATACAACATCCATTACCTTCAATAGTTATCAGCCTCCTGCCATTCCTCTGTGTCTTTATCCACTCCTCATCCTCAAAATCAACTATTATATAATCACAATAGTAAACTAACAAGAGGAATATGGAGTTATTAACAGTAATTTGTGTAGTAGTATGAGTAAAGGTTTAAGATTATATTTAAATTATACCTGGGACACTGACCGCAGAAACTGAAGACTAGGGAACATCAGCAACGTTGTTGATGTTAATAGTGCTTTGCTACCCATGTAGGATAGCATTTTTACCAAGAAGGCAGGACTCTCAGTAAAAATCATATTTTGAAGGCATTATATTCTCAGTAGCACTCGTGAAAATTAATGTCACATTTATTTATACACCATGATTATTTATGATTAACTTACATAATTGGATCTCCCACAGGGCTGCTGATCAATATAATATCCATGGCCTCTGTAGAGACCAATTTTCTTAATACAAGGACACGTTAATGGACAAGATAATTTCAAATGCCATTTTTTGGTAAATGCAATGTCCAACGTTTATTTTGAATGCGTCTGCATTTTTAGATCTTCATCTGTAATTGGCTATTTTCGTCTTCAAGAAGCCGAGTATTGAAGAATCGAGGTCTCGATTTGCCAGAATGCTTTTGTAAGCAGAACATATACACTTAAATGCCAAGAATTATGTGCTAATAAGTTAACAAGTGTAATATAGCTTGTCAACAGCCTGAAAATCTAAATCTCAGTATTTGTGATTTGGAACAGAATGTACAATGCATGGAATTTCAAGGGTTGCAGATTTTCTCTCACTATCCATTGTTTTATAGTTTTTTTTTTTTTTTTTTTTTTTTTTTTGCATTGTGCAGAAACTCAGGATTCTAGAATTAATCACATTTTTAAAATAAATATGATCAGTGTAAAGCAGGTTAACTGTACATTGGTTACCCACTTGTCAGAGTCTAGTGAGACAGAACTACTCATAGCAATAAATTACATTGAGTGTACTTATTATTTACAGACAGGCAGCAGAGACCAAAAAAAAAAAAAAAAAAAAGGCCTAGGGTTCACTGTGAAATGGCCCCTCAAGGCTCAAGAAAGCTGCCTGAGGCAGAAGTTTCAGCTGTGTGTAGCCCTATTGCACCACAGCTGGAGGGACTCTGTAAAGCAGCCCACCCTGGTGACAAACCTTAGGGGCCATGTGAACCAATGGGCTAAAGCTTCAAAGGACATCCTGGTTCATGCGAGAGAGAAACAAAGCCCGCATTGATCAGAGCAGTTATTTTCTAACCTAAGATGTTATATCCCGTAGCTCAGGATGTTTCATTCTTAATACATTTTATAGTTATTCTTGAGAACTGCTAGTGGGAAAGGGGAGTGCACTGTACTGCAATTAGTAATCCCATGGAAATATTAATAGTTATATAATACAGCAGAGCACACACACATACCCATGCACGAGCATTTACTAGGACTTCTTTGTGATGCATTTAAACTTTATAATAAACCTAGAAGCTCATCTCTTTATTATTGATGAGGAAATGAAGCATATAACTTATTTATCTTTGTATTAGTTCACTTCCATGCTACTAATAAAGATATACCCAAGCCTGGATAATTTATAAAGAAAAGAGGTTTAATGGACTCACAGTTCCACATGGCTGGGAAGGTCTCACAATCATGGCAAAAGGTGAAGAAAAAGCAATGGCACTTCTTACATGGTGGCAGGCAAGAGAGCGTATGCAGGGGAAGTGCCCTTTATAAAATCATCAGATCTTGTGAGACTTATTCACTAACACAAGAATACCACGAGAAAAAACCACCCCTATTATTCATTTACCTCCTACTGGGTCCCTCCCAAGACATGTGAGGATTATGGGAGCTACAGTTCAAGATGAGATTTGGATGGGGACACAGCCAAACTGTATCAATGGTCACACACCTAGTAAAACTTAGAATCAAGAAAACAACTCAAGCATTTAAAAAATTAAATCTTTTGTTGCATTGCCTATTCTTACTTATCTTTTACACTAATTCAATTATCAAACCACATAGTACCAGTGCACTATTTCCATTATAGCTGTTCTACTTCAGGTCAATATAATTTGTGCTTTAACTATACACATGACATTCTAAATGGTCACCCTGTTTCTTATTTCTCCCATTCTAGACTGTTCTAAATATGGCCAAAGGATTCCTAAAGCATAGTTTGGGTGATGTCATTCTCCTCTTCAGAAAATGTCTATGTACTCATTGCCTACTCAATCGCTAGTATTTTGGGGGAACGTTAGAATTGAAGAATCTCCAACAATTCTTAGTCAAGAAATGGAATTTGTAACTCACCTTCCTGTAAAAGCACTGCCATAGCATGACATAAAAAACTTGTAAAAAAAAAAATTGTTCTACAATCTGTGACCACGTACCGGCCAAACTACCCATTGTGTGTGTGTGTGTGCACATGCATTTTTTTCCCCTGAGGGCAACACTCAAAAATATCTGACAAGCATATGATATTACTCACCCATGTAAGTACATCTATATTTTACTTGCTTTTATCTTTCTTTCATACTCTTGATTTATAATTCTCCTGAAATAAAGTAGGTAATACAGGCGACTCAAGACAGATTTACTCCCTTTCCCAGAGGGTAGAGCAGATAGACTTCTAGGGAGAAAGTAAAATATGTATATATAAAAAATACATATACATGGATATATACATATGTATATACTTATATATGTATGTGTATATATACACGTGTGTGTGTATATGTGTGTGCATATATAAATATATAAAAATATATAAATATATATAAATAAATATATAAATATATATAAATAAATATATATGTAAAACCTTCTCTGTTATCCTTTTCAACTGAATACCAAAGTAAATAGACTTTGGTTAAGGATTAAAGTTAATAAGCCTGAATCTATGAAGCATTACTCTCAGGAAAATATCTTTTAAGATACACAACTCCTTTAGGGTAACAAATAATGCAGATGTTTCATAGTTTGAGGTTCATTGCTGTACAAGGTAGCCCAGAAAACTTCACTTAGAAAAGCATCTGTTACTCTACACCAGGGGTGTGTGTGTCATGAGTGAAAGAAGAACCTGGCAAGCAACCCATGAGTCCCAGATCTCACTCTGCCTTGTCTGAGCCTGTATCCATGAAGCCTTAGTAAAGCTTGAAACTGGGTGATATCTCTGGTTCGTGTGAATCTGATTTGACCATCTGATCCTCTATATGGGCTCAGTTTTCTTCTTCATAATTCTCTTTTCCTTTAATGTCCTTCTGTGTGTGTGTGATAAAATACATATAAGATGAAATTTATACTCTTAAATGTTTTAGTGCACAATACAGTATTTATAACTATAAACACAGTGTTGTTCAGTAGAACTCTAGAACTTTCTCATTTTGCATAACGGAAACTTCGTACAGATTGAGCAGCAACTCCCCATTGCTTCCTCCGCCCAGCCCCAGCAGCCATCATTCTACTTTTTACTTCTATGAGTTTGTTTACTTTAGATACATCATATAAGAGACATCATTTAGTGTTTGCCTTTCAGTGTCTGTTTGCCCTTCAGTGTCTTTCTTATTTTATTAGGCATAATGTCCTCAAACTTGATCCATGTTAGAATGGCTTCTATGGTCTAAATGTTTTCCCCAAATTCAGGTATTGAAACTTTATCACCAATGTGATAGCATTAAGAGGTGGAGACTTTAAGAGGTGATTAAATCATGAGGGCACAGCCCTCATGGATGGAATTGCATCTTTCTAAAGGGCTTAAAGGACTGTATTGGAGGTCTTCTGATCATCTACCATGTAATACAGCAAAAAGGCCCTCACCAGGCACACAACCTGCTGGTACCTTGTTCTTGGACTTCTGAGTCTCCAGGACTGTAAGGAATAAATTTATGTGGCTTATAAACTATCCAGCCTGTGGTATTCTGTTATAGTAGAAAAAATGGACTCAGGGAGAAATTGGTACTGAGGAATGCAGTGTTGCTATAACAAGTACATCAAGATGTGGAAAAGGCTTTGGAACTGGATAATGGGTAGAGACTGGAACGATTTTGAAGTGCATGCTAGAAAAGCTTAGATTACTAACAGCAGACCATCCAGGGAAATTCCTGTGAGGGTTCAGAATAAGAGATGAGCAGTAGGGAAAGTCTCAACCTTGGAGATTATATAAGTGATCATGGAAAGAATGCTGATAGAAATATGGGCAGTGAAGACTATTTGATGAGGTCTATTTACCTCCCACAATAGAAATCAGTATCTGAAAGAGCTATTTGCTCTCCCATGTTCATTGCAGCATTATCCACAATAGCTAAATTGTGGAAACAATCTTAACTTTCATAGAGGGATGAACAAATAAAGAAAATATACACATGCATACATACAGTGGAATATCATTCAACGTTAATAGAGGAAGAAAATATTTTCATATGCAATAACTGCCCTTCTTAATCTGGGCTGTTCCTACACCTGCAACTTCACACCATTCCCCACTTCCACACACTGTTCTAAACATTCTGGTTTTACTTCTCAGTTCCTTGAATAAGCATTATTACTAACACAGAATATTTGCACATGTAGTCTCTACTCTCTGTAACACTGTCTTCCATTTGTTTTTCTCTTACTCTCTTCTGATAATAGTCATTCATTATTCAGGTCAAATTTTAAATGTTATTTTCTCTGAAAGGCTCTCTTTAGTATTTCAGAATAAATTTAGTGTTTTTTGTCTCTCATACTTTTTTGCAAAGCCCTATACATTTTGTTTAGTGTCGAATAACTGTGTCTATTCCTTTGTATCCACAATATGTGACAAAATAAACTTGCACATACTGTTTACTTGTTGTAAACTCGGGTTATTTTATATAAATTTCCATAAAATTTAAATATTATTTTTATCATGATATCCTATGCTTCACTGTCTTTGCACACAATAAAAAAGATAAAATATATTCAGTCACCACTATGTGCCACAGGCCCTGCTGATATAATAATCCTTCAAAATGAATTCTACGTAATCTTTGACATGTTTTATATCATATTTATAGTTTAATGTGGGATCTATTCTAAGCTTAATATGAAGCTTCCTGTTAGTCCTACTAAGCTTCTACCTGTCAGATATTCTGTGTTATGCAGTAGTTAAAACTTGTACATCACTGACCATGGAGTAGGGTGATAAGTTGCTCTGGACAACTCCTCACACTTTTTTCCTAAAGCAAATATATATTTAATAATAGACCATCACAAAGGTTTATGCTTCCTTTTGTAAAGGGGTATATAAGGTGATGTAGCTATGCATATATAGATCTTGGAAGTATGAGTGGAAATGGGAGAAAAAAATCAAGCTTTACGCCCCTGGGAAATGAGAGAAGGCCTCCTTTCCCAAGTCTCCAGGCTGTTTGATATTTTCCTATCTGTACTCCCCTTAGCCTTCATGGATAATAACAACTTGTCTCATTATTTATTCACACGTTCTCCATTTCTATAATTTTCCACAGACCTTGCACTTTAATATCTTTTTAGCCATATTCTACTCCCTCATTTTTATTGCAGAATGTCCCAATGCTTTCTAAGCTGCTAACTCAGTCTCAGGCTCTATCTGTGAATGGCAAAGGTCTTCTTTTGAGTGTCCTTCACTAATTTACTGTTATGAAGCCAACAGTGTGAGTTATCCCAGGGTTTTGTGGGATCCCTGAGGTAGGAGCAAAATGCCAATTGATCTCTTAAGAGAAAATGAATTTCCGGAAAAAATACTTCTTTTTTTCCTCTGGCTATATTTGTTCCTCCAGGTGAGCTGGTAAATCAAAACGTATCTTATACTGAGAGTATGATTGTCAGATAAAATGCAGAATACCAGGTAAAATTAGAATTTGAGATAAACAACAAATACTTATTTTAGTCCCAAATACTACATAAAACAAAATTATACATACATATATATATACATTTATTGCTAAATATAGTAGCAGTAACTAAAATTCCTAGTAGCTTTCTAAACTCTCTACATGAGAAATTCATATTTGCTCTATTGAGTTTTCAATATATTTTTTGTAAATACACTGATTAAAATTTGTTTTTATTTGAATTTTACAGTTATTAATGATCTAAGGTCAAAGCTAGTCTTTTTAAGGCATTAAACCTTCTGTCCTTTTAAAGATTACATCTGTATTATTTTTTAACCTGTATAGCTATTTAACTATATATTTCAGGACTTAGAGCCAGGAGCGTTTATATTCCTAACATCATCACCTATTCTTGAATGCTTACATATAACACTTTTCATTTAAAGTTGACTTTAGCTTAATATTCTATCTAGGTTGAGGGAGGAGGGATAACTAGGTAGGAATCATATACTTCATAGAAAAGTTATTTTTTTGTTTTGGCCATATGTCATAATTTCAGGTAAAACATATTTTGGGATGAGTCAAAGTCAGGGACTTAAAACTGCAGAATGGGAGTGGATATTTATGCAACTGATGAACAGTGACACAGACTTATGGACATGTTCCTCTCCGCCAAACCACTCTTTCTAGTTATTAAACATCTTTTTGTGTGTTAGCCAGTCAGGTTACATTTTACACTAACACTGTAGGTAATGTGGTGCCTCAATGTCTAAATGTGTCATTTGAAGAGAACATACACTTATTAGTAATTCTACCCTCCAGAGCACAGCCACCACTACTCTCTGTGGTTCTTTTTATGCATACTCAATTCTATAAAACTGAATTTCCAAAATAAAGAAAAGGCAGACATGATCCTTGGTTGAACATTTTCCTCTCTTTCTTCTTGAAACTGAAATTGGGAAACTGTCTTTCTAAATCCAAGATCTAATAAGGAAGCTTCAGATCTTTCATGAGTTTAGCTATTTGATAAATGACCCACTTACCCATAGTATATTTCTTTTCTTTTGTTTCTTCCCTTTATTTTTTTTTCTTGTTTATTTGCTTTTCTCTTATGTCTATTTTATCAGAGCTCCAAATGATGGATTGGGCTTTGAAATTGGGGAAGATTAGATTCAAATTTTTGCTGTGCCATAGTGAACTTTGTGAAACTGTGCAAAGTGCATAAACTTTCTGCTTCAGCTCCCTAAATGGATTAATATGCAACGTAACCAAGATTGGTTAGGATAATATACGTAACCCACCTAACACAATGTGGCAATGCACACATTACACTGCCTTCACAGCTCACAATGAAATTCTTTATATGAGAATTTATCTGTCGGGGGAAAGGCTCTAACAACCAAGATGCTGTGCCATGACCACAGTTGATTGGATAACTCATGAACAAATAGTCTAAGTATCTGTGATGGTTAATATTAAGTGTCAACTTAATTGGATTGAAGGATGCAAAGTATTGTTTCTAGATGTATCTGTGAGGGTGTTGCCAGAGAAAATTAACATTTGACTCAGTGGAATGGGAGAGAAAGAACCATCCTCAATGTGGGTGGGCACCCTCCAATCGGCAGCCAGCATGGCTAGTAAAAGCAGGCAGAAGAAGGTGGAAGAAGCTGACTTGCTGAGTCTTTTGGCCTTCATCTTTCTCTCATGCTGGATGCTTTCTGCCCTTGAACTTCAGACTCCAGGTTCTTTGGCTTTTAGACTCACACCAGTGTTTTGCCAGGGACTCTCAGGCCTTCAGCCACAGACTGAAGGCCGCACTCTCAGCTTCCCTACTTCTGAGATTTTTGAACTTGGATTGATCCACTACTGGCTTCCTTGCTCCTCAGCTTGCAGACCACTTATCATGTGACTTCACCTTGTGATCATATGAGTCAACTCTTAATAAACTCTCTTTCATATATACATATATCCTATTAGTACTGTCCCTCTACAGAACTGTAATACAGTATCCTAATAGGATCAAACATACCTATAGACAAACCTGAGGAGATTCCAACTTTGGTGTTCCAATTGAGAAGCAGGATCTGTTTTATGGGCATGAGACCCAAAGAGTCACAGAGTCCCACAGGTAAAAGCGTTCTGTGCTTTGTCTAATGTTCTGCTGTCACTACCTTAAAATTCTTATTTTGACTTTGAACTTGTATTTTTAAGTGGAATATTATGGGAGAATATCACTGAACAGAGGAGATATATGCAGCAGGTTTACCTTTTTCCTGCCACCACGTTGGCATCTAGTATTTTCAGTGTTCCATGGGAATGGAAAGTGGTGATATTAATAGTTGAGTTGGGCAGCAGATTTAAGTCAAGACTTTCTCAAGAAAATTTCTCTGCTATAAGCTATAAGATATCCTACCTGTTTCCAAACAAATTATCTGTAAAAAATGTCGTCTAATCCCCATGACTTTAGACCATGGAAAAAATCACTCTCAAGCATTCTAAGCCTTAGTCACAAGTCCTCTGACTTTCCTTTCACCAGTTTAAGCAGGTTTAACTTCAAATTATTATCAGAAACTAGCTCTAAAATTTTATTGCCTTTGCTTTAAAATATATTTTTATTGATAATTTTATTAAACTTCCTTAAGAATCTGTTTTTTTTTAATGAATTAACTTTGTTTTATTTATAAGTGCCTACTTGTCTCCACAAGAGATTTTAAATGGTCATCTGTGAATAATTGTTTGTAAAGAGTGTCACAATAAGTTTCCTCCTTATATTCATGTTCTTGACTAGTTCCTTTAAGCATTGATTCTAGAATCAGCTATGTAACTTGTTTTGGCCATGAAATATTAGCAACTATGGCAGACTTGAAAAGTGCTTGCCAATGGGAGCAAACTATTCATATTTATAGGAATCCTATAATCATCCTGAAGTAACCAAGTTCAAACTAGCCTACAGGATGTTGAGTGACACGTGGCTCAGTTACCTCTAACTGCAGACTACCAGACATGTGAATGGAGTAACACGTGAATGGATCCCGAGGACGTGAGTAACCCTGTTAACACATGTATTACAGATGAACTATCCTACCTAAGCCAAACCCAAACAGCTGTCCTACAGAATAACACCAAAATAAGCTATTGTGTGCGTGTGCATTTTTTAAGTCATTATGTGTGATTTTGGGTGGTTTTTACACAGTAAAAATTAACTGCCAAAAATACACAGGAAAAAGAAATCAATACTTTCACACTTGGTTCTTTTCAACTTCTTGTGTAATCTATTGTGTCTTCACTTGCATGGAACCAAAGGCTGTTTTTTTTTTTTTTTTAGTGTTCATGGTAGAAATAATAGTAAAACAGCAATTAAATTAAAACAAAAATGCTGGAAAATGAATACTTGTAATTTAAATAAGTAATATTATATTTATGAAATTGAGCAGAACAACAAATTGACTGAAAAAACATGAAAAATACTCACGAAACACTAAATTTAGAGTCTTACTGGGCTTCTCTTTATTAGGGATTAGTGATAATGCAAACACTGTATTTTTCAGGTCTATAATACATAATCGGTAAGTTTTGTATAGGTGTATCTTTTCCCATATAGAACAGGAGGAAATTAGAAAAAGATGAATATTCATTCAGTCTTACAATGACTTCACTAAACCAGGAAATTTGCATATATCCTTGAAACAAATGTATAATTATTTTTTAATCCTCATTTCAGATATTTGGAAATGATTACCTAGTGTTATATATACAAAACTGTTTTGCTGATACTCTATGCTTTCAGGCAATGTAAGAATTAGAAACTTGAAATGTATAACATTCTTTTTGGAAACTTCCTAATCCAAAATGAAAGGAGTAGTAATAACACTGTTAATTCATTCCCAATTTATATATAAAGGCCATTAAAAAGAGAGCTCATTTAACTTATCACCAAGAGGAAAAAACTCATACCTTCAGATATCATAATACAATGGTTTTAATAGCTCAGGATAGGAAGTAAGAACATCTTGAATGTGAAACTGCTTCTGACATTTCTTAGCTGTATGACTTTGAACAAATTAGTTTATCTCTGTAAATGCTGTTATTAATCAGTAAAATAGAGATCATGATAGTTCATGCCCTACAGGTTTGTTGTGATTATTAAATGAAAAGGTGAAAACAGAGAGTTTCCCTTGGTGCCCTACAAACTTTACATATCTAATTAATGTTAACTATTGATATTTAACCATGACTGCTAAGAGGTTCATAATTTAATATAAAGCCCAATAGAAATCATTATCTCAACAAGGACTTATGAACACACTCCATATAACTTGTATATTGTTCTATTTTACTTTTATTACATAAGTCCTACTCAAATGTCCAATGCAAATTTTATCACAAGTTATTCTAACAATGTTGAGGGGAAATTTGCATATAAATGATCAAGAATTAACATTGTAAGTCTGTGTTCAGTTTAATAAGCCATATTGGCCATTAACTATGATATTAATAATTGCAAAATATGAAACTTTTAATATTTTTGAAAAATCAGTATAATAAAAATGTTTACCACCTTCATAATTATCTGAAACATGTAAAATACCATGTATATTTTTCTAAACCCAATGACAATATTTTGATAATATCTCACCAATCCAACATTAGTGATATTTATTCTGCATTCCTAGATTCAATCCAGGCAGCTGATGTATATCAAAACTTTAAATCAAAAGTCATCTGATGTTAAAAACATTAAAAAGTCAACTTTATATTCAGTATTGCCAAAAATCTTTCCTTCAACAAGTTCATGTAAAATGGGAAGAGGCCTCAAGTGACCTACTTGCGACGATGGGGAACAGCTTTTCATTCTTTTAAGTATCAGATAATATAGGCCATATTTTCTATCACTAAATTAACTTACTCTTAATAATAAAAAGGTGACCTTTTTTTTGACCTTCATTTTTCTTTAATGAAGCAATAGCATGAGAAATCTGGTCATATTATTTAACTGTGTGGTTCAAACCTGCTGAAGCTAATAAAGTATTGATTGAGGCAAGCAGAAGTATGGACTGGGAATTGAAAACTGCCTGAGAAGCTAAATGGCATTATATTCCAGAGTTGGTTTAAAGTGCATTAGTTAAGAGCTTAGTGTTGTCACTTTATTTTAAGCTGTCCCCTTAGAATGAAAATGGTAACGTACGTTAATAAGAGCTCCTGGGAACAGTGATCTGTCTGGTCTAAACAGTATTATTCTTGCCTGATTTCCCTGGCCAGAACTCCCAACACTGTGTTGAATAGGAGTGGTGAGACAGGGCATCCTTGTCTTGTGTTGGTTTTCAAGGAGAGTGCTTCCTGCTTTTGCCCATTCTGTATAATATTGGCTGTGGGTTTGCCATATGTGCCTCTTAATTTTTCAGGTATATTCCTTCAATACCTAGTTTATTGAGACTGTATGACATGAAGGGATGTTGAATTTTATAGAAAGACTTTTCAGCATCTATTGCAATAATCATGTGGTTTTTGTCTTTAGCTAGATGAATATTTATTTAGTTGCGTACGTTTAATCAACCTTGCATGCCAGGGATGAAGCTTACTTGAATATGGTAGATAAGCTTTTTGATGTGCTTCTGGATTCAGTTTGCCAGTATTTTGTTGAGATTTTTTGCATTGATGTTCATCAAGAATATTGGTCTGAAGTTTTCTATTTTAGAGGCATATCTGCCAGGTTTGGTATCAAGGTGATGCTGGCTTCATATAATTAGTTAGGAAGTAGTTCTTCCTCCTCAATTTCTTGGAATAATTTTAGTAGGAATGGTATCAGCTCCTTTCTGTACATCTGGTAGAATTCAGCTGTAAATCCATCTTGTCCTGTGGTCTGGGGCTTTTGTTTTTTGGTTGGTAGGCTGTTTATTATGGCCTCAATTTTTGAACTCTTTATTGGTCTGTTCAGGGATTGAATTTCTTCCTGGTTCAGTCTTGGAAGGTGGTATGTATCCAGGAATTTATCCATTTCTTCTAGATTTTCTAGTTTATGTGCATAGAGGTATTCATAATATTCTCTGATGGTTGTTTGTATTTCTGTGGGGTCAGTGGTGATATCTTTCTTATTGTGTTTATGCGAATATTCTCTCTTTTCTTATTAGTCTAGCTGGCAGTCTATTTTATTAATTTTTTCAAAAAGCCAGCTCCTGGATTCATTGATCTTTTGATTTTGTGTGTGTGTGTCTCTATCTCCTTCAGTTCAGCTCGATTTTGGTTATTTCTTGACTTTTGCTAGCTTTAAACTTTGTTTGGTCTTGGTTCTCTAGTTGTTTCAGTTGTGATGTACAGTTGTTAATTTGACATCTTTCTACTTTTTGATTTGGGAATTCAGTGCTATAATTTTTCCTTTAGTACTGTCTTAGCTGTGTCCCAGAGATTCTGGTATATTCCATCTTTGTTCCCATTAGTTTCAAATAACTTCTTGATTTCTACCTTAATTTCATTATTTACCCAAAAGTCATTCAGGAACAGATTATTCAACTTCCATGCAACTGTATGGTTTTGAGATAATTTCTTAGTCTTGATTTCAAATTTGATTGTGCTGCTGTCTGAGAGGCTGTTTGTTATGATTTCAGGTATTTTGCATTTGCTGAGGTATGTTTTACTTTCAATTACGTGATTAATTTTAGAGGAAGTGCCATGTTGCTATGAGAAGAATGTGTATTTCATTGTTTTTGAGTGGACAGTTCTGTAGATATCCATGAGTTCCATTTGATCCAGTGTTGAGTTCAGTTCCTGAATATCTTTATTAATTTTCTGTCTCAATAATCTGTCTAATATTATCAGTGGGGTGTTAAAGTCTCTACTACTGTGTGGGACTCTAGATCTCTTTGAAGGTCTCTAAGAACTTGCTTTAAAGGGCATTCGGGTAGGAAGCCAGAAAAGTCAAACTATCCCTGTTTGCAGATGACATGATCCTATACCTCAACAATCCCACAGTCAGCCCAAAAGCTTCTTAAACTGATAAACAAATTCAGCAAACTCTCAGCATACAAAATAAATGTGCAAAAATCATTAACACTTCATACACCAACAGCAGTGAAGCCAGGAGCCAAATCAAGAATAAACTCCCATTCACAATTGCCAAAAAAAATATATAAAATACATAGAAATATAGCTAAGTAGGGAGATGAAAGATCTCTACAAAGAACTACAAACCACTGCTTAAAGAAATCAAAGATGACACAAATGGAAAAACATTCCATGTTCATAGATAGGAAGAATCAGTATCATTAAAATGACCACACTGCCCAAAACAATTTATAGATTCAATGATATTCTCATTAAACTACCACTGACATTTTTTACAGAACTAGAAAAACTATTTTAAAATTAATTTGAAACCCTAAATGAGCCCAAATAGCCAAAGCAATACTAAGCAAAATTAACAAAGCTGGAGGCATTATGCTATCTGACTTCAAACAATACTACAGAGCTATAGCAACCAAAACAGCATGGTAACGGTACAAGAACAGATACATAGAGCAATGGAACAGAACAGAGAACCCAGAAATAAGACCACACTTCTAAAACTATCTGATCTCTTACAAACCTGAAAAAAACAAGCAACGGGGAAAGGATTCCCTATTCAATAAATGGTGCTGGGGTAAGTGGCTAGCCATAGGCAGAAGGCTGAAACTGGACCCCCTTCCATACACCATAAACAAAAATTAACTCAAGATGGTTTAAAGACTTAAATGTAAAATCCAAAACTATAAAAACCCTAGAAGACAGTCTAGGCAACACCATTTAGGATATAGGCATGGGCAAAGATTTTATGAAGAAGATGCCAAAAGTAATTGCAACAAAAGCAAAAATTGACAAATGGTAGCTAATTAAGCTAAAGAGCTTGAAGAGCTTCTGCACAGAAAAAGAAACTGCCATGAAACTATCTGTAAACAGAGAGCCTACAGAATAGAAGAAAATGTTTGCAAATTATGCAGTTGACAATGGTCTAATATCCAGCATCATTAAAGAACTTAAAAACATTTACAATAAAAAAAACAAGCCCATTAAAAACTGGGCAAAGGACATAAACAGATACTTTTCAAAAGAAGGCATACATGTGGCCAAGAATCATATGAAAAAAAGCTCAACATCACTGATCATTATAATAGGCAAATCAAAACCACAATGAGATGTCATCTCACACCAGTCAGAATGGTTATTACTAAAATGTCAAACAATAACAGATGCTGGTGAGGTTGTGGAAAAAGGGAACACAATACACTCTTGACAGGAGTATAAATTAGTTCAGTCATTGTGGAAGACACATGCACATGTATGTTAACTGTAGCACTATCCACAATAGCAATGACGTGGAATCAACCTGCATGCCCATCAATCATTGACTGCATAAAGAAGATGTAGTACATATACACTATGGAATACTATGCACCCATAAACAAGAATGAGATCTTGTCCTTTTCAGGGACATGGATGGATCTAGAGAGGCCTTTTTCCTTAGCAAACTAACACAGGCACAGAAAGCCAAATACTGCATGCTCTCAATTATAAATAGGAGCTAAATAATGGGAACACATGGACACATAGAGGGGAACAACACACACTGGCACTTTTTGGAGACTGGAGGGTTGGAGGAGGGAAAGGATCAGGAAAAGCAACTAACAGGGCTAGGCTTAATACTTGGGTGATGAAATAATCTGTACAACAAACCCCCATGATGCAAGTTTACCTGTGTAATAAACCTACACTTGTATCCCTAGACTTAAAATAAAAATTTTAAAAAAAAATTATACTATTCATAGAACAAAATGATTGTTTTGAAAAAGTTCTTGTTTGTTCATTTGTTCATTGTCATTTCTGTAATTCGTCGAGGAAACTTGTTCTTTTGCCTCCTTATTCCTTTGGTGTCATTTTCCTAGACAATTTTATGCCTTGAATGTTCTCAAAATATCTACACAAAGACCCTAGTTTTTGTATCTATGATTAAGACCAACAACACCTACTGCATGGAAGATTAAAAGGGATATATTTTAAATGACTAGTCTTAATAAGTACTCAATAAAATATCACTAATATTATTTAATCTGGGTTTCTATTAGATCACACAGTCACTACTTTTCAATCTTTTTTTTTTGTTTGTAAACTTAGATCCTATACTGGAAAGTAATTTTAAAATGGTGTGCAAAAAGAGAGGGAAATAACATGTTCATTTTGGGGGTTATCATAACAGCTTGTTCATAATATTTTGAAATCAGAAAAATATTGACAATGAAACCAGGGGTCCTGAAACATTTCCTGAAGCTCACACATTGAGCTGGTATCAGAAGCAAATAGAAACCTTATCTTTTAACTTCCAATGATTGTACCATATATTTACATATCATAATTTGTGCAAAGCTTTTTTTATACATTTTCCTCTCAATTAGGGCTTAAAATTATAACTTCCATGAATTTTTAAAATTCTCAACTTGTTAAATATTTTGCGACTGCCTTTCCTTTAAAATTTCCAAAAAAATATACCAATATATCCCAAACTAATTTACTTACAATAGGAAGATCAGTTAGAATAAACCCAAAAACTCAATAAAAATGGGACACTGAAGGGAGAATTTTTTATGGGATTCCTTTTAAATGTTCATATAACTCTTTGAGAAGTCATAAGCTTTCCTTTTATTTTAGATTATGTTATTGAATTATAATTTGTCTTCAATATTTTTATTGTATAAAAGACCTATACACACAACACACATACATACCAAACACACACACACAGACGCACACATACACACACGCACACACAGGTTTGGGTTTGAAGAGCAATGAACTAAAATTAAATTTCCTGGTTAATAGGGTAAGAAGTTTGAAAAGCTCTCCCAAAATTCTTCCAAACTGCCTTAAACAAAATAAGGTTTGCAGCAACTCCATTAACAAAGCTCATTTAAGCTCAAAACAAAAATATACATCCATGCGCATTCAAGATAGGAATGAACGCTAAGTTCAGACAGCCCATTTTTTAGCTCTTGAGAGTTTGTTGCTCTATTTTGCTTTAAAAACATATTTTCATCTGCTTTAAATGAGGTAACTTGAACATACATAGACAAAAATGATCATCATAGAACACAATTGGCAGTACCAAGGTCTGTTTTCCCCAAGTTTTCTCTGTGCAATCTATATCAGTTGTCAGTTAATTACACATTAGCTATTAAATTGTGATAGTGTCCTCAAAAGATGCTCAGTTGTCTTTGTAAATAAGAGATTATATTTTATGTAAGATATCAAAAACAGCTGGATAAAAATACTTGCTAAGCCAAAAAAAGTTTAATTTGGGCAGATTATTTTGAGATAGATAGACAAATGATTAGGTGACTTTCAGATTGGAAATTTATTAGAATGTTGATTTATCTTTTAATGTATCCCAAATACCTAGAATGGTACTTGACCCATATAGAAACTTATTTCAATATTATAAAATGAAAAATGTCCTCTTGTATTTAACTGCAAGGTAAAACACACATGCAAATAAAGACAAATATTAAAAGCCGAAAAATTTCACTTGCAGGAGACTGTAAATTTTTTTAGGTCTCAAAATGTGCAAACCAAAACAATATAACCAGTTTTTAAACACTGTCATATATAAACTCTTTGGTCTGGGAAAGGTCCCAAACAACTTTGCTTCCAGAGAAAAGATCTCACAACTTTGGTAACTGTTAATCAGTGGTAATCATTATAAACTTAAGTAAGATTATTTTACACATAAAACCCAATGAATAAATACTTTTTAGCCAACTGATAACAATGTTCTTACAAAACAAAGTAATATAAATATATTCATAAATCACCTAAAGGAAGAAATAATCTCCAGGACTATCAGTTTAGAATATATTTTCAAAAAAGAAAACACTAAAATGTAAACAATTTGTGGATTAGAAATTTTTCACTCTTGGAGTTCCCTTGGAGATCATTCAGATTAACCACTTTTCCCCAAATTTGAAACATTGGAATTTTGTCTGTGACACCCCTGAAAGACCACAGGGCTTTTATCCAAACACTATACTTGAAGGGTTAAAAAAATATATATAACCAGGAGAATCTGCTTCTGTACTTTTGGAATTCACTTTATTATTGGATTCAGGAGCCTAAATTTAGAGAAGACAAACCTCCAATAGGCAATTTCCAGGCATCATTTCATTACCACCTACAAGAACATGATTTTCACATGAGAATATTAAGATTAATTAAGTGAATTTTAACGTTTATTTCTTCTGTGATTGTAAATTTTCCTCATGTGTATGGTAGCAAAATAATGTAGAAAATAAAATTCAACAGTCTCACACTTTTAGTAGAACATCATGCCTTCAAAAAAGCTCAGACCAACAGTGTTAAAAGACTTTAAACTACACCTTATGTAAATCTCTTGGTTTCTGGGATAAAGGCCAAAAGCAATGTAGATATAGTCATACTTTCCCATAACGTTAACACCCTTCATGTTTGCTCAATTGAAGATCAGTTAATCACTAGTATTCATCAATCTAGGAAAAAGCTTGGTTACATATAGAGAAGGTAAATACTCATTAGTAAACTAACAACAATCATCACAGAAAAAAAAAATGATCATCTTAATGTAAAGAGACAAAAGAAAAATCATAGCCCTTAAAATCCAGGGTCATGAATTTCAGCAGCTCTCTGAACTGAAAAATTGCACGACAGAGGAGGATCTTATATATTACGCAGTCTTCCCTTACTTAAATGCTAAATTATTCTGACATCCATAGCACATGACATTCCAGGATTTACATAAATACTCAGTCATTAGATGCTCACAAGCAAAGAAGCTGCACAGCAAAGTGTATATTAAAGGTCTATCAAGTATATTGGGTCTAGGAAATGTAGAAAAAATAAATCTAATTAAATAATTTGTATTCAGAAGCTTCAATTTTTAACTAATGCCAAAATATCTAATGGTCTTTCTTAGCATGAGAAAGGTTTTACTAAGACTAGTGAACTGCTACTAAGAATTTTTTTAATTTTAAATTTCAATTGCTCCCTGGCTATATGTAGAAACACAATTGAATTGGAAATGGTAATGTCATATCCTGTGAATTCATTAAATTCGTTTTTAGTTCTAAGAATGTTTTGTAAATTCCTTCGAGTTTTCTGTCGCGACAATCACAACACTGTGAACAAGGACAGTTTTACCTTGTTTCAACCTATATCACATTTGATTTCTTTCTTGTCTTACAACACTATTTTAGAATCTCAACACAAAGTCAAAGTAGAGTGACAAAAGAGTACACCCTACCATTTTCCCTGATTCTGGAGGGAAAACTCAGTTTTGTACTACTGTGAATGGTATAGGGATTTTGTGGGTGCCCTCCATCAGGTTAAGAAGGTTGCCTTTATTCTTGGTTTGCTAAGAATTTTTATTAGGAATGAATATTAACTTTAGATGAATGCTTTTCTGTAATAATCATATGATTCTTTTTTTCAGTCTATTAATAAAGTGAATAGCATCAATTGGTTTTTGAATATTGAACTGGTCTTGAATTCCTGGCATAAACTCCACTGCTTAGGTTATACTATCAATTTTACATTAAAAAAATGTTGGATTAGATTTACTAGTACTTTGAAAATACTTATATTTCTGTTAATGAAGAATATTAGTCTGCAGTAATGTTTTGTTTAATGTCTTCGTCTGATTTGAGTATTAGGTTAATGTTGGCCATACAAAATCACTTGAGACACTTGCCCTCATCTTCTAATTTCTGGAAAAAAATATGAAGAGCTGATTTTATTCCATAAATATTTTATACAATTTACCAATGAAAGTATCTTTGCCTGGGGTTTTATGTATAAAGTAATAAATTTCAAGTACATCTAAAAACTATTTAATTATTTATTTTTTCTTGAATCAGTTTTAGTAGTTAGTGCCTTTAAGGAACTTTTGTTATGGGAATAGAGTTGTTTTCATCTTGTTTGTACAAACTTGCTCTAGAAACACTTTTAAAATGTTTTTCAAGCTATAAAGAATATCTAATGAAAGTCAAAAAATGAGTAAAGAACACTGGAAATAAAACTCTAAGGTTAAATATAATATATGTTCATTTATTCTCCTAATTTATTATATATACATATATATTAAATCAAAATAATTATAACATTATATTTTGGAAATTAAAACAGATAAATTTAATGCCTACAATACTAGACATTTAAAGAATGAATGGCAGGCAAATAATAATGTTTCTGCCTTCTATTTAAAGTAATAAAAAATTAATTATAATTAAATATAAAATATGAAGGGCGTATATAATTGTTCTTAGAGCAATCGATAAAAAACATGAAAGTATGTTTAGCTAAAAAAGGCAATGACAAAATTAAACTTTAAAAATTGACAACACAAAATAAATATAGAGAAAAGAAGGCAATAAAATAAAATTCACATAAAATATTACCCCAAAACCTCAAAGTATCACATTAAATATAAATGTAATAAGAACACAACTTAAGACAATACTGTCAGACTGAGACTAAATCAGACAGAACAAAACAAAGCAAAATGAAAACAGGACTCAACTCTAAAATGCTTACAAGAGGCAATCTTTAAATGTGAATAGTGTGAAAATAACTAAATATATATATGTATAAAGAATACTAAAAAACACTAAAGTCACAGTGACCATATTAATATCAGATGAAATGCATTTCAAAACAGTATTATAATGAGGTAAAGGAGAAAATTTTATGATGGCAAAGTGTCAATTTATTATGACAAAATAACAGTCATAAATGTCTATACACCAAATAAGTTCTTATATTAAAAAGGCACCAACATGTGTATCTTTTTTGCAGCACAATTCACAATTGCAAAGATATAGAATCAGTCTCAGTTGTACATCAATTGATGTGTGGATAAAGAAAATGGTGTGTGTGTGTGTGTGTATCCATACTATGGAATACTACTCAGTCACAAAAAAGAATGAAATACTGTATTTTGCAGTAACTCAGTGGAAGCGGAGGCCATTATCCTAAGTGAAGTAACTCAGGAATAGAAAACCAAATGCCACATGTTCTCCCTTCTAAGTGGGAGCTAAGCTATGTGTACACAAAGTCATACAGAGTGGTTTAATGGACAACGGAGACTCAAAAGTGGGAAGGATGGAAGAGGATGAGGGATGACAAATTATCTATTGGGTACAATGTACACTATTCAGGTAATCGGTACAGTAAAATTGCAGAATTCACCACTATACACAATTCATCCATGTAATAACCAAAAACCACTTGTACCCCTAAAGCTACTGAAACAAAAAAATTAATCTCCAACATAAGGGTAGCCAGTTATTTCACTACCATTTATTGAATAGAGTGTCCTTTCCCCAGTGTATTTTTTTGTCTGCTTTGTCAAAGAACCAATGGTTGCAGGTGTACTGCTTTGTTTCTGGACTCCTTAAGTATACTGGTCTATGTATCTACTTTCATACCAGTATCATGCCATTTAGGTCACTGTACACTTGTAGTATACTTTCAACTTTGGGTAATATGATGCCACTAGATTTTTCCTTTTGCTTAGGATTGCTTTGGCTATTTGGGCCCTTTTTTGTTTTCATGTCCCTTTTAGAATAAATTTCTAATACTATGAAAAATGATGTTGGTAGTTTGATAGGAATAGCATTGAATCTCTAAATTGCTTTGGGCAGTACATCCATTTTAAAAATATTGATTCCTCCTATCCATGAGCATGGCACCTTTTTCCATTGTTTCTGCCATCTCTGATTTCTTTCAGCAGTGTTTTGTCTAAATTCTTGTTGCAGGGATCTTTCATCTCCCTAGTTAGCTGTATTCCTAGGTGTGTGTGTGTATTGTTAATTGGATTACATTCTTGATTTGGCACTCAGCTTGGATGTTATTGGTGTATAGAAATTCTACCGATTTTTGTACATTGATTTGGTATCCAGAAACTTTGCTGAAGTTACTTAACAAATCTAGGAGCTTCTGGGCAGAGACAATGGGGTTTTCTAGATATAAAATTATATCATGTGCAAACATAGACAGTTTGACTTCCTCTCTTACTATTTGGATGTCTTTTATTTCTCTCTCTTGCCTGACTGCTCTGGCTAGGACTTCCAATACTACCTTGAATACAAGTGGTGACAGTGGGCATCCTTGACCCCTTCTTTACATCTTACCTCTTCTGTTGAAGAGATTCCTTAAGATCTCTACAGCAAGAATTGAGACCTCTTCCTTTTCTCTATACACAAAAATCAACTCTAGATGGATTAAAGATATAAAACATAAAGCTATTAAAACCCTTGGAATAAAACTGAGGAACTACCATTCTAGACATAAGCCCTCAGAAAGATTTTATGGCAAAAATGTCAGAAGCACTTGCAAGAAAAACAAAATTGAAGAATGAGACTTAATTAAACAAAAGAGCATACAGCAAAAGAAACTATCAACTGAGTAACTATATAACCCACAGAATGAAAGAAAATATTTACAATCTATGCATCTGATAAAGGTCTAACATCTGGAACCTATAATAAACTCATATTAACAAGGCAAAAACAACCTCTTTAAAAAGTAGGCAAAGGACATGTTTCAAAAGAAGACACATACATGGCCAAGAAAATATGAAAGAATGCTCAACATCATTAATCTTTGGGGAAATGCAAATTAAAACCACAATGAGATACCATCTGACAACAATTAGAGTGGCTATTATCAAAAAGTCAAAAAATAACAGATGCTGGTGAGGCTGTGGAGAAAAGGGAATGCTTACACACTGTTGGTGAGATTGTAAACTAGTTTAGCCAATGTGGAAAGCAATTTGGTAATTTCTCAAACAACTTAAAATAGAACTACCATTTGACCCAGCAATCTCATTATTGGGTATATACTCAAAGGAATATAAATTATTCTATCATAAAGACGCATGTATGTTTATGTTCATCACAGCACTATTCACAATGGCAAAGACATGGAATCAGCCTAAATGCCCATCAACAGTAGACTGGATAATTAAAATGTGGATATATATATATATATATATATATATATATATATACACACATATATATATGCCATGGAATACTATGCAGCCATAAAATATGAGATCATGTCTTCTGCAGCAACAAGGATGAAGCTAGAGGCCATTATCCTAAGCGAATTAATGCAGGAACAGAAAACATGTTCTCATTTATAAGTGAGAGCTCAACATTGAGTATGTGTGGATATAAAAGAAGGGAACAATAGACTCCAGGGCCTACTTGAGGGTGGTGGGTGGGAGGGGAGTGAGGATCATAAAACTAGTCAGGGAGAACACTTTTTACCTGGGTGATGAAATAATCTCACACCAAACCCCCGTGACACAAAATTTATTTATAGAACAAACCTGAACATGTATAACTGAAATCAAAAGTTAAAATAACCAAAATTTTAATTGAAACATTTCAATAGACATTTGTTCAAATCAGATATTCAAATGAGCATTAAGTATATGAAAAGATGTTGAACGTATCAGTAATAACGAAATGAAAATTATAAACACAATGAGATACTACTTCATAGCCAGGAGGACTGCTACATTATAAAAGATAATTATTATTATTATTGGAGAGAATGGGCAAATATTTGATCCTAATTTATTGTTTGTATGCTGACATCCTGGCAAGTTGATGGAAATATGAAGTGGTGCAATTACTTTGGAAAATAGTTTGACAGTTCGTCAAACATTAAACATATAGTTAGTATATCTCCAATAACTCTGCCTTTAGGTATATGCTGAATTGAAAAGAAAACATATAACCACACTAAAACTTATACATAAATGTTCATAGCAAACTCACAGTAAAAAAAAAAAAAATGAAAGAAACCAAAATTCAAATCAACTGATGAAAAAGTAAACAAAACGTAGTATATCCCTGCAATGAAATATTTTTTTAACAAAAGTACAAAGTACTAACACATGACCCAATATTGATGAAACTTGTAAACTTTGTGCTAAGAGAAAAAGACCAGTCAAAGAAAGACAACATATTGTATGATTCCATTTATATGACACGTTCAGAATAGGCAAATCTATAGAGATAGGCAGTGGATTTGTGGTTGTCTAGGTTATGACCTATTATCTTGTTATAATGGCACAAGCTTTGTCATAGCTGCAGAATAGAGGGTCACCCATCAGATGTTTCTCAAATAATGATACTAGGAAAGACACAGTGAAAAATCAGGTTTAATAGATACATATTAAAAACAACTGTTTAAGTGATTCAACGCAACTTTGGGTTATTTACAGTCATATCAGTTTATGAAAAACTCACAGAAATAGACAAATTTTCCATGTCATCGATTTCGTAAATATTACAGGTTTCTATTGGAGGACAGAATGTGGAAATAAAATAAGGGTTATCAAATGACCTGAGATGTAATCGAAATACTATTTTTAAAATAATTGAAATATTTAAAAATACTATAGGTTGTATGTTTTAGTCTTTCCTTCCTTTTTCTCCTCCCTTCCCTTCCTCTCTTACTTCATTTCTTATTCTTTTCCTTTCTTAATAGCTACTGATTCTTATATAGTTTCATATCCTGTAATTTCCTTGGTCACAGTATTAATTACCAGCAAAGTATTAGTGTTTGATTAAATCTTTAGAAACAATGATTGTCATTAATGAACCAATACGAAATCATCACTAGGGCACTTTGATTCTCACAGGCATTGGTGCCAGCATGACTGAGACTTGAAATCACAGATGAAGTTTATAATCATTTGTGATTATAAAAGGCAATTATATATCTGCTGTGAAATAACTAACATCTAATACAAGGGATTCAGAAGGTAATTTCTGTTAATTTGTCTCCTTTTCTGAAAAATAATGCCTAAAACACAATGTTTATATATAAGTTGTCTCCTAATTTTTTCAAAAATTATGTATGTATACACTTATGTATATATGTATATACATATACTGATATTTCCTTTGATATCCTTAACCTGAAAAATTGGTTACATTTTTATTGCAAAACAGATAAATTATACTGTCATATCATATTGAGGGATGTAGCCTCTAGAATTAATAAAAACATTTAATACTTAGAGCAAGTTCACTTGTATATAGCACAACCTTCTAAGTATATTGTGTATTTTATCACACATAATACTTGTAACAACTGCATAAAACAGGAAGGAACAAATATGTAGAATAAATTGTCCAAGATCACAAAAAAAATCATAAATATTTGAGTCTTTCTTTGGAAATATAATAATAAAATATAATAATGTCTTTTGCATCTTCAAGAAAGTGTTATAGACATGTAGTTTGTGAAGTTGACACTGTTTGCTATCTACTACAGTGGAACGCTCTTGATAAATGACTTCTCAATTGCTGCCTATGTTGTACTACTGACTCGAAGGATTTAAAATATAAAAAGATTACGTCTGGGCATGGTGGCTTACGCCTGTGATCTCAGCACTTTGGGAGGCCGAGGCGGGTAGATCACTTGAGGTCAGGGATTCAAGACCAGCCAGCCTGGCCAACATGGTGAAACCCTGTCTTTACTAAAAATACAAAAATTAGCTGGGCGTGGTGGTGGTGGACTGTAATCCCAGCTACTAAGGAGGCTGTGACAGGAGAGTCACTTGAACTTGGGAGAAGGAGGTTGCAGTGAGCCAAGATCGTGCCACTGAGTTCCAGCATGGATGATGGAGTGAGATCCCATATCATTTTTTAAAAATCTCATTAAAAATATATAAATATATAATATATATTAATTATATATTATATAACATATATTTATATATTATTTTATATTGAATATATATTTTATATTGATCCAATATAAAATATATATTATATATTAAATATATATTATTACAAATATATAACATATATAAACATTTAAATATATGTTATAGCATATATAATGTATAACACATGTAAACATATATTATACATGTGATATATAGACACTTATTTTGACATATATTATTTAGAATATTTATAGAAGAAACCAAACCAGGCCAGCTGAATCAAATCGGGAAATATAAAGATCATTTTCTGTGGAAGCTGGGGAAGAAATTGAACTCGAGAATATTTTAGAAACAAATAAACCAACAATTGCTGCTTTTATTTCCTCTAGTCTTTGCATTTCTTAGAAAATGAGTCCTTTATTTGTCTTTATCAGTTGCAAAGTGGATAGATTCTCTTTGACTCTCTGGAAGAAGGGAAAAACCATGGCACCTCACAGACCCTTTTTTAACAGATCACAGTGATAGTAACTTTATATAGTTCCAAGTGATATTCATCTTAATTTTAGTCCTCATTCCAATATTTCAGATGGGGGAATATGATTGGCCCATTTTTGGTCAAGGCACACATCTGATCCAACTAACTCTGACCAGAACTGCAGAAGAAGATACTTAATGGATAAGGAATTGAGAATATATTTTGCTGAGACATGGTTATTATTGGGTCAGGAGTCACAATACAAGGTGTCCTTCCAGAACGTAAGGAATATTAAACGTCAAGGAAGACAGGACTGGGCCAAATCTTGTGCTTGAAAGCAAACATCAACAATGTTAAATTATAAATCTAGTTCAGTGTTTTAACAATTTGGCTATTTCTCTTTGAATCTTATCAACTAACCATTAATGAATAATACTCTGAGGCAGATATTGCTTGGGATACACTCTGCTAAGTCTGAGAAGTATATATTGGCAAGTATACCATTGTCAGATTATTTAGGCTGAGGACTGCCTTTGTCAGAATCCTTTCCTCTCTGGGCTTTAATCAGAATTAACCAAAGATAAATGCTTAATGAGGTTTAGAAGGCATATGGCAGCAGCAGCCATTCCTCTCAGGAAGTCTTTAAGGCCAGATGAAAAATGGTCAAATATAGAGGTACTCAGTGGGTTCCTAGCTTGTCATCACTCTCCTCGGCTCCACATCCAGCTTGTCTTCCTAACTGCCAGCCCTGATCAAAAATAGGAGGCCTCAGCCCAACACCAGATGCTTGGCTGCAGATCCATAGAGTAGTAGCTACACAGAGAAAACAATTTCCCCCAGATCTATCTATGGGCTCCTCCTCAGGATCCCACTTTGCCAGATAGATATGTTGGATTTCTCAGATTTCCCTGTAAATCCAATTGTAGACTCCTGCAGTTCTTTGGGATTCTCAGATACTCCAGCTCTTTCTTTCACTTTCCCATCATCTCCTATAATTGTATCCTATAATCTGCATCCCTTTATACATTTAGTTGCAGCTCCACTGTTCAAAACATAACTGACAACAGAGCTAAATAGCTAACCTACCTATGATGTTTGATGTTGCCGTTACCAGTAGATTGACATGAGTTTCTAAAGATGACGAAAAAAAATCATAATCCTCTTGATTATCTTCCATATATTGGGAACTTCTGTTATTTTATGGGAGCTTACAAACATGCCTCTATGCTTATGCATGTACTTGTTTTCCTTTCCTAAAACAGTTTATTATTTGTTTGGATAAATCAAGCTGAGTGCAAGAAGCTACTTTCATTTGCATACGTTTCTCGGTATGTTTACTTCTCCCAATATGCCTCCACATCACTTTATATACAATCCTTTTACTAAAACTGCCACTTTTTAAATAATTATTTATTTGTATCAGAATTTATTTTTACTACTCAGTTCTGTTACCTGCAGATAAAGACCAAGTTCAGTAGCTAGTAAGACTTGCATGATTAAGAACCTATTGTAGAATCAATAAAAAAATTGGTTAATCACAAAAGGATCATTCAATCTAAAGTGAACATTAGTGTCTTTGATAGTTTAAAAAATCACATGAAAAATTTTAACAGCCTCCTCATTGAGATGTGGGATCTATAATTTTTCTCCTAGAATGTAGCAAGGCATATGAATACTTGGCCAAAAAAGTACAATACAGGTGACTCTATATGACTTCTGCCTACATCATAAAACGTTACTTAAAGGTAGCATCTACCTGGTTCTCCTAGGATGCTAAATCTTAGAACTCTTTCTTGCTACATCCACCTTTTGGAGCCCAGCCACTATGCTATCATAAGCTTAAACCATGTGGAGATGCCACGCATAACTACTAGACTGGGAAGGCCTAGCTGAGCTTCAACTTCAGCCTACTCAGCCTTGGTGAAAACAGATGAGTGAAGGAGTCATCTGAGATCACATCCTCCCTCCCCACCATCTAGCTCCCTGCCATTTAAATCTTGCCTCACTCCAGCAACCCTTGGTGCAACCCAGAAGAAGCCATAGAAATTACAGAGTCATCTCCTCTGTACCATATTCAGATTTCTGATGGATAGAAACTTGGAGAATAATCTGTTTTTATTGTTTAAAATTACCTATATTTCGGAGTTTCTTTTTGTGGTGCAAAAATCACTGAAACATATTTTGGTAACTGGGAGTTAATACTGGTGGAACAAAAACCTAAAAATATGCAATACTGGTTAATGGAAGAGTTGGTGAGCAGAATCCTGATAAGCCTCATGAAGACTGTTTTTCAGAGCTCAACAGAACATGAAGACAATATTACTGGAAGCTGCAGTAAAGGGAAAATAAAGTAACAAATAAATTTGATAATCATGCTAAGGAGAGTTGTTAAATGTATTTTCTGGCTTCTTCTACATGTCTATCAGGGAGGAGAGAGATAAAGAAAAATTAACTTAAAATACATTGTTTAACTTTGAGTAGAATTGGGAAGAAATATAAAGAGCTTAGACCAGTAATGCCCACCAGCTGGGGCTTCACAGACTAAGAAAGGACCACAGGGTAATGTCAAAGCTAGTGTGTTAATAGGAAAATGTGGACTGGAGTTGAAGATAATGCTAAGGGTATGATTTAAAAACCTTTTAATAAGACCTTAGAAAGAGATAAGGTAGTGGTGCCTCATAGACTCATGCACACAGACAAAAGCCCTTCTAAGGGTCTTAGGGTCTTGTTTAGCAAATCCTCTCTATTAAACAATAGGGCTCCCAAAACTCTCAAAACAGCCCCATAGGGGGCCCAACACAGACAACGGTTTATCTCAAAAAGATGTGAGTGTGTATTAGTCGGTTTTCATGCTGCTGACAAAGACATGCCTGAGACTGGGCAATTTACAAAAGAAAGAGGTTTAATTGGACTTACAGTTTCATGTGGCTGGGGAAGCCTCACATTCATGGTGAAAGGCAAGAAAGAGCAAGTCACATCTTACATGGATGGCAGCAGGCAAAGAGAGAGAGCTTGTGCAGGGGAACTCCTCTTTTTAAAAATCATCAGATCTCATGGGACTTATTCATGATCACATGAACTGCACGGGAAGGCTTGCCCCCATGATTCAACTACCTCCCACTGGGTCCCTCCCACAACACATGGGAATTCAAGATGAGATGTGTGTAGGGACACAGCTAAACCATATAATTCCACCCTGACCCCTCCCAAATTTCATGTCCTCTCCCAATCATGCCTTCTCAACAGTTCCTCAAAGTTTTAACTCATTTCAGCATCAGCTCAAAAGTCCACAGTCCAAAGTCTCATCTGAGAGAAGGCAAGTCTCTTCCACCTATGAACCCGTAAAATCAAAAGCAGATTAGTTACTTCATAGATACAATCGGTGTACAGGCATTGGGTAAATACAGCCATTCCAAATGGGAGAAATTGGCCAAAAAAGGGTAGACATCTCCCATGCAAGCCTGAACTCCAGTAAGGCAGTAAAATCTTAAAGCTCCAAAATAATGTATTTTGACTCCATTTCTCATACTTAGGTCATACAGATACAAGAGATGGTTTCTCATGGTCTTAGGCAGCTCTTCCCCTGTAGTTTTGCAGGGTACATCCTCCCTCCCAGCTACTTTCATGGGCTGGCATTGAGTATCTGCAGCTTTTCCAGATGCACAGTGTAAGCTGTTGGTGGATCTACTGTTCTGTGGTCTGGAGGATGGTAGCTGTCTTCTCTAAGTTCCATTAGTCAGTACCCCAGTAGGGACTCTGTGTGAGGGCTCTGACCCCACATTTCCTTTCAACACTACCCTAGCAGAAGTTCTGCATGAGAGCCCCACCCCTGCAGCAAACTTCTGCCTGGACATACAGATATTTCCATACATCTTCTGAAATCTAGGCAGAGGTTCCCAAACCTCAGTTATTGACTTCTGTGTACTTGCAGGCTCAACACCATGTGGAAGCTTGAGGCTTGCACCCTCTGAAGCCATGGCCTGAGCTCTACATTGGCCCCTTTCAGGCAGAGCCCAGGCTCTATGTTGGCCCCTTACAGCCACGGCTAGAGTGGCTGCAGGCCATCAAGTCCCTAGGCTGCACAAAGCACAGAGATCCCGGGCCCAACCCATAAAACCACATTTTCCTCCTAGGCCTCTGGGCCTGTAATGGGAGGGGCTGGCGTAAAGACCTATGACATGTCCTGGAGACATTTCCCCATTGTCTTGGTGGTTAATATTTGGCTCCTCATTACTTATGGAAATTTCTGCAGCCAGCTTGAATTTCTCCTCAGAAAATGGGATTTTCTTTTCTATCACACAGTCAGGCTACAAATTTTCTGAAATTCTATGCTCTGCTTCCCTTATATAAGGGACTTGATTCCCTTATAACAACCAAGTCACCTCTTGAATGCTTTGCTGCTTAGAAATTTCTTCTGCCAGATACTTTAAATCATCTCTCTCAATTTCAAAGTTCCACAAATCTCTAGGGCAGGGGGAAAATGCCACCAGTCTCTTTGCTAAAACATAACAAGAGTCACCTTTGTTCCAATTCCCAACAAGTTCCTCATGCCCACCTGAGACCACCTCAACCTGGACCTTATTGTTCATATCATACCAGCATTTTTTGTCAAAGCCATTCAACAAGTCTCTATGAAGTTCCAAACTGTCCCACATTTTCCTGTCTTCTTCTTATCCCTCCAAATTGTTCCACCCTCTACCTGTTACCTAGTTCCAAAGTCGCTTCCACATTTTTTGGTATCTTTTCTGCAACGTGCCACTCTACTGGTACCAATTGACTGTATTAGTCCATTTTTACACTGCTGATAACGACATGCCCAAGACTGGGCAATTTATAAAACAAAGAGGTTTAATTGGACTTACAGTTCCATATGGCTAGGGAAGCCTCACATTCATGACAGAAGGCAAGAAAGAGTAAGTCACGTCTTACCTGGATAGCAGCAGCAAAGAGACAGAGCTTGTTCATGGGAACGCCTCCTTTTAAAACCATCAGATCTCATGAGACTTATTCACTATCACAAGAAAAGCATGGGAAAGACTTGCCCCCATGACTCAGTTACCTCCCACTGGATCCCTCCCACATCACATGGGAATTCAAGATGAGATTTGGGTAGCCAAACCATATCATTCTATATCTAATTGAATAAATTTCAATGATATTTTTTAAATATTCACAATCTTTTTGAGAACAAAATATACTGGGATAAGTACTACCACCCAAATGGAAAAGGGTGGAGATAAAGCAATATAAAATAAGACTTCATACCACTGAACTCCCATTTGCACAGACTGCTCAAATATCACAAGACAAAAAATAATTATCTATCTTCCTGTACTATTTCCTATGGAGATAGTAAGATTAGCCAAAGGACAAAGACAAGAAATATGAAGAATTATCTCCAGGTAACAATATGAGATTGAATCACAGAAGTGATAACACATGCTAGCTGGATCAGAAATGTTCTGGACCAGTAATGATTCTATGTGTCACATTTTCCTCATTTTAAATGAGCCAAGCTGCATTTAAGTTTATTGGATACCTGTCTAATTATTGTTGGCTGAATGTGAGGACATAAAGTGTTCCTTTTTTTAAACAATTTCAACTTTTAGATACAGGGAGTAAATGTGTGGGTGTACTATCATGGATAGCATCATAGAGATATTCCATGACGCTGAGGTGTGGGGTTCAGAGCTCAACACCCAAGTAGTGAGCATAGTATCCAATAGGTTGTTCTTCAACCCACACACCCCTCCCTCCCTTCCCCCTCTGGTAGTCTGCTTTATCTATTGTTCCCATCTTTATGGCCATGTGTGCTCAATGTTTAGCTCCCTCTTTTTTTTTTTTTTTTTTTTTTTTTTGAGATGGAGTCTCACTCTGTCACCCAGGCTGGAGTGCAGTGGCACGATCTCTGCTCACTGCAACCTCCATCTCCTGGGATAAAGTTATCCTCCTGCCTCAGCCTCCTGAATAGCTGGGATTACAGGCATGCACCACCACGCCTAGCTACTTTTTGTATTTTTAGTAGAGACGTGGTTTCACCATGTTGGTCAGGGTGGTCTTGAACGCCTGACCTCAAGTGATCCACCCACCTCAGCCTCCCAAAGTGCTGGGATTACAGGTGTGAGCCACTGCACCCTGCCTAGCTCCTTCTTATAAGTGAGAACATGCAGTATTTGATTTTCTGTTCCTGCATTAAATGTCTTTCTTTAATTCACAGGTCTTCAGATTGAGAGAACCAGAACATGAGGTACCGAACTCAAGAGGTCTCACTTGCACTTGGATCTGATTTACATGACAAGTTTCTGGCCTGATTCAGTAACGTGATACAATCTTATGTGGGGTATTGGAAGGTGGCACATGTATTTTTCATGGGGAAGAATGTAAATAAACCATTGAATAAAAATTGTGACATTTTAAAATGTGATCGCAGAATCCTTTGCACTCCCTTCATTAAGAAGTAAGGTCTATGATTTTCCCTTTGAATTTGAGTGAGCTTTTGACTTCCTCAATCAATACTGTAAGCTTCAAATAATGATATGTGACTTCTAAATCTAGATTTTAAAAGGTCTTGCAGATTTTGCATTTTTTTTAATCACACAAAAATCATGTTTGCATCATTCTCCTTCCTGGAACTTTCATTCTTGTACATTCCCTCCCAGAATCAGCCACTATGCTGGAGAATTCCAAGCCTTACAGAGAGGGCCCATGTAGGTTCAAAGTTCTAGAGTCCCAGTTGAGACTGTCCTTAAGCCACCACACCCTGAAAAACAGACTGTGGGTAGAGTTTATATGGAAATGTTTTCTCCAGTCTTAGTTGTCCCAGCCCCTGGCTGCTCAACTGAGGTAACAGATATGGTAAAGTTCTAAAACATCACTCATATTCTGTATATGCTGATTTCCAAATTCACACAATTTGTAACCATAATAAGGCAACTGCAATCATGTACTACTAAAATATAGGATATTTTAAATGCAGTAACTTTAACTAAAACAAGAACTGACATCCTATTTTGCTACATTGCAAGTCATGCTCTCTGTAGCCAAGAAACTCTCTTTTCATTTCTTTCTAATTAAACTCATACTTCCTCCAACTCATATTTGTGAAACATCATTATTTATTTGTGAGTATTGAGCAAAACATTATTCAAAACTACATAAATAGCATTTATTCTTTTAAATGGTCCATGTCTTTTTGAAAACCTTCTCAGCTGGGCCTTCCCTGTTTTCTAGTCAAATTCCTGCTAATCTAATCTAAATTATCCTGCTAATCTAAATTATCATTTATTCCTTTAAATGGTCCGTGTCTTTTTGAAAACCTTCTCAGCTGGGCCTTCCCTGTTTTCTAGTTAAATTCCTGCTAATCTAATCTAAATTACCAGCAACATCTCAAGGATAACTATGGAGGAAATGTTCCACCACTTGAAATAAACAAGGAAAAAAGAAAATTCTTCTTTGGCATTTTTAACTCACTGTAAAATTAAGTATATGGAGAAGGTACAAATGCATATCTACCTGTACACATGGTTATTACCAGCAAAATTTGCAAAATAGAACTCTGTTCTTATTGCTCTTTTATGTCATAACTCCCCACTATAAAACCAAAGTCTTCTATCTATATAGTATTTATACACTCTGATTTTGTTCAGGTCTGTAATACCTCATAAACAGTTGTGTAATATAGATTAGGTTATCATTTCCTAGAAGTACACACACACACACACACACACACACACACACCCAGTGTATATAAGACATTAAACACACTGTGTGAAATTGGCAGATTAGGAGACATTACACTAGATCATTCCATAAAAATTATATTTCCTTTGTTCTATGAAAATATAAGCTTCTTGCTATAGATGCTGCATCTTTATGTTTCCCCAAAATCCATATGTTGAAATCTAATCCTCCATGTGAGAGTCTTAGGGAGTGGGAACTTTGGGAGATGATTAGGTTATGAGGATGGAGTCCTTATGAATGAGATAAGTGCCCTCATAGAAAAGAAAGCTCCTCTGTTCCCTTTCTCCATTTGAGGACACAGCAGGAGGATGCCATCTATTAATTAAGAGGCAGGGTTTCACCAGATGCCAAATCTAAGCACCTTAATCTTGGACTTAACCTTTAGAACTGGAAGAAATAAATTTCTGTTGTTTATAAGCCCTCAAGTTTATGGCATCATGTTTTAGCCATTTAAATGGACTAAGACTCTTCTCAGATCATTCTTCATAATGAAGAACCTATAACAAAATAAACTATGGTTGAAATCTTATTACCATATATTTTCTATAGAGTTCAAGATCTCTCAATATATCACCTATAAAGAAAAATATACCAATCTGTTGAAGGAAAAAAAACAGTACTCAGTGACACGTGTAATTGATGTGACTATATTCGACCAAAGAATTTCACTGGACCAAAGAATTTCTAAGAGATTTAGTATTTAGTAAGGCAATCTACCAATCCACTGAGATGGTTCTAGTAGTGACATAGGTGATATATAAAAATTAAAACCCACTCATCTTTACTGTCAATAACACAGATGCTGGAATCAGATGACTGATGTTTTCTGTCTTGCCTGGAGCTGTTTATGTTCTGCCTTGTTTGTTGAAAGCCAGAAGCATCTCTGAGAACAATCAGATGTTCACCTCTTCTACAGAAATTTAGTGACCATTGTGTCAATTTCTTCACAGTTCTCCCCCATTGGCATGCTGATAAATGATAGTCTGAAGCTTTGACATAAAAACCTAAACTCTATCTGTATACAGAACAGACACAGAAGAAAAGGGTGAAAAAACAACTATACTGAAAGCAAATTGAAGAGAATTGTGAGCTTTCTTCTGAATGCATATATTTTGCTTGACAAGTTTAGCTCCCATAAAAATCTGAAATCTAGAATGTCTGTCCTATTATTTATTCATAAGCTTGTAACTTTATGGGAGATATTTCTCCATTATTCTTTATGAACACTTGATATTCTTTTCATTAGAGAAGATATTTTACCTGCTTCCTTCTCAAGCAATGCCTTCAGTAATCACTAAGCACTTCAAAGAAGTTGCCAGTGTGTAATAAAGCAATGTGCTAATCTTGACAGATCACCCTGCTTATTTCTCTGCAGTAAGTGTTTAGTTATAAAGGAGAATTGTATCTGTACAACATTTATCAAAACACAGATTCAGGAGGAAAGAGCCAGGGCTAATTCCACCTTAAACATCGAATAATACACAGCACCCACTCATTGTTCTTGTATCACCTGGAAATTCCTCACTATGTTAATTTGCTTATTATTTGTAATGCTTTCTACTTGCTAGTTGCTGTTTTTCCATGGTGATAGAGCAATAAATAAGAGACTTACAAAGCTTGAAGAAAAGATGGAACTACAGAAATCAGACAGATAGATAAATGTAAAGGTACCAATTAGTTAGTTCCAACCTGAGTAAATCCTATAAAGCAGAAGCAGCAACAAGATTATACAATAAATTCTCCTTCTAGCGTTGCAGATCAAGGGATCTTCAAAGAGGACATGAAATTTATTAATCTATGACAAGCCCACTAGCTGAGGAAGAGTGCTTCAAGCAGAGAAAAAAACATGTGTTAAGATCCTGCAGTGGGAAGAAGCTTGGAAGCAGAAATAATACTGTTGTGATTGTATTAACAGAGAATTCAGGGTGGACGGGAGACTGTGAAGCAGTGGTAAAGGTTTTGGTCTTTAGAAGAAGAGCCATGGGGAATTCCTGAAAGTCTCTAAAGAGAGAATCAGTGGTGTAGAAAACATATTCGAGGAGAATACCAACAGGGACAGGAGACATGTAAGGAGGCTATTGCAAGAACCACAGAAGAGATGATAGTGGTTTAGCCTGCCTGCAGTGACAGCAATGCAAAAGAAAAACAAACACATTCAAGACATGCGTCGAACTAAAATTGACAGAATATAATTGATTAGATATGAGGATGCAAGAGAAGATATCAAAGACAACTTCAAGGTTTCTGAGCTTGTGTGATCACTGCTGTTAAAAATCACTTATTTATACCTGTGTGAAAATAAAATCAGATTGTCAAGTAAGAGTCACAAGAATCAAATATTTTTACTTAATATTAAATTTTACTGTGAACTAAAAGATGGAAGCAACAATTAACATAGGAAAAAGTCTAGTCCTCTAATGATAGTTCTCTGTCTTCATTTTTTTAACATTACAAAGTATATCGCCCATATTAAAAATGCTCACTCTCTAATAAAAGTATAGTTTCAACAAAAGTAAGTAATGGCTATGAGTTCATAGAGTCCAAATTTATTTACCATAGGCAATCCTGCACAGATCACGAATATCCCGCTAAAAGCATTCCAAATAAAGAACTCTCCCTGTAGTAAACATCCTTGGTGTTTTGTTATATCTATTATTAGCATGTTTATAAGGAGATCTGATCGGATTACTTTTCTTTTCTGACCATCTCCCAGATATAAGAAAAAATAGTTTGTAATCCCTTTGCTATTCTTGTCCTTCCCACTGGGCATAGAAATTCATAAAAGTACTCATTTTACTTTTTTATTAAAAAAATATACTAGGAAAAATAAACACATTTTCTTCAAAATTTCTAGAAAGAAAAGTAAATGTTTGAACTATGAATTAACTTTAGCCATTTCAAGAATCAAGAATCTCCTATTTACTTGTGCTATGAAAGAGAGTAGTTATTTTCAACTTTAAATAAAAACACTTATGAAATGAGAATATATTAACTGAATATTTGGGGGAAAAAACACAAAAATAGCAAAAAGCAGACGGGCAATCTTATTCTAATGTACCAAAGACTACAATATTTTATGCTAACTGTGTAAATTGCAAAAGTATATGCAAAAAAGTGTACATTCTATAAACCATTTGAAATGCCTACTGAAAGGGAATTGTGAAGAATCAATAATTTCTATATTCCAATTAGTGTACCTTCAAACTACATGGCCTTACAATTTTTTGGACCAATATTCCCACCCACAAATCTATAGGGACAAAAGTGAATTAGAGGCTATTAACAAGCTTCTCTCAACCATACAATTTGTACAGTGTTAAGTTTGCCAAGGCTTTGGAAGATACAAGTGATGCTTAAACCAGCAGTCCAGGTTCCTCTCACAAATACCTTCAAATATCATAACCCTTTATCCATCCCCAATATCTTAGTAATGGAAGTCTCTAGGGTGCTAAGGAGATGACAGCTTCTAAGAAAAAAGATTCCCATCTTCTTTACAGAAGAACGCAAAGCTTTACTTTTGTATCCCATATTATCCTAGATTAATTTCCCAGCATCACCTCCCATTACATTAATAGACAGATGTATACACTCCTTCTTCCCAGTGTGGTCTACTTTCCCACTAAAAGCAAGATCCATATGAAAGACCAATTCTTTTGCCTGCTTAGTTTATTATAAGTTGTTTGGTGGTAATAAGGTTATAATTGTGACAGTCATTACTCTCATTAATCCCTTACCACCCAGGATTCTGGATTTTCCATAAACATAAACAATGTGAAGAAAATGTCATTTTCCTTTAGAGTTTTACTTTACAATAGTACAATTCATACAACAAATTTTAATGGTTATAATCATTAATATTCACAGTAGTTGAGTAAGAAGCAAGAACAACTACGAGCTGGAAACAGTGTGAAAATTAAAAACTTCTCACTAGACCTTGAGGGAATTTCTCTTCTGATGTGAAGAATTCCCAGCAAGGAATAGAAACACAGTTTGGATGTGACTCACTCAATAACATTATCAATCTTCACCTAATATAATCTCAAGGACTCTCCTCTCTCCCCACCTTCTCTCTCTTCCAGAGTTTTGCAAAACACTCTATAAAAATCCACTATGGAAAATGTTGCCATTTGTTGGGGTTGTAGAAAAGAAGGAGAGTTACTCTCACCCTTGCAATGAAAAAGAGGACCGTAAATTCAGGACTTTTTAAACATTCTTTAGAGAGTTGAGGTCGGAGCAAACAACTACCTGAAAAGCCAAAGATCAATAGTGCCTTGAGAGAAAGAGAAAACATAAACAGGTATCACCCTGGGGTAGACTTGAAGCAGCAGCTATAACTAGAGCTCCCTACAATTGCTGACAATTTGTGAAGGGTGAGTATGGGCTGTCAGGACAGTTTAAAAGCCCTTAGGGCCAGGGTCATTGGGAGAATTTGCACCATCTTGTAGAGAAACCTTACTCCTGAAGGAGAGGCAAAATTAAGTACTGAGAAAATAACTGCAGCCGGAGTAAAGGCAGGAAATCCTCAAAGGCTACAATCCCAAGAACAGGGACGTGGTTTATGATTGAGGCTGAAACTCGCTCAAATAGCAAAGATTCCACCTCCTTCAATTACTACTTACTATCAAAACAACAACTTTAAATAACAAGTAATAGCAGAATCTTGAAGTGACAGAGGGGAGAGGAAAAGATCATCTAAAGAAAATGTCTCTGAAGCACAAGACAAAAGTAGGACCTAAGATTCAGAAGCAAACAAACATAGTTCTGGCAAACCACAGCGGTTTTAGTTCAATGCCATCCTCTTTTAATCTAACTCTAGGAAAAATATAGTAATCATCATTAAAACGAGGACTAAACATGTTTTTCCTGTTAAGCAAGCAAACAAAAACAATTAAAATGCTTACCCCTGGTTAGAGTATAACACAAATGTTCACGCTCTTTCTCTCTCTCTCTCTATTCTGATGCTGGTGTGAAAATAAATTCATATACAAACTTTAGAAACTAATTTTTAAAAAGAGATAAAGTTTCATAAATATGTTTAGGATCTAATAATTTTACTGAGATATTTTATCTCTGAAGTAAATAATCTTCCATAAAAAATAACCTTGCACTCAAAAGTGTGTATTGTAGTGATTTATATAACCAAAGCAAAAAAGTTAAAGAAATTAATGTGAAACAAAAAATACTTTGACTAGTTATAATGATACAATAGTAGGATGAAATATTTTGTAGTCAACAATGTAATGACTATTAACATTTAATGATATGAAAATGCTCATTCTAAAAGTATATAATACAAAAATATCTAAATTATATTGTTATAAACGTGGAATATATGTTTATATATCTATACACATAAATATGAAAATAAACATCTAAAGCTATTAATATGATTAAGAAGGGGGTTTACAGATAATAGTAGGCAGAAAGCCCTGCTTTTCATTTTTTATGGCAATTCCTGAGATTATCAGGCATCATTTCTGATAACTATGATAACAAGTTCACAATTATGCATCCTTTAAGTACTAAATATCACGTTTCTGAACACCTGGGGACAAGGCACATGTACAGATGCTATAGAAGTCATGTGGAAGCTCTGCTTAGCATGAACTCATCAAAAAGGCACAGGAATTGCCCTTTTCAGACAATATCTATTCTCAACATTTGCTTTTTTATCACTCATTAAACACCAAAAATCACAGAAAATAAATCTGCTTGATATATATAATGTAGGGAATTGAGAAGGCAAGAAAGACACAAGAGACAGGGGCTAGAAGAAAATGCATCAAACTATTAATGATGTAATAATGGATATCTCTGGGTGGTAGCTTATTTTCTTGCTTTTAGTATTTTCTAAATTTGCAACAATCCATATACACTCGTTATAATCACAAATTCAGCAAATAGTTTAATAACACTAAACTATTGGTATTAGTTTGTTAGGGTTACCAAAACAAACTACCACACACTGGGTGGCTTAAACAACCAAAATTTATTTTTTCATAGTTGCAAAGACTGGAAATCCCACATCAAGATGTCAGCAGGTTTGTTTCTTCTATAGATTCTCTCCTTGGCTTGTAGATAGTCATTTTCTCCTCTTTATCATCACATGGTCTTCCCTCTGTGCAGTCTGTGTCCCAAGCTCCTCTTCTTATGAGGACACCAGTCATATTGGCCTAGGACCCACACATATGACCTCATTTAACCTAAATTCTCTCTTTAAAAACAGTACCTCCAACTATAGTCACTTTCTGAGGTACTGGGGGTTAGCACTTCAACATTTAAATTTGTGGGAGGGGGGTATTCCCCTACATGTGGCCCATTAACACCATTACAGTTATTTGTTCTCCAGTTAGTAGAACTCATATTCATCTTGTCCTTCTGCTCTCTAACTTTGCTCTCTCTTCCATCCCTTCTCCCCACTGAATGGAGGAGGACGAGAATGCTTAAATGGGGCAAATGTTTAAGAATGTGTAAAATGATTGTACCATATCAATACCCAATAATGATCTGAATATTATCTGGGCTCCAAAGAGTATATTATTTCCATCCTGAAAAATGTTAGTTTTTACAGCATTACACTTCTTAGAAAAAAAGCCAGCCCACGAGGAGTAGATCTGGACGAGAATTATGGGCTTCATACCTGATATGATATGGCTCTGTGTCCCCACCCAAATCTCATCTTGTAGCTTCCATAATTTCCACGTGTTGTGGGAGGGACCAAGTGGGAGATAACTGAATCACGGGGCCAGGTCTTTCCTGTACTGCTCTCGTGACAGTGAATTAGTCTCATGAGATCTGATGGTTTTAAAAACAGGAGTTTCCCTGTACACTTTCTCTCTCCTGCTGCCACCATGTAAGACATTCCTTTCACCTCCCACCACCACTGTGAGGTCTCCCTAGCCGCATGAAACTGTAAGTCCATTAAACTTCTTTCTTTTGTAAATTGCCCAGTCTCCGGTATGTTTTTATCAGCAGCATGAAAATGGACTAATACAGCACCAGACAGCCATGGGTTAAAATTTCTGGCCCACCCCTTACTTTCTGTATGACCTTAGACAAACTACTTAACTGCTTTGGATTTCAATTTCATGACCAATAAAATTCAAAATAACATTATGTAGCTTTTCTTATTTTTATAAAATTATATAAGCAGAACAAAGTGTTAGACACTAAATAGCACAACAGTTCAGCCCCTTTTCTCCCTCTTTTCTTCCCTTCCCTCTCTATTCCCCCTCCTTCTTTCTTCTTTTTTTGACATTTCAAGTATATTTGAAATAACATAAACATGTACCCTCTCCATCTATTTCTTTCGGTTTTTAGTGGGAATAGGACTGCTCTATCACTTCCCCAAAAGAAATGTCTAACTCTAAAATAACAACTTATCATTATAGAGTTGGCCTATAGAAGAATGCACAAATTCTTACATATTCCTAAATGTAATGTTTCATCTGGAACAATACCTAGAAATATAGGCTCTTTCTATATCCTTTGCCAAATTGAAACCCAAATTCAATTTACTGAAGAAAAAGGAACTTTCAGATCTCACTTTTCCTCATTCATATAAACAGTATAATTTTACTTTGTAAAGCATGACTATAAATATAATGAGGTGTACTGAATGATTATACAGAGAAACTGCATTCTATCATAAAAGAAGCAAACAGTTAAAATACTTAAGCTTGAGAATTGTGCAAGAGTGCAATTAGTAAGTAGTAGGCACAGTTCTTCAAACCATTTCCATCACCTCATTTACTTAAAAATTCAACCTCATGAGCAAACTACCAGTCTCTGAAAATTCAAATAATGAAATATGTGGTTTGATCAGGAAAGCATACACAAATCCAGCCACTTTAATATGCAGCTCATCCGTTCAATTATATAAAAGACCTACAGAGTAGCTCAGCATGTCTGTAAATTATGAAATGAGATGAACCACAAATGCATCTTTATTGAAATGATTACACATCCTCTCCCTTACATGCAAATCTCCACCAACACCACTGGAATAATCAGTGTTTTTCTGTTCTTTTGACAATAAATGACCATCTGCCAAAATGTGATAATATTACATAACACATGCAAGGAAACAACACAATTGCAGATTAGTTACATGCTGTTAATTACTTATCTCTGCATTAAAACAACACACGACAACCGGTGGCAGAGAAGCAAGTGGAAATCATACTATCTTCTCTCCAATAATCAGTAGGACTCCTTTTTAGTGGGGAGAAAACAGGCTTTGGAGTCACGATTAGCTTAAATCACAATGCCACCACATACTAGCTGTGATAGTGTAGTAAATTAAGGCCCATCAAGTTTCCTGGACTGTGTTATTTTGTAAAAGAGTAAATTAAGCAGTAGTAACACAAATCTTGACTGTAAACATTGAATTTTGATGTTAAAACAAACCAACAAACAGAACAACTACTATATATTTACACTATTTATGGAAAGGACATTTTAACATACAAAATATTGGAAAGATCCAGTTTAATAATAAATGAGCATTCTTCAAAGAGAGGAAGAGATGGGATGAAAGAAATTGATTCTTAGCAATGGCACTAAGATGGAATTATTTCATTTTTCTGTGTTATTTTTCTAGATCTCCGTACTGTTGAAAACTTGACCACAAGCAGCATTTACCTACCGGTGAATCTGTTACCTGTAAATCAATATTTGGAAAGCACAGAAAAAATTGCTTTTTTTTTTTTTTTCCCTTCACTGGCAAAACAGAAATACTGCCAGTTGCTCTCTCAATATTGACAATGAAATGAAATGAGATAATGAATGTAACACACCTCTAGAAAGAATACAGTAGATGCTCAAAAATGTGAATTAATCTCTTATCCCCTTTCTTGAATTAACACAATTACAGAATAAAGCAAAGAACATATCCCAGGATAGAATTCCTTTACCACTTATTTGCTATATAAATTTGGGAAAACAAATGCATGAGTCTGTAATAGACTAAATAATCACCCCCAAAGATATAAGGCCCTAATCCCTGAAACCTATAAATACCATCTCTAATGGAAAAAATGGTGGTTGAAGATGGGATTGGGTCTTCACAGATGTGATTTGATTAAGAATCTTGCTATGTGGAGATTATTTTGGATTATCCAGGTTGGCCATAAATACAATCACAGATGTTTTCAAGTGTTAGAGGGATCTCTGACATACACACAGCAAAGACAATGTGAAGATGACACAGAGAGAGATTTGAAGATGCTCACCTTAAAGACTGGAAGAAAGTGGCTACAAACTAAGAAATGCTGGAAACTACCAGAGTTGAACAAAGTAAGGGACAGCTTCTCGCCTGCAGTCTCCAAGGAAAGGCAACCCTGTCTACACCTTGAGTTTGGCCCAGTGATACTGATTTCAGACTTCTGGCCTCCAAAGCTAGGCAAAAATAAAATTCCATTGTTTGAAGTCATCTAAATTGCATAAATTTGTTACAGCAGCCACAGAAAACTAATATAGGTTTCTTAAGGTGATTGTGTGGACTGTTCTGATGTCTGTGCCTTAAGAAGACGGTGGAAATGTAAAAGGATAATAAATCCTTCTTAAAGGAAACTTTATACAAGAAGACTGAAAAGTTTTCATGATTCATGCATATCTTTGTCTTCAACAGAAACATCCTATTAAGAAATGAAAAGATTGTACACAGACCCTTTCCCTTTCACCACTTGCCAACTTCCCATTCTTCGTCTTATGAGCAATTATCTAAAGTGAAAACGTTGTCCTCTTGAAGGTAATTTACACAGAGATAAACGTTGCCCATTTACTTAACTGAATGAGATGTCCTGTTAGTACAACAATCACACCTATTAAATCACCCTGCATGTAACTTACTTAACCATCTCTGTAAAAGTCAAAGGCAAACCATTCTGCTGAGACACTGCCATCTGCAGACCTGAGGTGCCCTCCCTACTGTGATAAACTGAACAAAATCAACTAAAAGGTGCAGCACATTTTTGTCTTTAACACAAATCATTTTATCAAAATACAACTTGTAATTAAAAGGGCCCGTATCAAAGGCCCTGTTACTGAATTAGTAACTTTTAAAAACAAAGTAGATGGAGTGGTTTCATAGTTATTCATTGCCACCTTTTGTTGGAGTTTGAGTCTTTGCCCTCAGACTTTTGCCCTAACGACATTAGTGGTATTAATCACTGTGCTCTACATGGCAAGAAAAAAACAGTTTTGAAAATTCTGCATACTTAGGTCAAATGCATAATCAGAAACCAGAAATGTTAACAGTAAGAATTATCTGTAACACATTAAAAAACAAAAGAGAAAAAAGCAAAGCAAAAACTCTCCAGTTCACCTTGCTCATTTGAGAGATGGAATAGGGGGTGAAAGTTTAAAAAGAAAAAAATAAGCCCAATTTATTTCAAAGAGAAAAAATTGAAGTGGAGTTAAGAACTATATTCCTTATAAACACATTTGCATGTTGAACTAGTATTTTAACAATGCTAACATTTACATTTCTTTAAAAGTTGATGTGGTTTGACTCTGTGTCCCTACCCAAATCTCATCTCAAATTGCAATCCCTACATGTCAAGGGAGGAGCCTAGTGGGAGGCGATGAGATCATGGTGGCTGTTTCCCCTATGCTATTCTCATGATAGTAAAGGCATTCTCATATGATCCCATGGTTTAAAAGTTGCAGTTTCCTCTTTATTCTCTCTCTCTCTTGCCACCTTGTGAAGACATGTCTTGCTTCCTCTTTGCCTTCAGCCATGATTGTAAGTTTTCCAAGGCCTCTCTAGCCCTGCAGAACTATGAGTCAATTAAACCTCTTTCCTTTATAAATTACCCAATCTCAGGTAGTATCTTTATAGCAGTGTGAAAACAAACTAACACAAAATCACTGCTTTATTACTGTATAACTATTAAGAAAAAGACATAAATAAAAGATAATATTGAGAAAGAAGGAAGTTATAATATGAAATACAAGATGCTGAATTATAAAAATAATGCTGATGCCAGTTAATGGAGCCAAAGTATGAGTATTAGACCAGGGGGTACTACATATGGGTTCTGATAAAAATTCTTCATTGTCTGACCATGTGACTCCAGGAAAGTGACAATCCCTCCCTGACCTCTCTTATTTGTAGAGTGAGTTCAATTTGTTGAAATCTCAGGTCTTTATAGCTTGAAAATGTTGTAATTTTATCCAATAAATATAACTGAGTGCTAAGGTAAGGGCATTTATTGGTAGGTGCTGAAGTGAATACGCAGATTCTTGTAGCCCATGTTCTCAAATTTCTTTAATCTACTTTGAGTAGAGAAACCTCATACAAGCAGTTGAGTAAATAAAGCCTCATAGAAGTGAACAAAGTATATGATGACACCAGCTCTAATATCTGAATAAATCATGTACCATGGGGTCAGAGGGGAAGCAGCCAATATATCTTGTGAATCAGATTAATCTATGTATTTGCACATTTGTGCATTTCAAAATTACCTTAAATATTGCCTACTTTTTACCCCACTTTTATTTCTGTAAGTAAGAATATTATTCTTAAGATATGCATAAGATTTCTACTAAGATCATAAACACAATCGTATCATTGATCTGTATATATTACAGGATGGAAATGTGAGGATTAGTACCTGATGAGAAAAACAGTCACTTGTCCAAAGACCTCAGAAACTATCAAGTCTGTGACATGTGGAGGCGATATTGCCTTTTCTTAAAACAAACCAGAGAAACTAAAATGTTGTATATGAAGCCAATATTTTCAGATTATCTGAGGCCATTGACACATTTTAGCCCAGAGTCATTATACTATGCGTTCTCTGTGACCAATATAACAGAAAATAAATGTCTTAGTATATTTCTGAAAAATCAAGTATCTGCCAACAATTCATCTGAGCCTGAAAATGCCACACAATAAAGATAGAATAATAGCAGACAAGTATGTCACAAATTATTGCCAAATCCAGTTGTAATTTGAAAAAAAACTTAGCAAAAGTTTCTTTTCTCTGCCTTTGGACATATTTTCCTACTCATTCTCTCCTCTTAGTGTCCCTAGACAATGCCAGACTGTTAAATTAATTCCCTCTGGTCAGAAATGTGTAAGCAAGTATAACACAGGAAACTGAGCATGAAGTTCCAGTGCTAATTAAATGCTATTGTTGCTTTTCATTTTCCTCAGTACATTAGAAAAAATTAAATGTTTTTACCTCGAAGTGTTGGAAATATTGCAAAAACCCATTTAAATTGAACATTAAGTTTCAAACCCTTAGTTTAATTCTTGCTACACTATTAAACAATATGAAATGCATTTGTGAGCAGAGGGAAAATTGGTTGGAGCAGGCACATTCTTTTATTTTTCTCTGTGTAACTTCAATGTTATCATTTAAACAATATTGCCACAACTATCCACCCATTTTTAAGTAATTTGAACATATCTCAAAGTGAAAAACTGAACATTCCTTTAAGTTTTTGTTGATGCATTTCAAGTTTTCTCCAACTGTTAAAGAGAATCATAGTTAGAAACATATTCCAAATGGTCCTGCCAGGCTTCCAATTCCACATATACATATTATGTGGAACACATGAATGTAATTAAGACTAAACTCGTTGCTAATACCAACCCAGAAACCTTCACGTGGCTCACGCCAAGCACATTTATTTTGAGATGAAGTTAATAACTAATAGTGACCATAATATATTGAAATAAGTTAATATACTTGCCACATTCTAATTTATCAAAAATTAGAGTAATCTGGGCAAATTTAGACAAATCAAGAAGGAACAGTTTCCATAATTCCCAACAGTTTTTTTCATTTTTTCTATGGGCCAGATGAAGAAAGCAGAATTTGTCTCTTTCTATTGGGAAGAGAACAGGAGGGTTTTCTCTGCTTAAGATTATCTATATCCTGGACAGCAGAGCTTGGGATAATGATGGTCTTTATGAAGTAGATGGAAATTTGGTTAAGCAAGCAGGACTCTGCATCCAGAAAACACTTAGTCACAGATCAGCACTGTTCAAGGCGCATGGAATTGGAAAGTTGTGTCCTGTTTGTTCCCCTATGTACTCTCCACACAACTCTCCAGGTGACCACTATGAAACACAAATCTTGTCATATTGTTCATTTGCTTAAAACCCTTCAATATCATGCTTCTATCCCTCTTAATAATCAATGCAGGTTTTATATTTAATGTATAGTATAAAAAATAAAATATATCTAACTCAATATTATGTTCCATTTTTAAATAAATGTATGTAAAAAATGAGACTTTTAAAATGTTGCACAAATTACAGTACAGACAGTACAAGATTTGGCAAAAATTGTGATGGTGGGATGTACCTGACTAAAATAGAAAAACATTGGTCTAAAATAAAGTCCAAACTCCTCAGTGGAGAAGATTTTCCATCCCCAGTTCACTATCCATCTGTCATTACACTTTTTTAGGACCCCATTCCCTGTCCCCTACATTCTACAAGCTTAACATACCTCTAGGAGTTCCCTGAATCTGCTATACCATTTATTTCTTTCTGATCTGTCTGAGGCTTCTGTGTAAGCTGAGTCCTTTGGAATGCTGTCTCACTGTTTAGAACTTCATTCACTCTCATTCATTTTCTCTCTCTCTCCACTCCCCACCCACCAATTTCTGTTTCCTTTGGGAGGGCACTTGCACTAAAATGCATTCTGCATATGACTTCTCACATTTTAATACTTGGTTTAAGTATTAGTTCTAATAGGATGACTTTCCATCCTCCACATTTCCCCAGCCTATAACATTGAACAATTCTCCTGTACTTCCCTGTGTGCTCTGACCATTCCTGTCATAGTACTGCTATAGCACTGAACTCTTTTTACATTCATCTCCTCTGCTACAATGTATCCCAAAACTCAGCACTATTAATGATACATAATTCCAACCAATTACGTTGAACAAATTAATTGTGTCCACTGTTAATTAGTAACCCATGAAATGTTTCTATTTTCCAGCTAATAAGAAAATTGTTAGATTTTTATCATTCTTGTGTTATTTTTGAATGAACCATGGGTCATTTATTTTACAATGCAGCCCAGTGCATAAAATGATATTTATATTGTTTATGTTAATAATTTAATCTTTTTGACACATATCCACATATTCTTTGATAGTCTTCCTATTAAGAAGTGGAACTTTAAATCCCCTCTCTTGAATATGAACTGAACTCTCTTATAAGGAATAGAATATGGTGGAATAGAATGTATGCTCCTTCCAAGATTAGACTATAAAAAGATTATGAATACGATCTTGGTCATTCTCTTTCTCCCATGGATCTCCCACTCCAGGACAAGACATACCAACAGAACCATGTGCCAAAGAAATCAAATCTCTTGCTATTAGCTATGATGTGAGCCTGGAAATGGGTCCTCCAGACCTAGTCAAGCTTAAAATTATTGCACGTCAATGGACATCCTAGTTGAAGCTATGGTCAATACTCAGAGCCAAAATGACACACATAAGCTACATCTGTTCCCAGATTCTTCACCCATAAAAGCTTAGAGATAGGCCGGGCGCGGTGGCTCAAGCCTGTAATCCCAGCACTTTGAGAGGCCAAGACGGGCGGATCACGAGGTCAGGAGATCGAGACCATCCTGGCTAACACGGTGAAACCCCGTCTCTACTAAAAAAATGCAAAACACTAGCCGGGCGAGGTGGCGGGTGCCTGTAGTCCCAGCTACTTCGGAGGCTGAGGCAGGAGAATGGCATGAACCCGGGAGGCAGAGCTTGCAGTGAGCTGAGATCAGGCCACTGCACTCCAGTCTGGGTGACAGAGCGAGACTCCGTCTCAACAACAAAAAAAAAAGCTTAGAGATAATAAATGTGTAGTGTTTTAAGCCTCTAATTTTAAAGAGAATTGTTACATATAAATAGATAACTAAAATCAGACATTTGACCTTGAGCACATTGCTCAACTTTGTTGAATGTGAGTTTCCTTGCATGTAAAATTAACATAATATTTTTAGAATTCTCCTAATAATAAAGGTCCCTATGTGACTTACTCAGTGAAGTGCTTGGGAATATACAGACAGTTAACACATGCTAGATATTTTCCCCCATCTCAAATGCCATGTGGCTTCTTCTTTTTAAATACAGTAATTATGAATTAAAGACCCATATGCATACAGTGCAGTGCTGGGCATTATACAAAACAAGGACAGCTGAGACTCTTGCATTGGAAGTACCCTCCTCATTAACAATTTGATTTTGTTTCTCACATAACGAGTCTATTGAAAAATAATTTCTCTTATGGTAAAAGCATAAAAACAGTATTTTTTCACACATGCACACACACACACATATCTCTATACATATATATATATATATATTTTTTTTTTTTTTTTTTTTTTGAGAGGGAGTCTCACTCTTCCTCCAGTCTACTGGAGTGCAGTAGTGTGATCTCTGCTCACTGCAATCTCTCCTCCCAGACTCAAGCAATTCTCCTGTCTCAGCCTTCTGAGTAGCTGGGATTACAGGCACCTGCCACCATTCCTGGGTATTTGTATTTTCAGTAGAGATGGGGTTTCACCATGTTGTCCAGGCTGGTTTTGAACTCCTGACCTCAAATGATCCGCCTACCTCGGCCTCCCAAAGTGCTGGGCTACAGGCATGAGCCACCACACCCAGCCTTCACATATATATATTGTGAAAAAATTTACAACCTTATTACATAAATGGCCATGCATGTGGTAGTAACATACTAGACAAGGGATTGGGGTGATTCCCACCCACCCATAATCAAAATGTTTAACAAAGTCTATAATCTTCACCAGAAAACCCACAGTTAAGGAGTGTAATTCAGGCTTTTTCCCCTTTAAAATGCAAAATATCTTGGAAAAAAGAAAGCCCTTTCTAATGATTATTATACTAAAATATATTTCCTCCTTTATAGGTCTCAAATTGTGGTCCACAAACACCCTGCCTCTTAGTGATCATGTGTATGTTTGTAGGGGATATTCTTTGTTAAAAATAAAAATTCCAAGGACCGGGCATGGTGGCTCACGCCTGTAATCCCAGCACTTTGGGAGGCTGAGGTGGGTGGATCACGAGGTCAGGAGATCGAGACCATCCTTGCTAACATGGTGAAACCCCGCATCTACTAAAAATACAAAAAAAATTAGCCCGGTGTGGCGGTGGGCACCTGTAGTCTCAGCTACTTAGGAGGTTGAGGCAGGAGAATTGCGTGAACCTGGGAGGTGGAGCTTACACTGAGCTGAGAGCACGCCACTGTACTCCAGCCTGGGTGACAGAGTCAGACTCCGTCTCAAAAAAAAATACAAAAATACAAAAATACAAAATAAAAATTCCTGGGATCCACATAATTTCATATTCATTTATACTTCTGCCAATGATTGAGAAAATTTATTAGTGGGGAAAAAAAAACATCTTTCTGCTTACATACATTTGCGAACATTGATTTACATTAATCTTATCTGCATATGAACATCTCAATGACTTTAAAAGCTCCTCAGGCAACATAACTCTTCAGCCGCAAATAAAAACTACTAATGTAGACCTTGCAACCTGACGCATTTTGCTCATTTGCATTACACACTTGGTCCAGGAATGTATTTCGCATTGTACCCTCTCAACTTAGAACACGACCTGTGCTGAAAAGTACAGCATCTTGAAAGTAGAGACACAGACACTATAAGCTTTTATCAGAAGGGAGTAGTCTGAGACAAAGCTTCCAATTAGTGAAGGTTACTAAAATGATCTAGACTGGTTTTGTGGAAATAATTGATGAGTAAAATACCAGAGAAGGGAAAGGACACCAGACAAAAGATAAAACTGAATGACTTGAAACTACAAAAATAAATAATAAATAAACAAACAACTTCATGATTTATAGTGAGTCTTACTTTCTACAAGAAAAGCAAACACTTTAAGTCACTTAAATCAATGGCAGAAAACAAAACTTCCCAAGTATTTCCTGATAGGAAACATGGTTGGTAGTATTTCTTTCTAAAAATTCCAGGAAGACAGGCCTTAAAGCCAACATATTCTCCCTAAAGTCAAACATTAACAACCTCACATTGTCATCCAAAGTGTAGACTCCTCATAACTTGTCATCCAATGCCTCCACAACTATAGCGTCAATCTCTTTTCCCAGAATCCCATCCCATGATGCTCCCTAATGTATCCAGTACTCTAAGGTATACTAAGCTCATTCTTTCTGCATCTTAAATTTCCTGGCTCTGCACATTTGCTCACACTGACAGTGACGTGATTATTTTTCAAAGTACAGATCAAATGTGAAATCCTACGTGGTAACTCAATGACTTTGTATGTCTCTCCTCTTAGAAAGAAATCTACCAACCTCTGAAACTGTGGAGCACTTATTTAGATTTCTTTTTAACTGTATTATGTTCTACCTTGCATTATCTGTGCACATGCTTAAATATCTAATAAAGTTAAGGCAGTATTTCCAGCTAATTCTATTTTCCCCTGATCCCCTTTGGCAACCAGAACAAGGAACAGTCTGAAATAATGAAATTGTTTTTATATCCTGCCATATATCTTTTAGCTGCAGTCTGATTTCTTTTCAAACAGCAACTTTTTTAGTACTCTTCCAAATTTGTCACTTGCATTAAAGACCTGGTTTTGAATTTATCCAATGTTCTTTCTCATAGCTAGGCAGGAAAGATCCAAAATATTCTGACAAAGTCCTTGAATTTAAAATTCATGTCTTCAATTCTTCAAAAACACTGGCTCAGCACAGTGGCTTATGCCTGTTATCCCAGCACTTTGTGAGGCCGACGAGGGCAGATCGCCTGAGGTCAGAAGTTTGAAACCAGCCTGGCCAACATGGCAAAAAGTCATCTCTACTAAAAATACAAAAATTAGCCAGGCATGGTGGCAGGCACTGTAATCCCAGTTACTCCAGAGGCTGAGGCAGGAGAATGGCTTTAACCCAGGAGGCAGAGGTTGCAGTGAGCCAAGATCACACCACTGCACTCCAACCTGGGCAACAGAGTGAGACTTCTCAACAAAAGAAAAAGAAATATTGTTCAAAAACACAGAGCAAAGTTTCAAATTATAAAAAGTCATTTTTTCATTTCAAAGCATAACTTTCTCTTTCTTTAGTATTACATCTCCATATTGCTGGTTTTATTACTAGAAAGAATAATATGGAATCCCACCCACACTTTTTTCACATTTTAACAGCTTTCTATGACATAGCTGTGATAATGGGCAGGTTGCTGAGCCTGCTGGTCACCTACTCATCTCTCTAAGAGCTCACCTTCACAAAGCTCTGAAACACTGGTTAGGGCTTTTCAGTGGAACCTCCTTAGTCATAATCAAAGAATATTTGCTTTCACACACTTGAAGGTGGAATGTTCAGATAATGGCTATTACGTACAAATAGTAAGTCTCATAGTGGCATTAACATTTTTAAAATGCTTATGTCTGTTTTTACATTGTGTTATTCAGTCCTTTATAAATGTGCCTTCCCTCTTGAGAGATACTTACTGGCACTTGGATACAAAATAGTTTTCTTTAGTGTTAGAACAGCTCAGAGGAGTGGGTAGTTCCCCTCTGTAGGCAGGTTGTCCTGTTGAGTATTCAGCTCTCTGCAGAGAGGGGACCCTGGAGAGGAGAGTTTCTCTCTGCAGGGAGGGTGTGGGGACAGTTCTGCAGGTCTCTGAAGCTCTCAGTAGAGAGGGTAGCTCCTTTCTGCTCACTGGTTGTCTCTGCAGCTCTAAGTGGAGAGGGTACTGGTCTCTGCAGTTGGTCTTCCAATCCCAGTGTCTCTCTGCCATCTTCCTCTTCTGACTGTCCTCTGCCCTGCTCTAGCTGAGCCCAGGGCTTTTATGGACCTCGAAGGGGAGGAAGTGCATGCCCATTGGTCCATGGGCAGCCATGGGAGGGCTGGAAGAGGCACCAAGAGTCCCCTCTCCAGTCTGCCGGACTGACAAGCCCACCCCCAGCCTTCAGGCCCTCCCTGGCCTGAGGGTGGGGCCTTAATGGGGACCCCACCCCCTTCCACCCAGGACTGTGTCTACCTTCCGCTGCCATTCATAGCCCCGGGGTTTGCCCCCAACCACGCTCAGACACCACAGTGGGCACTGGGATTAGAGAAAGGCCAGGCAGTGGGAGCACACACACTTGAGCTTGCAGGGACCGGGGTACTTTCTGGGGAAATCGAGGGTGCAGGCTGCAGAGACGACCCGATCCTGTGCCTGGGAGGGCAGCGGCAGTTTCGTCTCAGAGCTCCAGCCTTGCCAACTCAGAAGAAGCAGGGTTCCTGCCTGCTTCCTGGAGCAGGAAGCTCAGGTCTGCAGACGCTGCCACAGCTGCAGACACAGACCTGCTGTCCAGAGCAGGCAGGACCCCACCCTCCGGCTGCAGCTGCACCAGGAGGGCAGATCCTGCCTGTTCCCGACTCCTACCGGGAGGTTCGGATCCACGCTGCAGTTTGGGCAGCTGTAGCCCAGCCCAGGAGGGCAGAGGTCCTGCCTGCTCCTCAGAGCAGGCCTGTGTCAGCAGCTGTGGTTTGGGCAGGGCTGCTGCAGCAGGGAGAGCTCCCTATCCAACTCAGAAGGAGCAGGGTTCCCAGTGGCTCCATGGAGTGTGCAGTCCCAGCCACGCTTCCCTGCTGCAGCCAGAATGATAGCAGCAGCCACTGCCATCACTGTCATGGACCTTTGCAATTCTGGGCACAGGAGATTTTCCCTACCACTCCCCCTCCATGCCCCAGAGCTTCCAGACTGACACATACAGTGACACGAGCACCCACTCAGGCCTATGTGGAGCCTCACGGGCTTGGATCCCTGAGCACCCTGGCACCAGCTGCTGTAGCCCCATCCTATCCTGGGTGTGCGTGAGGCCACGCTTTCTCACACGCCCCCAGGATAGGGACAGCATCCACAGTGTTAAGGAGTGGATGGACTGCAGGACTCACGTCGGCTGCACCAGGCCAGACAAAGTCAACAGGTCTGGGACTCCAGGGCAGCCACTCCCTCCTCAGTCTGAGCACTCCAGCTGGTCACAACTCTGCATTTCTGAGGCAGAGCTCCCAGAAGCAACACACAGGTTTGCAGCATTTCCCACTGCTGTGGCCTTTGCCCCTGCTGCCTTGAGGCAAGGAAGGGAGCCAAGAACGGAAGAACTGCTGTAGGCCTCCAGCACATCACAGGTGCTGCATGGAAAAGCAGCCAGACTGTTTTCCACATGGGTTCTTGGCCCTACTACTTCTCACTGGGCAGGACCTCCCATCCTGGACCTCCAGCACAGCTGCCCTACCCCTGCCTGATCACTTCAGTTGACAGCCACTTTGCATTTATCTGCGGTGGAGCTCCCAGAGATAATCAATAGGCCCTCTGGCATCGCCACCTCAGTAGTACCTACCCCTGCCCTCCACAGGCTAGGGAGGGAAAAAAGACCTTGACTGCTTTTCTTGCACCTCTTGCACAACACCACAGCCTTCCTATGGAAAGGAGACCAGACTGTCTTCAATATGCTGCCTCTTCTCCCTCCCGGAACCTCCTCTGCTTTTCACCAGGCAGGGCCCCCTGGCTTGGGCTTCACCAGTACAGCTGCCACCACCCACAGCTGATCATCCTGATTGCAGCAGCTCTGTGCTTCTCTGGGGTGGAGCTCTCAGAGGCAACTGGGGGCCCCTCTGCCACTGTCACTGCAGCAGTACCTGTCATTTCTGCCCACAAGATAGCCATTTTAAGAAATAACCAAACTGATCTTCTAGAGCTAAAAATTTACTACAGGAATTTCCTAATGAAATCAGAAGTATTAACAGCAGAATAGACCAAGCTCAGGGAAGAATCTCTGAGCTTGAATGCTGGTTCTTCAAATCAACTCAGTCAAACAAAAATAAAAGAGAGTTTTAAAGAAGGAACAAAATTTCCAAGAGATATAGGATTATATAAAGAGAACAAATCTATGCCTCAGGAGTGTTACCTGAGAGAGAAGGACAGAAAATAAACAGGTTGGAATATATTTGAGAATATAGCTCATGAAAATTTCTCAAATCTTGCCAGAGACCTTGAGATACAAATCCAAAAAATACAGAAAACCCAAGTGAAATACTGTACAAGACAACCATACCCAAGGTATACACACACACACACACACACACACACACACACACACACAACTTAAAGGCATCTAGAGAGAAGGGTCAAGTCTCATACAGAGGGCATTTCATCAGGCTAGCAGGAGACCTCGCAGCAGAAATCTTACAAATCAGAAAAGATTGAGGGCATATTTTCAGCATCATCAAATAAAAGACATTCCAAATAAGAATTTCATATTCTGGCCAGGCGCGGTGGCTCAAGCCTGTAATCCCAGCACTTTGGGAGGCCGAGACGGGCGGATCACGAGGTCAGGAGATCGAGACCATCCTGGCTAACACGGTGAAACCCCGTCTTTACTAAAAATACAGAAAACTAGCCGGGCGAGGTGGCGGGCGCCTGTAGTCCCAGCTACTCGGGAGGCTGAGGCAGGAGAATGGCGTGAACCCGGGAGGCGGAGCTTGCAGTGAGCTGAGATCCGGCCACTGCACTCCAGCCCGGGCGACAGAGCAAGACTCCGTCTCAAAAAACAAAACAAAAAAAACAAAAAAAAAGAATTTCATATTCTGACAAACTAAGCTTCATAAGTGAAGGAGATGTAAAATCCATCCGAGACAAGCAAACACTAAGGAAATGCATGTTAAGTAGACTACCTTACAAGAGGTCCTTAAGGGAGTGCTAAACATGGAACCAAAAGAATGATACCTGCTACCGAAAATATACTTAAGCGCATAGCTCACAGTACTATAAAGAAGTCACAAAATGAAGTTTATAGAAGAGCCACCTAGTAACATGATAATAGGATCAAAATCTTGTGTATTACTACTAACTCGGAATGCAAATGGGCTAAACATCCCACTTAAAAGAGACAAAGTGGCAAGCTGACAAAACCTAACCATGTGCTGTCTTTAAGAGAGCCTTCTCACATGTAACAAAACAAACAGACTCAAAGTAAAGGGATGGAGTAAGAGCTACCATGCAAATGGCAAACATACAAGAGCAGGAGTTGCCATTCTTACATCGATAAAACAGATTTTAAACCAATAAAAATTAAGACGGACAAAGCAAGACATTACATCATGATAAAGGGTTCAATCCAACAAGAGAACTTAAGAATCCCAAATACATATACGCCCAACATTTGAGTATCTAGATTCATAAAATAAGTTATTGGTCTATGAAAAAACTTAGAGAACCACACGATAATAGTGAGAGACTGCAACACCACACTGACATTGTTATACACATTATCAAGGCATAAAACTAACAAAAAAATTCTGAACATAAACTCAAGACTTGACTAATTGAACCAAATAGACATCTACAGAACAGTCCACTGAGTAACCACAGGATAAACATTCTTCTCATCTACACATGGAACATATTGTAAGATCAACCACATGCTTGGTCATAATGCAAATCTTAATAAATTAGAAAAATGAAATCATATCACAAACACTTATATCACAGTAAAATAAAAATAAAAATCAATATCAAGAAGATCTCTCAAAACTACACAAATTCATGAAAATTAAACAACTTGCTTCTGAGCAACTCATGAGTGATCATTGAAATTAAGACAAAAATAAAAAAAAAAAATTATTTGAAATTAATGAAAATAGAGAACCCACCAAAATCTCAAAGCAATGTTATAAGGAAAGGTTATAGCGCTAAATGCCTTCCTCAAGAAATTAGCAAAACTACAAATTAACCATCTAAAATTACACCTAAAAGAACTAGAAAAATCAATAACAAACCATTTCTCAAGCCACTGGAAGAAAGGAAATAACTAAAATTAGAGCACCTAATAACATTGAGATGTATCAACCCATACAAAATATCAATGAAACCAAGAGTTGGTTCTTTGAACAAATAAACAAGATTGACAGATCACTAGCTAGATTAACAAGAAGAACAAAGTGAAAATCCAAATAAGTACAAACAGAAATGTTAAAGATAACATTACAATTGATCCTAAGGAAATACAAAAGATCCTCAGAGAATGCCATAAACAACCCTATGCACACAAATTAGAAACTCTAAAGAAAACTGATAAATTCTTGAAAAAACACAATCTCCCATGATTGAATCAGGAAGAGATTGAAACCCTGGATAGACCAATATCGAGCTCTGAAGTTTAATCAGTAATAAACACAAAAACAAAACAGACACGCACATAAAAACCTGCTAACCAAAAGAAAGCCCTGGACCAGGGGCATTCACAGCTCACTTCTACCAGGCATAGAAAGAAGAACTGGTACCAATCCTACCAAAGCTATTCCAAAAATGCAGGTGGAGGGGCACCTCTCTAACTCATTTTTGGAAGCCAGCATCATGCTGATACCAAAATCTGACAAACACACAACACACACTCCAGGCCAATGCCTTTGATGAAGACAGACACAAAAATCCTCAACAAAATAGTAGCTAACTGAATCCAGCAGCACATGCAAAAGTTAGTACACCATGATCCAGTAGGCTTTATTCATCAGCTGCAAAACTGGTTTAATATATGCAAATTAATAAATGTCCTTGAGCACGTGAACAATTAAATATAAAAACTTATAATTATCTCACTCAATATAGAAAAAGCTTTTAATAAAATCCAGCAGCCATAATTATAAAAACCCTCAAAAAACTGGGCATCGAAGGACTACACCTCAAAGGAGAAAGAGTGATCTATGACAAACTTACAGCCAACTTCATACTGAATGAGAAAAAGCTGGAATTATTCCTGTTGAGAACTGGAAAAAAGACAATGATTTCTGCTGTCACCATTCCTGATCAGCATATTACTGGAAGTCCTAGCCAGAGCAATCAGGCAAGAGAAAGAAATGAAAGGCATCCAAATGGAAAAAAGAAGTCAACCTCTTTCTCTTTACTGGCAATATGATACTATACCTAGACAGTCTAAAGACTCCTCCAAAGGGCTACTAGAACTGATTAACATTTGTAGTAAATTTTCAGGATACAAAATCAATGTACAGAAATAAACAGCATTTCTAGACACCAATAACAGCGAGGCTGAGAGTCAAATCAAGATCACAATCCTATTTACAATAGCCACAAAGGAAAGAAAATATCTGGGAATAGAGGTAACCAAGGAGGTGAAAGATCTCTACAAGGAGAACTACAAAACACTGCTAAGAGTAATCAGAGGTGACACAAACAAATGAGAAAACATCTTATGTTTATGGATTGGAAGAATCAATATCATTAAAATGATCATATTGCCCAAAACAATCTACAGATTCAATGCTATTCCTATCAAACCACCAATGCCATTCTTCACAGAACTAGAAAAAACTATTCTGAAATTCATGTAGAAACAAAAAAGGTCCTGAAGAGCCAAAGCAATTCTAAGCAAAAAGAACAAAGTCAGAGACATCACACTAGCCAACTTCCGACTAAACTAAAAGGCTATAGTAACCAAAACAGCATGGTAGTGATACAAAAACAGATACATAGACCAATGGAACAGAATATAAAACACAGCAATAAACCCTTACCCTTATAACCATCTGATCTTCAACAAGGCCAACAAAGATAGGCAATGGAGAAAGGATTCCCTATTTAATAAATGGTCCTACGGTAACTGCCTAGCTATGTGCAAAAGTATGAAACTGGACTTCTACCTTTCACCATATACAAAAATTAACTTCAGATAGATTCAATATTTAAATGTAAGATCTCAAACTATAAAAAAATCCCAGAAGAAACCTCGGAAACACCATTCTTTACATCGGCCTTGGGAAAGAATTGATGGTGAAATCCCCAAAGGTAATTTCAACAAAAACAAAAATTGACAAGTGGAAGCTAATTGAACTAAAGAGCTTCTGCATAGAAAACAAAAAACTGTCAACAGAGTGAACAGACAACTTACAGAACAGAAGAATATATTTGCTATGAATCCAATAAAGGTCTAATATCCAGAATGTATAAGGAATTAAGCAAATTAACAAGCAAGAAACAAACAATACCCTTAAAAATGGGCAAAGGACAGGAACAGACTTTTCTCAGAAGACGTAGAAATGGCCAACAAACATGAATAAATGCTCATCACCAATCATCAGAGAAATGCAAATGCAAACCACAATGAGTTATATAATCTCACACCAGTCAGAATGGCTAATAAAAGGTCGAAAAACAACAGATGCTGGTGAGTCTTCAGAGAAAAGGGACCACTTACACATTGTTGGCGGGAATGTAAATTCGTCCAGCCACCGTGGAATGCAGTTTGCAAATTACTCCAAGAAGTAAAAGTAGATATAACATTTGACCCAGCAATCTCATTACTGGGTATATACCCAAAGGAAAATAGATCATTATACTAAAAAGACACAGACTCACACGTTTATCTTTGCACTATTCATGATAGCAAAGACATGGAATTAACTCAGGGGCCCATCAATGGTGAACTGGCTTAAAAAAACTTGCTATATATATACCATGGAATACTAGACAGCCATACAATGAAATCATGTCTTTTGCAGCAATATGAGTGAAACTGGAGACCGTAATCCTAAGCAAATTAACACAGGAACCGAAAACCCAACACCATGTGTTTCTGCTTCTGAGTAGGACTAAATATTGAGCACCCACAGGCATGAACATGGGAACAATAGATACTGAAAATTGTTAGAGGTTGAGGGGGAATGGGTTAAAAAACTACCTATTGGGTACATTGCTCACTACCTGAGAGTAATATACTTGTGTAACAAACCTGCATATGTACCCCGTGCATCTAAAATAAAAGTTAAAAAAATTTATTTTAATGAAAATAATACAAATAGATGCAACAAATAGATTCTGTGGTTAATATAAAACATAATACAATTGTAACATTGCAAACAATAAAGAAAGTAAAATGTTATGTAGATCAGAGACATTGAACATTATGCCATGAAATCTTTTGTAAGTGTACATTACATCCTGAGACTTGCACCACTTACAAGGATCTCCAGAGAACACAAAATATTATTAAAAATGCATCTTTTAAGAATCCTAATTATAAAATAATAATCATCATCATCATCATTGTCAAAGAAATAATTCCCTAGGTTTGCCTAGGTAAGACTACATCATGATTAACAGATAATATCTCCAGTCTCTTGGTCTTATTATAAACATACTATGTTTCAAGCTATTGCAGCTTGAAACAAGCCATTGTGATTACTCAACCTTGTTTGCTCTACTTCCGTGCTCATGAAGCCAAACATTTAAACATAACTGAGTATCCAGTGCAGCAGGGACCCCCAATCCCCAGGCCATGGAAATGGTACCTGTCCATGGCCTGTTAGGAACCTGGCCTCCCAGCACGAGGTGAGCTGTGAGAGAGCATTACTGCCTGAACTTTGCCTCCTGTCAGGTCAGCCATGGCATTAGATTCTCATAGGAGTGCAAACTCTATGGTGAACTACACATGTGCAGAACCTAGGTTGCACACTCCTTATGAGAATCCAATGCCTGATGATCTGAGGTAGAGCAGTTTCATCCCGAAACCATCTCTTCTCCCACTTTGTCTGCGGAAAAAACGTATCTTCCAGGAAACCGGTCCCTGGTGCTAAAAAGGTTGAGAATCGCTGCATACAGGATTTCCTTCAGCAAACAAATGTGTTAGTCTCATTGAATATTCTGGTGCATATACAGTTGTATTTTCATGTTTAGATTACTAACATGATGTTCTCCTTCAATTCGTGTTTTCACATTTTTTTCTTTTTTACTTTGGGAAATCATGGACAACCTATTTTATACACAAAACAATGTATTAGATGACCAGCAAACGCACATACAAGAAAATGAATAAATAATTGGGCAGAACTTCAAGATCCCTCAGAAATGTGTACAAAGATACTAATTTACAATAACTGCCAAAAAGTTATAGACCCCCAAAGAAAATTCCACAATTGTGTCTCTCCAGTAAATTTTATGTATTTTAGTGGAACATTGCAAAATTCCTAACGTTCTTTTAGCCATAACTAATCTCAAAATTCAAGACTTTAAGAAGTAAAAGAGTGAAATGGGGGAGACAAAAAAGATGCAAGTTTAGATATTTCTGGTTCTAGAGGTTTACCTTCTCTCTAAAGAGAGAAAAGAAACTTTTTATTTTTTTAAATACCAAGGTTTGTTTTCTGCTTAAGCTGTAGCTCAAGAGTGAACAATCTGAAAGACCAGCCATGTCACTGATATAGTCTGTAAAATTGTTTACCCTGCACTACCCTTTCTTACTGCTCTCAAAGAATAATGCTTGGAAAAATCTGTACAACATGGCATATGGGCCAGAGCCAAAACAAATCTCAAGTCTCAAATATTGAGCCTATATAGGCTTTTTTTCTGGGCACTCTGTTCAATTAGCTGCTTCTAAACTGTCCTTTAGCTTGCCCTTTGCTGGAGATTTACTTGGGAGCAGCTCGTGGCACTGAGTGCAGGAGGCACTGGTTTGAGGTTCAGAGCTGCTGCATTTTAAAACTGGCACTGCCTGCTGCACACAGTGGCTCAGGCCTGTAATCCCAGCACTTTGGGAGGCTGAGGTGGGCAGATCACCTGAAGTCGGGAGTTCTAGACCAGCCTGACCAACGTGGAGAAACCCCGTCTCTACTTAAAAAATACAAAATTAGCCAGATGTGGTGGCACATGCCTGTATTCCCAACTAGTCAGGAGGCTAGGGCAGGAGAATCGCTTGAACCCGGGAGGCAGAGGTTGCAGTGAGCCGAGATTGTGCCACTGCAGTCCAGCCTAGGCAACAAGAGTCAAACTTCATCTCAAAAAACTAAAACAAAACAAAACAACAAACAATCCACTGTATGTACTCAGTCAATCCACTAACCGCGCCAATTCTCTGGATCTTCATTTATAGATAATTCTAGGTATTTTTAAGCATTTCAGAGGTTAAATAGGCCTCCCTCAGGTTTCCTCCTGATCTGTTAGTCTATGGCTGCATAATGTATTGATTTGACTTTTGTCTGTGGGATCAGTTCACTCACTCATCTACAGAGTGAAACATGTAAAGAGGGATGGCAGCAGGAATTTTCTTTCCCAGTGTACAGGTTCAAAGGCTAACTCCTTTCAGAAACACTTTTACAGATACATTCAGAAATAATGTTTTACCAGGTCCCTGGCTATCCTTTAACCTAGTCAAGTTGACGCAAAAATTAACCATTAAACTCACTTGCAATGAGTAAATCATTGAACAAGATGTACAGAGACAGAAGATACAATAAAGCACTACCTCTCACTAATATGTTTCCTAGAGTAACACACCCAAACTTTGTGTGGAGTACACATATCAACACCACATCCACCACACACACAATCAAATGCATTACTCTTTCTCTAAACTCATTCAAGTTAAACTTATTCTTCAAGTCCTACAAAGTGCTTATTATTTTCCCGTCTCTCATTCATCTTTCTCTCCTTTCAATCTTTTTGTAAGACTCCTGCTTTTGTATTCCCTCTTTGTACCTTTCCTCTGAATCAGAAAAGCAATGAAACTGGAGGTGAAATGTATACTCAATAATCTTAGAAATTATCTTCAACAATTTTGGAGTCATTCTTTAATCAAAACAGAAGAACAAGCTAACCTCTGCGTTAGGTACAGCAAATAGATGCCAGGGTGACAAAGTTATTATACGTGTGTTCAGAGGCACTTGTGCTTAGACTATGCAGTCTAATCCCTATTTACATTAGAATAACACAGATTAAATATTGTAAAAGGGAGTGTATTAAGATTGAAGGGAAGGAAATCATATCTATTTGGAAAAATAAACCAAAATATAGAATGTGTAATTGTTTGAATATTTCTTTAAGGATGGAATAGAAATCTGAATGATTACAGCAAAGATGGGGAAAGACATTTCGAGAAAAGATTACATGAACAATGGCAGGGAAGTGGGAGTCATTGATGCAATGCAGGAACAGGAAGTCAGCCAGTTTAGTTAATTTACAGGGCAGGAGGAAGGTAATCATGGATGATAATGCTACAAAAGTAGGTAAGTGTTTGAGTTACAGCATTTGTACTTTAGCTGACTAATGCATGAGAGTCTCTGAGAAGTTTTAAAGCAGATGTGTGCTGCTATTTGGCCTCTGTCAGCATGATGTAGCAGGGGTGTGAGATTGAGAAAAGTGGTAAGGCACTACTAAAACGATCAGGTATGTGATAATCAAGGGCTAGACCAATTTGTCTACTATGGTAATATTAAAATCTACAGAAATTTGTTACTAATCTTACATTCGGAGAAAATGTCAGAACCTGCACACTTTGGAGAATTCCACAGAAACACAGTATCCAGGAGAAAAAGAAGACACTGAGTCAAGATGATGTTTTCAATTTAGATAAAGAGGATTTAAAGTTCTTGGAACTTCTACAGAGATGTACCAATGTAGAGCAATAAAAAAAATAAAATAAAACATACATTAGCAAGAATAATAAACAATCATTGATTCTAACTCTATTGAACACCTACACATTTTTTTTCTCATAGCCCCTAAAGTACAGGTGCTCCCAGAGAGCAAAACTAACAAGAATTCATGAGGAATAAATAAAAACTAACATAAAATGGCAGTCTCCCCAGGCATTCAGAACAGAAGCCTGTAAGTTAAAGAATGGAATTACATCCCGTTAACAGGTAAGGGAGCAATTTTAGAGTATTTGGTTGTTGTTGAATAATGAGAAAACTGAATAAATAATCCCAACTTATCTCTATAAATTATATTTATTATATAACCATACTATAACAGCATTAAAGAAAATTGAAAAATAAAACTCATCTATTTTTCTGACAATATTTTTCATCTTTAAGTTTTTTCCACATTCATGTAAATTCATATTTTCATAGTTAATCAGAGTCATGCCATTGTATATTTTGTTTTTAAATGTATTTCAGGTTGTCACATAGACTTCTCATTCACTTGTTTTTAGTGTCTGAATAGCAATCTCTTGAGTGCACTTAAAAACATTTATATACTTCATTCAACTGTGATGGGAGGTTTAGGCTATTTTGAATTGTGCTTATTTTACTTAATGTTGTAATGATGATCAGTCTAGTTACCAGCCTCTCTAGATAACTTGCATCACTGTAATCATTGACCTAGACACATGACCCCGGTATGCTGGAAGCTTCTACAGGGAAGACATTTTGCCTTTTTCATTATCGTACCTGCTGAACAAAGTGCATATTTTGAGCCCAATAATGTTTTAATGAATTGCTTTTATTTTCTTTTGGTCATTTTTTAGGATACACTTCGTATAATAAAGAGGAGAATGAAAAGTCATTACTAAATAAATTGATGCATTTCTGTTTATAATTATGCTGTCAAGATGTGTTCCTATTATTTATTTCAACACTAAGAGTCAATAAACGTTTATTTTTATTTTTTACTTTATTTATTTATTTATTTATTTATTTATTTATTTATTTATTTAGAGACGGAGTCTCACTCTGTCCCCCAGGCTGGAGTGCAGTGGTGCAATCTCGGCTCACTGCAAGCTCCATCTCCTGGGTTCTTGTCATTCTCCTGCCTCAGCCTCCCGAGTAGCTGGGACTATAGGCACCTGCCACCACACCCGGCTAATTTTTAGTACTTTTAGTAGAGATGAGGTTTCACCGTGTTAGACAGGATGGTCTTGATCTCTTGATCTCCTGACCTCGTGATCTGTCCACCTTGACCTCCCAAAGTGCTGGGATTACAGGCCTGAGCCACCGCGCCTGGCCAACAAACATTTATTAAGACTCCACTCTGTGACAGCATTATGCTAGGAACCTGGGATCAAAGACAAAAGCCAACAAACAGACAAATAAGATTGTTGAGCTTAAGAAGCTCACACAAACAGTTAATGGATATTCCTTGTCACCATTCCTTCTCCCTTCTTACAGTAATTGATTTCCTTCTAGAGGGTAGCCTCCTCTCTGGGGGATACAGAATAAAGCATCCCATGTGTGATGGTTAATAGTAGGTGTCAACTTGATTGAATTGAAGAATGCCTAGATAGCTGATAAAGTATTGTTCCTGGGTGTTTCTGTGAGGGTGTTGCCGGAGGAGATTAACATTTGAGTCAGTGGACTGTGAGAGGAAGAAATAACCCTCAATGTGGGTGGGCACCATCCAGTCAACTGCCAGTACAGCTGGAACAAAGCAGATGGAAGAAGGTGGGTTGAGCTGGCTTGCTGAGTCTTCCAGCCTTCATCTTTCTCCTGTACTGGATGTTTCCTGCCCTTGGACATCAGACTCCAGGGTCTTCGGCCTTTGGACTCATACCAGTGGTTTGCCAGGGATTCTCAAGCCTTTGGCCACAGACTTAAGGATGCACTGTTGTCTTCCCTACTTTTGAGGCTTTTGGATTCAGACTGAGCCCTTACTGGCTTCCTACCTCCTCAGCTTGCAGATGGCCTATCATATATATATATGAAAAGCCTTTCATATATATGAGATAGGCTTTAGGATATATATCGGATAGCATATATATATGAAAGGCTTTTCATATATATATGAAAAGGGTTTATTAAGGAGAATTGACTCACACGATCACAAGGTGAAGTCTCACTATATATATATATATACACACACACATACATTTATAAATATATGTGTCTGTGTGTGTGTATGTGTGTGTGTGTGTGTGGTGTGTATATATCCTATTAGTTTTGTCCACCTGAGGAATCCTATACACCATGTAAAGTTAAATCATCCCATGCCCTCCCCAAGTTATAGACAGCTGACCCAAGCTATGTCAACTGGAGTCTCCTTCCCTGGAATTTTAATTTTTAAGTATAGAATAACTACAAATATCTGGGTTCATTTCACACTGGGTTCTGTGCTACAAAACTAGTGTTACCTGCATGCTTTCTAGCCCTGTGAGCTTGCTCTTTTCTAATCCATTTCCAGGCTTTTTTTCCTCTCATTGTCTCTTTCCTATTGTGAGTTCCTGTTCTTCTGTCAATAAACTACTCATGTTTTCAAGTTGGCCAAAGTCAGTGTTTATTTCTTGTAACCAGAGAGGCATGGATGAAACTAATAATACAAAATTGAGAAGACAGCACAAGTGGTGGGATAACGATTGACACTGGGAAACAACCACGGGGATACGTGACACAGCTGGGAAGCTCAAAGAGTAGCTACAGTCTCACCAAGATAGAAGGACGGGAGACCCACTTATAAATATGTGCTAATCACACACGTACATGCACACACACACACACACATTTTAAATACATATAGTTATAATAGGCATGTCTAATTACTGGATCATTCCCCACTTATATATTTATTCTACTTTCTCATAAAAAAATATGCAATTTTGAAAATGATCCCTTTTTTATTGGAAAGTCAGAGACAAGGGATACACTCTTAACACAAGGTCCTTTGTTCAGAGAGTTTTGTGTGTGAAACGGTAAGATGAGTTCTTGCTATTTAGAAAAGAGGGTGGTAATAGGGCCTGAATATATTATTTAGGTGCACAAAGAACAGGAGAAAACAAATGACATTGAAAATTTCCCTCCTCCAAAAGTTTGCTGAAACTTTTTTAGAGTTTATCTATTAAACAGTTGGGGTTCCTAACTTGTCAGCTTATGTTAATTATGAGTTATCTCACCTCCTTTTATTTTAAAAGAAAGTCTATGCATGAACTACTTCTAACAATAAGAAGAAATTAAACATCACTAAACGGATGTGAGCAATAAAGCATAAAAAATATAATTCAAGGTTTAAAACATATTATTTGTTGAAGAGCTGCATGTATTTAACATGATAAATGCAACTACCAAATAGCCTTTTTCTAAAAATGGCTTTGCATTAGCTGAAAATAAACCTTCTTAAGTCTGCTGAATTAATTCCAGAATGAGACCTAACCCTGAGAAGGAGACTGGACTTTGAAGTCAGAGAAACCTGAATACTGATCCCAGCTTAACAGAGAGTAGTGGGATCCCATATAATTCATGTCACTTCTCAGAGTTTCAATTTCCTGCTATATCAAATGGCACACATCATGAACACTTACATCCAAGGGTTTTTGTTAGGAATAAAGAAAATAAACATAAAGTACTAGACCCCTAATACACAACATATTCATGGCAGATGTTTCTTGAAAATTGTTTTCCTAATTATTTCTATCTTGCTCTGGGAGAGCTTATATCCAAAGAGGATTCACTTCGCTTTATGGTAATTTAGAAATATGTTAGAGACTCATTTTCTAGCTCTTAAATATACTTCATTGCCTGTTTAAGATTACACTATGGAATGTCCCCTAATACACTGGTTACAACCTTCACTTGTCTTTCCGGTTAAAACAAACAAACAAAAAACACGGAGCCAAAACCTTTATGGTACAGTTTAGATATTGTCACAGCCCAAATCCCATAGTGAAATGTGATCCCCAATGTTGGAGGTGAGGCCTTGTAGGAGATGATCAGATCATAGGGGCAGAGTTCTCATGAATGCTTTAGCACTACCCTTCTTGTGCTGTATCTTTGCAATGGTGAGTTGTCTCAAGATGTGGTCATTGAAAAGCGTATGATACCTCCTCTCTCTACCATCTCTCTCTCCTGCTTTTGCCATGTGACATGCAAGCTTCCGCTTTGCCTCCCACCATGATTGTAATCTTCCAGAGGTTTCCCCAGAAACAGATGCCACTATACTGCCTGTCCAGCCGGCAGAACTATCAACCAATTAAACCTCTTACAAATTACTCAGTCTCAGGCATTTATTTACAGCAATTCAAGAGCTGCTTAATATACTACATATGATGAAGAAGCCAAAAGAAGCATTCTGAAGACCTCAATTTAAAAACTTCAGCATGTCATAAACATAAGAAACTAGAGTAAATAATATATTTCCCATAAGTCAGAATTTCCAGGATGTATAGTTTCTATTAACCTATTTTTCCATTCACTTCAGTGGTACACAGAGCACGTATGTAAGTAGTTTTGCTTCCATTTCAAATATATATATATAATTATATATCTCATACAATATGTATATATTTACACAAATGCATTATGTACTACACCTCCAATACAATACTATCTATGTTTCCAAGACATTTAACATGGAAACATTTTATAATTCAAAAATAAGAGAAAATGAAGACAAATAGTCTTCACTTATTTGAGAAAAAAAACTAGCAAGACAAAAATGGAGCAGAATGAAATTAGATATTACATAAAATGTGATATACATATGTATAACACATTTTGCATAATGAGATATATAATTATATTACCTTATATCTCAATTATATATAGTTCTAATTATATATCTATATATAATATAGACATGGAATTAGCTCAGGTGTCTATCAATGGTGGATTGGATAAAGAAACTTGATATATATAAAGAAACTTGATATATATAGATATATATCTATCCCTTTGTTCTTTATTTTTCTAACTCCTTTAGGTGCAAAGTTAGATTGTTAACTTTGAATTTTTCTAACTTCTTGAGAAAACTTGGCTATATATATATATAATTATATAGATATATAATGTATAACTATATATTAATATATAATATCTATATATAGTTGAAATTATATAGACTTTTCTATAATGGAATTATTGTAATACATGATTGCTAAAGTATTTTATTATTAAGTAATATTCTCATTAAAGAAGGAAAAAAGAAAAGGAAAGGCAAGAATCCTTCTAGGTCACAGAAGAGTATCAGCTATGAAGGTGGATGAGGATGGCTAAGATGGAATATTAGCTCTGATTATGGTCTTCTTGATTTTCCATATATTAATATATGTTATAGCACTTATATATCTATAATATAGCTCTTATTATATCCCTAGAATATAAATATTTTATATATAATATTTTATTTAATTCTGAAAAATCCTGTGAAACAGGAGCCAGGTTCAAGAGGGGTCCTTTCCACTTTGCTGCATTTGTTCAGGCACTCATTCAGACATAGAGTCTACTCTGTTTGAGGGATGACATCAAGCATTAGACACAAAGTGATAAGCAACTTAGCTTTGACTTGAATGTTCACTGTTTACTGTCAGAAGAAGATATGAAAGACATGATAATAACATCTTCTATTAATTACAAAAATAAAGATAGGCTGAGGAAAGATTGATCCACTTTACATGCACAGAGGTACAGAGGAGAGTTCACCAGGACGACCAGCAGGACAAGCGACTGGTAGATGGAGACTGGAGGTAAGTTCAAGGAAAATGTTGCAACATGTGTAAAGCAAAGATAGGAAATAGCACATACGTGGAAGTAAATACAGCATTTTGTGACTGGGTGAATGGTAGATGGTAGGTAATAAAAATAGGTAAAAATAAAAAATAAAAATAAAAATAGGTAAACCCCTACAACAAATCCTGGAAACCACCACACCTCCAGCACAATACTATTCATGTGTTTCTCTGACATTTGACATGAAAACAATATAAAATTTAAAAACCAAAGGAAATGAAAAAAAATTGTCCTTGTTTATTTGAAAAAAAAAATAGCGAGACAAAAATGGATAATTGAACCAAATATCAATTGTAAGTGAACTAGAGATTATTTTACATTCTATGTCATTATTCTAAGAAAAATTGCTTGGTTGGTCTAGTGCAAAACGGATGAACTTTGGAAACGGCAACACCTGTGTTAAACTGCCAGCTCAACTAATATCTACTCTAGTTACCTAGCCTCTGTTAATTTTTGTTTTCTCATTTATACTCTGGGACAGGGTTTGATAGATAGGGTTTGAAATTAATTATAGACAGGGTTTGAAATTAATATAGATAGGTATAGAGTACACGATATATTTTAAAATATTATAATTAAAATATAAAATATTTTAAATGTATGTATTTTTGACTGTTTAAAAATATTTTGTAATTTAAAACAAGGAGCCGGGCGCGGTGGCTCAAGCCTGTAATCCCAGCACTTTGGGAGGCCGAGACGGGCGGATCACAAGGTCAGGAGATCGAGACCATCCTGGCTAACAAGGTGAAACCCCGTCTCTACTAAAAACTACAAAAAAAAAACTAGCCGGGCGAGGTGGCGGGCGCCTGTAGTCCCAGCTACTCGGGAGGCTGAGGCAGGAGAATGGTGTGAACCCGGGAGGCGGAGCTTGCAGTGAGCTGAGATCCGGCCACAGCACTCCAGCCTGGGTGACAGAGCGAGACTCTGTCCCAAAAAAAAAAAAAAAAAAAAAAAAACAAGGAAAAAGTATGATCAGATATATATGATCAGATATATGATAACACTTCTTTTCCTAGTAATTCCTAGCAGTGAAAATGCATGATGTCTGCGTATAGCATTCAGAAAAAAACTAGTGCCATCTGGCTTTGAATAAAGTGTTTGCACTGTTGAGCAGGGCGATAGAAAAGAACTCTGTAGGTCTAGAACAGGACCATGTATTCTTAGAATTTTTAACCATTTTAGACAGTTTGCTATTTAGGCAATGATACAAAAAAGGAAAAAAATCAGAGTTGCACTAGCTCACATAGCTTGACTTATTCTCTCTCAGTTTCCTCGGCTTTGGTCTGATAAATTATGCCTGCAAAATCTTGGGTCCTAATCAGCACAATGGGGTTACATAACCATAGTTTTCATTAACCTGATTTCAGGTTGGAGGCCATTGCTCCTTTTACCCATGTGTGGCAAAATACTTATCAAATTATAGTCCTCTCCCCACACACAAAATGCTTCATGCATGTCACAGAAGATCGTGATAAAGAACATTTTATTTTTCATGCCATTTATAAGAATAATATAAAGAAAGGCTTCGCAGAAATTAAAATAATTTATTCTCCTGTTATTGCTCAGAAAAAAATAAGCAAATATATGTTTCAGTAGTGTTAAAAGACCCCTACTGGTTTATTAAACTTATTTTCATGATTCAAACAATTAACTGCAAGCCTGAAAATAAAAATTGAGCTCTCACTATGCTTAAGACATTAACACTGTGTGATATAAAATGTTAGATTAGACATAAATCTTGCCCTTTTCAAATTGTTCCAAATCTAGTGGAGGAAATAAAATGTAGAAAAACAATGTTAGCAAAAAGTCAGTGCTATGTCAGAAATACAAAAACATTACTATTTTTAAACTATAAATATTCATGGAAAACTTTCCAATGGCCCTACAAAATATAGAGAATGAAATGAAATAGAAAACAAACCCACAAAATATCAACTCATTAGCAAAAGGGTGAGGAAGGCAGGGTTTATTGGGTGAAAAAGAAAAACAGGAAATAGGGACTCTCCGCAGGCTCAGAGATCTGTTCCTGCACTACCCTCCTCACAGAATGAATCCCAGGTTCCACCCAGGAAGAGGAGGGGCCAGGCTCCTCTCCACTGTAAACAGCAGGACTTCTGTGACCCCACTGGGACCCCAGGGCACACTCCTCCCATTACACAGCCCTGTTGGAGTTTCTCTGGAGACCCCTTCCCACCTTGTCTGTCTCATTATTAGAGATGCTTTTGAAAAATCTGAAACGTAGCATTTTAATTATAAGTTCTAAGAATTACCAAAAAAGTACTTAATTTTCTCTTCGATACACGATTTTTTTAGGTGTATTTTACAAAATATTTGTCTGCAAAATGTTTTTGTAGTATTAATATCCTATTTCTAATGGTTAATATGGGTTCATTCTCTTCTTGAATACATATTATTTACATGACTTTTATCTCATAATATATTAACAGTTTCAGACACTTCCACAATGGAGTTTGAAACACCTATGAAGGCTTATTTTCTGAAATTTTCAGCTATTGTTTTTATCCTGTATGAAATTTTGTTTGACAGTGACTGAAATTTTAAATAGTAACTCTATGAATAATTATTTGTGAGACTCAGGTGAGACTTAAAAAGTACTCTTTAGATACCAACTTTTCTTCTCTAGTGTCTCAACGATAAAGCTGAAATTCCTCTGCCTGAAGATGAAACCGTCATCAGCTTAATACAACATAGCCTTCAACTATTGAAGCTTTCTCCCTAGGGCAATACATATACTACTTTTTATGCTTGCCAACCTCCATTCTGTTATCTCTTTCCATTTGATGGCATTTAAGACTAATTGCTCTTCCTCAAATATTCTTTTATCCCCAGGTCAAAATCCCATTCATCTTATAAGATAGACCCAGTTTCTAGACTTCTCGCCTCCTTTATCAAGTCTGTCAATACTCTTCCAAGAGGAATAAATTTCTTATTTAAACACAACCTTTCACCATTATTGTGCCCACTTTTTAAAATTGTAAAAAACTATCAATCTCATTTCAGAAATAGAAAGAAACAAACAAATAAAAAAATACTCCAAAAGAGTATTAACATTCTCAGTCTGATTCAACATCACACAGACCTCTTCCTGAATATAGGACCATCACCTGTGTGTTCTTAGAGCAAGCCTAGTTTTTCATGTCCATGTGACAAGGACCCTATCTTCACCTGAACTAAAGAAAGAGTCCTATGACAGTAACTTACAGAGTAAGATGCATGGCCTCAAAGTGTTTATATTCAAAAAAAAAAAAAAAAGAGTAAAATAACATGCCAAGCATCTTAAGTATACTACTTGAAAAGTACAAGGTAAAATAAAAGAGGATTAAAGGTATGTGATTATAAAGCTAAAAGAAGAAAATTTGAAACAGAAAACAGAATTGAAGCCGGGCAGGCTGGCTCACTCCTGTAATCTTGGAACTTTGGAAGGCCAGGGCGGGCGGATCAACAGAGATTGGGAGCTGGGCCAGCCTAGCCAACTTGGCAAAACCCCATCTCTACTAAAAATACAAAAATTCGCTGGGCTGGTGGCATGCACCTGTAATCCCAGCTACTTGGGAGGCTGAGGCACGAGAATCCCTTGAACCTGGGAGGCTGAGGTTGCAGTGAGTTGAGATCCAGCCGCTGCACTCCAGCCTGAGCTACAGAAAGATTTACATTTCAAAACAGGCAGAGAAAGAATTTACAGTTGCTAATTTTCCAGAGTTAATGCTCTAAGAACACACAAGTGATGGTCCTATATTCAGGAAGAGGTCTGTGTGAAGTTGAATCAGACTGAGAATGTTAATACTCTTTTGGAGTATTTTTTTGTTTCTTTCTATTTCTGAAATGAGATTGATAGTTTTTTACAATTTTAAAAAGTGGGCACAATAATGGTGAAAGGTTGTGTTTAAATAAGAAATTTATTCCTCTTGGAAGAGTATTGACAGACTTGATAAAGGAGGCGAGAAGTCTAGAAACTGGGTCTATCTTATAAGATGAATGGGATTTTGACCTGGAGATAAAAGAATATTTGAGGAAGAGCAATTAGTCTTAAATGCCATCAAATGGAAAGAGATAACAGAATGGAGGTTGGCAAGCATAAAAAGTAGTATATGTATTGCCCTAGGGAGAAAGCTTCAATAGTTGAAGGCTATGTTGTATTAAGCTGATGACGGTTTCATTTCCAGGCAGAGGAATTTCGGCTTTATCGTTGAGACACTAGAGAAGAAAAGTTGGTATCTAAAGAGTACTTTTTAAGTCTCACCTGAGTCTCACAAATAATTATTCATAGAGTTACCATGTAAAATTTCAGTCACTGTCAAACAAAATTTCATACAGGATAAAAACAATAGCTGAAAATTTCAGAAAATAAGCCTTCATAGGTGTTTCAAACTCCATTGTGGAAGTGTTTGAAAGTGTTAATACATTATGAGATAAAAGTAATGTAAATAATGTGTATTCAAGAAGAGAATGAACCCATATTAACCATTAGAAATAGGATATTAATACTACAAAAGCATTTTGCAGACAAATATTCCTTCTCTAAATTGAATTACTGATTCCCACACAACAAGTATTTGTTATTATTTCCATGTGAAATAAAGCTTTGTTTACATCAGATTAAGTTTGGGAAATAATGCCTAAGTGTGCAGCTTGTAACTAAATTGTTTGTAATTTTAAATTCTTTAAATAATTTAAAGATTTGTTAATAGTCTTACATCTGACATACAGAAAGAGGCTCAACTGCAAACAGCATTCAAAGTGGGAACAATCAAGTATGTTTAAAAGTTGGAAAAGAGGGTTAATGGGGGGAAATGATTTTTACCAATTTAAAGATGTAAACCAACACAAACAGTTTTGTTTTTGAGGGGGAATGATGGGTATAATAATATTATTTACTACTTAAGGATTCTTTCTATGTTATAGAAAAATGTAACCGCATCATATACATTGCTATACATTACATCACAACAACTAAAATAATCACAAATTAAAGATAAGCATAGTGGCTCAGAGAGGTTAAATAATTTGCCAAAATTTACACAGCAAATACATGATAGTGGTCACTCCGCCATCTACTTTCTTTACCACTGGTAATACTGAATCCCAACTATGTACACTTTCAAAAAGTAAACAGGAAAAAATTTATATTTAAGTGAATTTTTAAATTATTGATATTACATTATATAGAACCTCCAGGAAACATTGTAACAATTCATCTTCACGGGGAAAAATGGCTTACAATTGCCCAAGCTTTAATGAAATTGTATTGCTCAATAGCAAGAAAACATGTAATCTGATATAAAAATGGGCTAAAAATTTGAACTAACATTTCTCAAAAGAAGATAAACTTATATCAAACAGAAATATGAAAAAAACACATAGCATCATGAATTGTTAGAGAACACAAATTAAAACCACAGACAGATGTCACCTCAAACCTGTTAGAATGACTTTTCTCAAAATATGAAAGATAGTAAATGTTGGTGAAGATGTGGAGAAAGAAAAACTTGTACATTGTTGGTGAGAATGTAAATTAATACAGCCATTATGAAAAATCGTGTGCAGTTTCCTCAAAAAACAAAAACTAGAAACATGTGATCCAGCTAGCCCATTTCTGGGTATACATCCAAAGAAAATAAAATCACTATCCCAAAGAGACATCTGCACTCTCCTGTTTATTGCAGCATTACTCACAATAGATAAGATATGAAATCAACCTAAGTGCCCATATGCACATGAATGGATAAAGAAAATGAGTTGTAAGTGCACAGTGGAATACTACTCAGCCCTAAAAAAGAAGGAAATCCTGTCATTTGTCACGATGTGGATTAGCCTAGATGACTTCAGTAAAATAGGCCAGACACAGAAGTGCAAATACTGCATGATCTCACTTATGTGAAGAATTAAAAAAAAAATGGAACTCATAAAATTAGAAAGTAGAATGATGGTTGCAATAGGCTGGGGCAACCATAGGAAGGGAGGAAAGAGACAGTTGCTGCTCAAAGGGTACACAGTTCCAGGAGAGAGAGAAGAAATTAGTTTTCAGCTGTATTGCATAGCCTGGTGACTATAATTATATTTCAAAATAACTAGGATGGAAAATTTAAAGATAAATTGATCCAAATGCCTAATCTCAAACACTCCCTGTTAAAATTTTAACTTATTTGCATTTATGTTACTCTAAAAGAAATATAGAGAATATATAGCTCAGTGCAATACTGTTTCATAAAGGGCATAGAGTTTCTTGGTAACTTTTACCCTTCCAGTCTAAACTAAATGCAATGTGTAAGTGTTTTCATTTTATACACATACAAAGAAAAATACTACATAAAATCCATACAATATGAAACGTATTCTACATATATATACATGACAGTACATGTGTGTAATCTTAACAAATATTCATTAGTTGCATGTACTATTCCACTCACCAGGGGCACAAATATCAAATACCATATGGTTCATACTTTCAATACTTCCTCTAAGGTATTTTTTAGGTGTTTTCACTGTTGTTTCACTACCTTCATATTATTATTATAAAACTTTTACAAATATCAATAAAGACTCACAGATATAGAAAGTAAATTGCAAAAGGGCAGCCAGTTGATAGAAGAATTGGAGCTATGATCCGGGAGCTCTGAGTTTCAGTCTAACATGTTCTTTTTTCCACTAAACATTTTGTTGTTAATATGTAACAGTTCTCTATCAACAAACTCTACAAATAATATTTCAGAATGAAAAAATTAAAAAAAGAGTACATTCAGAAGTTTTTATTTCAAAAATAGTAAGCAAGACACGGAGTTTTTATTTCAAAAATAATAAATTTGTCTACAATTTTATGTAGTATAGGCAGTAAAGCCTAGGCTGAAAATAATTTGAGAAGGTATTAAAAAAAAGAACTGAAGAAAAATTATCTACTTCAGGGAACTCCATGATATATCTCAGTGATATAAAAGGCTTCAAAAATAAATCTAGGAGTTTAAATTTTTCTTAAAAATTAATATGCATGGGAACAAAAACTGAAAAGTTGACATATAATGTTTGTGAGTGATTTACTGTTGAAGCAAAGCTGATATGTTTGATAATAGCAGAATCTATGTTGATGTACACACCAGTGCCTTGAACATAACTCCTGAGATAACATAAAACAAGTTTTACCAAGGATGACATAACAGAACTACATAGGTCTGCAATAAAGAAAGATTATTTAAGCAGAGAAGAAGAGTTCCCTCTTCTAAACCCTTATATTTACCTTCAACAAATGTATTGCCTGAAAATAGGAATAGCTAAAAATTATGGAAGAAGATTTTTCAATTAAAAATGAGATGAGTAATCATACTTTATTGTGAAATGGTAAACAAATAGAGATGTTTCTAACAAATTCCTTTTAATAATAGCTCAGTAAATTGCTTTGGTAGTATTAGAAAAAGCAGAGGGACTGAGAAATTTGTGAATGACTCTCCAAAATAAAACTTAGTTATTTATTTTACTTTTTTTGTATATATCTTATTAAGTCTACTGTGAAACTATTTCTACTTTTACATTATTCATTCATTTATACATAAAAATATACAAGTCATCAGAAAAATGCACTGGATTCTCAAAAGTTCTTGAAACCTTGCTGATGGGAATGCTGTAGTGTGCAGAAGGTGGTTAGCACAGCTGGAATCTGCAGATACTCAACAAGGCAGTGAGATTTTAAATAATATTGTAGAAAAACAAATTTCAGGATGAAAAATCTTGAAGAATTGTTTTAAAATGTACACCATGTCACGTGAGTCAGATCAAGACCATACTCTGTCACAATTCTGCCTCTGGTAGCAACAGGAAACCTCAGAAATTACTTTAAGAAACCCCATAATGTCAGCTTCAAATGTGTGCCTGACAAAGTCCTAAACTCAACAAAGTAATGGGTAATTGTTCATTCAGCAAACAATTACTGATTACTCACAATGTGTGTTTAAGGCACTATATTAAATGCTATTGATTAAAAGGGATCAATTAGGAAGATAGGAGGACTTAATGGATGAACCAAATAGGATTTATTTCATCAAGAAACTCATTTAGTAGAAGTAGAGGTCCTATTTGTATCTATAATGTTAGTTCAATTTTTATCAAATAGAAAAAATATGAAAAATTATTTAGAAATAGGGACAATCCTAAATCAAGTATAATATACCTACATAAATATATAATATGTAATTTTTAAAATTTTATCTAAAATAAGTGTCAATAAAATGAGATTTATCTTCCTTGAAATGCTAACCAGCTGTGTTATCTCTGCAAATTACTTAATTTTTATGAACTTCAGTTTACGAGAGTGGAAATGAAATATATATATATTATTTTCTTATAATATTATGTGAAAATGAAGATATTTTATTATACATACATTTTTGAGAGGATAAAAGAAGTGCAGCTTCTTATACACAGGTTTTTAGAGGATGAAATAAGTTTATGTGGATAGCATTTTGCAAGGCAGGTACTAAGATATCAGTAAATAGCATCTGTTTTTACATTACTTTTATAATCTTGTAAAAATCTCCATAAACAACAAATATTAATTTTATAATATGCAGAAAACCATCTAAATTTGTTGAATGGTTTATGTCTTATAAGCAGAAACATAAATTATTGTTGCTGTAAAATAAATGTTAAAAACATGAAATTCATCTTAAATGGAAAAGCCTAGGAGTTTAAGAAATAGTAACAATGTATGTATTTCAATCCACTTAAAGGTTGAAATTTAAACTGTATTCTCTATACTGCACCAACAATATATTAAAGGTATGAAGAAACTGGGGCGGGTCTGATTTTCTATACGGTTCAAGTAAGGAAAATGGTGTTGTATGTATGACCTTCTCAGTAGTGTTGTAATTAAATTTGGGATTTAAATTGACCATTGCTGGGCCTCGGTAACAGTGAAGAAAAAGGCTGAGAAGAAAGTAAGGACTGAGGTACAGTCGATAGAACTTGTATCATAGTTGTAAAGAATTGTCCTAGCTGGTGATTCAATGTTTTTAGTGTCTAGTGGGTGCAGCAAGTTTAAGCATGTTTGAGCAACTGTGAGGAAATTGGGAGAAAGGAAATTGAATCAGGCAGGGGAACATGGCATTACAGGCATCCGGAAACAGTAGAAGTCAGTGAGCATCACTGTTATTTCAGCTAATTTTTAACCTAAGGGAGAGATAGAAGATAAAGGAGAGGATATTTTATTTTCCCTAGGGGAGAGGACTAAAAATGTGTTAGATAAGTTTTCTCAAGTGCTCAGGGAAGCAAATGGACGTTGAATAACGAGCCCAATTCCTAATAATAAACTTAAATACTAACCTATAAGATATAAGACATATCTGGCACTACAGATGATAAAAATTATGGGGAGAAAGCAGGTAAGGAATCCTGCCCCTTGTGGCTAAATAGGCATACAATGAAACTTCCAGTTAGGTAGATCTTTTGATATCAAAGCCCTCAGGTGGTGGGGAGGAGGATCATGATATACATTCTATATTTATCAGGTTTGATTGAGGAAGAAAATGGCTCAGTGTCTAAAAGTTATACCCTGTGGTAAATTTAGCCATGAGATGCCTGAACACTCGATGTGAGAGACAGAGAGAGACAAATTCCTTTTCAATGTCTGGACTGAGAATACAGGATTAAAAATTAGTTGGGTAGTTATAGATAACTGGAATACAATAGTATATCATTATCCATGAGAGAACATTTTGTTTCTATGTTTTGTTTTTTGTTTTTATATTTTGTATTAAATATGTATATAAAACATAGTATATTAAACTGTATATAAAACGTGCAAATATGTGCACATGTCCTAATGCAGAACAAATGGCCAGTACTTCCAAGTTCACTTTTCTCATATAAAAAGTAAGTCCAATCGTAAAGGGAATATCTAAGTACTTACCATGATGGGGGCTAAAATTTACAGCATGCATGTGGCCATTGGTAAAATGAGAGAATATGAATTTTGTAAGAAAAGGCATAGCTGTCATGACAATAAATATGATTCTTTCATAGAATACCTTTAAGGATAGGGTAAACTCATTGAAAAATATAGTCATTTATATGTACACAGAATGGACCATGGTAGAACTGTTTCCTCCTTCATTCACTTAGCTTTTTAATTTGCTTTTTTTTTTTGCTCATCAAATATTCATCAGTTTGTACTGTTTCCTGATAAACACTGAAGGCACTAAAATAACAAATACATTTTTCCCTCAAAGAGTTTGTGATTCCAAATGAACTCATCAACTATAATATATTTAATGTATTATAGCATCATTGTTAAATCTCAGAAGTGTCAACAACTCTAATATTGGTGTAAAATAGAGAGATAGGTTTCACTGATGTACTATTACTACCAGCAAATGAGCAGATGCACTTAGTTGTTTGGTTGGACTTGTAAACCAAAAAGAATCTGAGACAAGTGCCAATCAATTTATAAGTTTATTTTGCCAAAGTTAAGGGCATGCCCATGACACAACCTCAGAAAGTTCTGACAATATGTGCCCAAGGTGGTCAGGCTACAGCTTGGATTTATTACCTCAATCAACATATGTAAAATGTTTGGTCCAGAAAGGTAGGATGGGGGTGGGGGAAGCAGGGGAGGCTCTTCAGGTCATAGGTAGATTCAATGACATTTTCTGATTGGCAATTTACTGAAAGAGTTTATCTAAAGATAAAGGGTTGTGGAGACCAAGGTTCTTATTATACAGATGAAGTCTCCAGGTAGCAAGCTTCAGAGAGAATAGATAATAAACATTTCTTATCAGCATAAAGAATCTGTTCTGTCACTCCTGAGGTCTCTGTTTGATTGCTAATTTTGGTCAGCTATACCTGAATTCCAATGGGAGGATGGTTTAAAGAGGCATGTCTGACCACCCATTTCCATCATTGCCTAAACTCCTGTTTCAGGTTTCCTTTAGAATGGCCTTGACCAAGAATAAGGATCCATTCAGTTGGTTGAAGGACTTAGAATTTTTGTTTGTTTGTTTTTGGTTTATAGGATGATGCTCTCAAGCTTCTATTATGTTGAAACTGCCATTGCAAAATTATAACTGAGACAATGAAAGAGATCTGACTTAACCAGCTCCATCTTGCATTAAACCCTCAGGCTGTGTTTGTTCATTCCTGGGCTTAGGCCTAACTAACTTTAAGAGGAAATTAGTTTATAATTTAGCTTTGAAACAAAGATGATAACCTCCCTTTCCCAAAACAAATCTCCTTCCTGCCTGGGGCCTAGCCGGCCTTTGCAGGACTAACAAATTAGCCACAAGATTAGAATTTATGGTTTAGGAGTCATGCAGCTGGATGGCGGCTGCAAGATTTTAAATCTCCCCAAATTGCTTCTGGGGGATAACATCACTATCATAAAACCTAAGCTTAGTATTTGAGATATTTTGCAGACCCTGCACTCAGTAGATGAGCTGGCATCACCCAGATCAATAAACTAGCTCATCTGTTCTTGTGGCTCCGACCCACAAACTGACTCAGCACAAAAGGACAGTTTCAACTTCCTGTGATTTCATCTCTGACCCAACCAATCAGCACTCCCAACTCAATGCCCCCTTACATACCAAATTATCCTTAAAATCTCTGACTCCTGATTTTTCACAGAGACTGATTTGAGTAATAATAAAACTCCAGTCCCCCACACAGCTAGCTTTGTGTGAATTACTGTTTCTCTACTGCAATTCCCCCATCTGAGTCAACTCAGATATCAAACCACTAGTAAACTGCAGTGAAGAGATTCAAATTAAAGTTAACTAATCCCAAAATGCTTGGACTTATCTACCTATGAACCTGAATTTTTTTTTTTTTTAAAGAGGTAGCAAAGTTTGGGAAAATTAGCATGTAGACATATAGGCATTTTCAAAGTTGAACTGTTGCCAAGTAATGATCATGGAAAATATTTTCCATATACTTCATATATATCAAGTAATATTTGACTAAGAAATAAAAATTTATAACCCAAGGTAGATTAAAATACTCTAAAAAGGCTTATAGTGGAGGTAAGTATGGAGATGGAAAGGGTAGACGTACCTGGTAGTTGAAGCTTAAAATGGTTATTTTTCACTCGATGAAGAACAATGGATATTTACTTTTGATGAAGTCTTAAGTGTTTGAATTATATGTATAGAACCTTTACTGGAAAATTAACATCTCGTATCTCTCAATTATTTTCTAAACTACATAAAAGAGCAAGTAACCATTTAAAGAAATAATTTGAGTATCTCTAATATCTAATGATTTGTAATATCATGAAGCACCCTACACATATTTAAAAGAAAATTAAACCCCAAATAGGTTTAAGTAGTACCTCTAAGCTTTACAGAAATCTTTTTATGAAACGCTCTATCAAATTGTGAAGTATCACATTAATATTCTGAAAAATACATATTTTGATTTACTACCCAAAAGTTTGAAGTTTTAGATTTAAGAGAATTTAATACCTCATAACCTGTGAGCTGCCGATTAGTAAGCAAAAGAGATAACTGATGGCCAGTGACCAATAATTTTTCCTGAGTTTAATTGCTAGTGGAATGCAAGAAAAAAATTCATAGCATAGCCTTTTTCTGCTGGTGATCAAAGGAAATAATTTGTGTCTCATGACTCTTTCTGATTTAAATTCAAACAAGTAAATAAACTGAGCTATCTTGATCACTTAGAATCACAGCCCTCCTCCACAATCTGTACCCCACAAAAATATTTGATCCAAATATTCTGAATGTATAGAGACAAAGCTTTATATATTTATACTCATATTTACATTTCAAGAAAAGTTTCTGGAAAGCCATGTCATATTTCACAATTTGGAAGCTGTATGGCTATGACTTTGACAGAAATGCCTTTCCAAATAACTGAGTGGAGGGACTAGCTGCATTAAAACCTGTAGTAGTTCATAGCCAAGAGCAGTTGTGTCAACCTATAACATGGTTTGGCCGGGCGCGGTGGCTCAAGCCTGTAATCCCAGCACTTTGGAAGGCCGAGACGGGCGGATCACGAGGTCAGGAGATCGAGACCATCCTGGCTAACACGGTGAAACCCCGTCTCTACCAAAAACTACAAAAAACTAGCCGGGCGACGTGGCGGCGCCTGTAGTCCCAGCTACCCGGGAGGCTGAGGCAGGAGAATGGCGTGAACCCGGGAGGCGGAGCTTGCAGTGAGCTGAGATCCGGCCACAGCACTCCAGCCTGGGCGACAGAGCGAGACTCCGTCTCAAAAAAAAAAAAAAAAAAAAAAAAAAAAAAAAAACATATAACATGGTTTTACATGTATTCCATATTCGTGACATTCACAGTCTTTCATATGTCCAAGATTCAGTACAGAGTTTAAACAAAAGTGGAAATATCAATCATTGCTCCCCTCCTATTCTAGTTGAATATGTATAAGAATCAACAAATACATAACAAATATGTGTAAGAATTAACAAATGTATGTATATATATGTACACATACGTACTTACAGCTGCTAGTTCTTTAACCCAGGTGTCCTTTATTATGTAAATAATAATAATGATAAGTGGCATGGATTTGTTATATCATACCTTGCACACACTGATAGGATGAATTTGAGAGTACATTTCTGAATGTTTACCGGGATATCATTTCTATTTTCTGGAACAGGAGAGAATAGCTCCTGTCTCACCTGTTTTTACTGCACTACCTACGTCTCCTCCTGTGGTCTACCACAGAGCTAGAGTACAGCACACCCCTCTCTTCTCAAAAAGCTAGTTGAGGGTCAATAGATAACTGAAAGGGGAGATGGAAGAGGGGATGAAAAGAATTGTAGGGAAAGAAGCATTTTCTATTTTCCCAGTGGCCTAGAGTAGAATTAGTTACACCAAAAAATGTATACACCTAGATTTTTCAAGAACATATTTATTGGGATAAAAGGGATTTTAAAAATCAGACAAGGAATGGTAAAAATCATCATGGCCTAGAAACAACCTGGAGAAAATGATGGCCAATAAAACTGCAAGCATAATGCAATTTTATTTTCCTCAGCAGAAAAATGATATTAAAAAATATTATGGCTGGATAGTTTATATTAAATCTTCTCAGAATAGTGGATATAAATAACTGCAAAGAGATAAAAAGATGCTAAAGAGACATTTAGTTCATGCCCCTCTATTTCCAAGGAGGCCCACATTTAAACAGTGAGGCAGTCATTTTAAAACAAATGCATATATATAAAATATATATTATATATATACACACACACACATACAAAACTGAGAGGGAGAGAAGAGAAAATTGAAGAATAAAACTTATATCCTTATAGACTCTGATAATCAGCTTCTAATAGGCTTTGCCTGGCTGAGATTATTTGATCTGTGATGCATCTAAGCCTGTTTAGGAATAACAGCCCTGTGGGGCTGAGGAGGATTAGTGGGCAATGAAGAAGAAAATACTAAATATTTAAACAGAGATGTCTCCTTAGTCTAGAATATTCCCCAGTGCCCATGTCTATAGAGAATTATCCCGTCTTTGTAGGAATATAAATTCTCTACTTAGAAATGTTTCTGACTTTTTTTCTCTTTCCAAATTCACACTACAAGAAAACATTTTTTGTTTTTTCTCTTGGATTTGACTCTGAGTTACTTAAACGCAGAGAACCATAACTTTCTTCCTTATTTCATGGCAACAGAGATGTAGTAGATGTAAAATAACAATTTGTTGAAGATAAATACACGATACACTTTTTTTTCTATTCAGAATAAGGAGTTACTAGACACAAAGAAGAGTAGGAGATAGCATTTTATTTATTGTTCAATTCATTCCTAAAGATGTTTATTTATATTGTAATTGGACTCTATGGCACCTAGAAGAAATACAATTCTACATCCTTTTCAATAGTGTATGTCCTATTTATTCACCTGTCTCATCAGAATATTTTATGTTTAACCCAGATCATTTTTTTCCTGCAACTCAAAGCTTTTCAAATATTACTTTTATCCATTTATATAGCATTAAATATTCTCTTAATAACAAACATCAATATGAGGTGGAAGAGGAAGATGAAAAAAGGAGGAGGAGAAAGAGGAAAGGAGAGAAGAGGAGAAGCAGAAAGAGAAGGGAAAAAAGGGGAGGGAGTAAAAGGAAGTCTCATTACTTGATTTGTAGAAGAGGTTTCCTCGATATATTTGTCAGTGCCTGACCGTAGAGTTATTAACAAGTATCATTAACATATTGATCGAGTTTAGATATTGCAGTTTCAAATTCTCACTCTGCAATTCTTCTATTTTTTACTTAACAGCTGCCCCTTCTTTTGCAACTGAAAGCTGAAGTACCGCAGACATATTTGTAGCTTTTGATTTTCTCACAGTCCTTATCACTTAAGTGTTGGCACAGGTGACTCAATATGAAGAAGACACTCAGACACAGAGAAAAGAACTCACATTTTGTAGACACTGAAATTCAAATCCCAGTTGTTTCTTTTTACTATTTGTATAATCTCTGTCAAGTGATTTAATGTCTCTGACTCTCAGATGTTTCATTGATACAATGGAAAAGTTATCCTCTATTGTTAAATTGCTGGCTCCCATCGAGCTTCTTTCCCACCATTACTTGACTTCTTAACCTTGACCTCTAAAAGTTTCCTAAGCCCCACAATTCTACCTATCAAATCTAGTAGGAACCTCTCCCTTGCTGGTTATTCCTACCAACTGTCATGTTACTCTAATAACCTGTCTGTGTCATTCAAACATGCTCTCAAATAGTGTCTTCCTCCAGACTTACCCTCACCTTCCAGCTGAACATTCACAAGATCATCAATGTGATCCCATTCTAAAACACATTTCTACATACTTCATATACCATCATAGGTCTCTACAACCTAAAGCAATAATTCTTATTTATTTATTTATTTATTTATTTATTTATTTATTTATTTGGGACGGAGTCTGGCTCTGTCACCCAGGCTGGAGTGCAGTGGCCGGATCTCAGCTCACTGCAAGCTCCACCTCCCGGGTTCACGCCATTCTCCTGCTTCAGCCTCCTGAGTAGCTGGGACTACAGGTGCCTGCCACCACGCCCGGCTAATTTTTTTGCATTTTTAAGAAAGACAGGGTTTCACTATGTTAGCCAGGATGGTCTCTATCTCCTGACCTCATGATCCGCCCGTCTCGGCCTCCCAAAGTGCTGGGATTACAGGCATGAGCCACCGCGCCCGGCCCTAAAGCAATAATTCTTAATCCCTCTGAAGACCTGATGTTTCATAGTTCTAAATGTCCCCATTACTACAGTGTTAGATTTCTATTGCTACTGTAATAAATTTCCATAAACCTAGTATCTTCAAGCAATACAAATTTATCATCTTCAAATTGTGCAGGTCAGAAGTCTCAAATCAGGCACACTGTGCTAGAGCATTGGTGTAGTTTGTTCCTAGTGGTGGCTCTGAGAAAAAAAATATTCTCAGTGTCTTTTTTAGCTTCCTCTAGGGGCCACCTGCAGTCTTTGGCTCACAGTCCCTTACTCACATCACTCCTACTTCATTCTTCCACCGTCATTTCTCCTAATACTGACTCCTGTCTTCCTCTTATAAGGGTCTCTGTGGTTTCATTTGGCCCACTTGATAATTCAGAAAAATAGACTCATTTCAAGATTCTTAACTTAATTATATTTGCAAAGTCTCATTTACTGTGTACAGTAACATATCCACAAGTTCTGGGTTTAACACATGGGCATATTTGGGGACCATTATTCAGCCTACCACAACTATTGTAAAATGTAATTAGTTTAAAATAAAACTCATAATTTTTAAAATATAAAGAGTTGCCTAACTGTAATAAAAGTGACTTATAATAAAAGTATACATATTTTAGTATGTCAATGCTTGAGAACAACTGCACTGGAAACATAATGAGGCCATCAGATACTTCCATTGAAATATATTAATACTATGCAAGTAATGGCAATAATGCCACTGATATAAACATATTGTACTGGTAATGCAAAACAAGGGTCATTGCCATCAAAAACAAGATTTTCAGAAATGATAAAAAAATCGTTTGATAAAATTACAAGAATAACTGCTGATTTTGATAGTAATCCCACTCCTAGGAAATGTAGCTTGTATTAAAATATACAAAAGTATTTGTGTTTACATGTAGAACTGTCTTGGATTCTGGGCTCATATAATTAAAATTTTTTTCACCTACATATATATCCACTAGAGTATTAAAAAAATCTCAGATATTGATGCTAGAAATGTTAAATGGTGCAATCAGTGGAAGACATTTTGACAATTTCTTAAGAAAATTATATGTACACTTAGCAATGACTCCATCATTCTGCTTCTAAATATTTACCCAAGAGAAATAAAATTAATGTCCATATAGAAGCTTGTACATGAATGTTCACAGCAGCATTACTTCTAATAGTTAAAAACTAGAAATAACTCAAAAGTGTATCAGCAGTTGAATAAACAAATTTATGGTAAATACATACAAGGGAATACTCTTCAGCATTACAAATAAATTCACTCTATCCTCTGTGTGTGTGTGTGTGTGTGTGTGTGTGTGTGTGTGTGTTTATGTATGAATATGAATGCATCTCAAATGAGTAATGCTAAGAAAAGAGAGATAAAAATAACACATTTATCTATACAGTAATTTACACACAGTTCTAGCAAATTATAAACTAATATGTGGTGAGAGAAAAGAAAAAAAGAGTTCAGCTACTATGAGATTATGGAAGAGGGTAGGGAAGAAAGTTTATAAAAGACATGAGGAAAAGTGTGAGGATGACAAACATATTAACTAGTAACTTACAATGATGATAGCATAGGTATTTACATATATCAAAGTCTTAAATTATACAACCATATATAGTTTATTGTTCATTCATTACACTGCAATAAAACTAAAAAAAAAGACTTGAAGTTATTTATGGTGAGAATATTTGTAATACTCTGTACAAACATTTTGATGAGATGGAAAATAAGATCTATGCATGTTTCCCTTATTCCCTCTGAAAGCCTCTCTCTTCAGAATTGAATGGAGAATTTAGACCTCCACTCAGGTCCTGCTTCTCTCCCCTGTTAAATTAGTGCCACATTCAACGTGATTACAAATAAGCCTTTTCCCTCCTAAAAAATTCAGACCCGTTCCATTGGGATTCTTTGATCTTACATATATGTTTGGGAAAAAAACTCCCCACACCTCTCTTTGTAAAAATCTGAATATGCAAATTGAGGTATTCCAATTATTGCTAAGTTTCATGCAATGAGGTGGTCATATTTCCAGTAAGACTCAAGTTCACTACAGGCTATTAAACTTTTAGGAGCCCATAGGAAGAAGGTTGCCTTATAAAATACAGGATGCCGAACAACCTGCTACTGAATGACTACTGGGTACATAACGAAATGAAAGCAGAAATAAAGATGTTCTTTGAAACCAATGAGAACAAAGATACAACATACCAGAATCTCTGGGACTCATTTAAAGCAGTGTGTAGAGGGAAATTTATAGCACTAAATGCCCACAAGAGAAAGCAGGAAAGATCTAAAATTGACACTCTAACATCACAATTAAAAGAACTAGAGAGGCAAGAGCAAACACATTCAAAAGCTAGCAGAAGGCAAGAAATAACTAAGATCAGAGCAGAACTGAAGGAGATAGAGACACAAAAAACCCTCCAAAAAATCAATGAATCCAGGAGTTGGTTTTTTGAAAAGATCAACAAAATTGACAGACTGCTAGCAAGACTAATAAAGAAGAAAAGAGAGAGGAATCAAATAGATGCAATAAAAAATGATAAAGGGGATATCACCACCGACCCCACAGAAATACAAACTACCATCAGAGAATACTATAAACACCTCTACGCAAATCAACTAGAAAATCTAGAAGAAATGGATAATTCCCTGGTCACTTACACTCTCCCAAGACTAAACCAGGAAGAAGTTGAATCCCTGAATAGACCAATAGCAGGCTCTGAAATCGAGGCAATAATTAATAGCCTACCCACCAAAAAAAGTCCATGACCAGATGGATTCACAGCTGAATTCTATCAGAGGTACAAGGAGGAGCTGGTACCATTCCTTCTGAAACTATTCCAATCAATAGAAAAAGAGGGAATCCTCCCTAACTTATTTTATGAGGCCAACATCATCCTGATACCAAAGCCTGGCAGAAACACACACAAAAAAGAGAATTTTAGACCAATATCCCTGATGAACATCGATGCAAAAATCCTCAATAAAATACTGGCAAACTGGATTCAGCAGCACATCCAAAAGCTTATCCACCATAATCAAGTGGGCTTCATCCCTGGGTTGCAAGGCTGGTTCAACATTCACAAATCAATAAACGTAATCCAGCATATAAACAGAACCAAAGTCAAGAACCACATGATTGTCTCAATAGATGCAGAAAAGGCTTTTGACAAAATTCAACAGCCCTTCATGCTAAAAACGCTCAATAAATTCGGTATTGATGGAACGTACCTCAAAATAATAAGAGCTATTTATGACAAACCCACAGCTAATATCATACTGAATGGGCAAAAACTGGAAAAATTCCCTTTGAAAACTGGCACAAAACAGGGATGCCCTCTCTCACCACTCCTTTCAACATAGTGTTGGAAGTTCTGGCTAGGGCAATCAGGCAAGAGAAAGAAATCAAGGGTATTCAGTTAGGAAAAGAAGAAGTCAAATTGTCCCTGTTTGCAGATGACATGATTGTATATTTAGAAAACCCCATCGTCTCAGCCCAAAATCTCCTTAAGCTGATAAGCAACTTCAGCAAAGTCTCAGGATACAAAATCAATGTGCAAAAATCACAAGCATTCTTATACACCAGTAACAGACAAGCAGAGAGCCAATTCAGGAATGAACTTCCATTCACAATTGCTTCAAAGAGAATAAAATACCTAGGAATCTAACTTACAAGGGATGTAAAGGACCTCTTCAAGGAGAACTACAAACCACTGCTCAGTGAAATCAAAGAGGACACAAACAAATAGAAGAACATACCATGCTCATGGATAGGAAGAATCAATATCGTGAAAATGGCCATACTGCCCAAGGTAATTTATAGATTCAATGCCATCCCCATCAAGCTACCAATGAGTTTCTTCACAGAATTGGAAAAAACTGCTTTAAAGTTCATATGGAACCAAAAAAGAGCCCGCATTGCCAAGACAATCCTAAGTCCAAAGGACAAAGCTGGAGGCGTCACGCTACCTGACTTCAAACTATACTACAAGGCTACAGTAACCAAAACAGCATGGTACTGGTACCAAAACAGAGCTATAGACCAATGGAACAGAACAGAGTCCTCAGAAATAATACCGCACATCTACAGCCATCTGATCTTTGACAAACCTGAGAGAAACAAGAAATGGGGAAAGGATTCCCTATTTAATAAATGGTGCTGGGAAAATTGGCTAGCCATAAGTAGAAAGCTGAAACTGGATCCTTTCCTTACCCCTTATACGAAGATTAATTCAAGATGGATTAGAGACTTAAATGTTAGACCTAATACCATAAAAACCCTAGAAGAAAATCTAGGTAGTACCATTCAGGACATAGGCATGGGCAAGGACTTCATGTCTAAAACACCAAAAGCAATGGCAGCAAAAGCCAAAATTGACAAATGGGATCCAATTAAACTACAGAGCTTCTGCACAGCAAAAGAAACTACCATCAGAGTGAACAGGCAACCTACAGAATGGGAGAACATTTTTGCAATCTACTCATCTGACAAAGGGCTAATATCCAGAATCTACAAAGAACTCAAACAAATATACAAGAAAAAAACAAACAACCCCATCAAAAAGTGGGCAAAGGATATGAACAGACATTTCTCAAAAGAAGACATTCATACAGCCAACAGACACATGAAAAAATGCTCATCATCACTCGCCATCAGAGAAATGCAAATGAAAACCACAATGAGATACCATCTCACACCAGTTAGAAAGGCAATCATTAAAAAGTCAGGAAACAAGAGGTGTTGGAGAGGATGTGGAGAAATAGGAACACTTTTACACTGTTGGTGGGTTTGTAAACTAGCTCAACCATTATGGAAAAGAGTATGGCAATTCCTCAAGGATCTAGAACTAGATGTACCATATGACCCAGCCATCCCACTACTGGATATATACCCAAAGGATTATAAATTATTCTACTACAAAGACACATGCACACGTATGTTTATTGCAGCACTATTCACAATAGCAAAGACTTGGAATCAACCCATATGTCCATCTGTGACAGACTGGATTAAGAAAATGTGGCACATATACACCATGGAATACTAGGCAGCCATAAAAAAGGATGAGTTTGCATCCTTTGTAGGGACATGGATGCAGCTGGAAACCATCATTCTTAGCAAACTATCACAAGAAGAGAAAACCAAACACCACATGTTCTCACTCATAGGTGGGAACTGAACAATGAGATCACTTGGACTCGGGAAGGGGAACATCACACACTGGGGCCTATCATGGGGAGGGGGGAGGGAGGAGGGAATGCATTGGGGAGTTATACATGACATAAATGATGAATTGATGGGTGCTGATGAGTTGATGGGTGCAGCACACCAACATGGCACAAGTATACATATGTAACAAACCTGCACGTTATGCACATGTACCCTAGAACTTAAAGTATAATAAAAATAAATAAATAAATAAATAAATAATAAAAATAAAATAAAAATAAAAATAAAAATAAAATACAGGATGCCTACATACATTTGAATTCAGATAAACAATGAATGATATTTTCATATAAGCATGAGCCCAAATTATTCATTATTTATCTGATATTCAAATATAACTGGAAGTTCTGTACTTTTATTTTCTAAATCTGGCAACTCTCCCTGGGATTTCCACAGTTGATTTGGACAGAAAATAACAGAAACACTAGACGTATTGATTACATTTGGGGTGGTCAGCATGTCAGGGAACTTTTAAAATTTATCATTTTAATGTACGTATTGCTAAAGGTTCATGATGAATCTGTGTGTGTTTATGTGTGTGCATAATTGAATTTGTACATTTTGTTTCAAGCCCAGTGATATACAATGACTATGTAGAAGGGTTAGGCTATGTTAGCCCAGTTATATTTGCAAGATTGAAATAATATGAAAAGAAGGAATAAATATCTCTGGTTTTTGACTCTTTCGTGTATCATTTTTTCTTCTCAGTTTGAATGAGCGGAAATTGAAGATGGCTAAGCACTGCCAATAATGCAAATGAAGGCATAATCGAAATGATAAAATGCATGCTAGTCCTTAATAAGCTATCATTCTCTACGTAAAGTGCAGTAAGCCATGTGTTTACTGTTTACATCTTAACTTGAATATGTAAAGGGTGGGCTTATGGCTGTAGCTTCTGAATGTGTTTCTACACTGAGGAGATGTGAATCCTGGATCATATTCCTTCTCTGATGGAGAAATAAACCAATTTTCAGAAAAAGCACTTGGGGCAAATCTTTCTGCCCCACAGTATTAACACAGTTGCTTGTCATTTCCTCTGTCATAATCATCTCCGTGATACTAAAGAGGATCACTTAAGAGGAACAATACGGAATCCCAGAGTGTAGCTCTTGAGCTTTTCGCCATGTCAGGGTAGAAAGAAAACCAGCATGTGTAATGTCACAAAACAAAGAGAAGAAAACGTCTCAAGAAGGTTGTTTCAACTGTGTATTCTATTGCTGAGTGGTTGATAAAAACAGGAACAGAGAAGTGAACCTAATATTCAACCACATGAAAAGTATTAATGACATTACTAAAAGAATACTTTGTGGAGTTGTGCTGGATTGGAGTGAGTTATCAAAATTTGGCTGGAAGGGAGAGAGAGAGAGGAAAATGAAACTTTAAAAAAGTATATATTTTGCTCTGAAAAGAAGCAGATAAATGGACAAATTGGTGATACTTGAAGAGGACATGAATAAATAAATTATATTTTGTACTATTTTTCTATTAGTCTGTTTTCACACTGCTATAAAGATACTACCCGAGACTGAGTAATTTATAAGGGAAAGAGGTTTAATGGACTCACAGTTCCACAAGGCTGGGGAGCCTCAGGAAGCTTACAATCATGGTTGAATAGGAAGGAGAAGAAAGAACCTTCTTCGCAAGGCCTGGGGGTGGAGGGGGTGGGGGGAAGCACCAGACACTTATCAAACCACCAGATCTCTTGAGAACTCACTATCACAAGAACAGCATGGAGTAAACCGTCCCCATGATCCAATCACCTTCCACCAGGTCCCGCTCTCAACATGTAAGGGTTACAATTTGGATTACATTTTGAGATGAGATTTGGTTGGGGACACAGTCAAACCACATCAGCTAGCTAGATTTCTTCTTTTCCTTTTTTTTTTTTTTTTTTGAGACATGGTGTCTCTCTGTTCCCCCGGCTAGAGTGTGGTGGTGTGGTGGTGCAATCTCGGTTCACTGCAACCTCCACCTCCCGAGTTCAAATGATCCTCTCAGCATAGCATCTCGATGAGCTGGGACCACAGGTCTGCACCATTATGCCCAGCTTTTTTTTTTTTTTTTTTTTTTTTTTTTTTTTTTTTTGTATTTTTGGTAGAGACAGGTTCTCACCATGTTACCCAGGCTGGTCTCAAATGCCTGAGCTCAAGCAATCCACCACACCTCCACCTCCCAAAGTGTTGGGACTACAGGCTTTTTATTTCTAAAATGTTATGTGGGAGAATTTTTGTAGTGTGATAGGGATAAACCAGTAAATGGGAGAGATTGATATTCTAAGGTAATTCAGGATAATTTCAGGATTGAAGTTATTGATTATGCCATAAGGGATCATATCTAGATCAGAAGCTGGGGGGTGCACAGGTTAACCCTACAGAAAAGAAAATTCTTCAGCAATAATAAGGGGAAATTTGTGTATGTTCTTGAAAGAGTACATGAATGATCATTTCTATTTCCATAATGAATATAAGTGGAGTCTGTCAGTTGTATCTGTGGTGGTCATAGAATAGGGTGGTTGGAGTGGAAATCTGACAAAAAATTGAAAGGTATGCACTAGTCATTTTAGAGATTAGGGAAGTCTCAATATCAATGAAGTGTAGTAAGACTATTATGCAGTGTTGGGGTTCATTTGATGTTTGCAAGGCTAGCCAGCATTTTTGTTGTTGTTGTTTTCTAGCAGCATGCAGACACAGAGTAGCCAGAAAGATGAGGTGAAAGGAGCTCTTTAAGTGAAAAAAAATACATTCTCAGTTTCAGCCACAAAGTGGCAGTGTTTCCACAATCAAGTCAATTGACCCTCATATGCCTCATAGGTAAGAGAAGGTTTTGGGCTAATCTTTAAGGTGTTTTACCAGCCTTATGGTTTTGGAAGGACTCTAGCAGTGTCCATGCAATGTATTAAATATGTGAAGGAAGAAATGAAGAAATATCAGAAAAAAGGAAAGAAGGAAGGAAGGAAGGAAGGAAGGGAGGGAGGGAGGGAGGGAGGGAGGGAGGGAGGGGAGGGAATTATTCTAGAAATTATCAACTCCATGACAAACGTTTCAAAATTAGGCCCTGAAATACTATTTACTGCATTTCAAGTATTGGGATCTCTGCTGCAAAAACACATCAGGGTGACCAACCACGAGAAGAGATTGTTGGCTGCAGGTGGGGGAACAGTATGGTCTCTGCTCACTGGAATGGCTTTCTCAGTTCATTTTGTGATGAGGCTTGGTTCCTTTAGACCTCACCTATCCCATTTCTGCTTTAATCACATTAATTGTATAGGGGCTCTGATAGTCCTAAATATTACTTTTAAGCATTTTCTTGCTTATCTCTGAATAATTACATGTGATAAAATGAAGAAGCTACAAAATTTCTAAACCATGATGGTTTTATATGCTGTTTAAAATTTTTTCTTCGTGCTGAAATTCCCAGTTTAGAATCTATAAGATTTTTAATGAGATAGTTATTTGATAATATTTAAGTACTTATAGTGATTAAAAACCCATAGAATTTTTTTTTTTAAATACTATGTTACATAATCTTCTGGAATAAAGTCAATCTAGCCAGCATTTTTTAATAGACTTTTCTAAAATGAGAAGTGATACATTTCAAGAGGAAGATATTTTGCTGCTTTTCAGACAAGGGCTGAAGATTGCTTATTTAGAATGATTTTCAGGTCTCAAAATATGCTCTTCAAAAACCAGTCTAAAATAGGAATGACACTTAGGATAGAAATAAAACAAAGTATTTTCTCTGATTTAACGTGTGAATAATTATTATTTTTATTGACTGTTCACAAAAACATCATGAGGAAGGTACTAAGAAAGGTGAGACACAGAGAGGGAATGATTAAAGAAGTGATTTTGTCACTGTGCTCAATCAAGCATATTATATCACTGTTGTTATAATTCTCCAACTCTTGATGAGTTACCAGCTGAAAGATCTTACTTAAAGCAGCTCCTTACCAGAAGAGCCGATATTACAGATGAAGTCCAAAGGCTGTCTGCTGGAGAATTTCTCTTGCTCAGAGGAGGTCAGCCTTTTTTTCAATTCAGGCCTGCAACTGATTGGATGAGGCTCACTCTTTGCTCAAAGTCCACTGATTTAAATGTTAATCTTATCCAAAAACAAACAAACAAAAATCATAGAAACATCCATAATAGTGTATGACCAAATAGCTTGGCACCATCGTCCAGGCATGTTGATGCCTAAAATGGATTATCACAGTCAGCAACATCATAAATTGTGCATTTGCCCCACATTGGACCAGTCATGCTTTCTCTGAACATGAACTTCAAATCCATTGTCAATGCACCAAATAACCAGGTTTTCAGACTTTCCATGCAGAACTTCAAAACCAGGCCTGAGAACTGATTCCTTGAATCTACTGAGGTGTCAGGAGGGACTTTCTTCCCTGGAGGGAATGCTCTATTCCATAATCCATCACTCTATTTGATTTTCACTCAGAAATGTGACCGAGCCTATTCACTCTGCAGACTGCCCTTCTCCCTCCTCCAGGTGATAAAGGCTATGTGTACTCTCTTTCCTTTCTTGCCCTGACTGCTAAGGAGCTCACAGCAAAAGCTGGACTCTCTGGTTGTCATTTCCATGGACCTGGAGGCCATGAGATCACTGTCTGTTCTACTCTTTTCTTCCTCTTTTTGGGTGGTTATATTCCTGGTGAACTTTGTTCTAACATAATCCATATGTTCTGGGTGAGTCAACTCAATTCTGAGCAAATCAGGGTAGTATAATGCCTTGGGGACACTGTCCCCAGTGTCACTTGCAGACAAAGTGATTTTGGTTGAGATTCTAGCTCTGTGCTTATTGGCTCTGTGGTTTTACTTGTTGGTCCTCTGTTTTTCACTTATCCAACTGAAATAGAAGATGTAAAGCATCTAACTCAAGGCCTGGTGCATTATATATACTCTATATACTCATTAAATGTTTTTTTTTTTTTTTTTTTAAGCTGTTCCTTCTTGTATGTAGAGAAATATTTTGCTTGGTTGCCTTATACTCATTCACTTATACTATTCAGATTATTGCTGATATTATTTGTAAAATATGTACAGAGGGATTAAAACCCAAGTTTATATATGTTTTGAAAAACTAAAACTATGGGCCCAACGGAAGCCCAAGCAAACTTTAATGCTAATATATAAAAGAAGATGTCTAGGGCATGTTAACCTGCATTGATTGAACTTTATCATAAACAATTGAACTTTTCTGGTATTGTTTTTGAAAAATGAGAAATTTCATTAACAAGTCCCTTCAAATGTGTCCTACATTATTCTGTGATGTGCCAAGAAAAATATTATTTTTTATTTCAACAAATGGCGTGCATTTATCAACAGTAAATCACTCAAGCCTAGAAATTAGGAAATTCCATGTATTCAGGTTCACCAAAAAACAAATAAATGAAATAAAAGAAAAGTAATGATGGATCTAACCAGTTTTACTTTGGGTTGGATGCATGTCCACAGAATTGTAAAGCTGCTTCACTCAAAATTACCTGAGTGAATAAATCTGAAACTTTGCTCCTCTTTTTGACTCAGAGTTTCACAGAACTGCATTTTACTAATGACAATCTTATAGTGTCCACCCATTATTTTTCATGAAATGAAAATATATTATGAAAATATTGAGTTTGCTTAAGATAAAACACTGTTGTACAGATTTAGTATTCTCAGAGTTTTCAGTATTTTCAGAGAGGAAGCAGGAGGGAACCACCGAAAAGGAGAGTAAAATCATCAGTTCTAAATTTCAAAAACTCACTTTGGCATAAGATAGCCCAGATCTATTTCCTAAAGCTCTCACATTATAAGATTTTTCCTCTGTAAGATTCAAGTTTAAAAATGTATTAGAAACCACTTTTGACAAATTATTGTTACATTGTTTAGTGATATTGCACTATTAGTTTCATAGCACCGATATGTACAAAGTTAAAAACAGTTCTATAAAGTTCTTTGTTTTGTTTTTGTCTTTTGTGGGTTTGTTGTTTCTTTTGCTTTCTAAATTCATTTTGCTTGTTTTCTATAGTTAGGTTTTACCTAACAATCAATAAAGCTAGTTAAAGAGCAGAGTTTCAATGTACTTGCTTTTGCTTAAATAATCATTTAAATATATTTGTAGTGCCCGGTGTGACACATCTAATTTGTTCTTTGTTCTATTAAATGGGCCTCTGGAAACCAGAAAAGATCAATATGAAGTTATTCAGCAGACGAAAATTCATCATTTTCCTAGAACCCAAGTATCTTGAGTGATTTTTTGAAACTCAGCTCTTTGCTATGTGCCTAGTTCCTAGAGTGCTTGCAATCTCAACTTTCTCCAAATTTCAGAAGCCAATCCCACACTTTTCCTTACACCACAAGTTCAACTAAAAGCTAACTTTTCCTCTTCTCCCTGCCAGCAGTCAGAGGAACCATTTGGTAATATTATCAGATTGCCCAAGTTCATCTGGGTGCAGCTATTAATATTTCAGAAATGATTAAATTCACAACATGACTCTAGTGTGAATCACCATTATTGTGGTCTAGGATGGTTTGTCACCTTAAAACACAGAGTTGTTTCCTACTATAGAAGTCATGCTAGGTGCAAAATGGACATTAAGACAGTAGCAGGGCTATGAGTGTGTGGCTGGGTTAAAAAAAATGATTTAGCAGCCAGGATCAAACTTTTAATGAAATTATATCCCACTGTTTATTTAAAAAGGTTTTGGGTTAATAATATTAGATTGTAACTTTTGATTGCAAGAAACAATAAATAGAAATATATACCATACAGTCTGAAGGAAATAAAATGGCTAAATCTCAGCACTTGGCTATAATCTCTAGCAACACTGTTCTCAATTTTTAGGGTTAAATGATAATCTGGGTCATTTATTAAAACTGTAAGTTTTTGGGCCCTATACTAACAGATTCTGATTTGGTAGATATGGCTTTTGGTCCGTGAATCTACATTTTTAATAAAAATACAGGTTTATTTTCACATCACAGCCTAAAAACTCTCCCAGACCTGGTAGACAAGGGGCTGGTGAAAACAGTCTTTCGGCCAGAGACCAGAGGCTTCAACTTGAACTGGCTGATACAAAGAAAAAACGTTCTGTCATTTATCTCTGTCTTCAGAGTTCTCTCAATTTGATTACCAAATTATTTTAGAGAGTTTTAAGTCTTTTTAGTGCAATTAAACTGTTTTACTATCAATTATTTACTGAATGGGTAAATTTGCCAACACTTTCATGCAATCTTTTGACTAGTCCTAATTAAGGTGAAACAAAACAAAACAAAAAGACACAGCCCTAGTTTCAAGGATCTTCTGAAGTCTAAATAGAGATGGATAGCATTCTACACAGATTCTCCAGAAACGAGCTATTCAACTCCATTTTCTTCCATGTAAAGGCACTGAGACTTCAGAAAAAGCAGAGTGCATTGTCATCTGTACCAAAATAACTGGATAGAGAATTTTGGAAAGAGTGATTTTATAGTGGTTGACACCACTTTCCTCAATTCCACTTTACTTCCCAGTGCTAATAAAAGCCTGTTTTTTAGCATCTTCATATGTATTAGCATAATTAAACTCTTATTTAGAAAGCTTGATATCTGAGAAAGCCGCTGTATCAGTATAATTTTGTTTTGTTTTGTTTTGAGACACAGTCTCACTCTGTTGCCCAGGTTGGAGTGCAATGGCACGATCTCAGCTCACTGCAACCTCCACCTCCCAGTTTCAAGCTATTTTCCTGCCTTAGCTTCCTGAGTAGCTGGGATTACAGGTACCTGCCACCATGCCCGGCTAATTTTTGTATTTTTAGTAGAGACAGGGTTTCACCATTTTGGTTAGGCTGGTCTCAAACTCCTGACCTCAGCTGATCCACCCTACTCGACCTCCCAAAGTGTTAGGATTATAGGTGTGAGCCACCACGCCGGGCCTAATAAGATGTTTCATATGTTTTCTCAAATGCTTTTTAGAAGCAATTTTATTCACCAAAATTAGGTAGTTACTGAATGTTTACCACATGTTATGCATTGACAGGATTGAAGTATTGAGCTAAACACTCCAAAATTCTTGCTTTTATGGAGTTTACATTCTAACGAAGAAAAATAGAAAACACACACAAGTATATAAGCAAAACATTAAAAAAAAGAACAACCTAGTCTAACTTTAATGTGTTTAGCCTAAATAACTAGAAGGATGGATTCTTCACTGATAGGGAAGACTATCAGAGGAGCTGTTTTGGGGAAAGATTAGCTGTTTGATTGAGTGGACATGTACTTGACATGTCTTCGATTATATTTATATATTATCTTCAGAAATTTTTAAATCCCAAACATCAAAATGTACTGCACTATCATCAGTTTGTAGAAGTGGTAAATAAATATTCCTGAACTGGTATTGTTAATTGGGCAAATAATATTTTACCTTTCAAAAATGTGATCCCAGAGTATATAAATCTCCTTAAAACAGTTCCCCTATAGGTCAACAATGATCTTTTTATTTCAAAATCAATAGTAAGAACCATGAACCATGCAAAACTACCCCAAAGTCTGAGGAAGACAAGAGGCCAAAGAAAGAGGCTGACAAATCCAATTTCTCAGAAAGAAACATTTAAGCAGGACTTACAAACAGAAGCCACATCTGTTTCTCAGGTGGTGGCAAGACAAGATGGTGAATCCCTGTGCCATTGCCCCTTAGACCCAGTGTTTATATACCACAGGGAAAGGGTGGTGCACGAGGGATGTGTAGAGCAATTGAGGTATCATAACATCAAGGTTGTTTGACCTAATGGCAGAATTTGTGGTAAGAAACAAGGAACAATACATAAACTAGAATTCTTATAGGCCTTCCTGGAACTGGGGTTAATCAGATGCCAGCATAGTGGATTAGCATCCAAGATGAAGTTGCTTTGACCTCCAGACAGATGTTTCTATCCTAACATGTTTCTTTTTATTCAAAATCCGTATTAAAGTTGTACCACTATTCTATGTTTTCCCTTTTAAAAAATCTTATGAAAGTTGTTAGACACTTTGTTTTATTTCCCATGATAATCTCAGGACCTAACACATTGAGTATATAGTTTTATGAGCCGGTATCAAGGAAATGTATGTTATGTGAATGGATGAGGAATACATTTCAGAGCTGTTCACTAATTATTCTTTAGTGGAAGTTTACTTCTTAGATGATAGTTACATAGTTTTAAAGACAATTTTACAAAAACTAAAAGACAATTTCAGAAATGAAGAAATAAAAAGAATCTCCATTTCAAACACTGGTTCTGAATATCATTTAGTTTAAAGACATTTACTTTTTAAATGTCTTTCAGAGGGTAACAAAACCTAACAGTAATAAGATAAAATGGCATCAACTTGTGTTTGAAAAGTTTATTCCCAGAGCAAGATTTTTCAAGACTGTAGTGACATTACGTATCCTAAAGAAGAATATGAGAAGCTTTTAGTTTCACTGATGTTTGACATTTTGTATTTAAAATGATGTCTCCACAATATACATTATTCTCCTCATTCCCAATTTCCCTAACACAGAAACAATGGAAATAATGTGTGAACATATTAAGAATCTGTACCACTAGTACTCAGAAATTCCTGGTCCAAACTCTTTTTTTTTTTTTTTTAATTTGGAACTTGCATTGGTTTGTGCAAATCATTTCAATCTTACATACCAATGATTCTATGTTAGTTTATTAGACATCTTTAAGAAACATCGTTGAAAACCAAAGCAATTTCTCTTATGAGTATTTTATGTTGTAATCGTGCATTTAAGGCATTTTTGAATTTGGACTTTACAAATTGAAGTTTCAGATAATTCAAACAACAGAAGCACTGAAATTCCCCTTTGTAGATAGGATAGTGGTGGGAGTAGGGAGAAAGCTCTGCTTATCTCAGTTGCAGATCATCTGGGGGTTATTTTAAAACATAGATGCTCACAGTACAACTCTAAGGATTCTAATTTAACATATCTCTGGGGAAAGCGAGACACCAGAATTCTCTATTTGAGGGTGATTCTAATGTGCAGCAAGATTGAGAATCGCTGGCACAGGTAAACAAATAAAGGTAATGCACATGTAAGGGCAACATTTAACTACCTAAGGGAAAAGTATTTTTTCATCTCAAGTATAGAGAATATATTTGAATGTCATAAAATATTTTTTCCTTAACGTTTCTATAATTCAATTTTTAGCACTCACACGGCCCTAAGTGAGCCTGCAGGTTCACTAGAAAAGGAAAGATGCCTTCCAACATTCTCCAAGTAACTATGGAGACTTTACAAACTGGGTTACATTTATCTTCCATAGTCTTTCTAATCTTTCAATGAACATGAAATCCTCTGGTTTCCACTCTGATAAATATATAGGGTAAACTCTCCAAGCACATTGCTTTATTTTATTCTGCTAAGCAAGAATAACATGGACCTTGCTGTTTGCCATTACATCTGGATCACCAGAGTTGGTTTTACTGGATGAAAGTAATGTCTGAAATAGATTAATGTGATAGGGATGTCGATCCTGAAAAATTATGTCAAGTAAACTTGTATAGTCTCCTTCAGAGCTTTAATTTTTTAAAAAAGCAAAAGAAAACAAAAATCAAACAAAAAGGCACCAAGTTCTTTACAAGTAGCTTTTGTTATTATTTATCTTTCAGTCTCCGTGTTCTCACATTCCTCCTCACTCCCCACATAGCAATATATTGGCTTTCAATATAACTGTTTTATACATGAAAGGAAGTAACGTTATATTCTATATTCAGTCTGTTTCTGGGAGTGTGATAATTTCCCTGAAGTTCTGAATTTGGAACATCCAGTTGGCAGGGAAATTGTTTACTTGTTTCTCACATATTAGTATAAAGGTTTTGACAGCAATAGTTTATACTAAAGGGGACATGGTTTAACATTGCACTGAAGTGGAAAAAGTTCCCGTTAGAATCCTGAGATCTTTCTGCGAGAATCAGTCTCCTTCACTCAGAATATCTCCCCTTCCCACTATTCAAATCAACCTGTATTCCACTCAATTTCCTTGCGCTGGATTTTTTTTTTTTTTTTTTTTTGTCTCTGATCAAACTATTTTCTTTCTTATCTCTTATTTCCTCTGACTCATATGAAATGACATTAGCTAATCTGATGGTGAATACTATTGACAAAACCTCAAATTATCATAAATATTGAAATACCCTGTGCATTTTTATATACACAAATTTATATTATATTATCAAACTTTGTGAAACCTGCATTGTTAAGACCTTGGAGAAAACCAAGATTCAAATATCTCACATGGTAGATTTCTGTTTTAAGCAACAAGATATCCTAAGCAAATGTAAACACCCTCCAGCTAGCTCTATTTCCCACATAATGCTAAGAATTTAGTAATACTGAAAATTGGAACAAAACATCGATACAAAGCTAAGCTTAAATGAAAAAAGGGTGTATCTACAGTTTTCAAAATGAAGTAGGAACATAAAATCTTACAGAAAGATACATGGAATGATACTTTGATAGAATGAGGTCAATTTAGGGGCATGAATACAGAACCTAATAAGAAGACAGTACATTAACATCCATTTGGAGATGTTAGCAATTATATATGGAGATGTTGCCTTGAGGCCAACCAAGACATGGAGGAGGTTCTTTAGTTTGTGTAAGGCCTGCAGACAAGGCTGGGAACATTAACAAGATATGCTTCAAGTCACCATTGGATCAATGAAGCAACAGCTCATGCACCTTTTGTCTAACAAAATAGTGTACAACCAGTAAAACCACTACCTTTTATAGCATGCACCAGAAATATACTTTTAAAAGTATCTTCTATCATTGCTTAAAAAGTTTTCTTGTATATGGTCACAAATTTGATGGTAAGGACCATAATTAGATCCTGCAGAGTACCTAGTAGTATTCCTTCGAGTCAAATATGACAGATGCTAATACTTGATGTTGAGATGAACTTGTCTATATTAAATAGCTCTTTATGAAATCTCATTTTGTGACCTTAATAAGAGATAAAGACCAGTTGTGATGAAAGCAGTTACTATAGTCACTGAAGATGTGTTAGAAATAAGAAAGACATCCTATTTCTGCCTGTTGACTTGCTTTTTCAAGATACCTAAGCCAGAGCAAGAATCTAAAAGAACTTGAGTAGAAGGTGGTAGAACATGGAAAGGAATATGCTGAACTTATAAAACATAGGCAATGACATGTATGTACACACCTACACTTTATTTTTCTTCAAATGGGTTGTTTTGGATTTGCTTGCCTAAGTCCTTGGTTCCTCCAACTTTGTCACCCCAATATGTTTTATCATCGAACCTTGATGGTTTCCTTCATGTAAGTTATTGATGTTAATGTCAATATGTTCATGTATCAATGCACACTGTATACACAATATTTAGCACAGTCCCCAGCACTTCATAGAGAATTTTTTTTTGAATAAATGAAACTTATCTAATCCAAAATGAATTTCTTCCTAGAATGGAAGTGTAAAAAAGTTATAATAAATCACATTTTTTAAAAAGAGTATAGTTACATTGGCTCTTTATATGGTTAATTTGCAATAATCTTGGCTGACCCTTCCTTTCTTTGTTACCACAGAACCGGAGGTCTTGGCATTGAACACTGTGTTGGGAGTGAAATCAGCCAGTTGGCACTAAAAAATTTAAACATGATCCCTCCTTTGCATATTACAGTGGGCCAATGGGAAGAAAGCCAATGTGACAGCGTCTGGAGTGCCTTGGCCAGGACACAAAGCCTATCTGGCTTTGAAATATAGATTTGAAATGCTCCAATTAGATTGGGCAGGAAACAGTGATGGTCATTATCTCTTGGGTGGAGGACCACATGCTCTCTCTATTCATATGCTGGCTTCTCTTACTGAAATGCATGTCAAAAATGTATCTGTAAAGATTAAAGGAATAAGTTGAGCTAATTTTATCTTAGTTAAGTACATTTCTTAAAAATAGAACTGAGATGCTGAATCAAATAGATTGCAACACCTATATTAATGGTTTTAAGCTATGTTTTTAGCAGACACTAAACAGGCAAGACAAAATTTCCAATTTTTAATTATCTGAACATTGCTGTAACTGTCTAATCCTACAAGGCTGTTGCAATTGCCAGGATCACCCCAGAGCCATGGAGTCTACAACATGCAGCATCTTCTTATCATTCATGGCCACAGGTATGAGCTATTTGTTCTTCATTTCAACCTCTTAGCCTTTTGACTCTAACTTAATTGCACTTTGAACTCCATATCTGAGCTGTAGTACCTGTCTTTGACTTTGGCCCTACTCCCAAACTACGTTGCAGATCTCTCCAAGCTTGCTATCTATGCACACTCCCCATCCAACTTCCACTCTCACCCTCACCCAAAGCCTCAGATTACCCTAAATGTATTCTGTCCCAGCTCAGCCAGCTCCCCTCCCAACCCATATAATTCCCCTGTAATTGTATGGAGACATTTACGGATGCTACTCAGACCTGGCTTTGACTCAGTCCCGTTAGCAGACCTGGACAATACTTTTTACAACATCATTATATTTCCATTTGTACAGTTTGGTCCAATCTGTTTTCAACCAACTGACCACACTATTCACCCTGAAGTTCACTGGACCAGATTTTATCTAATAAATGTTATATAAACCCTATAAGCATTATTTTTTCCTGGATCTTACAACTTACTCCCATTCCAAGGTCGGTCCTGCCTTTTACATCTTCTTCCCCCTCCCTTTTCATCAACTCATTTTTCTCAACTGCTTTGCCACATGATGCCAAAATAAAATGCAAACTCCATGCCTAGAAGACTCTTAGGTACTCAGGTACCTGTATCTTTTAGAACTGTCTCCTCACCGCTCACCCATTGTGCTTTAGTCACACTGATCTTTATATACAGCTCTTCTAACATCCTAAGCTTATTTCCAATTTAGAGTCTCCTCACTTTGCGGTTCCTTTTGCCTGCAGTGCTCCTCTTTGAAGTATTCTGCTTACCATTTATATCTTAGCTCACACATCACCTTGGAAACACACAACTGGGTCACCTTTCCAGCCATACATCATCCTTAAAGTTTCCATCCACAACATTTCCCAGTGTTATGTCCTTTGTACTATTAATTATCATTTCAAATTATCTTAATTATGCATTCATGTTTTTATTATACATTTTCCCCCACTTAAATGTAACTTACTTAAGAGCAGTACATTTCATGTCTTGTTTTCTGTCTTACCACCCATTATGAAGGTGACTGGAAAATAGAAGATTGTCATGAAATATTGATTGAATTAATAAAGAAGGCAAACTACATAAAAAATGGGTGTTACTTAAATGAGTTTTTAATGACTTTGTTCTTTTTATTTTTTATTTATTTATTTTTTAGATGGAATTTTGCTCGTTGCCTGAGCAAAACATGATGATTCATCATGTTTAAAATAAATGTAGTAATACAAACCTTTCTGATGAGTGGTTATGTTGATATATAATTTCTTTTTTCTTTTAAGTACAAAGTTCCAGACAAATGTAATGAGTCCTTATTCCCTTGGAGACCTCTGAGTTAATCTAAATCTCCACAACATAAAGTAGTTTTATGGTGCAATCTTGGCTCCACAACCTCCACCTCCGAGGTTCAAGTGATTCTCCTGCCTCAGCCTCCCAAGCAGCTGGGATTACAGGCATGTGCCATCATGCCTGGCTAATTTAGTATTTTTAATAGAGATGGGGTTCTCCATGTTGATCAAGTTGGTCTCGAACTCCTGACCTCAGGTTATGCACCCTCCTCGGCCTCCCAAAGTGTTGGGGTTACAGGCATGAGCCACTGCACCTGGCCGACTTTGTTCTTACTATATCCTTTATGCTTGATGACATAAGCAAATTATTCATCCAAATTAAGGTGGGTCCCTTATATTGTATAATATACTCATCATTTTATTGTGTAAACCATAATTCAAAATTCACTGGTGAGGATAAAGAAAATTGCTTAAAATGGTGATAAATTTAGGCTGGAGAAGATTTCGAAAATTTAAACAATTTTTTATTTTATGAATCCTCATTGTAGAAAAGACATTTGTCTGAGGGAAAGAGTGTAACCTCGTAATAATACAACAAACTTTTCAAAGACAACAATGACTCTAATTTCTCACTATCTGCCAACTGAAAGTTCACATATAATATGATCCATGTTTGCCTTTATGTATTCAAATAAGTTTGTGAAGTCCTAAAAAAAATCGGGCATGAAATCAGCCACTGGCTTTACAAAGACTACAGAAGACTTTGATCAAAAACATTTGTCCTCATTTCATCTCTGCCATGGAACCAGCTGTATGCAGCCTGGTAATTTGGTACACTTTTTAATTCTGTGTTTCTACTAAATTCCTATATCTCTTCTCAGTTTAATCAAGATGTGTATAGTTATTCTTTCATTAATTTAAGTGCTAATTAGTCCATCTATTCAATACATATTTATTTTGTTCTTACTCTGAGCTAATCACAGGGCTAGGTACTGTGCTGTGGCAAAAAGAGACTGATTATTCAACCTGACACTCCTGTGATTCTGCGTCTGCCACTTCAGGTCTTTACATATTAGATTCATCATGTTTAAAATAAATGTAATAATACGACCCTTTTCTGATGAGTGGTTATGTTGATATATAATTTTTTTTTTTCTTTTAAGTACAAAGTTCCAGAGAAATGTAATGAGTCCTCATTCCCTTGGAGACCTCTGAGTTAATCTAAATCTCTACAACATAAAGTAGTTTTATTGTTGCTGTAGTAAAGATTAACTATAATTTATTAAATGTTGCCTACTTAATAATGGTACTATAAACTCAAATCTTAGATCTTGAGATGATCGTTTTTATTAGCACTGTTAACTGAAATTTTCATGATGTACATGTCAAGAAACATCTCATGTAGTTTTGTGTTATTTATGAGATACTTAAGAATATTTGAGCTCAGATGTATAACTCTTAGGAGACAAATACCTGAAGATAGTAAAATCCTCATATAAAAATGATGGAGGTTAGTAGTTATTGCATTAAACTATAGCTTCCATCCATTTTGAAGTGAGTCCAGCATTTCTCCCCGAATTTATGGATGAGGTGTATGAGCTTCATATTCACAATATGAGCTTTGTTGGAATCTGCAAACTGTTAAGTGACATAATTTTACATTTCACTGTATCAAACTGAGTGACAAGCTTTTGAGGTTACAGAAGAAATTGTTATAACAGAGATGTAATCACTATAATCTTGTTCACTAAAAATAACTACTAAGTATGCTGAGTGCTTTCCAAGTGTTGGGCCTTGTAACTAAGTGATTTTCATTTATTAATTCAACTAACTCTTCAATGAACTCTGTGAAATAGGTTCCTTTATCATTTCCATTTATTGCAAATTATAAAGAGGTCATGAAATTTGCATGACAGCACTCAGTGAAAGAGCTGTGATTTCAAAATTTCAAACTAGGCACTTTATTTTTTCATTCTTTTTTCATTTTTTTTTAATTCTTCCAGCTTCATTGAGGTATAATTGGCAAATAAAAATTGAATATATTCAAAATGTACAATGTGATGATTCTATATATGAATACATTGTGTAATGATTAATTATATGCAGACATTAATAATCACACATTGCTACCACTGTGTGTGTGTGTGAAGGCACTTAAGATTTACTATCATAGCAAATTTCCAGTAAATAAAGTATTATTAACTACAGTCACGTTGTGTATTAGATTCCCATAACTTATTCAGCTACTAACTAAAAATTTGTACCCTGTGACTAACATCTCCCTATTTCTCCCATTCCCCTAGCCCCTGGCAACTACTCCTCTTCTCTCTGCTTCTGTGAGTTTGCCTTTCTAATCTCCCCTAAATGTTCTCTGATCTTTGGGTCTAGCACACAAAAGGAACAGGAATTTGGAAGGAGAATGGGCCAGATATGGCCAAGGAGAAGAGCAACAACTCTTCATTAATCCTATATGCTGTGACACAGAGTCTGATTTCTTTCACGAAATAATAATTGCCTTTCTAGAGTAAGTGTAACTAATTATTTAAAGGCCAGGGCACATTTCATTTTTATTTTAATTCAGTCCTTTGTAATTTCTCCAATATATATGTACTTTTTTCATTCTTTGGCAGCTACTTATATTATGATGTGTGAAATTTATACCCGTTTATCTTAATGTGCTGTAATTATAATTTTTATTTGTAGAGTCATTTATTTATTCATTCCTCAAAATTACATTGAACATGTCTGTGAACCATGTATTAAGAAAACAGAGAGGAATAAGGTAAGCTATCTGACCTTGAGTATCTTACCTTAGGTATTAAAAAAAAAAAAAGGAATAGAGTACCTCATATATAAAATTCATGTGTAATCCTGTTGTTACATAAGACAAAACAAAATTGTATTGATTATAATCAAACCACTTACATTTCTATGATTTCTTAAACAGCAAGAGGTAAAACTGAAAATTCTCGAGGATGTAGATTAGTAGTTAAGAAAATGAATAACTTATTGAATAAATTGACTATGGAACTGTAGTCACAAATGAAATCATAAATACCGCAAAATCTTTGGATACTGAAATAAATAAATATAATAAGGCATACTGAATAAAGAGAATGTTAGTGGCTTTTTACACACCTGCTCAATTTAGGTAAGTACAAATTATGTAACTGATTTATTTTGATGTATAATTGATGTACTTACAAATGATTTATAAGTACCAATTATACAATTATATAACTGGTTTAATATAAATTATGCAATTATACACATAAGTACAATTATACTAGAGTGTTTAGACTACTTTGTCTCTAAAAATTTGATATCAACTCCTCCAATTTCCTTACAATTTATTATTATGCTTGTTAGTATATTTTGCTTTGTTGCAGACAACAGGCATTACAGTGAATGTATTTTCACTGTGTCTGTATTCTATAGAATTTTAAATAACAAATCTTATGGAGACACAATTCATGTGCCTTATAATTCACACATTTAATGTGTAAAATTCATTCAAAATTGTGCACACATCACCAAGATCAATTTTAGAATATTTTCATTACCCCAAAAAAGAATTCCACAGCCATTGTCAGTCACCTCCCATTCTTTCCCACCCCAATCCTAGGCAATCACTAATGTATTTCTGTCTCTATAAATTTGCCTGATTTGAACATTTCATATAAATGAAGTCATGCAATATTTCATCTCTCTGACTTGTTTCTTTCAATTGGCATAATATTCTCAAGGTTTAACTGTGTTGTACTATGTGTCTATGATTTATTCATTTTAATTGTCAAATAATATTCTATTCTATAGATATACCATATTTCTATCCATTCCTCAGTTCATCAACATTGGTGGTGATTTTCACTTTTTTACTTTAATGAATAATCCTGCTATGAACATTCATAAAAACATTTTCTGTGTGAGCATGTTTTCATTTATTTTGGATATGTACATAGGAATAGAAATGGTACATCCTATGGTATCTATAAATTTCACTTTTTGAGGAACCGCAAACTGTTTTCCAAAGTAGATGCACAATTTTATATTCTGATTAGCAATGTATGGAGATTTCCATTTTTCCACATCCTGTCTGGCACTTATCATCTGTGAATAGAGACAATTTTACTTTCTCCTTTCCTATATAAAAGGCTTTTTATTTTCTCCTGTGGTTGCCTACCACCACTACAATTATGAGTAGAAATTATGAAAGCTAATCCTTGTCTTGTTGCTGACCTTACACCCAACATTAGGTATAAATTTAGCCGTTTTTTTTTTTTTTTTTTTTTTTTTTTTTTTTTTTTTGAGATGGAGTCTCGCTCTGTCGCCCAGGCTGTGGTGCAGTGGCTGGATCTCGGCTCACCGCAAGCTCCGCCTCCCGGGTTTACACCATTCTCCAGCCTCAGCCTCCCGAGTAGCTGGGACTATAGGCGCCCGCCACCTCGCCCTGCTGGTTTTTTTGTATTTTTTAGTAGAGACGGGGTTTCACCGTATTAGCCAGGATGGTCTCGATCTCCTGACCTCATGATCTGCCCGTCTCGGCCTCCTGAAGTGCTGGAATTACAGGCTTGAGCCACCGCGCCCCGGCCTAGCCGTGTATTTTTTAACAGATATTTTTTATCAGATTGAGGAAGTTATATTTTATTCCTAGCTTGTTAACAGGAAGAGTAGTTGAATTTTGTATAGTGATTTTTCTTTATCTATTGAGATATTCAAGTGACTTTTATCTTTGGTTTTATAAGTATGGTGTATTATATTACTTGATTTCTGGATGTCAAACCAAATTTGAAGTCCAGGGATAAAACCCACCTTGTTATGGGACATAAACTTTTTATATATTGCTGGGTTCAGTTTTCTAACATTTTGTTAATGATTTATGTGTCTATATTAGTAACATATTTATAGTTTTCTTATGATTTTTTTCTGGCTATTGTATTAGGACAATATTGGACCCATAAAATGAAATGATAATTTTTCTTTCTTCTGTTTTCTGGAAGAGTCTGTACAAAAAAAAAATTTATAAAAAAACCTGTTTTAGAAGTTTGGTAAATTTTACCAGTAAATTATTTTGAGTCTGTGCTTTTTTTGAGTGTGGTTGTTACTACCTCAATCGCTTTACTTGTTATAGGACTATTTAGATTTTGTATTTCTAATGCAGCTTCATTTCTCTTCTAGGAATTTGTCAGTTTCACCTATGATATCTAATTTTGGACATACATTTGTAACAAATATATTACCTTATAATCCTTTTTATTTCTGTAAAGTTCATGGTAATGTTACTTACTTCATTCCTATTTGTAATCCCCTCTTCTTACATTGGTCAGTCTAGCTAAAAGTTTGTCAATGCTGTGGATCTTTCAAACAAACAACTTTTGGTTTAACTGATTCTTCCTTTTGCTTTTCTCTTTTCCATTTGATTAATTCTCACTCTGTTTCTTATTATTTATCTTTTCTGTTTAATTCTGGTTTACTGTGATATTCCCCCAGTGTCTTAACATGAAAGTTAGATTAAGATATTTATTCTGTTACAATGTAATCCTTTTCATCTATAAATTCATCTCTTTTCACTGCTTTCATGGCAGCCCCAAAGTTTGGGGTTGCTGTACCTTCATTTTTATTCATCTTGATTTTTTTTTTCTCTAATTTTTATGTTTTTTGTTGGCTTATTGGTTATTTCGTAGTATTTTAATGTTCACATATTTGTGAATTTCCAAATTGTCTTCTTTGTTTATAATTTTGCTCCATTGTTGTTGAAGAAGCTATTTCAATTATTTTAAATTTGTTAAAGATTTTTGTTTTACATTTTATAGAGTTTCATGTGAAGTTGATAAAAAATTCTATTTTATTACCATTAGATTGAGTATCCTATGGATGTCTGTTAGGTATAGATGGTTTATAATTTGTTCAAGTCTCTTTCTTCCTTGCTGATCTTCACAGTTCAGTCTATTAATAATATTTTAATCTCCAATTATTAATTTTCTATTTATTCAATTGTATTCAGTTTGTTTTACTTATTCTAGTGTTTTGTGTTTAGTCATATATACTTTAAAACTGTTATGTTTTATTAAAAATTGTCCTTTTGATTGCTATAAAATGTTTTTCTTTATTTCTAACTACATTTGAATTTGTGTGTGTACTTGTCCATTTTCACGCTGCTGATAAAGTCATACCTGAGACTGGGTTACAAAAGAGGTTTAATGGACTTACAGTTCCAAGTGGCTAGGGAGGTCTCATAATCATGGCAGAAGGCGAAAGTCACTTCTTACATGGAGAGAATGAGAGAAACCGAAAGCAGAAACCCTTATAAAACAATCAGCTCTCGTAAGAAATATTTACTACCACGAGAACAGTATGGCAGAAACTCCCCCTTGGTTCAATTATCTCCCACTGTGTCCCTCCTACAACACATGGGAATTATGGGATACAACTCAAGATTTGGGTGGGGACACAGAGCCAAACCATAGCATTCTGCCCCTGGCCCCTCCCAAATCTCATGCCCTCACATTTCAGAACCAATCACGCCTTCCCAACAGTCTCCCAAAGTCTTAACTCATTTCAGCATTAACTCAAAAGTCCACAGCCCAAAATCTTATCTGAGACAAGGTATATCCCTTCTGCCTTTGAGCCTGTAAAATGAAAATCAAGTTAGTTACTTCCTAGATACAATGGGTGTACAGACATTGGGTAAATACAGCCGCTCCAAATGGGAGAAATAGGCCAAAACAAAGGGGCTACAGGCCTTGTGTAAGTCCAAAATCCAGCAGGGCAGTCAAATCTTAAAGCTCCAAAATGATCTCCTTTGACTCCATGTCTCACATCTGGGTCACACTGATGCAAGAGGTGGGCTCCCATGGCCTTGTGAAGCTCCGACCCTGAGGCTTTGCAGGGTACAGCCCCACTCCTGGCTGCTTTTATGGGCTGGCGTTGAGTGTCTGCAGCTTTTCCAAGCCCACGGTGCAAGCTGTTGATGGATATATCATTCCAGGGTCTGGAGGGCGGTGGCCCTCTTCTCACAGCTCCACTAAGCAGTGCCTCAGTAGGGACTCTGTGTTGGGGTTTGGATCCCACATTTCCTTTTGGCACTGCTCTAGCAGAGGTTCTCCATGAGCACCCTGCCCCTGTAGCAAACTTCTGCCTAGACATCTGGGCATTTCCATATATCTTCTGAAATCTAGGTGGAAGTTCCTAAACCTTAATTCTTGACATTTGTGCTCCCTCAGGCTCAACACTGGATGGAAGCTGCCAAGACTTGGGGCTTGCACCCTCTGAAGCCACAGCCCAAGCTGTATCCTAGCCCCTTTTAGTCATGGTTGGAGTGGCTCAGATACAGGGGACTTAGTCCCCATACTGCACATAGTAGAAGGATTATCTCTTTCACAGCTTTGCCTAGTGATTCTATGTAAGTGAATACTACTGGAAGGACAACATAGCACCCAACAGTTTATTAACTGGACTTTAGCCATAAAAACTAGCAAGCCCATCTTTTTTTCCTTGCTCTCCTTCTCATAGGAAAAAGGCACATAGGATAAACAGGATCCACCTCTCATATTTTGTACCCAAAAGGACTTAATCTGGGGCAACAAAAACTTTAAGATCGATAATTAGGGCATATCCCTACAAAGGAAAAGAAGGACAAAGGCCTTAGTGGGCAAAAACTCTATCTCAATCCTGACTCAAAAGCTTACCTGCACCCTCTCTGAAATGAATTTGTGAGGATGTTGTTTATGGGAATGCACCTTGATGGGGCAACTGAGTTGTCATGAAATACTCAGGAACCCAGCCCAGCTCTAGAACTCACCCCGAGCGCAAAGGCAATGTTGGGCACGCTTGTAAAGGACCACTAGAATCCAGCAGCATGAACCCCTTTCTTTGTGGTCAAGAAAGGTGGGAAAACAGGTGTGGGACTGCTACATTGGTGAGTGTAACTAATCCGATAAGCAGCGGTCCATGGGTTGTTATGCACTCTGGAAAGGAATAAGCTTTAGGACCATAGAGGATGCTCTAGGACTAATGTTCATCAGAAAATGACTAGGGGTGCTGGCATCCCTATGTTCTTTTTTCAGATGGAAAATGTTCCCCGCAAGGCAAAAATGCCCCTAAGATGTATTCTGGAGAATTGGGACCGATTCGACCCTCAAGACACTAAGAAAGAAGTGACTTATATTCTTCTGCAGTACTGCCTGGCCACAATATACTCTTCAAGGGGGAGAAACCTGGCCCCATGTGGGAAGTATACATTATAACACCATCTTACAGCTAGACCTCTTTTGTAGAAAGGCAAATGGAGTGAAGTGCCATATGTGCTAATTTTCTTTGCATTAAGAGACAACTCACAATTATGTAAAAAGTGTAATTTAATCCCTACAGGAAGCCCTCAGAGTCTACCTCCCTGTCCCAGTGTTCCCCCAGCTCCTTCCCCATCTAATAAGGACCCCCCTTCAACCCAAACAGTCCAAAAAGAGATAAACAAAGGGGTGAACAATGATCCCAAGAGTGCCAATATTCCCCGATTATGCCCCCTCCAAGCGGTGGGAGGAGGAGAATTTGGCCCAGTCAGAGTGCATGTACCTTTTTCCCTCTCAGACTTGAAGCAAATTAAAACAGACCTAGGTAAATTCTCAGATAACCCTGATGGCTCTATTGATGTTTTACAAGGGTTAGGACAATCCTTTGATCTGACATGGAGAGATATAATGTTACTGCTAAATCAGACACTAACCCTAAATGAGAGAAGTGCTGCCATAACTACAGCCCAAGAGTCTGGCAATCTCCGATATCTCAGTCAGGTCAATGATAGGATGACAACAGAGGAAAGAGAATGATTCCCCCACGGGCCAGCAGGCAGTTCCCAGTATTGGGATGCAAAATCAGAACATGGAGATTGGTGCCACAGACATTTGCTAACTTGCGTGCTAGAAGGACTAAGAGTAAACTAGGAAGAAGCCTTTGAATTATTCAATGATGTCCACTATAACACAGGGAAAGGAAGAAAATCCTACTGACTTTCTGGAGAGACTAAGGGAGGCATTGAGGAAGCATAACTCTCTGTCACCTGACTCTATTGAAGACCAACTAATCTTAAAGAATAAGTTTATCACTCAGTCAGCTTCAGACATTAGAAAAAAACTTCAAAACTCCACATTAGGCCCAGAGCAAAACTTAGAAACCCTATTGAACTTGGCAAACTCGGTTTTTTATAATAGAGATCGGGGGAGCAGGCAGAACAGGACAAATGGGATTAAAAAAAAAAAAAAAGGCCACCGCTTTCATCATGGCCCTCAGGCAAGCAGACTTTGGAAGCTCTGGAAAAGGGAAAGGCTGGGTAAATTGAATGCCTAATAGGGCTTGCATCCAGTGCAGTCTACAAGGACACTTTAAAGAAGATTGTCCAAATAGAAATAAGCCGCCCCCTCGTCCATACCCCTTATGTGAAGGAAATCACTGGAAGGCCCACTGCCCCAGGGGACGAAGGTCCTCTGAGTCAGAAGCCACTAACCAGATGATCCAGCAGCAGGACTGAGGGTGCCCAGGGCAAGCGCCAGCCCATGCTGTCACCCTCACAGAGCCCCGGGTATGCTTGACCATTGAGGGTCAGGAGGTTAACTGTCTCCTGGACACTGGTGCAGCCTTCTCAGTCTTACTGTCTTGTCCCAGACATCTGTCCTCCAGATCTCTTGCTATCCAAGGGGTCCTAAGACAGGCAGCCACTAGATACTTCTCTCAGCCACTAAATTGTGACTGGGGAACTTTACTCTTTTCACATGCCTTTCTAATTATGCCTAAAAGCCCCCTCTTTTTTTAGCGAGAGACATTCTAGCAAAAGCAGGGGCCATTATATACCTGAACATAGGAGAAGGAAAAAGGGTAAACATACATGTACACTCTAGGTATGCTTACCTAGTCCTCCATGCCCACGCAGCAACAAGGAGAGAAAGGGAATTCCTAACTTCCGAGGGAACACCTAGCAAACATCAGGAAGCCATTAGGAGATTATTATTGACTGTACAGAAACCTAAAGAGGTGGCAGTCTTACACTGCCAGGGTCATCAGAAAGGAAAGGAAAAGGAAATAGAAGGGAACCACCAAGTAGATACTGAAGACAAAAGAGCTGTAAGGTGGGACCCTCCATTAGAAATGCTTATAGAAGGACCCCTAGTATGGGGTAATCCCCTCCGGGAAACCAAGCCCCAGTACTCAGCAGAAGAAATAGAATGGGGAAACTCACGAGGACATAGTTTCCTCCCCTCAGGATGGCTAGCCACTGAAGAAGGAAAAATACTTTTGCCTGCAGTTAACCAATAGAAATTACTCAAAAACCTTCACCAAACCTTTCACTTAGGCAGTGGCAGCACCCATCAGATAGCCAAAACATTATTTATTGGACCAGGCCTTTTCAAAACTACCAAGCAGACATTCAGGGCCTGTGAAGTGTGCCAAAGAAATAATCCCCTGCCTTATCGCAAAGCTCCTTCAGCAGAACAAGGAACAGGCCATTACCCAGGAGAAGACTGGCAACTAGATTTTACCCATATGCCCAAATCTCAGGGATCTCAGTATCTACTAGTTTGGGTAGATACTTTCACTGGTTGGGCGGAGGCCTTCCTCTGTAGGACAGAAAAAGCCCAAGAGGTAATAAAGGCACTAATTCATGAAATAATTCCCAGATTCGGACTTCCCCAAGGCTTACAGAGTGGCAGTGGCTCCACTTTCAAGGCTGCAGTAACCCAGGGAGTATTCCAGGCATTAGGTATACAATATCACTTACACTCAGCCTGGAGGCCACAATCCTCAGGAAAAGTCAAGAAAGTGAATGAAGCACTTAAACAACATCTAAAAAAAGCTAATCCAAGAAACCCACCTCGCATGGCCTGATTGTTGCCTATAGCCTTACTAAGAATCCGAAACTCTCCCCCAAAAGCAGGACTTAGTCCGTACCAGATGCTGTATGGATGGCCCTTCCTAACCAATGACCTTGCACTTGACGGAGAGATGGCCATCTTAGTTGCAGACATCACCTCCTTAGCCAAATATCCACGAGTTCTTAAAACATTACAAGGAGCCTGTCCCCGACAAGAGGGAAAGGAATTATTCCACCCTGGTGACATAGTATTAGTCAAGTCCCTTCCCTCTAATTCCCCATCCCTAGACACATCCTGGGAAGGACCCTACCCAGTCATTTTATCTACCCCAACCGCGGTTAAAGTGACTGAACTGGAGTCTTGGATACATCACACTGGAATCAAACTCTGGATACTGCCAAAGGAGCTTGAAAATCCAGGAGACAACACTTGTTATTCCTGTGAAACTCGAGAGGATCTACGCCTGCTCTTCAAGTGACAACCGTGAGGAAAGTAACTAGAATCATAAATCCACATGGCCCTGCCTTGTCATATTTTTCTTTTTACTGTTCTCTTATCCCCTTTAACTCTCACTGCACCTCCTTCATGCCACTGTAATACCAGTAGCTCCCCTTACCAAAAGCTTCTATGGAGAACGCGGCTTCCCAGAAATATTGATGCTCCATCGTATGGAGTTTTTCTAAAGGAAACCCCACTTTCACCACCCACACCAGTATGCCCTGCAACTGCTGTAACTCTGTCACTCTTTGCATGCATGCAAATACTTATTATTGGACAAGAAAAATATTCCTAGTTGTGCTGGAGGGCTTGGAGCCACTGTCTGTTGGACTTACTTCACCCATACCAGTATGTCTGACAGGGGTGGAGTTCAAGATCAGGCAAGAAAAAAAACACGTAAAGGAAGTAATCTCACCATCTTGGGAGAGGCCCGCCACCATCTTAGGAGCTCTAAGAACAAAGACTCGTCAGTAACATTGTAATTGATATAATTTGATTTAGGTCTGCCATTTCACATTTAGTTTTCTATATGCTTCCTATCTGTTTATCTCTCTTTCCCTCTTTTACTGCTTTATTTGTATTAAATTAATATTTCTAATGTATTAAAATTTTTTGTATTACATTTGAGTTTTTTTTTAATGCTTCCCATTGTGCTTATCATATACTTCTTAACTTACTGGAATCGACTTCAGATTTTACTAAATATTAAAAGATAGTTACCCTTTTAGTTACTCCTATATAGCTCTATTGTCTCTTACCTCTTTTTTATGCAATTATTGTTGTACATAATGATACATTGTTGTGCATATTACTGTATATAATTTTATGTCATTTAAATAAATTGATGAAAGCATGTTTAAATAGAGTAGTTTTTGCTTTTATTATTACTTGGCACATAATAATTAGACCATGCGGTACAGTGTGACATTTCAATACTGGTATATTTATACAGTGTGTCGTGTACAATCAGGATAATTAGCATCTCCATCACCTCGAACATTTATCATTTGTGTTGGAAATATTCAAAATTTGCACTTCTATTTGAAACACACAAAACGTTCTTGTTAGTTATATTCACACTATAGTGCCATAGAACACCTAGAATGTATTCCTCCTACCTAGCTGTACTTTCTGTTTAACCAACCTTTGCTATTCCCCCTACAGTGTTTCGTACTGACCTTTTTTATTATTATTTCTGCTCTTTTATCCACTTCATCACATCAGGTAGAAATTTTCAATTAGGTAATATTTTATACATAATGTGAAAAGAAAAGAATGAATATACATTAGAAGTATGTGAAGGGCAACAGGACAAGGTGGCAGAAAGATGCCAAGGAGACTTGGAGGAGCTCCAGCAAACAGGTGGCACTAAACCACATCAGCCCTCATGAAGAGGTTTTCAATTTATTCTAAAGTTGCCACTCTTGCATCCAAAATAGTACTTACGGTGGTGCAACATTTTTACATTCTAGTAAAAATTTTTATTTAAAATTGTATGAGGGGTGGCGCTAAGATGGCAGAATAGGAACAGCTCCACTCTGCAGCTCCCAGCGTGCATGATGCATAAGACAGGTGATTTCTGCATTTCCAACTGAGGTACCGGGTTCATCTCACTGGAGTTAGCCAGACAAGTGGGTGCAGCCCACGGAGCAGGGCGGGGCATCGCCTCACTCGGGAAGCGCAAGGGGTCAGGGAATTCCCTTTCCAAGTAAAGGGAAGCTGTGACAGAAGGCACCTGGAAAATTGGGACACTCCCACTCTAATACCGCACTTTTCCAACGGCCTTAGTAAACTGTACACCAGGTGATTATATACCGCGCCTGGCTCGGAGGGTCCCATGCCAACGGAGCCTTGCTCACTGCTAGCACAGCAGTCTGAGATCGAACTGCAAGGTGGCCCTGAGGCTCAGGGAGGGTTGTCTGCCATTGCTGAGGGTTGAATAGGTAAACAAAGTGGCCGAGAAGCTAGAATTGGGTGGAGCCCACCACAGCTCAAGAAGGTCTGCCTGCTTCTGTAGACTCCACTTCTAGGGGCAGGGCATAGCTGAAGAAAAGGCAGCAGAAACTTCTGCAGACTCAAACATCACTGTCTGACAGCTTTGAAGAGAGTAGTGGTTCTCCCAGCACAGAGTTTCAAATCTGAGAACAGTCAGACTGTCTCTTCAAGTGGTCAGAGTTAGGCTACTCTGACACCTGAGTAGCCTAAATGGGAGGCACCTCCCAGTAGGGAGGCGATGGACACCTCATAAGGCTGGGAGCCCCTCTGAGATGAAGCTTCCAGAGGAAGGATTAGGCAGCAACATTTCCTGTTCTGCAGCCTCCGCTGGTGATACCCAGGCAAACAGGGTCTGGAGTGGACCTCCAGCAAAATCTAACAGACCTGCAGCTGAGGGTCCTGACTGTTAGAAGGAAAACTAACAAACAGAAAGGACTATATTCCCAGTTAATTTACTCATTTTTTTGCAATTGTGAATGGAAGTTTGTCCATGATTTGTCTCTCAGCTTGACTGTTGTTGGTGTATAGGAATGCTAATAATTTTTGCACACTGATTTTGTATCCTGAGAGTTACCTGAAGTTGTTAATCAGCTTAAGAATCTTTTAGGCTGAGATGATGAAGTTTGCTAGATATGGGATTATGTCATCTGCAAACAGATAGTTTAACTTCCTCTATTCCTATTTGGATGCCCTTTTCAAATACTTACCCACCATGATCAAGTGGGCTTCATCCCTGGGATGCTAGGCTGGTTCAACATACGCAAATCAATAAATGTAATCCAGCATATAAACAGAACCAAAGACAAAAACCACATGATTTTCTCAATAGATGCAAAAAAAGGCCTTTGACAAAATTCAACAGCCCTTCATGCTAAAAACTCTCAAACTAGGTATGATGGGACATATCTCAAAATAATAAGAGCTACTTATGACAAACCCACAGCCAATATCATACTGAATGGGCAAAAACTGGAAGCATTCCCTTTGAAAACTGGCACAAGGCAGGGATGCCCTCTCTCATCATTCCTATTCAACATAGTGTTGGAAGTTCTGGCCAGGGCAATCAGGCAAGAGAAAGAAATCAAGGATATTCAGTTAGGAAAAGAAGAAGTCAAATTGTCCCTGTTTGCAGATGACATGATTGTATATTTAGAAAACCCCATCATCTCAGCTCAAAATATCCTTAAGCTGATAAGCAACTTCAGCAAAGTCTCAGGATACAAAATCAATGTGCAAAAATCACAAGCATTCCTATACACCAATAACAGACACACAGAGAGCCAAATCATGAGTGAACTCCCATTCACAATTGCTTCAAAGAGAATAAAATACCCAGGAATCCAACTTACAAAGGATGTGAAGGACCTCTTCAAAGAGATCTACAAAGCACAAAATAAAAGAGGACACAAACAAATGGAAGAACATACCATGCTCATGGACAGGAAAAATCAATATTGTGAAAATGGCCACACTGCCCAAGGTAATTTATAGTTTCAATGCCATCCCCATCAAGCTACCAATGACTTTCTTCACAGAATTGGAAAAAACTACTTTAAAGTTCATATGGAACCAAAAAAGAGCCCACAATGCCAAGACAATCCTAAGCCAAAAGAAGAAAGCATCACACTACCTGACTTCAAACTATACTAAAAGGCTGCAGTAACCAAAACAGCATGGTACTGGTACCAAAACAGATATATAGACCAATAGAACAGAATAGAGCCCCTGGAAATAATACCACACATCTATAGCCATCTGATCTTTGATAAACCTGAGAAAAACAAGAAATGGGGAAAGGATTCCCTATTTAATAAATGCTGGGGAAACTGGCTAGCCATATGTAGAAAGCTGAAACTGGTTCCCTTCCTTTCACCTTATAAATAAAGTAATTCAAGATGGATTAAAGACTTAAATGTTAGACCTAAAACCATAAAAACCCTAGAAGAAAACCTAGGTAATACCATTCAAGACTTAGGCATGGGCAAGGACTTCATGTCTGAAACACCAAAAGCAATGGCAACAAAAGCCAAAATTGACAAATGGGATCTAATTAAACTAAAGAGCTTCTGCACAGCAAAAGAAACTACCACCAGAGTGAACAGGCAACCTACAGAATGGTAGAACATTTTTTACAATCTACCCATCTGACAAAGGGCTAATATCCAGAATCTACAAAGAACTTAAAAAAATTTACAAGAAAAACTCAAACAACCCCATCAAAAAGTGGGCAACAGACATGAACAGATGCTTTCCAAAAGAAGACATTTATGCAGCAAATAGACACATGAAAAAATGCTCATCATCACTGGCCATCAGAGAAATGCAAATCAAAACCACAATGAGATACCATCTCACACCAGTTAGAACAGTGATCATTAAAAAGTTAGGAAACAACAGTTGCTGGAGAGGATGTAGAGAAATAGAAACACTTTTACACTGTTGGTGGGACTGTAAACTAGTTCAACCATCGTAGAAGACAGTGTGGCGATTCCTCAGGGATCTAGAACTAGAAGTACCATTTGACCCAGTCATCCCATTGCTGGGCATATACCCAAAAGATTATAAATCATGCTGCTATAAAGATACATGCACACGTATGTTTATTGTGCACTATTCACAATAGCAAAGACTTGGAATCAACCCAAATGCCCATCAATGATAGACTGGATTAAGAAAATGTGGCACATATACACCATGGAATACTATGCAGCCATAAAAAAGGATGAGTTCATGTCCTTTGTAGGGACATGGATGCAGCTGGAAACCATCATTCTCAGCAAACTACTTCAAGAACAGAAAACCAAACACCGCATGTTCTCACTCATAGGTGGGAATTCAACAATGAGAACACATGGACGCAGGGTGGAGAACATCACACACTGGGGCCTGCCAGGGCGTGGGGGGAGGGGAGAGGGATAGCATTAGGAGATATACCAAATGTAAATGACGAGTTAACAGGTGCAGCACACCAACATGGCACATGCATACATATGTAACAAAGCTGCACGTTGTGCACATGTACCGTAGAACTTAGAGTTAAAAAAAAAAAGTTGTATGAGGACACAAAAAATGATAAATATTTGAGGGAGTGTATCCTAAATACCCTGAATGTATTAGTACACATTGCATACATGTATCAAAATATCACATGTACTTCATAAATATGTGCAATTATTATATATCAACTTTAAAAAATTGAAATAGCAGTGAAGCATTAGGACACTAGCAGAGGAAATACTGAACTGACCCACGAAGAAACTTTCACAGCTCAGGGCCCATGAGTGGACTCACAGAAAATAATTACTGCAGAACACATAACAAAAACTCACCTACAGATTAGGAATATACATGCCTCTAGTAGAGAGTACACAAAGGCCACAAATGAGAAGCTACAGCATGGAACCCATATTTAACAAGGAAATCTGCAAAGGACTTCAGAGAACTAGGTTAAACTGTTAAAGGAGAGAAATGGAGGAATCAAGCTTGCAATGCAAGAATGCAATACAAAATTTTGAAGAAAGAACAGTCAAAGGGAATGGGATGGAGAAGAAATGTGGGGAAAGAAATTTAAAAAAAATGGTAAAGCTGGCCGGGCGCGGTGGCTCAAGCCTGTAATCCCAGCACTTTGGGAGGCCGAGACGGGCGGATCACGAGGTCAGGAGATCGAGACCATCCTGGCTAACACGGTGAAACCCCGTCTCTACTAAAAAAATACAAAAAACTAGGCGGGCGAGGTGGCAGGCGCCTGTAATCCCAGCTACTCGGGAGGCTGAGGCAGGAGAATGGCGTAAACCCGGGAGGCGGAGCTGGCAGTGAGCTGAGATACGGCCACTGCACTCCAGCCTGGGCGACAGAGCGAGACTCCATCTCAAAAAAAAAAAAAAAAAAAAAAAAAGGTAAAGCTAAAACCACTACCTACTGTTTAGTATATATCTTTAGTATATATGTGTATATGTATGTATATATATACGTATATACATTTTTTCTGCTGTATACTGTTTATATATAGCAGATAGAATTTCAGATAGACAGTATTTCAAACTTGTCTGCAGAACTCCTCTCTAGAGACATGGCTGTGAGTAAATTCAGGGAGTCATAGCATAGCCTTAGAGTCGGTTCCTGTCTGGATTGGACCTCCATTCACCACCTATTACAGTAAAAGCCGTGATAGAACCCAGTTGCCTCTGGAAAACACTGAAGCAGGAGGTATTCTAGCACCAGCAAAGGAAGCAGGAGACTTGTTAGATCCAGACACTTCATTCCAGCTATAGACTGCCCCAGTTTTCCCAAGGGCTTCTTAAACATTTCTATAAACACTGTTTTTGTTAGAAGCACCAATTGTATCATAGACCGTTTTTCTCCTCTTTTCATTCACTGATTGACCTACCTCTCTGAGATTCTCATTTAGCAATGGCTTTGCTTGTGAATGTGGCAGTTCTTTACCTAAACCAAATGCATTACAGTATTGCCATAGAAAAATATAAAATTATGTATAGCCAGAGGTAGAAAGGAAGGATCATCTATAAAGGTGTAACAAAAAAATGACACCACAGCAGTAATGTCTGTTATAAAATAATATCTTCTACATTTTGTAAAGAAATGATAGCCAGCTTTGAACTGTAGTTTTGACCAAACCATCATTCAAGAACAAGGGCAATATGGAGGCATTTCCAGGCAAATTAAACCAAGAACGTTAAAAAAAATTGTGATAGCCTGAGGTATTGGAAAACTCAAGAGAGGGGTCCTGTAATCATAAGCTGGTTGAACAAAGGAATTAAAGGAAGTAACATAAATGAAATCATACAGAATGCGATCTTTCAGTATTCACTTTTTTTCACTCAGTTTAAGTTTCTGGAAATGCATCTAGATTGTTATTTTCAGATAGTTTTGTTCCTTTTTTATTGCTGAGTTGTTTTCCATGGTGGTATAAATGCACCACAATTCATTCATTCATTCGTCTGTTGAAGAACACCTGAGTAGTTTCCCCATTGGGACCATTACAAATAAAACTTCTTTAAACATTAATGTACAGTGTTTTGCATGAACCTAAGTTTTTGTTTCTTTGGGATAATGCCCAGGAGTGCAATTGTTAGGTCATATGAAATTTAAACATTGAGAATGTTAAGAAGTGCCCAAAGTGATTTCCAGAGCAGACGTATCATTTTCCATTGCATGTCCCCATACATCTCAGGACTGTACGAATAATCCAGGTTCTCTGCATCTTTTCCAGCATCTGGTATTGTCACTGTCCTTTTGTAAAAATGTTAGTCATTGTGATGGAGTGATATTATATTGTGCTTTTAATTTACATTTCCTAAATGACTATTGGTTGTTTCATGCATGCTTTTGTCATCTGTATGTCTTTAGTGAAATATCTTTTCATATCTTTTGCCCATTTCAAGTTGGATTTATTTTTACTATTGAATTTAAGTGTTATTTATGTATTTCAGATTCTTTACAGATGTGTTTTGCAAATATTTCTTCTCACATTGTAGCTTCTCTTTTCATCCCCCAAAAGACTCTTTTGCAGACCTAAAGTTATTGTTTTATTTTGTTTTTAATTTTGATCAAGTCCTATTTATCAATATGTCCTTTTATGGATTGTGCTATGGTATCAAGTCTAAGAACTCTTTGCCTAGCCCTAGATTCCAGTTATTTTCTCCTGTGTGTTTTCTAACACTTCTATAGTTTCACTTTTCATTTAAATCAATGATCCATTTTGAGTTAACATTTCTATAAGATGAAAGCCTTAGGCCAGATCTTACCTATAAATGTCCAATTGCTCTAGCACTGTTTGTTTACAAGGCTGTCTTTCCTCCATTGAATTGCTTTTGCACCTTTGTTAAATATCAGGTGGACATATTTGCATGTGTGTTTCAATGTTCTGTATATTTTTTCATTGATCTCTGTGTACAAATATCACACTTTTTATTTTTGGAACTATATAAAAAGTCTTGAAATCAGATAGCTGTTGCTTGCTTCTTATTTTATTCTGTTTCGTAATTGTTTTAGTTTTTTAGTTTTTGCCTTTCCGAATATATTTTAGAATATTTTCTACATTTGTAAAATATGTTGCTGAGACTTTGATAGAAGTTATGTTAATCATGTATATGAATCTGAAAAGAAGTGACATCTTTCTAATGCTAACTTTCCCAATCCGTGAATATACCTCTTTTATTTACAATTTGTATCTCTTTTTGTCGCATTTTGTGATTTTTAAATTATTTGTCTTTTGCATGTTTTGTTAGATTTATACACAAATATTTCATTTTTATTAAGAAACTATACGTGGTATTATAGTGGCCATGTGTTTGTTGCCAGTGTTTAGAAAATAAATTGAATTTTGTATGTTTAATTTGTATCCTGCAACCTTGCTAAACTCACTAGTACTGGGTGGTTTGCTCTTTTGTTTTTTTCTTACTATTTATGGATTTGCAGGGATTATCTATGTAGACAGTTATGTCATCTGAAAATACAAACATATTTTTTCTCTTTCCAAACTGTATGCCATTTATTTCCTTTGTCTTATTGTACTGTCCAGAAATTCCAACACTATATTTAATAAGAAAACTAAAGGCAGATATCCTAGCCTTATTTTTAATTATATGAGAAAAGCATTGAGTCTTTTATCATTCAGTATAATTTTAAATATCAATGTTTGAGACACTCTTTTTCAAATTGAAAAACTATTTAATTCCAGTTTTACTGAAATATTTGTGTTTGTGTGCTGAATTTTGAATATGCTTTTTTGCTTATATTGATATGATGATGAAACTTTTAGTTAGATCAACTGATTTTCAAATATTGAACCAGTCTTAACATTCCTAAAATATACTTCAGTTGATAATGGCATGTCATTATTATATTACTGAATTCTATTTCTTAATAGTTTAAGAATTTTTGTCTCAATATTCATGAATGATATTTGCTTACAGTTTTCTTTTAGTTTTGTCTTTGGTTTTGGTAATAGGTTACTATTAGCTTCAAAAAAAAAAAGGAATTGTAAGTTTTTTTTTGCATATTCATTTTCTAGAAGTGATTGTGTAAAATCAATGTTAATTTGTCATTAAATGACAGGTAGAACACTCAAGTGATACCATCTCAACATGGAGGTTTCATTTTTGGTAGACTTTAAATTCTAAGTTTGATTTGTTTAGAGTTTTAAGGCTACTGAATATCATGTTGGATGACTGGTTTTTTGAGAAATTGATTCCTTTCATAAAGTCATCAAATTTATGTGATTAAAATTGTAGTATTCCTTATTATCCTTTTGATATCTGCAGGGTCTGTATGACTTCCCTCATTCCATTAATCTACACCTTCTTTCTTTTTAAATTAACAAGTCGAGTAAAAGTTCTGTCAATTATAAATAACTTTACAAATAACCAGATTTTTGTTTGAATAATTTTATTTATTGCTTTTCTGTTTTCAAATTGATTTATTTCTGCTTTTATTTTCATAATTTCCTTCCTTTTGCTTACTTTAGATTTTTTTTTTCTCTAGGTTTTTGAGGTTGAAGCCTAATTATTGTTTCAAGAGTTTTTCCTCCTTTCTAAGCATTTAGTGCCATAAGTTTATTTATCAGAACTACTTTAGCTGTGTCCTACAATTTTAAATATGTTGAATCTTAATTTTTCTTCAGTTAAATAAAGCTTGCACTTACTTTGAGACTTCCTGTTACCTGTCTGAATTACTTAGAAGTGTGTTGTTTAGTAACCAAGTTTTATGGATTAAATTGTGGTCCCCCTAAGAAAAATATGTCCATGTTCTATTCATTATTTGTTTATGTGAACTTTTTTGGAAGTAGGGTGTTTGCAGATCTAATCAAGTTAAGATGAACGTGAGCCATAATCCATTATAACTGGTATCCTTGTAAGGAGAGGAGTAGAGACAGATAGAGATACCCAGAGATGGTTGCTATGTGGACAGGTGGGGAGAGTGAAGCATTGTTTCCAGGAACCAAGGAATGCCAATAATTCTGAATAATCACCGGAAAGAAGCAAGGAAGTGTTTTTTTCAGAGAGACTTCAGAGGGAGAATGGCCCTACCAGCATCTTGATTTCGGACTTCTAGTCTCCAGAACGATGAGAAAACATTTCAAATGTTTTAGTGATGACATAAGAAATAACATAAAAAAATTATAAATGCTCTTTATTCCCCGTATATCCCTGGAACCCCAAACCAAAAATGTCTTACTCTCTAGAGTCTCATTGTTTTTAGATGAGAACACAAGAGATACTCTTTATAAATGAGTCCTCTCTCCTTCCTTCAGCAGCAGTGTTCTTTTATATCATTAATTTAAAAACTGGCAAATATTAATAAAGACTCTAGTCCATAATTTATTATCTGTCGCTTAATTGGAGTGCCTTCTAACTTTTCAAAAGAATTTTTGAAGCCAAGTTATATCACTCAGCTTTTATCAGTGTTCTACTTTTCTGGGAAAATGCTTCAAGGTCTAAATCGATAGATTTAGTAGCACATGTACAGCTCATCATGACCTTCATGCTGCTTGGCTGGCTTCAGTCTATCTCAGATTCAGCTCTCATCAGACTTAACTCACATTGGCATTCTAATTTTCTAATTATTCAGACCAATTTTCAAACCTTGTGATCATACTGATGCTATTTTTTCATATCCTTTCCTTCACTGAGTGAAATCCTATGAAATGTTCCATGCCTAGCTAAAATGCTAATATTTTGTGAGGTCTTCCTAAATTTCCAAGTACATATTAGAAGTTTCTTCTCCCAAGAGCACAATTTGTCAGTTTTATCATACCACCTATTACATCTACAGGCAAATCTACCTAAACCAATATATTGTAATATATTTTTAGGTAGGATAATATGTAATATTTTTTCTTTTTCTTGTAGCAACTAACATAGTTTTTGCATACTATTGTATGCAATAAACATTTTTCCACCAACAAAAGGTGGTTTTATGTTACCAAATGATTCATTCAATCTGGAAAATACTTTGCTTCAGAAAGAAACTCCTGGAAGCTACTGTTAAGAAAATTTAATTCCAGTCTGATTTTCATACCCAGGGTGATAAAAAGATAGTCACTGTGGTCCACAATAACAATATGTTTTACTTTTCTCCCTAATGGTGTAGTTAGAAAATTATCCCCACGGTATTATTCAATTCTACCTGTGCGTGAGGTACTGTGCTGAGCTCTTTAGTTACAATATTATGAGGACAGATGGGGAGGGAAGTGGACAAAGGAATGTTCATGACAATTTATAAAATGTGTAATGACAAATATTTTTAAAGGTCTCATTCATTTTAAAGACTGAATTTGATATGTATATATCATAGTTCCTTTATGCCTCCATTAACGAACAGAGTTTATTTCTCTGTCTTAGCTAATTTGAATAATGCTACAAGAACAAATGGTAGATGGCCTTGGGTAATTCCTGATAGAAAATGCTTAAGCTTATACTTGGTATTCCTACACACCTGTTTTTATGGATGAGTCATTTATGAGAATTAGAATAATAAGAATTGAAAAAACAGAAAACTAGAAGTAAACTAGACCTTAATATGAAATTGAGCCTATTTATTAAATATTTACCATGTCCAGACATCACACATGATCTAAAATAGAAGGAAATACTATTATTTGTGAAAACATGGATTAACCTAGAAGACGTTATGCTAAGTGAAATAAGCCAAGCACAGAAGGACAAATGCTACATGATTCCAGTTATAAGAGATATCTAAAATAGTGAAAATTTCAGAAGTAGAAAATTGAATGGTGGTTACCAGGAGATGGGGAGGAGAAAATGGCAATATGTTATTCAATTAATATACAGTTGCAGTTATACAAGATGAATAAGGTTTAGATATCTGCTATATAATAGAGTGCTTATAGTTAACAATATAGTGTTGTGCATTTAAAAATGGGTTGAGGGAAGATCTCATGTTAAACATTGCTATAGCAAAAGTATTAAAAAACAAAGAAGCACAAGAAAATGTTCAGAGGTGATGGATATGTTATCTTGATTGTGGTGATGACATCATGGATATATGCATATATCCAATTGATGCATATATCATCAAATTGCACAGATTAAACGTGCACGTTCTTATATATTAATCATACCACAATAAAGGTATGAGATATATATATATAAATACATAAAATATATAAATATGCAATATATAATATATAATATATATTTATAAATATATAAATATAAACATATAATATATAAATATATATAAATTTATACATATATATCATATAATATATAAATATAATATATAAATATATATAATATAAAATATAAAAATATATTATATATGATATATAAAATATGTTATATATCATATAAAATATAAAATATATACGATATATAAAATATGCTATATATCATACATAAAATATATGTGATATATAAAATTTGTGTATCACATAAAATATATTATATATGATATATAAAATGTGCTATATGTCATGTAAAATATATATACATATAAAGATATATAAAAATATATAAATAAATATATCTCACCTGGCTAATTTTTTGTATTTTTGTAGAGATGGGGTTTCACTATGTTGCCCAGCCTGGTCTCAAACTCCTGGATTCAAGCAATTCACCTTCCTCGGCCTCCCAAAGTACTGGGATTACAAGCACGAGCAACTGTGCCCAGCCAATAATTGTAAATAATATTAATAAAATACCATTACAAATATTTAAGACAGATAACATTATCCTCATTTTATAGAAAATGAAACTAAAGTAATAGTACTAACATCATCAAAAATCCCAGTGAATACTAAAAAACACTTTTCAAGCACTTAGCCTCATTTTATTTGCAAGGTTACCTTAAAATGGTTAAGCCACATATTTTGAAGTCATAGAACTAGTATGTGACAGACTGAGATTCAAACTCAGATTGTTCTTACACAGAAACCCTTACTTATAACCACTGTTCTGTAAACACAATCTGAAGTTTTCCTGCATATTCCCGATATTGTATCAACCAGATTGTAAAAATGACTCTGGTCCACTAGAGAACAAGAATTTAGGAATATATAAATGAAAACTATCAAGGAAACAACCTTATCATGATATCTGAAAGTTTATGAACAACCCATTGATCCAGGCTGGAGAGGATGAGCCAACACCCATCACTGAAGCCCAAGTCCTGCTTTACAACATTTCTTTCTACTACATCCTGGGCAGCATGAAACAATGCAATCGATCTGAAAAGACTAGAATTGGCAACAAAAATTCCCAAGTGGCCAGGTTACATGGAGAGGAAGAGAATTAGAATTTCTGGATTGTTTCAAACAAGTATCCCTACTAGAAAAATGACAGACGACAACTAAGACAATTGTTTAATCAAGAGAAAGTACGGATAACATTTCCGCACAGGATGAATGTCAACTCTGAGAGTGAATGAATAATTATGAGGTATTACAATGAATCAGAGGGAAAGCTTCCCATGTGCCTACTGTGAGAAGCCTTGAAATAAAATGCTGTCTTCTTCTATATGTGCACTTCAATTCTTTCCAGTTGTCAGCAGTGGAAACTTAGAACATGAGAAATTCTCTCTTCCATTTGCCCAGTCCAAGTACGCACATGTTTTGATTAAAAATAAACTTGAATTTTATGCACCTACTCCATGTCAAGCACTATGAGAGATGAATAGGTGTACAAAAATATAAGAAGAACACATTACTACTTACAAAACTACTAAACGGGCAGCCTGGACAGCTGAGAAAAGAATTCGGAAAGTATAGGAAAAGTCACATAGGTGATGACATACAATCAGTGCTGTAATGAAGGTCTATATAAATCATCCACAAAACAAACAAGGAATTAAATGTCATTTTATTAAACTCAAAGTGCTTCCATTTTTATGGAATACTAATACTAACCTAGGCCTCAATGAACTTGGTTTCTCTTATTTTCATGTTTTCCTGTTGCTGAGTAAGCTTAAAGTATTTAGCGGTTGGTTATCTGTTTCATGTGTGTACTATGTTTTTCCCATAAGGTCATAAACTGGAAAGAAAAAGGCAATGAGTTCATGGGAAATCAAAGTAAGTTAGGGGATGGGGGAGATAAGTATGATGGGGATCAACAAGCAGTGATTGCTTGATCAGGACCAGAATGCCTTGGGCTCATTTGGATTGCCTGTGTTCCAAACTAAGGGGAGTCTGATTCATGTAAAAGCTGAGGGTAGAATTAGATACGGAGGGTCAAGGTTCTGAGAAGTCTTTAACAAGCCAAAGAAAAGTGATTGAGTTCTGCTGTTCTGATAAATCATTGGTAAATGTGTCTTATCTTTCAATATAGATACTTGCATATCAAAATTGGAGTGGGACAAGTCAAGGAATGAAGCCAAAAGGCAGTAATAGAGGCAGGCTGACAGCCAAATGCCTAGGCAGATAGGAAAGTGTCCCTGGAGAACCTCTGACCTATCCAGGTCATTATCCATAGGGAGCTCGCCTAAACATGCCCATGGTGAAAAATTCTGTCCCTTAACACATTGGCAGCAATGGAAACAAATCAATGTGGAGCGGTTCAGACTAAGCCCACATGCACACTGGGAGACCGGGGTGCAGCCACCAGGAATTCGTACTGTGTGCTGGGGAGGATCCTAGCCTCTTCAGCTCATGTGTGGGAGCACTGGTATTCAATTGTGAGGTGGAAGCCTACCTGCAGGACCCCTCTCTTTGCTGAGAGCTTTCCTTTTGCTTAATAAATTCCACCCTCCTCACCCTGCAATGTGCCTGTATGCCTATTTTTTCCCAATCATGAGACAAGAACCCAGATTTAGCTGAACTAAGGAGCAAAAATTCTTCATCAGTAGGATTACAGACAGACACTAATTTAGGCTATGTTGGAAGATATTTTTAAAAGTTCTTCATTTGTTTGTATCTCCCTCTTTGCCTTCCATCAAGCAGTGTTGGCTCATCTACCACTCAAATTACACATCATCCTGCTTTGCTTAGGCCATCCTCTTATGTGAAGAACTATGTGGTTCTAAGTCTTGTTGTGATATGGAATGCTAGGGTGTAGAAATAGTTTTGAATTCAATACAGGTCTTAAAAGTACTTTTCATTTGGTAACAGTCCTTCCAATTTTCAAACTATTTTTGAGACAGCTAACAGAGGTAGCTATGAGAATCAAGGTAACATTATTTCACAGCTTATTTACCCTAAGTATGATGATAGTATTTGTTCAGAAAACTTCCACCTCACCCTACCTGCCCACTCCCCTACCACAACCAATGAGAAATAAGAAAAGAGAGCAACTCTGTCCCCGTACATTACTTGGGTCACCTTGGAAATGACTGTGGTCCCTGACAAGTAGAGTTTTACCTTTAGAGAGTAATACCATCTGTCAATATAGTGGCTATAATTTCTGAAGAGGAAGGGGCAAGGCAGAAGAATGAACTTGGTTTTACATTCTGGGAATAGGATAATGTTTGGATTGCAAAATTCAGTTTCAGAAAGAAAAATAGATGATTCTCTAAGCATATTTCTTGAAAATATGCTCAGCAGACATCTCAGGAGAAGGGAGCCTTAGAGAATTTTTTGAAGTCGAACTTTTAATCTCTACTGGGTACAAGGGATATGGAAGATTTTGCTGCATTACAGGTACACGTTTAATAGGCAAGAATTCTACTTTTTGAAAATCCAAGATACATTCATGAGTATGAAAAAAGTTATGAGATATAGCAGGGACTCCTCTTAGAGTTCAGCTGGGCCCAGCCAAGCATGAAAATAAAGGAAAATCTTGATTTCCTTCAAGAAAGATTTGAGGCACCTGTGCAGCTTTGAAAAGTAAATGAGAAACCTGATAAGCAAGAAAGTAGTAATCACTTAAAATCATTGCCAAGGAAGTTAGAGACACAAACTCTTTGTTTCCTTGTAGAAACCAAAGATAACATCTTAACATATGTTCCTGAGTTTTCAGAGACCTGGACCCCCTCCAATTGGAAAATGCCATCTGCTGACCCAATGTTCTAAATTTCTTCCTGAGAGGGCTGGAGGAAGTCATATCCATAAGCCAGAACTTAACATTCTTTCTGCTGACTCCAAGTTTTTAGACAAACTTTACTTCCTTAACCAATTATAAATCAGAGACTCTTTATATCTCCCTATTACCTGTGACGTTCTGCTTCAAGATGTCCCATAGTTTTAGATCAAACCCATAAATGGCCTCCATGTATTGGTTTACAACTTTGCCCATAGCCTCTGCCTCCCATCCTTTAACAATCTTTACATTTAAACCATTGGGGGGAATTAGAGTCTTAAGCATTAGCTACTGTATTCTCGTTGCTTGATGCCCTACAAGAAATGCCTCACTTTCTCTCAGTGCAAATCTCAATGTCAGCTTGCGGCTTTGCTGCATTGGGCAGGCAGGCCCACATTAGGTTCAGTAGCAGTTATGGGTCCTCTCTCTAGGAAAAAAAATTATATGCACCTACCTGTAGAAACTATAATGTAGCAACAAAAACTAATATGCAAATATTAACATTGGTTTAACATTCACAATTCTAAGGTGTAGCCTTATGAGACACAGAAAGTTAAAGTAACTTGTTCTGCTCCAACACACAGTTGCAAGAGAGCCAGGATTCCACCTAAATCAGTTTGGCTAAAGAGGTCAAGCTCTCACTCCGATAATAATCTATGGCCTTGTTAATAAAATGTGCAGGTGATAATATTTTTCTCAATATAATGGAAGTGTTTATTATAATTTAGCTGTTTCACCATAGAAGGAACACTTCATTCAGAAGCAAATTCAACATTGGAAGCAGTTCAATAAGAGTATGATGTTCTACAGAAGGAGTTGGCAAGCTTTCTCTGTGAAGAGATAGATTGTATTTATTTTATGTTTTACAGACTCTATCGCAACAGCTTCACTATATAGTTATTAGGGTAAAACCAGCCATAGACAATCCATAAATGAATAATGTGACTATTTCAATGAAACTTTATTTATGGGCACTGAAATTTGAGTTTCCTATAATTTTCATGCATCACAACATATCATTCTTCTGATGTCTTTAAACCATTTAAAAATATGAAGGCAATTTTTAGCTAGAGAGACATGCAAAAGTAGACAGCTAAATTTCTAGATTTGTGAATTGATGCTTTCATATTGTCACAGAACCTCTTCTAGAAGCTATGATTCTCATTTTATTGGAACCAAAAGTTAAAAAAGGAAATTACAGTATGGAGTCAGTGAGTAAAGAATTTCAAAACTATTGTACTATAAATCTATAAATAATTATATCAGTTGCCAATTAAATATGTTACACATTCTTTAAAAATGTATTCTATAAAATACCTACTACAAGTTAGGGACTAAAAATAGGAAGTTGACATGTGTTGGTGAGTTGAAAATAATTCGTATTTCTTGGACTTTACAGTCTGGTGAGGAGTGTGTGTAGATGGGTATAGAAATCAAACCATGAACACACACACACACACAATTACACATAGGGTTAATTTCAACAAAGTAATACTACAAGTTTCAGTTAAGCAAGATAAATATGCTCTAGAAACCTGCTATGTAATATTGTACCAATGGTCAACAAGAATATATTGCGTCCTTAAAAATTTGTCATGAGAGGAGAGCTCATCATAAAGGTTCTTTCCACAGTTAAAGAGAAGAAGAAAAGGCCAAAAAACGTAGTGCATTGGAAAGAGTTTGTTCTCTCTGCCTTATGTTGGTTTGTTCATGTTGGCATTCTCAGGTGGCTATGTCAATGTCCATGGTGAGTGTGCTGATAAGCCAGCTACTGGGAGAGAGGAAACACTTTGCAAATTTCCCTGGTGTAAATATTCCCACTACAGCTGATTTAAAGTCCCCCAAATGGCATCACTAAATGCGAGAGAACAACTCTCAAAGTCATATTTGTAGGTGGCAAATCTGAGATTTGAAATTTGATTTTTCTTTCTTCAAGGCTTGTGTCTATTCTCTATGAAATAAGACTGTGTGTTTCCAGATGGACAGATTCTCTCATTTAAATAATTGTTTCCTCACATGACAGTTAAAGATTATAGAGTTGTTGTCACCCTGTTGCTTTTTATTCCTAGCCCTGATCATTATGTTTTAACATCCAATTTTTTGCCCTCGTTTCTGATGTCATTCATTATTGTTTTTTTGTTTGTTTGTTTTTTAACAGCCATCTCAGGGTTTAGATAATCTATGAATACAAATTTGATGGTATATGCCACCTATTTACCCAGTCCTTAAACTATATCCTCATGTTCTCGAATAATTATCTCCTGTTCAAGTAAGTCTAGAATCATCCCAGTGGTTTATGTTGTCAAACCAAAAATTCATTTTTAAAAGTATTACTTAATAAAAAAGTATCTGATAATTTATGTGTTCTACACATACTTAGTGTACACACACACAGGCATAAAAGATAAGAATTTGAAAACAAACTACCAGAAATTCATACTATATATAAGAAAAGTAGGCATGGGAGTAGAAAAGGAGAGGAAAATAGACATGTACTTTAAAAACTGAACAAATAAAACCCAGCATATAGGAAATTTGTATTCATGGATTGTCTGAACACTGAGACAGCTGTTAAAAGACCATCAATAATAAATGACACATGGAATGAGGACAAAAATCAGATATTAAGAGATAATGATCGGGACTATGAATAAAAGTATCAGGATGACAACAGCTCTACATTCTGTAAATGACGTGGGAAAACAATGATGCATACATTATACAGATGCAAATTAAGTCAAAGGAAGGATAATGTAAAACACTGAGGAATTTTAATTATACCTGCCATTTTTGGACACATCAAAGGCTTTTGAAGACCTTTTCTTCTTCTTTAAGCAATTTCAAACATAAGGAAATAGTTACAAGTATCATACCAAGAGTGGTTTTTTTTTTTTTTTTTTTGACGAATAGCTTGAGAGTAAAGGCTCTCGTTATCCCAAAGACTTTAGTGGGGATTTCTTACTAACAGTGGCATTCCCTGAGAGAAATTCGATTGGTCTTTGCCTTAATATCTTATATGTCTTGAAGTTAAAGTTCTTCAGGGGCAGAGATATACATGTTTTGCCCACTTATTGATACATTCAACAAATATTTATTTGGCATGTGTATGTTGGGGCAGAAATCTGGGGTGCTGTTAATGCATTGTTACTTGATGTGAGTCCTGCTTATATGACTGTGTGCAGTCGAAGAATTATCAAGCTATATGCTTATTCTGTATGGACTTTTCCATAGGTATTTAAACACCAAAAAAAATCTGAAAATGTGATGCAGCTACACCTAAAATAAAGCTTTTGTGATAGCTGCACAACAATGTGAATGCATTTAATGCTACTGAGCAATACACTTAAATGTGGTTGCAATGGTAAATTTTATGTTGTGTGAGTTTTATAATAGAAAAAAATAAATTTTATGAGTGTTGTACAAAACAGAGAGCGAGAGAGAACAATTTCAGTTATTTCTGTGGGCTTACTGAAAGGATGTACAGGCTTTTTGAAAGGATGTATAATAAAGGATACATAGTAATAAGTTGTTTCTTCTGTAGAACTAAATAAGCTCTTTGTTTAGAGGCTTGCCTGCTATTCTCAAATTCTGCATTATGTTCTATCTTAAAAGAGTCATTTGATTACTTGAAAAACATCTGGAATGATTTTGGGGGGGGGGGGTCAAGATATCTCTTATGTTTACCATACCTTTATTCACAGTATCCCCAGATGGAAGGCGCCTCGTGTTAGTAATTATTTTCAAGCAAGGATTTGAGGATATTTCAAAGTTTCTTCGGCAGTTAAGAGCTTAATTATTCTCATGAAGAATGCCTACAGAATTCACTGTTTACATGAATCTCCTGCCATTTTTAGATCCAATTTCTCTGTGTATTTCTGCCTTGTAAGACATGAGATTCTGGGCATGTTACTAAACTCTAGTTTCTTCATCCGTAAAAGGGGCAACACATTTTACCTAATTTATAAAATCATTGTGAAAAGTAATGTAATGCAAGCAGAGTTATTGTATCTGGCAATAATACACATTCCATAATGCTTATTATTATTCATTAAATACTTTCTATGTATTTTCTATATATCCATGATTGTACCAAATCTAGATACAGTGACAAAATCGTCATGGTTGTGGCCCAAACAAGGATTATAAACAGTAAGCCTTCTGTTGCAATCTAGGAGAATTACAGGAACAATGCAAATATATAAGAAGGAAACTCAACTTCGAAGTGAGAAGGGGTGCTATCAATAAAATTTCTGTCAAGAAAGTTACATCAAGGTTAAAAAGTATGAATAAAAAGTAGTTAATTTTGAAATTCATTGCTTTACATTGAGAAATGCATGTTGATTACAACATGAATTTATATATTACATAAATAAATATATTGCCAATTATAACAACTATGAAAGTTTTTAATTTATTACAAAGTTATTTTTTTCTTTAGAGATCGTATATTTGAATTATTTGCCATTTGGGAGGAAGTTCCAGTAGTCCTTTTACAATTCATTTTTTTTCTTTTCCTCCTGCTTTTTTATTAACTACGTTACTGATTTTTGAAACCATTCTTTTAAACATGATGATTTCCCTGTTCCCCATAAAAACATCATTATCTAAAACAGAAACCAGGACATGCCTTAGTGAAAAATACCCAATATTTTACTCAAGTATTGGCTATCCAGAAATTAATCTTAACCCATTTATGCCTGAGGTTGCAATTTTTTGAATTTTTGCAATCAGACCTTGGCGATGACCATGAGTAGTAGGATATAAATAACTCCCACGTGCTTAGCATTCCAATAATGGAACAATAAGCTTAAATTAGTTTAAAGAAGCTGGTGTCAGCTATTAACTCCAGGTTGCTTAAACAGCAGCCACCTAGTACATTAGGTCATTTTATCTGTTCAAAGTCAGCCATCAGAACCAACTCGATTCAAATAAAATAATCGAATATTGTCTAAAAGCTCACAACACAACTTCCTTACTCTCCAAAAAGTTTATCAAATCTCTTTCAACATCCAGAATTCTTTAGCCAAAGCATATTTCTTATTTCAGTCTCCTTTTGCGGTTACTGTTACTATTCCTTTGTTACTTCTTATTTGTTTGCTTTTCGAAACATACCTCTCAGGCATGGCTATCTCTCTGTTTTTTCTATTTATGTGGAATACAGGAGTTAGTAATGGAAGTTTTCCCTCTTAGTAGTCAGCTACTTCTTTCCAGAGGAAATTAATGGAGATCCATCATGTCAGGAACATTCTTTAGAAAGGTAAAGAAGGGTGTATCAACTTCACTCTAATGGTGGGATTTGAAATTAAAAGCCAATGTCACCCACCATCAATCCTCTGACCTACTACACTGACCTTATGAGTTTCATTTTCCTCCTACTTCTTGAATGTTAATAAATCTAATTTTTTAAAATGCATGTGGTAAACTAAAAATAAGAAAAGGACAAATTGATTTTTCTCTTGAGCCCCTTTGACCCAGATGTCTGTCCATGGTTTTATGAGCCTAACTTAAAGAGCCCTGGGCAGCTACCTCCCCTCCACCTGTGGCTTATGGGAAATAAATGCTGGGCTGATACTGACACACCAGAGTTTTGAATAGTGCTCTGTTTTTCACCAAGGTTATGACCCATCACTCAGAAGCTGATAAAAATTCACCAAACCACTAAGCCAGATAGTTAACATTAGGAGACATGGTTTTTCTGCTACAAGTATGGTAATTGTGAAAAGCACCTCCTGGGCAGATCAATAGCTGAGATGCCAATAACTATTATTTTTTTGCCCAGATATTAAGTAGCTGCTTTATTATGAGAGTGTTTTTCCACTCTAAAACTTTATACATAGAAATTGTTATTATTGATTTTATATAGAACCAATATTTTTTAACTTTTTTTCAGCATTACTGAGTAAAGTGAACAAACACAATTTATATATATTTGAGGTGTACAATGTGATGCATTGGTATATGTATATGTTGTGAAATGATTTCAGCAATCAAGCTAGTTAACATATTTATCATTTCACATAATTACCTTTTCTTATTTTTTGTTGTAAGAGTACTTAGAATCCACTCTCTTAGCAAATTTGCAGTATATAATGCATTACTGTTAAGTGTAGTCACCATGCTGTACATTGGGTCTTCAGAACTTATTCATCTTATAACTGACAGTTTGTACCTTTTGACAAGCATTTCCCCATTTCCCCCACCCTGAGCCCCTGGTAACATTCTATGAGGTCTGACATAAAAACACAGACACACAGGTTAATGGAACAAAATAGAAAGCTCAGAAATAAACTCACATGTATATAATCAATTAATCTTTGACAAAGCCACCAAGAATATATAATGGGAAAAGTCTCTTTAATAAATTGTATTAGAAAAGCTGAATATTCATATGCAAAAAAGTAAAATAGAATCCTTATCTTATATCATTCACAAAAATCAACTCAGCTGGGCGTGATGGCTCATGCCTGTAATCCCAGCACTTTGGGAGGCCGAGGCGGGCGGATCACGAGCTCAGGAGATCGAGACCATCCTGGCTAACACGGTGAAACCCCATAAAGCCCGGTAAAAAATTAGCCAGGCATGGGGGTGAGTGCCTGTAGTCCCAGCAACTCGGGAGGCTGAGGCAGGAGAATGGCGTGAACCCAGGAGGTGGAGTTTGCAGTGAGCCTGGGTGACAGAGTGAGACACCATCTCAAAAATAAATACATAAATAAATCTACTCAAATGGATTCAAGACTTAAACCTGAAATCATAAAACTCCTAGAAGAAAATATGGGAGAAATGTTCCATGACAACTGTCTTGGCAATGAATTTTTAGATAAAACATCAAAAGCACAGGCAACAAAATGAAACATAAGTAGGACTACATCAAACTAAAAAGTTTCTACACAACAAAGGAAAGAGGCAATAAAAAAGGCAACCTACAGAATGGGAGAAAATACTTGTAAACCATACATGCAATAAGGGGTTACTGTTCAAAATATATAAGAAACTTACACAACTCAGTGACACAAATAAAAATAGCCTGATTTAAAAAATAAGCAAAGAACCTGAATAGACATATTCCAAAGAAGACATACAAATAGCCAACAGGTATATTAAAATGTGCTCATTATCACTGATCATCAGGTAAAGGCAAATCCAATACAAAGTGAGCTATCTCCTCATACCTGTTAGAATAGCTATTTCCGAAATGTCAAAAGGTAGCAAGTGTTGGTGAAGATGTGAATGAAAAAGGGAACACTATTGGTGGGAACAACCATATAGGCAAAACCATGTGGAAAACAGTATAGAATTTCTTCAAGAAATTACAAAAGAAAACTACCATATGATCCAGTAATCCCACTACTGGGTATACATCCAAAGGACATTAATTCCTCATCCCAAAGAGAACTGCACTCCCTTGTCCATTGCAGGATTATTCATAATAGCCAAGATATGGAAACAACCTAAGTGTTGATGGATGAATAAATATAGAAAATATGACACATGTGCATATATATGAATATATGAATAATATTCAGCAAAAAAAAGAAGGAAATCCTGCCATTTGCAACAACACAGAGAAACATGGAGGACATCATGCCAAATGAAATAAGCTAGATACGAGACAAAAACTACATGAGCACAATTATGTGTAAAATCTATAAAAGCCTAACTCATAAAAGTAATTTTGATAAATAATCTAAAGCTATCTACAGCAGGATCTCAGAGTAGGAAGTCTTGATCAGAAAAAAATCATCAATCATTTCAATTGTATGTATTCTCAGGAGATAGACAACAAATGCTATCTTCAGAAAGAAATGAACAGAAAAAAAAAAAAAAAAAAAAAAAACCAGCAGGCTTTTCTAGAACCAGCCACGTCTAAGAGATAAATCACCTTTATGGTCTGAAATGTGGCCATCATCACTCATATGTATCCCTCTACAATTGTCCCTAATATTAATGGATTAGGTACAAAACCTGTGTCTCTAATAACAGTTACAGAATAATGTACAAAATGGTCATAGGATTTTGAGGCCAGATTTCTCAAATTTTAATTAATGTAAATAAGAACTATTGGAATATTTGTTATAAATGCAGCATCGCAGACACCATTCTCAGATTGCTGATTCAGAGACAGAGTTCATGCTATGATCCATAAGACCTTGCACTATCTAGTCTCTGTTTGTCTCTTCCACCTTCAAGTTGCACCAGACGTTCCCCTTCTCTTTCTGTACCAGCTACTCTCGTCTTTTGGCCCAAAATGCTATTGTATGTGCTGTTCTTTGTTTCTGAAAATAACTTACTTTTCTTGCTTGCTTTAGCTAGCAAACTTTAAATTCTATTCTATGTATTAGTTAAAACTTTGACTTCTAAGGACAGCAATCAGTGACCTTCTGGGATTAATTAAATATTTCAATTAGAGTTCTCACACCATGTATCTTTCTCTCTGTAGTAATCATATATATGTTTATATACTTAATATCTGATTTCTCTTTTAGAATGTAAGCTCCCTGAGAGAAAGAAGTTTATCTTCTCCATTTTTTTTTACCAGAGCCTACAACAGAGCATAAAACACAGTAAATGTTCAATGTATATTATTGTGATGAGTTAATTTTTATCATTTTCTTATAGACTCCCTGAAAGTAGTCTATAAATAAAACTGAGAAATATTGATGTTGGGAAGTAGTTATCTACTTCACTCCTCAAAAAACAACCAACGAGGAAAAACCCACTATATTTTGGCAAATAATTCTGTTTCCTGAGCAAATTTAGACTTGTGGACAGTTAAATAATACAAGTACAACATGTCCGATCTGAATAAGTTACACAATATAAATTTAGAAATTTGTCACCCATCATTCTGTATTATTCTGTATCATGTGTTCTTGTTTCACAAGTCAAACAAGACTATACACTCCTCTTCAGTTTAATTTTCATTGGATATTTTTATCAATCTTCTCTTCGTTTTACTTAAAAAACAAAGCTGGTGTAATTTTTAATAGAAGAATCCATGTGCTCTGGAATCTCGATATGACTTTAATGGTACTATCAGGCATCTTCAGGGCTCCTCGCATAAGCGTCTTAACTGTGCCAAGATGAGACAATATGTCAGCTTCCATAAGCAATATTTTATTAATTTATAAATATTTACCCCCAAGCAAGACTTTATTCTCATGTTATTACTTAAGTATTAAATGTCAGGCCTCTGAGCTCAAGACAAGCCATCACATCCCCTGTGACTTGCACGTATACGCCCAGATGGCCTGAAGTAACTGAAGAATCACGAAAGAAGTGCAAACGCCCTGCCCCGCATTAACTGATGACATTCCACCACAAAAGAAGTGAAAATGGCCTGCCCCGTATTAACTGATGACATTCCACCACAAAAGAAGTGAAAATGGCCGGTCCTTGCCTTAAGTGATGATATTACCTTGTGAAAGTCCTTTTCCTGGCTCGTCCTGGCTCAAAAATCTCCCCACTGAGCACCTTGTGACCTCCACTCCTGCCCGCCACAGAACAATCCCCTTTTTGACGGGAATTTTCCTTTACCTACCCAAATCCTAGAAAACAGCCCCACCCTTATCTCCCTTTGCTGACTCTCTTTTCGGACTCAGCCCGCCTGCACCCAGGTGATTAAAAAGCTTTATTGCTCACACAAAGCCTGTTTGGTGGTCTCTTCATACGGACACGCATGACACTAAACAAGATCACTTGCTTGAAAGGCATAATATCTAATTGTTTCAGAAGGACTTTCAGTATTCAATAGTTCCAAACGTAGGGCATTTTGTCAGCATATAGAGACTAAGGAATATCAACAGCAAAATCTCAGACTCATCCAATGCTTGTTACATAATTCAGAGGACCTAGTACAAAATAAAATGCGGGACCACTTTTCCACTGTTCAAAAAGCAGTGGAAAAGTGCCAGTCAGGAACTGCCTTTCTTCATGATCTGTCTCTCAATGTGTCATGGTGTTTTTATTTGCTATTTAATTTTTCAAGAAGAATTAAATTGTAAATTATTAGCATAATTTTTACCATTCATCTAAATTTTGCGAGACCAGTTTTAAATGTCAATGCTCAGAACATTTGACCTGCATGTGGAAACAGTAGAACTATACAATTCCTATTGTGTGTCTTGCCAGGGGACAAGAACTGTCCAAAGCAACAAACACAGTCACACTGAGAAAGACTGTAAGGAGAAAGAGAGCACAGCCCAACTCACAAAGCTGGTTAAGGGATTGCTCCTGGGCAAGCAATACTCATGGGACAAGTTCAGACACTCAGGCAGCAGAGTGATTTGCTCTGCCCCAAGACTGAGGGCTCTGGGTCAACCATTCAGCCACCTGCTATGTCCTGACTGGGGAAGCCATGTGTCTCTTTTATCAATGGACCCAATACCGTAACTCATGATAAGTGGGTATCCTTCAAAGTTTTTTAAACCTCTGTGCCAGGAGACACTCAATACCTAAACCAGGGATGGAGGAGAAACTCACCACCACCAACAGGCAACCTCAGGCTGGTCATCTACCATATATGCCTTGATGCTTTCAACACAGGGCAAAGATGGGCCTCTCCATGTCCTGCCTGAGATAGTGTGACACAGGCGTCAAACCTGACACCTCTCAAGTTTACTTCCAGGACCTTACCGGGAGCAAAAGGTGGCAGGGCTCACCTTGGCTCAGGGTGCTAAAAGTGTGAGGCTGTGAGCAGCCCAGAACTCATTCAAACAGATGCAAGATGTAGGCAGAACAATATGGGAGTTCAATCTCCAATTCAAACCTCCTATTCATGGTCCATTGACTGTGTCAAATTTCACTTTCAAAACATAAATTCAAACTGTGGGAAAAAGAGAGAGATCAGACTGTTACTGTGTCTATGTAGAAAGAAGTAGACATAAGAGACTCCATTTTGTTCTGTACTGAGAAAAATTCTTCTGCCTTGAGATACTGTTAATCTGTAACCCTACCCCCAACCCCATCCTTGCAGAGACCTGTGCTGTGTCTACTCAAGGTTTAATGGATTTGAGGCTGTGCAGGGTGTGCTTTGTTAAACAAATGCCTGAAGGCAGTATGCTTGTTAAAAGTCATCACCATTCTCTAATCTCAAGTACCCAGGGACACAAATACCGCAGAAAGCCGCAGGGACCTCCACCTAGGAAAGCTAGGTGTTGTCCAAGGTTTCTCCCCATGTGATAATCTGAAATATGGCCTCGTGGGAAGGGAAAGACCTGATCGTCCCCCAGCCTGACACCCGTGAAGGGTCTGTGCTGAGAAAGATTAGTAAAAGAGCAAAGGCCTCTTGGCGGTTGAGATAGAGAAAGGCATCTGTCTCCTGCCCGTCCCTGGGCAATGGAATATCATGGTGTAAAACCAAATTGTATGTTCTATTTATTGAGATAGGAGAAAACCACCTTAGGGCTGGAGGTGGGATGTGCTAGCGGCAATGCTGCTCTTTATGCACTCAAAATGTTTATGGAGATGTTTGCATATGCACATCAAAGCACAGCACTTTTCCTTAAACTTATTCATGACACAGAGATCTTTATTCATATGTCTGCTTGCTGACCTTCTCCCTACTGTGACCCTATTGTCCTGCCACTTCCCCTTCTCCCAGATGGTAAAGATAATGATCAACAATTCTCAAAGAAAATCCTAATGTTATTTAAATATGCTATTCTAGTCACCCTATAGAAAAATAAATGACCTCATGCTTACATCATTTTGACTTCTTTTATGTTTGAAAGACATTAATATAATTTCATAATCTATTATTTCTAACATCAATGTCAAGGACAGTGCCTTTGTAAAGGAGAGATGTGTTCAAAGGCTCTGAAGAAGGATATAGACTTTTTTTTTTTTTTTTTTTTTTTTTTAACTTGGAGGGGAGAAAAAAAGGATACGGAATGCTTGGACTTAATTTTTGGGATACTTATGTATTTATCAAAATGTTTCTAAGGAAAATTTACTTATTTTGAGCCATACACATAATCCCATGAGTTGTTGCCCTTAGTAGAAATATAATGGGAACATAACCATCCTACCTGTTTTGGCCTACTTAATAAATCTCCATAGGAATATTTTTATATATAATATCTTTCTTATGTAAGTTTCAGTATGTCTTTTAAACTTAGAATACACATTTAGAATTTATTTTAACATAGGCCGGGTGCGGTGGCTCAAACCTGTAATCCCAGCACTTTGGGAGGCCAAGACGGGTGGATCACGAGGTCAGGAGGTCGAGACCATCCTGGCTAACATGGTGAAACCCCGTCTCTACTAAAAAATATATATAAAAAAAAATTAGCCGGGCGAGGTGGCGAGCGCCTGTAGTCCCAACTACTCCGGAGGCTGAGGCAGGAGAATGGCGTAAACCTGGGAGGCGGAGCTTGCAGTGAGCTGAGATCTGGCCACTGCACTCCAACCTGGGTGACTGAGTGAGACTCCGTCTCAAAAAAAAACAAAAAAAAAAAAACAAAAAAAAAATTGATTTTAACGTAAAAAAGTTAGATGACTTATTGTGAATAAAATGGATAAAAATATTTTGCCTTGATGTGTGTGTATATATACATGTTTTATGTGCTTATGCATGCATTCACAGTTATGTGCATGAAATGTTCAGATATCAAATTTATCTTTTTTATTGGGTACAACATAAATGAAAGATTAAGCTCAAATTTTTATGAAGATATGGAGAACATAATACAGGTTTTTGTTTTGATATTAAAATATAAGACAATGTACAATTGTAATAGTTTGCTAATATTAAAAATTAAGACTTGATGATAACGCCTCAATAATACATGGATGGTGTACAAAAACAGTGAGATTTAAGGAAAGCATATACCTCATGTTTTGGAAAATAAGAATATGTAATGTTAAACTGCAAGAGACATTTATGTGAAATGACTATATCGAGTGCTTTTGGAGAAAATCTACTGGAATTTATTCAATAATCATTTCATAAATTGAAAGTGAACTATGATCATCTGAACAAATTTACATGCATTTCACATAAGAGAAATGAAGTTAAAGAATTAAGTGGCTCATTTATTGGATCACTGTTCATTAGTACAGAGCAACAGAGATAACTCTGGTCTTCTGAATTCTAGATTCCAGGGATTTTTCTCTAACATAATTTGTTTTCCAGATAACAATATCTCCATTATTTTCTTCATCATAGTAAATGAAAACAGGGGTTGTTCAACCCAACTTTTGTTTTCAGGAATGACATTTAAACTTTACTGAGTACCTGGTATGTACATATTTTCTTCTGTTTAAACATCTTTAAAAAAAATACAGATAATTATAAATTCATATGCAGTTATAGAGAGATTCTCATATACTGCAGAACCATTGTACCTCACTGATAACATCTTGTTAAACTATAATACAATCTTGCAGCCAGCATATTAGCATTGATGCAGTCAAGCTGGAGAACATTTCCATTACCACAAGATACCTCATATTGCCCTGATAACGCCACATCCACCACCCTTTCCTACCTCATTCCTGACCTTTTGTCAACCTCAAAGATGTTCTTCACTTCTGTAATTTTGTCATTAAAAAATTCTGTATACATCAAGTATCTGGATTTTGGGGGTTGGCTTTTATTCACTCAGCTTAATTCCTTAAAGTTTCATCCAGATTTTTACATATTTAAATAGTTCATATATTTTATTGCTGAGCAGTTATTTCATGGTGAGGATGTACTACAATTTATTTACCCAGTTGAAGGACATCTGTGTTATTTCCAGTTTATGGCTATCACAAATACATTTCCTATGAACAATTTCATGTTTGTGTTTGTGTAAACAGAAGTTTTCATTTTTCTCAAATAACCAAGAGTGCATTTCAAAGTAACACAGTAGCTCCATGTTTAGTTGTATAAGAAACTAGTAACTGCTATTTTCTAGTAGTTCTAAGAAATGGAAACTACTATTTTACATTTCCAGCAAAATGTATGAAGGACACACTTTCTCCATATTTTCACCAGCATTTGATATAATCACTTTTTTTATTGGTATATAACAGAATTTTTGGTGTATGTTATAAGGCATTCATATAATTTGTAAAAAATCAACTCAGTGCACTTGGAATATCCATCACTTTAAATATTTGTCTTTTCTTATTCTGCTATGTGTGAGAGTCTTAATATAGTTTTAATTTGAATTCCACTGATTGTAATATGATATATAGGTGTTTTGTATGTACACTATACATATATGTCATAAATATATAATGTGTATTATAGAGTGTCTATTGTATAGCTGGCATATATAGTCGGTATAGTGTATATTACATATATACTCAGACATGTATAAACATAGCATATGTATATATATATATGTGTATAATATCTATTTTATAGTGTACTAGTTTTCTATTGCTACTGTAACAGGTGCTACAATATTAGTTTCTTACAACAACACAATTTTAGTGTTTTATTTGTATAAATTTAAGTGTTACAAGTGCAGTTTTGCTACATGGATATATTCCACAATGATGAATTCTGAGCTCTAAAGTCATCACCTGAATAATGTACATTGTACCCACTACCAATTTCTCATTCCTCCCCTTCCTCCCATCCTCTCACCCTTCTGAGTTGTGTCAATTATTCTACACTCTATGTCCACATGTACACATTATTTAGCTCCCACTTATATGTGAGAACATGTGATACTGGACTTTCTGTTTCTGAGTTATTTCATTTAAGATAATGGCCTCCAGTTTTATCTACATGGTTGCAAAAGACATGATTTCATTCATTTTTTATGGCTGAGTACTCTTTCATTGTACATACATACTATATTTTCTTTATCCAATCATCCCTTGAAGGAACTTAGGTTTCTTTGCTATTGTGAATAGTGCTGTGATAAGCATACATGTGCAGATATGTTTTAATATGATTTTAAAAATTTAGGCTGGGTGCGGTGGCTCATGCCTGTAACCCCAGTACTTTGGGAGGCCGAGACGGGTGGATCACGAGGTCAGGAGTTCGAGACCAGCCTGACCAACACGGTGGAACCCCGTCTGTACTAAAAATACAAAAATTATCCAGGCATGGTGGTGTGCACCTGTAGTCCCAGCTACTAGGAAGGCTGAGGTAGGAGAATCGCTTGACCCTGGAAGCAGAGTTTGTAGCAAGCCAAGATCAGGCCACTGCACTCCAGCCTGGGTGACAGAGCAAGACTCCATCTTCAAAACATAAATAAAAATAAATGTAAAAAAATTAAAGACAGGTTCTCATCATGTCACCTAGGCTACTCGAACTCCTAGCCTCAAGTTATCCTCCCACCGCACCTCTCAAAGCACTGGGATTACGGCCTGAAACACCATGCCTGCCCTGATTTCTTTCCCTTTGGATGGATACCCAGTAGTGGGATTACTGTAGCTAATGGTAATTCCATTCTTAGTTCTTTTTTAAATCTCCATACTGTTTCCCATAGAAGTTGTGCTAATTTACATTCCTACAAACCGTGTATAAATGTTTCCTTTCTCTGCATCCTTGCCAACATCTGATATTTTTGGACTTTTTAATAATGGCCATTCTGACTGGTGGAAGATGATATCTCATTATGTGCATCCCTCTGACGATTGGTGATGTTGAACATTTTTCCATGTGCTTATTGGCCATTTGTGAGTCTTCTTTTGAAAAATATCTTACATTTCTAGATATTAGCAGTCCTAGAAACAGCAGAACTGTTTCCTTCTGGAGAATCTGGGAAGAATCTGTTTCCTCTCTTAAGGACCTCCTCACATTTCCTCACATGTCACCTTTCCCTTTTGCTATTGTCATCACATCACTTTCTCTCTAATATTCCCTGTAAGGCTTTCTTCTTTTAAGAACACGTATGATCACATTGCCTCTACCTACGTAATTCAGGACAGTTCCCTTCTCTGAAGAGCCTTACGTAAGCCACATCTGCAAAGTAACTTTTACCCTGCAAGGTAACAATCACAGGCTCTGGAGGTTAGGGCATGTACATCTTTCCTAGGACATTATTCTACCTACCGTATAAAGTATAATATATATGACATATATTACATGTAATACATTTTAATCTACAGATACAAATCTATGTTACATACAAACCTTTTACAGAATATTTACAGAATATTTATTTACAGGTAATTTACAGAATATTACCGGTCTTGTTCACTATTACATCCCCATCTCTAGAATAGTACCACAGTTACACAAAGCTTAGCCCATTCAAATATTTGATAAAGGATGAATAATGCCATTTCTCTTCCATAACTGTGGGAAAACACTTGCTAGCAATCTTCCCTCACTAAAAAAGCGATTTCATAAAGCTTGATTAGTGGCAAATAATAATTACGATTGGAACATTAAATATGATTGAATCTACTGTAAACATCTGTCAGCTAAATGTAGGGGTGTGAAAATGTCTTGACTGTGCTTAGAGGTTTAGTTTACAAAAGGAAGGAGAGGTAACATGGAAGATTACTGCCACAGAATTTCAATCATTGAGGAATAATGGTTGGGAAAGTAGACAGTATGAATCCTCTGACAGTGACTCTGGCCCCACTGACTGAATGTTGTCATTGATGACAATAAAACACTGCTGGAGTTGATATGTCTCTTGGGTCTTAAGTACCTAAAAAGTAATCAGAAGGGATGGAAGAGAATGAAAGAGATTTCTGACATTATTATTGAGATCTAACATTCTAGATCCAATCATGCATTACCTAAACAAAGAAGACAGGGATTGAGTAAACTGCCAAAGGACACAAAATTCATTGATGTTAAAACCAGGATGTGAACTTGGGTAAATATTAACTCCAAAATATATATTCTACTCTTCCTATAAATATTAACTCATACAAATTTTATCCTATTAGAATACTTTTATAAAGTTTCATATATAATTTTACTGTTTACCATATTTTTTGTGTGGTGAAAATGGTTTGAACATTGCTCTCTGCTATACTTCCCTGCATCCCAACCATAGTTCTCATCTATTTCTTAAAAATTCACCTCTTATTGTACTTTCAAGTCACCCTCAAAACATGTACTCTCTCTTCTCACTAGATTGCCTTTGGCAAACTGAAAGGTATGATACACATGATAAAAGAAAGACATTTTAGGTACATTAGAAGAAAATATTTTTTTGAAAATCTGTTTCCAAGAAAGTCAGGTGCAGATGTACGAGAGTGAACACTTAGTGTCTATCTACAGCAGGGCAAGTCTGTAACACAAATTCTATTTAATAGGACTAGCAAAATCTGTAGTCATATAAGGTATGAAAGCAGTTTTATTATAAACTAGTGATTGTTTATGTTTACAGAGTGGTAGAGTAATCTCAAGAAAATAGGGTCACAATATCAAACCAGCTATTGACCTGACCTTGTTTGCCTGCTTACAAATATTCATTTATTATTCACCTGACCTATGTAAGCTTTTAAAAATTATTAGTATAACTTTATAAAGTAGATATTATAGTTTCAACAATACAGAGGTAGAAACACAAACCGAGTGGTTACTTGACTGGAACCTCATCATTCATGTTTCCAGCTCAGAAGGCATCTCCCTGAAAATGTCTTTCCCAATTGTCTTATACATCAGTGCCAATACTTCCATCAATCTCCATCATGCAAGTCTTTCATTTTCTTTTTTTAGTCTGTCTCTACCATAAGAATGCAAGCTTCCTGAGAATACAAAATGTACTTTTCTTGTTTACTTCTGTATCATCAGATTCAAGGACAATACTTGACACATAATACGCATTCTGTCATTATTTTCAAATGATCAAACAAATAGATCGAACAACAGTTTACTCAAAGTCAAACAATAAGTAAGTGGCAGAACCAGGCTGCATATAAACTCAGTTGTCCTTGAGACAAAGCCCACCATCTTTATTCCCTATATCATGACCTCCTAATTAACTCCAGGTTATGGATCTCCACTCATCCTAAATCATACTGTCCAAATATTAAATCATCTTGTCCATGCAGGATAAGCCCAGCCTTTCAGGTATGAGGAATTACTGCAAATTTTCATATTTAAAGTAGAGGCACATCATATGAGTAGATTGAGCTTGGGCAAGAAAGACAAGTTCTCTGTAAATCCTGTTAATTTGCAACCCAGGTTAGATAGTATCAAACTAACAAGGGGACACCTACCTCTTCACTGGCACATAAAACTGTGATGATCCTTGAATCTCCTGGGATACGGCTGGGTTCAACTAGTGGAAAACATGGCTTCCAACAAAAACTCAGGACTTTTGAGACTTCTGATACAGCTTGGTATCTTAAAGTTTATGATGTTCATAAAATAGCTCACACAAGGACATCTTGAACTGCAAAAAGGTTTACGCAGTTCAAGAATGTGTTGAATTTAAAATACTACTGACATGTTACAGTCTGCAGATAACATTTGGAAAACTGAAAATGTTCTGTCATACAAGCATGCATGCAAATGTTTCTTAAAGAACAATTATTTTCCAGGCAGTACTTCAGCTCTGGAAAAGATATACAGTAGGAAGTACTACATTTCAAAAGGAATATTGATTATTAACATGAAAGATGAATTTCATTGACCAAAACACTAATCTCTTGCTCCACAAGGGAAGACACAAACATATGTTTTGTTTGCTGTTTTCACTTTTCAAAGTTTCAAGATAGAATATATATTTCTGATACATGATACACTGATTTTGACAATAATGGACCTCACAACGCTATTAGGAAGACTGCCAAGTCTTTTTAGTACTCCAATTTGTTGATAAGAAAATTCATTAATTAAGAGCAAATGGGAAGATGAATCAAATTGCCCATATCTCTTTTCTAGGTTCAGATCTTCCACTGAATTTACTATTACTCATTCAATTTTAACAAAATCCCCTATTTCACAGACTACATGATTCCATCTGCAAGACAACCTGATAACCCCTAAGTTCTTTTTTCATATTATATTACTTCATACTCCAATTCACATCTGGTCTTCCAAATATAATAATACATTTCCAGTTTGAGTTCTAAACCTCAAGGTCTTTCTTGTTTTCAATTTTCATTCCCACAGCCAACCAACTCAATTGCTATCGATTTGGAAACTGAGACGTTCTGACATCAGTTCCTTCTTTTTTCCAGTGTTGACTTTTAATGCCTTAATTATGTTTTCAGTCATACCATGCATTAAGTTTTGCATAGTCTCAATACATTCCCATATGAATGTTGAATTAACCTTTGTAGAACAGGTGTAAATATTTTCTTGCTTTACATCACCTCCAAGAAAGAAAATCTTTGTTGTTACAGGGCATTCAAGGTCCTTTGTGATCCAACCCATGGCTCCAACTTAACTTTGTAGTCCCATACTCTCTTCCTTTTCTGTGACTCCCCCGCCTTGTAATCTTAGCTGTATCCCAACTGTACACTGTACACTCAAGGCTTTCCTTAATGCAACATGGATTTTTACTTTCTTTTTTTTTTTTTTTTTTTCCTGAGACGGAGTCTCGCTCTGTCGCCCGGGCTGGAGTGCAGTGGCCGGATCTCAGCTCACTGCAAGCTCCGCCTCCCGGGTTGCCGCCATTCTCCTGTCTCAGCCTCCCGGGTAGCTGGGACTACAGGCACCCGCTACCTCGCCCGGCTAGTTTTTTTTTTTTTTTTTTTTTTTTTTTTGTATTTTTTAGTAGAGACGGGGTCTCACCGTGTTAGCCAGGATGTTCTCGATCTCCTGACCTCGTGATCCGCCCGTCTCGGCCTCCCAAAGTGCTAGGATCTTCTACACATTTCTCTTAATGTGACACACCATTCTTTCAAGTCACTTCAGACTCAATTTTATTACTCAATACCAAGTCCTAATATTGCTTTCCTGATGCAACTTCGTATGAACTGCATAGGAGGAGCACTTTCAGGACACTCTGTACCTTCATCTATTATAACAGTTTCAATGCTTTGTTATAAAGATGCCTTCCCTTTGTTTCTCTCACTAGGCCGAAAGGTCATTGAGGGTATATACCATGTCTTATTTGTGATTCCACAAAAACATAAAAGAAAACCTAGGACATGGAAAACACTCAAGAAATATCAAATGAGTAAATTAGATTCTCATTCTCATTCAAATATCCACCCTCTCCAGCAAATTAAATTATAATTTAATTTAATATTTATCCAGAAAAGAAAATAAAACAGTGCTCATTTTCTGTGCTTAATATTCCCTTCTCAACTTTATTCATGTTTCAAAGAGGAAGTCTCCTTTGTGGGTACATTTTCACTACAGACAGATGTAAGTATAAAGCAACTCTGAAACTTAACATCATAACAGGCATATAATAGGCATGTCGTTTCATAACAAGTTACCATTCCAAAATAAGTAACTGCAAGAAAATAAAAGTAAAAAAAGCAAATCTGGCTATAGGAAAGTGAGATGAATCAGATTAATGATAGAATCATATTATATGCCATAAAGACTTTACTGTGCTATGAAATGTAAAGGGTAATTCAACATTGTAAATTGACAAGGATAAAATATCAAAGAAACTCAGAAAAGTTTTAATCTCTACATATAAATTTACTTTTGTATAAGGATATTCATGCATATATCTTCAGAGAGACATCTAAGTGACTAAACTGTCTAGATGTCCTAGGCATACAGTGTTTGGATGTCAGAGGCAAGAAGCAGCTGCTCACCCATCAGCTTTGACAGGAACGTGATTTTTCACCCCTTCATATAAAAATATGGCCCTATTAATCACCTGCATATAGTTCCTCTTTTTCTCCATTAACAAAAAATATATAATAGAAATGCCTTAGGTAGTAAGGAAGGCTTTTCAAAATGTGTTCCCATCACTGTTGGGAGGAAAGTCTCAAGGTACTTCTATAATCTTCTGATACAGTCTGTTCACAAAGATATTACGTAGCAAACAACCTTGAAAACTAGAGATGGTATTTCCCTCAAGGTCAGAATATAGACATGTTCCCTTAGCAGGATAACAAAGGTAATGCCTCTCTGTTGGCAAAAGGCTGGGCAGATTTCCTTTTTGTTAGTTTGGGGCTTTCCTGAGTTCAAGCTCCTCAGCTGTGTCATAGATCTACTGTATAAATTATTCACCTGGGCCTGCTTCATATCATCTCTATGGGACTTGGGAATAAGGGAAACTGATAGGAACAATGAAGCTTATACTGCATGCTGAATCGTGAATATTAAGCTGCTGAAATCCATTGCCTCATTGTTTCCTTGCTGGAAAAATATATGGAAGCTTCGATGTTGATGTAGCAGCTGCAGTCAGCACGGCTGCTGAAGAACTCTTTGACCACTAGACAACTTTTCTCCCCTGGATTCATTTCCTGATGATCTCTACCTCACAGTCTAAGTTCCAATCTGAAGTTTTGGTAACATGCTGTTGTTATACAATTTTTTTTCTGTTCCACCTGCTTAGCCTTGGTTAACTTCCCCAAAGAGTAAGTTTTATCATATTGTCTACTCCCGGTGAAAATTTTCCCTGACATTTCCAGACACCAGGATTTACTTAAGTCATAGGATTACACTGTCTCTTTTAGAAGGTCTTCATTTTACATACTATTTTATTATTTGCATTTAGGTATCATGCGTATATCAAAATGATTGAGCGACTGTTATGTGACAATAATAGTCACTGTAGATAGAGATGGGTTGATAAAAAGTACAGATATGGTACATGATCTCTGGAGTCTTACTGAGTATTTGGAAAGACAATTATAAGTGAGCAATGAAAATAAAATTTATGATCAATTCACAAGGTAAATGAAGGAATGTATGTCAGGTAGACCACACTGAGTACAACGCCCACTCTTGAAAGTCTTCTCTGTGGAAAAGATGCTTCATTTGAAGTCTGAAGAGAAAGTAGCAGTAATTCATAGAAAGACCGGATAGACAGCCACTCACTGTAGCTCACTGGTTAACAAAGCATGGTATCTAGTTGACACATTAAGTATATGAGGAATTACTACTTCTCATAAAAACAGAAGAAATTCTTCCATCTGCACCTGTCTGATAGCAAACCACTTGTGGTGTCTGCTTACTAGACATAAAGAACATGAACCTCACTCACTTGTAAGACTGATCATCTATCTTGTCATCTCATATGATTTTTTGAAAAATTTCCCACTGACAGGTAGCTTTCTTATGTCAATCTCTTGAGGAAAACTTATCGAAAACTGTTGAATAGAACTGAAATACAGTCACAAAAAGTACATGAGGAATTATCTAGCCTAGTGTCAAATGATTTTATTTGATTACAACCTGGCCCATGCCTGAAATCTGTTAAAGTACCATCCAGTAAATCTAGAACAAAATATATATATATACATATATATATATATATAATCTTCTAGAACAAAAATTAATTTTATTATTTGCATTTGTAAAAATGACCTGGAAGTTATGTTCATATTACTTGAAGATATTGTGCAGTATATGAAGAGTAGTCATTTTGGAATATAATAAATAACCAGATAAAGAAACTGTAATGTAATTGCTAATTTCCTTTCCAGAACAATGGTTTTTACTGTATTTCAGTCTTCAGTTAGACAAAGCTCTCATGTTTTAACTTTGCTGAAGACAAAGATATATACCACATGCTACAGAATTGAAAAAGTACCCATCTCTCACTTCCTAGCTTCTTTGGCAAGTCTAATTCATTAAATTTAAGGTAAATACAAGCACAGAAAAATGGCAGTATTTAAATGTTTTATTTCCCTAATTCAGTCAAAATTCTTTTATTTTGATACTATTTTCTCTAAATGTAACATGTTTTCCATAAATGAAATATCAAGCAAAAATGAAATGCCCGACTCTCTACTTCTGTATGTTTCTGAATTTTTCTACTTAGTATAAGACACAGCTCTGAGGTCCAAAGGACATCATCAAATTCCCTTAGGGCAACACAGAAAATGGAATACATTACAAAAAAGGCAATTTAAGACTCAACTTCAAGCATCTTTTGGTTTTATTAGCAGCAAGGCATTCAGTGGACACACCAGTGTCCAGCACTCTCTTGGTATTTGCCCCACTGGGAATTTGTTCCAAATATCAAAATCTTAGGATGCTCAAGTACCTCATATACAATGTCATAGTACTTGCATATAATCTATGCATATTCTCTGTATACTTTAAATCATCTCTAGATTACTTATAATACCTAATAATATGTAAACGCTACATAAATTTACAATGTAGATGCTATGCTGTATTATTTGTATTATTTTTATTGCCTTTTTTATCCCAAATATTTTCCATCTGCAGTTGGTCGAATCCATGGATGTAGAACTCAAGAATACAACGGGCTTAGTGTTTTGTGTATCATAAACAATGAGGCTAGGGAGCCATCTTCTAGCAAAGGGTTGCTCTGATAATGCGAGGTTTGCTAGAGACCAAAGATAAAATAAGAATGGAGTCAAATTGACGAGAGTATAGGTTAATGTTTATTGTACGCTCTTTTTCTTCAGTTGTGCACATATGTGCAAGACATTTCTGACTTACCCAGAGAATGCAACCCTGTGTTTGGACAGGACCTCCTATATTATACTAAAAGGAATTACCTGAATGTCTTATCAGAAGCCACAGGCACACGCTTTGATGGAAAGTTATTTTTTCCATGAATGGGAGGGTAGGGGAATGGTTTCAGGATGATTTAAGTGCATTACATTTATTGCACACTTTATTTTTATTATTATTACTTTGTAATACATATTGATCCAAGAGTGAGATCTCCTCCCTGCTTGGCCACTGCCCAAGCCAGCAAGTTCTACCCAGCTAAGATCTGCGTGCATAGATGGGGTCACCAACTTGCTGTCCGGGTGCTTCCTGGGGAAACATCGGCTTGTACCTGCCCAGAGTTCAGACAGAAGTGGGACGCTGGGCTGTAAGCTCCAGCAGGCATTGCTCACCTGGCTTCCAGTGGTGAGGGTGGGTGAGGTAGCCCACTCTGCTATCCGGGTGTTGCCCGGGACAACAGGAGGCTGTGGCTACTGACTGAGTTTAGACAGAGTGTGACCACTGGGTCAGAAGCTCCAGCAGTCACTGAACATCAGGCTACCAGTGGCAGATGTGTGTGAGGTTATTCGCCCTGTCATCTGGGTGTTTTCCAAGACAATACGGGACTGTAGCCACAGGCTGAATTCATAGAAGCTGGCTGTTTAGGCCAAAAGCTGGCACTGAGCCTTGTCTCGTGAGGGGGTTGAAGCAATCTTACCGCTCCCAGGTATCGTGACTGTGGCCTCTACTGGGGCTATTACAGTGGTGCTGGTCTGTTCTGGGATCCAAAGTTTGCAGAAGTCCCCTTGGACTTGAAAGTTGCCTCCAAAATATGTGCAAGTGGCTGTCTGCCTCAGTGTCGACATGCAGTGACAGAGTGTGAGGGAGGAACAGGAGGATTCTCTTGTTCCCAGTCTTGCACAGGTCACTGAGGAGACTGTGAATCCCCCTGAAGATTCTCATGCATTCACCCTTCCCCATATTGGGGAGCTTCTCCTGGCTCCACGTTTATCCCAAATAAGCCTTGGTACCCAGCTTCACTCCTGCCTGCTGTCCGTGTCCCCTTTTGCCTGGATAGATGCTGATGTGGTTTCTTAGATGATCAGCATTTAGGGTCTGTGTTTACTCTCCCCTTTGCTTCCTCTCTGTGAGAGCACATGAGCTGCTTTTAGTCTACCATCTTGAGCCCACCCCCTCCTAGGAATATTTTTAATTACACACACACACACACGCACACACGCGCACACACACACAGTTAAATGAGATAAATAAATATACTGCAAATACTGCTACATTTCCTTCAAATTCTATTCTTGGGATTAAACATGACTAGATAATTCACATCTTTTAAAATATACTATAATTGGTTTAAAAACATTTTCTATTTCATTAACTATTCATTAGAGAATCTTCACATTTTATCTTAAAGAAGTCATTGTCTCAGAGATAAAGAATGTTAAGACGCTGAACAATAACCTAGACTTAAAGAGGTTCAATCACCATAATAAGTAAAACTGCAGATAATATAATGATTTGTTCCAATAATTATAATTTTCATTTGGATTTTATTTACCATGGCTTGCGTATGATGCTAGGGGCTTCACAAATTTACCTCTAATCTTCACAGAAAATCTACTGGCTAAGTGAATAACATTAAAAAATTTAAAAATCTGTTAATCAAGGCTCAGAAAATTTAAGTAATTTATCAACTATGAGCCAGGTGGTGATGGCAAAATAAGGTCCATAATTGTATTTCATCATTACACAGATTGTGGGGGATGGACAAATATGTCAGCACAAATCCAATGCCATTTTGGAATACAGAAATCGGCATGTTCACCATCCTATTTATAAGAAACAAATGTCTGCTTTTTATATAGGATATATTATAGCACTTAGCTATTAAAAAACATATATAAACTCATCTATTTCCTGGTTCTGTTTAATACTCAGTCTGGGACTGACACTGATGTGTTACTTTTTCTTCCCTATTTTGCCAACTTATTTGAAAGTGCACATTGAAATTTATTAAATAGCAATTTTGATGATTGTGGGCCGAGTGGAGATTGAACTGTCTGGAGACTGAAGACACACCCGTATGTCCATGACTTAGGAGAGTTGTTTTAACTTGTTCAAAGCTAATCTGCAAAAAGCAATAATCTTCTAGAAACCATCAGAGAAAATGTCCTCTAAAATAACTGCTTATGCACTTGATAACTTGCATTGGGCAGTGTATGTTGTGAAGCAAATAACAAAGATGATTTGTTAGACCTACACATTAAGTTCAAAAGAAGACAGTAAGAAATCTAATTCTATTTTCTTCCAAATGCCTAAAGCTAAACTCATGATTAAATTATTTTATCAATATCTAAGATGATTTTTGAATTTCTTTCAAAATACACAAATGATAGCAAAGAAAATGTTTTCAGAAAAAAATTAACATTGGCTGTGAGAACTAAACATTGACGCCTATTTATAATTCTTTTTATTTGAAATCATAGAATTGATTTTGTAATGAAATGATAAAAATAATAGAGATCACTAATATTGTCATTTTAAAGGGAAATTTATGTTTTGTGATCTAATCGTGAAAATATGACGTGTCCCATCTAAATTAAAGTATTAAAAACAAAAGTTTTACTCTTCTATTCTCATTATGAAATCAATATGGTTCAGAAAATAACACTGAATAATCATTAATGTACTCCCAAAATTGTAGCTATGAGAACAGTGTGAAAAATCTGATATATTTTAATATAATTCTCTCCTATTGAGAGTGCTGAGCTGTAACTGCCAAAAGATATCTGAGATTTTTAGCTGAATAAATCATTTTAGCTTTTTAGGTCAATAAAATGTTAGAAGCGGGAGAGAAATTTCCCCAAAGGTAAAACTGAAAGCAAATGGACTCTTCTCTATTGAATATTCATTTGTAATACTGGGGAAGAGAGCATTGAAATGTTTGAGGAAAACAATTATCCCATCAGGCTCTTGGAGCCCAGGCTCCCAAGTTCGAGAACAATAGCTCCTATTGCAGTTCCCAGAGACAGTTTTCTGACAAAGCCAACTTGACTCTAATTTTTATTCATATATTTAATAGATTTATTAGCCATCTATCAAATGTCATGTTCTATAACCAAAAAGTAGGAATTGAAAAATAAAATCTGGGCCCTAGCCTCATGAAAGGCCCACAGTCCAACGGGCAAGATAGTTATGTAATACCAATCATTTGGAAGTGCTATCATATAGGATTATAAACAGAAGATAAAAGACTGGTACAAAAAAAAGGAGTGACTAGTTCTTCTGGTAGTAGAGAAAGCAAAGTGGCACATGTCTAGCTCACATTTATGACAGTTTCAGTTAGTCATCAGAGAGTTCTCTGACTCAGACAGGCCATCACTGACAACCAGATATCACTTGATTTCTTTCTGCAGGGAAAAAAGTCTCTCTTCATTCTGAACGCGGGTAATGCTGCAGGAGTAATTCAATTTCTTGGATTTGTTCTTCAGACTGGAAAAATCCAATAGGTGGCTTTAAAATCATTTGGAAACTACTTTGGTGAGATAATCAAATTGTTTCACAGAAATAATCTGATCAATAGTCACCTCATCTCTTTGAGGTAGACTAAAAAAAATCCTATTTTTTTATTATACTTTAAGTTCTAGAGTACATGTGCACAACGTGCAGGTTTGTTATATATGTACACATGTGCCTATTTTAAAAGTAACAAGAAATTAAGTGACCCACCTGAAGACACTGTCTGTGGAGTTAGTGCTGTGAACAAGCAACTGCCCAAGGACTTCTGAGAGGGTGGAGTCTGAAGAACCCTCATAGTTTACACCAGTTACATAATTTACACTTATTACTATAAAATGGGGCTAGGATAAATTTCAATTGAAAAGCCCTTTTCTTCAAGATTGTTTATTCTTATTTTCTTGTCATCTTCCTCACTTAACTGTGGGGTTCAGTAAACAAATATATCAAGGTAGCATTAAATATCAATAAAACCACCACAGAATCTGAAGAGAATCGTTCATGTTGAAATTTAGTTTTTAAGCTAATTTCATCCTCCACTACATTAAAATATGATATTAAAAATGTATTTCCTGGGTTACTGGTGATATTCTGAAGGGCTTGCTGCTCTCTGTGTGGGTAGAGGGTAGCCATAGTACAGCCAGGGAAGTTGCCCAAGGAACAGAAGCTGAAGCTGCAGAATGATCATGGGTGAGAGGTTTTAGAATCTGCTCATGTTTGCCTAACAAATGTAACAGCCACAGCGAATGAAATTCTTAAAATCTTAGCATTAACAGTTATTGATTTATTTACTATTATTGATGAAAATCGGGTCAGCACAAAAGGTGGTGGATACATTACTTTTTCCTTCAAATGAGCAGTATCACAAGAACTGAGCTTGAGTTACCATGGAATTCTTATAAACTAATTAAAGATGCGTCTACAAGCTTTGTGCGAGTTCAGAAAACCTTCCAGTGATCTTTTGTTTTCCTATGTTTTCACCACTGTGCTTGCAATTTGGCTTCCTGATAGTACACTATGATGCTTCCTGATGTCCTCAGGAATTCTCAAATCCCTCTTTTAAACTTTAGGACATATAGACCAGTTGGTCATAGAAGGATCATTATAAAAGAATATACAATAATAGAATTTCACCCAGATAGTGCATTCAAGATCTGTGACTGGATAAATTGTTTTCTGAGCTGAGAGAATATTTCAGTCTTAGGTTTTAGATCATATGTTTAAAAAAAAAAAAAAAAAAAAAAAAAAAAAAAAAAAAAAAAAAAAACATAGCCATACCCCAAAGATTGTGATCATAGATAAATATTTAGCACAGTAGAATAGTAAAACAAATGAGTGAATATCCAAAATGTATGAAGAAAAAGATTCTAAATAATACAAATAGGACTTCAGAAGATGAAAAGAATTCTGAAGAAACTATTAAAATATGAACATGGCAATAAATACTACTTAGATACCAAACAATATTTAAGATATATTTAATAATAATTTCTGAATAAATATCAGCAAACAAACTTCATCCTTTGGGGTTTATGCCTTAAAGGAATTTGTGGCCAAGGAAAGTCAAGGAAATTTATCTATTCAAGGACAATTTCTGACACAATTGCCAACTTGAAAAAATACATAAATATACAAAATATTTACTGTGTGAAAGCAAATGAGTATGTTTCTCCTGTGAATAACCATGTCAACAAAATGCTGCAGTCCATAGACCAGGTGAATGATGACACTACAAAGAAAGAATTAAAATTACCCTGTAGTAATTCTTCATTTCTTAGAGTCTTAAGATGTGAATCCTTTACTGAAGAATATGGTTTGGATACAATTAACAAGAATAAAATCTTTTCCACCATGGACATGACCAGATAATGACATAGTATTGTACTTAATATTATGGACTATTGATAGACTTTTATATGCAACAATATAGATGTCCATGGATATCTAACCATTAAGTTGAAGAAAATTTACGAAAATGAAAGTCTTGTTTTACTGGTTTCCTTCAGGACTCTAGATTCTCTATTCACAAATTTTGTAAAAATGGAGCTGCTGAAAACACACTATTGATTCCTGAGAGATGTTGCTACTCAAAAGATTATCGAAATAGTCACTAAACAATTAGTTATTATTAATAACACATTTATTTTGCATGTCACAAACTTCAGCAGCTTCTCAGTTGTGGAATAATAGTGTGTTAATGAATCAAACTGTAATTGCTCCAGGTAGTGCTCTAGTCTATAAAATTCTGCTGAGAGAGCTGTTAAATTATTTCCTTATTAACATTTTTCTTCCTTGTAAAAATAAAATTTATTTCAGATGATTCTGTAATACTGAAAGTAATACCCAGTAATACTGAAAGGACTGGCACTGTCCTGTCATTTTAAATTATGTCTCTATCAACATTTTGGATGAAAACCTGAAGCCTGCTTTCCCAGAAAGGAAATTCAATTGTGGGACCAAAAAAAAAAGCCACTTTTTCTCCACTCCATTTAATCACTATGTCTTTGCTTGAGTTCCTGGATCTGATCATCACTAGATTTCCATTTTATACTTCTGAATGTTTCTTCTCAGTGTCCTTGGCTAGTTCCTCCTCATATTCTTGACATTTAAAAATTGGAGTGGCCCAGAGCTTAATTCCTGAACACTTTTCTCTCTTTTAGGTACATTAATACCTTTGATGATATAATCCAATTGCTTTGAGTATCACCTTTAAACTAATAAATGCAGATGTGTACTTAAAGCCCATTCCTCCTCCCTGGATTCTACACACTATACAATTACCTACTTTTAGTGATTTTGTACTGTGTCAACTTGGCTAAGCTGGGGTATCATTTCCCACAATTCTTTTCCCTATGCACTTCCAAGTTATGGTTGATCACACAAAAAAATTGAGATTTGGAAACAAAGCAGGGGCATTAAGCATGGAATGTTGATGCAGGGTGCCAGGGGCTGCTGCCATTCACACACATTTTCACTAATCTCCTGGCTCGCCTTGCTAATGAGGAAGGTCACAGTATTCAGTCTCTCTGGCTGCCATTGCATGTTCTCATTCAGCTTCTCTGGTTTGGGGCCAAGTACATTGTGTGTCTGTGGCAAAACAATTTCGCTTCTTCAGCAGGCCAGTTCTCATCATTGAGGGTAGAGGGAATAAGAGAAAAAGTTCCACTTTGCTGAGGTAGGTTATTCCGTATTGATTTTGTGGATTCATTTTCTATTGCTAACTCTGTGTTCACTATCTTTCTTCTTTCCAGCTGCCAGTCCTGCTGTCTAAGAGTGATTCCAAGATCACTACCAGAGGCAAATGTAATAGCCTTCCAAAGAAATCTTCACCAGTTCCAACAATTTCGGAAGGTCTAATCCCTGTAATAAGCCCCTTCTACCGTATCATTCTTAGTGGTGCTGCTTCCTTGATTAAATCCTAGTGGATGTGCCACATGTTACTCGATGCCTGTTTGGCCTCTCAAATGTAGCACATTCACGACTGAATTCCTGATATTACTTCTACCACAAACTTGCCCTTCTCATGTTCTCCAGCACATTAAAAGCAACTTTGTTCTTCCTCTTATTCAAGCCAAACATCTTGGAGTCACCCTTGATGCCTCTCTTTCACCTGCATTCATATTATTTATTTCAGTGACATCTTTAAAATATATTCTTCCATCCTCTACCTGGCACTTCACTCTGTCCTAAGTAAGTGATGTCTCACTGGCATAATTACATTAGTTTTGCTATGTGTCTTCTCGTTTCTGATCCTGCTCCTAAATCTATTACCCATTCACCTGACAGACTGAGTCTGTTACAAAATAAATAAGGTAATATTACTTCTTTGTTCAGGAATTTTCAAGGTTTTCAATCTCAGTTGGAGTAACAGCTTAAGTTCTTATGCTGATTCAAAAGGCCCTAATTTACCTGGTCCCACTATTACCTTTTCTTATTGTCTCTCCTTCTCTTTCTCTTTCTCTCTCTCTCTGGATCACCTCTATTCTATCTACATTGACCTCCTCCTCAAGCCAGGGATTCTCCTGCCTCCAGATATTCATGCTTGCTTTTTCCTCTGCCAGAGGTGCTTTTCTACAAGAAATCACATGACTCGTCTTTCCCTTTCTTCCAGACTTGTTTTTATTTTTTATCCTTCCAGAAAACCAGCTTTAAAATTACAACCCTACTCACTCACAAAATATCTTCCTTCCTTGCTAAAGACTTTTGTCCTTACCACTTAGCTCTCATTATAATACTATATATATATATATATTATATATATATATTATTTATTTATTTTGTATGTCATATACTAGACTATTAATTTGATTAGGGTAATTATATAGGCTGTTCTATCCAATAGATCCAATAGTGTAACCCAAATCCACGGTGCCATGTCTGGAAAATAGCAGGCTCTTAATAAATATTTGTTGGATAAGGAATGAATGCCAATGTGAAAATTAATACAGTGGCTAAAATCAAAAGGAGTAAAACCTTAGAAATTTTATGTGATTCAATGTGACTGATAAAATGACACAGGTCTAGTATAGGAACTATGCTACAATAGCAGCCATTATTTCAGGACCTAATGAATGTAACATGAGTGGCCTGATCAAATTAAACCTCTCAAATCAAGTCTCTCCTCAGGCCTCTCTATTCCCTGAGACACAATAATATTGAAATTTGGGCAACTAAGAACTCTACAGTGACTTCTAAGTGTTCAAGTGAAAGGAAGAGTCACATTTGTCTCACCTTAAATCAAAAGCTAGAAATGGGCTGCGCATGGTGGCCCACATCTGCAATTCCAGCATTTTGGGACACCAAAGCAGGAGTATCACTTGAGGCCAAAAGTTTGATATCAGCCTGGGCAATATAGCCAGACTGTGTCTTTAGTAAAAAATAAAAAGTAGCTGGCATGGTGATGCATGCCTTTCATCCTAGCTACTCTGGAGGCTGAGGTTGGAGGATCACTTGACCACAGGAGGTCAAGGCTGCAGTGAGCCAAGACTGTGCCACTGCACTCTGGCCTGGGTGAAGAAGCAAGACCCTGTCCCTAAATAAATACTTAAATTAAAAATTAAATTTTTAAAAAGCTAGAAATGATTAAGGTATGTTAAAAGTTAAGATCGACTGAAAACTAGACCTCTTGCACCAAACAGTTAGCGAAGTTATAAAAGCAAAAGTTTTTGATGGAAATTAAACATATCATTTCAATAAACACATGAATGATAAGAAAGCCAGACAACCTTACACCAATATGGGGAAAGTTTGAGTGGTCTAAATAGAAAATCAAACCATCTACAACCTTCCTTTAAGCGAAAGCATAATCCAAACCAAGGTCCTAACTCTCTTCAACTCTAAGGAGGCTGAGAAAGGTGAGGAAGCTACAGAAGAGTTGAAAGCTAACAGAGATGGGCTCATCAAGTTTAAGAAAAGAGGCCATCTCCATGACATAAAAGTGCAAGATGAAGCATCAAGTGCTGATGTAGAAACTGCAGCAAGTTATCCAAAAGAACTTGCTAAAATAGTAATGAAAGCAGTTATGCTTAGCGAATTTTCAGTGTAAGTGAAAAAGGCTTTTATTGGGAGAGAGTGTCATCTAGGACATTCATAGCTACAGATAAAAATCCAATGTCTGGCTTCAAATCTTCAAAGGACTGGCTGACTCACTTATTAGGGGCTAAGGCACCTGATAACTTTAAGTTAAGCCGATGCTTGCTTGTCATCTCAGAAATCCTAGGGCCCTTAAGAATTATGCTAAATCTGCCCTGCCTGTGCTCTAGAGTTGAAAGAACAAAGCCTGGATAATTGTATGTCTGTTTATAGCATGGTTTACTTGACATTTTAAGCCCAGTATTGAGACCTACTGCTCAAACATTTTGTTTTTTTTTAATTTTACTGCTAATTGGCAATGCACCTGGTCACCCAAGAGTTCTGATGGAGATATACAAGGAGATTAATGTTGTTTTCTTGCTTGCTAAAACAACACCCATTCTATAGCCTATGGATCGAGGAGTAATTTTGGCTTTCAAGTCTTATTATTTAAGAAATACATTTCATAAAACTGTTGCTTCCATAGATAGCGATTCCACTGATGGATCTGGGCAAAGTAAGCTAAAAATCTTCTAGAGAGGATTCACCATTCCAAACTTTATTAAGAACATTCCTGATTCATGAGACAATGTCAAAATATCAACATTAGCGGGGGTTTGGAAGAAATTGATTCCAACCCTTGTGGATGACTTTGCAGGGTTCAAGATTTCAGTAACTTCAGGAGGAAGTTACTGCAATGTGGTGGAAATAGCAAAAGAATTAGAACTGAAAGTGAGCCTGAAGATGTGATTGAAATGCTGCAATATCATAAAGTTTTAATGAAGGAGAACTTGCTTCTTATGAATGAGCAAAGAAAGTTGTTTCTTGAGATAGAAGCTATTCTTTGTGAAGAAGTAGCGAAAGCTTTTGAAATGACAACAAAGGCTTTAGAATATTACATAAACTTGGTAAAGCAGTGGCAGGATTCAAAAGGACTGACTTTGTATTAGTCTGTTCTTGTACTGCTATAAAGAGATACCTGAGGCCGGGTACTTTATAAAGGAAAGAGTTTCATAGGCTCATGGTCTCACAGGCTGTACAGGAAGCATAGTGGCTTCTGCTTCTGCGGAGGCCTTAGGAAGTTTCCAATCATGGTGAAAGGCAAAGGGAAGCAAGACATCTTGTCATGACTGGAATAGGAGGAAAGTTGGGGAGAGGTGCCACACACTTTTAAACAACCAGATCTTATGACATCTCTCTCATTATCACCAGAACGGCACCCTGGGAAAAATCCACCCCCATAATCCAATCACCTCTCATGAGGCCCCACCTCCAACTTTGGGGATTAAAACTGAACACGAGATTTGGGTGGGGACACGGATCCAAACAATATCAGACTTTAATTTTCAAAAAGCTTTGCTGTTTGCTATCAAACAGCATCATGTGCAACAGAGAAATATTTTGTGAAAGAAGAGTAAATAAATGCAGAAAACTTAGTTGTGGTCTTATTTTAAGAAACTGCCATAGCCATCTCAACCTTCAGCAACAACCACCTTGATCAGTCAGCAGCCATCAATATCAAGCCAAGACTCTCTAGCAGCAAAAAGATTATGCCTCACTGAAGGCTCAGATGATCCTCAGCATTTCTTGCAATAATTAAGGTATGTAAATTTCTTAGGCTTAATGTTAATGCACACTTAACATTATGGAGTTAAGTGTTAGCAACGTAACTTCTACTGTTAGTCTTTTCTCACACTACTATAAAGAAATACCTGCGAGGTATGTCTTTACCTTAGCAACTCTGTGAAATCAGCTTTTCGTATCTCCATTGTTTTCTCCATAATGGTCTATAAGTATGGTGCAAATATAACTTTTATATGCACTGGGAAACAAAAAAAAATTGTGTGACTTACCATATTGCAATATTCAATTCATTCTGGTGGTCTGCAGCCAAACCCACAATATCTCCTAAGTATGCCTGTGTCAAAGACAGTTCTCATTTTTCCTTTATAATTCACTGTGAAGTAATTGTCTACTGAGCCAATGTTACTATTTTATATTAAACAAAACTCTATAGCTTGTGTCTTTCATGAGTAAAAAAGAAATGTAAAGAAGTTATCTCTTTTGATCTTCAGTCTACAATGATTGTTTTATTCTCATAAAAATATTTTAATATTAATAGACTAATACTCAACCTACGTCTTTTTCATTATTTATTTTTAGCCCACCTTAATAATGGAATGTTGCTATTGTTGATGAAGAAAAGCCAAACTCAGAAAATATTTGAAGAGTTTTATTCTGAGACAAATTTGAGGATCATGGCCCTTGACACAGCCTCAGGAGGTCCTGAGAACATGTGCCCAAGGTGGTTGGGCTACAGTTTGGTTCTATACATTTTACAGAGACAGAAGTTACAGGCAAAGACATAAATCAATGCATGTAAAATATGTAAGATAAAAGTAAGACAAAACAAAACATCCACTCCACTTAATGAGGTATCAGACAGGAGGAAAAGTATCTTTGTCATTTGTGGAGGCACTTCTTGATGGGAGGTTAAATTGATAATGGGAAAGAGATGGTAATTGAATGAGTAGCTAAAAAAAAGCAACATATTGATTTCCTCTGATGTGGTCAGACAAGTGTTTACCTGTATCTTATTTTTCCTTAGCAACTCTGTGTGGTCAGCTTTTTCTATCACCATTGTTTACTTGAATAAATTAAAGATAATAAAGTTATACAAGCTGGAATGCATTAATTACACTTACCTTGTCTCAAAAATAATTGAATAATTTTAGGATCTTACAACTAATAAGCAAATTTGGAACATGCATCTGTCTGATGTCAAGCTTTTTCCCTGTCAGCAAAACTATCCCATGATTCCTTAGGCAGATGAATGTATAATAATTGGCAAATTGTTTTTATGGATTCTTTTTTTCTCTACCTAAAATAGTTCAAGGTTATTGGTTTTAATTAAGCTTAGGATACTAAGGCTGATTTTATCTATCCTCCAAGAGTAATTTAAATTTATGTAGGTCATTAAAAAGCTGTTTTTACATCTAAGAAATGTCATCACAATTCTAGGATGACTCAAGTACTTAAATCTTGACTTCATAAGGAAACATGTCTCTTCAGCATTATAATTCCTTCAGCGGTCATTTTTGTAGCTTGTACACTTGACACTGTTTCATTAATACTTTGGAGAATTTTTTGTTTTGTTTTGTTTTGTTTTGTTAGAGTCTTGCTCTATAGCCCAAGTTGGAGAGCAGTCCCACAATCGCGGCTCACTGCAATCTCCACCTTCCGGGTCCCCGTTCAAGCAATTCTCCTGCCTCAGCCTCATGAGTAGCTGGGATTGCAGGTGCGCACCACCACACCCAGCTAAGTTTTGTATTTTTTAGTAAAGACGGGGTTTCACTATGTTGGCCAGGCTGGCCTTAAACTCCTGACCTCATGATCCGCCCACCTTGGCCTCCCAAAGTGCTGGGATTACAGGTGTAAGCCACTGCACCCAGCCTTGGTGAGAATTTGACCCCCGACTTGATTTGGCCACTCCCAATGAAATCACCTTTGCAAAAATAACTAAGACAATTATTGCAGTGAAAGAGGCCTGACCTAAATGACTCCATCTTGCCTCTAACCTGCAAGCTGTCCTCCTTCATTCCTGGGCTTCGGCTAAACTAACTTTAGGAGGAACATAGTTAATGGTTTAGCTTTGAAACAAAGATAATAACAGCCCTTTCCCAACAAACCCTCTTCATATCTGGGGACTAGACTGCCTCTGCAGGACTAACAAATTAAGCCACAAGATTAGAACTTATGGGTTAGGAGTCATGCGGTTGGAGGTTGCAAGATTCTAAACCTCCCCAAATTGCTACTGGGGATAACATCACTATTGTAAAACGTAAGATCAGTGCTTGAGATATTTTGCAGACCCTGCACTGAATGGATCAGCTGGCACAACCCAGAATGATAAACTGGCTTATCTGGTCTTGTGGTCCCCACTCAGGAAGCAACGTAGCACAAAATGACAGCTTTGACTCCTTAAGATTACATCTTTGACCCAACCAGTGAGAACTCCTGACTTACTGGCCCCCTACCCACCAAATTATTATTAAAAACTCTGATCCCTGAAGTCTCATAGAGACTGATTTGAGTAATAATAAAACTCCAGTCTCCCACATAGCCAGCTCTGCATGCATTACTTTTTCCCTATTGCAATTCTTCTGTCCTGATAAATCGACTTTTTCTAGACAACAGGAAAGGTGAACTCATTGGATGTTTACATGAAGGCATTGCAAAGTCAAATCTGAAAGAAAGTCATCTTCTCTCAAGTTTTAGCTACCATGTTCCAAGGTTATCAGGTATTTAAAAAAAAAAAAAAATGTCTTTCTTCACACTTACAAGTTCATATACTTGCTTTGTATCTATGCCTTAAAAATAAACCAAAACTTCAAATTCCTTCTTTAAATTTAAAACAGGGTCTCATGTTAGAATCTTCCTGTCAATTGGAGTCTTCTAAATATGAGAATATTTATCATATGGAAAATTATCTGTACAATTATAGCTACTCATAACAAATATGACTTTGACTATCAACACACCGAACATAAATTTTTACATGCTAAAAGGGTCTAATGCATCGGTTATATAATAACTGTAAAAATACAACGCACTACTCTAACACATGTGTCTATCTCATAAGATAAAACATTACTCTTAAGTTTTGCATTGATGGTTGATTAGTGTTATAGCTGTGGATATTTGGCAAAATAGTGGTATAAGAATATAGACTTTCAGGCCGGGTGTGGTGGTTCATGCTTGTAATCCCAGCTCTTTGGGAGGCCAAGGTGGGTGGATCATGAGGTCAGGAGTTTGAGACCAGCCTGACCAACATGGTGAAACCCTGTCTCTACTAAAAGTACAAAAATTAGCAGGGTGTGGTGGTGCACACCTGTAATCCCAGCTACTCAGGAGGCTGAGGCAGGAGAATCGCTTAAACCCAGGAAGCAGAGGTTGCTGTGAGCCGAGATCGTGCAACTGCACTCCAGTCTGGGCAACAAAGCAAGACCCTGACTCAAAAAAAAAAAAAAATATATATATATATATATATATATACTTAAATATTATATATATGTATGTATATTATATATATATATATTTTTTGAAAGTATATACACACACACACACACACACACACACACACACTTTCAAATTCTTGTTGTTTGGTAGTAAAAACTGACCTGACCTGCATGGTACAATGAGGTAAATTTCAGCCTACTTCATGGACCACTTTTGCCAGCATCTGTTATTTCCTGTCCTTGTGATAATAGCCATTTCAGCTGCATATGACGATATCTCGTTTTGGCTTTCATTTGCATTTCCCTCATGATTATTGATGTTTAGCATTGTTTCATGTACTTATTAGCCATTTGTATGTCTTTGTTTGAGAAATATCTGTCTGGATCCTCTGTCCATTTTTAAATCAGATTTATTTCCTTGCTATTGAGTTGTGTTTATTGTATATATTTTATGTTAAACTCTTATCAGATGTATGTTTTACAAATATTATCTAATATTTATAAGTTGCCTCTCTTCACTGTATTCATTTTGCTGGCAGATTTTTAATTTGATATAATTCCATTTGTCTATTTTTGCTTTTTTGTCCCAACAGCATTTATTGAAGAGACTGTCTTTTTCCATTGTGTATTCGTGACACCTTTGTTGAAAATCAGTTGACCATAAATGCACTGATTTATTCCTGAGACTCTATTCTGTTCCATTGGGTTATGTGTTTGTTTTTATGCTGTTACTACGTTATTCTGATTATTATGCTTTTTAAATGTATGATAAATTGAGGTTTTGTGATGGCTTTAGCTTTGTTCTTTTTGCTCAAGATTGCTTTGGCTATTTAGGTTCTTTTGCTATCCCCCTAATAATTTTTTGATATTTTAAAATTTGTATGAAAAAAGTCATTGGAATTTTGAAAGGAATTGCATTGCAGTTGAATATCATTTTAGGTAGCATGAACGTCTTAACAATATCAATTCTTCCAATCTGCAAGGATATCTTTCCACTTATTTGTGCCTTCTTCCATTTGTTTCATCAATGTTTCATAGTTTTATATGTACAGGTCTTTCACTTCCTTGGTTAAATGTATTCTAAATTTTTTTTTTTTTTTTCTGTAGCTATTGTAAACATGATTGTTTTCATGATTTCATTCTTGGATAGTTCACTGTTAGTATACAGAAATGTTAATTATATTTACATGTTGATTTTATATCCTTCAACTTTTCTCTTTTAGTCCTAATTGTTTTTTGGTGGAGTCCATATATGTGTGTGTGTGTGTGTGTGTGTGTGTGTGTATGATTATGTCATCTGCAAATTGAGACAATTTAACTTCTTCCATTACAGTTTGGAATCTTTATTTCTCTTGCCTAATTGCTCCATCTAGGACTTCATGTAGTACTTTGTTGATCAGCAGTGGCAAAAGGGAATCCTGGTTTTTACCCTGATCTTAGAGGAAAAAAATTCAAATTTTTATCATTGAATATCTTAACTGTGGATTTGTCATATGGCCTTTGTGTTGAGGTACATTCCTTTTATACATTATTTGTTGAGAGTGTTTAGTCATGACAGAATGTTGAATTTTGTTAATAACAGATGCAGAAAAAAACATTTAACAAAATTTTAGTTCATTTTGTTAATATGATCTATCACATTTATTGATGTGTAAATCTTGAATCATTTAAAAGTCGATAAATGTGACAGACCATATGAATCATCTTTGCACTTCTGGAATAACTTCCACTTGGTCCTGGTGAGTGATCCATTTAATGCGCTCTTGAATTCAGTTTGCTAGAATTTTGTTGAGAATTTTTCACACCTATGTGTATGAAGGATATTGGCTGATAATTTTCTTTTCTTGTAGTGTTCTTGTCTGGCTTTTGATATCAGGATAATACTGGCCCTGTAAAATGAGCTTTAAAATGCTTATTCTTTTCCAATTTTTGGAAGAGTTTGAGAAGGATTTGTATTAGTTTTATTATTTAAATGTTCAGTCGAATTCAGCAGTGAAGCTATCAGGTCCTGGGTTTGTCTTTGATGGGAGACCTTTTATTACTGATTCAATCACCTTAACCATTATTAGTCTGTTTATATTTCCTATTCCTTCATGATTTATTCTTGGTAGTTTTCAGGCATCTAAGAATGTATCCATTTGATCTTCTAGGTTTTTCAATTTGTTGGCATGTAATTGTCCATAGTAGTCTCTTATGACCATTTGTATTTCTTTTATATGAGTTGTAATGTCTCCTGTTTCATTTCTGATTTTGAGTATTTTTTGATTAGCCAGATGGAGGTTTGTTAATTTTATCTTTTCAAAACACAAACTCAGTTTTGTTGACGCTTTTTAGTGTTTTTCTAGCATATTATTCTTTTTTCTAGGTCCTTAAGGTATAAAATTAGTTTATTTGTAACATTTTCTTTCATTTTTCATATAGTCATTTATTGCTATATACTTCATTTTAATAACTAGTTTTGTTGCGTGCTATAAATTTTGGTATGTTTTGTGTTCGTTTAATTTTTCTCAATATTTCTTTCAAATTCTTGATTTCTTTTTTGACCCATTCGTTTTTCAGGAGTATGTTTAATTTCAATGTTTTGTATGTTTTCTGAAATCCTCCTGTTCCAGATTTCTACTTTTGCAGCCTAACATATGCTCTATACTGAAAAAAGTCTCATTTGTGTTTGAGAAAAACATGCATTTTACAGCTGTTGAGTAAAATATTCTGTATGTCTCTTAGGTCCGTTTGATCTAAAGTATAGTTTAATATTTCCTTATTGATTTTCTGTCTGGATAATCTATCTGTTGCTAAAGGTAAATTGTTGTGTTCCCTACTATTATTATATTAATTATTTTGTCAAAAGCCTATCTCTCTATTCATATCTATGAATATTTGCTTTATATATTTAGGTGCTTCAATGCTGGATGCAGATTTTTAAATGTTATATCCTCTTGATGAACTAATCTCTTTGTCATTACATGACTGTCTCTTTTTACAATTTTTGACTTATAGTATATTTTTTTCTGATATAAAGACAACTATCTCTGCTCTACTTTGGTTTCTAATTGTATGGAATTGTATGGAATATATTTTCCCATCCCTTAACTTTCAGTCTATGTGTGATGTGATCTTAAAGATGATGTGACCCTCAGATTTCTAGTTGGATGTTGTTTTTAATGCATTCATTCACTCTGTGTCTTTTGATTGAACAATTAAATCTATTTATATTTAAGGTAATTTTTGCTAGGTAAGAACTTATCTTTGCCATTTTAATTACTGTCTGGTTGTTTTGTAGGTTCTTTATTCCTTTCTTTCTCTCTTGCTTTCTTCCTGTGTGATTAAATAATTTTCTCCAGTAGCATGCTTTGATTCCTTACTTTTAATCTCTTATGCATCCATTATATATCCTTGCTTTTTGATTACCATAAGGCTTAAATCAAACACTGTAGAGTTATTTCAGTAATTTGATAATCCAGCATCCCAGCTTTTGGGAAAATGTTTCCCCAAAGTATTTCTGATGTGACTTAAGTTTCACGTGATTTATGTATTTTTATTTCTGTTCTCACCTCAGCTAAATCTTGTAGGGCCACCACTGTGGCCACTTGGTTTTATAGTCCATTGCCAGCATCAACTGTGAAAGGAGCCGTAACTACAATGAGCGAGGATGTTATGTCCCCAGAAGAAGCCTTAAACCATTATCTATGCTAAACTGGGATATAAATATTCCAGATCACTCACATCTTGGTGGCTTTCATTTTCTTCTGTTATAGAATAAGCTTCATTTGCTTTCATTGTTTGCATAAATACATGTCATTTATTGGTTATTATTCTTTCCTTCTCTCATTTTGTTATTTATTGGGATTTTCTGTGCCTCCCTTTCTCCCTTTGAGAAACCTTTGCGCTCAAAACTTTCTCAGTGTCTGTTCTGGGAGAACCCTAAACAAGATACATATTTGGTTAGGTGATCTCAATGGCCATATCCAGAACTCTTTGTAAATGGTCTAAATATCTCAAGATAATATGTCTGATAACTACAGGCCATAAGTTTTTATCAGTCTGTTTGACTTAAAATAATCATCTATACATGCTTTTCTGCACTAAATTAATTTTCCTAGAGAACTATACCAATAGATGTTTGAAAACAAAAATAAAGCCTGCAATCTTCATATTTGGAAAAGACAATGGAAATTTAGACTTTAACCAAACATCCTAGTTGTGTGTCCGCTGCCTTCTTGGTTGGCCAGTTGCTGCTCTTTGTCTCCTCCATGGCACTTGCCTTCAGTAACTTAACCTCTCAATACTGTTCTCTGTCCTTTTGAATTTGAACAATACTTATAAAATATTAATTCCTTAAATTCTTGAGTTTCGCCTGCAATACTGATAATTAAAAGCTCCTCTACCTTTAATAATACTGTCAATTTTAAGATTTTGCTTAACACTGATAAAAATTTTATATTTTCATTTCATATTTATTTTAAAAATGTTATAGTATTTCATTTTGCATATTAGGTAACAGGCTGAAATAAATTAAGTAGTATTTCCTCAGATCACCTGGCTATAAGTGATAGAGTCAGGTTTCAAACTGAAATATAGATAATTCTAAATCCTAGAGTATTTATATTACACCTTTTCTCCCTAAAAGTGAATATACTCATGCGCGTATAAACAGAGTTAAGAATAACATGTAACACTTCATTGTAAGTACTTGTATCTTTGTAAGTTTTTATGCATACACCCCACTGAAGGGATGTCCCAGTTTTCCCTGTCAAAAATTCATTTTTTATGAATTATATTTAATTGGTAATTATATATGATTATATATAATAATTACACTTATTTAACTTCTGTAGATCTCAAAACTATAAAACTTCTGTAGATCAAACTCAAAACTTCTGTAGATCTCAAAACTATAAAATTGGGTAAAATATTACCCAATTAATGCTATTGTTCTAAAGATCCAATGAAATAGTAAACCTAAAGGGCTTGACATGATTTCTAAAGCACAATATGTCATCCAACTAGCAAAGTTTATTTATAATGTGAATAAAATATTTTTTAAAGGTAAAATCACAGAGGCTTTGAAAAGACAGGGAGAGCGAGCTATAAAGCTAGGTAATTCTATTTCTAGAATATGGAATAATAATCTCCTATTTTCCTTGTTTAAGAAAATGTAAACTTTCTTGGAGATATTTTCAGCAATTCTTTCATGAATGCCTTTGACGGATAGGTCATATGCTGTTTCTGTGGGAACAACATTCCCTTGGGATACATAAACCCTCAGAGAATAGTGTATTATAAATAAACTGAAATGTTTGAGCCAATTAAAATTGGAAACTAAAATAGTATTCATGACGTTGCATGAAACAAAGGACTGTTTTCAAGACCAGATCTACTCCACACTTTTGCTGAAAATCATTTTGGTTCTAGTGACAAATGCAGTAAGAATAACATTTTTTTGGTGATGTATTTGACACTGAAACCATAACCATAAGAAAGTGTAAATAAGGTAAAAATACCCACTTGCAAAATTGTTCTTCCAGGGGAGAGTTTGGGGAAGTATTTAAGAAAATCAAACTTGACCTCAAATAGAAAGTGGTTTAGAGAAGGCATTGTATTTTTTATCTTATACTTTGGAAACATCATAACTGTGCCCTTCATAAATTTGCTTACATTTTGCATCTGTCTAAAATTTCAGAGTACTGTCCTGTCAGATTCTACTCATTCTCCCAACATGAACACTGAATTGGGGATAACTATCATCTGGAAAGCAAATGACACATTACTTTTCCCAGAGTCACTGCTAGGTTGAAGGTGAATGTAACATGGGTAGGTTGAACAGGCAAGCATTTCATCTCTGACTATTCAGTGCCCGTGATTGAATTATGGATTATGGTCTTGTATCTCATCCATTCAGCAGATTTTGATTGTAAAATAAGGTCACAGATCTGGTTGTTTTAACTCAACTGAATTAAGTTAGTGTGTGGCAAATATCGCAGTGTAGTACAATGTGACTCAGGTCAAGAACCCCAGCTCTGTTTATTGTATAAGAGAGGAGGGTGCTTCCAAGCTCCTTCACAAGATTCCCTAAGAAATATCTGCTGGGAAGTCTGCAATGTGGAGAAAGTTTTCAGTCTTCTTACTCTCAGGGCTTTAAGTGTGTATATGGAGAAGAATGGATGAGTAAAGTTAAGAGTTGTTCTCTCATTCCTAGATAACCACACTAAGCAAATTTTCTTCCTTCTACTAGAAAAGTGGAGGGGGTGGGATAGGAAGAGAGCAAGTTATGAAGAAGTAAAACAAAAAGGAAGAGATAGGGTGCTCTGAGGTAGAATCCAAGGCATCCCAAACCTGCATAAATTCCTTCCTCAATTCCATGGTTTCTAGTATTGTTATATATTAGCTAAATTAATTGGACACTGAGAGATTAATTATCAAAGGAACAATGACCAGCAATGATCAGACCATATAGGAATATAGAACACTGACCTAAAACCTGCAGTAGCAAACAACCCAAAAAGCCAAACCACAACCTTTGAAGAAATCTACCCCAAATAAACAAAACTTAGTAACTGTCAACTTCCCTAAATTTTCCCCCTGCTACTAACTTAGAACTAAGCAAATATGCTCCCCTGAACAATTATATACCATTGATGCATCCAGTTAGCCAGGTTCCCAACTTCACCATACAAAAAACCTCTCGTGACTGCATACATGAAGCATTCCTTTTTTTCCATTATAAACTTTTGCAATTCTCCTGCCTGCCTTTGAACTCCTGCTGAGTCATGGTGGCTGACACCCTTGCTAATAAAACTCTGAATAAATATCCTTTGCTGCCATTTACTCCTACACCTGGGAGGTATCTATTTCTGCAACTTTCATTTGGGTGATATTCATTTTTATAGTACCTTTGCTGAAAAGTATCCTTGATTGTAGCTATCAACACAATTTTACCAGGGATAAGTTTCAATGTAAAAGAAAATGAAATTTTATTAATTTGTTTGGAAACAAACAAAAACAAAGTTTTGCAAAATTTTACTTTGGGATTTGATGTCCCACTGCCAGTTACTATGATAATTCTTTAATACTCAAGACCTGTCTAGAAGATAGATGTTACTTACTTCATTTTATGGAACTGAGGAATGCTAAGTAACTTTACTATGATTGGCTTATGTTTTGAAAAGTTGATATTTGGCAGAGCTAATAATTGAGCTCACTTCAAATTGACTCTAGAGCCCAGGGCTAAATTACTTAAGAAGGCAATATAGCACAGTGATCAGGAGATAAATTCTGCAGGCCTGGATTGCGTTTACTAGCTGTAGATACTTGCACAAGTCAATCCCCCTCTTTCCACCTCAGTTTTCTTATCTGTAAAGTGGGAATAAAATAATTTCTACCATATAGGATGTTGTGCTAATTAACTTATCATATTTTAAGCACTTAGAATAGTGTAAGAATGCAGAAACTACTCAGTATTGGCAATTGTGAAGAAGAGGGAGGAGAAATCTGAAGAGGAGAGTGAGTAGAGGGAGAGGAAATAACATTCTGCTTTTATTGTCTTCTCGTGGGTTAAGTTTTTACCTCTTGGTACTAGTTGTACCTCAAACACAAAAAAATGAATAGCATTTTTTAAACATCTGAGAAACAAGGTTATATTCATGGTGGGAAAGCTAGTGTCATTCTAAATAAGCCTTACTTCTGATTTGTGTTTCATGCACTGGTCCTAATGCTTCCACTATCCTTGATTACTGTAATCGGCTTTGTTTCTATGGAACATGCGTTGTAAAGTCTATTACAAAAGCTGAAGATGCATTTTCAACTCTCTTCTAGATCTAGGGAATTTCTTTATTTTTTCCTAGGGGAGTGCTGATGGGATTTGGGACATTATCCAGCACAGGTACAATAGTTCTTTGTATTCTTAAACAGTTTGTTAAAAAGGGTAGAAGAAAGGCTGTGCTTTTTATCTTAGTTTTCCAAATCGATTCCCCCATATGTATGCTGCTACCTTGCACACCAACTGGGTGAAAATTTAGAGGCATCAACTCTAGCACGCTGTTGTGGTTCAGATTCTGTGAAAATTAAATGACGTCTCTCAATTTAGAGTAAGAATAGTTGAGCTTCAAAGAAACAATCAAAGAAAATACTTTATCAAAATGTGTTTTATTTCAAAAACGTTTCTGTATTTCAGAGTATGAGTGTGAAGAAACAATAACAAAAATATTCTTTATATTGTTATTTCTTGTCATCTTTAGGAAATTTGCCCTTTTATCTTCCTGAATTTGTTTCTGTTTTAATATCATGTCAAATGACCCTCCAAGATTTCCCTTCACAAGTAATGAAACTTTAAAATGTCTTTAAAGAAACAAATGAAAAATGTATAATTCAGAAGCATGCTTTAATTATTAATTCAAAACCCTCCTAGTGTCTTGCCAGCAGATGTTTTAAGAGAACTTAGTCAATAAATTTGCTCATAATACCACGTTTCATAGATTTTCTGTGATAAGTTCTGAGAACAGTTGTTACCTTGGCAACTGAAAATTAGAACAGTAGTGAACAATTATTTTGATCTCAAGTGATCAAATTGAAGTAAACTATGAGTAGACAGGTAGCCACCTCACTGTATATAGAGGCTTCCTGGAAAAGGGAAGGAACTAGAGAATTAAATTTTGGTAATGCTGCTTGCTTGCTTTGTGACTTTAAAAGAAATATTTAAACTTCCCCCATTTTAAATGAGGAAAAGTAATAAATAACTTGAAATATTATTTTTATAATTACAGGATATAAAGAACACATCATACTCATATGGTGTATGCCAAACATGTCATCTAAGAACACATTATAGCCATTCTCATATTTATTATCTTCATTATTAATTTTGATTCTTAGAATATCCAATTGCCTTGGGGTGACACATCTAATTACAACCACTAAGACAAATCTGATTCTAGTGTAAAAGGAAAACAAAATCTTGGGATCCCAAGCTCACTATGTCCAAAGGAAAAGTTAAGCCTGTAAACTGAGGCACACACACACAAAACCTTGCCTTTCTTTTTGTTCTCAAACAGGTATCTCCCCAGGTAGACTCCCTCACCCTGACAGTATAAATTAACAGTTTATCTTGCCATGTGTGGTGGCTCACGCCTGTAATCCCAGCACTTTGGGAGGCTGAGGCAGGCAGATCACAAAGTCAGGAGTTCAAGACCAGCCTGGCCAACATGGTGAAACCCCTTATCTACTAAAAATACAAAAATTAGTTGGGTGTGGTGGTATGCACCTGCAGTCCCAGCTACTCAGGAGGCTCAGGCATAAGAATTGCTTGAACCTGGGAGGCAGAGGTTGCAGTGAGGCAAGACCATGCCATTGAACTCCAGCCTAGGCAACACAGTGAGACTCCGTCTCAAAAAAAAGTTTATCTTCATGCATATGGGACAAGAGGAGACTAGAAATCATCCCTCTGCCCACCCCAAGGTGAATACATATTTGCTCTCTTCCTCTACTGTTTACATTATCTCAGGTGAAGTGCAGATTTAGTCAACATAAGATGAACACATAATTGACTGTTCCTCTACCCCCTCCTCCTCCTCCTCACATGCAACATGTGCATTCAGTGAATGCTAATCAAAGCCTCAAAATATTGTAATCACTTGCCTCATTTGTCTACCCCATCTGCCTTTTGTCCTACTTCCCCTCCTTCCCACATGCATTTTCTCCTTTATATATAAAAGCCCTCAAAACCCTCTTTGGAAAAAGGGTGGGCTATGCATTCTATGTGGGTTGTGTCTTCTTTTTATACTGGACATAACTTCAACCTTGGCAAAATAAACCTCTAAATTGATTGAGACCTGTCTCAGACACTCCTTTTGCTTTATCCTAGTTAGACTGTAGGATTAGAAATCTCTGATAAAAAGAAGGGTACTTTTATAATTTGCGTTACAGAAATCTACTCAGAGAAAAGGAGTTAGCATTTATCAAGGCTTCTTTGTCAGGAAGTGTCATGAGGAGGTGTTATGATGTACTTTGGGAATCTTTAGCTCTCCCAGTAGTCTGATGTCAGTCCACTCCCAAAGTAATACACAATCAAAGATGATAAAAGAGAAACTTCAGCCAAATTTAAAGGAGTTTAATTGAGCAATGAATGATTTGCAAATCAGGCAGCCCCCAGAATCAGCAGATTCACAAAGACTCCAGTGCAGCCACGTGTTGGAAGAAGATTTATAGGGAAAAAAAGGGGGAAATGATGTATAAAAATTGGCAGTGAGGTACAGAAACAGCTGGGTTGGTTACAGGTTGGCATTTGCCTTATTTGAACACAGTTTGAACATTTAGCAGTCTGTGAGTGGTTGAAGTATGGCAGCTGGGAGTGGCCAAGACTCAATTATTGTTATAGGCACATACTCCTAAGTTAGGTTTTCCATCTTGTCTGACTATTAAGCTAGCTTACAGTTCATCCACACGGACTCAAATTTAGAAACACAGAGTCCTCAGGCCATTTTTAGTTTGTTTTAACAAGAGTGTAACAGCAATTCTAAGAAAACAATGCACAGTCCATGTTCCAACAGATTGATTTCGACACATCTCACACATTTAGAAATTGAGTTCATCGTGTCATGTACTAAATATGCATCCACATTATTTAATTTAATCCTCACAACACTCTCATAAGTAGATAATACTCTATAGAAGAGAAAATTACATTAGAAGTTAATAACTAGCTTTCCAAGAGCTATCAAGCTAAAAAGCTGTTAGACAATGACAATTGATTAAACCAATGAAGATAAGTGCTATGGTTTAAATGTATTCCCCAAAAGTTTTTGTGTTAGAAATGCGTTTGTTCTTCTGGCAGTGTTAAGATGTGGGGTCTTTGGGGGTAACTGACTCATGAAATCTCCACCTTCCTGAATGATTTCAGGAGTGACTTAGTTATCTTGGGAATTTAGCTCCTTTCTCCTCTGTCTCCCGCTCTTGCTTTCACCTTTCGCCCCTCAGCCATGGGATGACCCTTGTCAGATGCCAGTACCTTGCTGTTAGATTTCTCAGCTTCCAGAATTGTTAACCAAATAAACTATCATTTATCATTAACTCAGTCTGTGGTATTATAGCAGAAGATGGACAAGGGCAATAAGAAAAAACTGTGTTTTAGTTGTAGAGCTATGTGCATGGTACAATTATAATGGAATAATATTAGATTTTCAGCGAGACCATCAGAAAGTCTAAACAACAATGAATTTTCGATCACAGGCTACAAGGAAAGTTTTCTAGAACCAATATGAAAACTCAGAATCCTTCATTGACATGTGTTCAATTATCAGTGTGTGCTGGGCACTGCTAAGTGTTTCAAAGATATTAACTCACTTTTCACACTGAGTGAAAGTGGGAATATTGTCATCTCCCACTTTATTCATGAGTAAACTGAAGAAGAGAAAGAAACTTGCACAAGGGAACACAGCTAGTGAGAGATGGAGCTTGATTTGAAAACAGATGATTGAATTCATCCTGCAATCCTATCTACCATGCAGTGTTACCTCCAAACATCTCCCTGCTGCACAGAATAATAGTTTGCCTTAGGGGATGTGACATGAATATGGAGATAGTTTCAGCTGTTTCGTGAGTGGTACTTTATACATCCACACAATTAATTTGAGCTTTCCTAGATAGGTACTTAGGACAAACACAAACTTCCCATCCAAAATACAATATATAAGGAACAATACTTCCTTGGAAGAGCTGTTCTTCTGTAAGAATAGAAGAGATCTGAACTTTTACAATAGTTAATCAATGACTCAAGTTTAGACCAATTTGAACATAAGCAAATCCAACCCATCACATCTAGCCAATGCCCTGGTGACTGATATTCCAATTAGGGCTTACTGATGTTATCCTATTGCAAAAGATTTGGCATTATTTTCCTCTGTCTTTTTTTCCTTCACAGCACATGAAGACCCAGACATGCATATACATACATTAACATATAATGTTATTCCAAAATTAAAATTATAGTTTGTTACTTTTTATAAATAATTGATTTTTAAAATCATTTTAGAAGTAAATTATTAATGGTCAATGGTTGTGTTAAAATAAAAAATGTATCTTATTTTTGTTCTAGGTTCCTGGCTTCAAAAACCTTTGGAAATTTCTTATTTTTTTCTGAATGATAAGTGTCTTTTGTTAAAGGAGTCCCTTTTGACCACAAATGAAATTATACTAATTAGGGGACTCAAGAGGGGCCCTTAGATCATTTTAAGGGATGGGCTAGCCACACCAGAAAGACCAAGTACATGACTAAAGGGTTGGAACTTTTATCCTTACCTCACTTCTGGCCACACCTCTGAGAAGGGAGAGGAATGAAAACTGAGCTCACTTGACCAATCACATAGTAAGAACTCAATAAAACTCTGGCCATCCAAAGCTCAAAGAGTGTTCCTGTTGGTGAACATATCAATGTGCAGAGAGGGTGATACACTGACCCCATGGGGAGAGGGCACAGAAGCTCATCTGGAATCCTCTCAGACCTCAGCCTATGTCTCTCTTCAATTTGGCTATTTCTTAGTTTTATACTTTATAATAAAACTGGAATTGTCAGCATAGAGTTCTGTGAGTCATTCTAGCATATTATTGAAATTGTTTATGTCATGAGAACTCCTGAATTTATAGCTGGTTGATCAGAAATGCGGGTGCCCTTAAGACTTGAAACTGGCCCCTGAAATGAGGGTAGTCTTGTAGAGGACTGAGCTCTTAAACCTGTGGAGTCTGATGCTAACTGGGTAGTGCCAGAATTGAATTAAATAACAGGACACTCAGTTTCAGAACCTTGCCAAAGCATAGTCAACAACAAAATAATATGGTACTCAAGACAGACCCTCCCAAAATAAGTTTGAACGTGAGAAAATGTGACAAAAGGAGAATATTTGAATTAGGTTACTCAAAAAGACAAATCAAGGTGACTTAGGAAGAATGCATTTGCTTACAATTAAAACTCTTTTACACCTAAGAAATGTGACTCTACTTAGTCATTAATTTTATTCTCCAGACTCAACTAAAAATGAATTGTGATTGTTTCCAAAATGAAACTTGTACTTTAAATATAAAAGTGTGCTATGTTTGAGAAATTTCCAAATGTTTTAGAAAATTCACAATAATTTCTAAGGGAAAGGAGTTTAGGGATGAAAATGAATCTCCTGAATACCTCAAAGCCAGCAGAAAACGCATCATGGATCATTAAGTACTCACAGATAATGAGAACACAGCCACAGTCACTGCATTCAAGTGCACTTTGCAGCTACTAGGGTCCTGCTGGCACATGTGTGGCATATGGAGAGGTTGTACCTCTTAGTGGGGGTAATGGAGGTGAAGGGTTGACAATGAGTTCATTTAATCTCAATATAATCTAGCTCACTGAACTTTAAAAAAATCTCTCTCCAGTCTTAAGGTCCTAAATCTAAATTACCCAAACAAGTATACAAGTAGAGGAGGGAAATGGCAGTTTACTCAGATGCTGAGAAAGCAACGCCTTGTAACTCTGGTAAGTACTCAGGCCACAGAAGAAGAACATGTGGTTACAAGTCACTACTACATATTAGTGGTGAGATTTGTGCTGTCACTAAAATTCTAAAACCTCCAGCTTCTAATTGATGAGCATAATGGCTCACGCTTACAATCCCAACACTTTGGAAGGCTGACACAGGGGGATTGCTTGAGCCCATGAGTTTCAGACTAACCTAGGCAACAGAGTGAGACCTCATCTCTACAAAAAAAATTAAAAAATTAGCTAGGCATGGCAGTGCACTCTTGTAGTCCCAGCTACTCAGGAGACTGAGTCTGAAGAAACGCTTGAGCCCAGGAAGTTGAGGCTGTAGTGAACCATAATTATGCCACTGCACTCCAGCCTGGGCAACAGAACAAGACCTTGTCTCAAAAAAAAAAAAAGTTAATTGATAAAATGAGGGTAAAAATTATACCTCACATGGTTTCAGGAGAATCAAATGTAAGAAGCTCATAAAAGTGCTCTGTGAGATGCAAAGCTCTCTACACAATTTTGACATTTGTTATTTTTTAATCCTATTAATCACAAAATATTTTATGCTATACCTATGAGATAGAATCAGGTAATAATAAACTTTCCAAGTTGAAAATAAGTGTATCACTGACTTTGTACCAATTTTCAGGGAAAAAAAGCAAAAAAAAAAAAAAAAAATATTCCAGAGATGAGTACAAAAATATTCCACCATCTCTGAAAATCTGACATCGCTTTTATATAAGATAAAAATATTAAGAGGGAAACTATTTTAATCATTAAAAATAGTAAACATTAATAGTAAGAAAGTAGTATCTTATTCAAAATTGCAGTTTTTAAAGTGTGAATGTTATCTGTGTCACTATTTTTGTACCACATAGCGATCCAGTATCAAAATTTATCAATATCTATAAAGAAACCCTTTGGAGAATAAATTAGGTTAGGAATTCAAAGAAATACATTTCATCACTACCTTTGAGGTTAGTTTTGATAACATTTCATTTTTTCTACCCAATTATTCAACTAAAATATGAGATAATCATCTATGGTCAAATGATCTCAACCCCATTAAATCTTTAAAATTCTGTGATATTTAGAATTTGTTTCTACAATCTAGATAATCACAAGGTTAATATAATTGACATATTTATTCTGTGTTATTAACATCATAACATTTTATATCACTTTAACTCAAAAGCTGAATTCATGTCCATTTGATCCTTGAAATCAAGCCATTTTATTCCAAAATGGTATATTTCTGAATGTATGTGAGCATTTAATTCGATGAAGTAGAACACAATGGCCAGGAATCCAAAATTGGGGTTGTGAATTTTCACTAAATCTGGTCATTTCTTTTAAATTCTTGACTATGGACCCTAGTCTCAGCCAATCTGAATAAATAAACTATTGGGCACCATCAGGATCCTGTGCATTTCTGAAAATGAGTATGTGTACCCTCATCACTCATTTTTCGAAACTAAACTCAAAATGCACATAGAGGATTAGAAGGGCCATTTGTACACGTAAGTAATGCAAGCATATATGCACATCACTTTGCCTTCTGCTGAGTTTGATTTAAGGCACTTTATTCTCAAGATCTCAGTACAACAGCTAAAGGGAATCCTAAAATGCTCAGCGGGCTACACTCCTGGTTAGACTCTTAACCTTCTGCCTAGGATCTGATGGACAACTTGACATTTTAAAAGCATCCTTTTCAGTTCACATTACTTGAAGCAAGATGTTCAAGGCCAGAGTAAATGAAAATAGATGCCACTCCTCTCTCAGATTCAGTGTTGAAAAGACTATGTTTCTCTCCCTTCTAGCAATAAATGATTAATGATCATCTGAGCGCAAAAGAGAAAGGAAAAAATGTTAGCAAATGTAACTCACTATGACAATGTTTGAATCAGCTACGGCATCTCAAGAGAGCTAGTAAAAGCACGTTTGAACACCTCCTGCTATTTTTCTATTTTTTCGGGGTACAAATTAGAGTTACAGCAATCCATAAAACCATTCTCACCACAGCCAATCCATAAGCATTTGCAGGCAGTCAACATCAGCAGCTCATATTTTCGTGTTAGGGCTGTAGGCCAAAGCACACATATACCCCCCAGGGTTACTATTACTGTTAACTGTGTTGCTAAAATTGTTTAGCAACAAATCAGAACAGGAAATTATAAAGTAAATCAACATAAAGTAAGATGCTATAAAGCAGAATTTCTGTAACTTAAAAGTTGACCTATGAACAAAGAACAAATTCTCAAAAGTTAATATGTTAACAATGATATAAATAAAAAACAGTCTGACCTGGCACACTAAAACATTGCAGGATTTCGATTAACATAGGAACACAAAGCCTCTTCAGAATAAAGCAAAATAAAATAACTCGTTCACCACATGTTGCCGAGATAAAATTCGAACTGAGGTTCTCTGACTGCAACGTCAAAACTATTACTGCCACAGCAATTTGCTTTCATCCAGGTATTAAGGCGATTAACAGGATGATCATATTTAAAGCACTGGAATTAGACAAAGGGCACAGCAGGGACAGGAATTCACAGAAATTTTTTAAAAAATCCAGAAGTCACTGCAAGGGAAACAATGAATCCAAAGTGGACACGGCCATACTGAAGACGGTAGTTTTCCAGTTCAAAAACTACATGAAATGAATCTGAAATAGAGGCTATAGTTGTTGATTCTAGGGCAGGTTGGTATCCCATCTGGGCTACGTCTTTTGCTGGATAAGGTACCAATCCCAAGGCTGCTACTGGAGTCCAGGCAGGTAGGGCAGAATGTGGGTTAAGATGAGCAGTGATAAGACCATAGTAGCACTGGGAGATGAGCTACATAGAAACAAAGGCAGAACCTGACAAAAGGAGATTGCTGCTTAAATGAAAATAATATGTCTCTAGAGACAGACATAACTTGGTTCAAAGTCTCTGACTTTTTATGTGAACTTGGGAAAGCAATTGTCTCTTATCTTCCTTATGTATATTTTCTTTTCTGTGATTCAGAGACCATAATACTTACTTTGTTGGATTGTCATTAGGATTGAAGATAATAGAAGGAAAATGCTTAATTCAGTACCTCACACACAATAGGTACTCAATGAAGGGTAGGAATAGCTGTTTTTGTTATATCATTATTAGCGTCACATAAATTTGCATTATCTAGAAAATAGAGAAGCATAAAGCATTATGTTCTGATAGCTAAATAAACATTTGTATGCTGAGGGGAGGGAACTGGATCAAGTTTAAAAAATGTATGGATCAATAAAAGCAGATTTTATTTCATAACTCTTAGACGAGGGGAAGAAATTCCATTTTGTTTGGAGGAATAAAGATCACTAACTTGGAAAGAGATCCTGCATTAAGTGATGACCTGTTGTTTACAATACCACAGATTCTGTTGTTTCCACATTTACAAATTTGGATCAAAGAGAAGTAAGGACTCTCAAATTGCATCCACGTCATCTGTAAGCTCAAGTTTCCCTAAATACAAAGAATACAGTTTGGAAACCCTAAAATGAAAATTCACAAATCCCCTCTTTATAAAGAAGAGACTGACCAGTACAATTCTTAATTAAATCAGAGTAACTCGATGAATGACTAATAGAAATTTAATTGGTCAGAAACCTGATTTACCAGTTGTTCTTTGTTTCCCATACACCACAGAGCACAGTATATTCAGATTTATTTGACAAATCAGGTACTGAGTAGACTTGAGTTCATCATGAAAAAGTTATTAAAAAGTACACATGTTCTAAAAATTAAAAGGTGGTCATATATTTATTTTTCCTATGATAGGCTAAAAACAGCTGTGGAAGTTAAAAGACGTCCATAGTAAAAAGTTTATGCATTTTATCTTAATTTTACCTAGATAAATCAATATGATAGGTGATTGACAGATTGAATATGATAGAGACGTTGGCATTGCTCTTTGAATGGTAGAAGATGAATTTCAGTATCTGAATATCATGTAAAAATATAGCTTAAATGTATTTACCAGACTATCCTTGCTATTGTTTTATATATCTTACATAGAAACCACATTAGAGTTCCCCTCAAAAACCTCATTATGTTGTACTAAAATATGTGGTTTTAAAAGTTAAATTTGAATTAAAAATGAAAAACAAAGTCCTCGATTTATGGTAAACTGTACCATAAAATAGATCAATTTAATTTTGAAAAAAATTGCCTAAGTAACCAACAGTGATTAACTGAATACCCTATGCATTAGTTATAATGGAAAGATACCAAAAAAGTACACTCAAAGATAGATAGGCAAAAATATGTAAGTTATGGAATACTGAAGTAGTGAAGGCCCTTTAGGACCCAATTAGGAGTGTGCTTAGTTGGAAATCCACTAGAAGATGTAATCATAACATAGAGATAAAAGAATTAAGAAAGAAATTGCTAGGGTCTGAATGCTTGTCTCCCTTCAAAATCTGTATGTTGAAACCTAACCTTCAATGGATGGTATTAAGAGGTGGTGCTTTTGAAAGGCGATTAGGTCACAAGTGAGGATAATGTGTATGAGGAATAAAGACATTTGGTGAGAACTTAATTTCTGAGTTTTGACTAATGATGTCTACTTGAATAGTGGCACGTTAAGGTACAGGCAATTGTTTTGTTCCATTTACTATTACCTGAAACTATATATATGGCCAAATGGATATCTCCCCTTATACATTGTCAGTGTGATAACTAACTTGTAGTCTGAGCTCTAACATGACATTTAATTTCTGATCCAAAATAATTTCTACATCAGCTCACATCTCCAAGATTTCTCCAATTCCTTATTTTAAGGTGTGGACATAGAATTTTCCCTAGGGAATAAGGATTGTGGAGCATGAATAACCATGGTGGACTGAATTCTAATCTCATCAAATGGGATTGCAAGGATTCAGAGTCAAAAACATTATTATCATTTAAAAAAATCTATGAAGTTAGCTATATGTAACATATATATTATATATATATTAATGTATAATGTACATATATAAAATGTGTATGTTTGTAGATATATAAAATTGTAAATCAAAATACAAACTAATTTAGAAGAACATCTGATTTTTTTTCAATACAGAAGCAATTTGTTTCCAGAGTACAGTAGAATGAGATAAGCACAGAGCTATAATGGAGGAGTAAATCATAGAGGGTATTCTCAGACTTTGCAAGTATTTTGACCTTCAACCTGAACGATAAGGGAAGCCACTATGCATTTCTGAGTGAGGAGTGACATATGCAACTTCCATTGCAATAGAATTCCTCTGGTTCCAATGCTAAGGAGGAATAGGGTAGATTCAGGGAGACCAATTAAGACGTTAACCCAGAAAAGAGGATAGTAATAGTGTTGAACTTAGAACAGACAGGACTGGACTGCTTGGTGCACTCACCACAGAGTATGAGAGAAAGAGAAGCATCAAAGATGATTCCAATTTTAATTTGGTCTGCGTAACTTTCACAGATGAGGAAACTTGTGGGACTATGTTAGAGGAGTGTAATTGATTTCGGTGGTTCAGATGTAATTGTGGAAAGTGGCTTTGAGCAAGGAAGATGAATGAATAAATGCAACATATTGTTCCACTGAAGTGGGGTTCTAGTCACAGGATCTTCCTGTAAACTGGGCTTTGTAGACACAGCATGTATAGGGGCAGTGATGATAGTGTTTATACAAATACCCCAAGGGTACCACACTCAAATGTGTTGTGCTGAGGAACTAATTTTACCAGCAGTGAGGGCAATTATTATATGCAAAGTCCTATTTTTCTGTCTCATTATAACATTTAAAAATCTAACATCTTGCATAAAATAGAAAAAGATGAAAGATAGGGAGGGAAGAAGATCAGTAAACTTTAGAAACAAGTAAATTGGAACCACTAATTAATAACTCTACCCTAGCAAAATGACCCTAGCACTTCTCACTGGTTGTTTGAATAGATATAAATGAAAAACCCACTTGATGACAAGATGCAATTTTTTTCACAATTTCACATTTGGTGAAAACAATAACTGTGAAGGTAGCTAACAAAAATGAATGTTAATCATATCCTCAATCTTTTCCACACATAGACTTCTTCCTTCTTCCCAAAAAAACCATGAGGCAGAGAGTATGATTTTACAGATGAAAGAAATGACGCAAATAATTCCCCATAAACTGAAATATTGAATCTATTAGAATCAACAGACATTCAGCTCAGTCTCCTTGAACTATAGAAGTTGAGTCCATCATGATGAGAACTGATCCTCAAAATGATAAACTCAAAACCCTAGAAAAATCATAAATGTTCAGAGTTTAATATTGAAGAAAACAAATCATCTAGGGTTTCAGATGGATTACAACCTCTAACTATTAAGAGAATAAAAATATTTTATTTGTACAGGATAGGGAAGAAAGGAAGTGGGCTAAACTTCTGAATTTGCATTAATCAGAATATTTGACACAAATATTTGTTTTAAAAACTCTAATTGGGTAAGCAAGCCTGCAACCTAGTCATATTTTAGTGACAAGTAGGGTTGTTTGAGTATTTAAATTCTCTCAAGAAGTATAAAAAAAACCTTTTAGGTGTTTTTACCAATATTGGGTATACATTTTAGAAATTCACTTTATCATAAAAAATAACTAAGAAGATGTAGACAAACATTTAGAACATAATTGAGTTAAAGATGATTTTTCTAGTCATTAGTCACAGAAAAAAATTAGTTTTACCTTTTTTGGCAATAGAAATCTTTACATGACGCCCGCCTGCCCCCACCCCCCAAAAATGACTATAAACTAAACTAAACTAAACTAAACTAAAATAAACAGTAAACTTGAGGGAAGGATCCAGTGATACAAATAAGCAGCTATTTATAGGATATTTATAAAAAGTATTTGGTTGGAGAACATTTGCATGTTATATTAAGTGGAACAAAATAGAAACACATGTGTTTATGGTGGGATTCCAATCATATTTTAAAATACATTATGTAAAATGTGTCAATATATTCTAAGTACTTATTTGTTTAAGAAAAAGAAATATGTTTGTAATTTTCTTTCTTTCTACATTTTCTTCCTATACAAACATGTTTTGCAATTTCAATTTGAAAACTAAGTTACTCTTTAAAATGTCTTAATGAACATTTAAAAGTAATATAGAATAAAATATATTGCAGGCTACTCTCTTGGAGTTTCCACAAGTGAGCCATACATTATAATCTCTTCACAGCCCTGAGAAATTTGTGAGAGCTTAGACTGAAAATAAAATCATATCCAAGGTATTAGTTTATAACAAATGTTTCCTGCAATCAAATATTAACATGTGAAGGTGTGTTCCTTTATACAAGTCACTTTACTTTAAGAACCAAAACTTAAAGTGTTTAAGCACCAACTAAAGTAACTGTATTTGGTGACTACTTAAACGAAGCCATAAGTATAGTTTCTGTAGTGTACAGCTAGTGCCAAATGGATATCAAGTGTTTAGAGAGAGAAATCATGCTCTCATGAAACAAGAGCTTAACTTCTGTAAGCCTTGGGCTTCCCATCTGTAAAAGAAGGTTTTACTCGATGTCTCAGTCTGACAATTTAGATAATATCAGTTAATTAGAATCCTGGCCACAATTTTATTGTCAAACATAATATGTTTGTTTTAAATGAGTTATTTTGCCTTCATTATAGTCACTATAATAAGACATTGTGATGGGAAAAGGACACCAAAGTTGTATTGTCAAGCTCAGTAAGCTTCCTAATTAAATGTCAGCCACTTTCACAGATCTATCGTCAATACTCTTAAGTAAGTAACAGTCTTTCTCATTTGCGTTCTTTAAATAACATTGTTATCTATTTCCAAGTAAGGGCCACACTTCAGTAATTTGCATATTGACAATGAAGTTAAATGATTACTCATTGTAGTGTACCTTTTATACACCATCTTGTCTATATATTAAATTTATTTCCTTATATATTATAGATTTTATGTATTTCATCTATTTTACACAATAATGAAATATGTAACATATACATAGGAATTATTACATATAATATATACATAGTGCTTACTTTAATGGTACTTGAGCATACTTTTCCCAGTCATAAAGAGTTCTCGATATAGTAGTTAACACAAGTCATATTTACAGAAACTAGAAAGAAGTTTGATGGGATTTTTCTAGGGATCCAATTCATCTTCTAACATCACCTACAGTATTTCTATTGGTTACACAGTCGAAGATAGCCAAGCACCATCAAGTTATATAGGTCAACCAATGGGAAAGAGACGGGAAGGGGATGACCAGTAGCTTTTTATTAAGAACATGACTCAGAGATTACAGAAATCACATATGCTTGCGTCTAGTTGCCAAATTTTAGTGTAATAGGAAAAGCCAAACCCTTGGGCTGGGCGTAGTGGCTCACACCTGTAATCCTAGCACTTTGGGAGGCCTAGGCAGGCTGATTGCCTGAGCTCAGGAGTTTAGGACAAGCCTGGGCATCATGTTGAAACCCTGACTCTTACTAAAAATACAAAAATTTAGCTGGGCGTGATGGTGGTGCATGCCTGTAATTCCAGCTACTTGGGAGGCCGCGGCACGGGAATCTCTTGAATCTGGGAGGCGGAGGTTGCAGTGAGCTGAGATCTCACTATTGCACTCTGGCCTGGGCAATAGAGCAAGGCTCTGTCTCAAAAAAAAAAAAAAAAAAAAAAAAAGAAGAAGAAGAAGAAAGAAAAATAAAAACCAAACATTATAAAATATTTGAAGAGATTTTTATGACCTGTGACACAGCCTCAAGAAGTCCAGAGAACACGTGTCCAGATGATTGAGTTACAGCTTGGTTTTACATGTCTTAGGGAGACATAGACATCAATCATTGTATGTGAGGCATACGTTGGTTTGGTCCAGAAAGGTGGGACAACTCAAAGCTAGTCAAACATAATAAGGTTGGAGGGCTCTGATATAGTTTTGAGGAACCAGGTATGATGGATCAATTTATTTAAACAGCAGCAAAAATTAGTGCACAGTTTAAAACTAAGTTTCTTCAAGGTTGAAATAAATCCATGTTTTAACCTGATAAACCATGGAAGGTTTCATATGTTGCAGAAGAAAGAACAGGTCAAAACAGGACAAATGTTGACTGTGGTTGAAATTATATTAGAAGAAAAGAGGAAAAAAAGGGTACTCAATCCTCAAGCAAGCTTAATGTAAGTCTGGAAGAAAAAAAGACATTGACTTATATTCACAGTAAGGTTTTCACTTAACAGCCGGGCCGTAACTGTGGAGACAGGCAGTATGGGTGCAAATCCCATCCTCAACACTTACCAGCTATTTTGCTTTGGCCAGTCACTTCACCTCTATGGCCTTGCATTTCCATATTTATACATTGTGAATGAGAGTACTAAGGGGAATTCTTGTAGTTCTTAGCCTTTCTTGGTGATCATACTATTAAAAATAACTACATAAAAGAGAGCAATGCAGATTTAAAGTTGAAACTGTGCTGTGAACCAAGGATTATGATTAACCAATGAAATTACGGGTAAAATTTATCTGGTCTTGCAAAGTAAAGATTTTCTGCTGTCATTATTTCTGATTATATTCTCACATGTACTTTTTGCCTATCGAACTCTGGCTATATCAAACAGGAAAGACTGCCCAAATGATTGCTAAAAGCATTTACTCATAGCATTTTTTTTATGAAATTGCAAAGATGATAGTCTTTGCAAACAGGCTAGTTTGAAACTATATTCAGTTACAACCATTAAATATAACTATATTCACATTATAAATAAAATTTTTCTTGCATAATGGAACTTGGAGATAGTTTTGTTTTATTTTGCTTTCTTGGTTCTATACAGATAGATTTAAGCTCCTATGCCTTCATTCCTTTTAAAGGCTACCTTTTATTAAAGTCCTTGGTGGTCACAGCTGGACAGGATGTTTTCCTCATTTGACCACATATAGCATTTTATTTTATTGGAATATTTAACCATATCTGCTTGGCAATTATTTAAATTACATTAATTTTCATAAATGTTATGCTATATTATATGGTATGATATGGCATCTATTATGTAATATGCAAATACAAATCTTTACATTGCTGAACAAGGATTATTTTGTACAATTTAAATTTAACAATTTTAGTATTCTACTGTAGAACCTAGTATATCATTAAGAAAATATTATAAATTCAATACATGCGATTTTAGAACTCTATACACAAACCTTACTATATATGTATGCTAATTAAGAAATATTAGAATAGTTCATAGATGGTCTTTTGCCCAATAAAATGTTCCTTGCTCACCTATCTGTTAAAATTGCTAAGATTCACAATATAAGACAATCAATAAATAAAGTAAATCGCAGTGATAAAACTGTGCACAAACATCTTAGACACGTCTTGGGTTCACTATATATGAGACACAAATTTCTACCCCTTTATCATTTGCTGGCAGGCACAGGAATCCATTTACAGAATGATGACCCTGAAGCACTCTATCACATTATGAAATAGCCCATCATCTTCACTTCAATGTACTTAATGAAGCAAGAAGATGGAATAATTTATTTTAGAGAGATTTAAAGCCACAAGAGCTAGACCAAAATTGGTTTTCTTCTTAAAACCCACTAGAGTTCTCTCTAGATCAGTGGTCAATAACCTTTTTATTTTTTCATCCATCTTCTCTGATGAAAGCTATGGGTTCTCTCACTGAAAAATACACACATACAAATGCAACCCCTTTACCATTTCTGGAGATCCAGAGCTCCTCTTGTTGCCATCCTTACACTGCTCACACTACCAAGAACCTCGTATACCAAAGGAGAATCAGCTGGGCTCTCCAGATTTAGACAGAGAGCTTCATGTTTTGATTCATTTAAGCATCCGTGAAGAGAGAATGCGTTTCTTCCATTTGTTGCAAAAAAAAGAATCTTATTCTACTCACTTAGGTTTGACCCTGGGCAAGTTTACTGTGAAGACTCTGAATAATGAAATCCTGGGATAGTAAGGTCTTCAATGCTTAGCGTTCTTGGATAACGGAGCTCCTGTAAATTGCCTCGCAAACATTGAATATTTCTTCCAAAATTTGATAGTCCGCAAAGCATTAATCCAATATTTCCAATGAAAAATTAAAACATAATGTCCTCCTCCCTTTTTCAAAACCTCTTGGAGCTATAGGGCAGATAGAACATTGACTTCACTAGTCATATATATATTTCTATAAGAAATAGATATAAAAGCTATGTGAGAATCAGGCTAGATGTTAAATTATCCATCTTGTGAGTACACAAGGCAGGATTCATTTTGTAGTTTTATAATTAAAAAGTCATCATTAAATGATTACCTTTTATGATGCTGCACAATTACAGTGGAGTCCACAACTTTTTCACTAAGCTATCCATGCTAATATTTAACTTACTTATCATTACAGAGGAGCAGCTTGATCCTGTGTAGATTATGGGATGATTGACAGTGCATTAAAAAAAAATTAAGTTACTAGCAGTTATACAAGTACAGAGAATTGGAATTATACTTCTGAATCTTATGAATCATTGGACAGTCAGTGGAGAAATCAATCAGCTTTCTCCAGATTACTGTTCATTTTCCCTGGATCTCATTTTACACATAGATTAATCCATATAAAATGCCCATATCAAATTGCTATTTGGTCAAAAAAAAAAAAAAGAATGTTGGCAATCATTTATGATTCATCCTAATAGAAGAAGTAGACATAGATATGTTTATGAGTCTAACACACAGTAGAAACAATTCATTCATTATAGAATTCCTCTAATATAGTGAAGAAATATCAATAGATTTTGTAAAACTTTAGGCTATTAAAGTTAGCACTCTTTCCTTCAACCAAGAAATATTTTCTGAGTCCCTATTATATGCCACAGAACTATGCATAAACAAACTAGCCAATAACCCAACACCCGTGAGGCTTAAATTCTATTAGAGTTAAGATAAATATTAGATTGATACGTAAGTAAGTGCTCTTTTGCACTATTTGCAATAGCAAAGACATGGAACCAACCCAAATGCCCATCAGTGATAGACTAGATGAAGAAAATGTGGTATATATTCACCATGAATACTATGCAGCCATAAAAGAGAATGAGATCATGTCATTTGCACGGACATGGATGAAGCTGGAAGCCATCATTCTCAGCAAACTAACACAGGAACAGAAAATCAAACACTGCATGTTCTCATCCATAAATGGGAGTTGAACAATAAGAAAACATGGACACAGAATGGAACACCACATATGGGGGACTGTCGTGGGGTGGGAGGCTAGGGGAGGGAGAGCATTAGGAAAAATACCGAATGCATGTGGGGCTTAAAACCTAGATGATGGGTTGATAGATCCAGCAAACCACCATGGCACATGTACACCTTTGTCACAAACATGCACATTCTGCATATGTATCCTGAAACGTAAAAAAAAAAAAAAAAAAAAAAAAAAAAAAAAAAGGAATTGTTTTTTGTCATTACTTTCAATTACAATAATAGGACCCTCTTAATATACTGTAATAAAAGTTACATGAATGTAATCTCTATCTCAGAATAAATTATTGTACTGTACTTACCCTTCTTGGGATGTGAGATGATAAAATGTTTACATGATGACATTAAGTGAGGAGAATGTTGTAGGCATTGTGATATAGCATTAAGCAATATTGACCATCTGTGCTTCTAAATCTGTGTAATTATACCTTACCTATAGGACGTGGCTTGGTGTCACTCACTTCAGTGGATCACTTGCTGAAGACTTTCATATAGACTCAGTGCTATCTGGTGAAAGTTGCTGTCAGTTGGAACACATTTTCTGTCCACGTCTTCCATTCACAAATTTCATGTATTTCCATCTTAACTAAGCACTTATTATACACTGTGGCCAATTGTAGTTTATAGTGCAACAGCAAAACTAGCACAAACTTCTCTTTCCTTCATTAAAATTTCATGGATAGAAGATTCATTCTTACGATAGAGTTGAGCAAATTCAGCATATGGTCTTATTTTCTTTCCTTATTAAGTGGAGAACTTTCACCTCTTCACTTAAAAGGAACACTTTAGAACTTCTTTTTGTCATAGTTGAAACGTCAGCATCACTACTCTCATGCTTTGGGGTCATTATTAAGTAAAACAAGGGTTACTTGAAAACAAACCCTGCCATATTCTGTCGATCTGATAACCAAGACAGCTATTAAGTGACAAAAGGGAAGATAGCGTAGACAGCATGAATATGGCGCGAAAAGGTTTGATTCACATCTCAGGCAAGACGGAGCAGGACAACAGGAGATTTCATCATGCTACTCAGAACAGCACAAGGTTTAAAATGTACAAATTGTTTATTTTTGTAATTTTCTGTTTAATATATTTAGACTACTAGTAAACTGAAACCATTGAAAGTGAAATGCAAATAAGGGATAAGCAACTGTACATATATCCTAGAGTATAATGACTATTGTTTCATTTCACTTTCCAATTCTCACACACATTTCTATTTTGCTAACACTAACCTGGACAAAAACTGGGAAAAGAATTTTGAAGACATAATTTCAGTTTAGTCCAGGTGATAAAATATAATACCTCAAAGAATGGACAGTTGCATACACGTCTAGAAATCAAACAAGAATGGGCATGAAATGTGCATTTGGATTGATCAACCATAAATGGTATTCAAAGAGATCACCTGCAGAGTGGGTGCTGTTAGGAAAGAGAAAATGTCCAAGGACTAAGCCCTAGGGGTATACCACATAGCAGAAGTTATTGATTTGAGAAGAAACTAAATCAGATCCAGGCATATAGGGATGTATAATAAACACATCAAATAAATGCATGAATAGTAAGTTCCAGTGGCCTTGGTCAGGAAATAGCCTAAAGGGATTAGAGAGAAACCTTCTTTCTTCTTGGGAAATATGTAGCAAAAAGAGCTTCATATGAGAAATAGACTTGCTTTTTATATGTGTTAATGTGACATTCTTTGTGTTCTAAAATGTTTTTGAGGGGTGGAAAACATCAGTTTTACCTTTGAAAAAATTTCTTACCAACTTCTAACTGACTGCTTCATTGACAAAACAAAGTAAAATTGTTGAGCAGAAGGAGTCAGATGGTTTGTAGTAGTTACATCCTAGAAGTCTTGAGAGAAGAGACTTATTTAAAAATATGAGAAGGGCTCTCATTCTTCTTAGAGGTGCAGTAGGTATTAACTGTACCTTGATTACTACTAATCTGTCTTTCCTGAATTATAAGGATTTTATATCTTGAGATTTCAGTTATTTAAAATTGTATTACAAAACAAATTGAATATTTAACATCCATGTTTAAATATCAGCATAATTTTTCCTCTAAAAATGCTAATATTAGCCTATGTTATTTCTGTAATTTTATAGTTTATTAAAATTTTAAGGAAAAAGAACTATAAAAGTAATATCAATATTAAGTTATCAGAATCAATGAGTCTGTAATATTTATGTATATGTTTTTGTGTGTGCATTTTTTGTCATTTTCTGAAAGCATTTTCTCTACTGACTTCGGTGCATGTTGGAAGAAATGTTTAAAAATACATCTTTGGTGATAATCAAAAGAATTAATCATAAGTTTAGCTTCAGGCATTTAGGAAAATATGGAATTGCATTTCCTAGTACCTCAACAATTGCCCTTAGTGAGCAATTTAAAAAATCATCAGTAATAAATTGGGTTTGCTTCCATAATAAATGCTGCCCGGCCCAGTGGGATCGAATAAACAAGAGTAGAGAGCAGAGATGAAACAGACCTCTTCTCTGAGAGCTTCTAGGATATTTTTTCTTTCTGAATGGCCTTAAGCAGCTCATGACATCTCACTTAATGAAAGGACAGATGAGTTTGTTTTTCATCTTTCATCTTAGTGGAAGCTAAGTGGAAACCTCTTAGCCTCCACTTAGTTCAGTGAGTTGTCCTCCTGGAAAGGCAATATATCTCTTATTTCAAGAGATTACAGGTGCTTGATATTCTCTGCATTATTAAAATAGCTTGGTAAAATATGTTTTATAATGGTCTGGAAGTAATACCTCAGGTTCCAACTCAGACCAAGTATTAAACAGATCCACAGGATATAAACATGTTGTATTTACACATTTTAGAAGATAGGCGTGGTATTTTTCAACCTGTACAAATTTTTAAAAAGCTTTTATGTGGCTTTTTGTTGCAACAAAGGAGATGGATGTGTTGTGTTTTCTGTTAAAGGGCAGAATTAGATTTATATTGATGCATCTGTTTTATATTTTTAGTTATATAAATATAGAATATGATCATGTGTCTGATTCTGCCATTTACTAATTATATAACAGCAGATGAGTTAAACGTTCCGCATTCCTTTCTTTCCAGATAAAAGGAACAAAATCATACGAAACTGATAACTTTTCATTGAGGATTGGAGATAATTTTTGAACAAAATAAATGTATCTTGGTCTGAGATCAATTTTTGAAGGCCCCTAGCAACAAACAAAGCCCATGATAAATACACTACAAATGGTGGTTACAATGACTGGAATGGTATTTCTTTCTTTGAGAAGGCTTTAATCCCCTTAAGTCACGGTGATTACATCCTTTTACATAGCATTCATTTCTGTTTTTAGGTCTAACATTGTATTATGAAGACACTTTATTACAGAGATACTTTGAAGATGAAAGATTAAATTTCAGTAAGGGATGTTTAGATCAAATGAAAAAGAATAATTTAAGAGGTTAAATTATTTTTTGAAATATGTGTAAAAATATTGTCATGCTTACTCAAGAGAAGAAATTTTAAAAAGTGTGATTTTTAAAGTCTTTTTAGATAATAAAATGAATTTCACATAGCCATATATGTTATTTTAGAAATAACTTGCTTAAGTATGAAATATGAAAAAGGAAACTGGCTCCTACCAAATCATATTCTGTTTTAAAATGATGCTGAATTTAGCTGTGACACCTGTGGTAAGGTTTCAATTCCTCTAGGAAGGTCTTTTTCAATTTCTGTTTGATATCAGCTATCAACAGGGGTCACATTCCACCACCAACTAGGCAGAATCACAGTTCAACATGATATTTAAATACATAGTTACTTAATTCAGAGAATTTACGATTAAACTGAAACAAAAATGTAATCTTTCAAATTAAAAAAAAAATGTGTTATGGAGACAACGGTGGACTCAGGATTTTGTTATTCATTATTCAGTATTTTGATGAATAGTATCACCCTTCAGATTACCTATTATTCCACAATAATCCATTGAAAAATTTTGTGACTTAAAATAACAGCAATATAATTGTGTTCATGAAGCTACAATTTAGGCATAGCTCAATGAAAACAAGTTCTCTTTAAAATCTACTCAGCTACATCTGGAGTGCCTCTAAGATTGGAACTGAAATTGTCAGAATATTTGTTCACTCATGTCTGGTCGTTGAGTCTGACTGTTGACCATGGCCTTACGTGCAACACAGATAGGTTACCTCTCAGTGTTTTCTGGACTTCCTCATTAGCTGGAAGATGAGTTGCCAGGGTGGGTGTCCCAAGAGAGAGGCTGTGCCATGAACAAGCAGTATCACCTTTTATGATGCTGTTGTGGAAGTCATGGAACATCTCTGTCACTGTATTTTATTTGGTAAGGCTTCAAAAAGTCCCGATCAGTTTCACATTAAGGGAATATAGACTGCAAATCTTCATTATGAATTGACAAGACTTGGGAAGAACATGCAAGACAAGAAACCTTGGAGTGCCTTGGAGGGAAAAAACACAATCTGCCAGCCTATTTTTTTTTTGTTTTGTTTTGTTTTTCTTTTGAGACAGAGTCTCGCTCTGTCGCCCAGGCTGGAGTGCAGTGACTCACTGCAAATCCCACCTCCTGGGTTCACGCCATTCTCCTCCCTCAGCCTCCCGAGTAGCTGGGACTACAGGCACCCACCACCACGCCTGCTAATTTTTTCTATTTTTTAGTAGAGACGGAGTTTCACTGTATTAGCCAGGATGGTCTCAGTCTCCTGACCTCGTGATCTGCCTGCCTCGGCCTCCCAAAGAGGCCTATGTTTTCTAATGATCAATGAAGAGACAGTTAACACCATCAGCAGCAGCATGTATTCAGACAGTCAGCACAGCATCATCAGATAGGTAGGGTCATTTGCTTTGAAGTTTCTATATGTAAAAAACTAGTCTTCACATTATTCTTGAAATGCATTATCCCCAATTTAGACCGTTTCAGAGGTATTAAACAATCCAAGGAGAATTATATACATTTAATATGTAGAATATTTTGAACTTGAAATCAGATCTTTCTGGAGACAATGAATATATATTTCCCAACTCAGTTTATGAGGATTTGGTAGTAAAGACTTTTGAAAAACAAATTCCACATCTCTAAACTTTCTAATGATATCACGGTTCACTAAGAAGGAATTAACTTTGGTTTGCCAATGGTATGTGCACATACTTGTTATTTGTTCACATTTTTCTAAGCAAAATGATTTATGACTTCCTAAAACCTATTAGCTGACTAAGTGACCCTCTCACTGTGAGACAATTAGATATCTTAGTCTAAAGATTATCGAATGTAGAATCAGAAAGCATAGACTTTAGTCCTTGTTGGTTTATAATAGAGTGGAAGAAAAAAGCCAGAGACCCAAACATCATCACTGAGTAGTTGACTGAATACTAATGATTTCCATTCAGATTTTTGCCATGTGAGAAAAATAATCCTCTTCTGTTTAAGCTGCCAGAATGGTCCTTTTGATTTCTTGCAGCTCAATACAATTCTTAACTGATGTAGATTCTGTTTCTTCATTGTCCAACAGACTCCTCCAAGAAATTTAATTTCCCACCACAGTTCACAAAGATGTTCCTATCCTCAACTCCTGTGGTTAAAGAAAACACATTCCCATGTTTCACAGAAAAAAAATGTCAAAATTGTTTAATTATAATATTAGTAAGAAAGATGAGTTGTTTAACATGGAATTAAAGTGACTAGGTCTCGGACCATCCTAAGACTTTTAAAATAATACAACTGTATATCAAGAGAAAGTCATGATAGCAATCCCATTTTGGTTTTCTGCCATTTTGTTCCATAAGCATTCTATATTTCACCTTTTTGTTATTATCAAATAGATTATTGCCAAGGACTTCTCCCATGATTTTTTTAATGTAGTGTACTATAAATATGTTTCAGAAATGACACATAAAATGCCTCATTTTTCAGGGTTTACAAAATATACTAATATATCCTGGCTTTGATAACTTTTGCCATTTAAGCAGTGATTCCAAATTATCTAATTACATTCTTTGCCCCTGCTGTCTATATTAACATTTCTGGGAATCAGCTTTTGGAAATGTTCATTTATTCTATTCTGAACAGGAGAATTTGCTAGATATTATCTCTGAATCTCACAAGTTCTGGCTGCACACACACACACACAAAAATCACATACCTATTTAATGTATCAATCCCTTTCACCTACTTGTTCTCAAATATACATCAATCTAGCCTTCATAAATTGTTAACTTAAAAGAAATTGATATAATTGGTGATATTACATTTAAATATTCTTTCTAGGACACAGGCATAACAAAATAAATTGTAGATCAAGAAAAAAATTTATAATCTCAATGAATAGCAATTTCATTCTCCTCTTTGTTCAGGACAAAAATGTTACAGTCATTCTTGGTATCTTTTTCTTATATCTCACATTCAATCTGTATTTACGTTACGTGGGCTCTACCGTTTTAAATGCATTCAAAATTCAGATTCACCAAAATATATCCAGATTTTGACCATTTCTTGCCACCTACATTTACAACACACATCTAAACCACCCTCATCTCTCGCCTGGACTATTCCTTCAAAATGCCAAGCCTTGCTCTCCTGTCTCTGCCAAATACAAAGTTAGAGCTATCGTAGATGGAGAAACTTGTTGCATGGGGATCTGAACAGCTAAGGTTGTAGGGGAAGTTAAGAAGCTTAAGAAATCTGAAAATTAGGGTAGCTGGGGTCACACAGTCATGTAGGTAACTATTAGGGAACAGCAGGCACTGGTGGGAAGGCCACGATGGAAGACACAAATATCTCTGAAGGAGGACATATATTGGGATGAGAGAAACCAAACAAGGAAAGCGAGACATGATACTAGGATATGACCTTGAAACCTGGTCAAAAACTGTGATGGTCACTTTTCTATCAGGGACAATGAAAACCTCTGGGTGTTGACTGAGTTGGATCTTCACAGGATATAAACTAGATATATACCTTCATGGAGAACAAGATAAAGGACAAAAGGAGTGGAGCTGCTCTTTAGGTCCCTGGGCAATTTTATAGCATTTCTAGAATAATATAAAGTTATATCACAACTTTAATTTGCAGAATAAGAAATAGTGTAAAACTATCACAATGTGTTCCACTTAAAATAATAGATCTAGTTTGACGTATTAAAACACATTGTAGGCCTTCAGAAGGGGTTAAATATCAAGTCCACATGTAATATTTTCTTTATGATAGCTGTCTATGCAATTTTACCAACCTCTTCTGGCATAGAGAAAGAGAGTTAAATGATGTGTTACTAAATCACATAAGGCAGGCTCACCTATTGTGCTTCATGTATTTTTTTTATTCAAAGCTAAATTTCTGAAAACAGCATGGCATTCCCTTTGGTGTCTGTGCCTTTGTGATTTCTTCCCATGCTGCTGCAAAGAGCTCCTCCAGCATCGCATACTCTCCACAGGGCCAGCGCACATAATAAAGAATATCACTAAGGAAAATGTGTATATTTAAGTGATATGAAACCATAGAGGAAAGAAAGCTCACAGGTGCTTTAACAGTTTTAATGTTAGCTGGCATGTGTTATTTCAAAATGTGTTATTTCACTTAATAGAAGTTTATTTGTGATAACCAGAAATGAAAAGGAATCATGGTTTTCAGCATGAGCCGATTAAAAGTCTATGCCCTAAAAAACCTTTTCTCAACATGAGCACTATTGACATTTTGAGCTCAGTGATTCTTTGTTACAGGGGACTGTGATGTTTAGCAGCATCGTTTGCTTCTACTCCTTAGATGTCAGAGAACACTTAAGCTGTGACTACCAACAATGCCTCCAGAAATTGTCAAATATGCCCTTGGGCAAAAAACGATGCATAGGTGAGAACTACTTCCTTTTAGGTTAAGACATGTTCCTGGAGTCAGATCTTAGTTCCCATTCAAACCCTATCACTGTGGGATTCAGGTTAAGCTAGCACCTCTCTGCGTTTACTTTCTTAATATGTAAAATGTGAACTGTAGGACAAATTGCAAAATAATTTTAAATGAACCAAAAGATTTTTTGGTATCTTCAATGGAAATATGTATAGCATATCTGATTAAATGGGGGACCTCGTCTCTCAGTGTCTTTGAGCTCCTTTACAACACTAACTTATAGAAAACTTAATGTATTAAGTAATTCTTGATGAAAATGTCAACAAAGAAACAAACTGCAAATTATTTGAAGAGACTTATTCTGAGACAAATATGAGGGACCATGACCTGTGACACAGCCCCAGGAGATACCAAGAACATGTGCCCGAAGTGGTTGGGCTTCAACTTGGCTTTATACATTTTAGGCAGACATAAGCCATCAGACAATACATACATGATGTACACTGGTTCGGTCCAGAAGGGTGGATGTTTCTTGTCAGACCTAAAAAGCTGCCAGGCTCTTAAGTTAATTCTCTTCTGGATCAGGAAAAAGACCTGGATATGGAAGAGGATTCTCTACAGAATGTAGATTTTCCCAAGAGACAGCTTTGCAGGGATATTTCAAAATACATCAAAGAAATCTATTTTGGGCCTTCTGTCATGTTGCTATCTTATTGCTACAGAATCAGCTTTGTCAGTCTTAAAAACCTGCTTTAATGTTGATATTGGTCAGCTGTGCCTGAATTCCAATGGGAGGAAGGGATAAAGAGGTATGTCCAACCACCCGTTCCTACAAAGGCCTACAACCCATTCCTATTATGGCCTGAACTAATGTTTCAGTTAATTTAGAATGCTCTTGGCTGAGAGGAGGGTTCTATTCTGTTGGTTGGAGGGTTTCAAATTTTATTTTTGGTTTACAACAGAAATTCAGGTGAGTCTGCTAGAATGTAATTGATTATTGTCTTGTAGGTATAAGAGTTTTTGGTTTTGCATCCATTTTAAAATTCATTTCAACATTCCTTCTTTGACTAAATATACATGGTACGTGAATTCTCCTTTAAATCTATTGTAACCAGTAGTTCTGTCATTAATGAAATGAAAGAATTTTCATGTATATACTTTACATCTATATGAGTTAAGAGTGTACATATTTTTAAATAATTATAATGTTTAAATGGTAACTGGAATCATTGAAGAAATTCATGTGAAGCATCTGAATAGTCAGAACAACAAAATACTTATTACTATTATTACTGTTGTTATTCCCAGTACTAATATTGGACACTAATGATATAGCAAAACAATTTAACAGTTTTTTTTTGTTTTGTTTTGTTTTTGAGATGAAGTCTCACTCTGTCACCCAAGCTGGACTGCAGTGGCACAATCTCTGCTCACTGCAACCTTCGCCTCTGGGGCTCAAGCAATTGTCCTGCCTCAGCCTCCCAAGTAGCTGGGAGTAGAGGCGTGCACCACCACACCTGGTTAATTTTTTTGTATTTTTTAGTAGAGGCGGGGTTTCATCATGTTGCCCTGGGTGGTCTTGAACTTCTGAGCTCAGGCAATTCACCCGCCTCGGCCTCCCAAAGTCCTGGGACTACAGACATGAGCTACCGCATACAGCCAACAGTATTAATTTTTAAAAACCTTCAGTTATTTTATTAACATACTTGCCAAATCACAATTTCTAAATATATGAATGAAATAAATGAAAAATATGGTATTAAGGTAAAGCTATTCAGTTGTCTTCCTGTTTAATGCCCAGTATTTCCATGTCCAGGCAACCAAGCCCCTTTACTTTTGTAAATTTTCTTAAGCTGTCAAAATTTTAAGTTTCCTTAAATATTTTCCCCTTTTATTATAAAACTTAAAAAATATGTCAAAAACTACTGTTTTCCTTTCATAAATCATTGGGTTTTTCTTCGTTCTAAATGAAGGTAAGTAACAACCACATATTGAGGCCCAGTATATGCCCAGTAGTGTGTTAAGTACCCCACATAGCAACCCCTCACTATGTATCTAACAGTAACTGACTATATCTATTTACATTTTACTGTGTTCCAGGGAAGTGATAGCTCTTTAATATGTATTATTTCATGTCTGCCTCAGGACAATTATACAGCATGGCTATTATTTTTATCATCCCCCCTCATCACATAAGAAGGAAGTGAAGTGACAAGATTGTCACTTGTTCAATGTTCGCAGTCACTGAGAGGAAGGGACAGGATTACAACCTGCAGGCCTTCAGGCTCCAGAACCAGCATTCTTACCCAACAACCTCACTGCCTCTTTCATTAACTCTTTTATTGCTCATAACATTTGTTGTATATTATTGTGCCCATTATACAGATGCATAAACAAGTTCAGAGATGCCCGTTACATAGCTAGTCAGTAGCACTCAGCAACATTTTAATAGCTTTTCTTCTGTTTTGTCACGCCAACTCTTCCTGCCTTGTGTCTTCTTATTTCTCAAATTCACGTAGACTCCCTCAATTCTTCCCTCCTTCTAAATGAGGGCATTCCCCATGGATTCATGCCTGATCTTCCAGTTTTATTTTTATATAATTATTTATATGGTGACTATTTCAATTCTCAATTTAAACAACTTTAAAAATTATAATTTAAACAAAATTTCTTTCTATACCCAGAGCTCCAAATGCACAATGAACAATTTCCATCCAAAACCATACTTGCCACATAAACATGACTAACACTACATTTTTCTTCTAGAATTTGTTCTAATTATCTTTAAGAAGTTTCATTTTGTTCCCAGTTATTCAGACCTGAAACTTCTTAGACATTGTAGCAGCTCCCATATCCCATGATCTGCCACACCTTTCTCTTCCTTCTTTTTGGTCTGCTTCTTTATCCCAAATAATGCTGGACACATACAAATTACGCTGTAAATTTTTGCTGAATACATGTATCAATAAGCTCTTACATCAGTCTAAGTTCATATCCATATGACTGCATACCAGTAGCACCTCCAAAATCCCCGTAACTGTCTGTCATTAAATAAGTCCCTGTCTTCAAGACAGAATCCACACTGCTGTCTGATAGTTCTTACATAAATGACTTTTCAATTTCCCCAGGAAAAATACAAAGCCTTTGACCTGACATCTGAGGGTCTCACAATCAGGTTTCAACCAACATCTTCAGGTTTACATGCAGTTATTTCCTTCCACCTTCATGTTCCTCAGGATCTATTTCAAATATCACTTCAAATCAGACATCCCAACTTCAAGAGCTGCAAAGGATCCTGCTTTTGTGTGTTTGGCTTTGGCAAGAAAGTATAGATCCTCTATTTGTACTAGATAAGTTAACAATTGCTGTTGTAATTAATAAACGTAAGTATCTTGACGCACAGTAAAAGTTTCTTTCTTATTCAGTTGTTTATACCACTCTGATATTCTCAACTTTTTCACCTATGCACTTCTCCAAGGTTTGATCCCTGCTCCTAAGACTCAGGGTAGACAAAAAAACTGGTACTATTTAAGAATGAATAGACATCCTACAGTACATGACTATGAAGTTTGAAATAAAGCAACAAAAGGATCATGATTATTTATATTTCGTGACAACAAATTCCATATATAGTGCTCCCTTAATCTTCACCAAAACTCAGTGAGTGTTTGGTGCAATTATCTTTATTTTACAAATAACCCAAGCCTCAGAGAGTTGGAATGGCCTACCTAAATAACTAATATAGCTAGTAAATGATAGCTTTGGGATTTAAAATAAGATAATCTATATCTAAAGCTCATTTATTAGTGGCACCGTACTCTTAAAATAATATAAATAAAACTGACGGTGGAACAATTTCAGACAATAGGCTACATAATGAAATTGTAAAGGCAAAAGACTTTACCTGCCAAACTTAAAGGCTATTTATTCTATAGTGTCACAAATGCATCAGAAGTCTCTGGGTAACCACTTCATCATTCTGTGAAATTTAAAAGATGTGCAATCATCTGACTCTCAAATCAGTTCCTCATTTAGGATAACACATAACATGGCTGTACACATGAGTACAGTGAAACTATGTAGTGGATCATACACAGTGTGGGCCTTAGAAGGTCTGATTTTGAATTTTGACTCTGTATTAGTCTGCTCTTAACACTACTAAAAAGAATTACCGGAGATGGGTAATTTGCAAAGAAAAGAGGTTTAATTGACTCACAGTTCCATAGGCTTAATAGGAAGCATAACTGGGAGGCCTCAGGAAACTTACAACCATGGCGGAAGGTGAAGGGGAAGCAAGCATGCCTTAGCATGGGGTAGAAGGGAAAGAGACTGAAGGAGTCAGCGCCACACACTTTCAAACAGCCAGATCTCATAAAAACTCACTGTTAGGAGAACAGCAAGGGGAAAGTCTACCCTCAAGATTCAGTAACCTCCCAGCAAGCCCCTCCCCTGACACATGGGAATTACAATTCGAGATGAAATTTGGGTGGGGACACAGAGTCAAACTATGTCAGACTATCACTTAACTTGGGCAAGTTATTTACTTAACTTCCTTCTTTGTGCAAATAGAATATTAAGGCCTACCTCAAATTGTTATTGTGAGGACAAAATAAAGCAATTAAAGGGTCCTGTAAAATGAATATTTGGTACCTTAATAGGTTCTTATGAAGCAAAAGGTAATAATATCTTGACTGAAAAATGTTTAAATAATACTTTACCTTCATACAATTTTTAACGCAAGATTCTAAATTTAACATGGAAGTCTGAAATTTAGACGGAGGATTTTTTGTCATATCTTGATTTTGCATGGTTGGTACAGTTCCCTTGCAAAGAATGCTAAAATCGACCTATGCTAAAATCAACCACGTGGCAAGTTATTTGGAAAGCACAGAGAAAGTCATTTAAACAAGCATAGCATTAAAATGCATTATGAGAAAGAGGACACTGAGTATTGCCAACCTCCAGTAAAACTTCAAGCTTCATTTAAATCGAATGTTTATGTAGGCAGATACTTTAAAAATTCTCTTATGCCAAATACTCTACAAATAAACATGATAATTTGAAAGTTTTAGACAAATAATGTCATTTGTCTTAATTTAGTTGTTTTCTATAATAAAAGGTTATCTCATCTATGTATATAGTTTGCTTCTCCAGACCTGTTTTCTAACCTTTCTATATTTATTATTTTTATCTCTGAGATTGCCCCAGCTATAGAGAAAATGCTGCAGTATACTTGACTTTTAAAATATTTAGGATACTTGACCCAAAGAAATTGGCTGAAGTGAAGCAACTATGATTGTTACTTCAGTGCACAATTTAAACTGATTGACCTTTCAAATAAATGTTAGAGGCACTCATACATCACTAGCTTGAAAGGAAACACTTCATCCTTGTGAAGGTCGAGGGCCTGGAATGTTACAGTTAGTTTACCAGATGGCTGAATTCCACAGAATAAGTTAAAACCCAGGTGTTAGAAATTCGTTTGTAAGTTTACATCCCAGAGTGCCTTGTTAACATGCATGTTAATGTTGACCATGCTCACAGAATATTCTTTCATCGTTAACTACATTTAGCCAAAACAATGATTGTCATCTCCAATCCTTCTCTAATCAACACTTAACAAAGAAGACATAACAGTCAAATGAGCAGTTTTTGTCAGAGACCTTGTCTAGGCACCTCCGACACATAAGGGAATGGAATGTCTAGAGGTTTCTCCTCAAAGCTTGCCATTGTCATGATTAATCTCATCCTCTTCAAACTCTGCTTTGTGATCCATAATTTTGATCAATACCTCTCTTCTTTCTTCAAGCCATATACAAAGTGCTGTGCCAAGTGCTACTAGCAGGATCAGTACAGCTTGGCTTCTCCCTGACGGAGTTCACAGATACTCACTGCGATATTTTATGCAGTTACCTTTATACACTGCCTTTATTCCCTTGAAACACTGAGCCATGTGTGTAAAGAAGCAAGACTTTCATACTGATGATGAGCTACTCAGAGGAGAACTGAGCCCTTCTAGATGAAAGTCAGGACCAACTGTCAGCATATATGAGGCCACCTTGGACTTTCAAGCAGACAGTATTATCCTACAGAATATAACTCCATTATACTGGACACAGGTGAAAGCAGGTGATTCAGGTGAAAGCAGCAGAAAATGCTCAACCGAGTCACAAAATAAGAAAAACTAAATTATCATTTTAAGCCATTAGGTTTTAAAGGTAGTTTTGCTACATAACGTAACTGGTAAAATATCACTTTATAGTACTTACAATTTGCAATATATAGTATCTTCCAAGTCAGGGATCAGCAAACGTTTTCTGTAAAGGGCCTGACAGTAAAAACTTCAGGCTTTGAGGGCCATATGGTCTATGTCATACCAACTCAACTCAGTACTTGCAGTCCAAAAGCAGCTATAGGTAACGGGTAAATCAACTGCAAATAGTTTTATTGTGATCCAATAAAACTATTTACAAAAGTAGGCAGATGAATGCATTTGGTTTACAGGCATAGTTTTTTGAATCCTGTTCTAAGTTGACAGTCTAGAAGAATGTATCAATCCTCATCTCATAGTATGCATTCAGTTATCAATAATTAGTCTCTTTATTGCCTTCAGAAAATTATGCATGGGAAGAAATCTTGTAGGATTTGCTCTAAAGAATATCAAGCTGCCACAGTTGTTCATACCTGTAAACCCAACACTTTGGGAGGCCAAGACGGGAGGAGAGCTGGAGGTCAGGAATTTGAGACCAGCCTGGGCAACACAGTGAGATCTCGTCTCTACAAAATTAAAAAAAAAGCAATATCAGGACCAACTATGATAGTCAACATTCTAGTGTGCAGTGTGGTTGTTTTGCTGAATCCCTATTGACTCTAGTAGAAAGGGCAAGGCACCGAGTTAAAGAGGCTGAAATAAAAACCCAGAGACAGCAAATGAGACATGGGGTTTTATGGGGGGCTTACACACAGGGGAGAGAGTCGAGTGGTGATGGACTAGGCAGGAGAACCACAAGCACTTGCAAAAGATGTGCAGTTAAAGTAGCATTCTCACTTAGCACCCTTTCCATAACAACCTACACCTGGCAACTTTGAGGCCACTCAAAACTTGATGCCTTGATCCCCTCTATGGCCTGTGTTCCAGGGGACAGGCCAGGGGCTCAGATGTTCCCCATAGAAAAGGAACAAATCTCCAGGCTGGCCACTCCTGGATTCCTAGCTTGGAGCACACATTCAGGAGACTCTGCCATATAGGGTCATTCTCAGGGTACATTTACATTATTGCTATCAGGTGCATTTACCATACACAGGTTAAGCCAGGTCAACATTCTCAATGCAGAATATTGTACAGAACTCAACAAATGTAAATATTTTTCAGTATATTTTTCTAAAATCATAGTATTGCTATTTAAAATAGAATAACAAAAATCTGAAGACAATAAAAATTTGAATCAATCAGACTTTCAGCTCTCTTAAAATTAGCAAGAACAAACAAATTAATGTGAATTTAAGAAAAACAACAAGTGGCCAGGCACGGTAGCTCATGCCTATAAACCCTCACTTTGGGAGGTTGAGGCTGGTGTATCACCTGAGGTCAGGAGTTTGAGATCAGCTTGGTCAACATGGTGAAACCCCACCTCTTCTAAAAATACAAAAAAAAAAAATAAAAAATAAAGAAACAAAAAAACAAACAAACAAAAAAAAAAACAATAGCTGGGCATGGTGGCACACACCTGCAGTCCCAGCTACTTTGGAGGCTAAGGTAGGAGAATTGCTTGAATCTTGGAGGCAGAAGGTTGCAGATCGTGCCACTGCACTTCAGCCTACTGGGTGACAGAGGGAGACTCAAAAAAAAAAAAAAAAAAAAAAAAAAAAAAAAAAGCAACAAGCTATTTCAACAGGATATTTGTGTCTAGAGGTTAGAGTAAGGGCATAAATCATATAAACTAGCACCTTTTGATTAATAAAAATGTATGTTGGCCGGGCGCGGTGGCTCAAGCCTGTAATCCCAGCACTTTGGGAGGCCGAGGCAGGTGGATCACGAGGTCAGGAGATCGAGACCATCCTGGCTAACACGGCGAAACCCCGTCTCTACTAAAAAATACAAAAAACTAGCCGGGCGTGGTGGCGGGCGCCTGTAGTCCCAGCTACTCGGAGGCTGAGGCAGGAGAATGGCGTAAACCCGGGAGGCGGAGCTTGCAGTGAGCTGAGATCCGGCCACTGCACTCCAGCCCGGGCGACAGAGCAAGACTCCGTCTCAAAAAAAAAAAAAAAAAAAAAAAAAAATGTAAAACATCCTTTGAATGAAATCCTATTTACTTCCCTCTTGAAGCACCATTTGACATCATTTTTAATGTAGCATTTCTATAAATCATTTTATATTCAAGTTACATATATCAAAGAATAAATCAAAGCAAATAATATCAGAGACACAAACAGGCTTCTTGCTGTAGGAAAAAAAAATAAAAGGAACTTTGAAGAGACCAGGCTGGAAGATACTGAGTGTTTCAATGCTCCTTCTTGCTACTCAAATTCTAAGTGAATTAAACAACTGGCTCTTTCAACAAGTCTCCCCTGTCTTCAAAATATACATGTAGCACAGAGAGATCCTAACTGAACAAGACTGAGGCTAATTGATTTGAATGTAAAACTGTTTCTATAGAGGTCATTTCCTAGGGTTTCCAATGGCCTCTACATGTTTGAGTGATTGACACAAATGAAAGTACTTGCAATTTTAATAGTCACTGAGTGATGAAAACTAATTCTCTTTTGCGACCTGCACATGAATAAAGGAATCAGTAGGACACAAGAAATAGTTCAGATACACTGAAGTACATCCGGAAATCTAGAAGATAAAAGCATCTCAAATCATTGAGGAAAAATGGACTTTTTAATAACTTGTAGGCAACCTGATAGAAATTTGGAAAGATGCAATTGAATAAATATCTTGTACAATGTACAAAAGTAAATTCCAAATGAATTAGAACTCTAAAAATACTAAAAATAGAATAAACCATGTCATTGCTAGAAAAAAATTATTTATAGTATGAAGATGAGAAAAAACTATGATTCAAAAAAATTCAGTGAAAGAAATATATAATAAATTCAACTACATTAAAGTACTTATGCAAGGTGAAAAATACTGGAGATAATGTCAAAAAATAAATGAAAATTGAGGAAATGTTTCAAAATATATCAATAATACAGGATAATCTCTGTAGCATAAAAAAAGTGCATACCACTTAAGGAAAAAAAATAAAAATCAGAAATACAATTTAAATTAAGCAACACTATAAATGATAGTTCACAAAATAGATATACAAATGGCCCTTAAACCTATAAAAAAATGCTCATCTTCCCCCATAATAGTAATGCAGATTAAAACTACACTCACCCATAACATTAGCAGAGATTCCAAAGCTCAGCAAACCTACCCTATAAGTGAGGCTGTTACCGGAGGGAGGGCCTTGAATGTAAGTTGTCCGGGTTCCTGGTGTTTTGAACAAATAAGTGGACAAAATGCACAAACAAAGTAAAAAAAGTAACAAAGCATAGGAATGAAGCAGTGAAAGCAGGGATTTAGTAACACGAAAAAGCACTCCTCAGGGTGGAAACGGAGCTGAAGCAAGCGGCTCAAGTGCCGGGTTGCAAAGTTTTCTGAGTTTTAAGTACTCCTTGTGAGGTTCCCATTGGTTATCCCTTATCCGGATGAAGGATTTGGCTTGTGGCTAATTAAAGGCTGAGGCGAACAGGTGCCCTGTGCAGATGAAGAGATGGTACTTGCTTAGCACGTGGCCAATCTAAGGCACTGTTTCTTTTCATCTGAGACATGGTGGAATGGGAAGGGTTGTAAGGAGAGCAGCATTTGATTTTGTGTTACTAGGCCTGGGAAGATTTTTTTTTTTCTTTTTGGTTCAGCTTTAGGAAGTTTGTGTTAATTGGCCTTAGGGTCCCTGTCCCCACACCCAGGTGTTCTCCTTTTGATCCAGCTTTGGGAAATCAGCACAAATTGGCCTCAGATTCTCTGCCCCCAAACCTTGGTGTTTTTCCTTGATTCAGCAAGACTTGGCTTTAAGTTCCCTGCCTTCAGACCCTACTCTGTTGGAAAATAGGCACATTTTTTATGTGTTCCTGTTAGGATTACAACCCTACTGGAGAGAAACTTACCAATATCTAACCAAACTACAAATCAATTGACAATTTACTTCACTATCTCTCTACTAGAAATTTACCCTGAAGGTTCATCTGCAGGTGTAAGAAAAAAAATGCATATTCTTATTCACTGAGGCATTATTTATAATAGTAAAATATAGCAAACAGGGTCAATGCCAAATATAGACGACAATAAATAAAGTGTAACTTATCCACACATTTATACAATAGGGAACCATTATCACACAGTTGACAAAAAGAATGAAGATGATCTCTGTGACTAATTCGAAGTGATGTCCAAGATGTAAGGTTAAGTGGAAAAAGCAAATTACAAAACAGTATATACAGCATGCTACCTTTTATGTAAGAAAGAAGAGGAGATAAGAATGGTGTGTGTGTATGTGTGTGTAAAAACTATAAACATACACATATATGGGCTTTTTATATGTATGTATACATTCACACATACAGATGTTTGTGTCTCTCTGTGTGTATATGTATACTTATTTTGCAAAGATGAACATATGGGAAGATAAAACAAAAGTAAGTCAAATTAACCACTGACAGGGAGTAGGTAGGATCACAGTGAAAATGATAGACAATATAAATTTGCTTAATATTTTATATTTTGATTTTTGAACTACATTAACATTTGACATCTTCCCCTCTAAAATAACCAATAGATGGGAAACAATTTATAATTTATAATTAAATATGAACAAATAAATCTATTTTAAGCTGATAGCACAAACGTACAGAAGGAAGAAATGAAAGATGAGTCGGACAATTTTTGAATTAGTACTTTGACTATACATCCTCAGTGGGATACATTTTAAGGAAAAAATGCAAATAAAAAATTTTAAAAGCAGCTTATTTATTGTAATGATATTAGGACAGTGATTCTGAAACGAATGTGCATTGTAATATTAAGCAAATGATAAAAAACATATTAAAGTTTTGGATAACCAGTGTTCTCTATGTGGAAAAGGAGAAATATATGGAATGGAGAAAGGAGAAGGACTTTGTGGTATAAGATGAAAACTAGAATGTCATTATGAAGTCATAATTTTCTAAGTATATATATCTTCTAGCACTGTAGAGGAACAGACCAAAAAATTATGACACACAACCTACAGGACACACATGATCTTTGTTTTTAAATCTCCTTCACCACTTAAATAGCCAGGGTACCTTGGCAGTGGCAGAGATCCAAGTTACCCTGAGTTACCAGTGGCATATCCATGTGGGTCTGCAGCAACTTCAGTTCTTGCCCCCTCAGAAGAAAGAATTCCACTGAGGGGCATGAAGCAGAAAAAGAAACCAAGGCAAGTCCAGAGCAGGAGTGGAACTTATTTAGAACAGGAAAGGAAAGAAAGAACCCTTGAGGGAGATCCAAGTGGGCATCTAAAGGTCAAAGGGAGAGAAAAAGAAGAGGGGGCCGTTTAACTTTGATCCTGGGACTTTATATACTCACCTCTTTTCCATGATTCTTCCCTTAGAGTGGGCCTTTTGCACGCACTGTGCTCCTCTTATCCTTGGGAATTAAGCATGCGCAGTGTGTTTAGGAAGGTGTACACATGCCTATCTGAGGCCTTCTTGTCTTTTCTGGTGGAGTGTACCTGGAAGATCATACTTTGCCATTTTATCTCTTAATGTGCATGCTCAGGAAGTTGCTTCTCCCTGGGGTGTGCCTGTAATTAACACTTTAATGTTAACAGATGTGGATCATCAGGAAATGGCCTTTCCCTGGCACAGCTGCCAACTTATCACTTTTAGAGGGCAATGTGACAATTGCCATACCACCACCCAGCATATATATATATATTTTTTAAGTGATGGAGTCTTGCTCTGTTGCCCAGGCTGGAGTGCAGTGGCACGATCTCAGCTCACTGCAAGCTCCGCCTCCCGGTTCATGTCGTTCTTCTGCCTCAGTCTCCTGAGTAGCTGGGACTACGGGTGCCCGCCATCACGCCTGGCCAATTTTTGTATTTTTAATAGAAACGGGGTTTCACCATGTTAGCCAGGATGGTCTGGTTCTCCTTACCTCGTGATCTGCCCTCCTCGGCCTCCCAAAGTGCTGGGATTACAGGCGTGAGCCACCGCGCCTGGCCACCATCACCCAACATTTCTAGTGGGTAGGGGGAGAGCCCTCTCCTGTCCCACTCATGCCTATCTACCTGTAATACTTGGATAAACTGTTAATTCCAGGGCAAATATAGAGAATGTATAAAACGAGACCCTTTGTTGTGGCCAAATGTATGGCAATACTTAAATATGATAAGGACATATCAAAGAACACATAAGACCAAGTTTGAAGGGGCTCCCCTTGACCACATATGAGACATTTGAGAATGGATAGAAATAATGATAGTAATGAATTATAACACATTGACCCTACAAAGGAGAAAAGAGTCTATGGCTACATGGTGGTGCAAACAAAGCCAAGGAAAACAAATAACAGGAATATTGAGAGGGGAATCCAGCCTTTACAAAGAATGCCAACTTTTTATTATAGAAGAAATGATTCAACTCGTACATCTCCATTTGATGACCTGTAATAGTTTCAGCTAAGTGTTATAAAAAGACATTAAAAATAACTGGGATCAGTCTTCATAATACTTATTAATGAAAAGGAAAGCTATAAATTTACAATAGAAAAATCTGGAAGAAATCATCTTAATCCAGAGATCAAAATTACTATCACCAATAATGGTACAAACTGATATCTCAATGCATCACCAATACACTGAGAATGGCACATCGCCTTATACAATTCTTAACAAAAACTATTGAACCTAAAACTAATTACAAAGAAATGATCTAAGTAAAAATTTATAGACATTTAACAAATTTTCTGTAATCTTCAAAACTATCAGTGTAACGAAAGAAAAAAGGCAGAAAAACTGTTTTAGATTAAAGGAGATTAAACAAAACATGGCAACTAAATGCAATGTGTAACTTGATAAAAAATTTGATGATTGAAACAAAACAGTACAAAAGACAGTATCAAGACAATTGCGGACATTTGAATAAGTTATATACATGTATATACATATTTTGCCTTAGAAAAATTATTATCACTGAGAAGCTTATGACAGTGAAAGAGATCTGATCTAACCTACCCACCTCTTGCCTTTAGCTTTCAACCTGCCTTCATTATTTCTGGGTTTAGGCTGAGCTGACTTTGGAAGACATTTAGGTTATGGTTTAAATTAGGGATCCCCAACCCCCTGGGCCACAGACCAGTACCACAGTTGGGCAGTTACATTAGGTAAAAGAATTGTGTTGACGTTAAATTTCTTGAATATGACTGTGTTGTGGCTAAGAAGGTTCCTGCAGAGGAGATATTGGCAAGAATATTTAGGAGTAAAGTGAGTGATAACTGCAAAATATATCAAATGGTTCATCCAAATAACAAAGAAGAGAGATAAATTGTTAATAGTTGATAAATCTATGTGAATTGTATATGGGTGTTAATTCTATAATTCTTTCAATATTTCTATAACTTAATTTTTTAATGGACAAAATGAAAGATATTTCCACTGCCTTAACTACTACCCTTGTCTCTAGACATTTCCGCTCTGGATGCTGCCATGTTTTCCATTCATAGTGCTGTAGGCAACATTGGCACTTGATTTTGCAATAATACCTGAACTCTAGCATGTATATGAGTCACTAGAAGAATTTGCTTAATGTATAGGGATTCCTAGGCTCCCACATAAGATTCTAGAATAGTAAGTGCAGGATACAGCTATGTATCTGGAACCTCAAGAAGAAAAATACCTGTGTATCTAAAAAATACATTTTAGATGATCCCTCAAAACTGTCTTATGTGCTAACCTGAGGAACTGTATTTTGGGATGTTTTTAACTTTTTCTTAAGTGCCTGGATTACTTGTCTACCCCAAGTTCTACTAAGTATAAAAACATTCCAGAATAATACCCATGATTTATGTTTTGAAATCTCTCAAGAAGCAAAGCTATACAGCAAATAATCCACCAATTCTCCATGAGATTCTGATGTCAGAATCAGTAATAGGTGACATTCTATTCCCATTAAAATTTCTGGAAATTTCCTGTCAAACAAAGCATAATATGTTTTGAGAAATGTTGTAAATCCCAAGAAGGCACTTTATTTTTTTTTTAATTTTTTTTTATTTTGCATTTTTTATTATTTCAACATTTATTTTAGATTCTGGGGTACACGTACAGATTTGTTATGTAGGTATATTAAGTGACACTGAGGTCTGGTGATGAATGATCGATCCCATCACCCGGTTAGTAAGCATAGTATCCAATATGTAGTTTTTCAGCCCTCGACCCCCTCCTTCTTTCCTCTCTTTAGTAGTCTTCAGTGTTTATTGATCCCATCTGTATGTTCGTGAGTACCCAATTCTTAGTTCCCATTTATAAATGAGGACATGTGGTATTTGGCTTTCTGTTCCGGTTTTCTGTTTCTGTATTAATTTCCTTAGGATAATAGCCTCCAGATGCATCCATGTTGCTACAAACGACATGATTTCACTCTTTTGCTGCACAGTATTCCATGGTGTGCATGTACCAATATTTTCTTTATCCGATCCACTGCTGATGGGCACCTAAGATGATTGCTTTTCTTTGCTATTGCGAATAGTATTGCAACGAACATGAGGGCATGTGGCTTTTTGGTATAATGATATATTTTCCTTTGGTATATACCCAGTAATGGGATTACTGATCCCATTCAGTGGTCAAGGGACAGTTCTGTTTTTATTTTACTGAGAAATCTCCAAAATGTTTTCCACCATGGCTGAACTAATTTACATTCCCATTGATAGTGTATACATACTTCCTTTCCTCTACGGCCTTGGAAGCCACTGTTATTTTTTGACTTTTTATTATTAATCATTCTGACTGGTGTAAGATGTTATCTCATTGTTGTTTTTATTTCCTTTTTTCTGATGATTAGTGATATTGCGTATTTTCTATATATGTTTGTTGGCCACTTGATTGTCTTCTTTTGACAGGTATCTTTTCATGTCTTTTGCCTAACTTTTAATGGGGCTGATTTTTGCTTGTTGAATTAAGTTTCCCACAGATCCAGGAAGTAACTTTAAATTGTATTTTTAGCCACAAAACATCAATTAAGTCCACAAAATGCAAGTGATTATTTGTTTTAACCAATAATTTCAAGTTATCCTCACTGCTCCCATGTAGATTTTTTATTTTTATTTTTTATTTTTTTATTTTTTTATATCTTATTTATTTTTTATTTTTTATTTATTATACTTTAAGTTCTAGGGTACATGTGCATAACGTGCAGGTTTGTTACATATGTATACTTGTGCCATGTGGGTGTGCTGCACCCATCAACTCGTCAGCACCCATCAATTCATCATTTATATCAGGTATAACTCCTCAGTGCAATCCCTCCCCCCTCCCCCCTCCACATGATAGGCCCTAGTGTGTGATGTTCCCCTTCCCGAGTCCAAGTGATCTCATTGTTCAATTCCCACCTATGAGTGAGAACATGCGGTGTTTGGTTTTTAGTTCCTGTGACAGTTTGCTAAGAATGATGGTTTCCAGCTGCATCCATGTCCCTACAAAGGACGCAAACTCATCCTTTTTTATGGCTGCCTAGTATTCCATGGTGTATATGTGCCACATTTTCTTAATCCAGTCTGTCACAGATGGACATTTGGGTTGATTCCAAGTCTTTGCTATTGTGAATAGTGCCGCAATAAACATACGTGTGCATGTGTCTTTGTAGTAGAATAATTTATAATCCTTTGGGTATATACCCAGTAGTGGGATGGCTGGGTCATATGCTACATCTAGTTCTAGATCCTTGAGGAATTGCCATACTCTTTTCCATAATGGTTGAACTAGTTTACAATCCCACCAACAGTGTAAAAGTGTTCCTATTTCTCCACATCCTCTCCAACACCTCTTGTTTCCTGACTTTTTAATGATTGCCATTCCAACTGGTGTGAGATGGTATCTTATTGTGGTTTTGATTTGCATTTCTCTGATGGCCAGTGATGATGAGCATTTTTTCATGTGTCTGTTGGCTGTATGAATGTCTTCTTTTGAGAAATGTCTGTTCATATACTTTGCCCACTTTTTGATGGGGTTGTTTGTTTTTTTCTTATATATTTGTTTGAGTTCTTTGTAGGTTCTGGATATTAGCCCTTTGTCAGATGAGTAGATTGCAAAAATTTTCTCCCATTCTGTAGGTTGCCTGTTCACTCTGATGGTGGTTTCTTTTGCTGTGCAGAAGCTCTGTAGTTTAATTAGATCCCATTTGTCAATTTTGGCTTTTGCTGCTGTTGCTTCTGGTGTTTTAGACATGAAGTCCTTGCCCATGCCTATGTCCTGAATGGTACTACCTAGATTTTCTTCTAGGGTTTTTATGGTATTAGGTCTAACATTTAAGTCTCTAATCCATCTTGAATTAATCTTCGTATAAGGAGTAAGGAAAGGATCCAGTTTCAACTTTCTACTTATGGCTAGCCAGTTTTCCCAGCACCATTTATTAAATAGGAAATCCTTTCCCCATTTCTTGTTGTTCTCAGGTTTGTCAAAGATCAGATGGCTGTAGATGTGTGGTATTATTTCCGAGGACTCTGTTCTGTTCCATTGGTCTATATCTCTGTTTTGGTACCAGTACCATGCTGTTTTGGTTACTGTAGCCTTGTAGTATAGTTTGAAGTCAGGTAGCGTGATGCCTCCAGCTTTGTCCTTTTGACTTAGGATTGTCTTGGCAATGCGGGCTCTTTTTTGGTTCCATATGAACTTTAAAGCAGCTTTTTCCAATTCTGTGAAGAAACTCATTGGTAGCTTGATGGGGATGGCATTGAATCTATAAATAACCTTGGGCAGTATGGCCATTTTTACGATATTGATTCTTCCTATCCATGAGCATGGTATGTTCTTCCATTTGTTTGTGTCCTCTTTGATTTCACTGAGCAGTGGTTTGTAGTTCTCCTTGAAGAGGTCCTTTACATCCCTTGTAAGTTGGATTCCTAGGTATTTTATTCTCTTCGAAGCAATTGTGAATGGAAGTTCATTCATGATTTGGCTCTCTGTTTGTCTGTTACTCGTGTATAAGAATGCTTGTGATTTTTGCACATTAATTTTGTATCCTGAGACTTTGCTGAAGTTGCTTATCAGCTTAAGGAGATTTTGGGCTGAGACAATGGGGTTTTCTAAATATACAAACATGTCATCTGCAAACAGTGACAATTTGACTTCTTCTTTTCCTAACTGAATACCCTTGATTTCTTTCTCTTGCCTGATTGCCCTAGCTAGAACTTCCAACACTATGTTGAATAGGAGTGGTGAGAGAGGGCATCCCTGTCTTGTACCAGTTTTCAAAGGGAATTTTTCCAGTTTTTGCCCATTCAGTATGATATTAGCTGTGGGTTTGTCATAAATAGCTCTTATTATTTTGAGGTACGTTCCATCAATACCAAATTTATTGAGCGTTTTTAGCATGAAGGGCTGTTGAATTTTGTCAAAAGCCTTTTCTGCATCTATTGAGATAATCATGTGGTTCTTGTCTTTGGTTCTGTTTATATGCTGGATTACGTTTATTGATTTGCGAATGTTGAACCAGCCTTGCATCCCAGGGATGAAGCCCACTTGATCATGGTGAATAAGCTTTTTGATGTGCTGCTGGATTAGGTTTGCCAGTATTTTATTGAGGATTTTTGCATCAATGTTCATCAGGGATATTGGTCTAAAATTCTCTTTTTTTGTTGTGTCTCTGCCAGGCTTTGGTATCAGCATGATGTTGGCCTCATAAAAAGAGTTAGGGAGGATTCCCTCTTTTTCTATTGATTGAAATAGTTTCAGAAGGAATGGTACCAGCTCCTCCTTGTACCTCTGGTAGAATTCAGCTGTGAATCCATCTGGTCCTGGACTTTTTTTGGTGGGTAGGCTATGAATTATTGCCTCAATTTCAGAGCCTGCTATTGGTCTATTCAGGGATTCCACTTCTTCCTGGTTTAGTCTTGGGAGAGTGTAAGTGTCCAGGAAATTATCCATTTCTTCTAGATTTTCTAGTTGATTTGCGTAGAGGTGTTTATAGTATTCTCTGATGGTAGTTTGTATTTCTGTGGGGTTGGTGGTGATATCCCCTTTATCATTTTTTATTGCGTCTATTTGATTCCTCTCTCTTTTCTTCTTTATTAGTCTTGCTAGCGGTCTGTCAATTTTGTTGATCTTTTCAAAAAACCAACTCCTGGATTCATTGATTTTTTGGAGGGTTTTTTGTGTCTCTATCTCCTTCAGTTCGGCTCTGATCTTAGTTATTTCTTGCCTTCTGCTAACTTTTGAATATGTTTGCTCTTGCCTCTCTAGTTCTTTTAATTGTGATGTTAGAGTGTCAATTTTAGATCTTTCCTGCTTTCTCTTGTGGGCATTTAGTGCTATAAATTTCCCTCTACACACTGCTTTAAATGTGTCCCAGAGATTCTGGTATGTTGTATCTTTGTTCTCATTGGTTTCAAAGAACAACTTTATTTCTGCTTTCATTTCGTTATGTACCCAGTAGTCATTCAGGAGCAGGTTGTTCAGTTTCCATGTAGTTGTGCGGTTTTGATTGAGTTTCTTAGTCCTGAGTTCTAGTTTGATTGCACTGTGGTCTGAGAGATAGTTTGTTATAATTTCTGTTCTTTTACATTTGCTGAGGAGTGTTTTACTTCCAATTATGTGGTCAATTTTGGAATAAGTGCGATGTGGTGCTGAGAAGAATGTATATTCTGTTGATTTGGGGTGGAGAGTTCTATAGATGTCTATTAGGTCCGCTTGGTGCAGAGATGAGTTCAATTCCTGGATATCCTTGTTAACTTTCTGTCTCATTGATCTGTCTAATGTTGACACTGGAGTGTTGAAGTCTCCCAATATTATTGTATGGGAGTCTATGTCTCCTTGTAAGTCTCTAAGGACTTGCTTTATGAATCTGGGTGCTCCTGTATTGGGTGCATATATATTTAGGATAGTTAGCTCTTCCTGTTGAATTGATCCCTTTACCATTATGTCATGGCCTTCTTTGTCTCTTTTGATCTTTGATGGTTTAAAGTCTGTTTTATCAGAGACTAGGATTGCAACCCCTGCTTTTTTTTGTTCTCCATTTGCTTGGTAGATCTTCCTCCATCCCTTTATTTTGAGCCTATGTATGTCTCTGCATGTGACATGGGTCTCCTGAATACAGCAGACTGATGGGTCTTGACTCTTTATCCAGTTTGCCAGTCTGTGTCTTTTAATTGGAGCATTTAGTCCATTAACATTTAAGGTTAATATTGTTATGTGTGAACTTGATCCTGCCATTATGATATTAACTGGTTATTTTGCTCGTTAGTTGATGCAGTTTCTTCCTAGCCTCGATGGTCTTTACATTTTGGCATGTTTTTGCAATGTCTGGTACCGGTTGTTCCTTTCCATGTTTAGTGTTTCCTTTGGGGTCTTTTGTAAGGCAGGCCTGGTGGTGACAAAATCTCTAAGCATTTGCTTATCTGTAAAGGATTTTATTTCTCCTTCACTTATGAAACTTAGTTTGGCTGGATATGAAATTCTGGGTTGAAAATTCTTTTCTTTAAGAACGTTGAATATTGGCCCCCACTCTCTTCTGGCTTGTAGAGTTTCTGCCGAGAGATCTGCTGTTAGTCTGATGGGCTTCCCTTTGTGGGTAACCCGACCTTTCTCTCTGGCTGTCCTTAAGATTTTTTCCTTCATGTCAACTTTGGTGAATCTGGCAATTATGTGTCTTGGAGTTGCTCTTCTGGAGGAGTATCTTTATGGCGTTCTCTGTATTTCCTGAATTTGAATGTTGGCCTGCCCTACTAGGTTGGGGAAGTTCTCCTGGATGATATCCTGAAGAGTGTTTTCCAACTTGGTTCCATTTTCCCCCTCACTTTCGGGCACCCCAATCAGACATAGATTTGGTCTTTTTACATAATCCCATACTTCTTGCAGGCTTTGTTCATTTCTTTTTCTTCTTTTTTCTTTTGGTTTCTCTTCTCCCTTCATTTCATTCATTTGATCCTCCATCGCTGATACTCTTTCTTCCAGTTGATCGAGTCAGTTACTGAAGCTTGTGCATTTGTCACGTATTTCTCGTGTCATGGTTTTCATCTCTGTCATTTTGTTTATGACCTTCTCTGCATTAATTAGTCTAGCTGTCAATTCTTCCACTCTCTTTTCAAGATTTTTAGTTTCTTTGCGTTGGGTACGTAATTCCTCCTTTAGCTCTGAGAAGTTTGATGGACTGAAGCCTTCTTCTCTCATCTCATCAAAGTCATTCTCTGACCAGCTTCGATCCATTGCTGGCGATGGGCTGCGCTCCTTTGCAGGGGGAGATGCGCTCTTATTTTTTGAATTTCCAGCTTTTCTGCCCTGCTTTTTCCCCATCTTTGTGGTTTTATCTGTCTCTGGTCTTTGATGATGGTGACATACTGATGGGGTTTTGGTATAGGTGTCCTTCCTGTTTGATAGTTTTCCTTCTGACAGTCAGGACCCTCAGCTATAGGTCTGTTGGAGATTGCTTGAGGTCCACTCCAGACTCTGTTTGCCTGGGTATCAGCAGCAGAGGTTGCGGAAGATAGAATATTACTGAACAGCGAGTGTACCTGTCTGATTCTTACTTTGGAAGCTTCCTCTCAGGGGTGTACTCCACCCTGTGAGGTGTGGGGTGTCAGACTGCCCCTGGTGGGGGATGTCTCCCAGTTAGGCTACTCAGGGGTGGGTCAGGGACCCGCTTGAGCAGGCAATCTGTCCCTTCTCAGATCTCAACCTCCGTGTTGGGAGATCCACTGCTCTCTTCAAAGCTGTCAGACAGAGTCATTTGCGTCTGCAGAGGTTCTGCTGCTTTTTTGTTGTTGTTTTTTATCTGTGCCCTGTCCCCAGAGGTGGAGTCTACAGAGACAGGCAGGTTTCCTTGAGCTGCTGTGAGCTCCACCCAGTACAAGCTTCCCAGAGGCTTTGTTTACCTACTTAAGCCTCAGCAATGGCGGGCGCCCCTCCCGCAGCCTCGCTGCTGCCTTGTGGTTAGATCGCAGACTGCTGTGGTAGCAATGAGGGAGGCTCCGTGGGTGTGGGACCCTCCCAGCCAGGTGTGGGATATATTCTCCTGGTGTGCCCGTTTGCTTAAAGCGCAGTATTGGGGTGGGAGTTACCCAATTTTCCAGGTGTTGTGTGTCTCAGTTCCCCGGGCTAGGAAAAGGGATTCCCTTCTCCCTTGCGCTTCCCAAGTGAGGCGATGCCTCGCCCTGCTTCCACTCTCGCTGGTCGGGCTGCAGCAGCTGACCAGCACCAATTGTCCTGGCACTTCCTAGTGAGATGACCCCAGTACCTCAGTTGAAAATGCAGAAATCACCTGTCTTCTGTGTCACTTGCGCTGGTAGTTGGGGACTGGAGCTGTTCCTATTCGGCCATCTTCGATTTTTTATTAATGTAAGTTATACAACAGTCCTCTTGTTCTATGTAAATCAAGCAAATAAGCATGAACAAATCTATACTTGCAAGGCACACACAACTTGCAGTCTGGCAGCATCTGGCTGGATAGACATGTCACTTTTACAAGTGAGAATTTTCATAGCTATTGCATGCCAGACATCAGCTTGGTGACAGTTCTTCAGAGACCATCTGCAGTGCTCTCACCTGGAGGTTTGCTAAAAATGGAGCATCTGTACAACATCAACATGTGGTCAGCCTGGTGGAAGAAACAGCAAGTAATTCAGTAAGTAAAGGATGTTGATAGTAGAACCCACGGCTGGAAATTTAGGCAGAGAGCAGATTATCTGGAATAATAAGTTCCATTTGGATGGATTTGAACCTTATTCAGGAAGCAATGATGACATTTGGAAATCTTCAAACTCAGTCATCATAGAGGGTATGAATGGTATCATTTCTCTAACAAGTAATGATTCTGAACATCTTTTTATGTACTTATTAGGTATCTGTATATCTTCATGGGGAAATGTCAATTTCCCATTTTCATCAGATTTTAATCTTTTTATTATTAAGCTTTAAGAGTTCTTTATATATTATGGATTAAATTCTCTTATCAGATGTTTGATTTAAAATATAGCTGTTACTTTAAAGCTAAGACGTGTCTGGCAGCAAATGGAGGAGTCAGTCAAATAGAGAAGTAATTTGTGGTCAATTGGAACTTGGATAATATCAGTTATGTGTCTTGGTTGAATTAGAATAAACTCTAGAGCAATGCTTAAGATACCAAAATAAATTGCGAGTATGATAATTTAGGTATAAGTAGGGAATGTTGTTTTCTTTCTAAGTCCTAAACCACACAAACTATCTTTCTTTCTAAACCAGAACATTTGTCAACTTTTTTTTTTTTTTTTTTTTTGAGTCAGAGTCTCCCTCTGTCACCCAGGCTGAAGTGCAGTGGCGCAATCTTGGCTCACTGCAAGCTCCACCTCCTGGGTTCACGCCATTTTCCTGCCTCAGCCTCCCAAGTAGCTGGGACTACAGGCGCCTGCCACCTTGCCCAACTAATTTTTTGTATTTTTACAAAATGTGTAACTTGATAAAAAATTTGATGATTGAAACACAACAGTACAAAAGACAGTATCAAGACAATTGGGGACATTTGAATAAGTTATATACATGTATATATATATATATATATATATATATTATGCCTTAGATGTGTATACCACTGTGTTAGCCAGGATGGTCTCAATCTCCTGACCTCATGATCCGCCTGCCTCGGCCTCCCAAAGTGCTGTGATTACAGGCGTGAGCCACCGCACCTGGCCTGTCAACTCTTATATTTCAGAAATGTGCTTTATTAAAATGACCAGAAAATTAAACATCTTATATTTTAATATTATTGGTAAGTAATTTCCTCAACAAATATTGTTGCCATTTGAAAATCTCAAATATCAACTCCTAAGGCCATATTCCCCCTCATGAAACATTTGGTTTATCTAGTTCTGAGAAAATTTATCAGTCTTTTGAAATACTTTTTTTCTGGCTTCCTATTTTGATGATGCCATTGTGTCTGACCTCTACTTGTAACAGCAGACTTGATGGGCACATTTGAGTTCTGAGGAATTTCACACAGGCTTTGAACAATGTGTTTTTCACAAAATAGTACTAGTTTAATGTAAGTTTTGGAGAAGGCCTGGGCCCAGGGAATTACCATCCCTGGGCCAAGGGAGTTACCATCACACTATAAGAATAATTAAAATTGTACTCACATTATTTACTCAGAGAGTCAAAATATTTTAGTTAGCAAATTTAAAATAAAAATGAGTAAATATACCTAAAGAAAATATTTTATCAAAGCCACATTCTGACATTTTGCATCTCTAAGGACCTATTTCAATGATTAAAAAAAAATTCTCATAGGTGCATTACAGGACTGAGGAACATCAGAAGATAAAGTGTACTGCAGGGACAATAGAGAATTTCCAGCAAGTACAGATTTCAGCTGTTACATACTTAGCAGCTTTGAGAGGGCACCATCTTTATAAAACATTTGATTTTTTGTAATTCACCAACCTAAATGGATTTCTGAAAACAGGTATTCCATGAAGTGACATATTGCTTTAGTTGAAATAGTAATCACTTACACTTTTAACCACAGCCTAACCATATATTCAATAGTTGCTCTTATGCTGTTTTTATAATATGTACAGGTACAATCACAATGTTGAGAATTATAGTTACTCTAAAAAATGTTTTTAAAATAATAATTACTGAGTTATTTTATATCAGATGTTTTTCTAAGAATTTTTCTCTTATGAAGTCATTCTCATGACTATTATCCTAATTTTACAGATGAGAAAATTAAGGCAAAATAGGTAAAATTAAGTATCCAATATCACAGAAAATTAAGTAAATCTGCCAAGATCAGAGCTATAATTTGAACTCTAGAAACCACTACCTTAACTACTGGAATAAACTATACTATACTCCAAATGTTTTATTTTCTGTACCAGGAGTGAATTTGTTTAATTATATTTATTCTAGGACAATAATTTAACTAAAATGAAAATACTAAACTAAGGAGAAACTTACCCTGACTGAATATTTTAAGTATGGGATATTAGGGCCACTCATCAGTCATTCAACTAATATTTATTTAGTACCTGTGCTGGGACTGTGATTATAGCTCTGAATAAGACAATCTAGAGACAGGCTCTCAAGGGAGTTCAAATTGTAGAACAGGGAGCAATAAAAAAGGAATCAAGATGTAATTATTTAATTTCACCGCTATGAAGAAAACAAAATATTTATTATTATGACAGAAAATTACAGAGCAGAACAGATTATTCAAATTGTGTCAGAAAGGTCTTAAAGAAGGTGGTGTTTGACTTCAGAACTTGTTTGTGAAAAGGAGCCAGAAGGTCTAATCCGGTGAAAGGAAGAATGTTTTGTGCAGAGAGAACTGCAAACACAGAGGAACAAGGGGTGAGAACTGCTGAGGGACAACAGACACTGGAGAATTCTGTGCTAAACTAAGTCACATAACCATTTTCAGGAGGCTGTTTTATTCATAATGACACATGTTGGCCTGGCTTCTGTCTCAATGTCATGAAGCCACTCCTAAAAGCATAAGTGGAAGATCACCACCTTGTGGTCCCACAGGAATTAAAATTTAGGACTTGTAGGAAAATATCCAATCACCTGGCCAACCTCTTCTTGAAAACCAGTTGAGTGACCTCTGAATTATAAATGAAGGTTCTTTAAAAATTACAATGTATTTTTTTTCCTTTTATGATAACAATCATTAGCTAGCAAATAGTTAAACAATATCTCTATATATTTCTGAACATAAAAACAGGCTAACATTACGTAAGTTTATATGCCTTTTTTACTCTGCTCTACATTTTTCTTTTTCTGATCTATAAATTTGTAATACAGTATGTTATTAACGTATCTATAATATTTATAGTTTATGAATTGATTCATTGTAAAATATAAGCTTTATGAGTCCTGAGTGCATGGTCTTTTTTTTTTCTTTCTTTTTAAAATTTTGTTTTATTATACTTTAAGTTCCAGGGTACATGTGCACAATGTGCAGGTTTGTTGCATATGTATACATGTGCCATGTTGGTGTGCTGCACCCATTAACTCGTCATTTACACTAGGTGTATCTCCTAATGTTATGCCTCCACCCTCCCCCCACCCCACAACAGGCCCCAGTGTGTGATGTTCCCCTTCCTGTGTCCAAGTGTTCTCATTGTTCAATTCCCACCTATGAGTGAGAATATACGGTGCTTGGTTTTTTGTCCTTGTGATAGTTTGCTGAGAATGATGGTTTCCAGCTGCATCTATGTCCCTACAAAGGACATGAACTCATCATTTTTTATGGCTGCATAGTATTCCATGGTGTATATGTGCTACATTTTCTTTATCCAGTCTGTCATTGATGGACATTTTGGTTGGTTCCAAGTCTTTGCTATTGTGAATAGTGCTGCAATAAACATATGTGTGCATGTGTCTTTATAGCAGCATGATTTATAATCCTTTGGGTATATACCCAGTAATGGCATGGCTTGGTCAAATGGTATTTCTAGTTCTAGATCCCTGAGGAATCGCCACACTGTCTGCCACAATGGTTGAACTAGTTTACAATCCCACCAACAGTGTAACAGTGTTCCTATCTCTCCACATCCTCTCCAGCACCTGTTGTTTCCTGACATTTTAATGATCGCCATTCTAACTGGTGTAAGATGGTATCTTATTGTGGTTTTGATTTGCATTTCTCTGATGGCCAGTGATGATGAGCATTTTTTCATGTGTCTGTTGGCTGCATAAATGTCTTCTTTTGAGAAGTGTCTGTTCATATCCTTCATTCACTTTTTGATGGGTTTGTTTTTTTTTTTTTTTTTTTCTTGTAAATTTGTTTGAGTTCTTTGTAGGTTCTGGATATTAGCCCTTTGTCAGATGAGTAGATTGCAAAAATTTTCTCCCATTCTATAGGTTGTCTGTTCACTCTGATGGTAGTTTCTTTTGCTGTGCACAATCTCTTTAGTTTAATTAGATCCCATTTGTCAATTTTGACTTTTGTTGCCATTGCTTTTGGTGTTTTAGACATGAAGTCCTTGCCCATACCTATGTCCTGAATGGTATTACCTACGTTTTCTTCTAGGGTTTTTATGGTTTTAGGTCTAATGTTTGACTTATACTAGATAGGAAGTAGTGAATGAATGAATGAATCAATGAATGAATGAATACCTAATTGTGTTCAATAACTACAAATTTTAAATAAAAATATTGTGTTTGTCCATTGACCAGAGCAGCCTAGGACTTGACCAAGTCATCTCAACTTATTTTCAGCCTTATCCATGTATAATTTGAGTCAAGATCTAACTTTGAACACTAAAAGGTTATACTATGTAAACATTTTGTTAATAATTTTTAGCATTGAAAGAGGTACTTTTACTTTCCAAGAATCTATAAAAGCTGTATAGTCAAATGGGTGAGTTTTATATTTTTATTATTACATTTCCTCTTTGGGACTCTTTGGGACTAGAACATGCCTATGGGAATTCAGTCTTCAAAGAAGCAAGTTTAATTGGACTGAATGCAGCATAGACTTAAATGGTCTTCCTTTAGTGTTTGAATTCATAAACACATGCAAATAATTTCATACACAACACCCAAGGGGTTCTTCTGTTAAGGGAGACAAACATTTTCCCAGAAACTCTAAACTGTTTATATGTGGAAACTTTGGTTTATATAATTAATACACAGTTTATGTAACTGTTCATATAAACTGTTCAGTTCTTGACTTCAGAATCATTCACTAGAAAATAAATATTTATTATAGAATCACAGAAATAACTACTAATATTTGAAATTAAAAATACATTCTTTTAAAAATTATAGGATTTCTAATAAGGAGGAATTACTAGAGTGAAAGGTACTAAGCCCCCAAATTATAGAATAAGTTTGGAAATAGAGACTGACACCTTAAATTTATGCATTCTGGTATTTTTTTCTTTTCATGTTTTCTATTTACTTTAAAAAAATAATTTTTCATGAAGAAATTTACACCATACTGAAAAATATAAAGAATAAAAACACCTTAGCTCAAGAAAAGATCCAGAGATAAACATTATCATTTTCAAGGGCATCTTCAGTGACTCATGCAATTTCGAAAACAAGAAAAGTCTTCAAAATTGTTAATCTATTTTAGTGAAGTTTTTAAGAGTAATAATTCTTTAAAATCTATGTATTATTATTATTGGCCTTATTTTAGGGGCAGAGTATTTAAATAAAATATTTAAATCCTGCCTAATAAAAACTCAAACACTCTTACAAACAAAGGAAAAAACCCAGTCAATAGTCACCTGATTAATGAAAGTGTATCTGAATCTTATTTAAAAAATAACACAAGGCAAGTTTTATATCAACTGAGGCCAAATCTGAAATAATCAAACTAATCTGAGGAAGGGAAAGGACATGCATTGACGTTTATTCTGATCTACATGCACCAAGTAGAGATTTTACATCTCATTGCCTAGATCTTTCTGTAGTTGTCTTCCCTACCCTCATTCATCCTCAAACCATACTTCAGGGAAAATATATAATTTTGTTGAAGAAACTCACGCTCAGAAATAATAAACAAATTTCCATAGCTAGTAAGTGACAAATATGAAATTAAAACACGCTTAACTTCTTCTGGACTTTAAATTCTACTGCCATCCTTCACTGGGAATTGTGAGGAGGAAGGAGAGCACCTGGACAGAGAACTGAGAGAACTTCGATTAAATATTGGAACAACTGGCTGGGCACAGTGGCTCACACCTGGAATCCCAGCACTTTGGGAGGCTGAGGCGGGTGGATCCCTTGAGGTCAGGAGTTCGAGACCAGCTAGCCAACATGGTGAAACCCGTGTCTACTAAAAAATACGAAAACTGGTCAGGCATGGTGGCACATGTCTGCAATCTCAGGTATTCTGGAGACTGAGGCAGGAGAATCATTTGAACCCAGGAGGCAGAGATGGCAGTGAGCTAAGATGGCACCACTGCACTCCAACCTGGGTGCTGGAGCAAGACTTCATTTCAAAAGAAAAAAAAGTATTTGAACAACAAATTTTTGACCGAATTATTTTTTGTTCCAGTCTTCTAAACACTGTTGCAAATATATTATCCCATGTTTTATTAATTAAATTGTGTATTTATTAACACAAATTGTGTTCTAACTCTATGAGAGCAGATACAATGACATCCTCTGTGTTATTTAGTACTCTCTGATCCAATTCTCAAAGGATCCAGTTCTCAAAGGACCCTGATAACCTGAGGTAATTCTTTCAGGCTTTGTCTTTATCAAGTAACATTTATGATTATTCCTGCCATCCTCACTCAACTCTGTGAGAGAAAAATGACTGTCAGCTTTATTTACGGTTGAGAAACCTAGTTACCAGAGAAGTTAAATAATGTAACCATAGTTGCATAGAGCTAATTACAAATGTGATCACATGTGTCTACCCCTTGCTCCCCAAATTATGACAGAGTCTCTCTCATCCTTAACCTCAATTTTCTGAATTTGTAGGAATAAATATGATGCAAAACTTGAGAGCCTGCTTATTTCCTAAGAAAATAGCCATGAAGGGTTATCCTTATTGCACCCATTGGACCTGACTTGGATAATGTTTAAATTTGGCAGAAATTTGTGTTAGTTCCCTAACTAACTATTGCTTTGTCACTTCTCAGATCTTGTCTAGGACTGAAAGGTCACTACTCAAGAAAAAAGTAGTGACAAATGCTCTCTCTTTGACCAAACTCTAGGTTTCTCTGAGCCATTTTCTCAACTAGGCCTTAACTTTGGGCCCATTAAAACTGATGACTCAGCACAAATGATATTGTCTATCCCCTGCACTAAGAGACTTCAACAAACACTAGCATAGTTTCTAACTGAGCAAGGCAATGTCCCTAGGATGATGATACCCTGAAGTATCTACCTGGGAAAAACACCTGAAAATAGGGTCTCTGTCTCTCGGCTTCTGTGGGAGAGTAGGAGGCTATCTTTGGCAAGTGCAAATTAGCAAACCCAGATATCCTGGTCACATGTGCCAACCTTCTTTCCTGCTTTTTATAAATTATCACTTCCTTGACTTTCCTCAAGGTCAGCTCACCCACCCTCCCTACTCTTTTATTTTTCCTCTGAAAGTCCCAGTCATGTCTACACAAATTGAGGTTGAGTTCAGTACACACTAGACTCTTTTTTATATTGCAATAACTGATACTGATTAAAAAACTGCTCTTACCACTTTAATTAGTGACCAGCTTTGCTTACTTTTGAGAGTAGAAGGAATGGTTTACCGTCCTTATTTATTCATCTCCTGACATACATCTGAATTTAAAAGTAAAGGACAGACTTTAACTCACAGAGTAGGTGCCTAATGTATAATTGGGGGCATAGAATATGGGCAAGTATTAAAAATATTTAAGTTGGTTCCTTAGGTATATCATATAGATATCACTTAGAGCTAGCTTTGTCCAGTGGTATATGGCAGTGCGTTTGTTAATTCATGAAGAGAGGAATATTTCTCTATCAAGAATGTTTCCATCCTAACCTAATGTCTTGCAGTGTAAACTTGCTGCAAGATTCCTGCTGAATCCCTGTAACTGCAAACCACAAAGGTGAATTTTGCATGTACAAGTGACATTCAGTGACACTAGCTGTCACCAGAGAAGTTTAGAGTTTATCCACACTATAAGTCACCACCTGGGGTTTCATTTTAAGCAAAGATTTTATTGTTAACCATGTGAGTGTCTAATAAAAAAATTCAAAGCAAGTGTTAAACATGGGATTTAAGATTAGAAGATTGTTCTTCTCAATTGTTATCACTGATTATTTTATATCCCATAATGATTAAATAGGTATTAGGAGGTGTGATAAATTATGAGAGGCAGTACCTCCCAATGTAAATCACAGAAAATTTACGATTTTTCATTTCTACATATAGGACATACTTTATAATATTTATGAATACTGAAATATTCCCTGGGGGAAGAGCAGAAAGACATAGAGGTACATCCTCATTTTTTCCCAGTAGATATGTGTTGTTAGAGAAACTCTGTACATTTTGCAACATGAAAGTTATCAAAAATATAACATTTCTACATCCATGAGGGGATCTGATGAAAATCATCAAGAGAGTTAGAGAGAGAGAGAGATTGAATCCTTTCTCCTATGTCTACCTCCTCTGGCCTAGTCCAAGGTGTTGAGTTGTCTGAAAACACATTTACCACTTGGGTCATTAATACTAGGGAAGCACAGACCCTCCTCAACCTCAACAAGTCATCATGTGAACCTGTATACAAGAAGAGATACATACATATATGCCAACAAAAAGTCCCCCAGACCAGTTTTTGACAGCTGTATCCCAAAGAAGAATCACACTACATTCATCAAAATGCCCAAATCTCTCGTCTTTTGCATGCCCCCACAAATTCTGTTACGTCTGACTTATCCTAAGGTATCATTTTTCTTATACTTTCTGTAATTGAATGCTGTCTTCCTGAAAATTCACTAAATATGTATGTGTTATAAAGGTGTATTTACTGAACTCCTGTTTATTTCCAAACAGGTGCTTTATATTAGCAGTCCCCAACTTTCTGGGCAACAGTAACTGGTTTAGTGAAAGACAATTTTTCCACAGATGGGGGGCGTGGGTGGAGATGGTTTGGGGATGATTCAAGCACATTCCGTTTATCATTAGATTTCTATAAGGCAGGCACAACCTAGATTCCTTGCATGCTTGGTTCACAATAGGGTTTACATTCTTATGAGAATCTAATGCCAGCAGCTGATCTGACAGGAGCCGGAGCTCAGGCAGTAAAGCTTCCTTGCATGCTCACCTTCTGCTGTGTGACCCGGTTCCTAACAGGCTACAGACTTACAACACTCTGCGGCCCAGGGATTGGAGACCCCTGCTTTATATCACATATTACCTATATAGTAATCCTGCATGAAAAGTAAGGTGAAAATGTCAATTTTTTTTTTTTTCAAAGGAGAAAACTGGGTTTAGAGAAGTTAAGTAAAAGTAGCAAGAGGTGGAGTTTGGATTCAAATGCACATCTGTACAAGGCCTTCACAATTAAGCCACCCTTTATACTCTGGGTGAAGTGTGGCATTATGTACTTGGATAACATGAATGAAGAGGATGTTGCGCCTAACCTGGACAATCTTCTGTATTCTACCAGACACCCTCTTACCTATAGAGTTAAGGTTCTACCTTACCCAATTTTATGTGACAGGCACAAGGGAACTTTCATAGCTTCATGGCTTACTATAATATGTATTTGTGAAATCACAGATATACTTCTCCCACGCTTTTACATACCTTTCAAGATGTAAGGGAGAAGAAACATTCTGGAGAGATTTTCTAAGACATTATTAACTCAAGACCCAGAGGAGAGTGGTGAGTACCTGAGTGATACAGTGGAGACAAAGTAGCCATGAAGGTTTGAGACAGAGTAGCATAGTCTGTCACAGCCTGGGCCTCTGAAGCATACAAACATGGGTTCTAATCCCGCTGCTGCCACTCAATAGTTATATGACTTCAGACAAGATAGTCAACCACCCGCACGCACACACTTGTGCGCACACACACACACACACACAGAAAAACAGAAAATGCTCTAATTTTATATTCATAATTATATACACATATTTATGTGATTTAGAAATAGGTTATACTTGTAGTTGATTGCCTCATTTTTGTCATTTTGGAAGAAGAATTACAATATGTTGCATGTAGATTTTGTCTGTTATACAACTCAAAGACTTGTCCTGAAATGAGTTTGCTGGTTGCAAAATGAAATGTTAAATGCGTGAAAATCACCCTTCAAATTTCTGTTTTTCCAACAGTATTATAAATTCAAAATTTATTTAAAAGTTTGAAAAAATATAGAAATATTTTAGAAGCTATATGAGTATATCAAATATTTGGAAAACAAAGCTAATTGATCTTACATTGATTCAAATAAAAATAAAACAGATAAATAAGTAAATATATTTGCTTGAAAGACATATACAAATTAAATTGTGGCAAACTTTTTATATCGTAGTTACTTTTATATACTTCAAATATCCATAAGGTTTTTATGACCTCTTTATTATTTTTATTAATAGAATAAAGATTCCAATAAATAAAAATTATCAGTAATAGTATTTGTCAGTTTTCACAGTGATCAAAATGCATGATTTGGATAAGTTATTTAAAACACACAAAAAAACTTGACTTTTTTCTCTTTCACCTTGAAGTTAGTTTATCTTTATAAGTGATGATATCTGACATACTTCCTTTATGATATTGCCTGGCATTTCTAAGATCATGTAGTTCTAAAGTGCCTGCATTTTAAAAATTTGAGTCTCTCTCTCTGTACATCCTGTAAAAATCTCTAGTAGATCACTCACTTACCCAGTGTGGACAACGTGCTCATTTCAGAAAGATCATCGTGGCCACAGAAATATGATACTCTCTGGTAGTTAAATTCCAAGCCTTCCTAAATGAAGATTTTCTTTTATAGCACTAGAAATGTACTTACTAAAATCATCTTCTAGCATTTGAAACCCTGGAGGAATTGTTTTTTCTTTATTTTGTAGTAAAGATTTTTGTTTACTAAAGTTCTTTTTGAGAAGATCCAGGTAAGACAAGCATTTGCATTCTCGATTCCTAACTGTCTTGTATGTCCTTCCTGGTTTCTTTCCGCTTCTTACTAAACCCTAGTTTTCATTAAATTCAACTCATACCTTTCTGCTCAAAGTTTTCCCAAGACTTACCATTGTATGTGATTCTTTCTTGTTTATAAATGTATGAATTTCTCTAAGAAACAGTGACAAGTTAGTCATTTTTAGATTTCTCCTAGTATTGTGATTATTTCATATATTTCAAAATATTTTAAATAAATGGATTTGTTAATTTAAAAGATGGATAGAAAAGGCTTAGCAACCAGTCTACTGTAATCATTCTTTCTTACCTAGAGGAGAGTGGAGAGAAAGAACTAGTGAAATCTCCTTTTAAATATAATATGACCATCTCAGGATATCTATTTTGGGAGCATTCTTATCTTTAGAATAGTCGCCGCAGAATATACTTGATCTACCAATGTGTACATATAATAAACATTCCTGGAACTTATGAATTTAAGAATTATGGTTTTCCCAAGATGTCAGCTATCCAACTATCAGAATATAAATGGTGATGCTTTAGCACCTAACTAGCTCTCTTTGAACTAATGGTGCTGAAGGGATTGTCCCACCTGAGTTTAAGATACTCTACACATCTTCAGTATACAAGATAATTTATTATTGACAAAAATGTAGACATATGCACCAACGGGACAGAATTAAATGTCCAAAAAAATCCCAAATATGTATGAATAATTGATTGTTAACAGTATGCCAAGGCAACTCAATGGTGTTGAATCAATTGGATATTCAAATCAAGGAAAAATAAACATTAGCATTTCCGTTGGATGGAGAGACTCTGAATTGTCCATTGTACTCAAAACAAACAACTGACAAGAGCAACGCAGAATATAAAAATGAGCCAAAGATGGAAGAAGAAAATGAGGACAATGAACAATCATGAATATGATGACATCTACTTTCTATTGAAGGTATTAAATCCTTCAAGGACTGCTCAGTCTATAGCTCTCAGCTTCTTTCTGCCTTCCTGTTAGTCATAATTCTTAATTCTTATGCTAAAATTGTTGGTCTTGTTTTTTAGTTTTTGTTTCAAGATTTTTTTTTTTTTCTTGCTCATCATTGCATAATTTTAATTACGTTAACTCTCAAGAGGGTAGTATCAAACTTGGTTGGATGGACATTGCTTTCGGAAACTTACTTATTTTGAATTTCATCATATCTGTTAAAATGTTCTCCTTCCAGACTGCTCTTTCTCAGAGTCTTTTTCTGCAACTGACAACACTTTCATTACTGCAAGAGTATTAGAACTTTAAGATTTCATTCTGGGTCCAGTTCTCTTCTTCACATACATGCCTGGGCTTATCTACCTGCAATGCTAAAACTAACAGTGTAGGATCTTCTACCAATCTCTTATGGAAGCTCCAGTTATACTTCAACACTGACTACATTCTCTTTCTTCTGTGTCCTTGTTTCTTTGCACATATAGCTTTCTCTTTCTGAAATATTATATTCCACCTATTTTAATCCAAGAAGGTTTTATTTATTATTTTTGATTCAGCTCTAATATTACATTCTCTGGAAAGCCTTCCCTGATATTTTATCCTAGTAATGGCTATACTTCCTAAGACAAGCTTAGAAATGTGTTCTGAAAGTGGAAATGCACATTTGAAATCTGAACATTTAAGAAAATACAAAAAGAGAATTGCCTACACAAAGCACATGGTACCACTCTCAGTTATGGCAATGATCACAGTATAATATTCATGCAATTCCTTACATTTTAATTTTTGTATTTTTCTTACCTGATGCATCTAGCCCAGTTTCTGACATATACCAATTTTCCCATAAATTTCTATTGAAATTAATATCTTTGGAGCCATCTTGGGTAGTATTGGATAAGGAACTTCACTTAGACAAACTTGATCAAAAGTCAACATGAGACAATTTGTTAATAAGCCCAATTAAACATTAGTTATCATTGTTAAAATATCTAGTCTGTCAATAAATGGTATACACACATGAAGACCTGCCTCAGTCAATTTTGTGCAGCTATAACAGAATACCTGAGATGTGGTCATTTATAATAAAGAGCAAGTTTTGGCTCACAGTTTTGCAGGCTGGGGAGTTCAAGATCAAGGTGCTGGCATCTTGTAAGGGCCCTCTTCCTGCATGATCACATGACACAAGGCAAATTGTCAAGACCACAAGAGAACAAGAGAAGGCCCAGCTCACCCTTTTTAGACAGCATTATTACCCCTACTAAGGCAAACCTATCATGACCTAATCACCTCCGAAAAGTCTCCCCTCTCAATGCTTCTATAATGGCAATTTTAAACTTCCACATGAGTTTCAGAGGGGACAAACAGTCAATCTATAGCACTACCCTTACATCAATAGTTTATATATCTGGGGACCCATAGTTCATACACTAAAAATATAGTAATTTAGGTTTAACTCCTAAAATGTAATTTTTCAGTTGCGGATTCGGAGGTTACTTGGGTGCCCTACTCCAATCAGATGGTTAGCTGAATCCTGCTATTAGAATATTATTGCATTTTTCTCTGGTTAGCCTTTCATGGAAGATACTGGTAAGGCACCTAAAAGGATGGACAGTTGGGATTCCATCAAACTTACTGTATTAGTCCATCCTCACACTGCTGTCAAGAACTACCTGAGACTCGGTGATTTATAAACAAAAGAGGTTTAATTGACTCACAGTTCTGCATGGCTGGGGAGGTCTCAGGGAACTTATAGTCATGACAGAAGGCAAAGGTGAAGCAAGGCACATCTTACATGGTGGCAGGAGAGAGAGATAGCAAGGAGAAAGTCACTTTTACACCATTAGATCTCATGAGAACTCCCTCACTATCACAAGAACAGCATGGGGAAAACCACTCCCATAAACCTATCACCTTCCACCAGGTCCCTCCCTCAACACAAGGGGATTATAATTGGAGGTGAAATTTGGGTGGGGACACAGAGCCAAACCATATCATACACAGAGCAGAATAACTAATCTGTGATATTTGTTAATAAATGTGTATGTGTGTGATTAGGAGAAGCTTATCTGAGACTTGTTTATTGCAAAGTGGCAATAAGGTTGTAGGAAGAAAGCCTGTGGTCTTTACCAAAATAATTGTTGAGACTATTGTATTTACTATAAAACCTAATAGCTGTACATGATCAAAGTGGCTTACATCAGTTAAGAGAACCCTCATTTATTTTACTGGGGCTATTTGGCTTTGTTTGAGGACTAGAGTGAATGTCTTTTTAACTTTGAAAGTCTCAAAAACAGTGGAAAAGAATTGTCTTTTAGAATTACATATTTGATCATGTTAAATACCACTGGAAACCTGTTTTCATTGATAGAACTAAAGCTAAATTGCTTATTTTGGCATTTAAATCACATCACACATTAACCCAGATTAACCTTCTAGCCTGATCTTTCAGGATCTATCTCATACAACCCCTAAACAGATTGCTGTTCTATGAATACATGAGGGAAGTGGTAATTTCCTTCATGTATTCATAGAAAAATAATCTGTTGAGCAGCTCCCAAGGCCAGATGTTGCTCTAAGTAAATCAGAAATGCTCTATGCATTAAGTAATTTAGAGTCTGGTACAGGGAGTTAGTTGATAAGTGAACAAATTACTATGAAATTTAGATACATTAACTAATTCTGGAGGTTTCTGAAGTGTTTTCACAGGTAAATGTCTGCTTCCTAACTCTCATGCTTCCTTGTGCTCTCTCTCTCTCTCTCTCTAACCCTCTCTCCCTCCCTGTTTCATTCTTTTATTTTTATTTATTTATTTATTTTTATTTGACAGGGTCTTGTCATTGCCCTGTGGTCCAGCCTGGAGAACAGTGGCATGATCATAGTTCACTGTGACCTTGACTTCCTGGGCTCAAGTAATTCTCTTGCCTCAGTCTCCCAAGTAGCTAGGACTACAGGTGTGTGCCATCACGCCCAGCTAATTTTCTGTTTTTTTTCTCTTTCTAGAGATGGGGGGGTCTCCCTATGTTCCCCAGGCTGGTCTTGAACTCCTGGACTCAAGCAAGCCTCCACCTCAGCCTCCAAAAATGGGATTACAGGTGTGAGCCACCATGTCCAACCTTTCATACATTTTTGTAACCTCCTGAAGTTGCTTATGTTACTCCCTCACTAAAATGTCTTTCCACATTTCTGCTTTTACTTTCTGGAAAACTTCTCATTTTTAACAAGTCAGTTTGAAAATTCCATTTCTGACTAAATCCTTTTGTAATACAAAATACTAAAATATTTGTAGTATTACTGTTTCTTTCCAGCCTCACACACATTATTCATGAGTGCATTATAGTAATAAGTGTGTTGCACTGCAATGTATATACACAGCTGTCCTTCCCACTAGATTTTGAATACTTATCTAGAAAGTTGCCTAACATATAGAATTTATACAAGTTTGTTAAAAATATAAATAAATGATCCACAGGAAATAATTATAATTTAGAAGACCTTATTAAGGTTAGTAGAAATCAGAATAGACATGAGAAATTTTAGTTGTTATCTGTTTTACCTGAATCATATCAATTATAAGAATGACCTATAAAACAATATTGATAAGGTTTATATTTTGAACTTCATCCCCCAGAAATAGTCAGCTTCATTATGTTCCTTGGCTGTAAGTTGTATCCTGCACACTAACTGATGTTTCACAAATGAGAATCAATGACAAAAAAGAGGTGAGAAGCACTTTGATCATTCAGTCTATCAAAATTCATTAGGCGTGCATTGTCGAACATTTCTTCCTCCTTATAAGCTGTTTGTTAAAGATTGGCAAATAGTCAGAGTCAGAAATAAAACCACAACTCATTAAACTAGTTCTATCGATGAAGAAAATGGGACTCAGATAGCTTAAAAGATTATCTACACAACACTTGAGTGACAGTTTGTGGTGGTACCCACCTCTATCTGCCTCCTGCTCTATTACTACTTCTATAATATCACACATTATTATAGGTCTGGTCTGAGTATCTGAATCTTATCCTATGAAGAAACAAAATATTACAGAAAAACATACGGTTCCACTTTGAGTTGATTTTTATATAAGGTGAGAGAAGAAGATCCAGTTCCATTCTTCTGCATGTGGCTTGCCAATTACTCCAGCACCATTTGTTGAATAGGGTGTGCTTTCCCAACTTTATGTTTTTGTTTGCTTTGTCAAACATCAGTTGGCTGTATTTCGCTTTATTTCTGCATTCTCTATTCTGTTCCATTGCTCTATGTGCCTATTTGTACACCAGTACCATGCTGTTTTGGTGACTATGCCCTTACAGCATAGTTTGAAGTCAGGAAATGTGATGCCGTCAGACATGTTCTTTTTGTTTAGCCTTGCTTTGGTTAGGTGGGTTCTTTTTTGGTTCCACATGAATTTTAGAATTGCTTTTACTAGTTCCAGAAGAATGATGGTGGCATTTTGATGGGAATTGGACTGAATTTGTAGATTGCTTTTGGCAGGACAGGATGGTGATTTTCACGATATTGATTTTACCCATCCATGAGCATGGGATGTGTTTCCATTTGTTTTTATCATCCATAATTTCAGCAGGGTTTTGTAGTTTTCCTTATAGAGGTCTTTCACATCCTAGGTTAGGTATATTTCTAAGTATTTTGTTTTATTTTATTTTTGCAGCTATTATGAAAGGTATGGAGTTCTTGATTTGATTCTCAGCTTGGTTGCTGTTGGTTTATAGCAGAGCTACTGATTTGTGTACATTAATTTTGTATCCTGAAACTTTTCTGAATTCATTTATCAGTTCTAGGAGGTTTTTGGATTAGTCTTTAGGTTTTTTTGAGTACACAATCATATCATCAACAACATAAAGATTCTAGAATATAACATTGAAAAAACCCTTCTAGACATTGGTTTAGGCAAAAAACTCATGACCAAGAACCCAAAAGCAAATGCAACAAAAACAAAGATAAATAGATGGGACTTAACTAAACCAAAAAAGCTTATGTACAGCAAAATAAATAATCAGCAGAGTTAACAGACAACCCACAGAGTGGGAGAAAATCTTCACAATATATTTGGCCAACAAAGAACTAATATTGAGAATCTACAAAGAACTCAAACAAATCAGCAAGAAAAAAACAAACGATCCCATCAAAAAGTGGGCTAAGAACATGAATAGACAATCCTCAGAAGAAGATATATAAATGGCCAACAAGCATATGGAAAAATGTTCAACATCGCTAATTATCAGGGAAATGGAAATCAAAACCACAACACGATACTATCTCAGTCCTGCAAGAATGGCCATAATCAAAAATAAAACTAAATAATAGATATTGGCAGGGATGCAGTGAAAAGGGAACACTTTTACACTGTTGGTGAGAATGTAAATTAATACAGCAACTATGGAAAATAATGTGGAGATTCCTTAAAAATCTAAGAGTAGATCTACTGTTTGAGCCAGCAATCCCACTACTAGGTATCCACCCAGAGGAAAATAAGTCATTATACAAAAAAGATACTTGTACACGCATGTTTATAGCCATACAATTTGCAACTGCAAACATATAGAACCAGACCAAATGCCCAATCAATGAGTGGATAAAGAAAAAATATATATGTGTGTGTGTATATATATATTACACACATATATACACACATATTATATATACACACATATATATGCACATATATTATATATACATATATAATGGGATACTACTCAGCCATAAAAAGGAACAAAGTAATGGCATTTGCAGTAACCTGGATGGAATTATGGAATTGGAGACTCTTATGCTAAGTGAAGCAACTCAGAAATGGAAAGCCAAACATCATATGTTCTCACTCATATGTGGGAGCTAAGCTATGAGGATTCAAAAGCATGAGAATAATACATCAGACTTTGGGGACTCAGGGAAAAGGGTGGAGGGTGGCAAGGGATTAATGACTGCACATTGGGTACAGTGTACATTGCTTGGGTGATGGGTGCACCCAAATCTCAGAATCACCACTAAAGAACTTACTCATGTAACCAAACACCACCTGTTCCCCGCAAAATCCATTGAAATAAAACATAATAATTTTTTTAAAGTATTGCTACTGTGTACCCATGGCATTCATCAACTTTATTTTCATGAGTTTTAATACACTTGAACACCCTAAAAATCGACTATATTTAAAAAATCCTTTGTGATTCATTCTAGCACAACATTGAATACATAAAACATCACTTCTGAACAAGGCCAACAACAGTTCCCAAACAATAGCATTTTCTACTCAGCTTTTCTCCATTCATCAACAAGTACATAGTCACAAAAGCAAAAAATAATTATTTTATGTGTTAAAAACGGCCATGAAAAATTCCAAAAGCAAAATCTAACTGCCAACATTGACTTGAAGGAAAGAGAATACAAGAGGTTTTTGGTTCTTAGGAAATAGAAGGTTTACATAAAATCAAGATTGGATTGCCAAATGCAGGATTGATCTATCATCTGAACAATATGCCATATGCTATATACTGAAATAAGAAAAATTTATGTTAAACAGTTTCAATGAGAGTCCTTGAGGCAATGTAAAAGCTTCCAAAAAGTGAGAGATAAGTTATAGGTGAAAGTTAAAAAGACAGCTAACTTTTAGTTTGAACATATGGCATCAGATATGTAATTTTTGGTGGAATTGTACTTCAGAGAAAATTCACAAGCCTCTGAAGCTACTTCTGCATTTATGATTATGAGAATTCCCTAAGTTTTCATATACATGCCTTATGAATACCAAGCATGTATGTTTTGTCTCTCTCTCTCTCTCTCAATATATATGCAAATATAAGGATATTCTAGAAAATTAAGAATGTGGCTCATGAAATAATTTTGTAGATTATTTAATCCTTTGTGAATTATTTAAGGAAGCTGTGTACTTAATACATTGTAGAATACTCAATAAGCCTTCAGGATGAGTATGTTTTCATCCTTACCAAATTTTTTCATCTTATCAAATTTCATCAAATGTTTTCATCTTATCAAATTTCTGTTATTTAACAGGAATTGTACTAGGTCGTAATATAAAGCATAAATCAATGACTAGCCCTACCCATATAACACTTTCTGGAAGGCACGTCACATTTATCATTGTTTGTCTAGCACCTATATTCAACACTGTTTATTATTAAGCTGGAGTACTAAAGTCAAGTCTTTTCTCTTTATATATGTATTACACAGTGCATTTCACAAATAGTTACTCACTATCAGTAGCATGAATAAGTCTTCTCTCTGCCCCTTTCCTGAGAGAATCTTGCACAGTTTCTCAGACCTAGAAGATACTCAACAAATACTTAGGATTTGTAATTAATATACTGTAAATACTTTGGAACTTGTATTTTATCAAGCACACAAGTTTTCATTTTCCTCAATTTTTCATTGATGAGCATTTGCTTTCAAGTCAAATTTTAAACATGATGTATAAGTAATTTCATGGATAACATAGACAACTACCTTGCTGCATGGTATGGTTGAGTCAGAGTCAGTACATAAGAATGCCCAGCCTGGTGGTTGAGAGACTTCCTGAAGATGCAGGTAACATGGATCTAGTCCCTATGAAAGACCTGCTGGACAACAAAGGAATTTGCTGGTAGGTGCAGAAAACCCTTAGCTAGCCTTTAATGGCCATTAAGAGGACTCCCACTTGCTATTCTGTTGGCAGCCATACCTAGAACAGCACACTGAAACCAGGAAGAGAAGGCTCTTTAACTTGCTCTGTCTTTGCAGCTCTTCCATTGCCCTCTTGGCAAAGCTAAACATTAAGTCATCATGTATAAAGGGAATGTTTACAAGGTCCATATATAATATTATAAGACAAGGCAAAAGAGTATGGATTTGTACTTGAGAGCCAGTATAGTCACAACTGGTACAGGACATATTTTGACAGACTTAGAAATCTCACTTCCAGTGCCAGTGAGGAAACCTATGAGCAAAGCAAACATCTTTGCCTTCCCAACTAGTCGTGTTTGACAGTGCTTCTATCGATGCTTTTATTTTATTTGTGCAATTGTGGTTTTGAATGATTATCTAGTAACCTTTATATTTATGCTCTAAAATCTTTACCTGTCAGTACCGATAAAATATTCTGTTCCTTTGTTGTCAGTAAATGAATTTGGATTCACTGCAATGACATGGAACACATTTTGTTTTCCATTAAAAAATGGGGAGGTGGAAGCTCTTTGTTTTTTCATCAGTCTTGGATGACTCTGACCATAGTTCAATAACTCTTTAGGTGATGGATATATGAGATGCTATGTTGTAGAGTCTATTCTTTAATTTGCAGCCATCAATCATATCAGAAAAATTTCCAATGCCATCATTCACATGACTTCTTCCCCTCATGCTCCTCTAAATGTAAGGCAAAAAGTTTTCTTGCCTTTGTACCTGGAATGCCACATTCTTCTGAATTTTCTGAACTGCCGAATGGAGAAAATTAGAGTTATCAAGAAAGACTATAAGAGACTCAAGAACAACTGACATGTTAAACCTATTCTTACATTCCCTGTTGTGCCAAACATAATACTGGTAACTGTGCAGACACCCAGGTAATTCTGGCAACGAGGAATTCTTCTATAAGCTTATGTTGAGTCAATTAACATGATAATGATTTTTGTGAATTATTTGCTACGTAACAATTTGTACCCTGAAACTCCAACACAGGTTGATAAAATTCTGCTTTTCCAGGTCATAAAAAAACACATTTGATTATCTGATTAATATGTTGTATTACCTGGAACACTATGTTAAAAAAGGATTCCAAAGCCATTTTTATCCTTAGAAGCAAAGAGAATTGGGAGAGGTTAATGACGTCATCAATGGCCACAGGGAAAGGATATGTATTACTTGTGCATCAGTTATTTCACATCAATTCACATCTGTTTTATACGAGGCAAAGAATGTTTCTCAACAGACTATCATCTAATTAAAATTATATATTAAATTTTAATGTGTTTCCAAAATGCACTGTTGGCATCAATGTTAAGGCCCTAATTTTTTATATAAATGAAAAAGAACATTGATCTAAAACAACAAAAACTAAAATAAATCAGATGAGCATGCAAACTAGCTAGAGTTACAAAACATTCTTTATTATACCCCATTTGACTTGTGTTCACCACATATTATTTTCAAATCTTGACAATATGGCAGAACAAATAAAAACTAAGGTCATATCTCCCCATAGTGGGCACACATAGTTGACAATGATAACGCTTGATTTACATGGCAAAGAACTTGACATTTGAAAATCTTTTGTCTTCATGAATTGATCTTATCAATATTTAACTATTCCACCACCAATAGCTGGTAAAGAGTATCGATTGTGGAGTCAGGAAGACAGTTCAAATGTCAGTTTTACTGTTTCTTAATAACATGACCTTTGGCACATTAATTAACTTCTCAGCTTCAATTTTCTCTTGTGTAAAGCATAGATAACGAGAACGTAGCAAATTGGGAAATGGTGAGGATTAAAGGAATTAATATGTGTATATATATATATCTATTTCCTTTGTACTAAAAAAAATTAGGTTATCTGATTATTATTGGGAGTATACATACTCCCAATGCAATCTACATGAATAACCTGTCGGTTCTCTCTCTGCATTTTAGGCAGGCAGTTTTTTTGTTTCGTTTTTCTTTTTTGCCAGGAAGGCTTTGTACTATTTTTGTTGCCTGGTCCACTTCTTTTTGATCTCGGTGTTCAACATCTCTTCCTCCAGGGAAAACTCCCATTACTCTTGACCTTATCAACATATTCCCTCTCTGCTATCCCCTAGCACGCTGCACCTACTTCTGTTTACTCATTAGTTGCTAATGTGTCTTTTTTAGCACTCATCAAACTATGTCTAGTTTTCTACATCTTAATATAATTTGTATCTCATGTCCTCAGTGCCAACTACAGGGATTGCTTTTTTTTTTTTTTTTTTTTTTTTTTAACACATACTGCCTCTAATATTGTTTTCAATTGTACTTAAAAATGCATACACACACACACACACACACACACACACACACACACACACACACACACACAAAGTCATTGAATTCTGTTCCAATGAGAGATAAGAGGAGCTGGAACACATGCAACCTGGAATCTAAGCCCTGGATTCTCTTTGCTTCTGCTCCTTTACTGCCATCTTCTGACACGATTTGTGTTTGCTGCTGGGATCATTTGTCACTTCTCTGAAGCTCTTCTCTTTGTGCGCTATCTAGGCAGCACCAAGGAATTTGAGCCAAGGCTACTAAAGCTGTTGTTGTTGAAGAAGGTATATTTACTTTCATCTGAAATTCAGTGCTTCCTCTGATTCATTTTCCTGATGAGAAAGGCTAGGAAATTATCAAAATCTGTTCTAGTGTACTGCATCAGAATCAAAGCTTTTAAAATAAAAATGTAGCACATTATTCAACATAGTAGTTGGTCATTATATTTTAGATGTTGTCTTAAGAGTCAAGAGGCACAGATTATAGTCAAATGTGAACTTGAAAAAGTCACTAGATCTCATCTATAAAATGATAAAATTGGGAGTGATTGTCTTTGATGTCATTTAGAGGCATCAACTTTTTTGCTTCTTTTTAGTTTATGGCGAGTTCATTCTCACTCACCTAGCCTAGTGCATATGCCAAAACTTTCACTTTATAAAAATACACATTGATGTCAAAGCATGTCCACGTGACTAATCTCACACATAATTTTAACTATCATGTGAAATATTCAGGGAAGATGTTGCCTTTTTATATTTTATAGTTGAGAAGACCTGCACATGATTTCAATGCTAAAAGCAAAATCTGGCTACAAGCCTGTGTTATTCCTCCTTTCAACAAAATTATTTTTATCCACTGTGACTATTTCAAAAATATACAAAGATAAACATGTCTATAAAATCATAGAACATGGGTATATACAAGAAAAGATATGAGATGAGGAGATGAGCCCACTGCAAAACAAAAGATTGTAAAGCATTTTTAAATTAAAAATGATTTTTAACAGGAATCCATATTTAAATTACTTTAAATCTTATCTCGCTATAAAGGAAGAAAACAGTAGTTAGTTTCCTAAAAGTACGATAGCCAGAAAATATGATATAAACCATCTGATTCTGAATTATAAATTTCTGATATATAAATTATTTATAAATATCCAATCTGACCAATTAAAACTGAGATAATAAATGAACAGTAGGACATTGTATATAATATCAGTCATTGTACTTTCATAGCACAAATGATTCATTGGTTTTCCTTATAAACATTTAAATATTTTAATCAGAGATACCAGAAAAATCTCTGTTGGAATGTTTGGTTAAAAAAAAAAAAGAAGGGTGCATAACCTCTACATAAAAATATGTAGTCAGGTTAAGTTGAAACGATTTTTATTCTGCTTTGTTTCAACCCTAGAGTTGCTTTACTGTGTAGGATCTAATGAACATAATTTATTTCTGGATGATTAAGGGCAGTAAATGGTCTTTAAGTTACTAGTAACTGTATTATGCATAAACCCTCCCTATCTAGTGTGTTTAGTTGTAAATATGGGAGCTAGGATGAAGGTATAATTAACACAGACCATATATCTAAATTTTTATTAAAAGTAAATCCCTTTTCTCATCATTGTTAATTTTATAATTAAAATATAGATATTTTAAAAGATACTTCAAGTTTTAGAGATAAATACTATTAGAGTTCCTATTGCTATATAGCAAATCAGCCCAAAATTTAATGGCCTAATACAAACAAAAATAGTGTCATTATTATCTTTTATTTTTCTAGAGGTTGACTGGGCTCAGCCAAGAAGTTCTAATTAAAGGTCTCTCATGTGGTGGTGGGCAGAGCGGACTGAGCTTAGGGTGTGCTTCAGGTCTTCTTCACTTACTTGCCTGGGGACTGACCTTGGTTAGCACCTGAGACCTATAATCGTGGCAGCCAGAACACTTACACATGTAGCCTGGCCTTCCTCACAGCATGGCAGCTGAGTTTAAAGAGACCGCCTTCCAAGAAATAAAAAATGTAAGCTGTCACATTCTTACACCCTGGGCCTGTAAACTGTCCTTGTGCCACATACCGATGTCACCATATTCTATTATTCACCATATTCTATTATTCAGTCAATCAGAGAGTTTAGCTTAAAGGGGAGGAGACACAGGAACTACCTTCCAATGGAACAAAGCCAATTAATTTGGTGACTGTGTTTTGAAACTGTCAGAGTTGTTGTTTCTCTGGTCACAAATTATTCACATCACATACCCACTCCATGCAAACGACACTCATTTACTTCCAATGACCCCTTTCCCAAAGTAACATCTCTTTATGAAATTATAGTCAAGCTCAGGTGCTGGATATTGTTGTCTATTTCAGGTCCACATCCAGATGAACTTTGGGAATATGTTTCCTATAATAGCAATTTTTGAGTACAGTTTTTTTTTTTTTTTTTTTTTTTCAATATAAAGAACTCAGAACTAAAGAGACAAGTTATTTTGTTCCCCCACAATCAACATGCAATGTTTAGGAAGGCATAGAATACTTTACATTTAATAAGGGGGAAAACAGTTTCACACAGTAGTCACAGCAGTCACTCATCCTTAGAAATTTTTTGAAATGTTGCTCGAGTATAAGTTTTCAATCTCTTGATGAAGAGTCAGTCCTACTGCCTGAGAATGATTTTGCAATGTTTTTGGCTCTGCTGTCTCGGCTGTTGGCTCTGTCCTCTGATTCACCCTTCCTTTTTAATAAAAAAATTACCGGTGCTTGCTGCTAGGTAGTCTCCTTGTTCAGCTTTCTTTCTGTAGCAGATCAAGGGACCAAAGGTTTCTTTTCATTTTTGTTATTGTCTCTGGACTTTTAGTACAAGCTGGTAGTACATCTACCAGAAACTAACAACAGAAAAAAAAATTACTTTAAAAATTTTGAAAGATTTCTATTAATTTAATTTGGGCTGCTGAATTAGACAAAAGCTGCAACAAGTAATCTTTTTTTTTTTTTTTTTTTTTTTTTTTTTGATTAGTCCTTTCCTACCTTGGGTTATCTTTGAAGCTGCTGTGGAACCGTATTCCAATGATTATTCGAAGTTTTATTATTTAACAGAGTGGATCTGTGTGGCATGTGGCATGTCCTTAAGACCCTTAGAGGATCCTTGACAATCTAAATGATCCTATGGGTAGTTGCATAAAATATTTCTGATGTCTTTTAAAAAAACGTAATTGTCTAACCTTGAATTTAATCTATAACCTTAAGCTGTTGTGCTCTCAGGAGATACTGGGAATGAGAAGTTTAATTTTTATACCCAGCAAATCCTGGCTTCTTTTTATTTAACAGTTAATTCTTTAGCTTATCTTTGTCTTCTCACATTTTATTATACATGGCAGGAGGATGTGAAGTGGCACTTTCAAGTATTCTGTCTAGAAATCTCTTTATCCCCAAGTCCATTAGGAACATTTCCTATTTTCCACATTACTTCATAAGACAGTGTTGCCAAATTTCTGCCATTACGTAACAAATGTCCCTTATCCTCTAGCTTTAATTTTCCTCCCTTTAAGCTCTCACTAATGACTTCCTCAAGGTCACTGAGGTTTTCAATATTATTTTTCTTGCTGCCCTTTAGTTTTTTCTACTCTCCTTGAGGCTCTTCCGACTTCAATCTGCCACCTGGTTCTAAAGCCAATACCACATATTTTAGGTTGTTTTTGTAGTATAAAATTCTAGGTACTGAAATCTAGTTGAGTTATCATTTGCTGAAGAACAAACCACCCCAAACACTAGTGAAATTATAAAAAAAAAATTATTTCCTATGGTTCTGGGGGATGACTGGAATAAACTAGGCAGTTTTTGATAAATATCTTTCATGCAGTTGCATTCAGATGGTAATTGGGACTAGATTTATTTTGAAGACCTACTTGTATAGAGGCTGATGCTGACTGATGGCTAGAACTTTGAGGTTGTTCTCTGGAATCTGTATATACATGAATTCATGGTGTGGGGAAACCCAGATCCTATCCATAAATCATATGTATGTATAGATTTTTAATGAGTTAAAACTTTAAAATAAACAGTTTTGTGGAGAATATAAATAAAAAGGTCATTTGAATGTGAATCACTGTGTGTTTATAAAACATTTCTACAGTCCAATTAAAGTTCAATTAAAATAAAAATTTTAAATGTGCATACCCAAGGATCCAGATTTTGAACTTCTATTCATTTCTGAAGAGATGACTCTTAAGAAGACATACTTCAAGTGGACAAAGATGTTGTAAAATTACAAAAGAGCACAAATACTATTTTTAGTAATTGTTATCTCAGAGGAGGACATAAGAAGAGTCAGGGTGTAATAGAAAATAGAAAACTCTAGCCATTCACCATAATCATCTTTCCCTTCTTTGGGCACATGGCTAGATTCCTATACTCTATGACAAATAGGTGCTTAGTTCTTTTGAGCATAAAAGATTCATAATACAATACTTCTAAACTTGACCCATAGAAATTTCATGAAATTCTTCCTGATTCCCAGGCTAGATGAATACCATATTCTTCCTCTGTGCTGACTCAGTGCTAATAGTGCTAATCTTACTCTCACTATATTTCAATTGCTTTTTTTTTTTTTTTTTGAGACGGAGTCTCGCTCTGTCGCCCAGGCTGGAGTGCAGTGGCCGGATCTCAGCTCACTGCAAGCTCCGCCTCCCGGGTTTACGCCATTCTCCCGCCTCAGCCTCCCGAGTAGCTGGGACTACAGGCGCCCGCCACGTCACCCGGCTAGTTTTTTTGTATTTTTTAGTAGAGACGGGGTTTCACCGTGTTCGCCAGGATGGTCTCGATCTCCTGACCTCGTGATCCGCCCGTCTCGGCCTCCCAAAGTGCTGGGATTACAGGCTTGAGCCACCGCGCCCGGCCTCAATTGCTTTTTATACCCTCCATATCTTCCACAAATAACCTGAGAGGCAAATTAAGTCCTCAACAAATATTTGTTGGATATAAACATTAATGTGACAACTCACATGAAATAATTTGGTTTATTTGTTCTGTATACTTTAAAGTGCTTTGCAAATTCATGAATGAATCTTTCTCTTAATGACAATAAATATACCTTAGGAGAATAAGAAATCTTAGAAATTGTTTCTATATATTACAAAATAGGAAGTCAAAAAGAAAAAAATGAAACACAAGGGAAAGAAGAGATCTATCTAAATGGAAATTTATAATAGTAATGTCATGTCATAAATAAAGAGAGTAGAAGGGAAATTTTCTAATTGACAAAGTAGAGTAAAATACTCGTGGCTTGCACATCAGGTAGGCTAAACTAGTAGTTTTTCATCCTCCTGACTTGCTAAGATGTAAGCAAATCATAGAACATCACAAATTAGCTCTGTTTTCTTCTATCTTGTAATCAAGATAGAAATGCCTATGTTCTTAGAAGATTGTAGAGGGAAGAGAAAGGCAGGGGATCTCAAGCAGAATTGGCAAGGTATCTTTCCAAAGAAAAGTGAATAATCAATAACATCTACATCTATAGTGGCACTAAGAATCTAAAGACCCTGAAAGTCAGCTTTGTGAGAAAGAAAGTTCTTTGCTTGGTGGATAACTCAAACCTTCCTTTATGCATTATCTGCGTTCTTTTTGACCTTATTTGGCTACCAGAGTTTTCTCTTTAATTGTGCCATTGGCAAGGAAATACATTCTAAAAAAATCCTAAGGAATTCACTGGGTTCCAGAGCCCTTCTTGACCCCATTGTCTGGTACAAACCTCAAAGTCTGCTCCGTAAGCAGGGAGGGCATCAGTGATTCTTGCCACTATAATGAGCACCATTTCTCCCTCTTGGTTTAGAGACATGAGTAGCTCATGTGACCATGACCGTCTCCTGATGGATACACTACTGCTTTGAGCACATAACCTTCAAACTCACTGAGCCAAAGATCATGGAAACAAGAATCAAAAATTCCTTAAGGGTTATGTGAAATAGTGATAGGGTCTCCATTTTACTTCTTGATTCTTGAAAGTTTATTATAGCTAAAAGGAATATTGCATGATATGTTATCCATATCACATTGGACATCATCCCAATCTCACTGGGTGTTTTCTCTTAGCTATACTCTAGCTGAGCCTTAAGCAGGCCATCACACACATCTCTCAAGCCAAGTCCTTCAAGACAATAGGGGTGAAGTGATATTGTTACTGTGATTTCAAGTCTTCAATCAACATTTTATATATCAGGTAATAAATTTAACTTGATCTTGTTTATCCTTTCTACTTACATCCTTAAAATTCATTCACATAACATTTTTCTTCAGAATTATTCTGATTCAAAATGAATAAATTCCCAACATTTTGGGAAATTTATAGCATTGAGTATTGGTTTAGACCTTATTTTCTGGTTCGGTTTATACTGGTATCTAACTCTCATTATGGGCTGAAAGGACATTGTAGGAGTATGTGCCTGCTAGCAAAAAAGTTTCATAGGGAGTTGGAAATTCAAAATTCTAAGCCTTCTAGGTCCTAACCAAATGTCCTCATTTCCTGAATCAGGATCTCATTCCATCCTACTAGTACTTCAGTACAGGGGTCAACAAATGTCCTCTGTAAAGGGCCAAATAATAAAAATTCTCCGTTTTTCAGGCTTATTTTCTTTATTACAACTGCTCAACTCTGCCATTAGAAAGTAACAATTGGCTAGCCATAAGTAGAAAGCTGAAACTGGATCCTTTCCTTACTCCTTATACGAAGATTAATTCAAGGTGGATTAGACACTTAAATGTTAGACCTAATACCATAAAAACCCTAGAAGAAAATCTAGGTAGTACCATTCAGGACAGAGGCATGGGCAAGGACTTCATGTCTAAAACACCAAAGGCAACGGCAGCAAAAGCCAAAATTGACAAATGGGATCCAATTAAACTAAAGAGCTTCTGCACAGCAAAAGAAACTACCATCAGAGTGAACAGGCAACCTACAGAATGGGAGAACATTTTTGCAATCTACTCAGTCTGACAAAGGGCTAATATCCAGAATCTACAAAGAACTCAAACAAATATACAAGAAAAAAACAAACAACCCCATCAAAAAGTGGGCAAAGGATATGAACAGACATTTCTCAAAAGAAGACATTCATACAGCCAACAGACACATGAAAAAATGCTCATCATCACTCGCCATCAGAGAAATGCAAATGAAAACCACAATGAGATACCATCTCACACCAGTTAGAATGGCAATCATTAAAAAATCAGGAAACAACAGTTGTTGGAGAGGATGTGGAGAAATAGGAACACTTTTACACTGTTGGTGGGATTGTAAACTAGTTCAACCATTATGGAAAACAGTATGGCAATTCCTCAAGGATCTAGAACTAGATGTACCATATGACCCAGCCATCCCACTACTGGGTATATACCCAAAGGATTATAAATTATTCTACTACAAAGACACATGCACACGTATGCTTATTGCGGCACTATTCACAATAGCAAAGACTTGGAATCAACCCAAATGTCCATCTGTGACAGACTGGATTAAGAAAATGTGGCACATATACCCCATGGAATACTATGCAGCCATAAAAAAGGATGAATTTGTGTCCTTTGTAGGGACATGGATGCAGCTGGAAACCATCATTCTTAGCAAACTATCACAAGAAGAGAAAACCAAACACCGCATGTTCTCACTCATAGGTGGGAACTGAACAATGAGATCACTTGAACTCGGGAAGGGGAACATCACACACTAGGGCCTATTATGGGGAGGGGGGAGGGGGGAGGGATTGCATTGGGGAGTTATACCTGATATAAATGATGAATTGATGGGTGCTGACGAGTTGATGGGTGCAGCACACCAACATGGCACAAGTATACATATGTAACAAACCTGCACGTTATGCACATGTACCCTAGAACTTGAAGTATAATAAAAATAAATAAATAAATAAATAAATAAATAAATAAATAAATAAAAAGAAAGTAACCATTGGTAATAGTTAAATTGATATGAATAAAATTATTTTACAAAAGCTTTCTTTACAAAAACTGGTGATGGGACAGATTTAGGCGGTTTGAAGTTTGCCCACTTCTGCTTTAGTCTGGGCACTTAACTGGTGTTGCAGTTAAAAACTTATCTTCAAGCCGTGGGATTGATTTTCAGTCATATATACTACTGAAGATAAATCACTTTTAAAAATTGCTAGAGAGGTCCTCCAATTTTCCTTTTGTGTTTTCGGTTAGGCATTGAATTTGTGTATGTGTGTATACTCTCTAGTTTTGTCAGAAATTACAGTACCTGCATCAGTTGTTTTCAATTATCATCATTAAGCTGAATTACTAAGTGTGCTGTAGAGTTCATTCCTCAAAAGCTTGTCCTCCACTTGAATTGCATTCAGGCTGGCTACACAATTTCTGGGGCACAGTGCACAATAAAAATGTAAGCCCTGGTTCAAAAAGTTGGAAAAAAAAACTTTCCATGGTTTCTCATTCAATTGTCATAGATTTTGTTTTTATTTTGTTTTATTTTTGTTTTGCTATTAACTATGATATTTGCTCAGGCTTGAACAATGGCATTGTTAGTGAAGGCATAGCCAGAAGATGAGGATGAGGTGAGTAGTCAGCCATTTTCACGTGTTCGAAAGTTAACAAGTTTGGATTCAAGTGATATTATGTGAATCATCTGTTTTTATGCTTTGAATTTTACATATACACTATGTAACATAGAAAGAGTGGTGTTGAAGAAAGAATGCTAAGTAAATACAAAAAGTGGACCTGCATCCCAAGTGCACCACTTTGGGCAAGAAATCTACTCTCTGTGGAGCTCAGTTTTTTCAATTGTAAAGTAAATAGCTGGAACTAAGTGACTTCAGGGTTATTTTGATACTTAAATGTATGTACATACTTTTATAAAATAAAGTAATAGAAGGAAAACTTAAATCACAGGTTATAAACTTCAGAGTGCAAAGGTGAACAGATGGAATGAGGATAAAATAGACAACTGTAATGACAAAATTTTATGACAAGCCTCAGATAAATTTACTTGGCAGAATCGATCTATATAAAAATCAATCTAAAATTGTGGAAAGAAAAGTGAGAAAAATTGGACACCAAGGAATTCATGATATACCACAATTATTTTTTGACTACAGGGACATCAATTTTCTGTAATTGCTTATACAGGTCACTGACAGATGCTTGATGTATTAAAAATTCATAATTTTTTCCACAGCACATTTTATTTTTTGACTGCAGACTTTTTGATGCATTAAACAGGGACCTGCAATGGAGTCAAAGAGGACTTCTGTTTTGTTTTGTTTTAATTTTTATTTATTTTTTGCTTTATTTGAAGGTTTTTCAAAGAAAGGTAGATAATCTGCATTGGAAGAGTGAAGCAGTTCATTTATTACTTTGAACAGAAACAGAAGGGAAATGGGAAAAATTTTAGAAAATAAAGGAAAGAGTGTCCTTTCCATTAAGACTGTGCTTAAAGGTTGTTGTTTTCTAAGACAGCAAAAGAGTCCAAGATCCTTCAAGAGGAAGCAGGAATACAGTGTTCTTCAAAATTATCTAGCCAGAAGTCTGGAGCTTCCCTGGTTTTCATGCTTGCTAAATTCCATAGAGGTTCAGTTTTTTCCTTGAGTCTGCGAAATGCTTCAACATTCTTGAAACAAAAAACTTCTTATTTTTAATAATAAAAAGACCGTGTTAAGTTTTGTGTTTTGTTTTTTGTTTGTATGTTTGGTTGCTATAAATAGATGAATTACAAAAATGAGACCTAAGAAAAAAGCATTAATGCCTACCAGAAGATTTGTCTTAAGTATCTCAGTGGGGATAGAAAGAGTAGACATTTGGATTTCAGTTCAATATAAAAACTAACTTTCTTTTACTCAGAATATTCCAAAGATGGACTGAACTGCCTCAAAAAGCAGGTGCCAAAACATGAACTGGGTGACCACATCATAATGAAGTTGCAATTACAGAGGGGATGCAGCTAATGTTATTGGATCATATTATATATGCTTCTTTTGATGTTTAAGATACACTGAAGAGAAATAAATTTGCATTTATATGGTAAAGAGGTCAGTTTATGAGCATTGCCAAATGACAAACTTACCATTTAAAAGGAGAAAAGTTACGGATACAAAAGGTCCTTTCATCCCAACACTATATATTCAGTTTTAACTATTCAGGAACTACCAAAAAATTCTGTAATATGTCACTGTAACTTTTCTGGGTCATGAACTTAATGCACCAAAAGAGGCTGTTTCAGAATAAGCCTTGCTTATCTCACACCATTGATATGCACTGAACTTTCATTTTCTTTACTGCAATAGTTTTCTTTATGTGTCTGAGAGTTTCTTTTTTTTTCAGTTAGACTTTAGAGCCATTTAAGGAAGAGTGTATCTTTTAATGATTGAAGGAGTTTAAAATCCATTACTGTCTCTGAAATTATTTATCCTTAGTATCAAGACATAATTTTTTTGATGATACTCCATGAAAAATTGGAGCAACAGTTTTGGGTAAAGCTCAGGTCATACACCATCAAGCAAAGGGCAAAAAACATGAGACGACGTGGTGAAAGGAAATGAGTGTCTGTTTCTAAAGTAAATGAAGTAAATTCAGCTGTGTTTGAATCTGGCTTTCACACTGCATACCTGCATAATATATAACCTCAGAAAAGCAACTTCATCTCTCAGAGCCACCATTTTCTTACATGCACAATTAGGATAACAGCAACTAGAGCTGTTGTGAAATTTATAGCAAATATTTGAGGAAGACTATGAATATTACTATTTGTTTATAACCTGACAGTACAAATTATAAACAAATATTAGTTACTTTAGTTAATTTAATTGTCATATCAAACCTATGAGTAAAGAAGGAACTTCAGAGAGCTGGTGATTTGGTATGAAATATGCTCACAATCTTGTCCTATCTATCAGAATGTAGAAGAAGTTGCTATTAAATCACATGGGCCACTACTGATTCTAGACATTTTTGTTTACTGAAGTCACTATTTTTATCCTGGAGTATTTGATTAGCTGTCTTAATCAGACAGTTCAAAAGAAGAAAATCAAATATTTGAACTATATGGAGAGTTGCCTAGAAAAGAAACATCAACACTTCCAGGTGAATAGAGTGGTTATTAGTGTCTAAATGAAATAGTTCAGAACCTCCTCCCACCATCACTCTCTACGTGCCTACTCCTAATAAGTTTTGGAATCTGGAGGTGTTTGCATTTCTTCTTTCAACTCAGGGATCTACTGGAGCTCACACTCAGAATCTATTGCCTTTCATATTGCCTTTACCTGTTCAGTCATTCATAGTTTTCAATCTTCTCTCAGAAATCCTTTCTCATCTGTTATTTCATAAAATGTTTTGTTCTGTTTCGTTATTTCCACTTTGATCATCTCATTGGTTTGAGAGTCTCTTTGCAAATCTCCTGAGACTTTTTGGTTTGCTCTATCCCTTTAATTTCTTTTTCAGCTTGTATTACTGTTCTGTACATGAGCACAAAAACAAAACACAATAAATGTTTCAAATAACAACTCATTGCAAATTTTTATATCAGTGATGTAAGTTGCCTCTGTTTTCCCCAATGACAGGTTTCCATTCACAATCAACAAACCGTCCAAGTTAGAGTAAATTTTTCCTTGTGCTTTAGTTTCTGTATATGAAAAGAGCCTATAATTCTGAAAGGCATTACTGTTTATGAGAGGTGGAAAAGAATTTTTTGCAAATTTCATTTTAACATGTGATAATGGCAATTTAGGAGTACCTACTTTTTGCCCATTGCTGGTTAATATCTTTCATAGAAGAGATGACAATTTCTCCTCATTAGTTGCCTTTGCTAGGCTAAGATCAACAATAATTAGCATATTTTGTCAGCTACTTGGAAAATTTCCAAGGCATTAGCAAAATTATGTGCAATAATGGGGTTAAGATGATCAGATTAGAAGCAGATAGGCATAGTAAAAAGCTTGCTTAATACAGTGAAAATGAAGAGATTATGTTTCTGGAAAGAAAGTTCATATGGACATCTGTTTATTTCCACTAAATCAGTTCAACAACTTGAATTTGGGCCTAAGAAAATAATTTTTTATATATTTGATTTTGTCTTTGTTTTCTAATTATGAGATCATTAGTTTTAACTTTGATTATATGAGGTGATGAATGACTCCTTAGGTTCCCAAATTCTTTACCTTTCACAGGTTAACCATGCTTAAAGATCTCAGCATGGACTGATTTGGTTCTATTTTAACATTTTCAATGACTATTATAGCTCAAAAGTTTATACCTTTGGCTGAGCGCGGTAGCTTATACCTGTAATCCCAACACTTTGGGAGGTCTAGGTGAGTGGATCACCTGAGGTCAGGGGTTCGAGACCAGCCTGGCTAGCATGGTGAAACCCATCTCTACTAAAAACACAAAAGAATTACCCAGGTGTGGTGGGCACCTGTAATCCCAGCTACTCGGGAGGCTGAGGAAGGAGAATCACTTGAAACTGGGAGGTGGAGGTTGCAATGAGCCGAGATTGTGCCACTGCACTACAGCCTGGGCAACAGAGGCTATTCCGTCTCAAAAAAAAAAAAAAAAAGTTTATACCTTCTGCACCTTTAAATCCTTCACAAGAGTGACAACACAAAGGATTGGCCATGAAAGAGCATAATATTAATTTAAATTTTTGAAGACAGAATTATGAAAAATATTGATGTTAACCTACAAATGGCAAAGCTACCAACCACCTGATAATATGTCTGTCTCAAACTCAATAGAATTTAAAATCTATTAATTGTCTTAATTTTCTACTTCATTCTGTATCATCACTTGTTGTTCTCACAGTTCATTTTTCCTATCAGAAGTGAATGTGAAGTTTGATAATAGTAAGACATGTGTATTCCTTAATTTAATAAATGTGATGTATACTCCTTAATTTAATGAATATATACAATTCACTTTTTATACGTCAGGCACATAAATTATATAGCATAACTTGCCTTTTTTTTTTTTTTCAAACTGTTTCAGCTAGCTTAGGGCATTAAAATTGCCAATAAATTTTATAGTTTGTCAATGTATTTTTTAAAATCCTGTCAGAATTTTGATTGAGGTCAAGTTGAATCTATAATAACTTAGGAGAAAATTTACATCTTAACAATGTTGAATCTTTCAATTCATGGGCCTGGTATGCCTAAGTACTTTTCTTCACTGTCATATAGACATACTGAACATAGTACAAGTACTTGTTAGCTCTATAAGCTTCCATTTTTTTATTCCCTAGGATTTTTATTTACATGGAAAAACATGTTATCTGAAAACAGAAACACTTTGTTTCTTCCTCTGTAAAAGACCATGTCATCTGAAAAGAGAAACTCTTATGAATTCCTATGTGACTTTTACAGTTCTTGCATTAATTTATTAGCTAGGATGTCCAATGCAAGGTTGAAGAGGATTGGTAAGACTTTCTTGCCTTGTTCTAGATCTTGGAACAAGAACACTCAGTCTTTCACCAATAGTTATAATATTACCTGCAAGTTTTCCTTGGATGCCCTTTTTAGGTTTAGTTTCTTTCTATTCTTAATTTGTTAAGAATTTTTATTATCAGCCTCTGAACTGGAACCAAGAGATGAAAAGCAGAAAAAATAAAGTGAGTTAGGAATTGTGGAACTAAAACCTATTTCTTTGTGATTGCGGTAACTATAGTTTCTATACAAATCTTAAATAATCTGGTTGAACTAGAAATTTCAAGCTATTATTTCCCTGTTTAAAATCCTTCATCCATGTATCATCTTCTATAGGATGAAATCTAGTTCATTTTGAATGATGCTTATGCCTCTCAGTACTATGGCCTTGGCCTTCAGCTTCATCTCATTTCTCTTGATTCTCCTGAATGCATTTCTGCACTCTTGCTGTTTGAGCTATGCGCATTTTTAAAAACATACTATAGCTGTCAACTCTATTTTGTAACTGCTATTTATTATGTCTGGAATGCCTTTTTAGTTAGCACTGTGGGGAAAACTTCTACTCCCTTAATTTGAAACATTTCTATGAACCAGTCCCGAATCTTCCAAACCTTATTGTAAACATTTTTTTTTTTTTTTTTCAGTGCATGATGAAGAAGAATATTTCCCCAACGCCTTTGCAGGACTCACGACAGGGGTGCCTCTTGTACACAGCCCACCACTCTCAATTCCTCGTGGGAGGGGGGCGTTGGTTGCCCATTCTGAGATAGAGGGAAATAGGCATCTCTAATTTCCTTTCCCTCTTTCAGTGAAAACTCAGGGTGTAAGGAGAAAGAAAATAAGCATTCCCCTTTTCTCTTCCATTGCTTTCTTCCCGAGTCCCAGCAACTTTAGATGGATGCCACCCACGGGTGCTATTGTGCCCTGCACCTGTGAAGCAGGGAGGGCCTAGAAAATAGGAGTTATCTGCGCTCACCTACGCCTCCATCCCCCTTACTGTTGGCCACCTTTGGGTTCCTTAGGGCCTTACCTATGCCATGGAGCATGACTTCCTTCCATGAAATAGGGGCTTAATCAGCAAGAATTAGCCCTGCGTATTTACACTTTGCCCATTGCCTGGCTTTGGATCCCTCGGGTCTTGATTTCCTTTCCTGGACTTCAACAAAAGATTACAATTAGTTTGGGAAAAAAAGGTGTCTCAGAGGGTGCATGGATTAATTTAGATTAAGTCCCAGACGGGCCTTGCAAAATTTGCAGTTATTAGCCAGTGGGGTCACTCCTTTGTTATTTCCCTTGGGTAAGCAGAGTGCTAAGGTGGGAAAGAAAACCCTCTCCCATAGAAAAGGAAAAAAGAGAGAAACAGCCTAAGTCCAATGGGGGGATTTGCTCTATGCAAATGGGTTCCTTTAATTGTTAAATCATTCCTCTGGGCCAAGCTAGACCCCTCATGCAGGGGATGAAAGGCTGTGGGAGCATTGCGGGAGGGGACAGTGAGCGGGAAACACTGGCCAACTAGTCGTGTGGGGCCCCTGGCCCTGAGACTGTCCCGGGGCCTAGGAGGCAGCCACGGTTCTCTCCTGCCCTGCATGGCTGTTGGGCACAGCTGTGGACATGCCCAAGAGCCTCAGCCAGGAGAGGAACGGGCGAGAAGGGGAGCCACTGTGCATAGTGGGCACCTGGAGCTGTTGGGGTCGGGGTGGGGGTCGCACCTCTAAGAACAAACGGAAATCATATTGTTCTGTATTGCATATCTGGTGGCTGAACCAAATGTTCATTCTACCTAATAACTTTGCTGCAGTTTGTGGCAAAACTCTTAAGATTTGAAGAAATAGGAGCCATTTCAAACTGTGAAAGAAGAAAAGATATCAAAGAAAAGTCGGGGGTCTTGGCCATTGCCTTAATGGGCGGTCGGGGACAAGGTCCAGTCCAGGAGCCTTCCAGCTACACTGAGGAATGGCCTTGACCAAATGCCTTCAGTTGCCCCAGGACTTATTCTGGTCCCACACATTGGCTAGACCTCCATGAAGGGAAACAGAGTCAACTTTCCTTTCACCCCAAAGAGAGAGAGATGTGGCAGAGCTGCATCCTGTCCTCTGCAAATGGCATAGCTCAGAGGAAAGTCTGAGGACAAGACGTCTTGGAAAAAAGTGAAGAGACAGATCCAGCAGATCCTGATTTACTAACCCTTCTGCCGAATCTTGGACAAGCCCCAGATGAAGCAGGATATTTCCCTGACCCCTTCGCAGGACTCACAACAGGGGGGTGCCTCGTTTACTCAGCCGGCTGCTCTTAATTCCTTGCAGGAGTGAGCCTGCGAGCAGACAAGGCGGGAACTGGAGTGCGTGCGCACTGGAACCGGCTGGCTACTTTGGTGCCTGCAGGAGCGAACTCTGTTGGAATATATCTATAAAACTTTTCAGCTATGTGAATTTCAAGAATAAATATAATTCTTGGTAACACTTGAAAATGTATTTTCCCATATTCCTAAACATTAACAGGAAGTTGATTTTATTCCACTCTTTACTTTCCCCGTTATTAGCATCCTGAAGAACACCTTCTTTTATCTGATTTTAAATGAAGCATACTCTGGGTGTTAATCTGTTAATCTATTTCCAGGAATAGATCAACTTGTAAGTAGATTTAAGGCAATGAAAACTCAGATATGCCTATTTTTGATTCAGGGTATGAAACAAGAGGTAAACCACGGTAACTGCCTATATAAAATTGGAAACTAAATGGGTGAAGGGGACTGAAATACGTCAGATGGATGTGTCAGGTTGGAGGAGTGACTCCCCTGACATGCAAGAAATAAAGCCACTGCTTCCTTCAGTTACATGTTCGGTAAAGAACTGCATAGATTTCACTCATGAAGCTCCATGGGGGCTGGTAATTCTGTCTTATTTGGAACCAATCTCTCCTGCCCAGCTGGTGAGCTAGGGGAGTTTTGTAAGGCTATGAGTATATCTGTGGCACATATCCTGTATTAACGTTTTGTACAATATATAGTTTTATGGGTCCTTCAGTCCAATTTTGCTACAGCCAATGGAGATTTCTGTCATACAATATTTAACTTCTTTTCAGAAGAACCATTCTGAAGCAAGGCATACTTTATCCTCAATGCTGCCACTTTATTTTGATGAGAGAAAATGGTGTGTTATCTAGGAAGCCCATGATAGAATGTCGTAGCAATCAGATACTGTGTTGATGCTATCGGATGTTTCTTTCACACTAAGGTTCCCATTAGTACTTGTAGAGATTCACAGAAAAATTTCTCCAAGAATGCCATTCAGATTCCCACGATCAGAGATTATACCTTTTACTCATTTTTTTCAGATACTTAATTTTTCTCTTTAAACTTTTATCAAGTAACCTTGATACACATGCATTTTAAAATGAAGTCATACATAGGAATGTCTAAACGAAGCTTTTTTTTTTTCTTAAGTGTCTTTTTCTTTTTGAAAGAATAATTATGATTAAAGACTGAATGATCAATCATTAAGAAATAGCAGGTATCAAGGTGAGTGGATCACAAGGTCAGGAGATCAAGACCATCCTGGCCAACATGGTGAAACCCCACCTGTACTAAAAATACAAAATTAGGTTGGTGTGGCAGTGCACGCCTGTAGTCCCAGCTACTTGGGAGCCTGAGGCAGGAGAGTTGCTGGAACTTGGGAGGCAGATGGTGCAGTGAGCCAAGATCATGCCACTGCACTCCAGCCTGGGCAACAGAGCAGGACTCTGTCTCAAATAAATAAATAAATAAATAAATAAATAAATAAATAAATAAATAAATAAAAATTTAAAAAGCAGGTTTTGCAAAACAGAAGACATTATTTTAAATCTAGTGAGACAAGTTTGTGTCTATAAGGCAAGCTTACACATTTTGGAAAGAAAATAAAGCAATGGAAAACAAAATAAACATCACTATGTATAACCAAAACATCAATAATTACTTTTTCAACATTTGAATAACCTCCAATTAGTGTTAAGAACATGACTTCTTTGGACTTTCTATAAATGTAGTTGAAGAAAATGTCTTTGAATAGAAGAATACCCACTATTTGAATACTGGCAATCTGAGAGCAAACTAGCAGTAGACTTGATTTTTTTTTCTTTTTTTGTTTTATTATACTTTAAGTTCTAGGGTACATGTGCATAATGTGCAGGTTTGTTACATATGTATATTTGTGCCATGTTGGTGTGCTGCACCCATCAACTCGTCAGCACCCATCAATTCGTCATTTATATCATGTATAACTCCCCAATGCAATCCCTCCCCCCTCCCCCCTCCCCAAGATAGGCCCCGGTGTGTGATGTTCCCCTTCCCGAGTCCAAGTGATCTCATTGTTCAGTTCCCACCTATGAGTGAGAACATGTGGTGTTTGGTTTTCTCTTCTTGTGATAGTTTGCTAAGAATGATGGTTTCCAGCTGCATCCATGTCCCTACAAAGGACACAAACTCATCCTTTTTTATGGCTGCATAGTATTCCATGGTGTATATGTGCCACATTTTCTTAATCCAGTCTGTTACAGATGGGCATTTGGGTTGATTCCAAGTCTTTGCTATTGTGAATAGTGCTGCAATAAAAATACGTGTGCATGTGTCTTTGTAGTAGAATAATTTATAATCCTTTGGGTATATACCCAGTAGTGGGATGGCTGGGTCATATGGTACATCTAGTTCTAGATCCTTGAAGAATTGCCATACTGTTTTCCATAATGGTTGAACTAGTTTACAATCCCACCAACAGTGTAAAAGTGTTCCTATTTCTCCACATCCTCTCCAACACCTCTTGTTTCCTGATTTTTTAATGATTGCCATTCTAACTGGTGTGAGATGGTATCTCATTGTGGTTTTCATTTGCATTTCTCTGATGGCGAGTGATGATGAGCATTTTTTCATGTGTCTGTTGGCTGTATGAATGTCTTCTTTTGAGAAATGTCTGTTCATATCCTTTGCCCACTTTTGGATGGGGTTGTTTGTTTTTTTCTTGTATATTTGTTTGAGTTCTTTGTAGATTCTGGATATTAGCCCTTTGTCAGATGAGTAGATTGCAAAAATGTTCTCCCATTCTGTAGGTTGCCTGTTCACTCTGATGGTAGTTTCTTTTGCTGTGCAGAAGCTCTGTAGTTTAATTAGATCCCATTTGTCAATTTTGGCTTTTGCTGCCGTTGCTTTTGGTGTTTTAGACATGAAGTCCTTGCCCATGCCTATGTCCTGAATGGTACTACCTAGATTTTCTTCTAGGGTTTTTATGGTATTAGGTCTAACATTTAAGTCTCTAATCCATCTTGACTTAATCTTCGTATAAGGAGTAAGGAAAGGATCCAGTTTCAGCTTTCTACTTATGGCTAGCCAATTTTCCCAGCACCATTTATTAAATAGGGAATCCTTTCCCCATTTCTTGTTCCTCTCAGGTTTGTCAAAGATCAGATGGCTATAGATGTGTGGTATTATTTCTGAGGACTCTGTTCTGTTCCATTGGTCTATAGCTCTGTTTTGGTACCAGTACCATGCTGTTTTGGTTACTGTAGCCTTGTAGTATAGTTTGAAGTCAGGTAGCGTGACGCCTCCAGCTTTGTCCTTTTGACTTAGGATTGTCTTGGCAATGCGGGCTCTTTTTTGGTTCCATATGAACTTTAAAGCAGTTTTTTCCAATTCTGTGAAGAAACTCATTGGTAGCTTGATGGGGATGGCATTGAATCTATAAATAACCTTGGGCAGTATGGCCATTTTTACGATATTGATTCTTCCTATCCATGAGCATGGTATGTTCTTCCATTTGTTTGTGTCCTCTTTGATTTCACTGAGCAGTGGTTTGTAGTTCTCCTTGAAGAGGTCCTTTACATCCCTTGTAAGTTGGATTCCTAGGTATTTTATTCTCTTTGAAGCAATTGTGAATGGAAGTTCATTCCTGATTTGGTTCTCTGCTTGTCTGTTACTGGTGTATCAGAATGCTTGTGATTTTTGCACATTAATTTTGTATCCTGAGACTTTGCTGAAGTTGCTTATCAGCTTAAGGAGATTTTGGGCTGAGACAATGGGGTTTTCTAAATATACAATCATGTCATCTGCAAACAGGGACAATTTGACTTCTTCTTTTCCTAACTGAATACCCTTGATTTCTTTCTCTTGCCTGATTGCCCTAGCCAGAACTTCCACCACTATGTTGAATAGGAGTGGTGAGAGAGGGCATCCCTGTCTTGTACCAGTTTTCAAAGGGAATTTTTCCAGTTTTTGCCCATTCAGTATGATATTAGCTGTGGGTTTGTCATAAATAGCTCTTATTGTTTTGAGGTATGTTCCATCAATACCGAATTTATTGAGCATTTTTAGCATGAAGGGCTGTTGAATTTTGTCAAAAGCCTTTTCTGCATCTATTGAGATAATCATGTGGTTCTTGACTTTGGTTCTGTTTATATGCTGGCTTATGTTTATTGATTTGCGAATGTTGAACCAGCCTTGCATCCCAGGGATGAAGCCCACTTGATCATGGTGGATAAGCTTTTTGATGTGCTGCTGAATCTGGTTTGCCAGTATTTTATTGAGGATTTTTGCATCGATGTTCATCAGGGATATTGGTCTAAAATTCTCTTTTTTTGTTGTCTCTGCCAGGCTTTGGTATCAGGATGATGTTGGCCTCATAAAATGAGTTAGGGAGGATTCCCTCTTTTTCTATTGATTGGAATAGTTTCAGAAGGAATGGTACCAGCTCCTCCTTGTACCTCTGGTAGAATTCAGCTATGAATCCATCTGATCCTGGACTTTTTTTGGTGGGTAGGCTATTAATTGTTGCCTCAACTTCAGAGCCTACTATTGGTCTATTCAGGAATTCAACTTCTTCCTGGTTTAGTCTTGGGAGAGTGTAAGTGTCCAGGAAATTATCCATTTCTTCTAGATTTTCTAGTTGATTTGCGTAGAGGTGTTTATAGTATTCTCTGATGGTAGTTTGTATTTCTGTGGGGTCGGTGGTGATATCCCCTTTATCATTTTTTATTGCGCCTATTTGATTCCTCTCTCTTTTCTTCTTTATTAGTCTTGCTAGCGGTCTGTCAATTTTGTTGATCTTTTCAAAAAACCAACTCCTGGATTCATTGATTTTTTGGAGGGTTTTTGGTGTCTCTAGCTCCTTCAGTTCTGCTCTGATCTTAGTTATTTCTTGCCTTCTGCTAACTTTTGAATGTGTTTGCTCTTGCCTCTCTAGTTCTTTTAATTGTGATGTTAGAGTGTCAATTTTAGATCTTTCCTGCTTTCTCTTGTGGGCATTTAGTGCTATAAATTTCCCTCTACACACTGCTTTAAATGTATCCCAGAGATTCTGGTATGCTGTATCTTTGTTCTCATTGGTTTCAAAGAACATCTTTATTTCTGCTTTCATTTCGTTATGTACCCAGTAGTCATTCAGGAGCAGGTTATTCAGTTTCCATGTAGTTGAGCGGTTTTGATGGAGTTTCTTAGTCCTGAGTTCTAGTTTGATTGCACTGTGGTCTGAGAGACAGTTTGTTATAATTTCTGTTCTTGTACATTTGCTGAGGAGTGCTTTACTTCCAATTATGTGGTCAATTTTGGAATAAGTGTGATGTGGTGCTGAGAAGAATGTATATTCTGTTGATTTGGGGTGGAGAGTTCTATAGATGTCTATTAGGTCCGCTTGGTGCAGAGATGAGTTCAATTCCTGGATATCCTTGTTAACTTTCTGTCTCGTTGATCTGTCTAATGTTGACAGTGGAATGTTGAAGTCTCCCATTATTATTGTATGGGAGTCTAAGTCTCTTTGTAAGTCTCTAAGGACTTGCTTTATGAATCTGGGTGCTCCTGTATTGGGTGCATATATATTTAGGATAGTTAGCTCTTCCTGCTGAATTGATCCCTTTACCATTATGTAATGGCCTTCTTTGTCTCTTTTGATCTTTGATGGTTTAAAGTCTGTTTTATCGGAGACTAGGATTGCAACCCCTACTTTTTTGTTCTCCATTTGCTTGGTAGATCTTCCTCCATCACTTTATTTTGAGCCCATGTATGTCTCTGAATGTGAGATGGGTCTCCTTAATACAGCAGACTGATGGGTCTTGACTCTTTATCCAGTTTGCCAGTCTGTGTCTTTTAATTGGAGCATTTAGTCCATTTACATTTAAGGTTAATATTGTTATGTGTGAACTTGATCCTGCCATTATGATATTAACTGGTTATTTTGCTCGTTAGTTGATGCAGTTTCTTCCTAGCCTCGATGGTCTTTACATTTTGGCATGTTTTTGCAATGGCTGGTACTGGTTGTTCCTTTCCATGTTTAGGGCTTCCTTCAGGGTCTCTTGTAAGGCAGGCCTGGTGGTGACAAAATCTCTAAGCATTTGCTTATCTGTAAAGGATTTTATTTCTCCTTCACTTATGAAACTTAGTTTGGCTGGATATGAAATTCTGGGTTGAAAATTCTTTTCTTTAAGAACGTTGAATATTGGCCCCCACTCTCTTCTGGCTTGTAGAGTTTCTGCCAAGAGATCTGCTCTTAGTCTGATGGGCTTCCCTTTGTGAGTAACCCGACCTTTCTCTCTGGCTGCCCTTAAGATTTTTTCCTTCATGTCAACTTTGGTGAATCTGGCAATGATGTGTCTTGGAGTTGCTCTTCTCGAGGAGTATCTTTGTGGCGTTCTCTGTATTTCCTGAATTTGAATGTTGGCCTGCCCTACTAGGTTGGGGAAGTTCTCCCGGATGATATCCTGAAGAGTGTTTTCCAACTTGGTTCCATTTTCCCCCTCACTTTCAGGCACCCCAATCAGACATAGATTTGGTCTTTTTACATAATCCCATACTTCTTGCAGGCTTTGTTCATTTCTTTTTCTTCTTGTTTCTTTTGGTTTCTCTTCTCGCTTCATTTCATTCATTTGATCCTCAATCACTGATACTCTTTCTTCCAGTTGATCGAGTCGGTTACTGAAGCTTGTGGATTTGTCACGTATTTCTCGTGTCATGGTTTTCATCTCTGTCATTTCGTTTATGACCTTCTCTGCATTAATTAGTCTAGCTGTCAATTCTTCCACTCTTTTTTCAAGATTTTTAGTTTCTTTGCACTGGTACGTAATTCCTCCTTTAGCTCTGAGAAGTTTGATGGACTGAAGCCTTCTTCTCTCATCTCATCAAAGTCATTCTCTGACCAGCTTTGATCCGTTGCTGGTGATGGGCTGCGCTCCTTTGCAGGGCGAGATGCGCTCTTATTTTTTGAATTTCCAGCTTTTCTGCCCTGCTTTTTCCCCATCTTTGTGGTTTTATCTGTCTCTGGTGTTTGATGATGGTGATGTACTGATGGGGTTTTGGTATAGGTGTCCTTTCTGTTTGATAGTTTTCCTTCTGACAGTCAGGACCCTCAGCTATAGGTCTGTTGGAGATTGCTTGAGGTCCACTCCAGACCCTGTTTGCCTGGGTATCAGCAGCAGAGGTTGCAGAAGATAGAATATTGCTGAACAGCGAGTGTACCTGTCTGATTCTTACTTTGGAAGCTTCCTCTCAGGGGTGTACTCCACCCTGTGAGGTGTGGGGTGTCAGACTGCCCCTAGTGGGGGATGTCTCCCAGTTAGGCTACTCAGTGGTCAGTGACCCACTTGAGCAGGCAGTCTGTCCGTTCTCAGATCTCAACCTCCATGTTGGGAGATCCACTGCTCTCTTCAAAGCTGTCAGACAGAGTCGTTCGCGTCTGCTCAGGCCTCTGCTGCTTCCCCTGTTGTTTTTTTAGCTGAGCCCTGCCCCCAGAGGTGGAGTCTATAGAGACAGGCAGGTTTCCTTGAGCTGCTGTGAGCTCCACCCAGTTCGAGCTTCCCAGCGGCTTTGTTTACCTACTTAAGCCTCAGCAATGGCGGGCGCCCCTCCCCCAGCCTCGCTGCTGCCTTGGGGTTAGATGCCACAGACTGCTGTGTTAACAATGAGGGAGGCTCCGTGGGTGTGGGACCCTCCCGGCCAGGTGAGGGATATATTCTTCTGTTGTGCCCGTTGCTTAAAGCGCAGTATTGGGGTGGGAGTTACCCGATTTTCCAGGTGTTATGTGTCTCAGTTCCCCTGGCTAGGAAAAGGGATTCCCTTCCCCCTTGCACTTCCCAGGTGAGGCGATGCCTCGCCCTGCTTCAGCTCTCGCTGGTCAGGCTGCAGCAGCTGACCAGCACCGATTGTCCGGCACTCCCCTAGTGAGATGACCCCAGTACCTCAGTTGAAAATGCAGAAATCACCGGTCTTCTGTGTCGCTCGCGCTGGGAGTTGGAGACTGGAGCTGTTCCTATTCGGCCATCTTGCTCCGCCCCCCGACTTGATTTTTAAAGAATTTATCTCTTAGACAATTTAGCATTTGCTGTGTTTTTAGTGATCTAAGAACTTCAAAGTTTTTCCTCAAATGTTGTCGAGATTTTAAACCATGAGTTTTGAGTGCAGGTGTGTTTCATTAATGAACCACAGGTAATGATACTGAATTAGCATTGCCTAATCAATGCCAGAAAACATTGGCTACTCGATAAAGATTTGATACAAGATTGGAAACTGATTATCATACAGTTAAATTCTGGAGGGCATTATTTTCCAAAGTTTAGTCTAAAATGATCTGAGGAGGAATCAACTAAAATGCAGTTTTCTAAGTCCTGCTATAGAATTTCCAAATCAGAATTTCTGAGGGAACAGTGCTGAAGAAAGGAAATAAGTACTATTAAGTAACTTCTCCAGAAAACTTTTTCACACTAAAATGTGAGAAACTTTGTTCAGAATTATATTAGGCAAGTAATGCAAGTTATTCTGCTGTTTCCTCTTAAATTTTCATACTTTAAAGTTGGTGTTCTTTCTTATCTACACCAACAGCGTGCTGTGACTCAGACTCTTCTTAATTCTACGGGACTGTGCCTGCACTGTTTATTACAGTCACCACTAATGACATGTGTCTACAGAATACTTGAAATCTGGCTAGTGTGACTGAGAAGTTGAATTTTTAAACTTTTTAAATTTTAATTAATTTAATTTTAATCCTTTCAATGAATAGTTACTTCATGGAGTAGGAACCTTTTAAGTGCATTTGAACCAATTTGGAATTATGAATTTGCCTTTTAAACGTATGACTTTATGTAATCTCAGTATAAATCAAAATTTCAGATGGGAATTTAGCATCCAAATTAGATGTTCTGTAAGTTAAAATATGCAGCATATTTTCACTCACATGTGGGAGATAAAGACACCTTTAGAGAGGAGAATGATAGACACCAGAGGCTAAGAAGCGTATCAACAAAATTATGCAGCAGATCTCACAAGAGTTAGTGTGAAAAAAGAATGCAAAATATATCTCAATAAGTTTATGTTGCTCACATGCCCAGATAATAAATTGTATAAATTGAATTAAGATACATTTTAAAACTCAACTTAGCCCATTTAAAAACTTTTTTTTAATGTGGCTACTGGAAACATTTTATATTGTATCCATGGCTTTCATTACCTTTTATTGGAACGTAGTGTCTCAAAGTAAAGTGAATTGTGATTATCATTGTGAACAGGACCATCCTTATGCGCTAGTGGAACAGATATACTTTCCAAAAAGTCTAGAAGATATGGAAAAAAAAGGAGAGACAAGAAGCAACATGGGGCTGGTAGGCAGAAAAATTAGAATCATGTATCTTCACCTACTTCACATTTTAACTTAGAGTTAATAGAAATATTAATATCAGATTTGTTTTGCTACCTATCACTTAAGAATTTTTGCTCAGTGGATTAGTCTGTTTTGTATTGCTATAAAGGAATACCTGAGACTGCATTATTTATAAAGAAAAGAGGTTTATTTGGCTCTTGATTCTTCAGGCTGTATAAGAAGCATGATGCCTGCCTCTTCTCTGCTTCTGGTAAGGGTCACAGGAAGCTTTTACTCGTGGCAGAAGGCAAAAGGGGAGCAAGCATGTCACATGATGAAAGAGGAAGCAAGAGAGAAGGAAGGAAGTACCAGTCTCTTTTAAACAACCAGATCTCTTGTGAACTAATAGATTGAGAACTCACTCATCACCATGAGGAGGGCACCAAGCCATTCATGAGGGATGGCCCACACAGCCAAGCACTTCTCACCAGGCCCTACCTCTAACACTCGGGATCAAATTTAAACATGAAATTTAGTGGGGACAAATATCCAAACTACATCACTCAATATGCAGTATTCCCCAGCCCCCTAATGGAAGACTGGCACCCAGGAAAAATAAGGGATCAAGAAGTGCCAATATACAAATTATTATTTGGGCATGTAAGCAATATAAACTTATGGAGATATTTTGCATTCTTTTTTTATGCTAACTCTTGTGAGATCTGCTGCATATTTTTACTGATACATAATATTCCTACATATCAATTGGTTACATGTAATGTTATGTTGCACACATAGCATGTATAATGATCAAGTCAGGGTATTTGGTGGGGCTATCACCTCCAGTACTTACTACTTCTGTGTGTTGAGAACATTTCAGGTATCGTCTTCTATCTATTCAGAAATACACAAAACATTGTGCTTAACTATACTCATCTGACTCTGCTATTGAGTGGGAATTATTTTCTTTACAGTGTAAAATTATGAAATATTTCAGTCATTGGGGTTTATAATTAACATTATTACTGCCAATCCTGCTCAAGAGATATCCTCATTAATTGTCCTTCAATTTTATACAACAGTCATTTAAGGAAGACATACCAAAGGAGGATAAAAATTTGAGAGGAGGGCCTATAGAATTATGTATCTAGTAAACAAATATATATGTGTATTAAAATCATAAGAATTTCCCTTTCTCTCTTTCTTAGACTACTCCTATCCGTCACTCTTCTACCATTTCTATCTCTTCCTTTCCCTTCCTGAGCCATCCAGTCCTAAATCCAAGCAAAGCAGTTTTCTACTTTGTGCACTAAGTAGAAAAGAGCCACAGTGATCAAAACAGCATGTGAGAGCCTGGGTTAATGAGGAAGGTTTTCACATAGGAGGGAAATGTTACTAAGGAATGGACTGTCCAGTAAACTAAGCAGGGACATCCAGTATGAGATATTGATCCTGAGTGAGTCAAAGCTGTGTCCACATGGTGATAGGGCAGGCAGCCCTTTGCAGGGTGTCAGAGCCTCGACTGGATGGAAGGGGCATCTATGCTATGAAGACTTTTTTGGCACAGAGTTAAAGAGCATGGGAAAAATAAGAAGGAACTACATCATGGGTAGTATTTGAGTCTACACAGACTGCCAGAGCTAAAGTAAGGTGCAGAGGACACATACATAGGAGAATGAGTGTTGTAATGATGGAGGTTTTCATTAATTATATATGTTAAGTGTGATGGAAGCTAGTATCAGGGAATAGAGTTGCAAGCATGGGACCAAAAATGTTAAAAAGATAATGGTGTTTGACTGAATTTGAAAGTATTAATGGAAATTCATGTTATCATATATGCCTGCCTCCTAGATTTTATCTTCTGTATGCTATTCTCTTCTTCAAGAAACAGAGATTCTTAGATAAATGACGGAATTCAAGGATAGGAAAACCAATCTTGAATATAAGCCTGACACTGCTTTTGACAAGAAGTGAGGAAATGGTCAAGAAATAATATCTGGAGGACACGGAAACCAGTTTTCTCTGGGACAATTTGCGCACAAAATAAACATGATAGTAGTGGATAATTATCTATTGAAAAAGATGGGAAACTGATCACTTCAGACTAATAAAAACAGACACATAAATAAATGTATTTGTTTGATGAGGGACATAATATTTATGTAGCTTCAGAATGCCTCTCTGCCAAATATTTAATTATTATAAAGGGCAAAATACTTTACTTTTTTGAAGCAATCACTGGTAATTATTATTTATCTCAAGTTATCAGACATTATTTACAATGGAACAATTTAAAATGTTGTGCCCCTGATGGGCTACAATGAGAAGAACACAGTATAATTGTTGTAGTATTTAGCCAAAGATACATTACCTGCATCTACTCATGAGGAAACATCAGATAAAACCAACTGAATAACAGTCTATAAAACAATTGGCCTCTACACGTCAAAAGTATCAGAGCCATGAAAGTTGTGGACAGACTATGGAACTGTTTCATCTTGAAAATAACTAAAGAGACAGGACAATTAAGTACAATCATGATTCTGAAATGCATTTTTGAGTTGTAAAAGACATTTTTTTGGACCATTCCACATTTGCTGGGGTCTGAGTGTTCGATTGGCAATAACTCATTATTAACTTTCTGATTCTAATATTTTGTTGTTATGGAAGAAGAAGCCTAAAATGCTACAAAGTGTCTGGGGATGATGGGGCATCATTTTCTCAAATTACTAACAAATAGTTCATGAAAAAATAAGCCGTTTTTCCTGTTCTTGCAACTTTTCTTTGCATTTTTTTAGTGCTTCCAAATTAAAATTATACCACAAAATCATGACAAATGAGTATTTCTTTATTTTTTTAATCTATGGTCCATTAAATGAGTGGTTTTTAATTTGAATTTTCTATTTATTGATTTATTTTCCCCTCACATAAAATGTTGTATGGAAAACCTGTAATAAAGCAGATGAAACTGGAACTGCTCAGCTCTCTCTGTCACCCCTGTGGGGGTGCTTGTTAGACCTATTCTTTGTGAGACTAATGAAACAAATAGGAAACTATAAAATGAATCAAATAGTATATTTTAAACATAATTATTATGGAGAAAAATAAATCCATGATGAGAGGTAGGGAATTTGAGAGTGAAGATGACAATGCGGAGTGTGGGGTTGTGGAGATTTGAAAAGAAAAGTTTGAGATTGCTATCTAGGAGAACAGGTGAGAGAAAAGACTGGAGGAGAGAGAAGATTGGGTCAGAGAAAAGATAGAAAATTCTGTTGCTGGACAACAGAAGGGGTCCCCTGGAGCATAGATGTCGTACATTTAAAATGGGATCAGCACTATTTTTTCAGTTATGTTCATCCGCAAACTTGCAGGCACAAGTAGAGAGTTTGATTAACTTGGATTGTGTTTCTTTTTCAGAGATGTATAGGAAAGCAAGTAAGGAAATGACAGTTGAGGATGTTTGCAAGGGAGTTATAGTAATTGACTGTGATAATATAAGCTGTTATAGGTTATAAACAAAATGAATATTATTGAAGAAGATTGTACTTCTTTTCCTGTCTCAGACTTACTACTGCAGGTGTCTTGAAATCTTTCTATTCCTAACTGAAGAAAAGCATAGCCTTGTATTCTGTAAAAGACGGAATGCCGTGTCTTCCCCATATTACTCTGCATATCACTAATGTCATCACATTGTTTAATAACTCTCTGTTTCTGGGTTTGCCTTCCAAACACTGAGAGGTGATGAAAGTGTTTGTCTTTTTTAAGTGCCTAGCACAGGGCATGATACATAGTGATGTATCAGTTTTACAGAAAATTATTTATTTTTTGGCAACAGAATCACAATGTTGTGGTAAAATGTGATATTTTCAGAAATTATTTCTTCTTTTTATTTCCCTCTCTACATATTTTTCATATGATCCTTCAAAATGTTTCACAATGAGAATTCCTGCCCCATTTCTATATACAGTTATTTCTTTGAAATCCACTGACTAATCTACACAATCCCTGTATTCCAATCCTAAAATGCAAAAAGTTATCTAATTGGCTCACATAATCTCTTCTCAACAGGCTTGTCTAAAGATGAACTTCTTCTTGGATCAGTTTTTCTCTCCTGGTTCATTAGTTGTGGTCAAAAGATATGTTAATAATTTATTGGCCATCCAGAGGGAATCTGTGAGAAGGTCTGTTATAGCCAAATTAGAGAAGCAGAACCACTAAGAACATTATGAAGTAAGGCAAATTAGACCTTACACAATTGTGGAAGAAATAGGCCCAGAAAGAAGACTTGAAGGGTCTGAGAAAATAAAATAAAATAAACACCTACCAGCTTCCAGAAGACTTTCACAGCATTAAGTTTAAAAGACTATCACGGAGATGCAAATTTGGTCCTAGGGATTTGGTGAGGAATGCCTATAATCTGAATGGTTTGGAGTTGTTGTTTTCTGCTATTAAATACTCTTTGAGAAACACAATGACTTGAATTTGGTGTAGGTTTTTGGCTCCTTATAATGCAATACATATTAATAATAAATCATCCATGATACAACCATGAATTGTGCTCATGTGAATTTTCATCCGTGGAATTTCCCATACATCTAAGAATACCGTGGGGCTTTTGTTTGCTTGATTGTTTTTGGATGTTAAAGGATACAGATATCCTGTATGATGAGTTTGAGAATATCCGTACATTGATTTCTGAAGAACCTTCTGGAGAGTGGTATACTCAGCCACTGTTTGAAGGCCTGAGATTATCACTGAAGAATATTCATGAAGTCTAAATTGGCTACTATGTATAGGAAAGAGATATTATGGAGGAGAGTTTAGCTATAAATGTTTATGGGTGAATTTAAAAGCTTTCCAACCAAGAGAACACAAAAAACCAAAAAAGGAAAAATAAAGTCAAGTAAATTTTATTGCTTTTTATAAAGTTGTAGAGTACTGGGCAAAAAAGACTGTAGAGGCCTTTAGCCTATAAGCTTTGAATTTGTCATCCCCAACTTTATTTGACTGAACATGGACAGGATGGAATTAGATTGCTTTTTAGCAGTTTGTAGTAAGAAGAAATATCTCCTTTAAATCACACAGCAAAAGGGAGTGAATGATCTGGAACAATCGGTCTTAGTTTCTGGTACTATAATATTTCCTACAAGTCTGCTCATAAGATAGAAAAGGTTGCTTTCTAATCGCGGGGTACAGATGCCTAGGTTAAGTCCTGTAACAAACAGTTTACAGGATGCTCATCTCTTTGTTATTTTCTATTTACCTTACCTGAATATGAATGGGGGAGTGGTAAATGTACTATAAGCCCATGCTTATGTTCAGTGCTAAATATAAACTAAAAGAAAAAGATGTCACATTAAAATGGTGTCCCTGTCTAGTCAAGAGCTGCTTTTGGATATTTGTAATCAAGCCTATGGCTGTGAAATGTAAAAGTATCAGAGAAATCATGCTAATTTAAATGTACAAAAATAGAACACTGACTAAAGTTAGCAATATTTGTCATACCAAAGGGCATAAAAGGGCTGAAAAATATGTCTTAAAATCTAAAGTATCTACCAGGTATATGCCAGGTAAGAAAAATCTGCCAAAACTTGATATCAAAGGAAAGTTCATGTTACCAAAATAAATGGTGTTTGTGTGATAATATGACACCACTTTAACCTGCAGCACATGAAATTACATGTCAGCTGTAACCAATTATTGCTCAGCAGTTATGGGTGCCCTAATTTATTCATTAAGGTGTTTCTATTTTAACCACCCCCAATCACAGACACTTTCTCAGGGCAATCTTCCTCCCAATTTCCACATTAGCTCTATCACAGTGTCCTTCTCAACCAATATGTCCTGCATTCTCGCTTTGATCCAAAGCTTCCTCTTGCTCTGAATGATGATTGCTTAGCTGTGTGAATAACTGCATCACCTAAGTAGAAGTTCATTATCATCTAGTATCAGGGATCAAGTATTACTGGACACCATTCTATCCTCAGATAATTAGTAATAACTATAAATTAACTCCACATGGAAATTACTACTAAATACAAAAATATTCCATTCATCTCAAAATAAATGTACATTCTAAACCCAAATTACCCTTAATGCTATCCCAGGAGTTTCTTTTGCCACTCCAAAGACACTGCCTGGATGAGAAATACGATGACGGGGAGTAGAAATAAAAAGACAAAAGTGTTTTAACTGATTTTGGTTAAACCATCTTATATGGAAAAATGTATAGAAAGACATTAATAAAGCCTCCTTAGAAGAGTTTCCCTGTGATGGAAAGACCCTGATGCTGTAATTCTACTAGATTCCCATAAATCTGCCTCTCACTGTAAGCATTGCACCTAGACAGGTGCCTGGAACATAGTAGGTCTATAAAAATTAGGTGTTAAATGCATGGATTAATATATCAAAATGAAGAAGAAAATAGATGTAAGATTAGATGTCAGAATCACTGCTACTAGAATCCAGATGACACATTCCTCTAGAAGTGAGGGATCCCTCCTGATCTATTCTGTCTACCACCAACTCTTGATGTATTTCAGGAAAATTTTTCCTTCTCCCAATGTGAATCTCCCTGAATGCACGTCCAAACTCAGAATGCAGACCCTGATAAGCGGGAGATACCTCAGCCTCACAGTCATCATCCTGACAAGCACCTGCATCTTTGTCACCCCCAGCATGCTATGTCAGCCAACAGAAGACAAAACTTCTGTCATTATTATACGAAGCAACTTGATCCTTAATGACAGGTTCCCATTTCAAAACAGGATGGTGATTGACTTTTTCATGGCAAAAAGACCTAATTAAAATATTTTGTTTAGTAGTCCCATACACAAAGAAGCTGTCACTGTTCAGCCTCTCCCCTCCTCTAGCAAGGGGGTAAACTTTACCTGGTAGTAGAAGTGGGAAAACAACCTAAGAACCTTGAACAGAAGTATTAGATACCAGTCCCAAAGTATCCCATTAATCTATTTTAGAAGGTGCAATGAAATGGGACCCGAGGGAGGCGACTGCTAAAAGTAGAGTTCAGAGAAGAAACAATCCACTTACCCTTGTTGGCAATCAGAGAAATTTGGTGATTGGAGCTGCAGAGACAATTAAGTATAGAGCTCCATAAGTGAGTGGAAGGCAACAGTGAAAGACAACAATTTGGCTAAAGCCTAATACCCGAATTTCTCAACATCATTCTAGAAGAGTTTGACTCTTTTGTGGGCAATAAGCAGCCACAGAAAGTTTCTATGAATCAGGAATAGAAATGAAAGATACACTATCTAGAATGAGAGATGCTAGAGGGGGACGAAACAGAACTACTTAAGAGACAGCTGTCAAAGTGAATTCAAGTTCAGCTAAGAGCAACTCTAGAAGCAATGCTGCATACCTGTTTCAAAACATTTCATACACCCCACAAATATATACACCTATCATGTTCCCACAAAAATTAAAAATTAAAATTAGCAAAAATAAAATAAAAATTTTAAAAAAGAGGCAGGAGCAAAGAGGAATATGGAAAGAGTCTAGATACCAGAGACTTGTGGTTGACTTCCACCAGAAAAATATCAGTGATGCAGGTACTTGACAGTAAAGTTAAGTGCTAAAGTTATTAGAGTAAAACACAATTCACTCTCATGTTCATATGAACTTCCATTAGTGTATAGGTATTATCTGTATCAAAATCTAGCTATACTTGTATTTCTGTGTACCTAATAATTTGGGGGCAGAGGAGGTGGCTCGTCTTTGTGTTTTAACTAGAGTGCAGTCCACAGACACAAGAATCATAATCAACAGGCATTAAGGTATATTGCCAGAGGTAAATTTGGTTCATTCTGCCATCATAAATAAAAGAGGAGTCAATATTTTTGTGTAATGAACATATATAGTATCATACATGAATATGAATAGAATGTTCAACTTAGAGAGTCATGGAGATTAGTGATGTTGTTCAGTGATAGCTGAAGATCACAGGATGCTCAGTTAAATTCTAATAGTTTCGGTTAAATTATAATAGTTTGTCTACTCAAAATCTTTTTGCTTGATAGCTCTGGGAACTTAGAAATTTCGTGGGAAAATCATTTTTCTCTCTTTCAGAGAATAGAAAGCAAAGCCAGTAAACAGTCAGGCCTTCTGCCAAAGGAAAATTATCTATGCCTAGAATGGATAAATTCCCAGCTCATAAAGATTATTTTTTTTTCATCTCCATGGCATAGTCACGTCTTATTCTAAGAGCCTCTGGCAGTTGCGAGAAAATTGTTGGACCACTGGGTATGTCATTAAGACCATCTTCACCCTTAAAAAGAATTGTACATCAAAATAGTGCATGCACAGTGAAATTTCTCATGGTATCTAAAGCCTGAAAATAATTATTCGGAATATAGGAGAGAATAAATTAATACCTGTTGAGTTGCTAATGCATGCTAGGGAATGTGCTCAATGATTCACATTCACAATCCCACTTAATGCTTGAGAAAGTCTATTGAGTTACGTATTAACATCCTGACTCCATACATGAAGGAATAGAATCACGAAAGTTATGAAATTTGCCCAAAGTTATGAGGCTTCTAAGTGAGGCAAAGATTTGGATTGGTGTCAGTTGGATTATATAGCATGACTGCTTCTGTAATATCACAGTTTGGAAATCAATATTTATTGAACACCTTATAAGAAGGAACTTTTAATGTTAAACACTGGGATAGAAAAACAGTCTTTGATTTGCCTGTTCTTTAGCCTGCTTTAAAAAAGTAAATGAAATATCATGGTGCTGTTCAGGGTAATACCTCCATTGTAGTACATTAACTATATGACATTCTCAAAGTATATTGAATATACCATACTTTTTTTAGTATTCCTATTTCTATCAATTCACAGATACTTCATTAATGGCATGCTAATTTAAACCACGATATCTAGCCAGTACCACCGCACATGTATCCTAAATGTCTTCCTAATTTCCAGTCTTGACCCTCTATACTCAATTTCCCCAAATCAGTAACAGCAAGATTTTAAAAATACAAATAAAATCATATCATACTCTGCTCAAAAACCTATAAAAATGTTCGACTATAGTTTGATTGGACTCTGACCTCTTCCCTGACCTCATTCCTTATACCTCTTCCTGTCCTTCACTATGTGGCTATACTTGAAACAAACTAAAAATGCATGTAAGCAAACAGAAAAAGTACGTATAAAAACAACTTCAGTAAAAATCCAGCTAATAATTTGATCTCCCAATGAGTCCATAAATGCTTTAAAAAATTATAGCCTTGACAAAAAAATACAAGCTAATCATTCTTTATTCATTTTTAAAGTAACTGACATTCACAGTTATATACAGGTAATAGAGAAGGTAGTTTCAATATGGGTATGTGGGTTGTTTCTTCCCTGAACTCTACTTATAGCTGTCTCCTTCAGTCATTGGCTGAGATTTGATGCTGGAGGTGGTGAAGATGCAAGTCAGGATGATGACTGTGAGGCTGAGGTATCACCAGGTTGTCAGGACCTGCATTCTGAGTCTGGACATGCATTCGGGGACATTCATATTGGAAGAAGGAAAAATCTCCCTGAAGTACATCAGAAGGTGGTGGTGGGCAAAGTAAATACAAGAGGATCTCATATTTTGTTTTTAATTTTTATTTTTTTGTGGGTACATAGTAAGTGTATATATTTGTGAGGTACAACAGATGTTTTGATACAGGCATGCATTTGCCTCTTGGCTCCCAGTTGAACTTGAATTCACTTTGACAGCTGTCTCTTAAGTAGTTCTGTTTCCTCTCCTTCTCTCTGGTAACTCTCATTCTGGCTGGAGTAACTCTGATTTTGATTCCTGATTCATAGAAACTTTTTGTGGCTGCTTAATGCCCACCAAATAGTCAAACTCTTCTAGAATGGTATTGAGAAATTCAGGGATTTGGCTTTGGCCAAATTGTTGTCTTTCACTGTTGTCTTCTACCCACTTATGGAGCTCCATATTTAATAGTGTCTGCAGCTCCAATCACCAAATTTCTCTGATCCTAACAAGGGTAAGTGGATTGTTTCTTCCCTTTACTCTACTTTTAGCACTTGTGTCCTTCAGGTTCCATTTCATTGCACCTTCTATATGAGATTAATGGAATACTTTGAAACCAGTAACTACTACTTCTGACATGTTCAGTGTCCTAAGGTATTTTCCTACTCCCTCTAACAGGTGAAATGTACCCCTTTGCTAGAGAAGGGAAGAGGCAAAACAGGGATAGCTTCTTTGTGTGTGGGACTATTAAACATAATACTTCAAGTGGGTTTTTTTTTTTTTATGCAAAAGAAATATCCCTTTTTGCTTCATGTATCTTTAGTTTATCTCAGCAGGACTACACTGGTCCTGCTGAAATTCAGTCTAACAAATGATCATCCTTGCCTCAAACCATTTTATTCTGCCCAGAATGCTTTTCCCATGATTTTTCACCATTTTACATGGAAGTCACTTCGGAAGGGTCCTACCTTTGTACTAAGAAGAGCACACTTAAGTCTTTCTATTTCTGGTCACTGCTTAATTTATCTTCATATGTCTTGTAAGGCAAATAACAAACTCCTAATAAACATTTCCTGTATGAATAAATGAATGGGTGAATGAATGAAAGAGGAAAGGATACCAATTATGACTTTTCTCATTTGGTTTCACAAGCTTTCTGAACCCAGTAGAGGACCTGATAAGGATCATCTCCTCCACTTGCCATTATAAGAAGGCAGCTTTAACTCCAGAAGCCTTGGCAAACCTGCAACATTTTTAAAAGTTGTTACAGTTTTAATAGTTTTATTTTTTATATTTAATAATATCTATTCACCCAATGCTATTTTTCAGCTTTATTAAATTATAATTGACAAAAATCATATTTATAGATATTAGATGTACAACGTGATGTTTTGATATATTTATACACTGTGAAGTGATTAAAACAATTAAGAAATTAACATATTCATGACCTTATAGGAAATGAGTAACTACAGCGCACCCCTTTCCCTTAACCCCGCAACACAACACACACACACACGCACACACACTCACACACACACATCCTCTCCTCGACTATCTTTCCTGGGACAACTATTGCCTGGAAGGCTGTGAGCAGTGCCATGAGAGAGGGCAGCCTGAGAGAGCCATAGAACAATATAGCAAAAACCTGATGACTCTGAACCCCATTACAACTAGTAAACCCACCCTACCGCTGTCTTCTGAGTTACATTTTTAACCTTCTAGTACTAAAGTCGTTGGGACTTGTATTACTTGCAATCAAAAGCAGTTTAGCTAATACATGTTTATATCATATATCTGGTTAATGAAAATAGCTCTTCATCATAACTACCTCCACTGTTAGCTGTACATAACTGTACATGTCAGTTATTGTAAAAATGAATAAAGAATAATTAACCTGTATTTTTTTTGTCAAGGCTGTAACATTTTTAAGCATTTAGTGACTCATTGGGAGATCAGATCATTAGCTGGATTTTCACTGAAGTTGTTTTTTGCTTTTTGTTTTTGTTTTTTGAGACAGAGTTTCATTCTGTTGCCCAGGCTGGAGTGCAGTGGCACGATCTCGGCTCACTGCAAGTTCCGCCTCTCGGGTTCATGCCATTCTCCTGCCTCAGCCTCCCTCTCGAGTAGCTGGGACTACAAGCGTCCGCCGCCACGCCCGGCTAATTTTTTGTATTTTTTAGTAGACACGGGGTTTCATCTTGTCAACCAGGATAGTCTCAATCTCCTGACCTCGTGATCCGCCCGCCTCGGCCTCCCAAAGTGCTGGGATTACAGGCGTGAACCACCGCGCCCTGCCTGAAGTTGTTTTTAAACTTATTTTTTCTGTTTGCTTATATGTATTTTTAGTTTGTTTCAAGGAACTTCAGTTCTAAAAGATTTTGCTATCTTTGAAGTGTGAAAGTCATCACAGGTTAATAGATCTCTTGGTTTTATGGAAAATGAGAATGCGATTTCCAAGATAAATATAAATTAATCTGACTTTAAAAAATAAACGTCATACGCCACAATAGAGAGCAAAACTGGAAAACTACAGAAATGAGAGGAAGGTGAAACAAATACATAAATAGAAACAATGAACATTTTTTAAGAGAGCACCTGCCAAAAAAATTCACAATAGATGTTCATGGGAAAAAAATGCCAAACCAGCTTCCTCCTTGGCTTGAATTCTTTCTGAAATTCAAACCAGTTATATGTGGTAATTTTAGGGAGAAAGAGAAAAGGATGACTTATTCCTATGAAAACATGACAAAAGTTACAATGACACGAGTTAAAACAACATGAAACATCAAACAGCAAGGAAAATAATACGTGCAGAGGACAATGAGAAAAATAATCAAATTCCAAATAGGACAGTGTAGTATGAGAGTCAGTGACAGCATCATATTTGTACTCACAGAATTGACAAGTACATAGTAAAGATGAAAACATTTTTATGCTATTAAATTCTTTCATAAGCAAAGGTCATGGACTGGCCTAGGGAATACTTATATTTTGATCCTAAAATCTACCTTCCATGGAAGCTGAATATTACTTTGATAATTTATATTAATATTAACGAGTCTGAACTTTTAAAAATTATTATGATAAAATGGCAGTTTGTTATGTGATTTTCTCCTATTTGTTACTTGTCATATTGACGACAGTCTGGTTTAATGAATTCAGCTTTTCCCACACAGTGCTCTACAGTACACCATTCCCAAAATGCTAGTAACTGTTCATCTGAAAAAAAAGGAAAAAAAAAAAAATTAGTGGATCTGGATCTGTTTTTGAATACATAAATTGGAGAAATACTGAATTAATGTTATTCTAACTATTTCCTGCAAAGCATTTCAGAAATTTTAACATTCTTATGGGCATTTTAATTTCCCCAAGGGACTTACATTACAAATGTATAAAAACATTTTTGACATTTAAAGATAATAGTATTCTAAGGAACATAGTTTGGAATCTACTTATATATGTTCTTTTTAAAGAACTGCGTGATAGATCAACCATTCATAGGCATTTTCATCCTTTTTTTTAACCATTTGGTTTGTGAATTTGAGGATCACTCCCGCTCTCTCTCCCATCTCCCATTTTCTCTTTCCCTGTCTCCATTTTTACACCAGCATGCTATGGTTGCAATTTTTTTTTTTTTTTTTTTTTTTTTTTTTTTTTTTTTTCTTGACAGAGTCTCTCTCTGTCACCCAGGCTGGAGTGCAGTGGCGCGATCTCTGCTCACTGCAAGCTCCACCTCCCGAGTTCACACCTTTCTCCTGCCTCAGCCTACGGAGTAGCTGGGAGTACAGGTGCCCGCCACCATACCCGGCTAAATTTTTTTTTGTATTATTAGTAGAGACGGGGTTTCACCGTGTTAGCCAGGATGGTCTCCATCTCCTGACCTCGTGCTCCTCCCACTTCGGCCTCCCAAAGTGCTGGGATTACAGGCGTGAACCACCATGCCCGGCCGTATGGCTGCAAATTTAATACATTTATGGCTATTCAGGAAGTCTCATTTGCTACACTTGCCCCTATAAATGTGGAGGAAATTCTCAGTAAAAGCTCTTTAAAAGGTATATTTCCATCAATATTGAACCCAGAGCCTTCACACAGTTCAGAGCATCATCAACCACTTGTTGAATGCCCTGAAGTTTAGAGGCACACAAAAATCATGATATAGCACATAAGCTCTAACTTCCTTGAAGGCATGGATAAATTTTGGAACTAATTGCAGTCCTGACTTACCTGACCAAAACAAGCACCTTTATTCCTTTAGCTTACAGACACCCTGAATGATTTTAGTGTCAACTAGACCTTTGATCACAATAAGAAAACTCCCTAGTATGAATTTTAGTGGATTTCAAAGTCATATAGAAATGCTAAGGAAGTTTAGTCATGGCCAATGAAAACAAAGTTTTGGAATAGAAACAAAAAATGACATGGACATTGTTTGAGATTGTATATTACCAGAGTGCTAGTAAATTACATAATTTTTGGCTTGTCTGAGAGTGTGAGCTAGAGATCTCTGAAGAGCCGTTCAACCAAATACTTAAAGGAAAAATAATGAACATCCCATATCTCTTGCTTAAACAAGTTACAAAATAACAACCATTTGAAAAAGTAGAAATAGTCAAAAGGTTTTTGTTTAAGTGATCCTCAAAGAATTTGAATTATTTTAAAGTCTGTTAGGTGATTGAAGCAATTGGTTCTTGTAGTAGTGTGAGACTACAGACGTATGTAACTCAATAAGCTGTCCAACCATTAATTGATCCTTTCATTTATTTGTAACTCTGAAATTAATTACTTGGCAACAGCTGAGAAAGTACACAGATTCAGTATTCACAGGAAGAATTTGGTCTTATTCACGGTAACTTGGGAGTTCGAAGAGTAGAGAGAACTTTTACTTTCCATTCACCTAATGTTTTCTCTCCACTGGAGTTTAACAACCCTTCATGGTTAGTTCAGGTCCTCTCATCCTACATTGCCCTTTGTTCCTCACATTTTTCACACCAGGATATTCTGTATTTTCTCGTAATTGTTCATTTACTGTTGCTAATATTACTCAGAGTGAAACATCTACAAGGGACATATAAATATATTTTGTTAATATTCATTGCCTCTCATACTTTGCATAAGAGTGATGTGTTAATATGCTAAAAGACTTTAATCTATGAGGTAAGACAAAATAGAAAAAAGAAACACAGACTCCCATTTGGGCACAGAGCCTTCTAATACCCACTTTCTCTATCGTCCTCAGTAACTGAAATCAATTGAACAATGTATCTAAGCCTAAAGGAAATTAAGATCTTAAATCTTAAACCAGAAATTGCTTTCCACAGTTGCTAAGACTATATCACTTCTTAGAACTATAGCAGATAAAATTACAAGAGAACTCTCACTAAATTATCCTTGTGGGCTCCTTCCAATATTTTTTACATTTCAAAATGAGTTTCAGTCTTGCCAGTTACAGTATCACTGGTAATAGATTGAATATAGGTACCAACAGAAAGGACTAATCCAGGTAGAAGACTCCTTTAGGCCTCTGTGGCCCATATAATCGAATCTTGGTAAGTAAAGGGGGAATTAAATTACAAAGAGAAACTTAGAGTCCTTTTTTTAGAGAAAATAAATACTTGCATTACCTTTTTCTTTATTGTTAAGTGGGATGCTGATATCATGGCTAGAGCTAGTCTCACATCCTGACTCCCTCTTTACTACATGAGTAAACTTGGAATGTAACTTCACCTCCTTCAACTTATCTCTCTCTGAAAAATAGACATTGAAAAAACTCCACTCCCTTTGTGATCATTGTGAGATTATAAAAGATAGTGCGCTTCAAGTGCTTATTTAAAACATGTTACATTTATGCACTCAAATGTTAGCACTTATTACTCTTCAATGGATTGAGTTCATATATGAAATAAATGCTGCCAAAATTTATTAGATAGACTTTTAGAACCCTGCCTGAAAAGGCCATCCAGCAACTGTAATACATTTTCCAAGTTTTAGAATTATCAAACTCACCTAACAATATTAATAACCACTTTCACAATCTTATACTATTGAAGAACTTGGCTGACCTCAAAGAAAAGTAAAGGATCTAAAATGATTAAGGCGTAGGCAAAGTTTTGAATTATATTTCTCTGTTACAATATTTAAATAACTAAGTTAAAAATACACTGAATGTAATACTGAAAACATGTTTTTCCCATTATTTGACTCAATATGATTTGGGTCATAAACTGATTCTTTATTAAATTGGTAGCAAATACAAAAAAATTCCATCTGACATATATTCTATCTTTGAAAATTTCTTCTTGTGTTTATTATATTTTAAGTTACTTTAAGATCTTCATGAAGATTAGATGATTTTTAACTGCTACTACTTCAAAAGAATTCAGTTGTTGCTCAAAATTAATTTGTATTTCTGTATGACACACAGACTTGAGTAATAAATAAATAGGATTTAAACACTGTTTGATACACAGCAAACCTGGTTAATATATTCTGCTGCTTTCTTTTCCTCCAATTTAATACACTTTCTGATTAATTCTGTCACCTAAAAGCCACCAAATATTTCCATTTCTGAGGTACATTTTACCTAAGTCTCCTACCTGGATTAGTCCTTTCTACTGGTACCCATATTCAATCTATAAGCAGTGATATTGTAACTGGCAAGACTGAAACTCATTCTGAAATGTAAAAAACATTGGAAGGAGCCCACAAGGATAATTTAGTGAGAGTTCTCTCATCATTTTATCTGCTGTAGTTCTAAGAAGTGATACAGTCTTAGCAACTGTGGAAAGCAATTTCTGGTTTGAGATTAAAGACACATATGGGCTGGGTGTGGTGGCTCACATCTGCAATGCCAGCACTTTGGGAGGCCAAGGTGGGCAGGAGGCTGAGGCAGGAGAATCACTTGAACCCAGGAGGCAAAGGTTGCAGTGAGCCGAGATCGGCCAGCCTTAGCAGCAGAGTGAGACTCTGTCTCAATAAAATTAATTATTTAATTAATTAACTGATTTAAGACACATATAAGACACATATGATTGGTTAACTTATATCCTACAGGGCAAATTTACTGTTAGTGAGTTGATCTCCAAAAATCCAGAAAGAATCAGCCAGCAACATCCCACAACTATATCACTATAACACAAATCACATTTTCTCTTATTAGTTTGAAATTCACTCAAATTTTTTTACTATTTAATGTAATTGACTGATAAATATTACCTAATAAATAACACAGAGCTAACACTTTTAAATAACTATTAGTAGTGTTATTTGGATACATTGACATATAGTCATATTTAAACTAGACTGTATAAATTTTGGAAATAATTTCTAGTAACTGCAAAATTTTCCTGTTTTGAGATTAAAGCAATATAAAAAATATTATTTCTTTGAAATCTACCAGATTAGTTACTAAATAAAAATTAATCAAAATTTATTATTTTACTAATCGATCTTATTTACCTGAAGTTTAGAATCCAGAAACTGGAAGATCTCGCTGGAGTCGTATGAAACTTTGAACAAATAAACAAAAATACTTTTTGTGTAATTTTATTTTTATAAGGCTTCATTTCATTTTCAGTGCTGTAAGGTTTCATTTCAGAGATTTCAAATAGAAAGTTATTTTCAAAGTTTACTTTCTTTGTCCTTTCTTAAGGGAAAATTTAAAGACTTGCCTCTGCATCTTCACTTGATATTTTTATATTCTAAAATGCTCTGTGAAAACAACTCTCTCTCAGTAAAGCAGAACTTTTTTCTAGTGCTCAAAACACAACCTGATTTCTTAAACAAATTATTTATGCCAGGAAAGCTACTCAATAGTAGCTTTAATTAGGTGTCACCTGTGAGTATGACTTTTCCGCTTTGCAGTGTATATACTATTTTAGCTGTTCACCTAAGACATTTTATCGAATTTTCATAAATCACAATCAAGCTAGAGCCTCTTTCTGTCCTTCCTTTCATCCCTCCATATCCATAATCACCATATCTCTGCTTTTCCTCTAAAACACAAATTTATTGAACCCAGGTTAAGGACTGGTACTATTCTGCATTCAGAAGCTACAAAGATGAAGAAGAAACAACCTCAGCTCTCAAGTTCTTCACAGACCTACAACAGAGGCTCCACAAAATTACAGAGAGAAGTGTTACAAGTTCTACAATGGAGGCGTAACCATGGGGCAGGTATGACAGAGAGAGAATCAGCTCTGCTTGATGAGTAGAGAAGGGCATCAGACGTATGATTTTTTTAAAGAGCCTTTAATGGAGCCAAATTTTTATGAGCAAAGAAGTAAGATGGGATTGTTTAGATAAAAGTGTCCTCTGGAATGGAAAAATGAAAGAAGTTTTTAGACTCTATGTGGGATTTAAGGCTCTGAGAATATAGTGAACTACTACATAAAACTGTGGATCCTGGATAGGTATAAGAACTTTATTCTGGTAATGGGGTTTGAATAATCTCCTTCTACTACTTTTTACCTAGAAAGGGGGGTAAAGAAATGAAAATGAGTCATGAATGGTCTTTTTATAATGATGATCTTTTTTAATGTAACATTTATTATCACCAATAGACATAAATCATTAACCATTACTTTGATTTTTTTCAAAATTATGAATCTGGAAAAAATCTCTAAAAACACTTATGTCAAAATATTAAAGGTGGTTGATTCTGGAAAGTGAGAATAAGGACATTTAAACAGTTTCCTCCTTGAACTTTTAAAAACCTCCTGTAAATCATCTAAAAATACAAATTTGCCCATGTCCAAAGATAAATTATGTAATTCGAAATTTGAATGACAGATTAATGAAATTCGAATAAGGGCAGTGATTGATACCAAGTAGCAGATAAAAACAGTCCTAGTATGAAAGGATGCATTTCTGAATGAAAGCAGTGGAGTGGAAAGAGATTAAGTTTACAAACTCACTGTTGTGTTATACCAGAGAAGCATTTAGCACCATGTAATTGCTTCTATTGCAATCCCTTGGAGGTGTTACTTCATGTAAGGACACTCCTTTTTATATTAAGATTTGTAGTTAACGTTTTTTGTTTTGTTTTGTTTTGTTTTGTTTTTGGAGACGGAGTCTCGCTCTGTCGCCCAGGCTGGAGTGCAGTGGCCGGATCTCAGCTCACTGCAAGCTCCGCCCCCCGGGTTTACGCCATTCTCCGGCCTCAGCCTCCAGAGGTAGCTGGGACTACAGGCGCCCGCCACCTCGCCCCGCTCATTTTTTGTATTTTTTAGTAGAGACGGGGTTTCACCGTGTTAGCCAGGATGGTCTCGATCTCCTGACCTCGTGATCCGCCCGTCTCGGCCTCCCAAAGTGCTGGGATTACAGGCTTAAGCCACCGCGCCCGGCCTGTAGTTAACGTTTTACAGTGTCTAAATGAAGATAATAGTACATAATAACCATGAGTCATATACGACAATTTTACATTAATTCCTTGATTTTCATAGGAGCCATCTACATGTTTAAAGGAAAGTTTATGTGTGGAAGCCATAAAGCTGAGAACTAAAAGGAATCAAGCCACCTTTAAAAAAATTTATTTTAGCTCCAGGGAATATATCTGCCTATTACATGGGTATATTACATACCGGTGGGGATTGAGTTTCTAGTGTACCCATTACTCAAATAGGGGACATTGTACCCAACAGGTAATTTCTTTACAACCATCTCCCTCTTCCCACTTTTCGAGTTCCCAGTGTCTATTATTTTCATCTTTATGTCCACAGGTACCTATTGTTTAGCTCCCACTTACGGGAAAATATAGTATTTGATGTTCTGGTTTTGAGTTAGTTCACTTAGGATAATGGCCTCTACCTCCATCCATCTTGCTGTAAAGTATTTGATTTCATTTTTTATGGCTATGTAGTATTCCATGGTGTATATATGCCACAATCACTTTAACCAGTCAACCACTGATGGACACCTAGGTTGATTTCATGACTTTGTGATTGTGAAGATAGGAGTGCGGGGAACATAGGAGTGCAAGTGTCTTTTTTATATAATGATTTATTTTCCTATGGGTAGACACCCAGTATGGGATTGCTAGGTTGAATGATGGGTTCTATTTTTGGTTATTTTAGAAATCTCCATACTGTTTTCCATACAGGTTAAACTAATTTACATTCCTACCAATAGTGTATAAGCATGTCCTTATTTTCACATACATGCCAGCATCTGCTGTTTTTTTTTTTTTTAAACTTTTTATTAACAGCCATTCTGACTGGTATAAGATGATATCTCAGTGTGGTTTTAATTTGCGTTTCTCTGATGACTAGTGACACTGAGTATTTTTTTCATGTGCTTTTTAGTTGCTTGCATTTCTTCTTTTGAGAAATGTCTACTCTTCTCCTTTGGCCAATGTACATAAGTCAGTAGCATTTCTATACACCAATAATGTTCAAGCTGAGAAACAAATCAATAGCTCAATCCTATTTACAAATAACCACAACAAAAACAAAAATACCTAGGAATACATTTAACTATGGAGGTGAAAGTTCTCTACAAAGAGATCTACTAAACACTGATGAAAGTAATTCTTGGTGACAAAAATGAACAACAAAAAATCCATCTCATGCTCACAGATTGAAAAATCAAAATTGTCAAAATGACCATACTGCCCAAAGCAATCTACAGATGCAAGTCAATCCCTATCACATTACCAACATGATTTTTCACAAGATTAGAAAAAAACAATACTAAAGTTCACATGGAATCATATGGAACCAAAAAAAAAAAAAAAAAAAAAGCCTGAATGGCCAAAGCAACCCTAAGTGAAAGAAGCAAAGCTGGACATACCAAATTGCCTGACTTCAAATTATACAAGGCAATAGTAATTAAAACAGCATGGTACTGCTACAAAAATAGACACATATATCAATGGAACAGAACTGAGAACCCAGAAATAAAGCCACAAATCTACAATCAACTGATCTTTGACAAAGTTGATAGAAATAAAAACAATGGGGAAAGAACATCCTATTCTATAAATGGTGGTGGGAAAATTTGCTAGCCAATGTAGGAGAATGAAACTAGACCCCTAGCTCTCACCATATACAAAAGTTAAGCCAAGAGGGATTGAAGACTTAAATGTAAGACCTAAAACTATAAAAATACTACAAGAAAACCTAGGAAAAATGTTCCTGGACATTGGCCGAGACAAAGAATTTATAACAAGACCCAAAAAGCAAATGAAACAAAACCAAAAATAGACAAACGGAACTTATTTAAACTAAAAAGTTTCTCAGCAGAAAAAAATATTCAACAGAGTAAACAGAAATACTACAGAATGGGAGAAAATATTTGCAGTTTATGCCTCCAACAAAGGACTAATATCTAGAATATACAAGGAACTCAAACAACATAACAACAGCAACAACAACAACAACAACAAAAACCTCATTTAAAAAAATGGGCAAAGGACATAAGCCATTTTTTTAGGACATAATGTAAAGGTGTTGTTGGCATTAATTGTCTAGGAGGGAAAAAAGGCAGAAAGATTTAGAACGTCAATCTCCAGGGCAACTTATTCCAGCAATACAGGCATGAATGCAGATATGAACAAAACAATTCATGTAACTCTTGAATCAATGAATTTCCTAAAACTTTACAGAGTGAATATTTTACTACATCACATCATTTCAAGGGGTGGAAACTAGCTATGATTTTATTCTTGCCATACAGCCTTCTCTTCACTCTCCCACATTTTGAGAGCTGAGGCCAACCTGAAAAATTGTTTTTGTTCGTGACTCGGCACCAGAAGAGAAGGACAAATTTTAAAATTTTCTACCTAGAACCCTACGAAGCAGATAGAAATACATGGACTAAGTACAAATCCTAGTTTATGTAATAAAAAAGAGTGGCAACAAGCATCAGGCCCATGAGCACAGCTATAAAGACAGAAGATAGTGGATCAGGAGTTAAGGAGATTATCAAGTGAGAATGAAAAGCAGTAAATCAGGATAGAGTTGCCGAATTCTTGATATGGTTTATGAAAAAAGCAAGGGTACTGTGAGACCATTTTTGCTAAGTGACATCTTGATAAATAGTTATTATTGTTACTAATTTATTAAAAAGCAGAAATGAGACTCAGAAGTTTCAAGTATCTTACCTAATTTTACATGCATATGCCCATAGGTAGAAGGGTTATTATTCAAATGAAGTATTTCTAACTTTGAAGTCCACAAATTTTGCCTATACCATATTGACCTTGAGACTTTTTTTTTTTTTTTTTTACTTTTTAAATCTTTTAAAAATATATTCAGAAACATATTCAGGTGCTTTTTGGAAAGATGGCTTTGTCATAATGTACTGAAAGGGGGTATGTTATGGACCTTTTATTTCAGCTAAATATTCTCAATTCTTTTATGTGTTTCACATTCAGCTCTTTGAAACCTAGTTGGTCTTTTTGTTTATATTTAAGCTTGACGATAAACTGATGTGTTAGTCCATTTTCTCTGAGAAGCAGCCAATAAAAAGGTATAAATTTGCAATAATTTTATTAGGGGAATTACTGTTCTAGAAAAACAGGGAAGAAGTTAGGAAAGACTGGGAGAGTAAGTAGATTTTGATGCAAATCAAGCCCTATGTGAAGAACAGAGGGAGGAAAGGTTGGGTAGAATTGTCAGAGAATGCTGTAAATTCACATAAAGTTTGGGCAAGTTCAGAGTTCAAGTCTTCCTGGAATAGGTCTGCCTTATAGAACTGAACTGTCATTGGCTGGGAGCAGACTGTAGAAATGGAAATTTCGGGAAAAATGGATTGCAGTGTTCATTGCTGGGGCCCTAAGATAATGAGTCTCTCTATAGCTGAAGATCAGCAAGGTATATTCTCATAGCTGCCACAGATGACTTCCAATGGTGTACAAAAATTTTGAAAATTGCCAGACACCATCTACCTTATACATTAAGGTCTATGATTACTGGATGACATTATTTATAAAGACATTCTCATGCCTCTCAAATATTCTTCAGGTAATTGGATGAGGTTTATGGGAAACCCATTTTAAATATTATTTAAATGAAAAGAAGAAATGAAAATCAAATTCAAATTACAAGTGAAACGGAGACTAACAGTACAAACTACTACAAAGGATGAAAAGGATATTTTGCTTCCCAAAATGAAATAACTTGAAAAACCAACCAAGAGAATTGATGAGTCTTTTGAATACTGACTTAAAAATAAACTCGAGATAACATGTAACATTTGTTCAGTGTATTCCAACAGATGTTGGGGTTGATGAGATAAGGAAGACTAACACTTTTGCAATGGTCTCCTTGTGTTCAAGATCCTGGTGGATGATTTGCATGCAATTCACAGAACAACCATAGTAGAAAGTAATTATTTGCTCCACTTAATAAATAAAGAGAATAGAGCTCAGTACCACTACCCAGAATTACAGAGCTAGGAAATGGTGATCAATAGATATCAATCTAATTGTGTGTGGCTCTAAATCTCATAATCTTTCCAAGTGAGATATTCTAATTTGTTTATCAAAGATTTTCCAAGTAACTCCTATATATTCGGATCCATTTTATAGACTATGAGAGATTTTTATTTATTTATTTTAGACTTTTAATTTCAGGGGTACAAGTGCCAGTTTGTCACATAGAGTTTGTGAGTTTGTGTCATGGGGATTTATTGTACAGATTATTTCAACACCTAGGTATTAAGCCTAATACCCATTAGTTATTTATCCTGATCCTTTTCTTCCTCCCAACTTCCACCCTCCAAAAGGCCCCAGAATGTGTTGTTTCCCTCTATGTGTCCATGTGTTCTCATCATTTAGCTCGCACTTATAAGTGAGAACATATGGTATTTGGTTTTCTGTTTCATGCTAGTGTGCTAAAAATAATGGCCTCCAGCTCCATCCAAAGGATATGATCTCATTCTTTTTTATGGCTGCATAGTAGTCCATGATATACATGTACTACATTTTCTTTATCCAGTCTATCATTAGTCGGCATTTAGGCTGATTTCATGACTTTGCTACTGTGTATAGTGCTGCAGTGAACACACACGTGCATGTGTCTTTATAATAGAATGTTTCGTATTCCTTTGGGTATATAACCAGTAATGAGATTGTTTGTTTGAATGGTATTTCTGTCTTTCATGCTCATGGATAGGAAGAATCATTTTATTATCATTAAAATGGCCATACTGCCCAAAACAATGTATAAATTTAGTACTATATCTATTAAACTACCATTGACATTCTTCACAGGACTAGATTTTAAAATCCAGAAGGAACCAAAAAAAAATCCCAAATAGTCAAGGAAATAATAAGTAAAAAAGAACAAGGCTGGAGGATTCACACTATCTGACTTCGAACTATTACCAGGCTACAGTAATCAAAACAGCATGGCACTGATACAAAAACAGACACATAGACCAATGGAACAGAGTAGAGAACCCAGAAATAAGACTGCATACCTACAACTATCTGATCTTCAACAAACCTGGCAAAAGCAAGCAATGGGGAAAGGATTTCCTATTCAACAAATGGTGTTGGGATAACTGGCTAACCATATGCAGAAGGTTAAAACTGGGCCACTTTCTTACACCCTAAACAAAATTTTTTAATAAAAATCTATATATCCTCATTCCTTCTTTCAAACTGAAAGAGACAATTTATATTGCACACAACAGTTTATAAAATGTAAAGCCAATTGTGCATGTCATGATTAGTAAATACAATAAATATTCATCATGAGCTGATACTTTAGTATGAGATTTTTCATATATTTAGTTCATTCAAAACTAACTGAAATTGGCAGATATTATTAAATGGGGAATAAGTGCTGGACTTACGATGTCTAAGATTAAGTTTTATCTCTAACACTTAACCTCAGCATTATTTTAAGTTACTTTGTATTAATCTTAGTTCATATGTTTTCAAAGTGGAGAAAATAAAACTTCACTACATTATTGTCAGAATTAGATAGGAAATACATGGAAAAGCAAGTAGCAAATTCTAAGCTGAAATGCAAAAGGCATTATTACAGGCAATGAAATCTGCATTTTATTAGAATGTTAAATTCCAGTCATGTTTAAAGTAGATAAAATTGTTAATCCCACTGTCAAATTTTTCAAAGAGAAAACATTAAAAATATTTGTTTTTCGATTTAAAAATTCTTTTTAGAATTTTGTGATTCATCAATCTTCAGAATGTTTGTATAGTTCACTGATGTTCAAGAGATAGCAGAACTCTTAAATAAGATTTCTTGAGTTTTGGAAAGAAATAAAATTCTAATTTTATCCCAAAAAATCCCTTTAAAAAACAAAACAAGGGAAGAACAGGAAATGCATATTTCTAGAACAGAGAATGCCCACAAGTTTCATGCAAATAAGATGTATTTTAAAATGTTAAATTCAAGAATTCTGATTGAATAATACACTTGGGAAGTGAAGATTAATTTTCCAGCAAGGGAATTATAGGACCCTATTTTGTGCTTGTTATTAATTTTAAAAATACAATTTCATTAGTATTTACCATGTTATAGCTTCTTAATATTTAACACACTTAGTTCTGACAATAACAGTGGAAGATAGTCTTTCCACCTTTATAGATGAGGAAACCTAAGCCCAGAAATTTAAGTGACTTGCCAAAGGTGGACCCAGGACATGGATTTAGACACTCTGACCCCAATGATTTTGCTCTTCGCTATACAGTTTAGTATATATTTGTGATACTATCTCCTTTTTTACATTCTAGGGGCATATTAGACCTCTTTCTAAGCCCTCCCAGAACATGTGAGGCACATACCCTATTCATGGACTTCTCCCTTTGCCTGGAAGTCTCTTCCTCTAGATATCCACAAAGCATGCCCCCTGCCTTTCCTTCTAGTTTTTATGAAGACACTACCTCTGGAGAATCCTTTCTTGACCACCCTTTCACATGTTGTCTTCTTACATGCTCTGTGTATGTTTGTATCTGTGTGTATGTTTTAATGATGCCTACAATTCTTTATGTTACATTACATATTTATTGGCTTTATTCTGTATTTTCCACTGTTTTGCTAAACAATACTTAAACCAATGACTAGTATTAGGTTGGTGCAAAATATTGTGTTTCCTGCCATTACATTCTATGGTAAAAACTGCAATTATTTTTGCATCACATTAATATATTGCAGATGTTCAATATATGTGTGTTGAATGAATAGGTAGTCATGATTAAGAGATTATGTTAGCAGTTTTGAGCATATTATCTAATTTACTCTTAATCCTGCTAGGCACTGGTATCAATATTCCACTTCTAATACATGGGGAAACAAATTCAAATAAGCAAAACAAATTTAACAGAGGCACATAAGTACTACATATGTAAAACAGAATTTGAATCCAGCTCCACGTGGTTTTAGATTTCTCACTTTTTCCACTGCAATGTGCTGCCTACCTAGTCATTTTGGCTGAAAAGTTAGAAAAGTGCAGATTTTTTTAAATCTCTGTTACAAGCCACTATTTTATAGCATGACAACATGGTTTAGTGTAAGATATCAGTTAAACCAAGTTTGTGGTTTTACAAGGATGTTTATTTTTTCCCAATATACTTTCATCTATCTTGGTAACTGTACTGAGATAAGAAATAGGTTATTTATTCAAAAGTAAAGTTCAATTTCTTGAATTTGGGGACTTCAGGAGACATATTTGTCCTTAACCATATGATCCCCAGAGCTAAGTCAAAATTATAAAGCATTGTATAATGGAACTAAAACTCTGTTCCACAGTTGGCCACAGTTATATCTGTACTATATCATAAAAATAGCAATGTTCCCTTTTACTTTTGTTGTTTAAACTTATTTTATGAAGCCTGTGTATCTTTCAATATACAATCATAATATGCCCTGGGGCTTTCTGGTAAGTCTGTGATTGCTTGGCACTAAAACTCATTTTTAGGAACATGCATAGAATTGTATTTCCTGTACTAGAATGCATCTGTGGTTTAAAAGAAGAGTTAAATAATGATACAAGTGCAGATGTGGTATGACAAAAAGTTTTGTGGCTATCTCTCACTGGAGATGGAATGGGCAGCTAATGCATTCAATTATTTCCAATGCAACTTGTGCTAAGTTGAATATTTCCAACTGTACGTGGAGTTTGTAAACATAATTTGGCCTGTGGGATTGATTCCCAAAAGTTAATTTTTGAAAGCTCAATTGAGAAACTTACGAAGTAAATATCCAGGGCTTTGGGAAGATGCATTGCCTATGTGAACTGTAATGCAGTGTTATGAGAACACCTTTTCCTCTAGTAGCCTCTGGTGGAGCTGCAAAAAATGCATTTGGATGTGTGGTCAATTTGATTGATTGTAGGGCTTTGAGTAATTCCGATTCAATGTGTGAATCTGTTGTATGTGAGGTATTATATAAAATGATATCTGGAAAATAGCCTAGGTGGGTTAAAATGATGAATCAATAGATTTAGGACAAAAAGCCATGTTAAGATAAAATGACATTCCATAAAGTTAAAGTTGGATACCACGTAAAATAAGTTGTTTTAATGCTTACATTGATTGTCTTTCTTTCTTTTTTTTTTTTTTTTTTCTGGCTGTAAGTATACTAAAAGCTTCTTGAATCGAGTTGGAGTTGCCTTGGTTCTTTTTCAGAACTCATTCTGGAAGTTTAGGCAAATCAGCTCATATTTATGAACTTCTGCTATAGACTAAACAAAATTTCAGGTGATATAAATGCAGGGCATATAGTAGTGAAAGACAGGTAAGTCAGGATTGTGGGAGCTATTTTTAAGAAATATATTCTAATTTTTAAGAAATATATTCTAATGTTATAAACATCAATCAGTCCCTCTACCAGACTCTGTGTGAGATAGTTTTATGTATGATATCTTAAATGAGTTCATAAATATGATGAAAATGGATATAACCTCAGATTCTACAAACAGTAAGGATACTGAGAGGATATGATGAAAATAATTAATAGACTATTATGTAGAAAAATTTAAAATGTAGATAGAGGCCAGGTGTGGTGGTTCACGCCTGTAATCCCAACACTTTGGGAGACCAAGGCAGGCAGATCGCCTGAGGTCAGGAGTTCAAGACCAGCCTGGATAACATGGTGAAACCCCGTCTCTACTAAAAATACAAAATTTAGCAGGGCATGGTGCCATATGCCTGTAATCCCAGCTACTTGGGAGGCTGAGGCATGAGAATCGCTTAAACTGGAGAGGCGGAAGTTGCAGTGAGCAGAGATTGCGCTACTGCACTCCAGCCTGCGCAAAAGGAAAAAATCCTTGAAAAAGACATTACAAAACTGACTCAGGAATAAAAAACTGAACAGCTCTCTAACAGTTAAATAAAATCTGTAATTAAGAATGTTCAAACTAAGAAAACTCTAAACCGGGGCGGAGCAAGATGGCCAAATAGGAACAGCTCCAGTCTCCAACTCCCAGCGCGAGCGACACAGAAGACCGGTGATTTCTGCATTTTCAACTGAGGTACTGGGGTCATCTCACTAGGGAGTGCCGGACAATCGGTGCTGGTCAGCTGCTGCAGCCTGACCAGCGAGAGCTGAAGCAGGGCGAGGCATCGCCTCACCTGGAAGCGCAAGGGGGAAGGGGATCCGTTTTCCTAGGCAGGGGAACTGAGACACACAACACCTGGAAAATCGGGTAACTCCCACCCCAATACCGCGCTGTAAGCATACAGGCACACCAGAAGAATATATCCCAATCCTGGCCGGGAGGGTCCCACGCCCACGAAGCCTCCCTCACTGCTAACACAGCAGTCTGCCGCGATCTATCCGCAAGGCAGCAGCGAGGCTGGGGGAGGGGCGCCCGCCATTGCTGAGGCTTAAGTAGGTAAACAAAGCCGCTGGGAAGCTCGAACTGGGTGGAGCTCACAGCAGCTCAAGGAAGCCTGCCTGTCTCTGTAGTCTCCACCTCTGGGGACAGCGCACAGCTGAAGACCAACAGGGGAAGTAGCGGGAGCCGGTGCAGACGCGAACGACTCTGTCTGACAGCTTTGGGGAGAGCCGTGGATCTCCCAACGCGGAGGTTGAGATCTGAGAACGGACAGACTGCCTGCTCAGGTGTGTCTCTGACCCCTGAGTAGCCTAGCTGGGAGAAATCCCCCACTAGGGGCAGTCTGACACCCCACACCTCACAGGGTGGAGTACACCCCTGAGAGGAAACTTCCAAAGGAAGAATCAGACAGGTACACTCGCTGTTCAGCAATATTCTATCTTCGGCAACCTCTGCTGCTGATACCCAGGCAAACAGGGTCTGAAGTGGACCTCAAGCAATCTCCAACAGACCAACAGACAGTCCTTCTGACTGTCAGAAGGAAAACTATCAAACAGGAAGGACACCTATACCAAAACCCCATCAGTATGTCACCACCATCAAAGACCAGAGACAGATAAAACCACAAAGATGGGGAAGAAGCAGGGCAGAAATGCTGGAAATTCAAAAAATAAGAGTGCATCTCCCCCTGCGAAGGAGCGCAGCCCATCGCCAGCAACGGATCAAAGCTGGTCAGAGAATGACTTGGACGAGAGGAGAGAAGAAGGCTTCAGTCCATCAAACTTATCAGAGCTAAAGGAGGAATTACGTACCCAGCGCAAAGAAACTAAAAATCTTGAAAAAAGAGTGGAAGAATTGACAGCTAGACTAATTAATGCAGAGAAGATCATAAACGAAATGACAGAGATGAAAACCATGACACGAGAAATACGTGACAAATGCACAAGCTTCAGTAACCGACTCGATCAACTGGAAGAAAGAGTATCAGCGATTGAAGATCAAATGAATGAAATGAAGCGAGAAGAGAAACCAAAAGAAAAAAGAAGAAAAAGAAATGAGCAAAGCCTGCAAGAAGTATGGGATTACGTAAAAAGACCAAATCTACGTCTGATTGGGGTGCCTGAAAGTGAGGGGGAAAATGGAACCAAGTTGGAAAACACTCTTCAGGATATCATCCAGGAGAACTTCCCCAACCTAGTAGGGCAGGACAACATTCAAATTCAGGAAATACAGAGAACGCCACAAAGATACTCCTCCAGAAGAGCAACTCCAAGACACATCATTGCCAGATTCACCAAAGTTGAAATGAAGGAAAAAATCTTAAGGGCAGCCAGAGAGAAAGGTCGGGTAACCCACAAAGGGAAGCCCATCAGACTAACAGCAGATCTCTTGGCAGAAACTCTACAAGCCAGAAGAGAGTGGGGGCCAATATTCAATGTTCTTAAAGAAAAGAATTTTCAACCCAGAATTTCATATCCAGCCAAACTAAGTTTCATAAGTGAAGGAGAAATAAAATCCTTTACAGATAAGCAAATGCTTAGAGATTTTGTCACCACCAGGCCTGCCTTACAAGAGACCCTGAAGGAAGCCCTAAACATGGAAAGGAACAACCACTACCAGCCATCACAAAAACATGCCAAAATGTAAAGACCATCGAGGCTAGGAAGAAACTGCATCGACTAACGAGCAAAATAACCAGTTAATATCATAATGGCAGGATCAAGTTCACACATAACAATATTAACCTTAAATGTTAATGGACTAAATGCTCCAATTAAAAGACAAAGACTGGCAAACTGGATAAAGAGTCAAGACCCATCAGTCTGCTGTATTCAGGAGACCCATCTCACATGCAGAGACATACATAGGCTCAAAATAAAGGGATGGAGGAAGATCTACCAAGCAAATGGAGAACAAAAAAAAAGCAGGGGTTGCAATCCTTGTCTCTGATAAAACAGACTTTAAACCATCAAAGATCAAAAGAGACAAAGAAGGCCATTACATAATGGTAAAGGGATCAATTCATCAGGAAGAGCTAACTCTCCTAAATATATATGCACCCAATACAGGAGCACCCAGATTCATAAAGCAAGTCCTTAGAGACTTACAAAGAGACTTAGACTCCCATACAATAATAATGGGAGACTTCAACACTCCGCTGTCAACATTAGACAGATCAACGAGACAGAAAGTTAACAAGGATATCCAGGAATTGAACTCATCTCTGCACCAAGCGGACCTAATAGACATCTATAGAACTCTCCACCCCAAATCAACAGAATATACATTCTTCTCAGCACCACATGGCACTTATTCCAAAATTGACCACATAATTGGAAGTAAAGCACTCCTCAGCAAATGTACAAGAACAGAAATTATAACAAACTGTCTCTCAGACCACAGTGCAATCAAACTAGAACTCAGGACTAAGAAACTCAATCAAAACCGCTCAACTACATGGAAACTGAACAACCTGCTCCTGAATGACTACTGGGTACATAACGAAATGAAAGCGGAAATAAAGATGTTCTTTGAAACCAATGAGAACAAAGATACAACATACCAGAATCTCTGGGACACATTTAAAGCAGTGTGTAGAGGGAAATTTATAGCACTAAATGCCCACAAGAGAAAGCAGGAAAGATCTAAAATTGACACTCTAACATCACAATTAAAAGAACTAGAGAGGCAAGAGCAAACACATTCAAAAGCTAGCAGAAGGCAAGAAATAACTAAGATCAGAGCCGAACTGAAGGAGATAGAGACACAAAAAACCCTCCAAAAAATCAATGAATCCAGGAGTTGGTTTTTTGAAAAGATCAACAAAATTGACAGACCGCTAGCAAGGCTAATAAAGAAGAAAAGAGAGAGGAATCAAATAGATGCAATAAAAAATGATAAAGGGGATATCACCACTGACCCCACAGAAATACAAACTACCATCAGAGAATACTATAAACGCCTCTACGCAAATCAACTAGAAAATCTAGAAGAAATGGATAAATTCCTGGACACTTACACTCTCCCAAGGCTAAACCAGGAAGAAGTTGAATCCCTGAATAGACCAATAGCAGGCTCTGAAATTGAGGCAACAATTAATAGCCTACCCACCAAAAAAAGTCCAGGACCAGATGGATTCACAGCTGAATTCTACCAGAGGTACAAGGAGGAGCTGGTACCATTCCTTCTGAAACTATTCCAATCAATAGAAAAAGAGGGAATCCTCCCTAACTCATTTTATGAGGCCAACATCATCCTGATACCAAAGCCTGGCAGAGACACATCAAAAAAAGAGAATTTTAGACCAATATCCCTGATGAACATTGATGCAAAAATTCTCAATAAAATACTGGCAAACCGGATTCAGCAGCACATCAAAAAGCTTATCCACCATGATCAAGTGGGCTTCATCCCTGGGATGCAAGGCTGGTTCAACATTCGCAAATCAATAAACGTAATCCAGCATATAAACAGAACCAAAGACAAGAACCACATGATTGTCTCAATAGATGCAGAAAAGGCTTTTGACAAAATTCAACAGCCCTTCATGCTAAAAACGCTCAATAAATTCGGTATTGATGGAACATACCTCAAAATAATAAGAGCTATTTATGACAAACCCACAGCTAATATCATACTGAATGGGCAAAAACTGGAAAAATTCCCTTTGAAAACTGGCAGAAGACAGGGATGCCCTCTCTCACCACTCCTATTCAACATAGTGTTGGAAGTTCTGGCTAGGGCAATCAGGCAAGAGAAAGAAATCAAGGGTATTCAGTTAGGAAAGGAAGAAGTCAAATTGTCCCTGTTTGCAGATGACATGATTGTATATTTAGAAAACCCCATCATCTCAGCCCAAAATCTCCTTAAGCTGATAAGCAACTTCAGCAAAGTCTCAGGATACAAAATTAATGTGCAAAAATCACAAGCATTCTTATACACCAGTAACAGACAAGCAGAGAGCCAAATCAGGAATGAACTTCCATTCACAATTGCTTCAAAGAGAATAAAATACCTAGGAATCCAGCTTACAAGGGATGTCAAGGACCTCTTCAAGGAGAACTACAAACCACTGCTCAGTGAAATCAAAGAGGACACAAACAAATGGAAGAACATACCATGCTCATGGATAGGAAGAATCAATATCGTGAAAATGGCCATACTCCCCAAGGTTATTTATAGATTCAATGCCATCCCCATCAAGCTACCAATGAGTTTCTTCACAGAATTGGAAAAAACTGCTTTAAAGTTCATATGGAACCAAAAAAGGGCCCGCATTGCCAAGACAATCCTAAGTCAAAAGGACAAAGCTGGAGGCGTCACGCTACCTGACTTCAAACTATACTACAAGGCTACAGTCACCAAAACAGCATGGTACTGGTACCAAAACAGAGATATAGATCAATGGAACAGAACAGAGTCCTCAGAAATAATACCACACATCTACAGCCATCTGATCTTTGACAAACCTGAGAGAAACAAGAAATGGGGAAAGGATTCCCTATTTAATAAATGGTGCTGGGAAAATTGGCTAGCCATAAGTAGAAAGCTGAAACTGGATCCTTTCCTTACCCCTTATACGAAGATTAATTCAAGATGGATTAGAGACTTAAATGTTAGACCTAATACCATAAAAACCCTAGAAGAAAATCTAGGTAGTACCATTCAGGACATAGGCATGGGCAAGGACTTCATGTCTAAAACACCAAAAGCAACGGCAGCAAAAGCAAAAATTGACAAATGGGATCTCATTAAACTAAAGAGCTTTTGCACAGCAAAAGAAACTACCATCAGAGTGAACAGGCAACCTACAGAATGGGAGAAAATTTTTGCAACCTACTCATCTGACAAAGGGCTAATATCCAGAATCTACAAAGAACTCAAACAAATATACGAGAAAAAAACAAACAACCCCATCAAAAAGTGGGGAAAGGATATGAACAGACATTTCTCAAAAGAAGATATTCATACAGCCAACAGACACATGAAAAAATGCTCATCATCACTCGCCATCAGAGAAATGCAAATCAAAACCACAATGAGATACCATCTCACACCAGTTAGAATGGCAATCATTAAGAAGTCAGGAAACAACAGGTGTTGGAGAGGATGTGGAGAAATAGGAACACTTTTACACTGTTGGTGGGATTGTAAACTAGTTCAACCATTATGGAAAACAGTATGGCAATTCCTCAAGGATCTAGAACTAGATGTACCTTATGACCCAGCCATCCCACTACTGGGTATATACCCAAAGGATTATAAATTATTCTACTACAAAGACACATGTACACGTATGTTTATTGCGGCACTATTCACAATAGCAAAGACTTGGAATCAACCCAAATGTCCATCTGTGACAGACTGGATTAAGAAAATGTGGCACATATACACCATGGAATACTATGCAGCCATAAAAAAGGATGAGTTTGCGTCCTTTGTAGGGACATGGATGCAGCTGGAAACCATCATTCTTAGCAAACTATCACAAGAACAGAAAACCAAACACCGCATGTTCTCACTCATAGGTGGGAACTGAACAATGAGATCACTTGGACTCGGGAAGGGGAACATCACGCACTGGGGCCTATCATGGGGAGGGGGGAGGGGGGAGGAGGGAGGGCTTGCATTGGGGAGTTATACAATGATATAAATGATGAATTGATGGGTGCTGACGAGTTGATGGGTGCAGCACACCAACATGGCATAAGTATACATATGTAACAAACCTGCACGTTATGCACATGTACCCTAGAACTTAAAGTATAATAAAAAAAAAAAAAAAAAAAAAAAAAAAGAAAACTCTAAACCTACAGGTTTCCCAGTTGGTTAATTTTATCAAACATTTGAGAAAAAATTAACACCAGTATTTTAAAAATTATTTCAGAAAAAAGAAAAAATAATAGTTTTTTATTTTATATGAGAATAGCATAATTTTCAATACCACATCTTACCAGGACTACAAAAAATTATATATTTATCTATCTCATAAACATAGATATAATATTAGTATATGAATTCAATGATACATAAAAAATCATCACATCAAGGCCAAGTTGGATTCATTATATGAATAAAGATTAGTTTTAAATTTGACATCTTATTACAGTAAAAGGAGAAAAGAGGAAAAATATCAACTCACATTTATTATTTAAGAATAAGTACTTATCCAATTATGAATAGAAAGGAATGCCCTTAATCTGATCAAAGATATCTACAGAAAACAAACAAAAAACTAAATACATAATGAAATATTGAAACTTTTTTGCATTCAAAATAAAATAATACCCACTATTACCATTTCAACATTGTACCAGATTTACTAGCCAGGTAAGAAAGACTAAAGAAATAAAAAAAGGAAAAATGTAAGTATTAGAATATTTGCAGACAGACACTATCATTGTATTGTCTCTTGGTCAAAGCTGATCTAGGAGGCATATCATTTTTAACATTGTATATGAATATAGAGAGAGAACACATATATGTATATAATTGATTTAACATCCTATTATATGTATAGACATGCACACATATATGTCTATATACATACATATACACGTCCTTAACCATTATATTAAATTTTGTGATTTGTACCTTTTTTCAATATGAAGCAGTCTATTTATCATAAATACTGTTTCCACTTGGAATTTGGAATATGATTTGGAATGTGTATGGGAGCGAGAGGGGAAAACAGGGGGTAGAGAAATTCTGAGTCCCTCTCTGTTTTGTGTGATCATTTAACCCAGTTTCACTGAGATTTTATTTATCTGTTGCAGTTTTTACATGTTTATCATTCTTATTATTTCCTTTTAATTAATTAATTGTCCTTATGCTTTCTTGAGTGATAACCTTGCCTTTATCCTAAATTTTGTTAAAATAATCTGCATTTTAAAATTATAAAATCTTCTAATGATTTGCATTGTTACAGAATTGAACTTTTAGCAATTAATTACTCATCAATGAGTAATTTATGAGCCTTTCTTATTAGTCTTTTTTGCTTACCATTTGCTATGATTCTTTTATTTTTGAATCCCTTTTTCTGATTCATATTGTTTGTTTTCCCTTTTGGATGGAATACTTTCTCAAATAATGTTTTTAGCGATGACACGGGTTATATATTTTTGAGTCTTCCTTGTCTCATAAGATTTTAATTGTTGCCATGTTTTTTAATTATGGAAACCTGATCTTTCTAAATCAGATACATATAAACTTTTCTTTATATTCTTCTATCACTTAATGTTGAAGATAAGAAGTCCTTCATTCTATCAAATTTGCACAACATCCCTCCTATCACTCTGAACATAATCTTAAACCTTGTTAGATGGCCTGTAATCCCAGCACTTTGGGAGACCGAGGAGGGCAAATCACGAGGTCAGGAGTTCGAGACCAGCCTGGCCAACATGGTGAAAACCCATCTCTACTAAAAATACAAAAAAATTAGTAGCTGGGCTTAATGGTGGGTTCCTATAATCCCAATTACTCAGGAGGCTGAGGCAGGAGAATCGCTTGAACCTGGGAGGCAGAGGTTGCAGTCAGCCTTGAGCCGAGATCTCGCCACAGCACTCCAACCCCAGCAAAAGAGTGAGACTCTGTCTCAAAAAAAAAAAAAAAAAAAAAAAAAAAAAAAAAAAACTTGTTAGATGTTGCTTTAAATCTTGGAATTGACATCCTATCAAGATATGTTTGATTCCAATTATATTTTCTATCAATTGCTACCTTTGCCTGAAATTAACATAGTCATTTAAATTGGAAAAATCAGCACCTATTTTCTCACAATAAACCTTTTGTTTTCATTTTCTTATGCTTTCATCATAGTTTCCTTTTTTTTTTTTTTTTAGTGTGTATTTTATACCTATTGCACTTTCTATTTTTATCATCTCTGTCATAGTTTCCAACCTTAAAATTTTTACTCTACATTCAAAATAAATTATTCGGATTGATTTTCTAATAAATTAATGCACTTTTTAGCAGTGACTCACCTGAGATCCAATGCCTTTATAGAGTTAGCTATTAAAGGCGTGCTTTTACTTATTTTCAACAACTTCATTTTGATCTGATTGTTGCCTTTTCCTAGCAGCATGTTTTTACTAACATATGCATATAATATTCTCTCAGATCTAACTGAAGCTTGGAAGTAAAATTCTCTTTTGTTTTCAGCATTTGCTCTGAGATGATAAAGTTTATTTGATCTAAATGCTCAATTTAGTTTCTAAAGTATTAGTTCTCTTTGTTTCTCTCTCTCTCTCTCTTTTTCTCTCTCTCTCTCTTGCTGTCCATCTCTCTTTCTTTCTTCCTCTCTATTCCATTCATCAATAGATCTGATCTGGTCCATACTGATACAGTGTGAAGTGTGAGTTTTATTACCTACCATTCCTATTACTCTTGCTGGAATATCTGGGCTGGTTTCACACAGGGAGTGGTGAGTAAATCAGAATGGGTTCAAATGTAGGATTCCCTTCAGAGTGCCTAAGCTGGAAATCAAACTATCAGAACAGCACAGTTCAAATGAGGTGGTGATACTCTGGTTGGTAGGCAATTACCTGCATTTTAATGAACACATGATTTGTGCCAATTGTAGAATTGCCTATTACTCAATTTGTTCAGCATTCATCCCCACCATATATTCCAGGGTTTTCTGAAGTTTTCTGAGACTTAACTGCTCAGCACTCTTCCATTAAACAAAGCTTTTCTTCAGTTAATGGCATTCTATGGGAAATAATGGGGTTAAACTTATGAGTTCAAAGAGTCATTCTGAAACCAGAAAAATAATAAACATAAGTCTAATGAATTGTCTTACATAATGTTTAGGAGAGCAAAGGATCTGTGATAATGAAAATATATTGCCTGACTTAAATTCCTAAGAACTGTTTATTTGGTGTCCTGAAAATATAGTACATGGAAAACTGCGCAGAACAAGCTTATTTTTCCTCTCTAAAAATGTATTGTTATGGTTAAGTTAAAATTGCAATTACTCACAATAATTTCAACCATTTTCAAAACAAAATATAGTTAGTTTGGCCTGTTAAAAAAAATAGATTATATCAAAATTAAGCATGCCTGAGAAACAGAAGGATTTATAAATGCAGTTTATGCCCTGAAATGAATGGGAGACCAGAGACCTGACTTTATTATAACTGCCAGCCAGTGGTTACTATTGTAATAGAGACAGAGAGATCCAGATTAAGAAAAATACATATTTGCATCTAGACCATATCAACATATGTTTGGTATTTCAAAGGAAAGATGTTCATGTACAGCATTTCCTGCCATGTTCTGTTTGCACACTAAGAAGGAAAAATTGGAAGAATTCTGCATATCATGAAAATGACATTAGTAACAAGTTTACACAAGTATTTCCTATTATTTTCAGACAGCTATTCTAAATAAAAGTGCCAGGTAAGAGGTTATGGAAAACGTCACTGAGACTGAAAGTCCACTTGGGGTTGGATGCAAGTTAAAAGAGTCTCAGCAAAGACCCAGGTATAGAGATATGCTGAGAGTTCCCATTCTAGAGTACCCACATTAACTATCAGTTCTTCGTTACCACATTCTAGAGACCTCTGTGGATGTTTGCACTTAGGTCACTAGTAGAAAAGAAAAATGAGGTGAATTTGTAGACAGAATTTGCTCATCTATATTATACCTATCAGGCAAAATGTTAATCTTTATATATTTCTCATGTATTATGGAATAGTAATTTCCTATTTAGTATTACATATGCCATATCAAGTAACTGCATAGAATTGAAAAATAGACCTGTATATTATCAATTTCCTTAGTGCAAAATCAGTAGCATTTCTCACACATGAACACATTTTCAAAGGTATATATGTGAATAAATAAAGTAAATTTCTCAAGAACTTTTACATGATTATTAATTTTTATATATTGATACTCAAAATATAATAGCATCATAGGTAAAGAGATAAAATATTCTTTTTTTCCCAAAGATGTTCTCATTCTTACATAATTTAAGAGCTGCTGCTAGAGAGAATGAGACTGTCCTGTGACCTCAGCTATCATTTATCAGATGATCATTTATCATTTATCTTTATCAGATGATCATTTATCATTTATCAGATGATCGTAATGGCACTTCTCATGCCAAATCATATTTCTGTGCAATCACATTCTATAAAGTATAATTTGAAAGAAAAAAACACTTCAGGATTTGGGCAAATGTACCAGAGATATAGGGGGTAGAAGTTTCCTGGTAGTTAAATCTCATTGACCAACTCTCAAATAAAACCATTTAGATTTCATCTTTCAGAAATTGTCCTTGACAATATTTCATAACAAATATTTCAGTTGAGAATTTTAAAGTCCATCTTTTATGATTCTATAATCTACTTTATTTCTCTAAACTTTGTTTGTACTTTTGACCACTTACTCATTTCCCTATATGTGTTTTCCTTTTAACTACCAACCATCTTTTCCTCAAACTGAATTATCATTTATAATTTGGATCCTGCTTTCAACTTCTTATCTAAGCAAAATGTCATATAATTACCCATAGAACATGTCCATGTTAGCCTTTTTTAGTCAAAGATGTTCATGCCTGTTTCGAAACAGTGGTGGCCTAGGCTTGCACAACATACTTTGTTGTTCATGCTGTTGGAATGACAATCATTTCCCTGTCGGAGTGATAGTCTGTGAAGGCACATAGAGCAGAGAGTCAGTTTTCATTACTTGCTTTTTCAATTATTGTAACTATGAGTAATACATGTGGCCTTTTGTCCAGAATACATTTTATATTAACAATTGACTTGCAAACTTTATATATATAAATATAAATATATATAAATGTATAAAATATATATATTTCATAGTATATATCTACATATGCACAAATACTTATATAGGTACGTGTGTGTGTGTGTGTGTGTGTATGTCTATGTTTTTCAGAGTGCTGAGCCAAAAAAGTAAGAATGCTTTAAATATGCCGTTCAACAAATTAATGAATAACTAATGGATTAAAACGCACCACGAGGGAAATACCTGGACCTTATCTAGTTTGGACCCCTAAACTAATGATAACTTTTACTAACTTAGTCTCTGACAAAACATCAGTGTGCACCTCTGGCAGTCTACAGAGGATTCATGGACTAAGGACTAATGAATAAAGGTGAAATCTTACATTAAATGTTCTAAGGCAACCCCTACAGCTATTTTACCTCTCAGTTAATACAAGAATACCAGCCCCATCGGTTGCCAACTTTTCAGCGGTTTGCTCTTCTTATGGATCACCTGCTTGTATTGTGAAATCTCACATTTTGTGTTTCTTAGGCTGTATATTTTATTTGACCACCATTTAAAGAGAAATCTTTTCATTTCCACAATCACGGTCATGTGTCAATAAGCAGCAGGCTACAGTCTCACAATCTGCATCCAGGAAATATCTTTTAGTATTAACTTCCTTCCAATTAAAACATTGCTCTGATGAGCTGTCCAGTGGAACAAAGTTGCATTCCCTAACAGTCTTTAGCCCCACCCAGCTGATCTCTTGCATACAGAAATGTGAGAACTTCTAGTACCAACTTACTAAAAGCATCTCTCTGCAGCCTTGCCTATGTCTTCACTTAGCCCATTTTACTTTTCATTGCAGCCTCTCTGAGATGGGATGAGTGCTGCTGTGGTTTAAAGGCAAAATATATCTTCAAGAAAAACGACTCTAAAATTCATCCATCCTATTGAAGTTAATTGTCCAGGAAAGGCATTAACACAGAAAACTTCTTAGAGTCAGCTCTGCGTGTTTTATTTCCTTTGGATTTCCAAGTGAAAATAATTACAGGAAAGCCTATTGTTATGACTGATTAGAACACTGTGATTTTATCCTATCCCTTAATTTTAAAGAATTCAATAGTATGAACTTTGCTTTACATAATTATTTGGGAATTGTGCAATGTCAGTTTTAAAATGGGAACTGGATAATTCTTCTCCTGAAGGCTTCAGACATGAGCATGCTTCCAACTCAGGTTTTGCTTTACGCTGTTTGACTGAACTCTCTGGTGATTCTAGTCAACTGGAACTACAGCACTCCAGTTCTGTCCCGACTGGTAAGCTAACCTTTAGATTGATATGTATGAGTATCTTAACTTATGTTTGTACTTCTTTAATGTCTGATGTGTAATAAATAAATGTTGATGTCATCCATTTTCTGGTGGTATAGCTGATGCCAATTTTAGTTTCTTCAGTTATTTTTTTTCCCAAAATGTATACATAGACTTTTGAAGTAAAAAATAGAGGGCTGAAGTTTTTGTGCATAGAATTAAGTATCAGAAAACAAAGTCAGTAAACTCAGGAAAATATGAATGGTGTAATAGACTTTGTTCCTCTGAATGCTCAGGACTATCAAGGCTTAGTTTTGTTTGGCATGACTGGTGAAATCAGGAATCTTAACCATAAACTGCAAAGAAAACACCTGCCATTTTAATTCATCTTTTTTATCTCTTATTCCTAAGCACAATTTATATAAAGGGTAATATATTATTTATGTTCTCATTAAGAACAAGAGAATATTCCTTTTAGTTATTTTATGATCTGACTTAAGCAATTCTATATGAGCTGACAGTGTTAATAGAATTAAATGTGCAGAATAATTTTAAACCTTTGTGTGTTACTTACTTAGAATCTCAGTTTTTGTTCTTGCTCTGCAGGTCTGAGGGAAAAATACTATATACTAATAGTTTGCATTCACCAACCAATTCTGAAGGTTTGGTTTATAATGAACAACTTTTGTATGTCAATAGTGAATTAATTGTGCTTTGTAGAAAATTTGCATGATAGATATTTTAAATGTTGTACTAAAGTAAAACTGCTATAATTTGTTTATCTTTCCTTATAAAAGAAGGCATTGTAATGGGAATGTAAAAGTTAAGCAAAGCTATTATAACTCTGGATATTGTTGGACACTGATCTCTGTCACATGAAAAACCTTGTAGAAATAATAAATTCCATTACACAATAAGAGGATTCTTCTAAGAATTTTGGCAAGCTTCCTTATTCTATAATCCCCAGTCAATCTCTGATTTATTGCTCATAGATTATTATGTATTATATGAGTTGGTTTACAGTATGAGTTCTATAAACAAGAGATAAGACGTTCTTTTATAAATTTTCTTTCAACTGTAAGAAAAACTCTCCATGCTGTTATTTTGTCTTCTAAAATTGAGACTTCCTAGATATTGAACCTACAATTTCATAGAAGTGGGAAATTAATTTTTTACAGATGTACCTAACTTTTTACAGTAGACTTGGTTAGAAAAATAGTTTAATAAAAAAATTGATAGGTTAAATATTCATGTCTTTTTCACCATTTTTTTGTCTTCTAGCCATTTCTGTCAGAGTTAGCACTTCCATTCCATTAGATTCAACTATTGTCTTTATGCAGTTGGCCAACACATCCATAGTACAGGTACAATGTCATTTTCAGAGATGCATACTATAAACAGCCTAGAAGCCACTTCCATCATGTTATTCTGGCTATGCCCCAAACTCAACACATCTCAGTTGAAATCCCTCAAAATGCTTCCTCTTTTTGCTTCCATAATTTTTTTATGACTCTTAAGTTATCTCAATATTCCTTAACATTTATTGCACCAGCTCACCGCAACCTCTGCCTCCCAGGTTCAAGCGATTCTCCTGCCTCAGCCTCCAGAGTAGCTGGGATTACAGGCATGCACAGCCACGCCTAGTTAGTTTTTGTATTTTTACTAGAGACGGGGTTTCTCTGTGTTGGTCAGGCTGGTCTCAAACTCCTGACCTCAGGTGATCAACCCGCCTCAGCCTCCCAAAGTGCTGGGATTACAGGCATGAGCCACCACACCCAGCCCAATTTTGCCTATCTTTAGATGATCAATAAACTATCTATATTGTCCATGTTTGTATCTTACTTCCACATTCTCATGTTTCAGCTTTAATTTTGATTGCCCTTTCTTTTTCCTACTTTATAATTTGAGATCCCAAAAGCTAAATATATTTGTTTATGGTCTCTGAAAATTCTATTCAGAAAGTTCTTGCTTCAGTATGAGCAGAAAATATAAGCTATAATGACAATCTGGTATTTGATATTCTCATTTTTTACAATTTGCAAATAAATGCAAAAGTCTATGTCATTTATTTTTGTACTTTTCTGAGTTACATATAATATTTGAATACTGGTTGGGACAGAAGTAGAAGTTGCCTACCTAGGAATGCAATCTATCAGGTAATTCAGGATTCCCATCTAAATTAAAATTTTTATTGTGTAAACTTTGCAGCAGAGAAGTAATTACCTGGACTCTAGAGTCATACTAGTATTCAGAGTTTGCTCTGCTACTAATTGCATGACTTCAGAAAGTTAAATGAATCACTCTGTGTTTCTGATTCCTTATATATATTAAGGGTGTAAAGATCCCTACCTCATAGAGTATTTAAGAACATTAAATGATATAATGTCAAAAACCATTTAGCACAATGTCTGCAACTAATAGCTAGCATATGCTAACTATCATTCAAAATACACTCTGGAGGTGAGATTACTTATTATAATGGTTTTCCAGAAGGTGATGATTCACCATGCGCTGGGGCTCACAATTTATATGAAGCAGATTGCAAAATCCTATGTATTACAAACTGAGCTTCTCAAACTGATACACAGTTATCCCCAGGAATGTTTGACAGTGTGTATTATACTATATATATATATATATATGTTTCACTTCTTTGGTAGGAAGTGAAACAAATGTCATGATTCTTTCTCTAATTTTTTAAATTTTTCATCTTTGTGGGTACATAGTGTGGCGTGTGTGTGTGTGTGCGTGTATTATTTATTTATTATTTATTATTTGAAATGGAGTTTTGCTCTTGTTGCCCAGGCTGGAGTGCAGTGGCATGATCTCAGCTCACCGCAATCTCCGCCTCCCGGGTCCAAGCAATTCTCCTGCCTCAGCCTCCTGAGTAGCTGGGATTACAGGCATGGGCTACCATGTTGGGCTAATTTTGTAATTTTAGTAGAAATGAGGTTTCTCCATGTTCATCAGGCTCATGCCACCACACGTGGCTAATTTTTTGTATTTTTAGTAGAGACAGGATTTCGCCATGTTGGTCAAGCTAGTCTCGAACTCCTGACCTCAGGTGATCCACTCAACTTTGCCTCCCAAAGTGCTGGGATTACAGGTGTGAGCCACCGTGTCCCACCATATATATATATTTGTGGGGGTACATGACAGATTTAGATACAGGCATACAATGCATAACAATCATATCATAGTAAAGAGAGTATCTCTCACCTCAAGCATTTATTCTTTCTTTGTGTTACAAACATTCCCATTACATTCTGATAAAATGTCAGACTGCAAAGAAGGACTCCTTTTGACCTATAGATGTCTGTGGGCATTCCTGTTTTTCTACCAATAGAGGTATTTCTAAAAGAATGTATGTGAGGCACTGGAAAAAAACAGAAAGGTGTTGGCTGCAGGAAGACCTTGGTTTCTGTTGGCTGCTTGGGTGTTCACGCCTGATGATGACAGTGGCATCTCCATAGTCTTAATGAGGTCAGTAATTTGTCTTGAATTCAGTGTGTCTGTGTTAGCTTTAGGTAATAGCAACATGTAACAGTGTTCTGAAGATATCAGGAGTCCTTGTAAAGTGGTTGGAAATTTTACTTTACTTCAGTGGAAATCGGAAAAGGAAAATAAGGTTATGTATATACCAGAAATTAAATTTCTCTATTTTGTTCCCACTCTGGACAAAAAGAAGCCAGAAAAAAAGACTTCCTGCTTTCATCATTAAGAGTTAATGTAGCCTTTAGAAATGAGATGCCTTCTTTGACTTATGAATAATGCATTAAAGAGGAAATAGAGAGAGGAACAATCATATATTATCTAGACCAAAGTGACTAAGTTGTAGATGGGCAGAGCTAGATTTATAAGCTTCTTTTATAGGGAACAAGTGAGACCAAAAGAATATGAGTGAATTGTCTCAGGTCACTCAGATAATTAGATATAAAAGTCAGCCTATAATTCTCTGTGTCCTGAATTGTTATACCCTTATGTGTCTTCTTACTCCCAAGGGTCATCATTACATAAGATATGACTTGGACTTTGACATAGAACAACTATGAATGTAGCACAGACACAGGAGATTTTAGAACTTGTGCAAGTTATTTAAAATTTCTCTGTCTATTCTCAGTGAGACACCTACTTTGTAGAGTTGACTGTGGGATTAAAAAATGTGTGAAAAATACTTTGTGCAGGGAAGGGGCCTAGAATATGCATTTAATGGGTGAGATGATGCCCCATTTCTTTTTTTCCATTGTTCTGCCTATTTATCTTACTGTCTTGTGACTTCTCAACCTCCAAATTCCTGGGCCATTCATATCAATTGCTATAAGGACAAGAAATGTATATATTGAATCTGAAAACCAAGAAAAGCCCAACAAATACTCATATTACCCTGAGTTTCCTAGTTAATTCCTGCAACTACATGACTTTTAGACCAAACAAATGCTCTCGAGAGTGAATTGCATAAATTGCAAAAAAAAATACAAAGATCTGGGAGTCAGTCTAACCATCTTTAGTAATATAAGCATCCCCATCTCATCATTTCTTTGTTTATTTTCCTCTAACATTAAATAAATTGTATTTTTCTTCTATTTGTTCTGCAGATGTTTTCTTCAGAATTCTTACCTGATTCCATAGTGGATGAGCACAACTCAGCATTTTATAGTTCTTCTTTTCCACTGAATAATTGACTCTAGCTAGTGAAATTTCAGAATTCATGCTTCATTTTCAAGGCCAACATGAAGACATGTCTCAAAGCAAAAGCATTTACAGAAGTATTAATTCTACAGTAGAGCCAAGGAGTGGGTTTTGGAAATCACAGCTTCCACAAACAGATACTACATATTTTACAATTTCTCATGAACACAAGGATGACCACGGAGAGCTTGGACATTTTTTTTTTTATCTTATTTTGCTTAGAAAATCAAATAAAACGTTTCTTAAAAATTTCCTCATATCCTTTTATAGGTATTCTTCATAAGATTCATTAAAACAAAGTAGAGCTTTATTAACTTCATAAAATACATACACAGTCACAGAGATTTGAATTGAAATAGGCAATTTTATCACCAAAAAAGGTGAGCAGAATAAGAATTAGTGAAAGTTCCAGTGTATAAAATGTTCACTATTTGTCAGTCAACAGTATAATGTAGGACCTACCAAAATGTAAGACATTGTACAAGCATAAAAATTCATTAAGAGAAGAAAAAAGCACGGCCCCTGCTTTTAGTTAATATTAGAGAGGACATTCACTCATCACATTAGTACTTACCGAGTAGCCATATATGTTAGGTGCTTTGACACACACACATACACACACGCATAACAGTGTATATGTGTAAGCAAATTGCCTAAACTGGTAACAACACTATTATTCCTGGAATCACTGGCATACCCTGGCTCCTCCTCATCCATGGGTGTCCAGCAATGATTAAGAGTTATTCTTTCAGCCTTATCTTCATACTCTCATCTCACCCTGTAGAAGTTAGTATCAGGATCTTTTGTGGTAGATGGTTACAAAGAAGGAGAAGGCAACAGAACAACCACAACAAAAAAGATCCTGCATGAGGAAGGTTCACAATATAGACAACACTGTCTGTATTGAATGAAACTAAACTATATAGGTAGTTTAATATAGTTTTCTTGTTTGTTTGTTTGTTTTGTTTTAGACGGAGTCTCGCTCTGTCACCCAGGCTGGAGTGCAGTAGTGCAATCTTGGCTCACTGCAACTTCCACCTCCCAGGTTCAAGCGATTCTCCTGCCTTGGCCTCCTGAGTAGCTGGGACTACAGGTGCCTGCCACCCCACCTGGCTGGTTTTTTTCTTTTGTATTTTTAGTAGAGACGGGGTTTCATCGTGTTAGCCCGGATGGTCTCGATCTCCTGACCTTGTGATCCTCCTGCCTCGGCCTCCCAAAGTGCTGGGATTAAAGGTCTGAGCCACCGCACTCTACCTAATATAGTTTAATTTCAGACTTTCATCTCCTAAAACGTAAGCTTTAGAAGTCTCTTCCAGGGTTTACTCCATGGTCCTAAGTCATACTACCTCTTTATTCTTGTCAGCCTTCCCCTACTGCTTCTTTCTAATGAACGCTATCCTGAGCTCTGCCTTGGCCACTGTTTTAATCCTCATCCACATTAGGCTTCTTTTCCCTAATGAATATAACATTTTTCTTAGGCTTCTTTTCCCTAATGAATGTAACATGTTTCTTTTGCATCCTCTGCCCCCATGACATCTCACTCAAACCCGCCTGTGGAGCCCCTGTGCACTCTCTATGACTCCAGTCTCTTCCTCAGGTTTTAGGAGCCATCAAAAATGGTGGTGAAGGAGGATCTCCTCCCATCACCCAGTTCCAGCAAGGCAAGTGGTGGGTGGAAGCAGTATTCTCTCTCCACCATTAGAGGCACGTGTTAAGGAGGACTAAGGGATTTAGGATGGTTCTGGAAGTCAAATTAAAATGTTTATGTTGTACCTGAGTCACACAATGAATTAATTAAATTAATTTCCTGGAATTTGGATTAAATTCATATTCAGGAAATGAATTAAATTCATATCCTGGAAACTGTCACTCGGTATTATCATGTTTCTAAGTGGAAATTTTTTCCATCTTCCATGCTACAGACTTTTGAATTTACCTCTTGTAGCACCCATGAGCTGTTTGTAACTGGGGAATGATCATTTAAGGGAGAAATGAGGTAGCTATTCATTATAGTGTATACTGAAGGAAAAATAAATGATAAAGTAGAAGTGTTCTGGCCTTTTGGTAGAAGAGATAAATATGGTCCAAAGAAGATAGAAAAGGAAAGAAATTATAAAGAAACACAGACTTTTAAAAAGAAAGGAAGAGGGCATTCCTGGAGAATGAAACGACAAGAACAAAGAGCATGTTATCACAAAGCATTAATTTGTGTGTCTGTCAGTTTATTTTTTGCCATCCCTGCATACATGCCTCTCTTTCCAGTATGAATATTCTAATGTTCTCTTGGAAAGTTATCCCTTTTCCAAGGGATATCCTGTGGCTATGGAAGTTGTTGACATAGTTTGTGCCCCGTATTTAAGCTATGTCTGAAGCCATTCTCCTTCCAATGCAGACTTCCAACTTACTGGCTTATGATTGAGCCAATAAGTTCTTTATTGTTTATGCCTAATTTGAGTTGACACTTCTGTCACTTGCAACAGTAAGAGTTCTCAGTGACAGATGTGATCATGAATTTCTAGTTTTGGTGGACTGGCAACAAGATCTACCTGGCTCATACAAAAGATGCATGTTCTAAAGTAGTGGGAGGTTAAGTCAAATGTGGATAGAAAAGCAAACCTCAAATGCTAATTAATAGCATTGGCCCGTAGCCTTGATAGTTATCTTACTATTTGTGGGAGATCAATTTTAGGTTTCCTCTCTTTTTTTTTTTTTTTTTTTTCCTGTTCAAGTAACATTAATCTGGTAACATTAATCTGCGCCTGCAGCCAAGCAATCATTCATCATTTATGGAAATCTAACAAACTGTGGCCTTGACCTCTGCTCTCAAGGTTCCTGACTCCATATCCTTTTGCAGCTAAAATAGATGGAAACTGAGCCTTATATAGAAATTTAATGGGTCCCTAAGGCAACATTTTACTTTTCTCTTCCTCCCACTAAAGAGAAAATTTTATTTAATTTGTAGGGGGAGGAGGAGCTGCTCAATCTTAGGCTGTTTACAGAAACTCCTCCAGGGGTCTCAGATTGGCCAAGCCTGTCTGATTCAGTTCTATTTCAAGGCAGAATTCATGTGGGTCTTTTATGTTCCTGTTTGTGATTTCATGCAGGGATGGGACACAGGCATAAATTTATACTTGTATAACCACTGAGACATGTCATATTTAACCATCTGGTTAGGAAGTGGGCCAAAGATTCTTTCACACTCTGAGAAACTGGCTATGGAAGTTGTTGATATTAATGACTATCCTTTTCTTCTGTATTTTCAGGTTACTTAAGGGGCAAATGCCCATGGATTTTTATCTTCCTTAGTATGAGGAAACTTATTTTCTTCAGCGGATAGTTTTAGGAAAAAATACATAAGGCCTACCTTGGCAGTTGCAGTATATAACTACATCAGTGCTCATCGTCTTCTTTATGGAAACAGTGGCCATGTTTTTTTGTTTTCTTTTGTTTTTTTCTAAGAAACCTTCTTTGTCTCTTTCTCAATTGTAATGTTAGTAGATAAAACCACAGTGTCTGGGAGTTAGCCTGACTAATTTATGACCATACAGTTATGTTATTGATTTAGAAGGGAGCCTAAGTTTATCCAATCAGAGTGAACTTTAAGGCTTTAGGTGGTAATTCTGGACTTACTTTCTGGGCTTGGAAAGACTATGAGGCTTCAAACCTGAAACTTGACGCAGGCATAAGGAGAGAGCCTGGTGTTGTTGAGAATGACCTGGGGAGCCTGAAAATGAAGAAAACCCAAAGGAAACAGACCCAAGAGATTGCTTTTACTGTAATGTTGGAGCATCAATCTGGCTCTGCCTGAAGCTAATCTGAACTAGGAGCTCATTAAAATTTAGTTCATTTTATTTGCTTTAATCAATTTATACAAAGACATGTAGCTATTTGTAGTTTGATAATATAAGAAATATTTTCTCCTTTTGCCTCTTCTCTTAGAACACTTTCCTTTTCTTCAAAATTTATCTCAAATATTATATCATCTGTGAGGATTTCTTTGGCACAGGTGTATAGTCGGTCACTATTAAATCTTTATCATATGCTATATTTGCTTATCTGTATCTTGTGTTATAAATTACTATAATTCTTTATAATATATTTAGCACTTCTTCTGTGCCACCTTGGGTTAAGCTTTAGAGATTTGATGCTGAACAAGGTCAACATGGTTTATGCCCTGTGTGTACTATTTAACTGATAGGTTAGTGATAATTAGAAATATGATGTGTTTTAGCAAAAGGAAGATACAGAGAACCAGGGAAGCCATGCAAGCAGATATTAAACAAAAGATTACATGTATGATATATCTTGGGGATAGCAAAAGAAAGTTGCGCAATAGTAAATGTGATCATTCCTAGAGAGAATTGGCCTCTTGGTAATAGTGTTTCATTTGCTTTGTTTTAATCACTGGGAGCTGTTTTAATTACTTGTATATAACAGAAATTTTAAAAAACCTTATTGAATTTGTACATGATTCAAAACATATTTACCTCTGAACCTTCCTTGACTAACACCCCTCCACAAAAAAACTTTCCTGCTCTAAATTCTCAGTCTAATTTTTATTGAATATCCACATTGCTTTTATTTTATTTATTTACATTTTGAGAGTTGAAGCTTGGCATTAATAAGCCTTATATCTAAGATCTTCAAAGGTGTCCAAAATCATAAATGCAGAAATTTTACCAAAGCTGGTACATTCTCCCTGAATCACGATTTCACCAAAAGTCACATATACAAGTACCATGTGCCCACAGCACAAGCTTGCCATCTTTTCAGTATTCACCAGCATTTTATCTTCTATGCTGTAAAAGTACAACATTGACTAGAGCATTCAGTGAAAAAGAGAAAATACCTTTTCTTATTTCCATACACCCCATATTATGGGTTTTGTTCAAATGGTAGGTCAACATTGAGTTTAACAATTCACTCTTGAGAATATCTAAAATTTTATGTTCAAGATAAGAACCAAGAATTCATTTTATCATATCTATTGACTTTATCTTTTCTTCTTCTAACCTAGTTTCTTCAGGTGGATTTTATTCTGCCTTATGCCAAGGATATTTTTTTCCAAATAAAAGTTTGCATATGTGACTTTACAAGAGTTACCATTCACTCAAATTACAAATAGAGAAAAGATGAGAAGAGACATATATATGAAGAGCTGAGTCTGACTTTGATCAAAAGCTAAGTGACTCATGCTACTTAACTTTGTGACTTCATAAAATAAAAAGTGAATCATAAGTGGATTTTCAATATGTTCACGAATATAGAAACCCTGAATACTAAGTTCATGAATGTCATGATAGTGGAGTAGTAATATGTTTCATTCAATATACTATAAGTTTTTGTTTTGTTTTGTTTTGTTTTTACATTCAAGCTATGTGAATAAAGCATTGACTCTTTCTGGATCTCAGTTTTTCATCTGTAGAAAAGGTGTAAGATTTTCTATTTTTATTACTATCCCTGAGAGTCTGCCAGTTCTGAACATATAGCTATGAAATGAAAGCTTTATTGCCAGTAAAAACCTATTGAAGTTGTAATAATTTTAGGCAGAATATTTACATTTACACTTATGATATCTGTGACTTATTTGTTCATTTGTGGAAAGGTCAGTTTAAATTTGAGATACAGCTTGTGTTGAAAAAAAAAGTGAAGCAAACTGATCACCTGGAGATTGGATTCAAGATATTAATTAGTTAGGTTTAGGGTAGGACTCTCACAAACTAAAATTTCTTACAAATATTTTCTACAAAATTTCTAACTGACCTCACATAATCTTTTAAGTTACATTATTTCCAGAATGTCATTCATTAAATATACATATCTCTCTGTGTGTGTGTGTGTGTGTGTGTGTGTGTGTGTGTGTGTGTGTGTGTGTATCTTAAGAATCCTACATGATGGATCTTCTTCAATGAAACAAATTAGGCACAGTCTAGTGGGAAGACAGCCACTTAAATCTTTTCTTTTTTTAAGGCAACATTATTTGTGCTATAGTAAATGTTTGAATGACGTGTTGTGGAAACACAGGGGAGGGAATTAAATTCTGTAGAGAAAGTATACAGTGGAGAGGATATTTGAACAGAAACCTTATGAATGAAATTTCTGTATAAAGTTAAAATATAAAGGGGAAAATGAAGTCCAGGTAAAGGGAACGTCATGGTCAACCACATAAAGGCATGAAAAAGCAACACACAGTTGACAAAAAAAAGTCAATGTTTAATGCAACCCAGAAACCATCAGAAATAGTCAATCATTTCTCCGGATGTCTAGAATTTTAAAAATATATTTAGGGCCGGGCGTGGTGGTTCAAGCCTGTAATCCCAGCACTTTGGGAGGCCGAGAAGGGCGGATCACGAGGTCAGGAGATCGAGACCATTCTGGCTAACACGGTGAAACCCCGTCTCTACTAAAATACAAAAAAACTAGCCAGGCGAGGTAGTGGGCGCCTGTAATCCCAGCTACTCGGGAGGCTGAGGCAGGAGAATGGCGTGATCCCGGGAGACGGAGCTTGCAGTGAGCTGAGATCCGGCCACTGCACTCCAGCCCGGGCGACAGAGCAAGACTCCGTCTCAAAATATATATATATATATATATATATTTAGGGGAATAGCTTATTTATGATTCTCTTAGGCTAACTCCCTTCAACACACTCTACATTCTTCAAAGCAGGGATCATTTCTGATTTACCAAGCATAACATCTGGCCATAGTAGCTGTTCAACAGACAGTCGTTAAATGAATACTAACGGAGCTGGACTTTGGGTTGTGTGTGACAGAGATGGCAAATAAGGTTACGTTGAGTCAATCTGTAATAGGATTTAAACATAAGACAAACAGTTTAGCCTTTATTCCTCTAGTGAAGACATGCCACCAAGGGTGTTTAATTAGGATAGTGACATGGTTCAAGCTGTGCTATTGATAGTTTCAAAGGAAGAAATCTGCCTTCTCTGCTCTTGAAATATAACACAGGCCAATTTGGCTTATTTTGCCAATCACATTCAAGTTTATAAATGTCATGTTGAAGATTAGAAAGTCTAGAAATAATATGATTTTAAAACTTTAAACTTCCATGCAATTCAAAATTTAGGAGAGGCAAAATTGTACCTCTATCTTTTTAGTACTTTTTCCAAATTAGGTCCAATAATTAAATTAAATTAACATAACATAGAGCAACAGGAGGAAGGCATAAAATTCATTTAATACAAGTTTTACATGGCACAGGAGCCTTTATAAAGAAATAAAGATCAAATATGCAGTTGGAGCTGAGAACCTATATACTGAATTACACAAGGATCAATAAATTATGAAAATGTGACAAGGCAAAGAGGCTTGGGCTATAGTCATTGATTGGGTGGAGAGGTGGCTAGAAGGATAAGTGTTCATCTATCAATGGCTGTTTGTACAGATTTCTTTTGGCCTCGACTTCCTGTCTTTGATGAACTTCTAGTATAGGAACCACATCATTCACATGTGAGTTTTATCTCCTGATTTTAAGAAACTGAAGGTCAGAGTGATAATCTTGCATCTAATGTTTGTCATGTGCCTTTAACTAAAAATAGTTTATATGCCAGGGTGGTATATTTTAGAGTGTCACAATCTTAACTTCTACAAAAGTTTCTCCCATCTTCTCTTCTTGGGACTGGAAACAGCAAAACAACAGCAATGGACAAGAGGGGAGGGGTGTAATGTGACCTGTTTATTCACCATTTCTTCACTTGCTTTTCCACTCTTTCTCTCACAGTTTTTACAGCATGTGAGTTCTTCCAGAGCTGGTAGAGGATGAGAGGAGGAACATAAAGATGTCATACGACTAGTACTATTTTAATCTGACCTTTGAGTGCCCTGTCCAAATGCCAGCTTTCTTTTTCTAATGGATTTTTTTTTTTTTTTTTAGTGTTTTCTGGAGACTTTCTCTGATCAGAACCTCCACACCCCCTCTGGAGAGCTTGGGGAGTTTCTACACCACATTCCCTGGGAGACTGCTTACACTCAGAACTTGGAACTCACACACACCCCTTATTGCAGAGTTTTATTTACCTTGTCAGGCACTCTTCTTAAGTAGGCCCCTTTCAATATGTCTGGAGTTCATTTACCTTTCTAAGTACCCACTTATCCCCCAGGAAAACACAGTAATAATACCTACAACACATTCTAGAAGGGCAAGCAGCTAAGTAGCTGCTCTTCAGTTCTCTCCTTGCTTCCTCCTGAGGACACCTCCAACAACTCTGTCCTTACAAACTTTCAAGGAAAAAGTAGATGTGGATATCTACGCTATTGGAACTCCAGAAATACAGATCAATTTTCCCTGAGGAAAGTTTTTTCACTTATCACCCTGATTCTTTGGAAGCCCTAAGAACCTTTCGTTTTTGTAGTTCACGTGCATATGGGTGAGAATCCCATCCTCCTCCTTGCAGTCACACTCACTCTCTGGAGTAGTTTTCTTGAAGCTGCTCTTATTTAGTTTGAGATAGGGGAGATGTACACTGAGAGAGCTGTATGGCATATACAGCAGGCCACACTTTTCTTCCTTATAGCAGTTATTATTCTTCCCTTTTATCTCCCATATTATCTGATAGTTGCAATGAAGCTGCGAGATGTGCTAAGGGAATCAGATGTGTGCTCCATGTTCTATAAACGTGCCCAGCATCTTTCTTTAGAATGTGGGAATAATTTGTACCTTGTGTTAATCTTTTCTCATGCTGCTATGGAGAAATACCCAAGACTGGGTAATTTATAAAGGAAAGAAGTTTAATTGACTCACAGTTTTGCATGGCTGGAAAGGACTCAGGAAACTTACAATCAGGGCAAAAGAGGAACCAAAGAAGTCTTTCCTCACAAGGTGGTAGAAGAAAGAAGTGCCAAGCAAAGGGGGAAGCCCCTTATAATACAATCATATCTCATGAGAACTCACTCACTGTCACAAGAACATCATGAGAAAAACCACCCCTATGATTTAATTATCTCCACCTAGTCCTGCCCTTGACAAGTGGGAATTATTACCATTCAAGGTGAGATTTTGGTGGGAACTCAGAGCCGAACCACACTGTTTGCAACTTTGAGCATCTTTCTAAACTGGAGAACAGGGAAAATTCTCATTTGCATCCTGTTAGATATTGTACAGCTTATTTAACACTCACATTGGTCCTAAGAGTTAGGTATCATTATTCTCATTTTACAGATATGGAAATTGATGCAGAGCACATAATCTATCCTAGTTGCAGAATTCAACTATAAACCTGAGTGTGTCTGATTATAAAGCCCAACACAATTCTACTCAGTTCTGAAATGTCTGAACAAGAAGCCTACTGATAGAGTAGATAATAATTTGGGACTGAAAGGTCATTGTCTGAACAATGGATATTTTAATGTATGGTCAGCTGTGGCCAGAGCAGTCACTCTATTCTAGCAGTCACCTTATTCCAGAAGATTCCCCTGAAAACCTGGGGAACTTAGGGCCTTCATTATCAAGCTGTTTTGAATATACCTGGCTTTTAAGCATAGGACCCAATCATCCTCATAAACAATATACTGTATAGTCATATTTCCAAGTAAAATGGCAGTTGAATGAAAGCTACTAATCCACGCCCAAGAAGCCATTGTCTAAGGTCCAAGCTAAAGCTTAAGTTTCATGAGTGTCCTCTAATGGTCTTTTTACCCCTGCACATGTTAAAAGAAAATACAAAAGCCTTTATGACACACCGAGATATATCTATACATGCAAAGGGTAGAGACAGCAAGAAACATTGGCAGCCAACAACAGTGTATTGTTGAAGTCTCTCAATTATAATGCAAATTGTGTGCTTTAAGTTTTTATTGAATATATCATAGAAGCTTATACATATGCTATTTCTGGTTGCAGTAAAGAAATTACGAAACATGACTTTATTGCAGATTTTGGAATTTGGTTTAATTAGTGATTTGGAACTATTTAAATACAGGTTTATATTGATGCAATACTTGTTCAATTTCTAAATTACTCATTTGAACATTTAGTTTACATCATTTAAATTTTACATATGTGTGTAACATCCAGTTTATATTTAAAATTTTACCTTGCCCTGATCTCCAAACATGAGTCAACCCATCCATCTTCAAATGCAAATATTATATTATTTGAAGTACTACATGGTTAGAATTATTCTTCTCAAAAAATCGGAAATCTGCCATGTGTTAATAAAACTGCTGTGTGTTTCTGAGCAAACTCTCATTTTCTTTATGTTTTCATAACTACTATTAAAATAGCATTTATATTATTTCATTCCTGGACAATGTCAAAAAATTAGCTTACATTTTAATATAAAGTAATATCTTCAAGGAAAAGACAAGGTGGTGTAGGGAGGACATCAGTATAATTACTTCAGAAATGAAAACTATTTTAAGTCTCTCGTACAAAGCCATTTCAGAAATTGCAGAGAAGAACATGTACAAGGACAAATTAATCAGAGTATTCTCAATCAAAATGGTATAACTCAAAGTTAATAAGTTATTTATTCTCATTTAGGGAATATTACTGAAGTTTTGGCATGCATTAAGTGCACTGAAACATTCAGCTGGTCATTGAGCAGATGAATGAACGTTCCGGCAAGGAGCATTTTGATATGACACTACATTTTTGCTTCACTAATTTGAAAACTGTGCTGTTTCAGTTAATTATAGGTGATTTCTAAAATAAGTCAAGTTAATAGGAAGTGTAGAACCCAGAGAAATCACCTAACAGGGATTAAGGGTTTTTAATGTGAAGATTAATTTAAAAGTATAAAAGGCAAATATTACGTTATATCATTTGTATGAGGGATCTAAAACAGTCAGAGTAGAGTGGTGGTTTCCAACATCTTGGGGTCATAGGAAATGGGAAGGGATTTGTCAAAGGATACAAAGTTTCAGTTGTGCCAGATGAGTAAGTCCTAAAGATCTACTATACAGCACAGTGTCCCTAGCTAATAATACTATATTGCCTACTTAAAAATTTGTTAATAGGATATATCTTATGTTAAGTGTTCTGGTAACAAATAGTAATAAGTAAAGAAGGCAAGAGAAAAAGTAAAAAATAAATAAATAAAAGTATAAATTACTTACAAAAAAATCAGTTTCTTAAATGCATAGTTAAATATTCTAGGCGTTTGTGTGTTTGCTTTTTAGAAGTCTGAAAGCAAAAGCTCAGCCATAACTCTTTTCTGCACTTATGGTCCAATTGCTTCATTACATGTTAAGATATGGGTTTGCATTCACATATTTCTACCAAGCATCTTGCATGAACAAATACCTTCAACTTCTTCACCCTCTCAAACAATCTCCACCTTTAATAATGAGAATAATAATTACTCATTAAGTACTTATTCAGTACTAGGCACTGCTCTTACATGCTGTCATAATTTATTTAATCCTCATAACAACCCACTGAGAAAGGTACTCTAATTTAAAAAAGAAACTGAGGCACAGAGATGTTAACAAGATCACACAATTTATAAATGGTAGATCAAAGTGGAATTTTTAAAAATGGATAATGCTCTTAAGACCTAACTAGATTACACTAAGGTCATAAAATGTAGGACTAATAAAACTGACCATAGTACATTTTCTTTTTAACACATTTTGTAATAAGACAGCATTGAAACCTCTGTGAATGAATGACGCTGAAATCTTTTAAAATAGTATGTAAGATTGAAGACATATTTTCAGTAGTGCTATTTAACAAAATAGAAGGATTTATATAATAAATATTGTGTTAATTACTTCAGGCTGCTATAAGAAAATACCATAAACTCTGTGGCTTATAACAGAAATTCTCCCAGTTATGGAGGGTGGGAAGTTCAAGATGATGGTACCAAGAGATTCAGTGTGTAGTGAGGGTCCACTTTCTTAATCATGGATGACCTTTCTTGCTGTGTTCCTCACGTGATGGAAGAAGTGAGGAGTCTTTCCTGAATCTCATCTATAAAAGCATTAGCCTATTCGTGAGGTCTCTGTCCCCATGACCTAATCACATGCCAAAGCCCACACCTCCAGACACTATCACCTTGGGGGTTAGGATTTCAACACAAGAATTGGGGGTGGGCTGGGCGTTCACGCCTGTAATCCCAGCACTTTGGGAGGCCAAGGCGGGCAGATCACGAGGTCAGAAGACCAAGACCATCCTGGCTAACACGGTGAAACCCCATCTCTATTAAAAACTACAAAAAATTACCCAGGCATGGTGGTGGGCGCCTGTAGTCCCAGCTACTCAGGAGGCTAAGGCAGGAGAATGTCATGAACCCAGGAGACTGAACTTGCAGCGAGCTGAGATAGCACCACTGCACTCCAGCCTGGGTGACAGAGCGAGACTCCATCTAAAAAAATTAATAAATAAAAAGGAATTAGGGGTGGACACAAACATTCAGACCACAGCAAATACCAAGCCTCTTACACTTTACTTGCTGAACATTGAGAATGGAGGCTCTCCACAGATAGTCACACTCTGTGGATCATTTCACCTCAGGGAATTGAATGATTTATGAAATACTAAAACAAATATCAAAACAAAGTATGTCCATATATTCTGAAAATATTTGTAGCCCTCATTGACAGAAAAACAACAACAAAAAAAATCCCAGGGTACTCAAAGAAACTTTTTAATGATTATTTTGATTAATATTTTTTAAAGTTTTGTACTAACTTGTGTTGAGTTTGAACACATAAATATATTTTTCAAACTGAAGGCAGATAGCAGATCATATGAACCCAGAAATGTAAGATGCTACTCTGTGGGAAATAGTCTTAAGAGTGCTCTTCCTGTGATAAAGCCAACTTCAAGGTGAACATAAGAAAAAGTCAAGTTTTCTCTTTTTTTAAAATTATACTTAAAGTTCTGTGATACATGTGCAGAACGTTCAGTTTTGTTACCTAGGTATACACGTGCCATGGTGGTTTGCTGCACCCATCAACCTACCACCTACATTAGGTATTTCTCCTAATGCTATCCCTTCCCTATGGTGCCACCCCATGACAGGCCCCAGTGTGTGATATTCCCCTCCCTGTGTCGACGTGTTGTCATTGTTCAACTCCCACTTATCAGTGAGAACATGCAGTATTTAGTTTTCTGTTCCTGTGTTAGTTTGCTGAGAATGATGGTTTCCAGCTTCATCCTTGTCGCTGCAAAAGACATGAACTCATCCTTTTTTATGGCTCCAAAGTATTCTGTGTTGTATATGTGCCACGTTTCCTTTACTCAGTCTATCATTGATGGGTATTTGGGTTGGTTCCAACTCTTTGCTATTGTGAACAGTGCTGCAATAAACATATGTGTGCATGTGTCTTTATAGTAGAATGATTTATAATCCTTTGGTATATACCCACTAATGGGATTGCTCGGTCAAATGGTATTTCTAGTTCTAGATCCTTGAGGAATATCCACACTGTCTTCCACAATGGTTGAACTAATTTACACTACCACCAACAGTGTAAAAGCATTCCTATTTCACCACATCCTTTCCAGCATCTGTTGTTTCCTGACTTTTAAATGATCGCCATTCTAACTGGTGTGAGATGGTATCTCATCGTGGTTTTGATTTGCATTCTCTAATGGCCATTGATGATGAGCTTTTTTTCATATATTGGCCACATAAATCTCTTCTTTTAAGAAGTGTCTGTTCATATTCTTTGCCCACTTTGTTCAATTTTGGATGGGACTGTTTGCTTTTTCTTATAAATTTGTTTAAGTTCTTTGCAGATTCTGGATATTAGACCTTTGTCAGATGGATACACTACAAATATTTTCTCCCTTCTGTAGGTTGTCTGTTCACTCTGATGATAATTTCTTTTGCTGTGCAGCAGCTCTTTAGTTTAATTAGATCCCATTTGCCAATTTTGGCTTTTGTTGCAATTGCTTTTGGTGTTTTAGTCATGAATTATTTGCCCATGCCTATGTCCTAAATGGTATTGATTAGGTTTTCTGCTATGGTGTTTATGGTTTTAGTTCTTACATTTAAGTTTTAATCCATCTTGACTTAATTTTTGTATAAGGTGTAAGGAAGGCATCCAATTTCAGTTTTCTGCACATGGCTAGCCACTTTTCCCAATACTATTTATTAAATAGTGAATCCTTTCCCCATTGCTTGATTTTATCAGGTTTGTCAAAGATCAGATGGTTGTAGATGTATGGCATTATTTCTGAGGTCTCTGTTCTGTTCCATTGGACTATATATCTGTTTTCACACCATTACCATGCTGTCTTGGTAACTGTAGCCTCATAGTATAGTTTGAAGTCAGGTAGCGTGATGTCTCCAGTTGTGTTCTTTTTACTTAGGATTGTCTTGGCAATACGGGCTCTTTTTTGGTTCCATATGAAATTTAAAGTAGTTTTTTCTAATTTTGTGAAGAAAGTCAATGGTAGCTTCAGAAAGACAGCACTGAATCTATAAATTACTTTAGGCACTATGGCCATTTTCACAATATTAGTTCTTCCTTTCCATGAACATGGAATGTTTTTCCATTTGTTTGTGTCCTCTCTTATTTCCTTGAGCAGTGGTTTGTAGTTCTCATTGAAGAAGTCCTTCACCTCCCTTGTAAGTTGTATTCCTAGGTATTTTATTCTCTCTGTAGCAATTGTGAATGGGAGTTCACTCATGATTTGGCTCTCTGTTTATCTATTATTGGTGTATAAGAATGCTTGTGATTTTTGCACATTGATTTTGTATCCTAAGACTTTGCTGATGTCGTTTATCAGCTTAAGGAGATTTGGGGCTGAAACTCCTACACAATAATAGTGGAGGTCTTTAACACCCCACTGTCAATATTAGACAGATCAACGAGACGGAAAATTAACCAGGACATTCAGGACTTGAACTCAGCTCTGGACCAAGTGGACCTAATAGACATCTACACAACTCTCCATCCCAAATCAGCAGAATACACATTCTTCTCAGCACCACATCGCACTTATTCTAAAATTGACTACATAACTGGAAGTAAAACACTCCTCAGCAAATGCAAAAGAATGGAAATCATAAGAAACAGTCTCTTAGACCACAGTGCAATCAAATTAGAAGTCAGGATTAAGAAACTCACTCAAAACTGCACAACTACATGGAAACTGAACAACCTGCTCCTGAACGACTACTGGGTAAATAATGAAATTAAGGCAGAAATAAATAAGTTCTTTGAAACGAATGAGAACAAGGACACAATATATCAGAATCTCTGGAATAAAGCTAATGTAGTGTTTAGAGGGAAATTTATAGCACTAAATGCCCACAGAAGAAAGTGGGACAGATCTAAAATCGACACCCTAACATTTATGTGGCCAATGAACATATGACAAAATGTTCATCATTACTGGTCATTACAAAATTGCAAATCAAAACCAAAATGAGATGCCATCTCACATCCACTAGAATGTGATCATTAAAAAGTCAGGAAACAACAGATGCTGAAGAGGATCTAGAGAAATAGGAATGCTTTTATACTGTTGGTGGGAGTGTAAATTAGTTCAACCATTGTGGAAGACAGTTTGGTGACTTCTCAAGGATCTAGAACTAGAAATACCATTTGACTGAGCAATCCCATTACTGGGTATACACCCAAAGGATTATAAATCATTCTACTATAAAGACACTTTAACACTTATGTTTATTGTGGTACTATTCACAATAGCAAAGACTTGGAACCAACCCAAATGTCTATCAATGATAGACTGGATAAATAAAATGTGGCACATATATACCATTGAAAACTATGCAGCCATTAAAATGGATGAGTTCATGTCCTTTGCAGAGAAGTAGATGAAGCTGGAAACCATCATTCTCAGTAAACTAACACAATAATAGAAAAACAAACCCCACATGTTCTCACTGATAACTGGGAGTTGAACAATGAGAACATGTGGACACAGGGAGGGGAATATCACACACTGGGGCCTGTCAGGTGATGAGGGGATAAGGGAGGTATAGTACTAGGAGAAATACCTAATGTGGGTGACGGGTTGGTGGGTGCAGCAAACCACCATGGCATGTGTATACCTATGTAACAAAACAGCACGTCCTGCCCATATACCCCAGAACTTAAATTATAATATAAAGAAAATATATATATATATATATATATATTAAAAAAAGAACTAGAGAAGCAAGAGCAGACAAATTCAAAAGCTAGCAGAAGACAAGAAATAACTAAGATCAGAGCAGAACTGAAGGAGATGGAGACATGAAAAACTCTTCAAAAAATCAATGAATCCAGGAGTTGCTTTTTCTTTCTTTCTTTCTTTCTTTTTTTTTTTTTTTTTTGCAAAGATTAACAAAATAGATAGACTGCGAGCCAGACTAATAAAGAAGAAAACAAAGAAGAATTGAATAGACACAATAAAAATGATAAAGGGGAGATCACCACTGAGCCCACCAAAATACAAACTACTATCAGAGAATACTATAAATATCTGTATGCAAATAAACTAGAAAATCTAGTATAATGGATAAATTCCCAGACACATACACCCTTCAAAGACTGAGCCAGGAAGAAGTTGAATCCCTGACTAGATTAATAACAAATTCTGAAACTGAATCAATAATTAATAGCCTACCAACCAAAAAAAGCCCAGGACCAGACGGACTGACAACCAAATTCTTCCAGAGGTACAAAAAGGAGCTGGTACCAATCCTTCTGAAACTATTCCAAACAATAGAAAAAGAGAGACTCCTCCCTAACTCATTTTATGAGGCCAGCATCATCCTGGTACAAAAAGCTGGCAAAGACACAACAAAAAATGTAAATTTCAGGCCAATATCCCTGATGAACATTAATGTGAAAATTCTCAATAAAATACTGGCAAACCAAATCTAGCAGCACGTCAAAAAGCTTATCCACCACGATCAAGTTGGCTTCATCCCTGGGATGCAAGGCTAGTTCAATATATGCAAATCAATAAACGTAATCCATCACATAAACAGAACCAATGACAAAAACTATATGATTATCTCAATAGATGCAGAAAAGGCCTTTGACAAAATTTAACACCCCTTCATGTTAAAAACTTCCAATAAACTAGGTATTGATGAAAGGTATCTCAAAATAATAAGAGCTATATATGACAAACCCACAGCCAGTATCATACTGAATGGGCAAAAGCTGGAAGCATTATCTCTGAAAACAGGCACAAGACAGGGATGCCCTCTCTCACCACTCCTATTTAACATAGTATTGGAAGTTCTGGCCAGGGCAATCAGGCAAGAGAAAGAAATAAACGGTATTCAAACAGGAAGAGAGGAAGTCAAATTGTCTCTGTTTGCAGATGACGTGATTGTATATTTAGAAGCCCCATCATCTCAGCCTAAAACCTCCTTAAGCTGAAAAGAAACTTCAGTAAAGTTTCAGGATACAAAATTGATGTGCAAAAATCACAAACATTCTTATACACCAATAATAGACAAACAGAGTCAAATCATGAGTGAACTCCCATTCACAATTGCTACAAAGTGAATAAAATACCTAGGAATACAACTTACAAGGGATGTGAAGGACCTCTTCAATGAGAACTACAAACCACTGCTCAAGGAAATAAGAGAGGACACAAACAAATGGAAAAACATTCCATGCTCATGGATAGGAAGAACCAGTATCATGAAAATGGCCATAGGGCCTAAAGTAATTTACAGATTCAATGCTATCCCCATCAAGCTGCCATTGACTTTCTTCACAGAATTAGAAAATACTACTTAAGTTTTCTACTTTTCAAGAAAGAGTTAAATGATATATTTTGATTGGTGTGCAAATTAGTAAAGGTGAGATAAAAGTATTTACATACCTGAAGTGTATTTAAAAGGACTATTGCAAATAAATAAGGTTTAGTTAATTTGAATTTGCATTTATCTCTATGCAAAGTGCTTATATTTAAGTATTTATCGATGTGATTTCTATTTGGACTACTGTAGGTTTAGTTAGATTTCAGAATCTAGAATGTATTTGTATGTAGTAATAAAAGAGACTTTTGAAAGATAATTTTTATGTGTATGGGGATTCATATTACACCAGCACACTGATTTCCAAACAAATATTTTTCACATGAGATAAATGTAATTTGAATACAATATAGCATTGCTCTCCTAAATTGACAAAGTGAAGCAACTCAAGTTACGAATGTCGCCAATGTCTAAACCATGTAAGGATACAAGTGTATCGATCAACATAAGTAACAAAATAATTTTTTTCTGTTTTACTTTTGGTGATTAAGACTTGGCAGTGGTATTAGTGTAAGGTAGACTGGAACTTTCCAGTTTCTGTGAGTTTACAACTGTCATGTACTATCTGTTTTCCAATGCAGAACTGTTAAATAAAGAACTAGGGTTGGATTTTAGCAAAAATTGTCCACATTATAACAACAATCACAACATAGATGTCATCGCATCACTATTAATCAACAGTATTTGGACATGTACAGCTAAATTCAGATCCCCAGTATCAGAAATAGTTTGACTTCCCTTCCTACTCTGTACTCTACTCAACTAATTTTTTCCTTCTCTGTCTCAATGTAGTGTTTGAAAATAAACTTTTAGTTTTAGAACAGATTTAGGTTTACAGAAAACTTCAGAAAATAGTACAAAGAATCGCCACATACACCACACTCCATTTTCCATATTAACATATTGCATTAGTATAAGGCATTTTATATTCAATGAACCAATATTGATATATTATTATTAATTAAATTCCATACTTTATTAAGATTTCTTTAGTTATTTTCCTGTTGCAGGATCCCATCCAATACACCCCATTACTTTTAGTTGCCATGTTTCCTTAGGTTTCTCTTGGCCTTAACAGTTTCACAAACTTTCCTAGTTTTACCTTACCTTAACAGTTTTGAGTACAGGTCAAGTATTTTGTAGAATGTCTCTTAACTGATATTTGTTCTATACCCATTTTATGTTTAGATCAGGATTATGTATTTTTGGAAAGACCACAGAAATACAGTGTCATTATGATCACGTCATGTCAAAGGTACATACTATCAACATGACTTATGATTGCTGAAATTAATCACCTGAAAAAGGTGGTATTTGTCAGGTTTCTCCACTATATTTATTTTTCTTCCCCTTACCATACTGTACTCTTTAGAAGGAGCTCACTGTACATAGCCCACATCTAAGGAATAGAGAGTTACGTTCCACCTCCTTGAGCTAGTAGTGGCAAGAGAAAATTTTGAAATGCTTCTTGTCTATTTTACCTCATTTTTTTATATATCCGCTTATTACTATTGATATGGCCACCAAGTATACTTATTTTATACTTTGGGTTTTATTTTATACTTTGGTTGCTCCAGTTGTTCCAGATTTGGCCACTGAGAGCTGTTTCAGTTGTCTCCATTGTCCCTTTGAATTGGCACTATCATTGTGAAGATTTTTTTTTCCCTATTTGGACATTCCTTACTTTTGGTTAAAACAAAATATTGGAGGCTCAACTTGTATATTTCCTTCCCCAATCCTACAATGAACAACTTCTCTAAAAACTCTGGTTCCTTTTATTGAAAAATATTATTAGAAACCACGATCTGGGTATTAAGTATGCTTATTAGTAATTCAACATTGCTACTTAATTCAAGGTCTCTCATCTGAAAGAAAAGAATATGTATGTGGTAAATAATAATCTGTATATATCCTTTTAACTATCACTATTTCTCTGGGTAGCTATCTCTATCTATATTAAGCTAAATGTGAGTTGATACTGATGTACCTGACTCTAATCCATTACCACATACACCATTACAGCCTCCTCCCCTGTTTTTCTGTAACTTCCCACAGCTCCACAATCTACTATCCAATTATTTCCTAATTTTCAGTTTTAATACACATGTGTAAAGTTATCAGGGTTGTTAACCCATAGCCCCATTCAAAACTACTTCATCAACCAGGGTACAGTTATTTATACTCTTTTTTATATTCTTTTGCATTTAGTATCACAGATTCCATTCATTTCCAAATTTGCTTACGTCAGCCACATTCCGCTCCAAACCCCTGGCATTTAGGTTGTTTTATGTATGTGTAATACAGATGGAAGGATTTGGTATAATACATTATTCCTCTTATCTTAGAATACTCTACTAAAATAATTTTTTAAAATGTGCATATATTAGGGTTGTCTCTTTGTGTCACAAATTTCTAAGTGTTTTCACAAATGCATAATGGCATATCATTACAATATCAATGATATTGATATCATTACAATATCATAAGCAATAATTTCACTACATTAAATATCCACTGGGCTTCATTAATTAACCTCCCTCCTCCTGAAACTGAACACAACAACTGATTTTTTTTTTTTACCATCTCAATAATTTTTCCATTTAGAGAATCTCATATAATTTGGAATCATACTATGCATTTTAGGTTTATCCATGTCTTTTTATGGCTTGATAGCTCATTACGATTTATTGTTGAATAATATTCTGTTGTATGACCATATCACCCTTCATTTAACCATTCACTTGTTAAAGATATATTGAATGCTTCCTGTTTGGGACAATTATAGATAAAGCTACTTAACTTTTATGTGCAAGCTTTGTATGAACATAGGTTTAAAATCATTGTGAGAATTTCCTGAAATCATGATTACTAGACTGTATGGTAAAATTATGCTTCACTTTGAAATAAGCAGCTAAACTATATTTTAAAGCGGTTGTTCCAGTCTACATTTCAACCAACAATGAATGAGAGTTCCTGTTGCTTTGCACCCTGTCCAACAATGTGTATTTCATTGTTGGGTAACTTACAGAGTTTTAAGGACAAGATGTTGGAAATATTTTGTATTGATTTGCCATCTGATCTTCTTTTTTTGGTGAGCTGTCTTTTCAGATCTTTTGCCCAGTTTTTAATCATATGGTGAGTTTTCTTATTGTAGAGTTTTGAGAGAGATTTTTCTAGGTTTGTATACAAGTCCTTTGTCAGATATTTGTTCTGTAAATATTTTCTCCCAATCTGTAGCTTAACAGTGCTCTTTAACAGCTCTATTAACAGTGCTTTTTCAATAAAGAATTTTTAATTTTACTAAAGCCCAACTAGTCAATTTTTTTATTTCATGGATGGCACATTTGATGTCGTACCTAAACATTGATCACCAGGTGATCATATGGATTTTCTCCTATATTATTGTCTAGAAGGTTTATAGTTTTGTATTTTATATTTAGGTCTATGATCTATTTTGAATTAATTTTTGTAACAAAGATAAGGTCTGTATCTAGGTTAAAACAGGTAATAAAAACTTTCCAGCAGGGATTGGATGCAAGACAGGAAATTTTTAAAAATCATCCCCCCCGTGCCGCCATCTATCAGACTCTATCCCCTCTCTATTTTTTTATCTCTCTCAGCTTGACCTTCAAGGAGTAAGAATATCTGTGTGTCTTGGCAACTGTTTGAGGTAAAAATGGCCTTTGCCATGTAATGTGCTTTAGCTGGGAGTCAGGTATACCAAAAATAATGATTCGAGAGTCATAGAGAGAGATCATAAACTCTGGACTCAGACATTCTGATCGTAGATATGTTTTACATAGCTTTTCATGTCTCATTTTCTCTATCTGCATGAGGAAAATAATAATGCATATCTACGGGGTGATGTAAAGTCAAATTAGTTAGTATTTGTTATGTGCTTTGGATAAAAGTTGGCAAATAGTACATGTTCTAAAAGTATTTGAGATATAAATGCAGATTTCTTTTTTTTTTTTTTTTTTTTTTTTTTTCTTTGAGTCGGAGTCTCGCTGTGTCTTCCAGGCTGGAGTGCAGTGTTGCGATCTCGGCTCACTGCAAGCTCCGCCTCCCAGGTTCACGCCATTCTCCTGCCTCAGCCTCCCGAGTAGCTGGGACTACAGGCGCCAGCCACCACGCCCGGCTAATTTTTTGTATTTTTAGTAGAGGCGGGGTTTCACCATGTTAGCAAGGATGGTCTCGATCTCCTGATCTCGTGATCCACCCGCCTCAGCCTCCCAAAGTGCTGGGATTACAGGCGTGAGCCACCGCGCCCAGCCTATAAATGCAGATTTAAACTCAAATTATCTCTAGATATTTGTTACTGTGCTTCTTTTAAAATTTAAACATTTTTAGTTTTTAGTCAAAAACAGGTTGTTGTTGTGTTGTGTTGTTGTGTTGCGTTGTGTTATGTTTTTTATACTTTCCTTTGTGAATTATTAGAGTTGGTGAAGAGATGCCTGTGTTAACACATGAAGTAAAATGTTAAGTGAGAAACGTCATCCGCTTTGTGCATATTGTGAGAATGATTGACATTGAACAGTGGGCCAGAGAATGTGGTCACAGTCATGGCTGAATCCCTCAGTCTCCAACATTATAAGGAACTCCCAGCAGGAAAATCATAATAATTCTAAAATTTATTTATTCATTCATTTTCAGTAAGTGAGGTAGCATTCTTTTAGTGCACAATATTTAGTGTATTTAATGGAAATATAGTTTATGAAGTTAGAGTGGTCCTGGCTTCACTATATGCAGAACAGATTAGATCAAGGCTCCCTGTTGCACCCAGTTCTGAGTTCTGACCCTGGAACAAAGAATGGCCAGAGAAACGACATGGTAGCTGTGCGTAGTAGTATTAATAATAAGATGTCCTTTTCCTGGAGTCATCTAGAACGCTTGACTGGTTTATTTCTCTACTTTTTTTTGTTCTAAATATCTTGAATTTTTCTTTTCTGTATTTTCTTATGCTAGTTCCTACTCTTGTTGGACCAATAACATTTTAATTTCATTTGTAACACTTACCCTCCCAGGGTTCTTCTCTGTTTCTTTACTTCTTCCCTACATCTTATCTGTATTCAGTTATACTCCCCGGCCCTTTATGTCCCAAGTGACTGCCTCATACCAATGTTCATCTTACTGCAAATTAGCATTTGCCAAAGAGCTGTACTGATATAAGCTCTATAAATATGTACTAATAGGAAAGGACAATATTTAATCAGGAATTTTATACAAGTAGATGATGTGCAGATCTTTTAAAAGAAATAGAAGCAAGTGGAGCTCCAGGCAATTAAGGTTTTTTTTTTGTTTGTTTTTTGTTTTTTTCTTAAGGGAAAAAATATAAAAGTCTATAGCCCATAACATGGCACATATGTGTTTTTGTGTGAACACAAAATTTAAAGGAAGAGAGAGAGAGTGTGCTGCAAAATGACAGTTTCAGTCATCATTTGAAAACTGGATTCTAAGTTGTCATATTAAATTGCCACAGGCCAAATAGTCATCTCCTAAGCTCTGCTGAGAAATTTTAATTCTTGAATGCTTACCACCTACTAGGTTAGGGTTTCTTAACTTTGGCACTGTTGGCATTTTTGGTGAGATAACTCTCTGTTGCAGGGGGCTGTCCTGTGCATTGTAAGATATTAATAACATCCCTGGAACCCATGCCTCAGATGCTAGTAGCTTCCCCCACATCCACCATGAGTTGTGACAAAAAAAGAAAAAAAAAATGTCTCTAGGTATTGCCAAATATCTTGTAGCAGACAAAATTGCCACGGGTTGAGAACTGCTGTGCTAGATATTTTAAAAATTCTTTTCCAAGAGATGTTTAAACCCATGAGAAAAGGATATGGTGAGATAGAAAACTTTAAAGTAAATATGAGTTAGAAACTTGGGAAGAACTTCAAAGAGTTATACTAATGTTTTTGTGTTATCTGAGCCTACTGAACTATTCTGTTTTGTACTTGGTGTTTGTTTAATTGAAGAAGAAATCTTCAATAACTAGCAGTGCAAAAGGAAGTCATATCTTGTTTTCATTATGGTAAAGTAAACAAAGCTCTTTCCCTTAGGATCTCCCAGTTTTTTCATTAACCTTTACTTCAAGACAATATAATGTTGAATATTATACCAGTTTTTGTGACTGGGGAAAGTGAGATATACAAAAGATACCACCTCATCAAAGGCACATAACCAGTTACCCAAAATTCAAGAGGAAGTATACAATGATAACCACAAAGGTTCATAAGTCTAACAGAAGCTCAGAGTACATTCTCATGAGTCTGGTGAGACAGAATCCTTGCACAGGAAGTCAGGCAAAGCAAATTTATTACTTACAGATAGAGAGAAAGAATAAACAGAAGCCTAGGATACGTAAAAAGCTGGTCCATCAAGGCTAAGGAAAGCTGCCTAGGGTGGACAGAATCTTAAATGCATGTGCTGCACTGCAGCTGAGGGACCCAGAAAGCACTCCATTTTGGATTTTACACCCTGAGTGCCACTTGGCATGCTGAATTCAAGTATTACAGAATTTCTTGTTCTAGGACAAATAAGCACATAGCCTGGGTTGTTCCAGATATTTTCCTTCTTATCTCAGGATGTTGCATTCTCAATCCATTCTGCCAAAGAATTACAGCAATAGGGAGAAGAGGAAGGTCAGCTAAGGTAATCTATGGTTCTGTCCTCCTACAGTTCACTTCCTGAGCCAGGTACCTCCACTTAGCTGAGCTATTCAATTTTATATGAACAGTGACTTCTCTGAATCTGGAGGTAAAGACTGGTCTCATCAAATCAATGCAGTGCCTTAAAATGTTTGACCTTGGTGCAACACCCTTAAGTCATGGCTAAAAGACATAGCACTAGGCCCATGAAGACCATTACTATAGGCAAGATAATCAGGCATGCCTGGAGCAGGAAGCTAGACCAGGATCCCAGTGATCCACATGAAAAGTTGCTAATAGATTGAAGAAGGATCATTCAGATGGTCTTACTGTCTCCAGCCAATGGGCCTGCTTCTAGATCTACTCTACTTGTACCTCTACAATACCTAAGATGTTTATCTAGGTGCAGCAGGAGATGTTGGCAATCATTCTCACTTCTCCCAATTAGGCTAAAAGAAAGTTTAGAGCAATCTGTTGTCTAAAACCACCTTCCCACTGGAATTGAGGAACATCTGGTGGACTGTGAAGGCATTGGCATTGGACGAAACAATATCTGCCATGGTCAGGGACGGGTTTCTTATAATTTCCTCATGAGCATTGACTCCTATTTATGGATCAAACATCTCAAAAATGATGTAACACTCAATGTCAGTTACACCTTCTCACAGGTCCCTAGTAAGCCTTGTACACAGCTTAAGGCTTCTGGCCTAATGGAGCATCCCATTCCCAGGAATGGTATGTAAGACACCCCAGGTACACCCACTGGGTAGGACCCCACTATCCATAAGCTTTCCAGGCATGACATTGTGCATTTCAAATTTAGGTCACCCCAGACTGCCTACAGATAAAGATGTGGCCCTTGGGTGCATACAGCACCGCTTCTTCTGCTTATGCTCAGTGACTCATTCAAGAGTATAGATCCATTGGCATATTATAGCCAAGTTTCATTTATGAGGGTTGTGTGATCTCAGTTTCCTCCATACAACAATCCTCTGCACAGAGGGTTAGCAACGGTACAGGTCTTGTTATGCTCATTGCCATATGAACACCTTTCCTTTTAGGTAATCAAAGGAATGTGGTGTGACAAAGGACCAACCCACTAAGATTTTGTTATGTGTAGCTGTGATGTTTTGCTATCACAGGCCAAGAAAGTTAAAACAGGGCACTTCTGGCTGTCTTTTATGGGGCAAAGGCCAGATCTTCACTCAGTAATTCAGGGCTTGGGTTCCGCTTGTGTACACTGTGGCATAAGGAAGGCTGGTATAATTTACCATTGGCAGGAAAGGGTCATGACAGCCTGTGACAGAATGAGATCCAGGGTTGTAAATCCAACAGATCATCAGGTTACTCACAGTGGCCACAGGATGGGACTGTCTAATACAGGCTTCATGCTTCCACACCTCTGCATCTTCCACATCTCTGTAGAAAGAGCAGATTAAGGGAATCTCACAGGCTCCTTATCTATGTGTGTTAGTCTGTTTATTCATTGCTATAAAGAAATAGCTAACACTGGATAATTTATAAAGATAAAAGGCTTAATTCACTCATAATTCTGCAGGTTGTACAAGAAGTATGGCATTGGCATCTACTCAGCTTTTGGTGAAGCCTCAGGAAGCTTTCAATCATGTCAGAAGGTGACGCAGGAGCAGGTACATCACATAGTGAGAGTGGGTGCAAGACAGGAAAGGGGGAGATGCCACACGCTTTAAACAATCAGATCTCACATGAACTAAGAAAGTTAAGAACTCATTGATTCACTAATTCTTGAAAGGACAGCACCAAGATATCCACCTCCATGACCTAAATACCTCCCACAAGGCCTACCTCCAATACCAGAGGTCACATTTCAACATGAGATTTGGAGGGAACACACATCTAAACCGTATCATGCTGCCCCTGAACCCCCAAATTTTATGTCCTTCTCACATTGCAAAATACAATCATCCCTTCCCAATAGTCTCCAAAAAGTCTTAACTTGTTCCAGCATCAAGTCTGAAGTCCTAAGTCTCATCTGAGACACATTATTTCCACCCATGAGACTGTAAAATCAAAACAAGTTATTTACTTCCAGGATAAGTCTTGCCATTCCAAAATGAAGAAGTTGACCAGAAGAAAGGGGCTATAGGCCCCACACAAGTCTGAAACACAGAAGGGCAGTCGTTAAATCTTAAAACTCCAAAATAATTTCCCTGGACTCCAAGTACCGCATCCAGTGCACACTGGTGCAGCAGGTGGGCACCCAAGGCCTTGGAAAGCTCCATCCCTGTGGCTTTTCAGGGTATAACCCCCATGGATACTCTCACAGATTGGAGTTGAGTACCTGCGGCTTTTCCACACTGGGGTTGCAAGTTGCCGGTGGATCTACCATTCTCAGGTCTGGAGAGTGGCAGCTCCCTTCCCACAGCTCTGCTAGGCAGTGCCCCACTGGGCACTCTGTGTGGAAGTCCCAACCCCACATTTCTCCTCTCCTCACTGCCTTAGTAGAGTATCTCTGTGGTGACTCCACCGCTGCAGCAGGTTTCTGCCAGAGTGTCCAGGCTTTCCATATATTCTCTGAAAATTAGGTGAAAGCTGCCATGCTTCTTTCAGTCTTTCATTCTGCACACCTACAGGCTTAATGCCACATAGAAGCTACCAAGGCTTACGGCTTGCACCCTCCAGAGCTGTGGTGTAAGCTGTACCTGGACCCCCTTGAACTGAGGCTAGAGCTGGAACATCCTGGATGTGGGGATAAACCTCTCAGGGTAGTGTAGGGCAGTGGGGCCCTGGGCCTGGCCCCTGAAACCATTATTTCCTTCTAGGCCTCTGGACCTGTGGTGGGAAGAGCTGCCTGGAAAATCTCTGAAATTCCTTGTGGCCTTTCTCATTTTCTTTGATATTAGCAGTCAGCTCCCTTTTAGACATGGTAATCTTTCTAGCAAGCGGTTGCTCTGCAGCCTGCTTGGACTCTTCTGAAGATGCTTTTTTTTTTTTTTGATCATAGGTTCTTAGAAGCAGTCAGGCAACATCTTGAATGCTTTACTGCTTAAAAATTTCTTCTGCCAGATACCCTGAGTCATCATTATTAAGACTGAACTTAAAGACATGAACATGGACAGAATTCAGCCAAGCTCTTTGCTAAGGCATAACATGGGTAATCTTTACTCCAGTTCCCAAATAAACTACTCATTTTGATCTGAGACCTCATAAGCCTGGCCTTCAGTGTCCATATTTCTATCAGCATTTTGGTCACAACCACTTAACAAGTCTATAGGAAGCTCTAAACTTTACCACATCTTCTTGTCTTCTTCTGAGCCCTCCAAATTCTTCCAAATTCTACCTGTTTCTCAGTTCCAAAGCCACTTCCACATTTCTGGATATCCTTATAGCAATGCCTCACTCCTCAGTACCAATTTTCTGTGCTAGTCCATTCTAGCATTTTTATGTATTAAAAAAATACCTGAGATTGGGAAATTTATGAAGAAAAGCAGGTTTAATTGGCTCACATTTCTGTAAGTTGTACATAAAGTATGGCACTGGCATCTGCCTGGCTTCTGGTGATACCACAGGTAGTTTTTACTCATGGCACAAAGTCAAGCAGGACCAGGAATATTCAAGGCTAGAGCAGGAGCAAGAGACAAAGAGTGGAGAGGTGCCACACTATTTTAAATGACCAGATCTCAAGTGAACTAGTAGAGTGAGAACTCACTCATTATTGCAAGGACAGCACCAAATCATTCATAAGGAATTTTCTCACATGGTCCAAACAGCTCTCACTAGGCTTAACTCCAACATTGGAGGTCATATTTCAACTCACATTTCAACTCCAATCTGTGAGATTTGGAGGAGACACACATCTAAACTATATCACCATTGGATAAGGTTTTGGCTAAGTTGGTGTAATGACCCAATCTCTCTATTCCCGGTCTTCTGCTACTACTTCCCCCGGCTGCCCTCTCGAGGTCCTCCTGACTCACACCCTCCTTCCAGCATGGTCAGAGGGTTCCATGAGCAGAACCACCATTACTCCTCTCAGGTAAGCAAGGACGTTCTCTGGAGGCACTGGGGCATACACCAAGTTCACCCATAGCTTGTCAGGTCAGTGACTGGATACATAGGGCCAATGGGCCCTGTACAATAGGCCACAGCACCCCATTGGGTTAATCCTACATGTTTACAGTTTTCCAGTGTGTCTGTCTGCCAGGCAGTCCACATCTTCTACCATCCCAGGAAGCATGTAGGCAGCTGTAACTGGGAATAAAGATTGGTAGTTTTCTCAAGGACATAAGAATGGTCTACAATGCTGTAGTTTCCCTATTTGCTTTCCATTCACTGCTCACCACTTCCTTTTGTGCTTCTCTGTGCACCACCTACCTATACATGCCCCCTCAGGGGCTCCTCCAATAGTACCCCATGCCCTGTGTGCATGCTGCTCCATCCAGTGACCCAGGACCACATTTTTACTACGTTGGAATGAAGTATGTATGATCCAGAGGGTCCTTGACATTCAGAATCTATGGTTGAAATGCCTCCGCCAAGCATCCTTTTGTCAAGGATTTCTTCAACCGTTCATTAAAATTATCTACTATAATTGTTGCCTGTGGATGGTAAGGCAAGTGGAAGCTCCAGCCAATGCCAAACATGTGGGCCCTCGGTGCTTGGGCTTCAGCAATGAATGTCGGGCCTTGATCCATTTGACTGTCATCAGGGCAACCAAAGTGCAAACAAGAGGCGGAAGCATTTAGTTAGCCAAGGTCATCTGCGGATCTGTCCTCCTGCGCTAATGTCCATCTTCTCTTGCATGGAGGGTAAAGCCTTTTTTGCTTCTTTATTGCATTATTATTATAAATATAAAATGGCATGTACTCTGTATAGTAACAATTTTTAAATATTCATTTATTAAACGCTCACTGCTGAGGTCATGTCAAGAAAAGATTCTCTCCTTAGAGAGCCCTCTTAAATCTGCATAATCTTTTGTGTATTGTAGGCACTGAACTAAAATAATATGTATTTAGTTAGGAACCAGTAAGTGGCAGAAAAAAATAGAGAGCACAAGAGTCTTAGAAAATTTAAATAAGAAATTATTTCTGGCTTGAGAACAAGAAATGCTTGAGGATTTGTGGAGCTTGAAGCTTATATGATTTGCGAACCCCTTTTCAAGAAATAATAATACAAGATTATAAATGCAATATTAAGTATAAAAGGGAACATTTATTTAGAGTGATACAGGTAAATTAATATAATTACTTTTTTAGAAAGCTGACAATTTGCACAAAAACACAAACTGCAGAAAAATAACATATTTTTGTTAATTAGCTGCCTGACACCCTCTTTCAAGAATTTTTCCCTATGACTTTTAGCTTCATGCTCTTTACTAGCCTCTTCACATGACATCAACTTTGCAATGACTTTTTATATAGCAAGAATAGAAAGATAATTTATTATTGTTTCTATCGTACTTGGTTGGAGTTTCTTCTTTTCATTAAAGTAGTTGTCTTCAGTGACACAATCATTGTTGGTAATATCATGTAATTTTTAGGATTCATGTCAAATTTGGAAAGATCTCTTTTGTTTCTTATTTATTATCTATAAGATTTGAGCTAATTTCTCAGACTTCTTTTTGGCCTAGTACTTTTCAAACATTTTTCTTCTCTAAGCACAAACTTCTACAGTGAAGCAACATAGAAAATGTTCATTTTACAATCACAGTCTCTCTATGTGTACTTTTGTGTTATAGTTCCAAGTGAGTTCACACAACAGATGGTAGAAATATTCTTAGAAACCATCTTTACTTATACATTAGTATTCGTATATTAGTAGAAGCCACTGAATGGTTTTAAACAAAGGAATGACAGATCTAACTGATGTGCTTACCTGTTAACTCAAGTACCCCGAGGAGCAGTTTTGGGGGGTTCATTCTAGTAAGTACAACCCCCACAAGCCTCTTGTATTCCTTATATCCATATTCAGTCTTTTACAAAATGATACAAAAGTATTTCCCTACAACTCTTTCCTTTTTGGACATTAAAAATGTATTGACCAGATTTCTTTAAGTCATATAGGCAAGAATGGCAAATTCCATTTCAACAGAAGGCAAGATGGATGGTGTGGCATATTTTGTTTTAGTTAAATTCTGTGCTATAAATATGCGATTATTAAATCTTGATTTATAGAGACCTACACTAAATTCTGAAAAAAAAATCATAAACAATTACATTATTTAAAAATGTTTCCCTAGTTCTTTTTTTCAGTTTTGATTATAAACATATTTTCTGTTAAAGATTATTTCATCCACTTTCCAAAACAATCAGGAAATATATTAAGAAAAAACAAATGATTTTACCAGTCTAACGAATCTAGTGTCAATTTTTAAAGCATTTTTGTATTTCCTTTTAGTTTATTCCTGGAGCCTGACTTATTTGTACTTGAAATCATAGTATACGACAATTTTATCTTCCCTTCTCCCACACTTAATATTGCATCATGGGCATTTTCTTTGTTGCTATCATCGGTGGCTACATAAATATTTCATTGAGTGGGTGATGTTAATTTATTTAATAACTCCTGTTTTTCAATTATTAGACATTTGATTTTGGTCCATTTTTTTGAGAACTCATTTATTCATTATTTCTAACTTTTTGTTTTTAAACTTTTATTGTTTTAAAAAACACATGGCATTTTCCAGTTTAACCATTTTTAAGTGTACAGTTCAGTGTACAGTTGAAGTATACATGCACATCGTTGTACAACCATCACCATCATCCATTTCCAGAGTTTTTTTTATTTTCCCAAACTGAAACTCAGTACTCATTAGACAATATCATTTCCCCTTCTTTCAAACCCTGATAACCACCATTGTACTTTCTGTCTCTATGAATGTGGCTGTGCTAAGAAACTCTGATTCTTGTAAAAGAAACTCTTGCAATCATGTATTATTTGTCCTTTCGTGACTGGCTGTTTTCACTTAGCATAATGTCTTTGGGATTCAACCATGTTGTTACATGTGTCGAAATTTTCATTTTAAGACCAAATGATACTCCAATGTACATATCTACCACATTTTGTTTATCCTTTCACCCATGATTAATTGGATTGCTTCTGCTTTGGGCTACTGTGAATAAAGTTGTTAAAAACATGAAAAACTTACATTATTGAAAATTTATACTGCTGTCTCATACATTTGCTATACTTCATTTTATAACTCTGATGATTTGCATCAGACATCTGCCTCCATTTAGAAGCCTCTTCCTTTGAGCAGCTGCTTTATAATGTGAAAGTAATGGCTTGATTGCCTATGTAATACCACCACCTCTTGGTCATGGGTGAGTATGCATGCGTGTATATTTTCTGTTCTTTCTCAGGAAATGATCAAGGTATTAGTAAATGTTGTGAAACTAAATTCATATTTAGAAAACAAAGATGAAGCAATCAGTGATTCATCTCTACAGTGATATTGGGAAATCTCTTCTCCTTGTGTCTTGTAAGAGGTTCTCAACTTTCATTTATTCACTCTGAGCTACATAATCGAGAGTGACAGAGTTTTTATCTGCATGATTCCACTTCTGCTGCCTGTGTATTTCTGGCAGACATTTCTCTTCAATCACTGTCGAGTGCTTTCTCCAAAGCCTTATACTTCTTTTCAGCATAGCGATTCAGACATCGCTTTCCAGTTGTGTGTGATCAATGAGTTGAAAATCTTTCACTTTTAGTATATATAATAATAAACACTTTTAACATAATTCAAATTTTTTAAACCTTTTATACAAGCAATGTTGTGGTCAGTGTGATTGGAAAGTCAGCCCAAAGTAAAAGAAAAAAAATAGCATAAAGTTTAAAAACTTAAGCCTGCCTATTAAAATCTAATTATTTACCTAGCTTCAATACAGGTAAGAGCTTCCCTGTTTAGTATACAAGTTGTCATTTCAGTAAGTCAGAGACAGCGTATGCTAACCTACTGCATCTCCAGGTGTTTGGACCTGATTATAAGGTTGAAACTTGGTGGTTTGCATCTTGACTTAGCAGAGAGGGCATGATTATTATTTAAATAAAGCTCGTGTTTTATTTTGGTGGAAGCTGTTAAAATGTCAAATGTATTACTCTGTTTTTATGGTTTCTATGACCCACATAATTTTCAAATTCCTGAAACAAACACATGAGATAGTACAATCTGTTCTACCAGTATACATCACAATTTATCCCCAGTGAAAGTTTTAAAATTGGACTGGCACATGGTGCCAGGGTCCTGTCTGTGCTCCTTTTACTATAAGAACAAGCTGCTGAATAACAAGTGGTATAGCACTAAAATCTAATAATATTTTCCACTTTCTCAGTCCATTCCTGGCATCAACAAACATAAGTTACACTTTCCTTGCACCTTATACAAAAATTAATTCAAGATGGAATAAAGACTTAAATGTTAGACCTAAAACCATAAAAACCCTAGAAGAAAACCTAGGTAATACCATTCAGGACATAGGCATGGGCAAGGACTTCATGTTTATAACACCAAAAGCAATGACAACAGAAGTCAAAATTGACCAATGGGATCTAATTAAACTAAAGAGCTTCTGCACAGCAAAAGAAACTATCATCAGAGTGAACAGACAACCTACAGATTGGGAGAAAATTTTTGCAAACTACCCATCTGACAAAGGTCTAATATCCCGAATCTACAAGGAACTTAAATAAAGTTACAAGAAAAAAACAGCCCCATCAAAAAGTGGGCAAAGGATATGAACAGACACATCTCAGAATAAGACATTTATGTGGCCAACAAACATATGAAAAAAAGCTCATCATCACTGGTCATTAGAGAAATGCAAATCAAAACCACAATGAGATACCATCTCACACCAGTTAGAATGGCGATCATTAAAAAGCCAGGAAACAACAGATGCTGGAGAGGATGTGGAGAAATAGCAGTGTTTTCACACTGTCGATGAGAGTGTAAATTAGTTCAACCATTGTGGAAAACAACGTGGCGATTCCTCAAAGATCTAGAACCAGAAATACCATTTGACCCAGTAGTCCCACTACTGGGTATATACCCAAAGGATTATAAATCATGCTGCTATAAAGACACATGCACACATATGCTTACTGAAGCACTATTTGTGATAGCAAAGACTTGGAACCAACCCAAATGCCCATCAATAATAGACTGGATAAAGAAAATGTGGCACATATACACCAAGGAATACTATGCAGCCATAAAAAAAGAATGAGTTCACATCCTTTGCAGGGACATGGATGAAGCTGGAATCCCTAATTCTCAGCAAACTAACACAAGAGCAAAAAACCAAACACTGCATGTTCTCACTCAGAAGTGGGAGTTGAACAATGAGAACACATGGACACAGGGAGGGGAACATCACATGCAAGGGCCTGTCAGTGGGTGGGGGGCAAGGGGAGGGAGAGCATTAGGACAAATATCTAATGTATGCAGGACTTAAAACCTAGGTGACAGGTTGATAGGTGCAGCAAACCACCATTGCACCTGTATACCTATGTAACAAACCTGCATGTTCTGCACATGTATCCCAGAACTTAAAATAAAAAACAAAATAAAACAGTATAATGTTGATTGCAGTCTTTACAGGTACAAGTTCTGAGCTATAAAAAGTATGTTAATAGTTTAGTAACCATTGTATTTTCCTTCAAAGATGATAGCTTACCTCCTACTTTAGGATATATTATGGTTATTATTGCATGTTCTTTTTTTCATATTCTTAAACTATTGCAAAGATTTAGTGTCATATGTGGTATCCATATTGCCTTTATTAACTACTTAGCTATGCCATATGTTTTATTTTATATTTTTCACTCAATCTGAACATTTAGGCACAAATTGCCACTTCGACAATTACTTTGATATGGTGACAGCCTCCAAATACACTAGCAAGGCCACTATCCAAGAGCTAATGGAAAAGAAAATCTTCAAGACCAAATTAAAATGCTCGATTTACATCATTTTAAAAACTAGTTTACATACACAGCCAGAATTAATGCACAAGGGAAGGTACAGACTAAGATAGTGAGTATACGTGTATTCAACTTATATTGTCAATAGCCAACATGACTCACAGGTGATTCATGACATATGATCTATACTTACCAGATCCTTTGAGTTTCCCCTATGTCTTAGAAGGTGTTGAGGTAAATTGCACATATTATGCCCATTTGTTCCTTATATTAATCTGGGTTCTTCAGAGAATCAGAGCCAATAGGATACACATAGAGTGAGATTTATTATAAGGAATTGGCTTACATGCTTATGGAGTCTAAGTCCCACAGTCTGCCTTCTGTGAGCTGGAGAAACAGAAAAGCTTGGAGTATAAATTCCAGTCCAAATCCTAAGGTCTGAGAGCCAGCAGTGGCAGAAGTGCCAACAGTGTTAAGTACCAATGCAAGCACAAGAGAAGACTAATGTCTCAGCTCAAGCAGTTAGACAGAGAGAGAGAGAGAGAGAGAGAGAGAGAGAGAGAGAGAGAGAGAGAGAGAGGAAGAGGAATAGGAAGGGAAAGAAGAAGAGGAAGAGAAAGAGGAAGAGAGAGAGATAGAGGGAGAGCGAGAGAGAAATTAAACCTTCCTATTAGATTTTGTTCTACTGGGGCCAGCGGTGGATTCCTATATGCCACCCATATTGGAGAGGTCCATCTACTTTACTCAGTCCACCAATTCAAATTCTAATCTTTTCTGGAAATGCCCTCACAGACAAATCCGGTAATAATGTTTAACCAGGTATCTGCGTATCCCATGGCCCAGTCAAGTTAAGGAATAAACTAACGATTATATTCCCATATAAAAGATTGCATATGCTTTTTAAAAAGATATTATTCTGTATAAACACAGTACAATAATCAAAATCAGCAAGTTAATATTGATACAATTCCATTATTAAATGTGTGTGTATGTGTGTGTGTTTCTCTCTCTCCAAAACTGATACTTCCAGTTTCAAATATCACAGGATTAAATCTCACCTAATGTTCTAATATTGAGAAATTTCACTCTCATTATCCATAATGTATTTATATGTTGTTATATGTTTACTTATTTAATAAATCTGTTAACACATATTACTGTGAAAAAAATAAGAAAACCTATTTTTTAAAATCTTTATGGGTATTAGTGAATCTAAAGGTTCAACAATTTCTAACATTAAGTATATGTGTTTATTTTGTTCTGCTTTGAAGGCATGGCCTGCCCCTCCACACCCGTGGGCGTTTCTCGTTAGGTGGAAAGAGGGACTTGAGAAAATAAATGAGACACAGACACAAAGTATAGAGAAAGAAAAAGTGGGCCCAGGGGATCGGCGCTCAGCATGCAGAGGACCCGCGCCGGCATCAGTCTCTGAGTTCCCCCAGTATTTATTGATCATTATCTTTACCATCTTAGAAAAAGGGAAGTGGCAGGATAATAGGATCATTGTGGTAGGGAGAAGGTCAGCAGTAAGACATATGAATAAAGATCTCTGTGACATGAATAAGTTTAAGGAAAAGTGCTGTGCCTTGATATGCATATGCAAACATCTCTATAAACATTTTTAGTGCATAAACAGCAGCATTGCCGCTAGCACGTCCCACCTTTCACCCTAAGGCGGTTTTCTCCCATCTTAGTAAATAGAACATACAATCCGGTTTTACACCGAGATGTTCCATTGCCCAGGGACGGGCAGGAGACAGATGAGTTTCTCTATCTCAACTGCCAAGAGGCCTTCTTTCCTCTTATACTAGTCCTCCTCAGCACAGACCCTTCACGAGTGTCAGGCTGGGGGACCATCAGGTCTTTCCCTTCCTATGAGGCCATATTTCAGACATGGGGAGAAACCTTGGAAAATACCCAGCTTTCCTAGGCAGAGGTCCCTGCGACCTTTGGCAGTGTATGTGTCCCTGGGTACTTGAGATTAAGAGAAGGGTGATGACTTTTCACAAGCGTACTGCCTTCAGGCACTTGTTTAACAAAGCACACCCTGCACAGCCCAAAATCCTTTAAACCTTGAGTCACCACAGCACATGTTTCTTGCAAGGACAAGGCTGGGGGTAGGGTACAGATCAACAGCGTCTCAAATACAGAACAAAATGGAGTCTCTTATGTCTACTTCTTTCTATATAGACACAGTAACAGTCTGATCTCTCTTTTCCCCACAACGCTTATTTTTCATCAGCATCGTGGTTACATTATTCATATGAAATTCTGTAGGCTCTATTGTTTCTATTTTAGACCATTTCCTGTCCCCCCACAACTACCACTCCTATTGATTCTATGTAATCATTTGTTTGTTTACAAATGTGAAACACTACCATAATTCTAAAAGTCAGTTATATAATCAAAGTATATACTCAGAGAAGTATCAATCCTCTCCCTCCATTTTATAGTTTTCACCCTGATCTCACACATCTCTTGGAAGTAGCCAGTCTCAATATTATGTAGTTAATACTTCTTCTGTTTCTTTTTGCACAAATGAGCAAAAACATGTGTATGTCCTTATTTTCCTTCCTGAGTTTAATATAGATAGCAAACTCTAGATTATTTTCTACATCCCAATATACTGACTGGTAGAACTCTCATTCTGTTTTAACAGGTCCACATTATCCCATTTTAAAGGTGCATCACAGTTTATTAAACCAGCTTTCTATATATGAACATTCAAGTTACTCTCAATATTTTGTATCTATAAAAATAATTTAATAAATAAACTTATACATATATACTTTACTATAGTTAGAGATAAATTCCTAGAACTGAAGTTGTTGGATCAAAATGAAAATATTAATGTATACATAGTTTTGTTGTCTATTGCCAAATTTCTCTCAAAAAAGATTATACCAATTGATATTCTCATCAATATATTATACTATAGTTCAAGCAATCTCTTAAAAGTGTTTTGTTTGCTTTTTTGGCCTCCAGTTTGAAATAAAAGAATAAAAACATTTTTAAAAGAAATACGTGTGTGCTCCTCATACCCTGTGAGATTTGATGGTGTGAAATATTAACTCAAGAATCTAAAAATCCCCAAACATTAAGGAAATATATTTATTTAGTGGTATATACCAAATTAGAAATGGGGATATATACAGTTATAAAAGATTTTTTAAATTTTGAGAAAATATGTATTTGGGTTCAAAACCCATTTATCTATAAGTTTCAACAATTGAAGACTATCTTTTAGTGACTCCTCTGCCCCTCCTCCTCCTACAATTCCAACTAGAGTAAAGCAGTAAGATTAAAATTGTGATTCTGGCAAAATTGTGTAATTACACAATTCCAACTCCGGGAATATTGTCAATATGCTTATCGTCTCTAAAATCGAGATTTTTCAATTTATAGAATTGATTCTAACTCTATTTAATTTGCTGTACACTGTTAGGATTAAATAGAGTAACCTACTAAATTTTTACAACTTACAAAATCTTTTGTAACCGACAAAATCTTTGCATCTGAAATAGGATAAGCTTCAAATAGCTGTTTTTTCCACAAAGAATTTTCGTAATTGAGGTTTGATTATATTTCTACTTTTAAAAATTTTGTTTTCCTTTTTTAAATCAATTAGTACCATACAAAATTATTTATTATATTATTTTAATTACACTTTTTGTCAAAAATATATTTCCTATTGCAACATATTTTATGTAATTTCACTTCAATATTTACAAATAAAATACAACCAACAGTCATCATAACACACAAATCTTAAAAATTATTATTTTAAAAATGATTCTAAAATGTATCTGAAGTTTTTTTGTTCTTCTCAATAAGCATTAGCCATAGAAAAACAACAAAATGATGTTTTTCTCTGATCTTACAATGGAAGTGAGGAACATTATTCTTTGACTCTTTCGGTGTAGGTAAAAATTTCTAAAATAGACTTTTCTTTGTAAACTAAAAATGATTAATAGTAGAAAAGTTATATATGCCAAATTGTATGTATCAAAATTTAGGTACCAGTCTCTATTTCTAACAAGTGTTCTATAATTTATAATTTTGCATATCACGAGAGTTTTTAATCTTTACATAGACATTCTGCTATGCTTTAATAAAAGTGTTTATGACTGTCACAATTTAATATAAAATTCAAGATCTATGTTGATTCTAAAATAAAGAGTCTTTATCTTGTATCTGGGTCTGGAAGACAAAAACCGGACAGTTTACACAGACTGTTAGATAAACTGTGTACTTATTTTATAAACCAAAGTTTCTAAGTTAAAAGAGTTCACGGAATCTTTTTATCTTCATTCCTACTATTACCCCACGTGTGTTGTGCATAAATTTGTGCATGTACCTGGGCATAAATGCAACACAGAATTAAACTTGAGCACAGAATTCCCTAGGATTCAAGACATATTAAACTAAATTAGATAGCTTTTCAATTTAGCCTATCAAAATCACAAAAGAATACTTGCCTGTTTATTTTGTTAGCATAACTTTCTTAGGAACAATTTCTGTAAGAATCTCTTAAATGCAGAGCCAAAACTGGACAACTAGTATTTTACTTACTGTGACATACACTTATTTTGAAATATGTTCAAAATTTGCTGAATTCAATAGTCTTAATTTAGAATCATCATAGGTTAAGACTGAAAAGGTTAGGAGGTAATCTGATTTAACATTAATACTCTAAAATTTACAGTTTACCCCAAAATATTTACAGTTGCAACGATTAAAAACAATTGCAGGTACATTCATTTATTTATTTATATGTTTATTCTGTAAGGAGTAAATACCTACTGACAGAAAATGTTCTTGGCTCTACATAATTGAACAAATTAGGCAATGATTTCTGCCCTTGAGTAGATTATATTCTAAAATAGGAGAAAATTAATAATAAACATAACATATATAAATTACATAGTGTATTAGAAGGCAATCAATGTGTATAAAATAAAATGTAGAGCAGAAGAAAGTGGGTTGGGAGAACTTGTCAAAATTTTTGCAAACAACATGTTACTTGTTGCCTAATAATTCATTACATATGGGTTTCAGAACATATTTAATTCCCACTCTTTTGTATAGTTAAGCTGTTTCAAATCATTATTCAATTTTTGGAAAATGTAAATCAAAAGTTTTGCTAGCTAGAGATCATTTCTTTTTGCATTTTATGGAATTGTGTTAATGTATGTTCATTTTTAATATTAATATTAATACTTAAAATTATGAATTATGTACTCTAAATATAAATTAATATAATTTAATATTTACATTAATTATAATTTGGATTAACTGTAAATGGTATTTACAGTTTGAGGTTCATGTTTCTGAATTTGAAATTATTTACCTAATAAAAATTATACTACATATTTATAAGTGCAGACACATTATTAAAATATTTACATAATAATGCATTGCTTCTTTAGGCAGAAAAATAATAACTCCAAATACATTATCATTAAAATAAAGGACTTCCATATTCACACGGGACAGCTTTATGCTAATCAGAGTTCTGCTTCATAGCATTGGAGAAAGAAGCCCGCCTAATTTTCATCTTCACTTACAGTCACTTTTTGAAAATGGGCATAACTATGGTTCAAAGTTCTCTGCTATTTATTGTAAATGCCAAGGAGTCCCCTACCTTCACAACTCTCTACTTGCTGGTCCCTCCGCCAGGAAGTCTCTTTCCCCAGATCAAGCAGAGGGGCCCCTTCTGACAACACAGGTCTTAACACAAACATCATCTCAATAAAGAGATTTTTCCTTTCATGCTACTGTAGTAGCCTTTACTCTTGGTGACATTCCCTTATATCACCCATAGAACTGAAGGGAAATTGTTTATTTTGCTTCCTTATTAACACCTTGTCTTCCTACCTTAGCATGCCCAGCTTCTGTCTGTCTTGGTCTCTGCTATAACCCCACTCTCAGCTGAGTAACCGGCACATAGTAAGTGCTCAATAAATATTTGTTCAATGAGGAATAAATAATGAAGAAGATCCTAAATTTCTGATGACTAAAACATTGCAGGCAATTTATTTTTCTCCATAATTTAACATTTTTACTCTACTTGAGTTTTAATTGACAGATTACATGGGAATTGACAATTTGCAGAGAAGGAAAATGTATTTACGTCTGATTAGAGGGGAAGAGAGTGCTATAGTGCATATTACAGTATAGTATAATATAGTAGGTTTCGTATCCTTGTTAAGATTATAAGATGTGGATCTCAGTTGCTAGGGTTTAAATTCTAACTCAGCCATTTGTTGGGGCAAATTACTTAACTCCTCCGTGTCACATAATTTTTCATCTACAAAATCAAAATAAGAATAGTATTCACCTTATAATGTCATTGGAAGGACTGAGTTCATTCCTCTTAAATATTTCTAATAGTACATAGTCAATGTAAGACAATAGGGATTTTATTATTATTTAGTGACTATAGTTTTCATTCTTGTGATGGCACTTGTGCATATGATATAAAGAATATATAATCCCTATATAACCAGAAGTTGTACATAAAATTGCAATTAAAGTACTAGTTGCATCTTTAATTATACCAGTGTTTCCCCTGATGGTATAGCTGTTTTCAGAGATGCATTTGGTAAGTCCTATTATACAAAAACAAAACATTAAGTAAATATGGACTATTTCAAAGATGCTGAGTATGTGAAAGCTGAAAACTGTATTAAGTGGAAATTATACATGGCACCAGCAATGCGTTTCATCCTCATGTTCCTCAGTTTTGTGATATTATCTGTGACATATTTCCATTGATTTTTTAAAATACATAAAAGATCAAAATTGAGATTTGCTAAAATGCACTTTAAATATACTGTTCTGCTCTTTACTTCCCATTTCATAAATATATATATATATATATTGACTACCTGGATAAATAGTGTGAGTTAAATTTCACCTAAACTTAATATGGGATAGTGACTTAATAACTCACTTGACCCAGGCATTCACCCACACTTAAACTACTGCCATGTATGGAAAAGTATATCTTATTACGCTTAAATATTCTGTATGATTTTCCTCAGACTCTCTTAATATTTTTAAATTTCTACAATATGTATAAACAAAATTCCTTGCTTATGACAGCCTGTGTTAAAATTTCTGCTTCATCCTTGATATGGTTTGGCTGTGTCCCCACTCAAATCTCTTCTTGAATTGTAACTAACTCCCACAGTTCCCACGTGTCTCAGGAGAAACCCCGTGGGAGGTAATTGAATCATGGGGGCAGGTCTTTCCCGTGCTGTTCTCATGATAGTGAATAAGTACTGATGAGATCTGATGGTTTTACAAATGGGAGTTTCCCTGCACAAGCTCTCTCTCTCTTTGTCTGTCGCATACATGCAAGACAAGACTTGCTCCTCCTTGCCTTCCACCACGATTGTGAAACTGCCCCAGCCACGTGGAACTGTAAGTCCATTAAGCCTCCTTTTCTTCCCAGTCTTGGGTATATCTTTATCAGCAGCATGAAAATGGACTAATACAATCCTAGTAATGGACATTTCTGACATATGAGATTTGACAACTCTGCATTTAGACAGAAAAGTAGTTCAAGAGGCATAGAACCTAAAAACATTTAATTCCCCAAATACTGCCCCTGATTTTGTCTGGGGTCTTAAGCTACATCATAAAATTCTTACTTTCTTACTCTCATACTCCTAACACCTAGCAACAAATACTTTATACCAACTTTGTACAAATTAATTCACTAGGAGCTTTTCCCATGTATGGTCTGACATATTTCTGCCTTTAAAGAAATTACTGTTTAGTAAGAACAATATAGACTAATAACTTTAGTATAGAATAAAAAGTGTCATCATAGTAACAATTAATAGATGGTATTGGCAGAGCATTTATTACATTAACAAAATCTAATATAATAATTTTAAAGCTTATTTTAGGTAATTCCTATAATTATATCATGCGGTGCTAATAAAATCTCCATTTTACAGACAAGGCAATTGAGGCGCAGAGAGTTTGAATCATGTATCTGAGGTTATTCAGAAAGCAAGTAATAATGAAGCTGAGTTTCCTACTCAGACAGTATCTGAATCCAGGGTCCAAATTTTTAGTTACTCTGCTAAAATCAGTGTATGAATATCATTCTAAGAGGACAGAAGCAAGATTTAATAAGCTTTTAGGTGGGATGCAAAATAGAGAGCTTTCAAGGAAAATAACAGAGAAGATACAACATTTGAAGTGAGTTTCAACGGATGTATAGTTTTCTGGACAAATGATCAAAGAAAGGATGCTTTGTGCAAGGAAAATAGCCTGAACAAAAGCAAAGAAAGAGGCACTGATGATAGTTGAAGCTGTTGAAAACATTTATTTGCCTCATTAACAATGTTCAAATTGATTAAACTAGCATTTAAAGCCCAATATTATCTTCCCTTAGCCTAAATGTCTAGTTTCCGTCTTTCACTCTTGTCTTCTACTATGTAATTTACATAATGTAATATGCACTTCCTTTCACTATCTTCATACTTTCCTACTGCTATTGTTTCATTTATACTACTCCATCCATATGAAATCTACTCTGTAGATTTGCACCTGTCCATCTTAAAATAAAGTATTCACCACTTAATCTCCAAGGCCGAGTTTAGAAATGCCTTTGCCTTTATGAAATATTTCCCTCAAGGAAAGAATTTTCCATATCCACCTTATCCAGTTCCGTAGCCCTTGCATTCTCTATTCATCTCCATGGTACTCATTATTCCACCATATAGTTTGTGCATTATTTATCATTCCATACATTCATTAATAATTTTCTATCTACACAAATTTTTACCAGTTTTCTTAGATGAAAAAGTTTTATAATAGCAGTAAAGATATTGGGCTTCATAGTCTAACACAGTTCGATGGGAATACTAATTCTGCTATTTGCTAGTTTACCAAGTAGCAAGTTAATTACACAATGTGATTTTCTCATCCCAAAAGTGTGCATTAAATACCTCCCCGAAGTCAATATTTTGAAGATTAAGTTGAAGAGTAAATATAAAACTCTTAGCTCAATGTGAGCATCAATGAAATGGTAACTGTAACTATTACTGTTGTTGAGATAAACAGAAAGTTCCAGTAGCAGATATTTAGAAATAATGTATGAAGAATTAAGCAACATTTCTCAATTTTAGTGTTGATGTTTATTGTATACAATCATCACTAAAAGAGCTTGTTAAAATACAGACTCCATGGTTTTGCCCCCAAAGACTCTGATTTCCTAGGTCTTGGTAAGGAGCAGTAATCTCTTGCTTAACCAGCCACCCAAATGACTCTACTAAAGATTGTCCAGGGACCATATTTTGAAGAATGAAGAAATGCCAAACAGAGACATGGTCAGTGAAATCTCTCAGCTAAAAAACAATACACATCTTCAGAAGTTTGTTGCCAGGCTGGGTATAATCGATTTATTTTCTAATCAATTATCTTTCTCTCTCTCTCACCCTCTCTCACTCTCTTCTCTTTCTCTTAGAAGAATAAAATAAAGGCTTTTTCTTTTCAAAGGACTTCCTAGATTATATGTTCTTTGCAAGAATAGAAGCTTTGATGTGCATACGTAAGCCCTCTCATACAATTCTCTGATTTACAAAGAGCAAAGGAGAGCTGCAATAAAGGAAAAAAAAAAAAAGAGGAATCTACACAATTGCAGAGATTTATAGAGAAAGCTATTTTGCTTAGATAAAAGATTCATTTTTATTTGGTTGACTAAGGTTGGCTTTGTTCCTGGAAATGCAGTAGAAAGTTCCCCATTATGATGTTAACTCTTCTCAGAAGCAAAGCATGCTTTGATAAATAGCCACCAAAATTTTTCATGGGGATAGACTAACACCACTTATCAGTGAATCTCAATTCAAGATGTTATGGAGGAATCAATTTGCTTTGATTCCATCTGCTTCTTTGGGTTTTTTAATAATTCAAATATCTGGCCACATTCCAGAGATGCTCAGAAAAATCTTAAATGAAGCCCTGGTATGTGTTGTTTTTGAAAAAAACGAGGCCAGGTGTGATGTCCCGCCTGTAATCCCAGCACTTTGGGAGGCCGAGGTGGGCAGATCAGGAGGTCAGGAGTTTGAGACCAGCCTGGTCAACATGGTGAAACCCCACCTCTACTAAAAATAGAAAAATTAGCTGGATATGGTGGTAGGTAGCTGTAGTCCCAGCTATTCAGGAGGTTGAGGCAGGGGAATCGCTTGAACCTGGGAGGCAGAGGTAGCAGTGAGCCAAGATTGTGCCATTGCACTCTAGCCTGGGCAACATAGCGAGACTCTGTCTAAAAAAAAAAAGAAAAGAAAAGAAAAGAAAAACTGAGTGTGATCACTGAGGCTTGGGAGCTACTATAAATTACCCAGTCTCAGGTATTTCTTATAGCAGCATGAGAATGGACTAAAACAATAATATATAAAAGATTACTATATTATCCACTTTTGTGATATATTGAAAGTATTTTCTTACAGTATTAATTTTTTAACTTAATTTAATACAGTTTTAATGTAGTTCAATTTTAAAAAAAAGTCTTCTAATGAATCAGAATTTTTGACTCCAATGAAAATGCCTTTCCTCACACTGAGATTAAAACGCCAATTATTATTGAGTGCTATGTAGTTTAATTTTTACATGTAGATTTCTGATTCACATAAAGTTTATTTTTTACATACTATATTATGTGAGGTATGAATACAGTACTATCTTTTTTCCAGTCGTGATCCAGTTGTCTCACAATGTGCTATAATATTTAATCTTTCTCCAGTGATTTCAATGCCACTTTCATCAGATGCTAAATTTCTGTATGTACATGAATCTATTTCCAGTTTTTCTTATTTTATTTCACCAAGCTATCTGTGTATCCATATGCCAGTACCAAAAGGGGAACATACTTCATCAGCCACACAGTGCCTATTAGAATTATGAGTAATTTTGGTTTTGTTAGTCAGTGAAATCAGAAGACAGGCTACTGGGAGTGGAAGGAAATGGCATTTTCAGAAACAGTTGTTTTAACTCAATTTAATTACTGCTGGAGTCTTTTTCAATTACTGTCTCTGTGTGTGTCATGTGATTCTTCATTTTGAAGAGATGAGAGTATTATTGAAAAACCCAGATGTTTTATTTAGCCATAGCTCCAGTCTTTTTTTTTTTTTTTTTTTGAGATGGAGTCTCACACTGTCGTCCAGGCTGGAGCGCAATGGCGAGATCTTGGCTCACTGCAACATCTGCCTCTCAGGTTCAAGCTATTCTCTTTGCCTCAGCCTCCTGAGTAGCTGAGATTACAGGAGCCTGCTGCCACACTCAGCTAATTTTTTTTGTATTTTTAGTAGAGACGAGGGTTTCACCATGTTGGCCAGGCTGGTCTCAAACTCCTGACCTCGTGATCCGCTCACTTCGGCCTCCCAAAGTGCTGTGATTACAGGCATGAGCCAACACACCTGGCCGCTCCAGTCATTTTTAAGAGGAAGGATTGGCTGAGCACGGTGGCTCACACCTGCAATCCTAGCATGGTGGGAGGCCTAGGTGGGCAGTTCATGAGGTCAGGAGTTCGAGATCAGCCTGGCCGACATAGTGAAACACTATCTCTACTAAAAATACAAAAATTAGCCAGGCGTGGTGGCACATGCCTGCAATCCCAGCTACTCAGGAGGCTAAGGCAGGAGAATCGCTTGAACCCGGGAGGCAGAGGTTGTGGTGAGCCCAGATTGCGCCACTGCATTCCACCCTGGGCAACAGAGTAAGTTTCTGATTCAAAAGAAAAAGAAAAGAAAAAAAAAGACAGAGAAAGGAAAGATTTAAAATTTTATTTCTTCCAAGCTGATCTCTTTCAAGTTAGTTCTTTCCCTAATGAGAGAGTTATCATATATGCCTCTGATATTTACTTTGATTTTTGTTTACTTGAATGAATGACAAAAAATATAGTGAAACTGAATTTAAAATGTATCAAATAGTATTCATTACAACAAATGACAAAAATATTTCCTTTCAAATAATTTTTTCTTTTTTTTCTTTTTTTTTTTTTTTGAGACAGAGTCTCGCTCTGTCGCCCAAACTGGAGTGCAGTGGCCGGATCTCAGCTCACTGCAAGCTCCGCCTCCCGGGATCACGCCATTCTCCTGCCTCAGCCTCCGGAGTAGCTGGGACTACAGGCGCCCGCCACAGCGCCCGGCTAGTTGTTTTTTTTTTTTTTTTTTTTTAGTAGAGACGGGGTTTCACCGTGTTAGCCAGGATGGTCTCGATCTCCTGACCTTGTGATCCGCCCGTCTCGGCCTCCCAAAGTGCTGGGATTACAGGCTTGAGCCACTGCGCCCGGCCTCAAAGAATTTTTTCAACTTTATATTTTTAAAATCAATTAGCAGAAATGAATCGGATTATATATGCTGATATTTATTCAGACACAATGATTCTGCTGAATGTTCAAATGTTTTCTTTCTGGTATTCTTTGTTCTATGGAATAGACTGTATTTTTTGTTTTTGTTTTGTTTTGTTTTTGTTTTGTTTGTTTGTTTTTGTCTTTATATCGCAGTCCCCAACCCTGGGCAGGGACCAGTACTGGATAGGAACCCTACTGGCACAGCAGGAAGCGAGGGACAGTTGAGCATGCATTACCACCTGAACTCTGCCTTCTGTCAGATCAGATTAGATTCGAATAGGAGCTCGAACCATATTGTGAACTGCACATGCAAAGGATCTGGGTTGTGCACTCCTTATGAGAATCTAGTGCCTTTGACACCATGCCCTGCCTCTGTGGAAATATTGTCTTCCACAAAACCGGTCCCTGGTGTCAAAACGATTGGAGACTGTTGATTTAGATTTCTTAATTTCTTTATTATTGCAACTATACTAAGCAAAGATAAAATACTGACCATAACTTATATTTGCATAGTTCTTCAAAATACTTTGTAATGGAGACTGATTGCCTGGTTTTGCCACTGGGGTATATGGATATTGATTGCCAAATTTAAACAAGACCCACTTAATGTAGATATCCTTCAGTAACTGTATACCAGCAGTGTTTTGTTTATAAATGACTTTGTGAAGGCAACAGAAGGTTACTTTAAAAAAAGAATGTATTATACGAAATGAAAATTAAACACATTCTACTATGAAGCTAACATAGCAGATACAATATACAACACATTGAAAGGGATAGAGTGATATTTTAATTCCCATTTGCTGCACAAAGGAACTGATGCAAGTCATTAGCCAGCTTTGGCTAAAGGAATGACTTGTGTGGTGTTCTGGTATATAATACTTTTTGAATTATATAGTTATGTCCTGCTTCTTGTGGCCCTGGTGGCTGTGCTAAATTAATTCATGATTTTAAAAAAATGACTAAATGAAAAGAGATATAAATATTTGGAGCATTGTTATGTCGTTAAAAGATATTTTATATTATCTCATTTAATACTACAAACTCTGTTTATAAATCTGTACAAATTAACATTAAATAATCTTTCTAATTGCCTCTTATTAAAAATTTCACTCCAGAGATTTGGTCTAAGCTAAACTCTGCTGAAAAAACAAATAAACAAAAAGAAAGAAAGAAAAAAATAAAAATAAAAATAAAAAAAACACCTCAGTAGCTTAACACCAGTGATGTTGTTTTTCCTATGCAAAGTCTTCTGCAGTTCCCTTCCATACACTGTCTCAGGTATCTAGATTTAAAGATTAGGGCTTTACTCACAATATGTCACTTCCACTCTCATTGCAACAGAAGGAATGAAGAGTATGAAAATCCAACATCTGTTGTTATTTCTAATGGGAAGTGGCCCACATCACTGTCACTGTTGCTTCCAAAGGCCACTAGCCAGAACTATTCTCATAACCCTACGTAACCACAACCTAATTATGAGGGAGGATGGGGAATTTAAGGAGCATACACAATATTAAGGTGAACAATAACTGTCTCTATCACTTGCTTTGCAAAAAGCCTGCTCACTAACCTATGAAAATATTCCTTTTCTTTTCACATATGTTTGAAGTTTTCTTTCTCCTGTAGCAGCTATGGGTATTTTATGTTTTCCAGTTGGCTGTCTCTTTGTTCCATCCATTTGCATTTAGGAAAATGCATTAATAATAAACAGTATAATTTTCTCTTTCTGGAGGAAAAAGTAACATTTTTATTATATTCTGAGCTGAAGAGGACCACAACAGTCTCTGGCATCTAGATCTATTTATTTCCAACGTACAGATCACAGTCAAATGGTTAAATTTCCAAAGGACACTGTTTTACCTTATTTCTATTACCTGAGGCTTATGTATGTTGTCAGTGAGTTGATTTTATGCAAAAATTTCTGTTGGATTAATGACTGCCCTACTTCCATGTTGAAGCACTTTACCATCTGAAAGATAGGCTTAAGGTACTGAGTTGGTAATCAGGAGAACTAAATTATCCTTCTCATTTTGTCACTAGTTAATTGTTTTCCTCTTTGGGCATTTCACTTAACTTCTCCATGCATTAGTCACTTAATCTGTTAAATAAACGTGCTAGTATATGAGTCTCTTTCCAAATTTTGTACATATGCACATTTGTATACATCAACTTAAGGTCGGGTTATATCCCAATAAATCCATAGGAAGTTGAAAATAGCATAAGTCAAAAATGCATTTAGTGCATCTACCTACTAAATATAGCTAAGCCTAGCCTACCTTAAAAGTGCTCAGAACACATACGTTAGCCTACGATTGGGCTAAATCATCTAGCAACATAGTACACTGTAGCGTATCAGTTGTTTACCCTTGTGATACCATGACTGACTGGGAGCTGTGGTTCTCTCATACTGCTCAGCATCATGAAAGAGTGTTACTACCCCAGGAAAATATCAAAATTCAAAATTTAAAGCATAATTTCTGCTGAGTTCATATTGCTTTCACACCATTGCAAAGTTGAAAAATTGTAAGTCAAGCAATTGTAAATTGAGGAGCTGTATTTATAAAACACTCAAAACACTTTTTTTCATGAAATTTGCCTTACAACCCCTATGTATATTCAAGAAAATGAAAGCTTTCTAACTGAAAAGGAGGCACAGGAAGCAAACATGAGGTTCCCCCAGATTCTGGATCAAAGCTGAGGCACAGCTATCTAATTCTAGGTCTTAAAGAAATAGGCTTTGAAATCCAGTGAAACAGATGTTTTCAGATATTTTTCAAATCAAAATCTCTTTTATAATCCAAAAGGAAGAATGAAGTTGGTTGTGCCTTTTTGGTATAGATCAAAATTAGTAATTCACTGCAAACATTAAGCAAATGAATGAATCGAGTTTCTCTTTAATGAGATAATCTGTTTTTCTGCATTTATTCAACATTTAAAGTAAAAGGCAGCAAAGGATCATATTTTGATTTAGTGAGTACATCAGTCCATTCTCACACTGCTATAAAGAAATGCCCAAGACTGGGTAATTTATAAGAAAAGAGGGTTAATTGACTTACAGTTCTGCATGGCTGGGGAGGCCTCAGGAAACTTACAATAATGGCAGAAGGCAAAGGGGTAACAAGGCACATCTTACCTAGTGGCAGGAGAGAGTGTGTGAGAAAGAGCGAGGAAGTGCCACATTGAAAACCATCAGCTCTCAGGAGAACTCCCTCACTATCATGAGGACAACATGGGGGAAACTGTCCCCATGATCGATTCACCTCACACCAAATACCTCCCTCCACACCTGAGGATTACAATTTGAGATGACATTTGGGTGATAACACAGTCCGAAACCATATCAGTGAGGCTATATCATGTATATGTAATGTATAAAATGGTTTCAAGTGTTCCTTATTTAATGTTTTTTTCTAGAGAAAAACGTGTCTAAACTTTTATATCAATAATTTAAATACATAACCAGTAGAATTATCTTATGCAACATATAAAATATTTTATTTTCATAAAGTTCAAATTCAACTTTAGCCTTGACTCCAAAGGAGGCTGAAAAAGTCACGTTATTTAATATAACTTTTTAAAATGACATACTTGTTTTGTAACTGACTTAGTCTGATTCTAGAGTATAAAATACACAAACGTGTCATAAGAAAAGTAATCCTAGTGATACTATCATGCTGGCAAAGCCATGAATTATTGTAATCCTCAGAGAAGGTTTTTTTTTTTTTTTTTTTTTGCTCTCCAGACAGTTTTTCCTTTGGTTTCTGGAAGTTCAGAACCTGTTATGCAGTGAAGCCAGTAAGAACCCTGGGAACAGGCATGTGAATTGTATTCTTTGATTTTCTAATATTAAAATCAGTTGAGCAGTTTTTAGACTCTTCCCTGGAATGCTATTTTCATCACCTCCTGCAGTAAAGTCACTCTAGTGAATGATATTGACCACCTGATATTCCTAATTATTTAATCTATATTTCTCTCCTCATTTATTTTATCCAAGGGTTTTTTTCATACAGAGTTGAGCAGACATTTGAACACCCCTCGCCCCCTACATAAACTCCTGTTTATACATATGAGTAGGGACTGGATAGGCATACATATGTATTTACACTCATTTATTTCTTATTTTTCTTTCTTCAATACTCAGTAAACCACTTTCATGAAAGTTAAATTTTTTTTCTCATTTTGTGCTATGTCTAAAGGATGAACAAAATTCACATTTAAGGTGTAATGTTAGTGTACTAGTGGCCTCATAAACCATTCGAACCATCGATCTGAGACATTCTCATAAATCACTGACCCTAAAAGAAACACTCGAATGGTGTAAATGACAGCTTCCATTGCTAAGTTTTAGGTGATTGAAAGCCAAATCACACAGGAATATGATCCTGGGATCACAGCCATCCTGTTGGGCATGGAGACAAAGGAAGCAGGGGGCTTCTTTAACGCTTCACAATAATGATTGCCATGTCCACAGAAGGCAAGCCCTTTCATACTGCACTATATTTGGTGGAAGCAATGGCTGTGGTACACAACGCTTCTCTCCACACAAAAAAAACACAACAGCCTGCTGCACTAATGCTTTACATGACAAATATATGCTAAAATGAAATCATGTCCTTTGCAGGGACATGGATGGAGCTGGAGGCCATTATCCTTAGCAAACTAGCACTGGAACAGAAAACCAAATACCACAGGTTTTCACTTAGTGGGAGCTAAAAGATGAGAACACATGGACACATAGAGAAAAACAACACACAATGGGGCCTTTTGGAGGGTAGAGGGTGGGGAGGGGGGAGGATCAGGAAAAACAACTAATGGGTACTAGGCTTAACACCTGGGTGATGAAATAATCTGTACAACAAACCCCATGACACAAATTTACCTATGTAACAAACCTGTACTTGTATCCCTTGAACTTAAAATAAACGTTTAAAAAAAATTCATTGGATACACTTTGACAATTTGCAATGACTGAATGCTTTGGTTTGAAATAAGCTTAAGAAATCAAGGAGTCAAATGTTTGTTATTTGTAGATGAAGAAGTTGAACTTAAGATGTAATGAGAGTCTTATCCATGGCCAACAGTCAGTAAGTGGTAAAGCTGGGATCTGAGGCCAGAAGACCCAATTGCTAATTTACTATGCCACCCCATCTCATGTTACCAAGCAAGATGGCAAATCTCTGTATTAGAGTGTGTCCATGCTCCTCCTTAATTTGTATGGGGTCTCAAGGGCAAGACCTCTGGCACAAACTGGTTATAAGCTTGTTCTACCTGTGCTACCGAATGTTGAGCAAATTTTACAGGGTCCAGGATTTTAATTTAGGAAAAAACAAGAAGGCGTGCTCGACATTCACATGTGATGTTAACCAAGTCCCCTGAAAGCTGCAATTTTATTCTAGATGGAATTACCAGCACAATGATTCTGTTTTACAATATGAATTCAGCCATGTGGAACAAATTTAACAGTCTAGGCCTTTGACATACACAAGCTAAAATGTTTCCTTTCAAGCTGGTGACTTATAAGTACTTGTAGCATTTACAAGAAAGGTATTACCAGGTCAAATTGTGCACTAAAGATTATAGCTGCACCAATTCAATCCATTTCTTTGGGTCAGAAAGCCTAAATAGTTTAGGAACTACTATGTTGCTGCACTTTGTTTAACTAGAATGACCTCAAAAATCGATAAAACGCAAATGAACACACAGAAAATAACGTCAGAGTTGCAGAAATAAACTATCTGGGCCAGATAACTTGTTTTTGAAATGACCATATTATCAGAAATAAAATTACAATCCCTTTCTAAATTATTTAAAAGTATTATTAACATTTCTATTCTATAAGAAATTTATTATTTAGCATATGGAGAAAAATGCATTTGTTTCTTTCTGAAACTTGGGATTAGTCTTACTCATTGCTGGCAGAAAGAATTCTACTGCATTTTGTTATGCTATGTTAAACAACATGCTGTCTACCCTTTCAACATCAACTTGAGGCATGATATGTTTTAGCACAGAATAACTCTTAATAAAGAACATATACTAAGCAAATTTTAATAAATTGCGATAAAAACATGTCTAAATAGCAGAGTTTCTATATTCAACTGAATAATTTGGGATTAAAAATTATGTGAAGCTCAGTGAGTATTTCTAAATACTTAGAAAGAAGAGGTTATCATATTCCTGGCGTTACTGTACAACACGCTTACAGTGTATTATCTCAATTAGTCCTCAGAACAATGATTTGAGATTGTCCTCAATATCCCAGTTTTATAGATGAAAAAACAACTTCTTCAAGATTAAATAAGTGCTGAAATTGAGTGACGAATCCAGAATTCAAACCCAATCCCACATTGTGTTCAGTCCATTCAGCTGTTCCTCTGTAACCCATATGTTCAACCTTGTTGTTTATTATGCTCCATTAGGAAGCAATCTGACAACTAGGTTGGAGTTTTACATCTGTTTCTATGTATCTTAGAGAGATTAATTAGGAAACTCGCTGGAGTATTTGTGGTACAATTAGAGTAAATGTCTTAATGTTATCTGCAGGCAACAAAGGCATGCTTTCTAATTTCACTTTGTACTCCTCCATCTGACATTATTTCCCTGATCAACACAAGTGTTGTGCGATTGGAAGAAATGGGCTATGGTTTAGATATACTTGAATCCAAGTATCACCATTTCTAGCACTGATATTTGGTAGCTTACTCCCACTCAGATACTTTTTTGGATCCTTGTCAGGATTAAATATGTACTGTGTATGGAACATTGATGGCGCATATTAATCATAGCCCATTCATTACTTTACATGAGAAATCTTAGTACTCTACAATGTTTTCCATATATTTTCAGATAGTACTACCTTTAATTTGCCTTGACCCATATTAATAGGAACCACAGCTAGATAAGAGCCCAAGAAAAAGGGTTGAAAAGACAGATGACCTAGAAAAGATGGGAGGGGGGTTTTGGTCTCCTATGTGCACCAGCCATTAGTTGAGTAGACTAGTGTAGACTAGTGACTCTGATTAATTGATAAGTAGAAACTTCCTAGAGCCAACAATTATTTGTTTATAGATTTATCTTTCCCAGACAAAGGGCTCCTGGAACAAACAACTAAATCATGATGCTCTACAGTCTTATCTAAGCCATGATGACAAAAATGCTTTCAATTCTTAGCAAAATCACAGCAGATGCTGGAGGGAAGTATCCTCAGAACCCTGTTTAACACCCCAGAGACTTGACTAGACAAGGCCAGTCACAGACTGTAGACCTCAGCCATCTGCCAGTAGGCCTCTGGAATGATATTCATTTGATTGGATGGTAAATTATAAAAGGGGAATTAGAAAGGTAATCAATATGGGGAGAAGTGAATGAAAGGCTGGACACTATCAGGAAGCGGGGGCAACATAGGAAAAACCTGTTAAGCCTGGAGACAATTCATTGGCTACATTCCCTGTATTCTGTAAGTTAACAGGATAGGGAAAAAAAGCTGACCTCTTTGGATTGAAATCACTACTTGGTTTTTAGAAAATGTCTTAGCACTTCAAGATTCTACCATATGAAACTATATCATGTATTCAAACTCAAAAAGGTTATGATGGAGCTTGGACTGAAACCAGAGTTTCCTACTTTCAGTTGTTGACTGGCTCAATAAAACCCCACTGAATACCAGGGATTCATTCAAATGCTTGTATATTTTCTTTCTCTGGCTTTTCAAATTCTTGTTTTTGCTTAAATATATAATAATATTTGTCTTCCAGATGTGTAATAAAATATTAGATTAATAAAAACTTGGTAGTTTTAGTCATTTATAGATGTAGTCTTTAATTTCACCACTCTAACTATATAAGTTTGGTCACCTTAATCCCAAGAGCCTGAATACTTATTCTATAGGAAATATACTTATTACTCCTAACCTATGAGTTTTTAATAATATAAACTTGAGATAATAAAAACAGCTCATATAGTTGTTTAACAGGTCACATTAAATAATGTATGTGAAAGCAACTAACGCCACCATCCCTGTGACAATGTACACAATTAAGCTATTTTATTTTTCTGCTGTCTTTTTCTAAACTTCTAGTTTTGCAGGGTAAAGTTAAAATAGGTGTGTCATTTTTTATTCCACATTATTTAAATAAATTGTTCACAGTTTGGAGGATTTTTGTTCTGCACGGAATATTTGAAAATATCTGTGGTTAGTTTTGGTTGTTACCACAGGAAAGGCAGATGCTGCCAGTATCTAGAAAGTAGAAGCTAGAAATGCTGCTAAACATCCTACAACTCATAGGAGAACCCCCAACAATAAAAAATTATCCATCCCAAAATGTGAATAATGCAGATCAAAATTGTCTGATGATTATTGATTAGATGCATATTTTACTTAAAAGGACTATAGAATTGAAGGAATCATTAAAATCTAGATCATCATTAATATCAATAAATATTAATATTTGTTGACTAAACTATGCAAAATATGTATGTATACATGTATGTACATATGCATATATATACATGAATATACATACACAAACATGCACACAAAAATATATTTTTACTGGACTTATCTAATTTTGTTTTATACCATTCAATGAAGTTGATTATTTTATACTGATTTTTATAGGAGGCTTGATGATGTCATACAATCTGACCCAAGGACATGTAACCACTGATGGAGACATAAGTTAAATTCAGGTGTTTTGACTCCAAAACCATTGCTTTAAATCATTAAGCAATGTTGTCTCCCTATGTTTAAATCCTGGCCCTGCCACTTCAGTTCTTTCACTAAGAATGTAATCCTTTTGAGTTACGGTTTCTACTTAGTAAAAAAATATTTTTTAAAAGATTTTACATTTTCACGTACATTATGGAGTCAGCATGAGCACCAAAGTTATGAAATCAATAAAAGCACTTTAAAATTTTAAAGTACCATAAAATGCAAGCTGCTATACCTACTGATTGATAGATCCCTCTCATCTCTGATTATACCTGAAGAACTTTAACTTTATGTTGCTGAAACAATGGTCCTGTCAGTACTCTATATAGATAGACATCAATAAAAATAAAAATTCTGTCCCATGGAGAACCAACTCCTGTTTGGATAAGCAACATTTTTGACAAATCATAAAGAATAAGGAGAGAATAATAATTTCAAAAATCTAGTGTTCCCTTCAGAAGTAAAAACTGTTGTGTTTACTGATGAAATTAAGGTTGATTAAACAGAAATAAAATTTATACTATAGAAAAATTTACACAGCTTTAACCACACAGTTTTATTTCATATTTCCTATGAGAAATAAATCCAAGAATTATCAAAAACTACCAGGGTACAGACGGATATAACATATGTGAGTGTCTTCAATAAAAGAGTACTCATTTCTGGTAAGATTTAAGACTGTTAATACCACAAGATTTTCAAGAAAACTCCCATACTAATGTTAGATTTTACCAGAGTAAAATTGAGGTATTCTGGTTCTTACAAGAGTAAGTATGTATTAACTAATATTTTATAATGATTTTCTTGATTAATGTCCCCAAAGTATAATACTCTTTGACTCTCTTATAAGGATCTGGACAATTAGATTTCAAAAAGACACCTCACTTAACAGTCGTATTGAACAAAAAATGTATTACAATCGTATTCACAACACATTTACAAAGCAGTTGTATTAGTCAACCATTCAATACAAAGTTATGAAATGTCTACTCGCTGCTCATCATTGTGCTAAGTATCACTGTGCAGCTAGCTATGAGCAAGAATACTTACAAATAAAAAAGTTCACTTTCTAAAAATGAAATTGGAGTAAGAATCTTGAGGTCTAACTGGAAGCTGGATTACAGTCACTCTGCATGTCTTTAAGTGCCTCATAGTTGAGTTAATTACTGTCATAACTGCCTCTTTTCTCTTTGATTCATCTTTTCATAGTATTAATATTTATTCTCTGTTAAATTCTTGCATCTCCCTCAAACTCCATAGGGGCATTCCTAACATGTTAGTTTATTCCTATGCAATTTGAGTCTTATAGAATTAAGATGCAAGATTAAACACTGCATTCATATTAAATCTATACAGTTTAGTCTATAACCAATGGCTAGTCTAAAATTAATGTCTAAAGAATGATCAACAAAAAATTCAAAATGCCCCTTTTAAGATGGTTCAAATTTTTTATGGAATGAGAAGTGGTGTATATAAGTTAACTTTAAATAGGCAGAGACATCTTTCATTGAATATCTACTGTGGGCACTACAGATATCTGAACAACATTCATCCCACTGTTTCTCCACGGTGACATGTTCATGGAGTTTAGATTGTGTTGACTTCACAGGTGGACCTTGGCTGACTAAAATTAAACCCTGATTGTTCATTCTTTTCACAATGAAAGGTTCAGGGCTAAGACCAATGTTTTATATTCCTCTGGTCATAATACTTAGTTCTAAGATAATAAAATTGTTGTAAAATCCAGGAATTTTATATGGCTCTTGAGGGATACACATATTCTCTTCTACTGCCACTGAATAGAGAAATAGATTGATTATTGTGTTTGTATCTCTCTCTCTTGTTGAATAGATTGACTATTGTGTGTATGTATCTCTCTCATTTGTAAGTATATGCTTATGTAAGTATATGCAAACAGAAAGGGAGATGAATAGAAAGTGATAAAAGTGGCCAGGTGCAGTGGCTCATGCCTGTAATCCCAGCACTTTGGGAAGCAGAAGCAGGTGGATCATGAGGTCAAGAGATTGAGACCATCCTGGCCAATATGGTGAAACCCCATCTCTACTAAAAATACAAAAATTGGCCAGGCATAGTGGTGCATGCCTGTAGTCCCAGCTACTCGGCGGACTGAGGCAGGAGAATTGCTTGAACTCGGGGCAGGTGGAGATTGCAGTGAGCCAAGATCACGCCACTGCACTCCAGACTGGCAACAGAGTGAGACTCTGCACCCTACCCCCCCAAAAAAAGTGATAAAAGTAAATAATATTTATGCATTAATAGAAGGATACTAATGAACAGAACACTATGCACCATTTATCAGTCCCGGGGAGGGCTCCAAGCACTTCTGCCCATTGCCTCTTGGTATCAGATATGCCAGAGGAAACACAGCTTACATAAAGAAAATTTTCTTACTTACATAGAGAATACACAAAGTAAGACCAATTCCAATAGTATGGCGTTCGTCCCTCATGGTTAATAGGTTACCCTGGCAGCTGGCACAGAGCAGCTGGTTTGCCACCACAGTAAAAGGACCTCACCCTAACCCCGTAGAGTCTTTAATACTGACAGTTAGGGCCCTGTCTGATAGTCACTAAGGGATTTAAAATTTTAAAGTGCTTTTTTTTAAATGTACAAACTTAAGCAGAACTAAGGAACACTTCCTGAGTCAAACAGGGAAAGATGCCCCACACAAAGGGATACTTCTGGCACAGGCATGTTGGGCTCTTCATCTCTTGATAAGGAAGTGTTCCAGGCTCCAGACACTATTCTGTGGCTGAGCCAGGGTTGAAAGACTGGGCACATAAGATTGCTTTTTCCAACAGACACCAGAATGATAATATTTTCATATTACACCTCTGCAGTTTACACACCACTTTCACATAAATATTATCTAATCTTCACAGAATGCCTGTGAAGTATAATTGTTATTTTTTATAAGTGAAGACATTGAAATTTTAAAGAAGTTTTGTGATTTATCCTATTCTACAAGTATTAGATCACTTGACTACTGCCAAAGTAGTACATGAGAAGAGACAATAAGCGAACAGAATCTCAAGGAAGAGAAATCACAGCAAGAAACAGTTCTTAAGGGGGCCTGAGGTTGTTGGAAAACAAGAGTGACACTTTAGAGGGGAACAATAAAAACAACCAGAAACTAGGGCAAAAAAGGAGATTCTGATCTTAACCAAGGTGTGTGATTCCAGACCCTCTTCCTTTACTCAGCAAACACTGACTCTCAACCCCAATATAAACGTCCCCACTGCCAAGGAAGTAAGGATTAGGCACCATGAAAAATTATATCCATACAACCTATTGTGGGCTGTTTTTGCTTCATGGCTTCAGATCACTTTAATGTATACAATGTACAGATTTTCCTGGGCAATTTTCCCTTTTGTTAAGCCTGGAGGTTCTTGGTGGTGCCTTTCCCATGGTTGATAGATCTATGATGCTGGGAAGCCTCTTTAAAATGACTCAGGAGAAACTTACTGAGGTACATGGACCCCAAAAGAGCACGTGCATATCTAGAGAATTAGCATTTAATAGAATAATATGTTAACAAAACAGCTAACCATACATATCACATAATTTGTCAGAGCCCTTCTAAGCTTCTCTGTATCAGAAGATAATATTCCACAGAGAACAAACATCAACAAGATGAGAGAATTTAACATTTCGGTTCTTCTAATGGGCCTGAAATAGCTTTTAAACAACATATTAAACCAGAACTATCAGTTTATTTTTTAACAGGTCATTTTGGGATGGCTTTTCACCATTTTTTTTTTTTTACTTGTCCATAAAAAAAAATGACTTTATTTTCAATCTACATACTTATTTATTACACAAATATTTAGAGAACAGCCTTGCTTTCTTCCTTTTTTATTGTACTCTCTCTCAAGATGTACTAGCTTCTGATCCTTACCATTCTAATGTTAGCCATGCCCTGAAAGGTTTTCTGACCATGACAAGAAACATATCGGGAGAAGCTAAAAACAATTTTGCCCCATTTAAAAATATTGTTACCTGATTGCTTTGATCAATGCTCTGTTTACCTTACCTTTCCTTGTTCTTCCCATTGTATAAATTTCCTCCCTTTTAGAGGCTTCCATGAGTCTGGCTGGACTACCCAACAGTGCCAGCAGCCTTCTCTAATGACTTGCTCCATGGCTGGCCATAATGATCTCATGCATTACACATTATTCCGCAACTGACAGCCACTAGGGCACACAAAGACAAACTGTTCCATTTTAGATGGGACTTAACATTTACTTTGTCAGAATCTCAATAGACTTTGTCAATTGGAAGGACAAAGAGTGAACATATTTCTGAAAATTTAAGAGTAATGGCTTAGCTTTATAAAAGGAGGTGAGAGCATTCTATCAAATGAGTTTGACATACAGTTGTATTCTGAAACGTTTGAATTAGGATTCAACAAGTGAATGTGGATCTGAAACAATATGCACCATATGCTTTCTCTTAAAATAGAAGCTGACCACCAGCACCAGCTGTAAAAAGCTGGTCAGTGCTAAGAGTTTTTTGAGGTTGAGTAACTTTGAGTAAGATGTTCAAATGTTAAGGGCCAGTATCATTGTCTGTGATAGCAGGTGCTATAAATCTCTGAAGTTCTCTAGATAAGTTTCTCATAGTCTATGCTTGCTTGAAACAGTAGAATAGAGAAAATTTATCCCACAACGCCCTTATGACATTGCCCAGCTTACCTTTAGAACATTATCTAAAACTTCAAGAATATTTTTGTATATTAATTTCAAGCTTATACTTCTGTGAAAATGCTCTATTTTCTCCTACTTCTATTTTTATCTATGTACACTTCTCCCTGATTGAAGTAACCTACCACCCTCTCAATACTCTTCTTCATTTAGCTAAATTTTACAAAGACAAAAATCAAGTGGCACATTTTAATTTTTTATTCTATCTTGCTGCTATTTCTCTGAGGCCCAGTAACCTACTATGTTTGTCTTCATCAGCCTTTAGGAACATGCATTAAATTTGATGTTATATGTTCAGCTTCTCTTATAAGGCTACACTGTGGGATGACAATCATCATTGATATTATATTTGCTTTCCTTGATGGCACAGTACACAAAATATAATAGGTCTTCTGTTATCTGCTGAATGTTTGTGCCTGCCTCAACCCAAACTTTATATATTGAAATCCTAACACCCAATGTAATGGTATCGGGAGACAGTATTAGGACCTTTGAGAAGGCATTAGGTCAGAAAGGTAGAGCCCTCATTAACAGGATTAGTATCCTTATAGGAAACACACACACACACACACACAGAGAGAGAGAGAGAGAGAGACAGAGAGATTCTCTTTCAACCAAGTGAGGATAAAATGAGAAGATGGCTGCCTGCAAACCACTAAGTGTGCCCTCCATAAACACTAGACAAGAGCTGCACGTTGATCTTGGGCTTCTCAGCTTTCAGAACTGTGAGAGACATACTCATCAGATGTTTACCGAATACATGAGTGACTGAATGAATGGGTGGGTGATGTCTGTGTTCTTATTTTCTTTTTTTTTTTTTTTTTTTTTTTTTTTTTTGAGACGGAGTCTCGCTCTGCCCCCAGGCTGGAGTGCAGTGGCGCGATCTCGGCTCACTGCAAGCTCTGCCTCCCGGATTCACGCCATTCTCCTGCCTCAGCCTCCCGAGTAGCTGGGACTACAGGCACCCGCCGCTACGCCTGGCTAATTTTTTTGTATTTTTAGTAGAGATGGGGTTTCACTGTGTTAGCCAGGATGGTCTGGATCTCCTGACCTCGTGATCCGCCCACCTCGGCCTCCCAAAGTGCTGGGATTACAGGCATGAGCCACCGCGCCCAGCCTGTGTTCTTATTTTCATCTGCAATGTGATTTATTTCTATTTTGTTGCCCATATTCTTCATTCCAAGACCAAGCTTTCTCCCTGCTAGTCCTTCCTCTTGTTTCCTCCATTGTCACTTCTTTCTTTTGATTTCTATTTTACTCTCCAACTTCCAGACTCTAAATTATAGTCACATGAAAATGAATCAAGATCTTTTCTTAATTCTGATCAAATATGCAGTTATGTGCAAACCAATGAGTCAAATTAACCAGCCTTTCTTGCCTTCAGGCCTCTGCAGGCACTAGTTGAAGAGTAGAGGGCAGAAGAGAAAGAAACCAGAGGATTTACCTTCCTCTTTCTCTGTAGGAGCTGCATCTTTCCCTCAGTTCAGGTCCCTACCTGACAAGACTGTCATACTTTCAGGTTCTACCAGGTTATCCCATACCCTGATTTTCAGTTACACTGACTCTTCCTGTTGTCACTCCATTCCAAGAAAGTTACTCCTTCCCAGTGTTACTCATCTCTGGGTAGCTTCGCCATCCTCCTGCCTAGCCTCTCTGCTTTTCCACAGCCTCGGTATTTAGTACACCAACATTTTTATTTTTAATACTAAGACGAATTTTTTTTTTTCCTGGTTGGAAACCTGACTAAGGACTATCTAAGAGGGGAATTTAGACATATGGGCAAGAAGCAGCTAAATTTTTTCTTAGTTTTTTTTTAAATTACAGTGAAAATCCCATGTTTTCTGAAGGACTTCAGTGACTATATAATTCATTCACATCATATTGGTTTCAATGATTGCTGAAAACTGTGGAAATTGAAATAATAGCAAATGCAAATGAAAGTAATGAATGGACACATGAGTATCATTTGGTTCCTATAAAGACTAATATAGCTTATTACTCTGTCAAAAACCTAAACTCAGCCATAACAAGTATTAATTTATGATTTCAGAATACCAGGTTTCTTTTGTTAAAGGTAAAGCCATCACATTTAGTTCCATATAGTCACATTAGTTCCATATTCATTATCATTTAAATGACTCAAATTAAATACTCTTCATTCTGTCCTGTGAAATTCTGCAAAATAGATTTTCTTCAACCCAAGGAGGGGTAGGGTCCATGTGGGCTGGAGTGGTAAGAATAGATTTCCTGGAAGATTCTGCAAGTTGTTCAAGGAAATATGTCTCAGTAGATTTTGAAATATTTCCAAGAAATTAAACTAGAACATGTAGCTTCGATGTAACCAGGAAATCAATTTATTGAATAATTTTAATTAAATGAGTCAAATGACTATGAATCTTTATGAAGAATGCTTTCATAGAAAAACTAGCACTAATACTATCAAACCACATACTTAGGTTAACAATTTGGCACCAGATAATCCCTGCAAGAAGTTCAGTGAAACCAACAAGTAATACAGCAAAGAGAATATCAAGACCCAGAGGAAGCTAATGTGTCAGATGCTCTGATTTATTTTTCATAATACAAAGTGATGATGTGAGAATCTTTATTTTGATACTATTTGGGTGAGGAAATTTATCTTTTATGCCAGTAGAGGAGGGATACCTAATATTTCTTATTGCATTAGTCTGCTAGTGCTGCCACAATGAAGGACAACAGTCTGGGTAGCTTAAATAAGAGAAATTTATTTTCCCACAGTCCTGGAGACTAAAAGTTCAAGATCATGCTATCAGCAGGGTTAGTTTCTTCTGAGGCCTCTCTCCTTAACTTATAAATAGCTGTCTTCTCCCTGAGTTTTCACATGGCTATTCTTGTGTGTGTCTGTATCCAAATTTACAATTTTTATATAAGACAATAATCATATTGGATTAAGGCCCACCCTAATGACTTTATTCAATGTAATTATCTTTTTAAAGACCTTTTTTTTTTTCAAAAACTGTCATATTTTGAGGCAATAGGTATTAGGACTTCAACATATAAATATAGGGGAGACACAATGAGCCCAAAATACTCATAGAGCAATTGAATTTTCTTTTGGAGGTAATGCATATTGAAGTTGGTGGTTTGGTGCTAACAATAAAGTGGAAAATAGAAAATCAAGAATAGAAAAGATAAAAAGAAAAGGAGAATTGCTTCTTACCAAGAAATACTCAGAAATCTACTAACCTGACATTTTTTCTACTTTTGTATTTACTTTTTTGTCAACAATTGTTATTATTTTTTCATGGCTAATCCCTAGTAGAGATTCTTCAAGAACTAACTTTAGCATCATCCTCTGTACAAAACCTTTCATCTTGCCACTTTCACTGATTTGAATTCAATGGTTTTTCTTTGTCCTTCTTTAGCAGCTGGATATGTATCAGACCCAGTAGGGTTATCATCTGGTACAATAATCATATACACCTATTGCCTCCATTAACCTCAGAGCTCCTTGAGGACAAATACTAGCTATGTACTCTCCATATTCTCAATGCTTAGCTTTGATAAGGTTAGGTTTGGGAACCTAACCTAATAGGTTCTACATTAACATCATTTCTTGATTCAACAAATATTGTTCTGTATCCTGTGTCACACACAATAAAATAATAAAAATAATAAGACACAGCCTCAGCATTACTGAAACTGTTTAATTAAATAACCCCATAAGAAATAAATGTTACTCACACACCACGAGCAATACTACAATCCATAATCATGCTTTATTCTATAGGTAAGTAGAATTCTACAACAAGCCTTACAGCCCTTGGGCAGAGGTTAGTAATCCTTTCTAGCACAAGTAATGGTGGCCCAAGACTTGAGCTAGTCAGTAGTCAAATAACCCTGAAACCTGAGTCCACTTCTCAAAGCTCAGTTGGGAAGCAGAAATTTATGTATATTGGCTTTTAACTTGAGCAAAATGCACAACAAAGTATGAATCTAAAAATCCTAGAAGTGACATGGTTACAAATCAAAGGATGTCAGTGATGAATGGAATAAATATCAAGTAAGCCTTTAATTCCGACTTAGGAGCCTACTTCACAAGCTACACAATGAAGGGGAAAATCCTGTCAGTGTCATCCCATCTTTACTGGAAACATTCTGGAGAGTAAGGAAAATATATTTCAAATAAACCTTGTATCTCTCATCTTTAAAATGAAATTTATTACCCAATACAATTTTCTAACTAGATATTTCTGCTGGAACCTATCAAATGCCTCTATAAATTATCTAAGATTTTTTTTTCATCTACCTCTGCAAAGTTGCTTTCCTTAGAAATGATTTCAAACTCGCTCATACCCAGCATTCAGTTTCTCAGAGATTTCCCACCTCTCATTCAACACTTCTCTTTTCCTCATGACTCAGATTTTAAAGGTTTATTAATTAGAATATATTCAATAATTGATTTTAACACTATTTATTGCGCACCTATTATATGGCAAACAATTCATGTAATTCTAGCTCTCACAGAGGTTAAATCCAATAATTAAAAGTTAATTCAAACAACAAATTTAATTTTTTTTTTTTTTGGACAGAGTCTCACTCCGTCGCCCAGGCTGGAGTGCAGTGGTGCGATCTCAGCTCACTGCAACCTCTGCCTCCCCGGTTCAAGCGATTCACCTGCCTCAGCCACCCGAGTAGCTGGGACTACAGGTGCCCACCACCATGCCCAGCTGAATTTTGTATTTTTAGTAGAGACAGGGTTTCACCATATTGACCAGACTGCTCTCGAACTCCTAACCTTGTGGTCCACCCACCTCGGCCTCCCAAAGTGGTGGGACTACAGGCGTGAGCCACTGTGGCCGGCCACCAAATGTAAATATTTCTAAGTGCAGATGCAGAGTGGTCAGTGGCAAGTATTTGAAAAAGACTTTTATATTTAAAGTCAAACATGGGCATATATGAGTAGGACCTTCACACAAACACACACACACACACACACACACACACATACACACCCACCTCAAATGTCCACAATAGTTCAAACTAAATTTACCTGGTGTCTTTCTACTGCTCTCCAAAGACACTATTAAGTGTTCTCTTTGAAAGCATGTATGTAGAGTATTTGCAGTGATTCCCTAAAATCCTAAATGCTTGAAGTTACCTAAAGTCTTTTGCCAGAATTTCATCACTAATAATTTATATTACATGTCAAGTATTTCCTTATAGAGGATTCATATGAAGAGTTCACTGTATTTTTCTACAGATAAGGAAAATATATTTAAAAAATATCTGCTTTATCAATTTGCATTATTTCATTTTTGGTTCAGTGGGTAACTATGCAAAAATTCCTTTGCTCTTAATCAGTGACTTTAAAAATATCACCATCAGCTAAGAGAGTGTGAAACATTTATTGAGGACAATTACAATCATTCCATGATGTTTTCCTCTTTTAAAAGTAGAGACTCAACATCTCTTTTCAAATTCAGCATTAGCTAAGTTAGATTTGTTGTGCAGTTAAATTTGCCAATTTTCTTGCTTTTCTTAATGCTCCTCAAAATAATCTTGTGCACTTATTCACATAATATTCCCCTTGCTGTGTCCACTGGGGAAAAGTCCTGAGATTAAAAGGACTGCCCTAATTCTCTCTACAAAATTTTATAACTTTCTTTTGTCTCATTTTTTCTTTCCTTCTGATATCTTGGCATGTAAATGTTGAATCATATGCTAAAATAAAAATTTAGCAAAGAAACTCTTTTAAAATCCTAAAGTAATCTGTGAATAACTAAGAGCAAAATTTAAAAACATGGCACTAATAAGATCAACAGGAATCACTGCAGAGTTAAGAAAATACCTAATTCCATATCACATATACTGGTCAGGAAAGAACTATAAGAAAATCAGCATTTACTGAGTATTATGTGTCAAGCACTGCCTGAAGCACCACCAAATATAAATGCATGAATAAATAGTCATTTCAATATTTGTTTCAAGGTCATAAAGCAATGCATAATCTCAAAACTGTTATTTGAAACCAGGTAGAGCTTGTTCCAAAGAAAGTCTAAGTTTATTCAATTTATATTCTAATGGGATCAATGGGATCAATATCCAGTCTTTGGCATTTTTAACACCTACAAAATGGAGATGACAGTATCTCTCAATGTGACTGTTGTTAGCATTGTACGAATGAGTGTAAAGAAAACCCCGATGATGATGCCAAGAATACAGCCACTCGGGGGTTTGATCCCTCTGGCATACAAAGTTTTTGTTAGGCAAAGACAGAAACGTAGGATAAGGAAATGTCAAAGGCCTCTTTCACTTGAAAAAAAAAAAAAAAAAGTATCTTCTGAAGGGGTGAGCCAAAGGCATCAGCTTTTACACGTGTATGTAACACTAACTTACTGGCTTTTCAAAGCATCATTTAAATTAAGAGGAGATTGCCAGTGCTGGGCTCTGAAGGCCATGTTTACCATCTCTGATATCTGCCAAAGAAGTTACAACTCTCCTAGTTCTAGGTCAGTACCACCGCAACGGCTGAGCTGCATTCAGCTGAGCAGGTTTCTAGCCTAAATGATTTCACTGACAACATAGTTTTCTTAATTGCCCCATGCAACACCGTACAGGCTTAACAGACCCAGAATGCAGTAAGAACAAGCCACTGGAAGAATGTGATGAAGACAAAACAGACATCGTGACCTGTTGAAAGCACCTCAAGGAAAAAAATATCACTCCACATGTATAAATATGACATTCCCTGAAACTCACAGACTCAGAGTCTTAGGGGAGGTTCCCTCAACTCAGAAACATTCAGTTATTGAGAAATCTGGTTTCTGGCCATAACATATTTGTGATCACCCAGGCCCAACCAGAAGCAATTACAAGAGGCTATACCTCACAAGATTCATCAGAGGAAACGGCGCTCACAAACAAGACTCGGTGTACAGTCAATAATACACTTCAGGACTCAGCTGCCTCCACCTTCCATACTGGCCAAGCATTTACACATAATCCGCATTTCCAGAACAGGCAGCTCTACTCAGTGGCCTCTTTATCAGGGGCCTTTGGCACTCACCTGTCAGGCAGGACTTCTTCAGGCACCTCTGCCAAAGTCTCCTTGTTGGAGGGTGTGGAACGGGGAGGCGTGGAAGGCACGTTTTCTTCACTCTTAGTACGGAGCAGTTTTCTGCCGTTAGCCCCTCTCCCTCTTACTTTTCCAATCTCTCTTGGGGCTCTCTCAGCGGTGAGGTAACGCCCAAATCTGTGCCAATCCAGCTGGTCCTAGACCAGTGTTATTCCATGGGGAAAATGTGGAATCGGGAGCCAGCGCCTTCTCCAATTCAGCCTGTTGCTTATCCTTCGGCAGTAAGTGATTAAAGCCTTGACTGATTCCTTCATTTTGATCTGCTGTCTTAATTGGCTTCTCTAGCACCTGGCAGCTCAGTTCTCTCCAGCTCAGTGCTCTGGCTCCTCTCAGTCATCATCCGGTGCCGCACTGCGTGGAGGCAGAAGTTGTGATCCTAAGGAGGCATGGAGTCTGGAGTCAGATGACTGGATTCACATTCACGCTCTGCTACCTTTTCCATTTTGACAGTTATGAGCTAAATTGTGCCCCACACCCACCCTGCCAAAAAATTCACATATTGAAATCCTAATCCCCAGTACCTCTCAATGTGACCATATTTGAAGATAGGGTCTTTAAGGGGTAATTAAAAGGAGGTAATTAGCATTGGCCCTAATCAAACATGACTGATATCCTTCTAAGAAGAGATCAGGACACAAACACACACGGAGAACAGATCATGTGAAGACACAGGGAGAAGACAGTCATCTAAAGACCAAGGACAGAGGCCTCAGAACCCAAACTATCATCATGCTGATCTTGCCAGAAAATGATAGGCAGTTCAAGTACATTGTAAATATTTTAAAAATGTTCAGCTTTCACTTTTCTTTTGGGTTTGCAAATATATTACCTGCTTCTCTTCCATGATTAGCAACCCTGTTCTAGACCCTCTCCACTATGTACACTGGAATATTAATCTTTTATCATATCATTCACTTTTGCAGAATGATTTAACAACTCCTAAATGTCCTAAAGATAATATTTAAACTTCTTGATCAGGGATGGGGGAGGGTGGTGAAAAAAATCTCCTAAAATTACCCTAGTGAAAAAATCTAACGGAATCACCTACGATTAGCCAGCCCAAATCTTCTACTCCAGTTACAGTGATAAACTCTCTTCTCCTGGAATCTGTGATGCTTACACATTTTGGTTGTGTACATACTTTTATTCTGTGCTCAAAATCTCTCTCTTTTTAAATTTAAACACTTCCTCATTCTTTAGTGCTTACGTTGAGGAGGTATTTTCTTAACATTCTCACTCCCATCAATCTCAAAGCAGCCAGGAAATAGGAGCTCAGAAATTAGTTCCTTTAGAAATATATTACGAATTCATTTATTCGTTCAATGATTATTGGGAATTCTCTATTGGCTAAGAATAAGCTATATTTGAATACAGGAAATGAGAAAAATACAGACCTTTCCTCCAAGGGTTTATAATCTACTGGGGTAGGCAGCTACACTATAATCTCCTTGAATATTCTCCTTGACATATGAAAAGGATGCTTTGTACACATAGGGGGCATATGCAAACGAAGATGGTCAGAGCAGACTTAGAATATTTGAGGTGAATCATGAAAAATATAGCATCAGTTGGAGGATAAAAGAAGTCTCTGGGAAAGACATGTTCAGGACACTCCTATTAATTCAACTCAGCTGGAGTATGTACTGAAGAGCGTGGTAGAAGGCAGGAGGCAGGAAGGGGCAAAAGAAAAGCTGGGACAGTTGGCCAGGAACCAGATCTTGGAGGGACGAATATAACAAGCTAAGGGCCTAGATATAATTTTGTTAGTGACAAGATTGCAGTTCTTAAAAGATAATTCTTTTTTATTATTATTATTATATTTTAAGTTCTAGGGTACATGTGCATAACGTGCAGGTTTGTTACATATGTATATTTGTGCCATGTTGGTGTGCTGCACCCATCAATTTGTCAGCACCCATCAATTCATCGTTTATATCATGTATAACTCCCCAATGCAATCCCTCCCCCCTCCCCCATCCCCATGATAGGCCCCGGTGTGTGATGTTCCCCTTCCCGAGTGCAAGTGATCTCATTGTTCAGTTCCCACCTATGAGTGAGAACATGCGGTGTTTGGTTTTCTCTTCTTGTGATAGTTTGCTAAGAATGATGGTTTCCAGCTGCATACATGTCCCTACAAAGGACGCAAACTCATCCTTTTTTATGGCTGCATAGTATTCCATGGTGTATATGTGCCACATTTTCTTAATCCAGTCTGTCACAGATGGACATTTGGGTTGATTCCAAGTCTTTGCTATTGTGAATAGTGCTGCAATAAACATACGTGTGCATGTGTCTTTGTAGTAGAATAATTTATAATCCTTTGGGTATATAGCCAGTAGTGGGATGGCTGGGTCATATGGTACATCTAGTTCTAGATCCTTGAGGAATTGCCATACTGTTTTCCATAATGGTTGAACTAGTTTACAATCCCACCAACAGTGTAAAAGAGTTCCTATTTCTCCACATCCTCTCCAACAACTGTTGTTTCCTGCTTTTTTAATGATTGCCATTCTAGCTGGTGTGAGATGGTATCTCATTGTGGTTTTGATTTGCATTTCTCTGATGGCCAGTGATGATGAGCATTTTTTCATGTGTCTGTTGGCTGTATGAATGTCTTCTTTTGAGAAATGTCTGTTCATATCCTTTGCCCACTTTTTGATGGGGTTGTTTGTTTTTTTCTTGTATATTTGTTTGAGTTCTTTGTAGATTCTGGATATTAGCCCTTTGTCAGATGAGTAGATTGCAAAAATGTTCTCCCATTCTGTAGGTTGCCTGTTCACTCTGATGGTAGTTTCTTTTGCTGTGCAGAAGCTCTTTAGTTTAATGAGATCCCATTTGTCAATTTTGGCTTTTGCTGCCATTGCTTTTGGTGTTTTAGACATGAAGTCCTTGCCCATGCCTATGTCCTGAATGGTACTACCTAGATTTTCTTCTAGGGTTTTTATGGTATTAGGTCTAACATTTAAGTCTCTAATCCATCTTGACTTAATCTTTGTATAAGGAGTAAGGAAAGGATCCAGTTTCAGCTTTCTACTTATGGCTAGCCAATTTTCCCAGCACCATTTATTAAATAGGAAATCCTTTCCCCATTTCTTGTTTCTCTCAGGTTTGTCAAAGATCAGATGGCTGTAGATGTGTGGTATTATTTCTGAGGACTCTGTTCTGTTCCATTGGTCTATAGCTCTGTTTTGGTACCAGTACCATGCTGTTTGGGTTACTTTTTCTGCATCTATTGAGATAATCCTGTGGTTCTTGACTTTGGTTCTGTTTATATGCTGGATTACGTTTATTGATTTGCGAATGTTGAACCAGCCTTGCATCCCAGGGATGAAGCCCACTTGATCATGGTGGATAAGCTTTTTGATGTGCTGCTGAATCCGGTTTGCCAGTATTTTATTGAGGATTTTTGCATCGATGTTCATCAGGGATATTGGTCTAAAATTCTCTTTTTTGTTGTGTCTCTGCCAGGCTTTGGTATCAGGACACATTTAAAGCAGCCTTGTAGCCTTGTAGTATAGTTTGAAGTCAGGTAGTGTGACACCTCCAGCTTTGTCCTTTTGACTTAGGATTGTTTTGGCAATGCGAGCTCTTTTTTGGTTCCATATGAACTTTAAAGCAGTTTTTTCCAATTCTGTGAAGAAACTCATTGGTAGCTTGATGGGGATGGCATTGAATCTATAAATAACCTTGGGCAGTGTGGCCATTTTCACGATATTGATTCTTCCTATCCATGAGCATGGTATGTTCTTCCATTTGTTTGTGTCCTCTTTGATTTCACTGAGCAGTGTTTTGTAGATCTCCTTGAAGAGGTCCTTTACATCCCTTGTAAGCTGGATTCCTAGGTATTTTATTCTCTTTGAAGCAATTGTGAATGGAAGTTCATTCATGATTTGGCTTTCTGTTTCTCTGTTACTGGTATATAAGAATGCTTGTGATTTTTGCACATTGATTTTGTATCCTGAGACTTTGCTGAAGTTGCTTATCAGCTTAAGGAGATTTTGGGCTGAGACAATGGGGTTTTCTAAATATACAATCATGTCATCTGCAAACAGGGACAATTTGACTTCTTCTTTTCCTAACTGAATACCCTTGATTTCTTTCTCTTGCCTGATTGCCCTAGCCAGAACTTCCACCACTATGTTGAATAGGAGTGGTGAGAGAGGGCATCCCTGTCTTGTGCCAGTTTTCAAAGGGAATTTTTCCAGTGTTTGCCCATTCAGTATGATATTAGCTGTGGGTTTGTCATAAATAGCTCTTATTATTTTGAGGTACGTTCCATCAATACCGAATTTATTGAGCATTTTTAGCATGAAGGGCTGTTGAATTCTGTCAAAAACCTTTTCTGCATCTATTGAGATAATCCTGTGGTTCTTGACTTTGGTTCTGTTTATATGCTGGATTACGTTTATTGATTTGCGAATGTTGAACCAGCCTTGCATCCCAGGGATGAAGCCCACTTGATCATGGTGGATAAGCTTTTTGATGTGCTGCTGAATCCGGTTTGCCAGTATTTTATTGAGGATTTTTGCATCGATGTTCATCAGGGATATTGGTCTAAAATTCTCTTTTTTTGTTGTGTCTCTGCCAGGCTTTGGTATCAGGACACATTTAAAGCAGTGTGTAGAGGGAAATTTATAGCACTAAATGCCCACAAGAGACAGCAGGAAAGATCTAAAATTGACACTCTAACATCACAATTAAAAGAACTAGAGAGGCAAGAGCAAACACATTCAAAAGCTAGCAGAAGGCAAGAAATAACTAAGATCAGAGCAGAACTGAAGGAGATAGAGACACAAAAAACCCTCCAAAAAATCAATGAATCCAGGAGTTGGTTTTTTGAAAAGATCAACAAAATTGACAGACCGCTAGCAAGACTAATAAAGAAGAAAAGAGAGAGGAATCAAATAGATGCAATAAAAAATGATAAAGGGGATATCACCACCGACCCCACAGAAATACAAACTACCATCAGAGAATACTATAACACCTCTACGCAAATCAACTAGAAAATCTAGAAGAAATGGATACTTTCCTGGACACTTACACTCTCCCAAGACTAAACCAGGAAGAAGTTGAATCCCTGAATAGACCAATAGCAGGCTCTGAAATTGAGGCAACAATTAATAGCCTACCCACAAAAAAAGTCCAGGACCAGATGGATTCACAGCTGAATTCTACCAGAGGTACAAGGAGGAGCTGGTACCATTCCTTCTGAAACTATTCCAATCAATAGAAAAAGAGGGAATCCTCCCTAACTCATTTTATGAGGCCAACATCATCCTGATAACAAAGCCTGGCAGAGACACAACAAAAAAAGAGAATTTTAGACCAATATCCCTGATGAACATCGATGCAAAAATTCTCAATAAAATACTGGCAAACCGGATTCAGCAGCACATCAAAAAGCTTATCCACCATGATCAAGTGGGCTTCATCCCTGGGATGCAAGGCTGGTTCAACATTCACAAATCAATAAACATAATCCAGCATATAAACAGAACCAAAGACAAGAACCACGTGATTATCTCAATAGATGCAGAAAAGGCTTTTGACAAAATTCAACGGCCCTTCATGCTAAAAACGCTCAATAAATTCGGTATTGATGGAACGTACCTCAAAATAATAAGAGCTATTTATGACAAACCCACAGCCAATATCATACTGAATGGACAAAACCTGGAAAAATTCCCTTTGAAAACTGGCACAAGACAGGGATGCCCTCTCTCACCACTCCTATTCAGCATAGTGTTGGAAGTTCTGGCTAGGGCAATCAGGCAAGAGAAGGAAATCAAGGGTATTCAGTTAGGAAAAGAAGAAGTCAAATTGTCCCTGTTTGCAGATGACATGATTGTATATTTAGAAAACCCCATCGTCTCAGCCCAAAATCTCCTTAAGCTGATAAGCAACTTCAGCAAAGTCTCAGGATACAAAATCAATGTGCAAAAATCACAAGCATTCTTATACACCAGCAACAGACAAGCAGAGAGCCAAGTCAGGAATGAACTTCCATTCACAATTAAAAGATAATTCTAAAACAGTGAGAGATCATTTTCAAGAGAATGAGAATGTAGAAAGAGCAAGCATTTAAGATGCTGTTTTAGTGATTCCAGTGAGAAACGTGTTACATAAGTGGAATTCACATGAGCTAGGCTGAGACCAATAGGTGGCACTTTTTTCTACTTCCTATCTAGTTTGAAATAGATACAAGTTATGAGAGGTAAACTTGCCCCTGCTGGCACATGGCTGAAAGCCACAGAAGGAGTCCTGATATAGGGCATAGAATGTGTGTATATGTCTAAATATCCTCTACTGAAGGAAAATCATAGTCAAAAAGATACTATTAAATATTCAGGAGTGTCAATTACATAACAGAAAACATGATTTTATGAATATTATCCAGGAAAACATCTATTTAACTGTGATGCATTAGCATTCGTATTTCTTTTATTTAAGCTTTTTCTACACATTTTGTCACCCTTCATTGTCTTACTGTCCTGTTTTTATTTCTTGTATAACTCATAATTTAGAGGTATAATGTCACTACTTGAAAAAGAAATTTAGTTGATTTTTATAAACACTATAAACTTAAGATTATTTTACAATGCTGCTTTAAGACTTTGCTGTTCAATTTTATGGTGGTTTTCTTCTAAAATTATTTAAGAGTCAACATTCTTTTAGCCTAGGACAGTAATTTCTATATCTGAGAATTTCTGGGCAATACTCTCTGACTTAGGTATTTCATTAAGTATGTTCCATACTTAATATTATGCAATACTTAAATATGAACATGCTTCCAAGGTGCTGGATAAATGAATTAGAAAGGGCTAGCAGCAATGTTAAGTATTGAGTATATACTCTGAGTTAGGTATTTATATCTTTTAATCCTTACAAAACTCCATAGCCAGTTCCTGCTGCTAGTGTGGTGAGATCAACTGTTGTGAGTATCCATTGAAAATGCCATGTGATGCTAATCGTCTCCCAGTGAGCCGTTCCTCTCTCCAGTAAATGGTTTATTAGTAAAAACTGATCTCCCACAGTTCTTGCACAGTTTTCGTCGTTTACTGCAATACCATAAACCTTGAATAACACATGGGATCCATGTGCAGTGCCACAGTGATGCTAGAAGAGCTCCAAGAAGCCGAGAAAAGTCATGATATTACAAGAAAAAGTTGAATTGCTTGGTATGTACCGTAGATTGATGTCTGCAACTGCCTGCCATTTCAAAATAAATGAATCCAGCATAAGGACCATTGTTTTAAGAAAATGAAAAGGAAATTTGTGAATTTGTCCCAAGCAGACATGAAAACTTTGCATTTTTTGTGAAATACCTTTTTTAACTTGTACGTGCAGCCTTTGTGTGATTGCTGATATGGTATAAGAAAGACAAACCTATAGACTCTAATATGATTCCAGAAAGAAATGAAGTCATTTTATGACAATTTAAAGTAAAAGAGAGGTGAACCATCTGAAGCTGACGAATTTAATGCCAGCAAAGGATGGTGTGATAATTGTAGAAGATTTGGCTTTAAAAATGTCAAGATCAGGAGAAGCAGCTTAAGACAGCAGACAGGATCTCAGACGCCATTAAAAAAATAATTGAGGAGAAAGGGTATCTATCTGCCTGCACAGGTTCTTAATGCAGATGAAAGTGTCCTATTAAGATGACACAAAGGACATTTACTAATAAGGAAGATAAACAAACACCAGGATATAAAGCAGGACAGGATAGGGTAACTCTGCTTTGCATAAATCTAGCCTGCTTTGTGATCAGGACTGCCTTTATCTGCCCTTACCTGCTACCTACATTAGGGTACATGCTTGATACTTAGCATTGTGCTAGCTCTTTCTAATTCATTTATCGAGCACCTTGGAAACATGTTCATATTTAAGTATTGTGTAATATTAAGTATTGTGCATACTTAACGAAATACCTATAAATATAAAGCTGCTAACTCCGGTGTCTGAAGGGAAAATAATAAGCACCAGCTACCAGTCTTTTGGTTGTACAACAAGAAGGCCTGGACAATAGGAACCCTTTTTCCGGATTGGTTCCATCAATGCTTTGTTCTTCAAATCAGGAAGTACCTTGTCAGTAAGGGATTGCCTTTTAAAGTTTTTTTGATATTGTGCAATGCCCTGACCAGCCAGAGACCCCATGAGTTCAGCACTGAAGCCATCCAAGTGGTCTATTTGCCCTCAAACACAATGTCTCGATTTCAGCCTCTAGATCAGGGGATCATAAGGACCTTTAAGGCTCATTACACATGTAAGTCTATGGAAATAATTGTCAATGCTATGAAAGGGAGTTGAGATAGAGAAAACATTGTGGAAGTCTGGAAGGATTACACTATTGAGCTGTCATTGTTGTTATAGGACAAGCTGTGAAAGCCATCAAGCCCCAAACAATACATTTCTGTTAGAGAAAACTGAGCACGGATGTTTTGCATGCCTTCACAGGATTTATGACAGAACAACTCAAAGAAATCATGAAAGAGATTGTGGATATAGCACACACACACACACAGACACACACACAAATAGGGGGAAGGTGAAGGATTTCAAGATGTAAATCTTGGAGAAATTCAAAAACGAATAGACATCACACCAGAGGAGTTAACAGAAGATGACTTGATGGAGATGACTGCTTCCAACCCAGTGCCAGATCATGAGGAAGAAGACATGGAGGAAGCAGTGCCAGAAAACAAACTGACATCTAAAAGGATGTAGACTAAAGGAAAGCAAATCATATACTATGTAAAACCTACTAATTCATGATATTGAGCTTCACATTAGCTGTGATCATGTTATTTTCAGTTTTCTCCACATCACTGGCAAAATGATTAGCCATCATGAGAACAGACTGATGGGACAGAAACCATCTGGGACATGGCACAAGGGGAAGAAAAAAATAGACAGTGGATGATTCAGTTGAAAAGAGGCAGAGAGTGAAAATCTCTTCTGCTCACATTTTATTGCCCTGTTTAAGTTCTTTGGTCAAGCTTGACGTCAACAGATCTGAGGTGTGTAAGGAGGATAAGTGAATATTTTTTAACAAAATACAAATATAAAATATACAAACAATATTCAAATATACAAAAATGTTTACCAACATACAAATAATACAAATTTTAACAACATACAAATATATACAATGTTAACAATACAATTTGCTCCATCTATCACCTGCTTGTGAATGGTTCATAATATTTCATCATGTAAATGCATCATAACTTATGTGTGTATGTTTATGTTGTTCCTAATTTTTCAGTAATACAAATAATTCTAGAACACAGAAGCTACCCACTCCTGTTTGCTACATAACGTGAATGAGAAAAAGACCTTTGTTGTTGAAATCCATTGGAACTTTAGAGTCATATGTTATTACCACAGCGTAACTTTGCCTCGTGTGACACTGAGAAAGTAAATCCTTGGTACTGACATGGTGATATCATGAACATGCTACTTTCCCAAACTCTGAACATAAAGCAATTAATTCATAAGTCTAAAATGGCTACATACAAATGATGTCATCTGTTGGTTACTTTGTCATACTTTTGCTTTAGGTTAGGACATCCTTTTGCACTTTGGAACTATGAAAATTCAAATAAAGTAGAGGTACTTCAGTGATATACCATTTTTTTATTTTGTTTAGATTTTTTAATTTACCTACTTACCCTTCTTCAACTATTGATTTATCTGTATAGATATGAAAGGAAACACAGCAAACCATGAGCATGGTTAGGAAGGAGAAACGTAGGGGAAGAGAAAGAAGGAAACATAATTTTTACCTTAAACAAATATATATTAATTTATTATTTATAAAATACTAATTTCATTAAACATTTTAAAAGGTTACCTCAAAATACTATCATTTATCTTTACCTCTGTCAATATTGTCATTGATTTCAGCGGAATTTTCTGTAAATTCTTTGATTTTAAGGGTTCGTTTTTGTGTTTTATTGTTTTATTCACCTATTTGTGGGGCTGACCAGCATTATATATAAAAGAAATGGAATCTGGATTTGTTCTTAAGCTGACATATTTAGATTCATGCTGCTAAAATGAAATAGAATTTACTGATAAATGTTTTCTTATGTAATAGCAATGGCCAAATCCACTAAAAAGAAGAGAAAATAAAGACATATTTCACTTTTATGCTACAGTATTTCATGGCTACACTCTCACTAGAGTGAAATATGATTCTTTAAAGAAATGTAAAAAAAAAAAAAGCTACGATAATGTTTTCAGGATTTTTATTCACTTTATTTTTGGTAGCCATGAGGTGCCTGACCTTCTTTTGACTAAATACTGAAGTCCATAGTTTATACAATCCTACAAACACATCTGTAATTCAAAGCAATCCATTAAAATGGATTTTTTCCCCCAAAGGGAAAAACCACGAGAAAGTCCTCATTCCTCCTTTCAGGATCGAGGCAGGAGTTAATGCTGTTTTCTAAAGTCATACTGTAGGTCAGAGGTTAGCTTTTCACCTGCATAACTCTGGAGGTCAGATCTTAGGACATAAGGTGAATGTTCTACTGCAGCAGATTTCAAGGTGGTGTTGAAGTGCTTTCTGGCATTGAGTGCAATAACCAAGGACTGATATGCAGCGAGAGAATTAATACAAGAAACTATATAAAAGTTTGAAGATTTTCCTTTCTTGTCTCCTTTTTTAGCTAAAGAACTTTAATCAAATAATCTTGCTTTTAATTCTCATTTGGCTGCTTTCTAAATATGTGACTTTGAATGAGTCACTTAACCTCTCTGAAGCAGTATTCACTGTCATTCCTTCAACAGAATAACAATATCTTCACTGGTTTGGGGAAGATTAAAATACAGTAATATACACACAATGTGTACTAGAGTTTGCGGCCAAATATGGGTGTTCTGCACAAGGGAGGCGTTGCCTGCTTGCTGAAAGTATGTGTATTTGCATATCAGCAAACAGATAACCCTTGGCTGCACTTTGGAGACTGGACCAGGTGTCTCACCCATTTTTCATGTCGGTATCCCAAAAGATACCACACTTATTTGTCCTCAAATATCATTGCATATGACAAGAATCACCTAAGGCTCTTGTGAAAAATGCATATGCCTAAATTCTACCTTAAAAATTCTGATTAGGAAGATCTGGGAAAGAACTCATGAATTAAAATTTTAGCAACTATCCCTAGGTGACTCTGAAGCATGCAGCCCATCAGACCCCCTTTGAGAAACTCTGGCTTCATTTTTATAGGCAAATTTGGTATTTGTATAACTATTTGCTCTTTCCAAAAAACACCAACACTTTAAGTGAAATGAGGCTAACCTCATACAGGCTGTCTTAGGATAGTCATGCTTGTGTTCAAATAGGGATCCGTTTCTAAACGAATAAACTTCCATAAAATGGATATTCCCTAAGGAGTTATACTTCAGCAGAAGACTAGCCATGATTTTCAGTTAAAACAGCACCACCCACTTTGTTCTATTTCTGTTAGGAATACACTAGGTTAGACCACGCTTTCAAAGCCAATTCAATGCGTTTGAAATATGCTCCCATCTCTGTCACATAAAAACAAAGTTGGCTAAACTTACTCCTACCTCCCTCTAAAGATCATCTCCATCAGAATGATATCCTTCACCTCTCTGGTTTTCATTACTTTTGGGCTTTGATGGGTATAATTGGTCAGCGTGACTTCAAAGGGACTCAAATGATATTTCATCTCTGTCACTTGAGAAACTGACCTCTCCTTTTGCAGTAATGGGCTCCTTGTAAACTCCTCTGAGGTCACCTTAGTTGCTTAAATGTGGTCTAATTTAAAGCAGCTGTGTGGTATCTGATCACAGCACGCGGTAAGCTTGCCCTCTAGTGGCTGAAGGAATTTGGTTCTACCTTCACTTACTTGGTGGCAGGGGTAATTTAAGTCAGAAATAAATCCAGCCACATAAAAAAGTAGATATCTCCCTATTTCACAAAATAACATTGTCCTTCATGTGATTTTTTTTTCTTAGTAACTGTTCTTGATGAACTTAAATGAGTAACATTTTAATAAAAATAAGCAGTTGTAAGTAATGCATTGAGTGTGTGTGTGTTTTTAAAGGCTGAACAATGTATTTCTCATTATATAAATAAAGGATGAAACAATTTTGAAGGAAAAGATAGAATTGTCCATGCTACATCTAAACTTTAGCATAGATGGATCACAATATATATTAAAGAATTTGTTTTGATTCCCAGGATGTCTGAATTCTCATCTTGTCATCTAATCTCCTTATTAAGAATCCTTAAGTGGATCCTAATGGCAATAAGTTAATGTATAAATCCTTAACACAATGTAAATAAAGCTTTCACAATTTGGCTCCCAAAATCTTTTTTTAATTTTTTGCTGCTCCTTCATTTGGAATCCTGAGATGCTAGCCAAATTAAATTGCACTAACCTAGAGAAGTCATATCTTTTCATAACTACATGCTTTCACATAGGCTGTTCCTTCTGCTTGAAATGCCTTTTTTCCTTTTTCTTTCTTTTCTCTTTAGGAGACTTGTCCAAATAGATAATAATTTTTTCTTGGCTTAACATCATCTTTCTATAAAACTTTCCAGATTCTTTCTTTTTCCTACTTGTACCTTAAACTTCATACTACATCATCTCTGGACTGTGAGTTTTGGACAGTCTTCTTAAGGTATGTTAATTTGCCTGTGATCTAAAAAATTCCCAGTAAAGGCATCTTTATGAATAAAAGATGGGTTTGATATATAAAGAAAATGCATTGCATTTCCAAGCATAAATGGGCGGACATACACTGAGCTTAATTCAATGTATGGTTTTCCTTGTAAGACATTTTGGTGGTGTCTGCCATTTTCACACCCCAGCATCCACTCTCCATCATTTTAGTAAAGACTCTTGGTCCTATCGGTCTAGGAATGACTCCCAGACTCTCTTTCTCTGCTTCTGTGTGCGCCCGTGTGCTTCTGGTGCTGTTGACTTCACTCAATTCTGCTGTCATTCTGATGCGTTGTTTAGATCTGGCTAATCAGAGCATCACATTCTTCTGGCATTGGCAATTAACTCTTGGATGCACAACATGAAGACCCTTGCTCATTTTCCTTGAAAAGAGACTCACATTTTGCCATCCACCTACTAATCTTGAAAATTGTGAGGAATGGGACTGCTACCACTCTCTTGCTACCATATTAAACCAGTATTAAGATAATGGATCAGAGAGGCAGACAAATTGGGGTTTTAGTGGTGTTGAGAATATAAAGTAATGACTCAATACAGAATATTTTAGAATGTGATCTAATTAAGACTGGGTTTTTAAAATTTTTTATGGAGTGCAGAGTCATATGTACCCCTCAGGGCTTATGGTTGACTGTTTGTTCTCGCTTACCTGGACTCAAGTTGGGAGCAACCAATAGATGGCTCTCTAGAGTTGGCACAAATCATGACCAATTTGAACCTCAAGTGTACTAATTTTAAGACATTACATTTTGCACTGCTGTTTCAAAATTCTACAGTGCATAAAACTTCAAATACAAACAGTACTAAATTTCCTAAATTTCAGGTTAATATACTCTATTATCTGTCTTTCCTCTATCACCTTCCCAACTGGCTATTGGTATTCTCTGCACGACTTAAGCACATTATTCGTATTTGAAATTTTGTCTCAGTCTTCTTCTGAGGGAAGCTAAACTAGACTTAATGTCTGTGTGTGTGTATGTGTGTGTGAGTATGTGTGTTGTATCTTGGGATTTGTATACTATGATTCTTTTATAATAGAAGTTGCTATGTGGACATCTTTACCTTTCTATCTTTATGCTCCAGTACTTACAGATCACCCTACATGGCTTTCAATGGTAAGGTCAGGGAAGTTCCAGTGTCCTGAAAAGAGGCAATTTTGTATGCAGGATAGACTGAATGTGAGAGAGACTAGAGGCAAGAAAGAATGTCTGGTGACCATCCCAATAATCCAGGAGAGAGAAAATGAATGTTTCTTCCCTAGAGTCTGTGAAGCTTTTTTCTTATGGATCCCTATCTCAACTAGTTCCCTTCAAGTTTTAAGAGATCAGGTCTAGAAACAGAGAAGTTGAACATTCTTCACAACTTAACCTAAGTTAAATTTATTATTTTATAATATTAGAAATAATATTCCAACACAAATAGTGCATACAAATAGAATCCTTAACATATTTCTGCCTCTTTGAATTGCTTTGCTATTGCTGTTGTCTTCAAGTCCATGAAATGAAAGATTGTCCTATGGATACATAATTGTAAGGAACTTTGCAAATCATGTATATGAAAAAGATTTCATATGCAGAATAAAGAATTCCTACAATTCAACAACAAAAAGACAAGTAACCCTATTAAAAAGGGGCAAAGGACTTGAATAGATATTTCTCCAAGGAAGTGTACAAATAGTCAAGAAGCACATGGAAAGATATTTAACATCATTTGTCTTTTTGCAAATTTCTGTGAGCACTGGTTCAAGTCAAGTCAAGATAGACTTGCAAGTAGGGTCTCCCAGGGAACCAGAAAACCAGATAAATGGTGACAACTGGGAATGAGGCTTTAAATGGGTCCCAAACTCATTCTGTGTCCATCCAGCAACTTCAAGACTCTTTATTTTCACTGTGATTGTAGGCTGTTTTAAGATTACTACAGAGCTAATTAGAATAGGATGGGAATAGAATAAGTGAAAATGTAAAATAAATACTTGCATTTATTAATGAATTAAGCCATTTTTCTTCAATAACTCTCCCTGGATTAGTGTAAATCTTTGGTTCATTTCCAGATTTCTGAAAAAAAAAAAAAAAAATGACACTGATGATGCTTGTCAGTTGTCTCATTGCTTTGATGAAAAAGAGTTTTCCAGGGTTCTTATGCTACCATTATTGATGATGATCTTCTCCAATTGTTAACTCTTTCACAACCATAGTATAATTTCAAAACCAGGACAATGGCATTCGTGCAATATGTGTATATAGTTCATGTCATTTTACCACATGTGCAGAGTTATGCGACTACTACTGAATTCGAGATAAAGGACTATTACATCACCACAAAGAGTTTTCTTGTGTCACCTCTTTTTATTATCACATCTACCCCACTAGTCTTTACCATCCCTAAATCCTAGTGTATTAGGGTTCTCTAGAGGGATGGAACTAATGGGATAGATGTATATATAAAGGGGAGTTTATTAAGGAGTATTGACTCCCATGATCACAAGGTGAGGTCCCACAGTAGACCATCTACAAGCTGAAGAGCAAGGAAGCCAGTCCGAGTCCCAAAGCTGAAGAACTTGGACTCTGATGTTTGAGGGCAGGAAGCATCTAGCACGGGGAAACATGTAGGAAGGAACACGAAACAAGTCTAGTCTTCTCACGTTTTTCTGCCTGCTTTTATTCTGGCCACACTGGCAGCTGATTTGATGGTGCCCACCCAGATTGGGAGGTGGGAGGTCTGCCTTTCCCAGTCCACTGACTCAAATGTTAATCTCCTTTGGCAACACCCTCACAGACACACTCAGGAACACTACTTTGCATCCTTCAATCCAATCAAGTTGACATTCAATATTTACCATCACACCGAGTAAGCACCAATTTGTTCTAAAATCAGTCACCTGTTAGAAGAGTTCCCTGTCTCACAGGAATGGTGCCACCTTAGTATTCCTGCTATACTTGGTTATTGACAGGGAGCAGCCACAAGGCCTCTGCACAAAAGCAGTAATAGATTTTACAGCACAGCAATTGGGAAGCTGGTCATGCACGCTCCTGGGTGTAGGAGATCTGGCAGGCTCATTCTCATGGCTGCGAAAATCAGTAAGAACATGAATAATGTCTGTCTCTATCATTATTTTATCCCCTGCATTGGCACATAGTAGATGTGCCAGTACTTTACTAGATACCGAACACCATTGAAAGTGCTTCACATGTAGTGTCTCATTTAATTCTTGTTATAACCCTGTGAAAGAATTAACATTAATGTCTTTACTCTGCAGATGAAGAAATAAAGATATAGAAAGGCTAAGTAATTTGTCCAAGATCATACAGATCATAAATGACAGTCATAGTGGCTTCAGAATCTCCGGTATTCATGTATATAATCCTATAGTTGACACTCAATTTCTGTTCAAGAAATGAATGACTGAATGAATGAAAAGGAAATAATCATTTCCTAATCATATTCATGTTTGAAAGAGCATTTCTGAACCACTCTAAACTCCTCATGAGAATAGAAAAATTATGACTAAAATAATGAGATAGGCCTAGAGGCACCCTACTCCTAAATTTTTACTAGCTAAGAACCTGTCCAAACTTCACCTCCAATGACTTGAGGGAGAGGTACCTCTTCACACTTAAACTAAAATCAGCAAACAAAGTTCAAACTAAAATCAGCAAACAAAGTTCTCATCTAAGTTAATTATGCAAAATAAATGTTGACCCACCCTAGGAATTTTCAGTTGGGGAAACAGGAGTCAGCAAAACATTGTTATTCTTATTTGTACACTCTAACAGGTACAGGTGCAATTAAATAAAAATATTTTGTCAAGAAAGCATGAAATATTTATGCTTATTTAAAGATTATATAAAATTCTAAAGCCTAAGACCTTGGTTATATGCTAAGTTCCTGAAAGTACTGCTTTAAGAGACATATCTTTACCCATTGTCCTTCTGCAACTACAGCAAGTTAAGTTTGAAGACATTCAGGCAAATGTCTTCATGAAGCTCCTCATCTCTTTTGGAATATTTTTGCCCCAACCCAGCACATGTGCATATGAAGACATGTAGTTCATCTATACAACCATGTGGATTAGTCACAATTCATATTCTCCCAGGCCAAAGCAAAAACTTGAAAACCAGTACTTTGCATCGACACACGCTTCTTGGAATACTAGCAGCAGGGACCTGTGAAGCAGGGCTTGGGGGTACATTATTTGGGCTGTCGATAGAGCTTGTTTTTCCTAAATTTTACTTATACCATTAGCCTGCTTCAGAGGGTGTTAGGCAAAAATTTTTGAAACTCATTGTTTTTACTTGAAAATGTAGTTGATGATGCTGTTCATATCATTATGGAGTGTTTTCTGCATCAGCTACCAAAGAAAAGCATATATTTAAAGTCCAGAAATAAATCTGAACTGTGCTTTTCATACACAAACAGGTTTTCAATTTTTTTGGTTTTTTTTTTTTCTGTAATAGATTATCTGATTCATGTGTCTGAATTTATCTCTTATTGTTGGTTGTTAGGAAACTCAGACATAAACTTTTATGAACTTCTAATAAAATTAGGTGAAGTCATAGACTGCATTCTGCATATTAATTTAACTTTTAGATTGATCTTTTTCCAATAGTATTTTCTTTTATTCCATTTCTTCTTGGCTTTGAAAAATATTACTATGTGTATTTACTCCTTTCTGTAAAAGGTAAGATATATTTTTTAATTAAGAAATTGAAATTGAATCCACTACTGTTGGAATTGTGTAGGCCACTTTGTGTCATTTTTAAAAAAACGAATTAACATGACTAAAAAGAAAACAAAAACAAGAATATATCTCCAGTGTATCCAGTTGAAAACAATACTTAGTCTGTATCATCTCAGCAAGCATCAGAGAAGATTCAGGTTTCATGAAACCTCAGTAGTCTTAAATTTGGGGAAATTTTTGAATAAAAAGAATACAAAATTATAAATTTTGAATTAGAAAGTGAATAAGGAAATAAAAGAAATTATATATTTGTCAATGGCCATAAAACCCACAAACATCACTCACAAAATCCAGAAAGATAATATGAGGTATGTGTCTTAGTAACTGCCTATCACAATTCTATAATTATTTTTCTTACATTTAGACTATTCCTTGAGTCTTTATTCGAATGCATTTTAATAATATTTTCTACAGACAAAAATTGAAAGACAAATCATTGCTTCATCTAAAACGGTTGATGAACTATTTTGCATTATACTTTTTAAATTTTTGTTTTGCTTCATAACTTATTAGTATTGCCATATACATTTTTCAGATTACTGTCAAATATGGAAAGTCTTCTTTCAATTTCCTTTCTTATATGAGGTATATGATGCTATTGCATGTCACATTTTCTTGTGTAGGAGCTACTTTCTAATCCTCTTTGAATTAATGTCACATTCACCAGTCCGTTAGCATAACCATATCTTACCAAAATAAACAAATAATCATATGTGTGTGTGTATATATATATATATACTATACAGAGAGAGAGAGAGAGCATTTTTCCTTTGTTCTTAGAAGGTCCAGGGGAAACGAGTGACTCCAGGCTTTTGATTTATTTGCTTCAGTGTAAATCTGTCCTCCAACCCTGGGAAGACAAACCCCATTGTTAGTTAATTATGTAAAACATTTCACAATCAGTATAACATGAAGAGTAGCTCATAATCATGAACAGAACTGAGACCTCATAGAGCACATACTTTGCTGGAAAGAGAAAAGGATTGTCACTTAGTGAGATTTCTCAGGCCAATGTGTGCCGAGTAATTTTATAAAAATGAATCAATCTATTTATCTATTCAATCGAGACTTTAAAACACCAACTTGCCAGGGTACTAGAAATCTAATGGTTAACAAGACAGACTTGATGCCTTAAATTCTAATGGAGGAGACAGAAAATAAGCCAGCAAACATCTAACTGCAAATTGTAACGAATGCCCTGATGGAAACCAATGGGATACCATGAAAAGGAAAACTGAGAGGTAGGAGACCAAATTTAGATAGGGAAATCTGTAAAGGTTATTCAAGCTGACACCTGCAAGATGCACCAGAACTAGACACATGAAAAACGAGAAAAGCAGTTAGGAGTCCTGAGACTTGCAGTATTTGACCCATGTGGGGGAACTGTGCTGGGGTGGGTGTGTAGGTGGATGGTATGGCGTGAGGAGGGAAGCACGAGCAGCTCCCAGATAACTGCAGGCCTTGAAGGACAGGGCCAGAAGTGCTCTAAGTGCAGTGGGAAGCAATTAAAGGGTTGGACCCGAGGCTGACATGACACAGCTTTCATTCAGTCTACTGCATGCAGCATGAAGCTAATGGAGACGAGAAGGAAGCAGAGAGGGCAGCTTGGACCTATTCTAATAAAACAGGCAAGAGGTGATGGTGGTTTGGGCCAGATGATTAGGCGCCAATATGGAGTGGAGTGGCATAGAATAAAACACGAATTCCTGATGGGTTGAACGGGAGGCAAAGTAAAGGAGAAAGAGGATTCAAATTTGATTCCTGTAGGCTGCAGACTTTTACTGATGTGGAGATAAACTGAAAGTGGGGAATAGATTTTATTTAATCCTTACAGCAACTCTGTAAGCTGAGTGTTTTTGTACTCATTATATGTTTATGAAATCAGAGAATGAGAGAGCTTCATTAACTTCCCGCGGGTGTCTCAATTCAGAAGTGGAAGAATCTAAATCAATAGTTTCCTGGATTTATTGCTTTAAGAAATGCACATTTTGGGCCGGGCGCTCTGGCTCACGCCTGTAATCCCAGCACTTTGGGAGGCCAAGGCGGGCAGATCATGAGGTCAGGAGCTCCAGACCAACCTGGCTAACACGGTGAAACCCCGTCTCTACTAAAAAAAAAAATACAAAAAAATTAGCCGGGTTTGGTGGTGGGCGCCTGTAGTTCCAGCTACTCGGGAGGCTGAGGCGGGAGAATGGCATGAACCTGGGAGGCGGAGCTTGCAGTGAGCCAAGATCACTCCATTGCACTCCAGCCTGGGCGACAGAGCGAGACTCCGTCTCAAAAGCAAAAAAAAAAAAAAAAAAAAAAAAAAAATGCACATTTTGAATACACGTCTTACTTCCTTTTAAGTTTGTGGATATTTGGCATCGCTGATCTCTAAATATATTTGAATCAAGCCTACAAATGTAGTGTTTTGTTAGAGCCGCCTTTACTTCAGAATTTCCACCAGGGGGAGCGTCCACTATGTGGTTTATTTACTGTGTACAATTTTTTTTTTTTTTTTTTAAATTACGGTAAGGTTAGTATTTACTGGTCACCCACAAACTTAATCTTAATAAAGTTCACTTTGTTATCTTTTAGAAAACAGTAATGCATATTTTGTAAAAGAGCCTGATGTCTTAACCAAAAACTTTAGAGTAAGAAAATACAGGAAGAAAAAGAAACTTCATAATTTGCATAATGGCAAAAAAGCATCTAAATGAAACTGTGATGGGAAAAGACCCTAAAAATAAAGAAAGACATGTTGTATAAAATTTGATAGATGTCATTGATATTACGATTTATAAAATTATTTTGGTTCCGTCTTATTTGTTGTGCATTCTTACTCTTATTTTAAATAAATATTTAATAAATATTTAAGAATAATTAAAGATTATCTTATAAACATGGTCCCTGAATCTCTGTTTGCTATAAAGCCATATATTATGGGAGACAAATTTTGTCACCCATGGGGAGTTTTAGGAGCACTTGGAGTCATATGGGATAAGTATATTCATTTAATAAATAACACAAAATAAGCATAAGCATAATCCTAATGACAACAACAATAACAATAGCAACCGACTGGGCACCAGTTGCTGTGCTAATCACTTAACATGTAGAATCGTATGTAATCATTCCAATTATATTTGAAGCGTTGATTTCAGATACAATGATGGGGCTGACCTAGGTGTCCCTTCCTTTTGTCATGTGCTGACTCATGAAATGCATGAGGACAGAAGCAGCATTCCGTAGGTTTCCATTCATGCCATGGAAAGGTATGAATGATAAAGGCATCCCTCAAAGTGGAGTCCCTAAGGTATCAGTGAGTGAGTGCCCTTTCAGTGAAACGTGTTTCTAATTTGGGGTTGCCATTCCCCTGGGGATCTTACACACAAGGAGTTGTGAGCTATTAAAGGCCCTATGATTTCATGTGCTGCCTCCTGACACCAGATAAAGCGGCACTTTTTGAATCAGCATTGTCCCATCATAACAGATGGTCGTTAGCTCAACCTACAGGGAATCAGGTTATTGTCTTCCATAGGAAAATAAGCAGGTCAGCACTCTAAATCCTGAAATGACAAAGGGAGAAATAGTTCACAGGGCTCTGAAAACAGCATGTGAAATAATCAAAGGGTAGGGGGGAACTTTCTTAACCACAAAAGATTTGCATTCAGTATACCTTAACATTTATTTCATTTAGAGCACATGAAATAAATAGTTCTATTTTGATAAAAAGGCCTGGGGATTGTCAATATTTAGCTCAGGGGTCTGAATTCTGGCTGCACAGCAAAATCACTTTGGAAAAATGTTTAAATTTCAGATGCTCAGGCATACAGTTAAGTCCGAATTATTTTAGTTGAAACCCAGACATTCATCATTTTTTAAGTTCCCCCGTGATTCTAATGTGTGGTGATTTTAATATGTGACCAATTGTATAATAATTGCATAGTAAGTATATAATCCATTTCCCAAACCTTCATGTGATAGGAATTGCCTTGGGATCTTGTTAAAATACAGTTAAGTTCATTACGTCTAGGGCAAAGCCTGAGTGTCTGCATTTCTAACAAGCTCCCAGAAGATGGCGATATGGCTGTTGACACGCCACTCAGTAACTGGCAATGCGGGTGGGCTTTGGTCTCCATACAAGATAGACACAAAGCTCCTCAAATGCAGGTGTTCTTTCTGTTCATTTGCTGATATTTATTGTTTCTGGATGGTACAGAAGCTCTTGGAATGTTAAAACAAACAGGGCTTAGCTCCAGACTACCTTTTTAGAGTCGTTAGCTTTGCACCAGAACCTTCTAAAGACTCTCTGCTTAATCTGTTTTCTTTCTTGAACTCTGGGCCAACGGACATTCAGATTTTTGCAGGAAGGAGTTTATAAACTAACAAAGTGTTATAAATAAATGGAAGCACAAGATTTTGCCTTTACCTGCCCAATTATTGTGTCACTAGTTATTGTAAGTAAAATTAGGTTCATGGATATTTGATATGCTTTTCTACCAAGTCAGAAACTGTGGGGCAGGAGAAAGCAGAATTGATAGAATGACTAATATATTCTGTTAGACTTGACTATCTGCACCACCAGAGCAGAGCCCAGTCTGTTCTGAACATTATTGCATGTTCCTAGCCCAATATGTAATACACAATTAGTAAATATGCTATGAGCTTTGAATGCTGTATTTAATTTAGTCCTCCAAATAATGATGGCTAACATGTATTGAATGCTTACCATGTGCCAAGCAGTGGTCTAAGTACCTCACATCTGTTTATTGATTCATTTACTATTTATAACACCCCAGTGATGCAGATGAGAATCTCCATTTTCTAGATAGAGGAAGTGAAGCACAGAGAGGTCAAGTGATTTATGAAGGTCATACAATCATTAAGCAATAGAAACAGACATTAAATTCAGGCACTCTAGTTCCAGAGTCTGTGATCTTCACCAGTATCCTGTTAATGTTCATAACAAAAACATATGATAAGTACTATTATAATGTCACTCATTTACAGGTCAGGAAACAAAGGCACAGAGACTCTAAGCAACTTACCCAAAGTCACACAGTTAATAATTGGTGAAGCCAGGATTTAAACCCAGGCAGATTCAAATCCAGGTTATAAATCCAGAGCCTTTGTTCTTAACCACTAATTTATAGTTTCTCAATTAGCCTGTTAGTTAGAAACCACCTACTAGGCATGAAAAGAGCCCCGAAAAAAAATGTAAGTGCCATAGTCAAATATCAAACTGGAATTAAGAGCAGAGGAGTTGAAACTCACATTTATTTTCTTTAAATTCTAAGTTCCTCTTCTCTTGGCTATTGAAACCAATGGAGAACTTTGTCAAATAGTAGAAAATGCTAACCTCCAAAGAGCATCATGAGGATCTTCTGTGGATTTAATTTCTCTTCTATATTCTTCTCCAGGTATATTATGGGTTGTTCACACTGTAGAGGGTAGACTAATGTCAAAAAATTAATCAGATTATTCTGAAAAGCAGATAATAACACTCCTTTCTGTGGGAAATCAGAATGTCTGCTAGGCCAGGAGGCTAAGTGAGGAAGCAGGGTAGAGGGGAGAGGCATAAAAGAAGGGTGGCTGGCAACGCTGACTTCACCTGTGACAGGCCAGTGAATTTAGTGGTGGAATCATCAGCCTGTCTTGAAGTACTTGCTGTTAAGATGAAGAAGTGGAAGTTTATGATGGAGGTATCAGTTATCACTGACATTTGAGGGACTGGTGGTTCAGAAAGACAGAGTCCATGTCAGCTGGCAGTAACAGTAGGATTTTTCTTGTTGTTGTTGTTAAGTTCTAAAAACCTACACATAGGACAGATTATAAATCTGGACTCTTAAATTGTCAGCGTTCTGTGAGTGGGTAGGAAAGGGATTCCTTGTTTTGTTTTTCTGACCTTCCCAGAAGAGCTTTCCATTTTAGCTTCAATGATAATGAACACAAACTGGAGTTCATAAACAGGTATACTTCCCCTGGCCTCTACTCTCCTTCCAATTTCAGACTCATTTCACTGGCCATTATGTGTCTGGAGCAATAGGGAAAGAAAACATCTAAGCAAACCATTTTCTTCTTTTGAACTGTACCATGCCTGAGAAAGCAGCAGGACAGGATAGGAGGTGAGAGGAATATTACTTTGCCATCTGAATACACTTAATTAGTCAACACTGACATTTGTAAATTGAAGAACTTAAATAGTGCCATGGATCTAATATGCCAAATCTATTTGCCTGCCAATGTCCTTCTGGGAAGCTACAATAGGTAGGTGAAGTACAATATCCAGATTTCAAATTTATTACAACTTAGCACAATCTTTGGTTTTCTGGTAGATTTCAGTCGTTTAACAATAAAAAGTTTCTGGGTAATGGATTTTGGAATATTTTTAATTCATTCAACAACTATAGGGGGCCTACTCTCAAGCAATGGCTTAGGCCTGAGGAATATAGAGGTAAACCATACATATCAGGTCTTCTCTAATACATTTTAATGAAGGAGAAATAAACAATGAAAAACAACTAAATAAAATTGTTTTAGGCTCTGATAAGTGCTATAAAAAAGTAAAACAGGTTAAAGTCATATGACTATTAACTGGGTAGAAGCAATTTTATCTAGGGTTGTTAAGAAAGGGTTTTCGTTAGAGAAAATAAGCAGAGATGAACAGTGAGAAAAAGTGGGTCAGTGAGGGACTTGAGAAGAATATTTCAGGTAAAGGTGAAAACAAGAACAATGACAGTGGGACAGGTATGAGCTTAGTGTGTTCCAGGGACATCAAGAAGACACTATAGGGTAGAACGCAGTAACCAAGAGGGCAAGTGGTAGGAGATAGATCAAAGATGTAAACATGGGTAATTAATGACGGCTTTGTAGGCCATCATGAACCAATGTACTGGAATTACAACGGAAAATCAATGGAGAATTTAAGTAAAGCAGTATTCTTTTCTGATTTAACTTGAAAGAAAACCATGGCTTCTGTGCAGGGACTTCTGTGCAGGCAAAAGAAGAAAGAATAATTAAAAGTTTCTTGTACTCGTCTCATAAAATATGATGCTGCTTGGGACTAGGAGGGCAGTGGAGGTATGAATGAGAGATTGACAGGATCAGCATACATTTTGAAGTAGAGCTAATGATATGGGAAGGGGGGAGGGAAGTGCTGAGTAGAGAAAGGCAGGTCCCTGGCTCAGGCTCCACCCCCACGGACCTAGGTGAGGACAGGCATTTCCTGCCCAAATGTTACATTTCCCAAGACCACCATGGCCTGACACACCCTCAAGACCCTAACAGGCAGGCACACAAGCAGCTGGACGTCAAGAGGAGCAGATCGGCGAAAGAAGATATACAAGCAGCTGGGTGAAAGAAGATGCAAGCAGCTGGATGTCAAGAGGAACACATAGTTGGAGGAATACACAAGTGGCTGGACATGGAGAGGACGTCAGGAGCACACCAACAAGCACCGGCATGCTGGCAGTCCATCCACCAACAGAACGATGGCCAGGGCAGTGGGAGAAGAGCATGGGCCACCGACTGGTCTAGCTCCAGAGGAAAAGCACCTCCCTTCTGGCTCCTCTATCTGCTGAAAGCTACTTCCACTCAATACAACTTTGCACTCATTCTTCAAGCCCAGGTGTGATCCCATTCTTCAGGTACACCAAAGCAAGAACCCGGGATACAGAAAGCTGTCTGTCCTTGTGACAAGGTAGCGGGTCTAGTTGAACTGATTAACACAAGACTATAGATGGCAAAACTAAAACAGCACCCTGTAACACAGGTCCACTGGGGCTTCAGGAGCTGTAAACATTCACCCCTAGACACTGTCGTGTGGTCAGAGTCCCACAGCCAGCCCGTCTGGTCTGTATGCTCTCCTAGAGGTTTGAGCAGCAGGGCACCAAGGAAGCAAGCCACTCCCCCTGTCGCATGTCCTGCATGGGGGACAAGGGAACCTTTCCTGTTTCACTAACAGAGCACATTATTAGCTTGGATATGGGGAATATTTCTGTTACCTCTTACTGCATTAAACACTACCCCAATAGTGAAAGCCAGAGGGTTTGTAGGTCGGGAATTCAGGAAAAATTATTTTATCTCTGATCATTTGGCTCCAGCTGGGATGGCTGGCGCTGGAAGGTCTTCTTCCAAAATGGCATTTCCACTTCTCTCTTTTCACAAAATGTTTCATTCTGTTTTTGTTGTTGTTGTTGTTGTTTTCTGTTTTTTGTTTGTTTGTCTGTTGTTGTTTCTTTGTTTGTTTTTGAGACCCTGTTTAGCTCTGTCTTCCAGGCTGGAGTGCAGTGGCATGATCTTGGCTCACTGCAACCTTTGCCTTCCGTGTTCAAGAAATTCTCCTGCCTCAGCCTCCCAAGTAGCTGGAATTATAAGTGCACAGCACCAGGCCTGGCTAATTTTTACGTTTTTGGTAGAGACAGCATTTCATCACGTTGCCCACACTGGTCTCGAATTTCTGGGCTCAAGCGATCTACCCGTCTCGGCCTCCCAAAGTGCTGGGATTACAGGCGTGAGCCACCTCTCCCCGCCAATTCTTTAGAGCCTGTCTACATGGCTTGGGCTTCTTGCAGCATGGTGCTCCCACAGAAATCAAGCTTTTATGTGGCACTGGTTTTCAGGAGTGAATATTATAAGATAAAGGAAGTGCCTGTCTTTGCCTACCTCTTAATGCCTGGGCTGATAGATTATTGCATCTGCGCTTTCACTATCGATTCTGTTACAGAATCCTCCCAGGCGCAGGACAAGAGAGTCAGTGAATTTATCAACATTTTTAAACCGGCAGAGCCATGAACAGATGAATTCTCCAAAGTAGCTTGTAGATCATTGGTGAGCAATTTAAGACATGTCTTAATTAGACCAGAAAGTAATTTAGGCGTGAGTTATTCACATAGAAGAAATTATATTATTACTGCAAATATTCATTTCCACACATGTTGAGATTCTGATGTGGCACAGACAGAGAACATGGATGGGCCCAGGTGTAACAAGTCATCACATGGTAGACAATACCATTTCTTATATTGAGAGAACCCTTTTAATGGTCAGTGTGAAAGATCATGCCTTTATCTTCTGTGAGATAATCTTCTGTGAGATAAAGGCATGTCAAGATAAACAAAACCAAAAAAAAATGAGATAATTCTTTGCTAGCAGAGCAGCCTTATATGAAACGTTAAAGGAAGTTTCTCAGGGTGAAAACAATTGATATGGATGTTAATTTAAATTTAATAAAAAAATGAAGAGCACAAATAAATGTCATCATGACTTCTTTTCCATATTGAAGAATAGCTTCCTTTAGTTTTTTAAACATTTATTTTAGCTCTTTTTTCATTAGATATTCAGTTTAGAGGTTTGTAAAATTTTATAGTGACTATAAATTGAGTGTAGAATTATTTAGTGGCATATTTCTTTCTTTACATAAGGATGAAAAACCAGGTGAGTTTGCTCTGTGTTTTATTACAATGGGACTTCACCAGAGGAGAATTGATCATTTCAAATGTCACATAGTAAATTGTATTTCTTACCTTAAGAATATTGAATACTATATTATGCAAGCAGTTTTTAAATAATGTCTTCTGTGGTTCAAGTTCATTAGTTACGGCAGAAATTATCAGTAGGTACATAGGGCAGAACTCACTGGTTGCCTTTCAAGAGCCATTCCCCCTTTCTTAGATGCTCACAGGACTCTTTCCTTCAGGGGTGAGGAGTCGAAGTGCCCAGGGAATGTGGGGCTGTCTCTTGGAACCCTACATATGAAGGATTATTGGTTTCAGAATCAATGGTAATCCTCTGCGATTTTGTTGAAACTGGTTTAGGAAGGCACACGTGACCTGGTTTTGGCCAGGGTGACCGGAAAGAACATTTGTGGTTTTTGGGAAGTATTTCTCATCTGCAGAAACATAGACAAATATGATTTTTTTCCCTTTCTTGCTTTCAGACATCATTATTTGTGAATATGAATGCTAGCATTTGCTTGTGATCATGAGGGGGACTTGTACCACCACTGATAATGGCAGAGGAGAAAAGCAAAGAAGAGCCTGAGCTCCGGTTAATGAAGTTGAGCTGATGAATCAATTCTAAAACCACCTACATCTGGAGTTATTATAAATTGACATAATTTACTAAAATCTCATTTAATTCATATTTAGTAAAGCATTTTATTACTTGCAGCCCAAAATTCCTTGAGTGATTCAGTAGAGTATTACCAAGCTTGTTCTTTTTTATTCTCTTCTCTTTCAATTCTGGTCCAAGGTAGACTAGAATAATTACTTCTAAGCTTTTTTAAATCAATTTTTTACTTTCTTCACATTTTATCTCTTAATATAAACTGGCATCAATTGAGATTTATCTGTGTGGGATTTATAATGACAGGCAAAAAAAAGTAACAAGAAACAGATAAGCCTTGAAATCAGCAGACTTGGAGATCCTGGGAACACCACACATTTGCTCTATGTTTTACTAAGCAATTAACTTCATTTTTTCAACTGAGCATACTCAGTAGTAAAAATGGGATAAAAATACTCATTGTGAACTTTGGTGATTATGAATACAGGTAATTTGACACCAAACCTAAAACATATTTGACACTAAATAATCATTCTAATAATAATAATCCTTAATATTTATATAGCACTGCCTATTTTGCCAAGAATTTTCATATATATTACCTTTGATTCTAATATCTGTATATATACATGTATAATATATGTATAATATGTGTACATATATACATGTATATATACATGTGTATATATATGTATATTCTAACATATGTCTGTATATGGTAGAGTTCCAGCCCCATTCTCTGAGTCTTTTTCAGTGGGTTTGCCTCTCTCATATACAATTAAAATAATTCATGTGCTTTTATTTCTGTGAGCATCAGGGCACAGGACAAAAATTCACAAGAGCAGCCTTGAAGCGTGAGCGTGCCTTGATTACTTAATGTATGTACATGGTAGATTTTTCCTACTATGGATAACACTTTATCCTCATAGCAACTCTGTGTGTTAGGTTTCTTATTTTATTGATCACATATGGATTCCAAACTTTGGTTTTTCAGTTGAATGATACTTCTCAAGTCATAGAGCTAGTATATCACATAATGAATACTTGAGTCCAAACCTACCTTTCAAACATAAGATCTTTGCTATACTATGCTTCCTTGTCATTCTGGAGGAAGTAGGTTAATTCCTCAGTGATTATCTTGACAAATAGCTGCACTTAGGTTGTATTCATATCAGCATTACTAAAGTAATTGTATTCTCAAATGTGGTTACTGATTTTTACTTTTGTGAATATATTCTTATAATATCAATGACATACTAAATATTGCTGACATACTGAATGAATACTGAATCCTCCTTCCACTTTTAGCTTAAAAAAATTATATGAGATGCTGTTAGGAAGATAAAATTAAAAATCGTTTGTTAACTATGGTTTAGCAAGCTACCATACCCCAGGTTGTCTTGCCAGTCTTTAGGGCATTGTTTTTAAATTTTGAATGTAGTTCTCAATTCCCAAGTGCCCTCAACACAACAAGTGTCACTGAGCTGCTATCATGGCAGCCCCAGCTTTGACACCTAGTTCTCGATAGGCCATCAAGAATTGTCCTGTCTCTTACATCCACAGAGCTCCCAGCTCTCCACTATGAACTCTATGAACTCTATGATTCCTCAGTGTCTCATTTTCAGGAAGTCTCTGCTTTGACCTTTGACAACTTCTGAGCTCCTCAGGGACTAGCAACTTATTTTATGCAGCTTTATCCTGAACTAAACAAGAATACAAAAGGAAAACTTGTATATAATACAAACAAATTATGTTATGCATTCCAAAGTGTACCTGGCATAGCTTTGGAATTGATCTTCTTATCACTTCAGTTATAGTATGCTCATGCACAGTTGATCTCCTTAAATATTCTACTCACTTCTATCACTGTCCTCTATTAGAATAATAGAGTACTTGGTAGTCATGGCCAGAAAGGATTTGGGGGCAGTGTCAGGATTTGGGATTTCTGTGCTATGGGACACAAGGAGATATGTGACAATCTTGAAATGTTAATTTCAACTATTCTAGAAAGTATAGTGGTGACTTGTGTGCAAATATTTAAGATTTTTTTAAAATCCCAAGTTCCTGAAATTTCATAAAATATTTTTATTAATTAAAAATATTAAACATAAAAAGCTTAAAATTTCATAGAACACTTCAAAGATTATTAAAACCATTGTTCTTAATATGAATAGAAAAGCCTTATTTACATTGAAAAAACAAGCTTTGATAAATGTAGAAAATTGGTCATTGGCAGAAATTGATCACTTGAGCAATTGCTTTGTAGTTAATTGGCAATTTAGGAAGCTGGGTTTTATGAATTGATTTTCAATGAATTAACCTAACATCCACTCAATGAATAAAACAATTACTTATTGAGACCTTTGTGCCTGACTCAGATGATACTCTTACTTTACTACATTTCAATGAGGAATTGGTATAAATATCTAAAGTTCTAAGAGAAATATTTAGAGGTGTCTTATCATTATCCTCTCAACATCAAGAACAGTGTCTACAACACAGCAGGTGGCCAGTGTTTATTTGTTTTTTTATTTTACAAATCAACCAATGAAAAACAAATTCAGTTTATACACTTGAAAAAAATCATATTATGTGAAATTTAAAGCAATTGAAAATATCCTTTTTTGAGTGGGGCAATGAGTAAGATATCAAATAACTTGATAATTTTATTATTTTATAAAATATGGTTTTTGATTTTTCATTCTACTTCAAATATTTGCTACTTTATATTACCACACTTCATGTATTTTTCTGGAATAAAAGTTGCCCTTAGAAAATCCACCCCATATCTTTAAATTAAAGGCAATAAATTTGGATCAGCTTCACCTTAATCCAAATCCTCTAATGAATATATTTAATACCCATTTTAAAAGGTGTTTTGAAAAGGTAAATTATTCTTCTAAATTGGCACAGGCTATTGATGAAAACATTATTGTGAGTTTCTGCCTCATATCCTAAAATAAGCAAAACTTAAATAAAAGGCATACAGGATCTAATTAACATAATACAACATTTTCAAAGGATTTTTGAAAAAATATATGAATAGAAAAACAAGAGAGGCTAATATTTTTCCAAAATTCATTCTCTCACCCTGTTACTTTAGTGAGCATTTTTTTCTCCCTGATGATTTTTTACAACTTGCTCAATTGTTATTTCCAGTAACTAGATCCAGGTTTACATTACTGATAAACAATGAGATCTATGCTTCTGGAATTTTTGACACTCAAAAGAATCAATTTCAGTCTAGAGTGGGTCTATAAATTCCATATATATATATATATAGACACTATATATATATATATATATATATATAGTATATGTATATATTCCTGTTGTTTTTCGCATTTTGCTTTGTAATATGTAGAAGAAATCCATGAAAAAGCAAAGATCATTTTATGGAAATATATAGAGACAGAATATTTCACTCTAACAGAGACTAAAAGATCACCTACACAAATCCATCATTTTACGATGAAGAAATTGAGCCACAGGGATAAAAAGGACATTAAACTTTCTTGAGCATCTACTTACATGTCCTTGCACTTTGCATATGCTTTTCACATTAAATTTATTCTCCTCAATAAGTTTATCAGATTGGTACAGTATTACAATAGCCATTTACAGGTGAAGAAACTGGCACTAGAATGATTAAATAACTCACTCAAGTGATGTAACTAGGATTTGGGTGTTATTTACCTACATAGTTGTGTAGCTTTCTTGCATTGCCAACGTTTCTGATTGCACTTCAATGAAAGAGTCTCTCTGTGTTTGGTGGAGGAGTCCACAGGAAGAGGGTCTGTTTGGAGAGCTGCAGGGAAATGTGCAGTAGGAACTGAAAGAATACGAGTAGAAAGTGGGCCCGGTGGAAATAAAATACATTTAAAGAACTACTGTCCACACATTTGGAAATTATAGTCTATGATCTTTTCTTAAGGGTCAGAAACCGATCTATCCTGAAAATGTGATGATTGCCTCAAGACTCTCATCATGTTTTCTACATGAATTCCATAAGACTGTTAGAGAGCCATTGAGCTATTCTGGAGCCTCTGTGTATTTTAGTGTTTATCCACACCAGCCACTGTGCTGCTGCTTTATATATTATGATATCACTGGATCTTCAAAGTAGTACTGTTTTGTTTCACTTTATTTTTTAAATTTTATTTTGAATTGAAAAATAAAAAATGCATATGTTTATCAAGTATTACATGTTGTTTCAAAATATATATTCATTGTGGAATGGCTAAATAGAATAGCACTATTCTAGAAATCATGATTGCTATTATTAGTGAAATTATCATTACTACTCCCCAAGTGAAGAAACCGAGGATTAAGCAACCTTTGTAGGATTAAGCAACCTTTGTAGGGTCATGCAACAAAATTGACAGAAGCGAGATTCAGATCGTGTTCTCTGACTCCATCACCTACACAGTGACTTTGCCCCTCACTCAGAAAGACTGCCTGTGACTTACTATAGTTTGATTTTTATCATTCTTCTTTGAAACTTTAAAAACAAATTGAAAAAATCTTATGCCTTTCATTTTTTTGGCATTTAATAGACATCAACAAATCTGAGACAATGAATGTAGATGTCGCCAGTTGACAGGCTTTCAGCTGGGTCATTTTCTTCTTTTTTTAAATTAATTAATTAATTTATTTATTGAGACGGAGTCTCGCTCTGTTGCCAGGCTGGAGTGCAGTGGCAGATCTGGGATCACTGCAATCTCCGCCTCCCCAGTTCAAGCGATTCCCCTGCCTCAGCTTCCTGAGTAGCTGGGACTACAGGCGTGTGGTGCCATGCCAGGGTAATTTTGTTGTTGTTGTTGTTTTGTTTTTTGTATTTCAGTAGAGATGGGGTTTCATCGTGTTGGCCAGGATGGTCTCGACCTCCTGACCTCGTGATCCGTCCACCTCGGCCTCCCAGAGTGCTGAGATTACAGGCATGAGCCACCGCGACGGCGTCAGCTCACCCATTTTCTAACACATTATTTTATACCCCTTTTATGATAATAAGGTCTTTGTTTTTCCTTTACCAACATCAAAAATCATTTGAGTCAGGAGATCGAGACCATCCTGGCTAACACAGTAAAACTCCATCTCTACTAAAAATACAAAAAATAAAAATAAAAAAATAAAAAATGGGCGTGGTGGCAGGTGCCTGCAAGTTCCAGCTAATCCGGGGAGGCTGAGGCAGAAGAATGGCGTGAACCCAGGAGGCGGAGCTTGCAGTGAGCCGAGATTGCACCACTGCACTCTGGCCTGGGTGATAGAGCAAGACTCTGTCTCAAATAAAAATAAATAAATAAATAAAAATAATAATAGATAGCAGTAAGCCTAATTTAAGACATTAAATGATATTTTGTAATACTTAAAGCTATCATGTAGCCAAAAAAGTTATTAATTTTTAAATTTATTTTAAAATTATGTATTTCTAGAAATGTTCAGGTGTGAAATAGAATATCTCATATCTCAATCAGATGTCAGATCAGATTGAAAATTTTAAAGATGTTTTTAAATATATTTCTGGGTTTGGTTCTTGCAGATGCTATTGTTTGGAAATAAATCTAAGAAAACAGAGCCTAACAGTTTGAGCCAAATTCCTCCCATGCTCCATTCCCACCCATGTTTCCATCCTTTTTATGTTCTTCATGGAATTGTCTCTTTTCTACTCTGAAATTACAGAGCTGCCTCTCTTTAGATGTTTCTGTTTTCACTCATAAACCTGAAAATTATCTTGTGATATCAACACCCCAATGCTAACTGAAGAGGGGAATGGTTGAAATAGCAAACTTAAACATAATTGCTGCCACTGCTGTTTATTGTCCAAATAGGTGTTTCTTTCTTTTTCAAAATAAAGAAATGAAAACAAAGTGGTTTATTATTCTTGGTAGTAAATTGGCGGTGGACAGTAAGGTTTCATTTTCTCTCGTGTTGGCAATTGATCTTATGTGCACTAATTTATATATGAAAAGGTTCTTGCTACCTAAGAAAAATGAGTTCTCATTATATAAATGAGTTTATTAAAACCCTACTGCCTTAGGCAAGTTGGCAGTTTTTTATGAATCTCCAAATTTAAACATCTCTAAAATAAGAAATGACAAAACATCTACAAGAGACGCTCCAGCTTATTCTGGCCCCAGATTAATTGACTCTCTCTTCAATGCTTTCGGGGATTATGAATATTAAGCAGCATATCTAACTCATTGATACTCAGATCATGTCTCTCTTTTACCAGCCTATGAGGGACAGAAAATATAATATGACCTCTGGGTAGTGTCCTACTGGTTGCTCACACAGATTGATTGATTTCCTCCTTGAATCTGAGATTAGTTTTACCATAAGACTTGAATATTTTACTGAGGTTAGGGGTTAGGAAAACGGGGGGTCAATCATTCTTACTATCTTGTGTTGGGTGACATAAAATCATCCAACAGGTGAGACATGGGAGATACTTCTATTATATCTCACTGCAGTGAGTAATTATCATTGATGAATAACACACTTATTTGAAAAGCACTCACCTTTCCACAGCCAATAGGGCCTTAACAATTAAGAAAATGTTTTCATAATATATATCTATATCTATATATCTATATATCTATATATATCTTATATATATCTATATATCTATAACTATATCTATATCTATATAGTTATAGATATATCTATAACTATATCTATATCTATATAGTTATAGATAGATAGATATAGATATATAGATAAATATAGATATAGTTATAGATATATAGATATATATATATATCAACGAAGGAGACAGCTTTTACTGTGAAAAATATGATTAGCTTCCAAGCCATGTAATGTGAGTTTGCTCTGAGCCTTTGGGTATCAGGAACTTGAAGTTGAAACACTTCTAGAGATCATCTAGAATTCCTAATGTTATATATGAATCTTCCCTAGGGTACTCTGGTCAATGGTTGTTCAAAATACACTTGAGTACCCCTGGAGACAGGTAGCCTCACCCAGGATAGCTCGTTTCATATTGGATAACTCTTAAAATTATATTGATCAAAATATTTGTATGATATACTTTTGGATTTTATGTTTTAGATTACTTCCTATAATTTAAAAATAGTAATCACTGACTGTTCTTTCTTCTCCTGGCGGAACATCCCAAGTTGCATCAACCATTGTGTGTTTGTGTGTGTGTGTGTGAATTTCTTTTTACCCTCCAGTATATCTGTGTTTCTTTCTTAATCCCTTCTTTGGCTTGTTGATATTTATGAGGATCATTTTAAATTTTGCTTTATAATGGGATGTTTTTTAGTAGGGAGGATTTCTGTCAGTATCACAAATAACCAGTGAGTGTCGCTGTTTTAACACAGACAAACACTTGTGGGCCTGTCATATAATGATCAACAACATTCTTGCATAAGCCATAAGCACTTGTAATTATGCGGAACACAGGCAGTGGGCTGAACGAATCAAGGGTCCTCTTAATTCACCCACATTAGCTAATGTAGATATTTCACAGATTTACTGGTGCCTTTTTATTGCCACTAGTCTACTTTAGTTTTCCAAGATGATAATTCTTTTTGTTCTCCCTTCAAAATAAAAGACTGCTCATTTTCCCCAAAATGCTCTTCCTACAACTCAACTTGTATAGTTTGTAAACAACTTTTTCTCTTGATTTCAATCATTCATCCAGTGGGTTACTGCTACAAAGGAAAACGCAATAATTCTGAGTATCCATCTCTACCAAGTTTCCTTCTAAGAACTCCAAGTGTATCATTTCTTTTAACACCACAACAATGCAATGAGAGAGTCATTATTCGTGCCATTGTTTATATCAGGAAAAGGAGGCTGAGGAAGTTAAATCACTTGATTCTGGGTGACATAATCAGTAAGTAACATATCTGACATGAGAAGCCAAGACCATCTGACACCACAGCCCCATTCTTTCCACTACACCCTCCTTCCTATCTGCAGGTGGTGCCTGCAAAAACGAGGAGCAAGGAAACTAGTATCTCAATCCTTAAACATGTTGGGATTTCAACAGAATCAGTAGATAACATTTTTATCTTCTCTGTCAGGATTCTCAGAAAATATTTGAGAAAAAGAATACTAGAGACTAAGAGAGATCAAAATGTCAATTGTGAATTGACGTAAGCTGGAAAATAGGACTTAGATATGTGGCCAAAGGAGCTTGCCCAAATTTCTCTCCTCATTCCCAATCTAATAACTACCCACCCAGTAACTGGCACAACCAGGGGATCCCAGGGCACCCCACACAGGGATGGATCACATACCATGTGACAGGAGACAGAAAACAGACCAAAATGGAGAGGAAGAAAGAAATTGCTGAACCAATCTTTCTTAGACATTTTTTAAGCTAAAACATCATATAATCCAGATAAATTAGAATTTTTCCCCAACAGAAGTCCCTACACATGGAATTATGAGGAGTATGGAATAACTGTTCACTGAAAGAGTTGTGTTTTCAATATTTGCAATGCCAAGCAAGGTTATTTCAGGCCTTATAGGGCTTGTTTTCATATAATTATTCTGAGTAAAGTGATTCATATAATTTTACTCTGAGTAAAGTGGGGCTTCACTGAATGAAGCAAGCCCCTTAAACAAAGGAGTTGTATTAGCTGAATTTCATGTTAATATCCCCTGACTCATGTCTACTCATTTCCAAACCCAAACCTACCATCATTTTGGGCAAAGGAGACAGATCATTTGTCTTTGGCAAGACCAAGATCATTTAGGAGATGTATGATAGATGGTGGCAGTGGAGATGGTGAGAAGTCATGGTTAGATTTCGGACATATTTGAAAGTAGATTGAATGAGTGTTATGAGATAAAAGAGTCAAGATTTTTGGCCCCAAGCTTTTCTCCATCAAGTGAAATGACAAAATAATGACTGAATATGGTCTGGCAGTGAAGATCAGAGAGATCATTTGGCAATGTTGAGTTTGGACTTGATTCTTTCAGACCAATGGCAATGTGAAGAAGACATACATGTAGTCTAAATCCCTGGAGTAAGAAAGAGAGATCTGGACTGAAGATGTACATTTAGGAAGTATCATTCTACAGATGATACATAAAACTATGAGACAGGATGAAATTAGCAGGCATAAGAAATAAAGAGAAGAGTCTAAGGTTTGAAGTCTGGGGTTTTGTAAAGTTAAAAGGTTAAGAAAGAGAGGAAGGACAAAGGAGGCTGAAAAGGAGAAGTTAGTGAGGCTGGAGAAGAATCAAGACAGTGCGGTACTCTGAAAGCTAAGTGGGGGCAGTGTATCAAGGAGGAAAGTGTGATTAATTATATACCATGGCCCTGATATATCAAAGAAGCTGAAAGTTAAGAATTCATCAACGACTTTGGTGAAGAAGAGGTCATTGGTAACTTTGACAGTCTTAGTGAAGTGATAAGAAGAAAACAAATAAATACTGTAGAGGATTTTAGAAAAATGAATTTGAAATAGTACATTTTGGTTCTAACTTTATCTGCTTTTGTGGACTAGTGGAGCAAAAGGCAACAAATAAGTTGAGAAGAAGCCACCAGGAAAACTGGAGTTGAGAGAGATTGCCTTTTTTTTCCCTTTTTTTAAGTGATTAGAAGAGCTGTTTGTATAGTGATGATAAATGTCAACTAGAGTTGGGAGGCGGAGGCTGGCATGCTTGTATGTGATGATAATTATCAACTAGAATGGCAGTGGGTGCAGGGACTGGACCTGATTCTGTAGGGAGAGTGTATATATGGAGAATTATTGGGCTGTTGTCCTGAAGTAGGGCTGGGGGATAGAAACTACTCCATACGTGGAAGAGATGGCCTTTGTTGGAATACAGTCCATTTATCTAGACTATCAGTCAGGAAGGCAGAATATATGATCATACAGTTGCCAATAAGTGGGTGGGAGCTGTGGAAGTTTTCTTCACATTGCTTCAATCTTCTCAGTGAAATAGGACGCAAAATTATCAGCTAAGAGTGAGATATAGGGAGGAGGTGTTGGAAGACAGGGTTTGAAATGAAGGAATAAAATATGAAGTAGTATTCTAGGAGAGTGGGAGAATAACTGGACCTGGCAAACATATTTTGACTGCTGGGCACCATTAAGCCCTCATGTGGGGTTATTATCAGGAATTTCAGGAAGACCAGTCTGTATGTTGGCATGTTTTTTCCTTCATTTGTGGTTTAATTGCACAGATACGAGTATGGAGGAAGTGTGATGACCATGCGAGCACGCATACACACACACAGACACACACACACACAAACACAGACACACACACAGACACACACACACACAGAAACACACACAGAGACACACACACACACATACACACACAGACACACAGACACACACACACACACACAGACACACACCTTACTTTTAAAAACAAGTTGTTTTACATCTTTCCTATGCTATTTTTGTTTTCCTTTTAGCTCCTTCTCTCTCTCTCGACATTTGACCTCCATTTTATAGCACACACCAACTAAATAACCAAGTATGTAAGAATTGAAAATTATTTTAGAGATCAGTCTCATTCCCCTCATTATAGATGGGGAGACTAAGACTAGCTTAAAGGGATTGGCCCAGATTTTGGCAGTCACATAGGAACAAACTGCTAGGAGCTTCCCTTATAGATATGCATCTGTGGAACAGGTGTATAGAAAAAGTATATGCTAATTCTTAGAAGATGCTCAACTTAAATTATCCTATATATTCAATAACTCAGTTGAAGCAAAATAACTTAACCCTGAATAATGTCCCTCACACATTCTTGTTAGGATAATGCCACTACTGTTGCCTGGTTACTTTTCTTGCTTGCTTTCTTGCTTGCTTTTTTTCTTTCTCTCCTTCCTTCCTTCCTTCCTTCCTTCCTTCCTTCCTTCCTTCCTTCCTTCCTTCCTTCCTTCCTTCCTTCCTTCCTTCCTTCCTTCCTTCCTTTCTTCCTCCCTCCCTCCCTCCCTCCCTCCCTTGTCTCCTTCCCTCCCTCCTTCCTTCCTTCCTTCTCTTTCTTTCTTTCTTTTTTATGGAGTCTCACTCTCTTGCCCAGGCTGAAGTGCAGTGGCACAATTTCCACCTACTGAAACCTCCGCCTCCTGGGTTCAAGTGATTCTCATGCCTCAGCCTACCAAGTAGCTGGGATTACAGACACCCACCACCACGCCCGGCTAATTTTTGCATTTTTAGTAGAGACCAGGTTTCACTATGTTGGTCAGGCTTGTCTCGAACTCCTAACCTCGTGATCCACCCGCTTTGGCCTTCCAAAGTGCTGGGATTACAGGTATGAGCCACCGCACCCAGCCTCTTTACTTTCTTAATCGCCTCTTCATAATGTATTTCATAAACTATGGCAACCCCAGAATGACAGATTGTTACCACTGTCATTGGTTTTCTAATTTCCGTTTGGAATTTAAAAACCAAATACCTGAATTGTTGTCCTAATTCTGACATTGCCTATTTATAGCCTTGGTTAGGTAATTGAGCTTTCTGAGTCTCCAGTTTCTTTGTTTATTAAATGAGAAAAATGGACTAGATATGCAGTTAAAATAATTGTAAAATAGCAGCATAAATGAAACTGAAGTACTTTTATTTAAACAAGGGCTGGTGCATCCAGTTGGCCACTCATTGAACACCTTTGTACTGTTTTAGGTTTCTTTCAGACAGCTGCACGGAATTCAAGTGCTCCAAGGAGTACAATTCTTAAAAGTAGCATGGAAGATCTAATATTTCTTCCAGCTCTGTCATTCCATAAACACATTATGTTATGTAGAGGAGTGGAGGCATTGAGAGATACAGAAGGAAAAAGAGAGACAGAGAATGAAAGATGAATGGTAACTTCAGGTAAAAGATTCTTACATATCTACAGTTGCAAAAACCCTTAAATGCCTTGTATGATAAAGTGTTTTATTTCTTCCATCCCTATTGTCACAAAAACCTTTACTTACCTTATAGAACAGACTGTTTTATACCTACCCCCATTGATGTAATCTCAAAAGACAAGTAGGCTCAGAGTGAGAGGACACAGACCTTTACTTTATCATCTCATTTCTAAGCCCCATCACATGTAGACCTGCATGTTTTAGAAGAGCATTTACGGTTAAAAATGATAGACAGTTACTAATATCACAAATTGCAAAGTAGGCAAGAGACTGATGATGCAGCCCTGCCAAGCTACAGGTACTAGGCAGAGGCTGTGAAGGTACCTGCCAAGATTCAGTCAGTCTTCCAGTCTTCATGTGGTATCTGTCTCATATAATTTCCTATACATAAACTGAATTTTATCTGGTTCTTTGGAGAAGTGAGGAGAATAGCTCATTCCCAAAAAGTGGTTAGTGCATGAGAGTTTATTAAAAAAAAAAAAAAAAAAAAAAAAAAAAAAAAAAATGACGGGCCGGGCGCGGTGGCTCAAGCCTGTAATCCCAGCACTTTGGGAGGCCGAGACGGGCGGATCACGAGGTCAGGAGATCGAGACCATCCTGGCTAACATGGTGAAACCCCGTCTCTACTAAAAAAATACAAAAAACTAGCCGGGCGAGGTGGCGGGCGCCTGTAGTCCCAGCTACTTGGGAGGCTGAGGCAGGAGAATGGCGTAAACCCGGGAGGCGGAGCTTGCAGTGAGCTGAGATCCGGCCACTGCACTCCAGCCCGGGCGACAGAGCGAGACTCCGTCTCAAAAAAAAAAAAAAAAAAAAAAAATGACGGCCAGGCGCGGTTGCTCACACCTGTAATCCCAGCACTTTGGGAGGCCAAGGCAGTAGGATCATAAGGTCAAGAAATCGAGAACATCCTGGCCAACATGGTGAAACCCAGTCTCTACTAATAACACAAAAATTAGCTGGGTGTGGTGGTGCATGCCTGTAATCCTGGCACTTTGGGAGGCCGAGGTGGGCAGATCTCGAGGTCAGGAGTTTGAGACCAGCCTGGTCAACACAGTAAAACCCACCTCTACTAAAAATACAAAAATTAGCCAGGCGTGGTGGCGCATATCTCTAGTCCCAGCTACTCGGGAAGATGAAGCAGGAGAATCGTTTGAACCCTGGAGGCAGAAGTTGCAGTAAGCTGAGATTGCGTCATTGCACTCCAGCCTGGGCAACAAGAGCGAAACTCTATCTTAAAATAATAAATAAATAAATGGTCTCTTTTTAAATGTCATCCAGATGTAGTTAATAATTTAATGAGCGGCTGGGTGCCATGGCTTACGCCTGTAATCCCAGCACTTTGGGAGGCTGAGGCAGGCGAATCACCTGAGGTCAGGAGTTTGAGACCAGCCTGGCCAATATGGTGAAAAGTCTCTACTAAAAATTTAAATATCTCTACTAAAACTGCAAAAATGAGCCAGACATGGTGGGACACACCTGTAGTCCCAGCTACTCAGGAGGCTGAGGCAGGAGAATCACTTGAATCCAGGAGGTGGAGGTTGCAGTGAGCCGAGATGGCATCATTGCACTCTAGCCTAGGCAACAAGAGCGAAACTCCATCTCTAAATAATAATAATAATAATAATAATAATAATAACAGTAATTTAATGAAAAAGACAAGATTATTTAGTTCTGTTCACCATCACGATTGAATTGCACTATGTGTTTTCAGCTTTCTTATAATTATGCCTTTTCTGCATTTGTCTAGGGTTCTGTAAAGAGGCTTCTCTAACCCCATTTTCCTCTCAAAAAGTCTTTGTCTATTCTGATTTTACACTTTCACTCATTATTTCTCACACCTGAAGTTACCTTGTAATTTCCCTGGTCTATCCAAATACTTCTACTTTTGGAGTTCAGCTTGCTTTCCATCTTTAACTGAAGATATTTAGTTCAAATTTATTATGGTTTTTCCGAACATCTGGTCTTAGTCTACCCAAAATCATTTTATCTGTTTTATCATGTTGATGGCACAATTGGCAAATCTAAATATCTTTCTCCAAAAACACAAAAGTGTTAGACAAGAAAAAACAATGAAGAGACCTGGATTCAAGATTTCTCTCTGTGATTTCCAAGCTGCACATCTCCTAATAAGCCCTTTACACTTTCTGGGCCTCAGTTTGCTTATCTGTGAAATAAGGATTGGATTAAATAGTCTTCAAGGTTCCTTTCAGTTTACATTCTATAAACTGTTATTTAAGGGCATTTCATGCAGTTTAGTATAGAATGCACTCAACCATTATAAAATACACTCTACTATTATAAATGAAGTAGACTGTACATCATTATTCATTTATCTGTCAAACAAGTTTATACTCTTGTAAAATTATTTAAGCAGATATTTTACAGAATATTTTTTTCTATTATCACATAAAACTAATTTTATTCAATTGGCAGGCTACTTAAAAGGTGAGGTTAACTATATCACATATCAATTGAATAAGCCTAGGCAATTTATATTAAAATGAAAACAAAACCTTGTTAAATACAAGGTCCTTTGTCAAATATTTGGGAACAGGGAAAAGGATACAGAAACGAATTCAAAGATAAGGTATCTACCATTAAAGAACTGATTGTCTAATGAGGGAGGCATAGAAATAAAGGAATTACTATATTTATGGGCAGAAAAAGTTGTTGATTGCTACCACTTGCTGAATACTTACTATGAACCAGGATCTATCCCAGGGATTTAACATACACAAAAGCTAGATAGCCTGCGCACTTTTTCATTTTTACAACATTTCAAGGTAGTTCTTCTCATTATTTCTATTTTGTAGGAGAAAAAAAAAATGAGGTCAGAGTTTTTAATCTCCCCAAGTTCATATAGTTAGAGTGATGGGAATGTAGTCTCCACTACCATCATTTCAGGATTGCATACATTTCTGTAGAAAGTCTTTTTTAATAGGAAGGACTGTTCCTAAGTGGAGGTGTCACTTAAAAAGTTGTCTTTCTAAGAGTTGAATCACAAGAGCAGACTTTCCATTGACTTGTTAGATAAAGAAGGCATTCTAGACACAGACAACAGGCTGAGCAGAGGTTAGAAAGGACAGGTTATGCTCAATAATTCTGGTGATTTAGCATGCCTACAAAAAAGATCAGAGTGAGCAAAGGAAAAGGTACAGCCTCCGAATTTGGGTGGGTAGAATATTAGAAGAGTGTGTTACCCACCCTAGGAAAATGTAATTAGAAAATCTGTCCATTCCAAGCTGTTTCAAACATGACAGCTAAATCAGCTTGCATAACAGTGAATAGAACCTACCCACCTGCTTAGTTTCTAATGCAATTTACCGAAAATTGTATCTTCCTACACACTTCTTCAGAACTGATTTGACCTATACCAGATAGTAGTTCCACTGCAGCTATAGTCAACATGAAAAGCTCTTCTTTTCCATGATAATTTTCTACTCTCTTTCTGGTCTACTGAGTTTCTGAGCAATTTTTATTTTGCTCTTTTGTTCTCTCTCACAGGCCTGCAAAAGTTGTGCTTGTCTCATTGTGGGCTTGAGAAGAGTGTGTGGGCTGCCAAAGGCAAATATAATGAAGGTGAGTCTTGAGGATGGTGTTTCAAGAGCTCCCACCAACTCTGTTCTTCAATATAATGTGGTAGCAACTCCAGAGCCTTTATGGGGTGTGAAAATTTAACACAAATTTAGTCTCATGTTAATAATTACCATATGTGACATTTAGCTCATCATTCACTTTGCAAAGCATATTCACATATGTAATATATTTTTATCCTAAGCTTCTAATAAAAATGCATTTACTTATAAATGTCTCTTACAAGAGCTCACATACAAAAACATTTGCACCATTTAAGAAAGTATTTACATTCCAAAATAACTTTGCAATCTCAGTAAGCATTAATAAATTAATCAGCAAAAGACCCTACACAAATCATTTGATATATACATACTTACATTCATTTTTAAAAAGGTATCTAATGTAGATTTTAATATGATAATCATTTATATATATGCACACATAGCTACATAAATAAAATAGCAAACTGCCCTAAAATCCTTGAATAGTTAGCAATAAACCAACTATAATAGATAAAATCAGATAAATGCAAAATGTACTTAGCAGTCAACTCCTTTTTGAGGCCCAATTATCAAGAGAGAGAGCAATTCTATTGGTTAACCAACTGATTGGTTATTGGTTAACTGAGTTAATCAATTACATTATCAGGGTGAAATGGAGAACAGATCACTCAGAAGGTAGCTATTCGCATGAGAAAACATAAAATAGAAGGTAAAACATTGGCCATAGTTGTTGGAGAATTTTTCATAGAAGAGTTTACTTTACTCCAAGAGTTCCTTCTGCCTGAACACCAAATTGAGAGGTGTACATTGGACTACCATAGCTTAATGCTATTAACTTTTTTAATCATATGACTGACTTACCTTTCCTGGATTCTGGAGTCGGCAGAAATCTCGGGTTTAACATGTTTTCTAGTCTGCACTCATGTGTGTGTAGTGTGAATATGTGTGTTTTGGAAATCTATGTGCTACATAGACACTATAACTGCCAGTCCCCACAGCAGTACTATTTTTCATGACATAAGAATAATTTTATTAGTATTATATTGATATTATAGTATATTCTGTGGACTTGTTTATCATGAGTCCACCTTAGGAAAAGCTTCTGCTTCCTTCTGCCAAAGTCAGATTTCTGAGATGGTAAGTGAAGATCAATCTCTCACCATACACAGGGTAAAAGCCACCTTGGGATGCCTCCAAGCAACTAGTAAGCTAGATTTTCTCTGGCATAAATTTTACTATTATCTTTTTTCTTTACTATTTTATCCCTCATTGCTTTGCCCATAAATGTCTTTCTCGTATTAAATAATATGTAGAGGTCATTATCAGAACTTTCTTCATACTCAAAGAAAGGTGGGTTATGGAATGGAAAGTAGAAAGGAGAAATGGGAAATCAATGAAGTGAGTAAAAGCAGATTCTGGGATAACATTAAGAACAATAAGAATATTCAAAGAAATTGGTATTTATGAAATTATTCTTATGTGTCAGCTACTGTGTTTGGGTCATTGACTAAGTCTATTGTGTGGATTTATTGACTGTTCCCAACAACTCTATGAGGCCAGTGCTACTACTAAGATCAGGTGAATGAGGACTAGACATGTGAAGTAATGAGTAACTAGTGTTCTAGCTACTTCTGCCCTCCTGAAGGCCTGAACGGGACTTGAACCCACATCTATCTCCTGAAGAGACAGAGCTTTTCATGATTCACAGATATTGGCATAAGCCTTGAAAGTAGTGAAATATAAAATTCCCACTGACTATGAAATTTAGGATTAGAATTGTTGGAAAGGAGTATTTTTACATTGTCTCCAGATCTGTCCTAGAAAATGTATGCTAACGTGATAGGTCACCCAACTTCTGTGTGTAGGTGAAGATATTACTAGAGAGGAGAAGGATAAGTTGCTATGCAGCTCTAAGTTGATTTTTCAGAAACAATTCACAGTTTTACAGAGGTCCTTAGTTTTATTGTAAGTCCATGACTGCCATGTATAGCAGAGCACCAATTACCTCCTGTACTCTGATATGTCCTTCTGTCTTAATTTAAGCCAAATTTTTAACTGCGGGGAGATTCATGTGAGTTTTCTAGGGAATTGGTTCATATTTCCCTCTTAATTGATTAAAAGCCTTCTCTTATTTTAGCACAGATCTTATTTTCATGAACACTGTAAATAATTAAATATCAAGTAAATATACTATTCCATCATTTGTTTTGGAAATTGTTTCAATTAATTCCGAATTCTTCAGAGAGAGTGTACTTTAGTCTTCATTGTTTCAGATCAGTTGTTCCTATTACCGTTTTGTTCTTATAATGCAACCTAGAAAGATCCAGTCTTCACACAAGTCATTTTATTCCTTGGATGAAAGGTGAGTACCTAGCATATCAATGTAAAATATATTTTGTACCTAGACTATCAGTGTCTTATTAGGACATGTGTCCATTCACTCATTCATTTATTGCACCATTGTTGGGAATCTTTCTTGTAACAGACACTGAGCAAGGTGTGAGAGTACATGAAAAGGCTCTGAAAAGAACATTGGATTCAAAATTAGAAGAATCAATATTGAATTAGGCACAGTAACATAATTTCTTTGAGTCTCTTAATTTTTATTAGAAAAACACAGGTGATAGGCTGGGCATGGTGGCTCATGCCTGTAATCCCAGCACTTTGGGAGGCTGAGGTGGGTGGATCACAAGGTCAAGACATGGAGACCATTGTGGCCAACATGATGAAACCCCATCTCTACTAAAAACACAAAAAATTAGCTGGGTGTGGTGGCGCATGCCTATAGTCCCAGCTACTTGGGAGGCTGAGGCAGGAAAATTGCTTGAACCCAGGAGACGGAGGTTGCAGTAAGCTGAGATCATCCCACTGCACTCCAGCCTAGCGATGAAGCAAGACTCTGTCTCAAAAAAAAAAAAAAAAAAAGAAAGAAAGAAAAAGAAAAGAGAAAGAAAAAAGAAAAATACAAGTGATAATACATAGTTCACAAACTTAGATTATGCATGAGTACTGGAAGAATTATTGAATTAGAAAACAACTTGTTAAATGCTATATAAATGTATACTTTTTGTGATTACATTATAACAAAAAGTCAATATTTAAATGAAATTAAATATTATAATAAATCATAATTAAAAAGAGAGTACATAAAAAAGAAAGAGAGACAGAAGTGAGCATGACTGCCAGGGTTTTTTCTCAACATGAAAAGTACAGTAGAAGAAAAATGCATAAGTGCTTATAATAAAAGGCAATATATCTTTGTCCCTAGACAGAAATACAGTGTTGTGAGCCCACAATGGCGAGATAGTTTCATTTCAATGTGGCAAATTCAGTAAGGCTTTATCAAGAGAGTAGCCTTTATATCAGGCCTTGAAATGGAAATCGCTCGCTAACATGTCGTGTGTTCCCTCTTATAAGACAGCTGAGAGGAGGGGTTATAGAGCTATTACTGCACGGCAGTCATCTTCCTGGACTTTTGAGTCAGATTATCTGCGTTCAAATCTTAGTTATGCATTTTCCAGCTGCATGATTTTACGTATGTTACTTAATTCAACACTTTCCCAATTTCCTCATTTATAAATTTGTGATAACATCGCTAACCTTATAAAGATAGTATTAGGATTGAGGTAAAGGCTTAGTATGCTAAAGCATTTAAAATACTTTTAGTATGCTAAAAATCTCACTAAATATTAGTTGCTGTTATTCTACTCATTACTGCTTTTTCATTGTAAATGGGGCAATACACAAAATTCCTGTGGCCAAAAATGGATTGAGGAGGATGCTGTGGAGAGACATGAGGCAGTGCCCTATGATTATAAGTGAGAAAGGCAAGTCAGCCAACCTTCCCCTCCTTCTTTTTCTTTCTTTGTCTTCTTCTGTATATTAGTTTCTAGAACTCAGTTTGTCTGTAGCCTCTTGCTGTCATCCCACTCTGTTGGGTAAAGATGTTGGTCCTTCCTTTCTGAGACTCCAGGGTCTCAGGGCTCAGGAAACATAATAAATATGTGAAATAAATGATAAATTGATTCAAGTCATATTAGTAATGACTTAATGGGTTTTCTCTTCTATTTTCGACAAGAGGTGTTCAGTAAATGTGAGTCAAAGGAGCAAGATATAAAGACTTTATCTGTGTAATCTAATCAACCTCCCAAACTGAAAATCATGTTCCATTAATATAGACTCTTCTCCATTATCGTCAAGCCATTCAGCATTGTATAATTACATGCAGCTGGTAAGTTATATTCTGTTATTGCTGGGTTTAATCCCAATAGTTTTATGAGTAAATATTATTGTTTTTATTTTACATGTAATATTTGCTTTCTTTTCACAAATCCTAGGTAGGTCTATATTATGTATATTCTCAGAAAAAAAATAGCTGTAGATGATTACATCTATGTATGGCATTCAGATGAAGAGCAATTCATCTTTTTTTCTATCAGTCCAAAAATATCTATGTATTATCTATTATTTCCTATCTAATTATCAGTCCACAAAAATCCATTTCAGATAAGCAGCTCACAGTCCATCCTCTTTTTCTAGACTCCAGTGACTTTCCCTCAATTCTCAGTTTTTCTAATCTTCTGCTCTCCACCTTGTTCCCGGCAGCACTCTAAAAGTCTCTGCTGTAAGTTGCTGGAGGGAGATTTACCTGAAGTTCAGAAAATCTAATGCTTTCAGGGTCTAGGCAGAACATGTGGGTGAATTAGGCAGGCAGTCCATGCCATCTCGTGGGGAAGAATAAATATAATTAACCATCAACTTTAGGAGAATTATAATGAACTAGAGATAAAATTGGGAAGAATTAACTGTTCAGTTCCACTTGATCGTTGACAAGTGGGAATAAAGTTTCACTTTTAAGAGATGTTCTTCTTTTTTTCAAGAGAAATTGCAAATCTGAATCTATCTATCTATCTATCTATCTATCTATCTATCTATCTATCTATCTGCCTGCCTGCCTGCCTACCTACCTACCTACCTATCTCATTTTAGAGTATTGGATATGCTTTTGAATCCTTTAAAGAAATATTCCGTAGACTCACTAAGACAACCCAAAACCCAGATTTGTCTCATGTTCATCAACTTAAAACCGCTGCCTTATAACCTTAAAATGTTTGATAGAGGGCAAGTTAAACAAAACATAGCCCTATTAATATTGATGCCAACAAAGAGTGTCTGCACTCTTTCACTAAAGACCTTTCCTCTCCACTGGGGTTAAGTGTGAGAACAGAGGGGTAAATAGGAAACAAAACTATCTCCTGCTACACACAAATGAGGTACCTGTGGCTGCATATTTACTCTAGATGTGGTTCGCAAAGTTCCTAGTTGACCAGAGACAATCCTGGTTTATGCCTGCGGTCCCATTCAGTGTAATAATTAATAGCAATCCCTTTCATGTTCAAAGGTATGTCTGTTAGGAAAATAAATTTTAAAGTAACACTAGTTCTGGGCAGCACAACTGTCTTAGCTAGTCTCAGTGGGAAATAGCATGGATGCAGGGGGACAGGTAAAAAATTGGTAGGTGTTATATGAGATAAACTGTTACAGAGTTCAGATCCAAGGTCAGGTTCGCCGACTCAGAACGCTTTCCACAATCCAGGCTGTCTTAAAATGTATATAAAGAGCTGGCAGAAACTACCATCAGAGTGAACAGGCAATCTACAGAATGGGAGAAAATTTTTGCAATCTATCCATCTGATAAAGGGCTGATATCCAGAATCTACAAGGAACTTAAACAAATTTACAAAAACTAAAAATAAAACAACCCCAGCCAAAAAATGGGCAAAGGATATGAACAGACACTTCTCAAAAGAAGATATTTATGGGGCCAACAAACATATGAAAAAATGCTCATCATCACTGGTCATTAGAGAAATGCAAATCAAAACCACATGAGATACCATCTTAGGCCAGTTAGAATGGTGATCATTAAAAAGTCAGGAAACATCAGATGCTAGAGAGGATGTGGAGAAATAGGAACGCCTTTACACTGTTGGTGGGGGTGTAAATTAGTTCAACTGTTTACACTCAGAAGACAGTGTGGCGATTCCTCAGGGATCTAGAACGAGAAATACCATTTGACCCAGCAATCCCATTACTGGGTTTATACCTAAAGGGTTATAAATCATTCTACTGTAAAGACATCCATGCACACATATGTTTATTGCAGCCCTGTTCACAATAGCAAAGACTTGGAACCAACCCAAATGCCCATCAATGATTAACCCGATAAAGAAAATGTGGCACATATACACCAAGGAATACTATGCAACCATAAAAAAGGATGAGTTCATGTCCTTTGCAGGCACATGGATGAAGCTGGAAACCATCATTCTCAGCAAACTAACACAAGAACAGAAAACCAAACACCACATGTTCTCACTCATAAGTGCTAGTTGAACAATGAGAACACATGGACACAGGGAGGGGAACATCACACGCCGGGGCCTATTGGGAGACTGGGGGCTAGGGGAGGGATAGCATTAGGAGAAATACCTAATGTAGGTAACAGGTTGATTGGTGCTGCAAACCACCATGGCACATGTATAACTATGTAACAAACTTGCATGTTCTGCATATGTACCCCAGAACTTAAAGTGTAATTAAAAATGTATATTAAGCCTCAGAGACCTATTTTACAGATATTAGAACCAAGATTGAGAGAAATACAACATACTCAGGCACATTCCACAGCAATTAACAGAATGTAATTTTAACTAAGGTCTTCTGAGGTCATGACTGCATACTTTCCCAGCTGCATTCCTGTTTGGAAACCAAAGACTAAGCATTATGCTTTACAGAACAATCACCACCTGAAAGGTACAATTTGGTGATGCATCTGTTAAAAGAAATAGAAACTGAGAATAGGACTAATCGGTAGGGAGACACGACTGACAGCATAAAAGAATCAGAGAACAAGTCATGGTTCTATATAATTAAGTGCTAAATTATTTAGAAAGGATAAAGAAGTTCGGAAGAGACATTGTGTGGGCTGGTGTATTCAGAGGAGAGACGACACATCAACTGGTCCTTGGAGAACTTGTATGATGAGCATCAGGTGGAGAACTTTCCAAAAAGAGGAAACAAAATGAGGTATTTTGGGTTATTTTTATGAGGCACGTCTAGGAGTATATTTTGACCCAAGTTGAGGGTTCCTACTGAGGAATATGGATAAATCTGGTGGATAAATTATGTTGGGCTAAATGTATAAGAATTGTTTTTAATGCTTAGTTTTGTTTTACCCATACATATACATAATTTTACACAAATGAATATATGTGGCAACACATCTTCTTTTGAATATATAGTTGTTTTCTTCCCTCAGCCCTTTGTACTTTTTTCTGAGAGAGGGTCTCACTCTGTTGCCCAGACTGGAGTGGAATGGCAGGACCATGGCTCACTGTAGCCTCAACCTCCAGCCTCACGTGACCCTCCTGCCTCAGGCTCCCACATAGCTGGAACTACAGGTGTGTGCCACTACTTCCAGATAACATTATTATTATTATTATCATTATCACTATTTTGTAGAGATAGGTTCTTTCTATGATGCCAGGGATAGTCTGGAACTTCTGGACTCAAGTGATCCTCCCACCTTGGCCTCCCAAAGTGCTAGGATTAGAAGCGTGAGCCACTTTTTCCCTTTTTTGACTCCCCTTTTTCCCTCTCTTCTTCCATCCTCCCATCTTAACCTGCCCACCCAAGTTAATAACCTAGTATGTAACTTTCTATATGTTTTCCACCTCCTCAAATAATTGGATAGACTTCAATTATTTAGGATAATTGAAGGATTATCAATTATCCTAAGATAATTCTAGTAGGATAAACCATCATTAACTATATTGTTGGGTATTAATTTTGTCTCTATTGTTTTGCTGCCAAGAAAAACAATGCAATAAACACCTTGACATATGGGTCATTACTTATGGCTGCTTTGTTTGTATGGCATAGACATCCAGGAGATGGATTATTGGTTAACATTGTCTAACACTTTACAGCTCCAAATCAATGTATAATAAAATGCCTTTGTTAACATATCCTATAAAAATAGGTATCAGGGCTCCTTTTCATTTTTACTAATGAGAAAAGCTTTTAAAGATACCTTATTTTAACTTGTATTTCTACGACTTTCAGAGAAAAAAATTTTACCACTTTATTTTTTATTAGAATTTGACAATGTTTTTAAAACGCTTTATTTTTTTAAAAAAATATTTCTTTCTATTTTATTTTTATCAATCAATGTACAATCAAGGGAGCAGAATGAGAACTAGTTTAAGTATTGTAGAAGAAGGGCTTTAGAACTAAGAACTTACCCAGTTGTAAGATTCGTGAGACAATGAGAATCCAAAAGGGAAAGCAGGAGGATCAGAGAAATGTCAGGAAACCAGTCCTTCTTAAACACTGGTGTGGCAGACAAATCAGAGCTTCCAGGGAATCTGGAGTGAGATTATGATGCAGTATTGATGGGACAGCCTATGGGCAAGCTATTGCCTCTCTACCTCCTGCTGGGCTGGAATTCCTGTAGAGAAAAAGAGCTGGATACAGTGCTAGGAAGAACAAGTTCTGGCTACAATCTATCTTCATCTCTCATGTTACTAGTCTTAGTCTCTAATCACTCCTAAACAAAATGACCTTCAGAGTATAATGTCTGCTGCATCCCTTCAGCTTCCCAAGTCTTGTGCAAAGTCTCTTTTGATTAGCTTTAACCTGAAACCACAAAGGGAAGGAGATTCTGGAGAACACAGTTAACAGTTTAGCAAAGCTGACACATAACGGATATGACAAAGCACACAACCAATTTTCATAAATGTCCACAAACTACAAAGTGTTGTAGGCTCTTAAAAACTTCTGTTAAATGAAGTAAACAGAATGTAGAAAGTAATCTAGATCTTTGTTTACTTTTTGCTATACTCTTTTTTAAAATTTAAATGTATATATTGTTTCCCAGTTGTATTTGCAATTTATTAATTTCTTAGTTGTCTAATAGTTTACTTTTATATTAAATGCTGTATGGTTTGGTGCACAAATATATGTGGTGTTTTATTTATAAATTACACTCATACCTTTACATCATGTTTCTGTTTAACATTTTAGTTCTTCTAATGTGAAATTTTACCTTGATTGATACTAATATTACCAGTCCTGATTACTGTTTTGTTTGCATTTACCTGGAATCACTTTGCCCACTGCTTTATTACCTTGCCTTAAATATTTTTATTTCTTCTAATGAGCATATCTTGATTTGATCTAATTTAGCTCTTTGTATTTTAGTAGAAAACAAAGCATCTGTTTGTATTTTGAGTAGTGGCTGATATGTTTGATTGTATTCATTCCATCTTGTTTTACACTTTTTACTTCTTTCCCATTGATGACCACATGTTTTCCTTTTCCATATTGTTCCTGGTTTGATCAAGATGCAATGTATTTTATTTGTTTTCTTCTAGGACAGTGTATTGTTCTTTTCTCATTCATTACATAATACTTTTATTTTCTTTGTTCTCATAATCAAATGATGTAAATAAAACTGTTTTGTCATCAAGATGCATGCTTCTATTTCCCTCCTACTTGATCCCTCCCCAATAAAAGGAAATCTTAAGAGTATTTTCACTCTTTACTTTTTCTTTCTTATCCCTCATCCCCTTGACAGACTTCTGTAACATTTTTACATCCCCTACTCCCAACCACCTGGATTTGAGGAGAGAATTGACAACAAACAGGAATTTATTTAACAGTGTTTCCTTTCTTTTCAGTATCTTTTTTGGCTCTTATATTAAGTTCCCTGGCAAGTGCATTATTATTCCCTTGCACTTAGATAAATAAATTGATACAATTTTGATATGAGTATATTTTACTCAGAAATCTTGGAGTCTGTCTTCTGATTTGTTTTTTGACTAGATTTTTTTCTCATCTATTTTAATAAAACAAGTTCTATAAGCTATATATTCCTCAATTTATTACAAATTCTCAAATGTCTTCCTACACTCGAGAATAAATTATGTCTCGTCTAGCCACATGATTTGGGATGTTTTCATCTTTTATCAGCAATCTAAAAAAGCTATTCTAGCCTCCAGCATGGCAAATAAGAAGTCTGATGTCAATCTTCTTCCTGTTTCCCTTCATCAATATTTTATTAGTTTCACTTGCAGTCCTATAAAATTCCTTAGTGATCAGGAATTTTACAAGATATGTCAGGATTAGTGTCTTTTCTTACCCTTCTAGTCTATGTTCAAGGAAGCTTTATCTTTATTTGTGAGTTTGCTTAATTATTGCTACACTTGCAGTGTTTACTCTTCTTGCTTTTCATACCATTTTCATTACTCCTACAACAGTGTTCATGGTTCCATTCCTCAAGCTTTTTTTATATTTCATCCTATCATTTCTTCTTATACTGTTATTTGGCTGTGTGATGATTCTTACTTTTGATATTCTAGATCACTAATTTGGTTCTAATTATGAATCTTTCCTTCAGTTTATATACCACATTTTTTTAGCTTAAAAACCATGGTATTTAGCTCCAGAAAATCGTCTTATTACTTGCACTTGAATATAATTGAAGACCTGGTTTTTTATTAATATATTTCTTTTTAAGAACAATTTTAAATTTATAAAAACATTGAGTGTATAATACAGAGAATTCCCATATACCCCTCCCCCTGCACCACAATTTCCTTTTTTTTTTTTTTTTTGAGATGGAGTCTCGCTCTGTCGCCCAGGCTGGAGTGCACTGGCCGGATCTCAGCTCACTGCAAGCTCCGCCTCCCGGGTTTACGCCATTCTCCTGCCTCAGCCTCCCCAGTAGCTGGGACTACAGGCGCCCGCCACCTCGCCCGGCTAGTTTTTTGTATTTTTTAGTAGAGACAGGGTTTCACCGTGTTCGCCAGGATGGTCTCGATCTCCTGACCTCGTGATCCGCCCGTCTCAGCCTCCCAAAGTGCTGGAATTACAGGCTTGAGCTACCGCGCCCGGCCTATTTCCTTTCTTATTAACATCTTAATATTTGTATGTTTGTTACAGCTGATTAACCAGTATACATACATTATCGGTCAGGTATATTATAGTATACTCCTCTAATAGTATTCCTTATGCTTAGAAAGAAATTATCGGTTTTGGGGAGGTACACAGAAAGAATGTGCCATTTTCACAGCATATGAAAGGTACATATTATCAATTAGATTTATGGCCATTGATGTTGACTTTAGTTACCTGGCTGAAGTAATGTTTATTAGGTTTCTCTACTGTAAAGGTAGTGTTCTTCCTCTTTTCCATACCGTACCCATAGGAAGGAAGTCACTGTACCTAGCTCACACTAATAGGGAGTCACGCTTCTCCTCTTCTAGGGTAAAGTGATTACATCACTTATTTGGAATTGTTCTGCAAGGAACACTTGTCTTTTCTTCTCCATTTATTTAGTCAATTACTTATGTCATTGTGAACTCATGGATACATATTTTAGACTTCAGGTTATGATACAATATTACTTCATTTATTTTGGTGCCCAAATTTTCTCATCTGTGACCACTGAGACCTCTTTCCATTGGTTTCTGTGACCACTTTGACTGCCTTCATCAATGTGTGTGTGTGTGTGTGTGTGTGTTTAATCACTTTCTTACTTTCTGGGATTTCAAGATGCTCAAGGCTCAACTGGTATATCCCCTGCCCTAGACCTGAAATCAGCTATTTATCCAAAAAACCCTGGGCCCTTTTACTAGAGAAAGGTATCAGAAACCAAAATATGGGGTGAGAGGTGCTATTAGAGTCTTGTTTCTTTTAGGTTCTCTTGAGTACATTTTTAAAAACTATTTAAGGATGAATATCTGCTTTGGCAGTTTTGTTCTACTGTGTATACATTTTGATCTGTCTGATTTCCCTATTTCTGACCACTGGAATCCTTTGGATGGATTTCCCCCCAGACTTACTGGGACTGTGGGCTTACTGTGGTTGAATATTAAATGACTGAATAAACTGCTTGGGGTGGATGAATGTAAAGGAGCATCTTTTCTTATGGGTCTGTGATTCAGGAGACATTGGTCCTTATTTAAGAACCTATATTAAGGCCGGGCGCGGTGGCTCAACCCTGTAATCCCAGCACTTTCGGAGGCTGAGACGGGCAGTACACCAGGTCAGGAGATCGAGACCATCCTGGCGAACATGGTGAAACCCCGTCTCTACTAAAAAATACAAAAAACTAGCCGGGCGAGGTGGCGGGCGCCTGTAGTCCCAGCTACTGGGGAGGCTGAGGCAGGAGAATGGCATAAACCTGGGAGGCGGAGCTTGCAGTGAGCTGAGATCCGGCCACTGCAGTCCAGCCTGGGTGACAGAGCGAGACTCCGTCTGGAGAAAAAAAGAACCTATATTAGCCATTTCAAAACGCATGGGCTTCCTGTGCCCTCCTAGCCTCAGAGGAAGTATAGACTCAATGTGCCTGCAGAACCAACACTTGAATACGAGAGAATCAAGAATAGAAGAAAATAACTTCCAGAATTATGGAGTAAGGACCTAAAACAATTTCTCTTCCATTAAAGCAAAGAAAATACTGGCAAAAATTGACAAATTAATTCTTAGAATTCTGGAAGTCAATCCAAAGCTTTCAACAATTCAATGTGTTTATTTAGAAAAAAAAAGCTGAATTGTGGTAAGAATAGTACCCTTTGTGGCATTTTAATTTCCCATATTCCCACCTCCATCTTACCAACTCTGTGATACTCTTGAAAACCAGTAGACTTACAAACACAGTAGCTGTGAAAACCAGCTGCCTAGCAGCACATGCTCCCTCTCCAGAGAAATGTCATTATTTGACATATCTGTTAAAGCCACATTCACAAGGTTTATGTTTATCTGATCTGACTCAGAGCTTGGTAGATAAGAAAAGCCCTATCTTAGGAGTATTTGTCAAAAACAATCAGAGGCAATGTTTAATATCGCAGCTGACTGAGGGGGCAACAGCAATTGAGGTAAATAAGAGGCTGACCAAAAAATATAAAAGAAAAATCTGGCAATGAGCTGTTCATAGGGAACTTTGAAAAGGTTTGACGTATTTTTGGATATCTAAATAAGCACATATGTTTGTGGAGCCGGGCATATGCCCAGAAAAGACCCTATCTCTCACTTCAGCTGACCCTGAGACTGTGCAAGCCAGAAGTGAAGGTGTAGGCAAAGTTGTACACTGCCTGCCAGGTGTACCCTAGAATACACACTGAGACCCTCAGCAAGAAGTAGAAGATTTAATCGTATCACAACATTTAAGGAAATCTCTATCAAATTAGCTGACTACTAAGAAATTGAAAGACATGCCAATGACTGGACAACACAAAGCATATACACTTTTAAAAATGAGCCCAAGCCAAAATTCATTATTAAATAAACACTCATCAACCAAGGCAACAACCAAAATCTGTACTAGCCAATGTTTTCTACAGAAACTGAACCAATTAGATGTATGTACAGAGAACACTTTATTTTAAGGGATTGACTCACATGGGGGCTGGTAAGCCAAAATTTTCCAGTGCCAGCCAGTAGGCTGGGAACCCAAGGAAGAGCTGATGTTTCAATCTTGAGTCCAAAGGCAATCTGGAGACATGTAACAACAAAAATACACAAACTACTTATATTACTGTTAGGTACTCCTAAGCAAGTATTTATATGAGGCAAGTTTCTGGGTGATAATGTATTAAATACCTTAAAAAATATTTTAGTGAAATGAATAGATATAATTAAATTGATTGGTTGCTCCTGATTGCACTGAACCAGTGGGAAAGGAAAAGGATGAGCTCAAGGATTCAATTTCTTGGTGACAAAATCTGATTTGGGAACTGGAAAATGTAGTCACTAGAGTTAAAATGCAAACTTTCCTGAAAGGGACCATATGCAAACCCTTGTTTTTATTGTGCAAAATGTAATACTATAAAAATTTTTCCAAATGCTCCACCATTGTTTTACAATAAAACACCATGCATTTGGAAGATTTGACGCTTCAAACACTTAGGGCTTATGTCACCATTTGCTATCTATTCCTAACGTAATTACAAAGATATGCAGGGTATTTTTTTGGCATAAAGTTTTCAATGACTAAAAATATACATCCTAGCTGAATTTTGCACATACATTTCAGTGTATATTTGTTAACTATACTGAAAAGAAAATACACAGCTTTCTCATGTTGCTTAGAGGAATTATAGAATGGAAGTAAAAATAATTTTATTTCATATAAAATATGTTTTACTGAATATTTTCCAAGGCATCATTATATGATTGACTATTCAGTGATGTTAAATATGGATTATTTAGATTTACTTTAATGAATCTAAAGACTATAGTTGGCAGATTAATTATTGATACATAAATGGTTTCAAGTCATCAATATTTATTTTCATAAGTAAATTAAATACTTCAAAAATCTTCTCATCCTAAGACTTTTGTTTTATCAAACTATTTGTCTCTTCATTATATCACAATGTTTGATTTCAAACCCCATTCAAGTTCAGATTGCTAAAAAGCTTCTATTTGTATATTTGGATCAATGAGGATTTCCTTTACTATTTTCACTATTTTCCTTTAGAGGAGAAAAAGGAATAACCACTGGTCAAACCAGCCATAAGGATTATATTTCTGAAGCCAGAGTGCATGAAATTCTCTTCCAGCAAAGACTAGAATATGAGAAGATGGAATGACCTTTAGAGAACATCTAATTCATCAGTATTATTACAGATTAGAGACCTAGATCCAAGGAGGCAAACTTATTTTCCCACAGTTAGACAGCATGCTAGGACACAGAGTTTATGATCTAGAATCCCAAAGCAATGCACTCTTTCCACATATCTCTGCTAAGTCAAGAAGAGACCCTCCATGGCCAAGTGCTGATTTTTTTTCAATTTCAAATCTATGCTATTATTGGATTAAAATGGCATATAAAACCATTTTCTATCAAGTAATTTAAACATAGTTATCATTTTTCCCTTTTTACATTTATTTTTATAACATAAATACTGCATATTTGATGGTTAGAATGACCACATAACTTACTGTCCAAACCAGCACACTTTTTAAGAGGTTGAGGCTACTAATAATTATACTGAGATAAAAGGCAACCCAAAACATAAAGCCACTCTATGAATGAATGGGCAATAAAATTAAGATATCGGTAAGCAAAATCAAAAAATAAACCCATTCACCCCATCTCCTCCATCTAGGCTTAGCTATATTTTGAATTTTATCATTATGGATATATCTATGCACATATTTTTTTTGTCAAAAGGATCAGTATTGTTTTGCAGTCTGTTTTTATCAATAAATGATGTGTTAGAATCATTTATCTCAGTAAATAAATATTCACGCACACTTAATGTTTGAATGATTGCTTGGCATTGTGTTGTTACTCTTATAATTGGCCTAGTCATATTCAAACAGAGACCACACTGTTCACTCAATTAGTCACCCTAGCTTCTGGGGGTCAAGCATATATTATCTCTGGAAAGTAAATATGTAACTACAAAGGTTGCCTCCATTTCCATCTTTCTACAAACAAACACCTAAACAACCAAAAAGCCACAGGCCTAGACCAGTCAGGCAAAGGCCAAGCTATCAGAAGATACATCAGCAACAAGTAACCAGTTCAATCACACCCAGGATACTTGCTGAGTATCAGCTTTGCTGAAAAGCATGGCAATTCACCAAAAATAAAGCAAAGTTGTTGATATGACCAGAGTATCAGTTTAAGAGCCTATAAATTTGGGCAGAGCCTGGCAAATAAATCAACGATTATTACGTTCTTATATTTTCAAACCAGTACAGCAAGATGAGTCTTTATGAAATTATCTGCCTACAAGAAATAAAGTCATGAAGCTATGCAAATCTACAGATATGTATGTAAATTTCAAAGGGCAATTAGCACACTGAAATTTGTTTGAATGTCTTATTATTAGATTACTTTCACAAATAATAAAGAGTAGTTGAGGATTACGGAAAGCCATTTATTCAGCAAATATTTATTTGGTCAGTTTTTATGTGTCAGCCATTTTTAGGCACCATGGCAAATAGAAAAGTGAGTCAACCTGAAGTCTATTTTAAAAGATTTATTCTTGATGGGTAGAAAAGTATGCGCCCACTTTGAAAATCATACATGTAAATGCATGGTAGAAACATTATAAAAATGCAATTAAATGATGTTATTCATGCTTGATGGAAATCGGAGAAGGCTAAATCTACATCTAACTGGGTCTAACTGGCTGTGTACTCAGTAGATGTGGATAAAATATATCTTCATACAAGAAACGTCATTGCTCCCTGAAGGAGTTTTAGGATAATCATTCCCAGTGGAGAAAACAGCAGCAGTAGCAAAAGCAGACCAATAAGGAAGAAAGCAATACAGGATTAAAAGAGTTTGTAAAAGAGTCTTTGAAACAATATTGGAAAGTGCTGCAAGGAAATATGGAGCTCCTCGAATGGTAAAGTAGTGAACATGGACTTGATGATTTTTGTTTAAATAAATTAAGCTTATTTTTAATAACATGATTGAGGTATAACTGATATACAAAGAACTGCACATATTTAATGTTCGATGAGCTTAAACATGTGCAAACACCTGTCATGCAATCACTACAATCCAGGCAACAGACATATCCAAAGAATGTATGGGACAAGGTAGCTGATGACAGATTAAACAACATGGATTTAATCCTATAGGCAACTTGAAATAATTATTAAGATTTTCAGCAGGGGTCTAAGATATGAACTGCTGTTTAACCCATCATCACCTCCTTTGTCCCGCATATCTCCCTTCTCTTGATGCTGTCTTCTCACACAAATCATTTTGTGTTCCTGTCTCTTCAAAATGCCATGTGCTCCATGCACTTGAGAATTATTATTTTTTTAATTCTGTTTTGTAAGACTTCTTAAGGTTGGACTCAGAGAAGGTTGAGGTTGCTGATCTTCCTCCATGACTTTACCTTAGACACATCCATCAGTAGTACCACTTCTGAATGCTACTTGGAGCATACAGCCTGGATATCAGCAGGATGAATCTACTTAATTCTGCTGTTATACTGTCACATGTGGCCAGAAACCATAGGCTTTTAGGGAGAAAATTGTTAAATTTCACTCCATTTTTCCTTTTATGATAGTATATGACTTTTTTTTTCACAGAACTGGTTTGTGTCTTTAATATATGGAGAGAAAGTAGAAGCAGGAAAGTACTGCTTTTCCATTTCTGTTACCATTTAGGCAATGAGAAGTATCATTCACAATTCCAATTTTAATTAAGGCAGTTATTCATGACCCAAAGAGGCAGAACCAGGACTCTCTCGGTCCCTTTGACAGAGCACAATATAGAGAAACTCACAATTGACTGAGCTGAGGTACCTGTTTTGAAAGTCAAAGGAATAAAAAGCTTTCCGGTGATGTAAAGATCAGAGTTTCTTACCTCTCTGGGGAGCAAATGTTAGCAGGGAGGCTGCAAAGTTAATTACTTCAGGAGGACAGGAGACAGGTTGTGAGTTGTGGGGAGCAAGAGCAGCAGAAACATGAAGGGAAAAAACCCTAGGTCCAAACAGAAAAAAGAGAAAAACTGAAGTTGTAGCAAGACAGGTACATGGGTAGGGGGGTTGAAGATGTATGTATGCAGTAAGGATAAAATCAACACATATCATTGATAGAAAGTATGAAAATGATAAAAACATATGAAAGTATAAAAAATATTACCCTTAACTCAACTTGCAAGCATGATTACTCTGGACATTTTCACATGTTTATTTCTAGGCTTTTATTTATTTATTTTTTTTCTACTTTGGAAAACAGAGTCAAGACTATACGGTGTATTATATATTCATCATGCCCCCTCAAAAAACATTATATAAAATACACATTTTGCATGTCATTAAAATTTGGAGAAAAATATTTGAAACTAAAAATAGTAGGAAAAAGCAAACCAACACAGTTCATAGTTAGCTTAGCTTTTCCTTAATAAAGCCTCTTGCTATCCATTCTTCAACTTTCCACAATGGAGATGTCAGTCTATCAAAATGCTTCCTTTTACCACATCACAGAATTATTTTGAGTTAAAAAAGAGGGCTTTTGCTCAAACTCCTCTTTCTACACTTCCAAAACGTACCTTCTTTCTTTACACACACACACATACACACACACACACACACACACACACACACACACAGAGGAATCTTTTTCTTCTCTTTGCACTGTCTTCCTATAAAGCAGATGGTGCTTCAAATTTCCTCGGTCCCTCACAAAGCTGTTCCTCTAGCAACCTCCCCTAAAAGACTGATTTTAAAACAAGCAAAGATGTTCTTTGAATCCCCTGCTAGTCAATCTGGCAGTCCAACCTAAAATGTTTCTAATTTTAAGAAAAGTAATTAACTTTACGACAAGATAGTTTAATCATAGCTGCAGCAAGGAGGTTAGGGTGCAAGGGTGTTAGAAATAATAACAAACATTCTTTCCTTGGAAAAAAATCCAACGAGGTTCAAAATCTCAACTCATTTCTAGTTCTGGCAGATACATATTTGCCTCCTGCTGGGTTTTGGATCAGGGAGTAGGTTGGAGAAAATCAGAGATCAACAGAAAAAGATCTTAGGAAGGTAAAGGTGATACCTGTGTCTGGAAGTATGGAGCAGAGGGACTTTAATTCTTTTAACTAGTCCGCTGACCAGGGATTGAATTAAAGTTTAAATTTCAAAAATATTTGTGATTATAAAACCAGTGATTTAAAAGGGTTTTAAAATTTTAAATGAGATCTACAGGGGTCATAATTATAACAGTGACTAGTATGTATTGGGTGTTAGTTTTCTGCCATTCTTAAATTCATTGTCTAATCCTCACCTAGGATAATTGGGTTACATTAGAATCAATGAGTTGGTTCACATCAGAATGATCTGTAAGTTGAGTTCTATCAGAATTTTAACTCTGTATGAACAAAATTTAAAAAAAAATCCTCAAGCAAGACATTTATTCTTCTTGGTTTCACTGTCCTCATCTATACAATATCTGTATTAAAAGCCCTTGTGGAGATAGTCTCTGAACTCTGTTTTAGATCTTCATTTGGAGGCAAATTCACACTGAGTCCATTGTCTGTAACCAAGTATTTCTTCAATGCCTGCATACAGAGCTCTTATTGAATGCTCAGCATTTCTTTCTGGAAAGACCATTATGATACATTAAATAAGGTAGCACTTTGTTTGCTATTCCTCCCACTGAGAGAAGAATCCAATTTCGCTCTTTTTGCTTCAGATGACTTTAGGAACAGTTACTGAACAATCAAGAGAGACTCTGAGAGAGAACCGCCTGACTGACCCTAGCCAACGTGTAAAATCCATAAGTAATAGTAATAAATTGTAGTTTACAGCTTAGTTTCAGGGTGGTTTGTTATGCATCCATACATAATTGGAGCATCTGCTTGTTCAAAGCTATATTCCCCTCACTCTTTTGTATCGTGCACCACAGGTGAATCAAACAGTATACAATAATGGCTCAATATTTTTGAGGTATCCAATGTTTGGAAATTTCTGTATATTTTTCATCTGCTTTTATTTGGATTATTCACCTGATTCTGAGTTGATTCCATAAAACTTCAAAACTCAGGAAGCAATGGACTCTTGCGATGTGTCTGTTCAATAACATCCTACATCTTCCAGGAAGAACTTAGGGCTTTGAATCAGGGAGCAGGGATAGATGGAGGAAAGGAGATCCTACTGAAAAATGTGTTCAGCTAGCTCCTGGTCATATTTTGGTCACTGCAGTTTGGCCTTTCAAAAGTTACTTCACTTATAAGTGGGAGCTGAATGATGACACCACATGGACACAATGGGGAAACAACACACACTGGGGCCTGTTGGAGGGGGAGGGAGAGCATTAAGAAGAATAGCTAATGAATGCTGGGCTTAATACCTGGGTGATGGGGTGATCTGTGCAGCAAACCACCATGACACACCTTTACCTATGTAACAAACCTGCACATCCTGCACATGTACCCCGGAACTTAAAAAAAATGGTGAAGTAAATAAATAAATAATACAATAAAATTTCTCAAACTAAACAAAAAGAGTTACTTTACTTCTTTGGGTATCAGGTGCCTTCCTTTCAAATAAGGTGTTGATTTATGTGGTCTTGAGAACTCTTTGTTGCTCTGATCTTAAGTTTCTTTTTATAATATTAGAATAATATTTTATCTACATTATAGGGCTTTATGAAGATTAAATCGAGCATCGTGGGTAGTGTTTTTTCAGTCTCTGTGACTAAGTAGGTAATAAATGCTCCTCAACCATCATCGTCATCATAGATGATTCAAGGCCTGAATGGCAGAAGCAGAAGAGGAAAACTCTAGTGAAAAGTGCTACACACAGAACACAGCTTACCTAATTAAACACGCTACTGGCTAAGTTGGGGTGGCTTTCTGCCCCCACTACTTAAGAAAGAAAAATAGAAACGTCTCTGTATCTGCCACTGCATACCCTCTCAGAGCACAGACCAACTTTGTCCTTCCTTAAAAGTCCCAGGGTTTCTTTTGCTGTGCAAAAGCTCTTTAGTTTAATTAGATCCCAATTGTCAATTTTTGCTTTTGCTGCCGTTGCTTTTGGTGTTTTAGACATGAAGTCCTTGCCCATGCCTATGTCCTGAATGGTAGTACCTAGATTTTCTTCTAGGGTTTTTATGGTATTAGGTCTAACATTTAAGTCTCTAATCCATCTTGAATTAATCTTCGTATAAGGGGTAAGGGAGTGAACAGGCAACCTACAGAATGGGAGAAAATTTTTGCAACCTACTCATCTGACAAAGGGCTAATATCCAGAATCTACAAAGAACTCAAACAAATATACAAGAAAAAAACAAACAACCCCATCAAAAAGTGGGCAAAGGATATGAACAGACATTTTTCAAAAGAAGATATTCATACAGCCAACAGACACATGAAAAAATGCTCATCATCACTCGCCATCAGAGAAATGCAAATCAAAATCACAATGAGATACCATCTCACACCAGTTAGAATGGCAATCATTAAGAAGTCAGGAAACAACAGGTGTTGGAGAGGATGTGGAGAAATAGGAACACTTTTACACTGTTGGTGGGATTGTAAACTAGTTCAACCATTATGGAAAACAGTATGGCAATTCCTCAAGGATCTAGAACTAGATGTACCATATGACCCAGCCATCCCACTACTGGGTATATACCCAAAGGATTATAAATTATTCTACTACAAAGACACATGTACACGTATGTTTATTGCGGCACTATTCACAATAGCAAAGACTTGGAATCAACCCAAATGTCCATCTGTGACAGACTGGATTAAGAAAATGTGGCACATATACACCATGGAATACTATGCAGCCATAAAAAAGGATGAGTTTGCGTCCTTTGTAGGGACATGGATGCAGCTGGAAACCATCATTCTTAGCAAACTATCACAAGAAGAGAAAACCAAACACCGCATGTTCTCACTCATAGGTGGGAACTGAACAATGAGATCACTTGGACTCGGGAAGGGGAACATCACGCACTGGGGCCTATCATGGGGAGGGGGGAGGAGGGAGGAGGGAGGGATTGCATTGGGGAGTTATACATGATATAAATGATGAATTGATGGGTGCTGACGAGTTGATGGGTGCAGCACACCAACATGGCATAAGTATACATATGTAACAAACCTGCACGTTATGCACATGTACCCTAGAACTTAAAGTATAATAAAAAAAAAAAAAATAAATAAAAAAAGTCCCAGGGTTTACCTATCAACTTTTAGGAAATAAATAACCAGCCTCAAAGCTTGATAAAGAGGGCATCAGTAGCAGCTCTAGAGGTTTGCTCCGATTTATATCTCGTCCTCCAGTAAAGTCTTCTGCTCCCACTCCTAGCCAACCCCGCTCAACGCCCACCCTCACTGCGGCACTGGACGCGCGGGGGATGCGGGGTTATTCCCCGAGTAGCCGCTAAGGGGAGCCGGACGCTAGACCGCCCTCCCGCGTTCCCATGGCAACGACACCGGCGGGCGCGTAGCCTGGAGAGCGAAGTGCAGGCTAAAGCAGGTGTCGATTGCAGTGCGCTCGCCGAGGCTCCGGACCTTGGAGCCTCTGAGTCTGGCTACTGTTCCTCCGCCTCCCTCTCGGGCAGCTCCCTAAGCCGGCTGGGACGCGCAGAGTGAAAATGGTCCACCATTCAGGCTCCATTCAGTCTTTTAAACAGCAGAAAGGTCAGTTGGAATCTTGCTCCCCTCTCCTTGCGGGCGTCACTTCCCCCCCTGCATGCCCTTGCAGTTGTGTAGGAGCATCCTTTGCAGGCTTATGCGACACAGAGGTGGGGAACTCTGTGAAGTTCAAAAAAAAAAAAAAAAAAAAAAAAAACAATTAAATGCCTCTTCACTCTGCATCCTAGATGAGTGATTTTCTGAGCCTCCGCACAGTGCCTGGGAGTAGCGGAATTCGTCATTTCAGGACTTGACTTAATGTATATCTCTGTGAAGATTGTTTCAATGCACTGCAGTAAACCGCGCTTAGTAGGGATTGTCCAAATAGCTCAGTAGAGCTCTGAGGGGTGAAGACAGAAATGTTCAACAATATTTGCCGTCTTCTGTGGTTCAAATGTTGAGTAATCTTCACAAAAATGTGTCTACTCCTTGAGACGCATTTACACAATCGTAAGATAAATGAATTCTTGGGAGAGTTCCAGAGCTGGCCTGTTGCAGTTAAAGGGGCTCTGTCACTTCCTTGGGAAAATTTATTGTTTGCCCATGTCCCATGCTTGATTCTGGGTTTCAAGTTCTTGATGTTAGGTTTCTCTTCTAGGGGCTTCGTATTACGTCTTTAGCTTCTCCCTCAAGTTTCTTGCTGGGCATAGTGACAAGAATCTGTATGTTCAAGTTATCCTCACTCTTTGATCTTTGTTTCTTATTTGGTTTAAAAGGCTTTTTACGGAGCATTTTTATTTTGAGGCACATTCACAGTTTTTGGAGTTTTATTATCCAGAAGCAATAATTAACACAACTGCCACTTTGCTGAATTAATAATGGCAATAAAGATACAGTTAACCATACAGTGCCTAAGATGTGTGGATTCTGGAATGCTAAATTTGTTCATTCAAAGTAAATATTTACTTAAATATTCTCATCCCTCACCCTCCAGATATTATTTGTATTTCTTTCGTCGACAGTTGTTTTTATGTAGGGCTTTTTTTTTTTTTTTTTTTTTTTTTTTTTGAGATAGATTCTCGCTCTGTGTCCCACGCTGGAGTGCAGTGGCGCGATCTCTGCTCACTGCAAACTCCTCCTCCCAGGTTCACACTATTCTCCTGCCTCAGCCTCCTGAGTAGCTGGGACTACAGGCGCCCGCCACCACGCCGGGCTAATTTTTTTTTTTTTTTTTTTTTTGTATTTTTAATAGAGACTGGGTTTCACAGTGTTAGCCAGGATGGTCTCGATTCCCTGATCTCGTGATCCGCCTGCCTCGGCCTCTCAAAGTGCTAGGATTACAGGCGTGAGCCACCACGCCTGGCCCTTGATTTTTTTTTTTTTTTTTTTAAACAAAAACTAGATTAGCACACAAGAAATAATTTCGAAGGGATTCCTGCATAAGACAGAATATGGGACTGACTGAGTTTCCAGTACCATTATTCTGTACTCAGTTCAAGCCCAAGTTCTCTAGGATGTTTCAAATATGTTGAAATTGGGAGTGATGTGTGAGACTGTGGGGGTAGACAAAAATTTCAGCTAGTATGCACTTCTACTTCAACTCTAAACGTTTCAAAGAAAGTTAAACTGCTTCAAGAAATTGTGTTCTCTTTCATCATGGTTTTAAACATGTATAAACTTTCAGAATGAAGACAAAGATGGTAGGAACTTTGCAACAGCCTCACAGAATGAATACCTCCTCTGATGCATTGGCTATGGGTGACTCATTTCTGGGATCTGGAAGCTTCAAATGACCCCCACAACAATGTATTATGTATGGATACATGTTGTGTTTTTAAGAAGGAAATAATTGCCAACTGTAGGACCGACTGTTATTGCTCAAAGTGAGTGATAAGAAATTGTGCAATTGCTGGCATTTCATATTGTTTCCTTTATGATGCATTATGAGCCATTTAGTTTCAAGTAAGTATAGTATTTACTTTACTGTTTAGCACAAAAGGCAACTTCAGCAAATGAATACAAATCTAGAGGAGTACTCCAGTAGGAAGGAAGCAAGATTCATTTTAGCTAAGTGGTTCTGGTTAATGGCTTCTTCATCCTGCATGGACATTAGGAAAAAAACAGACTAAATTGAGGATTAGCTATTTTTATTCTTCAAATAGGAAGAAGCAAAATAATTCTCTAGATGTTATCTGTCCCAGGAGGTATGCAACAGCAACAACAACAAAACATTCAGATGTGCTTTTCACCACAAAATTAACCTGGAAATTGCACATGAAAATGGAGAAAATTATCTGGTGGAACGCCGTACTCCTAGGTTCTAAGCTTGCCTTTGTTACTAGCTGAGAAATCAACAAAGTGGTTAATTTCTTTGGACTTTGCTTCATATATAGGATGAACAGAATACATTCCTAATCCCTTTGGCCTTTTCTATCTCTCTTCCTCTGTTTAATGGGAGGGACAGTTTGCATGTGAAGTCAGAGATGATTTCTTCCAGGACCAGATAAAGAGGAGAGCCTTGCTTTTAGTTTACTTTTACAAATTGATTTAGCTGAAAAATCCAGTTGATGGAATTTACTTTTGTTTTAATCGGGTGAGCTCAATGTCTCTTTTAAAAATTTTGATTTCAACTTTAAAATATCTAGATATATCCAGAAATCACCCTTGTTATATTATTTTAAAAGGTTCCACCCTTGATTGAGAAACAGACACACTCAATAAATAAATTCTACACAAGGCATAGGGATTCTCCTTTATATTTGAGAGCTATGTATTAACCAATCCCCAATCAAAATTGGTTTTGATAAGTAAGTATAAGTATAGTATAAATAAGTATAGATGCCAGACTTGTTATCTGTGAAATGAAATACTGTATGTAAGCCTTAATTTATTCATTAATTTAATCTCTGGTCTTTATTTTGAGCCCTGGATATGAATCCAATGCATTCTACTTATAGGTTATGTCATTTGATATCACTAAGCCACAGTTACTGCTTATGTGAAATGAAGATAATTTTATCTATCTTGCAGTGTTATAAGGTGTTTAGCAGTTTGTCTGACACACAGTTGGGACTCAAAAAATTTAGTGATTTTTCTTACTAAAATTCATCCAGGCTCATTCATCTTTGGTTGGCTCTTTAGTAGTATATTGGGCTCTTAGCAGTTCCCTTATAATTTCTTGCCTTTTTTTTTTCTTTTGCATCATGCAGCTTTATTAGTTTGGGATTCATCTTAAGGAAAACAGTGGACTCCAGACCATCTACGGATGGTTCTTTAAAATAGTCTGGAGTTAACAATCACAAACTCTCCGCAATTCATATGTCCATCCCTCAGGAAAACTTCCAAAGCATCCCCATAGAAATTTTTAGGTTTGCAATTAACTTTATAATCTAAAATGTTTTTGCAAGAAATGGTATTTATTCCCTCTCCACTCTTAAGTACCATGCTTTTGCTGCGTGTATGCCGGGGACTCTGCTTAGTAATAGCATTATTCGGTACTCTTTTGTTGGTGAATCTGGTGCTGCAAAACCCTCCTCCTTAAAGGAATTGGTACAGTAGGGAGTCTGAGAGATTTGCTAAATACTTTCATGAGAATTGCAGACAACTCTGCACTTCTGTAGGAAAATGTTGACATTTTGTTTTTTGGCAGTGCCAGTTGTGTTTATGAAGGAGATATACACATATATTTTTGAACTTTAATCCACTGTAAATTTTAGATTATCTTATTAAGAGGCTTAATAGGTTAGGAAGTAAAAAGTGAGACACCTGTGCAGTGGTGGGGAGGGGGAGGCAGTCTGCTTATTTTTGATGTCCCAAGGGTAAATTGGAGTGTATTATGGTTATAGACAACTGGGAGTGTATGTTTGCTTTTGTCTTAGCACACCTTGTAAGAACACATTAGCTGACACATCAGCAGTTTTTTCTGGGGAAAGTCCAACTTTGCTTCCTAGCCTGGCTTTCTATGTTTTGCTTGATTTATGATGAACTCATGTGTCATACAAGGGTGGGCAAGAAAAGGACAATGATAGATCTGGCTTCTGGTGGCTTCTCCTTACCAGTACAGCTACCAAGACTTTTCATAGAACAATAGATCAAATCAAACACAGCCTGTCCAAAAAGACTTGGGCTTAATGGGATCAGCAAAGGCTGTTAAGTGATTCATCATTATTCTAAAGGACATTTGGTTAAACGGAGAATGTTTTTAGTAATTCCACAGAAATAAGCATTTACTACTCACACAACTCATTTAATGAGTATTTTACGCTTATATGGAGACTTACAGACCAAAGTATTTTCTTTCTCTTTTTCTCTAAATAAATTAGTTGCTATTGCAAGTGTACATCCATAAAGCCACTTGGCACAACTATCCTGCTTTGTGTCGAGTTCTGACTTCAAATTACTTAGAAGGACAAACCTGGGGAAAATATCTTGTTTCAGAATCTCTGATATCCACTGTTTTCGTCTCCTTTTCTCCTAACTGACATCCTTACAATCTAGAACCTCCCTATACCCTTATATTAGAGAAATAAGAAAAAAAATCTGGAGCCATTTATACAGTGACAAAATTTCATTCACTCATTGTGCTAACTCTTCCTGGTATTTTCACAGTCTATTCTTTTATTTATGACTAAAGCTCAGGAGGCATTGTCTCTCATTAAAGTAATTCTAAGTTGTATAGGAAAAATCACTGGGGGAGATATTTTAAGGTAAGGAGTTGTACTTTTCTTAGGCTGGTACTGAATATCAACCTGGATCATTAGAAAGAATTGGGAGTCTAATTTAGAGCCCATCTGGTCTTCTACTCTGTCCTTTAATTTTCACCCTTCTCTTTCTTTCCTTACACAGACGGTTTCCTAGATATTTGGAACTCCAGTTCTCCATTAACAATCCCCCAGTAAGAGTGAGCCAAACTATAAAAAGAATATAGAGATATTTCAACCCGAAAAAAAAAACACAAGTGTCTGGGACTGTATCTTAAAAAATCTTGCATATATACCTCAGATGGCTCAGAGGAATTACTGTGTTAATTCAAAGTAAGAACACTGCTGTTTAAAATGATGGCTTTGAATTAGCAAGAATAGTAATATATGTTATGTGATAAATATATATCCTCTACTTAGTAAGGGAGAGAAGTGATGGAGTTTAAAATTAATTCTATCTAAAGTAATTATAATTTTAAAATGTGTTTCAAAGCTATCTAGAATTTTACTCATCTAAAATAGCACATTCCTTGATGATTCTAGAGAGCTGAAGTTTTCATTTGAATCTGGGATTTGCAATTATATTCTGCACATGAATGTTTCTGAAAATAATATATTTGGAGTTGATGATTATAAACCAATTTATCAAAAGACAATTTAAACTCAAACCCTTAAAAAATCCAAGAAAAATTCAACCTTCTCATCATGATTTCAATATCTTATAAGTCTGCAGATGTTTATTAAATGTTAGCATAAAAATTATGGCTCACTTTGGGAGGCCGAGGTGGTGGATCACTTGAGAACAGGAGTTTGAGACCATCCTGGTCAACGTGGTAAAACCCCGTCTCTACTAAAAATACAAAAATTGGCTGGGTGTGGTGGTGGGCACCTGTAATCCCAGCTACTCGGGAGGCTGAGGCGGGAGAATCGCTTGATCCAGGGAGGGGGATGTTGCAGTGAGCCGAGATTGCACCACTGCACTGCAGCCTGGGTGATAGAGTGGAACTCAGTCTCAAAAGAAAAAAACAAAACAAAACAAAACTATGGCTTAATGTAATGTAGTTGTACCTTGTTGAAAAGAGCACTGACTCAAAGTTCCTTGAGATTGACCCCTGTTACCATCTCTGTGTGTTTGAGCATTTACCTTTTTTGAGCAATAGTTTCCTTATCCAAAGTTTCAGGACAGTAACGTCTACCTCTCAGGATTGTAGTGAATGATAATAATAAAAATAATAGCAAAAACAACAGCATAAGCTAATATTGTGTGGACACTATTACGCATTGAGAGGTGAAGCCCCCTGGACTTCCTGGGTTGAGTGGGAACTTGGAGAACTTTTCTGCCCAGCTAGAGGATTGTAAATGCACCAATCAGCATTCTGTAAAAATGCACTAATCAGTGCTCTGTGTCTAGCTAAAGGATTGTAAACCCACTAAACAGCACTGTGTAAAAACGTACCAATCGGTGCTCTGTAAAATGGACCAATCAGCAGGACGTGGGTGGGGCCAAATAAAGGTATAAAAGCTGGCCACCTGAGCCAGCAGCAGCAAGCTGCTCGGTCCCGTCCATGCTGTGGAAACTTTGTTCTTTCACTTTTCATAGTAAATCTTGCTGCTGCTCACTGTTTGGGTCCGCACTACCTTTATGAGCTGTAACACTCACCGCGAGGGTCTCCGGCTTCATTCCTGAAGTCAGGGAGACCATGAACCCACCAGGAGGAACAAACAACTTCGGATGTGCCACCTTTAAGGGCTGTAATACTCACTGCAAAGGTCTGCCACTTCACTCGTGAAGTCAGCCAGACCACGAACCCACTGGAAGGAAGAAACTCTGGACACATCTGAACATCTGAAGGAACAAACTCTGGACACACCATCTTTTAAGAGCTGTAACACACACTGGGAGGATCCGTGGCTTCATTCTTGAAGTCAGCGAGACCAAGAACCCACCGGAAGGAATAAATTCTGGACACACCATTGTTCCCAAAGTTCAAAGATATACACTCACTGCATTATTTTATACTCCCTAAGGCTTTAATAATTTTATTATTATTCTTATTTTCAAGGTAAGGGATTTGAGGTTGAGATAACTTATATGCATTGCAAGTTAACTTTTTTTTTTTTTTTTTTGAGACGGAGTCTCGCTCTGTCACCCAGGCTGGAGTGCAGTGGCCGGATCTCAGCTCACTGCAAGCTCCGCCTCCCGGGTTCCCGCCATTCTCCTGCCTCAGCCTCCCAAGTAGCTGGGACTACAGGCGCCCGCCACTTCGCCCGGCTAGTTTTTTGTATTTTTTTTAGTAGAGACGGGGTTTCACCGTGTTCACCAGGATGGTCTCGATCTCCTGACCTCGTGATCCGCCCGTCTCGGCCTCCCAAAGGGCTGGGATTACAGGCTTGAGCCACCGCGCCCGGCCAAGTTAACTCTTAATGAGTAAAAAAGCTAGGGTTTGAACACAGCCCTCCCTGATGCCAAACTCCCCCACACCCCCTTTTTTTTTTTAAGACACAGTCTTGCTCTTCTTGCCCAGGCTGGAGTACAGTGGAGTGATCTCGGCTCACTGTAACCTCTGCCTCCTGGGTTCAAAGTATTCTCCTGCCTCAGACTCCTGAGTAGCTGGAATTACAGCTCCCGGTCACTATGCCTGGCTAATTTTTGTATTTTTAGTAGAGACGGGGTATCACCATGTTGGTTAGACTGGTCTCCAACTCCTGACCCAGGTGATCCTCCTGCCTCAGCCTCCCAAAGTGCTGAGATTACAGGCGTGAGCCACCGCGCCTGGCCCAAAGTCCACATTTCTAACCATTGTCCATTCCACAAAGAAGTCTAATTGTTGCAGGTTCTTTGGAGAATGAAACACTCAAACAGCTGAAAAGCATTTCAGTCCTGTCTAATTTTCACCACAGCTGTCTGGAGATAGTTTCCTTGCTCTACACCTTTTCCCCAAAAATATTATCAGAGTTCAGGGCAGATTTTTATTGTTTCTTAACTTCATCATGGGTAGCTCCCCATCCCTTCTGTGACTTCAGTCACCGTATATCTGAAATGAAAACATCTGGCAGAATGACCTCCATGTTCTCTTCTGACTCTGCAGTTCATCAAAAGTTACAGAAGTGTGAAATAATATTCTTAACCTGGAGTGTATTAGTACAACCATCCTGGCTGTCCGTTTGGTTATTCTTTCCTCTTAAATTGCACTGCAAGTAGCAATTACTTTAAATTCCGATTGGTTTCAATGCAACAGCTATGTAGGAAGCCTGCAGCAGCTGCGGGATACAGATTCACCAAAGCATGAATCTCCCATATTCACCCCCTCACTATAACCGAGATGTTGGCCTGCTGAAGAGAGAGGTTCCTTGAGGGTAAAACTGGGTTGCCTGAAAGTTATGTTATGGGAAGTATTTTGCAAATGCATTGTATTGGTTATGGTACATTTCTTATCATTGTACTCTTAATTACTAGGCTGACCCAAAGGCATTTCCTAAAAATACCTCCTGAAGTTGTGTATTTTGTTGGTGCACAAGTAAAATGTCAAATGCCATTACTTTCAATGGCAAAATCCTCAATAACTTTTACACCAACCTAATATATTTTATATTTGTCTTTGGAACACTAATAACAGCAATTTGGGAGGGTGGTGGTGGCTAATTTCTAAATGTGTGCACAAGATCTGGCTTTAAACACATACTCCAGCACTCCCTGATATCTGGAGCAATTTATTTCATTTACTTTAGCTCATTTTCCTACGTCTATACTATCTAGGTTTCCTAGCTTGTGAGACCTGAAGAATCACCTAACATTCTTGTTAAAATGCAAATTCTTCAGTCCCTCTAGACCTACCGAATCTCAACTCCAGGGCAGGAGACTAGAAATCAGTATTTTTTACAAAAATGCACCCTAAGAGAGTCTGACAATTGAGTCAATTTCAAAAACAATTTGCTAATACAATGCTATAACTATGTGCACATTAAATTAGAGAATGAATTTAAGTGAGTGAACTATAGTAAACTGCCAATTGATGCTATATGTATTAGTAAAGACAAGCTATATAGATACTAGATATACTTAGTTGTATACATGCATTTCATCCAATGGAAATGTAACTTTAGTGTTTTCCTAATGTTAACTATCTTCCTTTTTAAGGTTTTGTTAAGGTTCCTAAATGGCCTTGGCTGTCTTGTCTTATGTGTTCTATGCTCGTTAACTTCTCAACTGATTCATGTCAAACTGGACACTTTAATTGATGGGTTTTTAGACTTGTAGGGAAGAATGTTTAGTCTTTGTTTTCAGTTGTTCAATCATGTCCCTTGTAAATACCCCAAATGCTGTCAATTCTTTATCTTTGTTCTAGGTCCTGAACAAAGTTAGTTTTTTTCCTTTTCTTTTCTTTTCTTTTCTTTTCGTTTCGTTTTTCTCTCCCTCACCCCCCCCTTCCCTTCCCCTTTCTTTCTTTTCTTTCTTCTTTCTTTTTACTATGTAACGTTTTGCAAAAGAGAGGGCTTTGCTGTATAGCCTCACATAAAGAAATATCTCAGAATGACTTGAAAAAATGCATAATGAAAGGCTTATAATTCTCCTTGATTTATATATAGGGAAAATGTGTATTAGGTTTGTGTTTCCTTATAAATTCACTTTAATAATGTAAAGTCATTGTAGGAAAGGCAATGTGTGAAATAAAAGATATTATGTCATAAAAATTGTGTTTGAATCTTAAGATGGTTACACAGTAAGTAGTCATGGGCAAACTGATTAATTTCAGTGGGTTTCAGTTTCTTTAGTTATGAAAACAGACATAAGTGCCGTTATTAAATTCTTACTCTTTGCCAGACATTTTTAAAAAGTGTTTTGCTTATAAACCATTTAATAAAAAGGAGAAATTCCTATTATTTCATTTCACAGATATATTAGTCAGGATTCTTCAGAGGGGCAGAACTAATAGGATAGATGTGTATGTGAAAAGGAGTTTATTAAGGAGAATTGACTCACAGGATCACAAGGTAAAGTCCCACGATAGGCTGTCTGCAAGTTGCGGAGCAAGGAAGCCAGTAGTGGATCAGTCCAAGGCCCAAAAGCTCAAAAGTATGGAAGCCAACAGTGTAGCCTTCAGCTAAAGGCCCAGGAATCCCTGGCAAACCACCAGTGTAAGTCCAAGAGTCCAAAGCTGAAGAACCTGGAGTCTGATGTTCGAGGACAGGAAGCATCCAGCATGGGAGAAAGATGAGGCTAGATGCTCTTCCCTCTTCTCTTGCCTGCTTTATTCTAGCCTGGCTGGCAGCTGATTAGATGGTGCCCACTCAGATTAAGGGTGGGTCTGCCTTTCCCAGTCCACTGACTCAAATGTTATTCTCCTTTGGCAGCACCCTCAGAGACACACCCAGGAACAATACTTTGCATCTTTGAACCCAGTCAAGTTGACACACAATATTAACCATTAAAACAGATAAGGAAGTTGAAGGGCAGAGAAGTTAACTCAGAGTTCAGGGTGACACAACCAGGAGTGGTGGAGCTAAGGCACCCATCTTGTAGGCAGAAATATTATGAGGATGAGCAATTCTATATGAATAGTACCTCCTTTAGGGACTGCTATATAGCAGGCTAAATGCATGTGCTGTGGTCTCATGTTTGTGTCGCCTCCAAAATTCATGTTGAAACTTAACAAAAATGTAACAATATTAAGAGATGCGACCTTGGCCGGGCGCGGTGGCTCAAGCCTGTAATCCCAGCACTTTGGGAGGCCGAGACGGGCGGATCACGAGGTCAGGAGATCGAGACCATCCTGGCTAACACGGTGAAACCCCGTCTCTACTAAAAAGACAAAAAACTAGCCGGGCGAGGTGGCGGCGCCTGTAGTCCCAGCTACTCGGGAGGCTGAGGCAGGAGAATGGCATGAACCCGGGAGGCGGAGCTTGCAGTGAGCTGAGATCTGGCCACTGCACTCCAGTCTGGGTGACAGAGCGAGACTCCGTCTCAAAAAAAAAAAAAAAAAAAGATGCGACCTTGAGGAGGTGATGAACTCATGAGGATAGATTAATATAGGATGAGTGCCTTATGAAGGGGCTAAGGAAAACTAGTTTGACTGCTTTTTGCTGATCTGCCCTTTTCCTATGCAAGGCCATACCATTTGTCTCTTCCAAAGGATGTAGAATTCAAGATGCCATCTTGGAAGTAGACTAGACCTTATTAGACACTGAACCTACTGGCACCTTGATCTTACTTCTCAGCCTTTGGAATCTTGAGAAATAAATTTCTATAACTTATACACTACCCAGTTTGTGGTATTTTGCTATAGCTGCACAAATAGACTAAGACAACTTTGTCACTAATGTATTTATAAAATGCCAGTAGTTCCCATACTTACTCCAAATAAATTAGATTAAAGATGATCCATTCCAAGGAAAAAGGCTTTTTGCTGTTTATCTGAATAACATCCACTAACTGGTTGGTTTCACCATTTCACACATTATCACTTTATTTTTTTATGTTTTTGTTTTCTAGTTTTATCGAGGTATAATTGGCAAATAAGGATTGTATATATATTTAGGGTGTCTTATATGTTTTGACATATACATACTTTGTAAAATGATTACCACAATCAATTAAAATATCCATCACCTCACACAATTTTTGGTGAGAATATTTAATATCCACCCTCTTAGCAAATTTCAAGTATATAGTACAGTGATATTAACTATAGTCATCATGCTGATATTTGATTTCCACAACTTACTCATCTTACATAACTGAAACTGTACCCTTTGACCAATATCTCCACATGTTCCCCAAAATTCTACTCTTTGATAACCTCCTTGTTATCAAACATTGTACTCTCTGCTTCTGTAAGTTCAACTTTGTTAGATTCCACATAAAATAAGATCATGCAATATTTATCTTCCCGTACCTGGCTAATCTCATGTATATATTTATATATCACATTTTCTTTATGGATTCATCTTTCAGTGAACACACATGTTGATTCCATATCTTGGCTATTCTAAATAATGCTCAGTGAACATGGGAATGCTGATATCTTTTCAAGATTCAGATTTCATTTTCTCTTTTGAATATACATGCAGAAATGGGAATGCCGGGTCACATGGAAGTTTTATTTTTAATTTTGGGGGGGCCCTCCATAATGTTTTTTATAATGGCTCTGCCAATTTACATTTCCAGCAGGAGTATATAAGGATTCCCTTTTCCTCACATCCTCACCACTCACGACTCCGTGGTACACTTGCAGCTGGTCGTGCATTTACATTCTACTTGCCTGAAGTTACTTTTAGTACAGACTGAACATTTCAACATAAGATGGTGTCTAACATAATGGGAGACAGATTATAGTTGCCAACTGGAGTGTAGAGTTCAAGTAGCTTAGATTCAAATGTTGTTTCTGTATAATTTCTGTATATGAGTGTATGACCTTTGCCATCATTTTTCTTCTCCAAGTTTCACTTCTTCTCCTATATAAATTGGGACTGATAAGGTTGTTTGAGAATGGTTTGTAGTAATACATACTAAAACAATAAGACGTTTACCAATCTACCTCCCTCCCACTTTTTCTGATCTTAAATCATCTTAAGACATTCTAACATGATTCCTACAAAAACTGAATCCACTAAAATTCCAATTTAACACAATTTCCTTATTGTTCAGTTCTTAGGCAGATTTTAAAAAAATCATAAAGTACCTTTAAGTTTCAAAATAATAGGATTTAAATTCAGAAATCAAAATTATCTCTGCTATAATTCTTATATAGCAGTGTAATTTCTGATTATGACCTGTTGTGCTGATAAATAATAGACAGCAATATTATTCATGGGGTGAAAGTATGGAAAATGGCATCTAAAAAGAATTGTATTAAGGCTGAAATTACGTCTTTCTTTTCACCATGTTGTATGCATCTTATAATATGAAATAATAAGAAAATTTATGATGTCAATCCCTAAGAACAGACAACAAATTGGGAGTTAAACAGTACACTCAAATCTCCTTACTGAGAAAAATATTGTCTTTTTAAAGACTGTCTTTGGTGTAATTTCTCCTTTGGGCCACTAATATTTTGAATGATGCATCTCTGTTTCTCCCACAGTACTCCAAGATAAGTGAGTTGGTGGTAAGCACCACAGTGGACAGCTTGCAATTAGTCATAGCTCTTACCAGATGTGAAGAAATCACCACTCAGACGTACTTATGCCTATTTAGACAGCATTACTGTAGAGTTTAAATCATGGATAGAAGTTACTTTTGTATATATATTCCATATTAATTCATGTTTTGTAAAACTTACTTTTACATGCTCTAAAGAAACACCGTATAATGAGAAAACTAAACAACGAATACATATATAAGGATACTCTGTTAAATATAATGTTTAAGATATTCTTAAAATTTTCCTCATGTAATCTGAGATTGATATGGAAATTACCATATTGTCTATAAAATGAAATGATGTTATGTAAAAAAGTAAAATGGGGTAGGACAATCTCTCTCTTCTTCAGACCTAGTATTGATCAATTAAAAAAAATTGGAATCGTGACAAGGCATCAAAGCTTTGAAATTATCAGATATCTCTTCCTTCAACTAAGATAAAAAATCTTTGCTGGGTGCGGTGGCTTTTGCCTATAATCCCAGCACTTTGAGAGGACGAAGCGGGCAGATCACCTAAGGTCAGGAGTTTGAGACCAGCCTGGCCAACATGGTGAAACCCTGTCTCTGCTAAAAATAAAAAATTACTCAGGTGTCGTGGCATGTGCCTGTAATCCCAGCTACTTGGGAGGCTGAGGCAGGAGAATCGCTTGAATCCAGGAGGCAGCAGTTGCAGTGAGCCGAGATCACACCACTGAACTCCAGCCTGGGCAACAGAATGAGACTCCGTCTCAAACAAACAAACAAACAAACAAACAAACAAAAAATATCCTTGATGTGAACTGTACTTAGCAGAAAAAAAAAAAGCTTAGTATATTTGAAGTTTATTTCTACCAAGAATATTTTGTCAGATCTAAATATATTCTTCAACTTCTCAGTAAATGAAAATATGTTACTGAATGTTTATTGAACACTTGAAAAAAAATGCTTGTCTTAAAGCCATGGGAGAATTTGTAATTTAACTTACCGCGTGCCAATCATCACTGTATGCTCGATGTGCATTAACTTATGTAATTGTTTCAAAAATATGCCAAAATAGATACTATCAGCTCTGTTTTGCAGAAGGAAACAAAGTCACAGAGTGATAAATAGTTACTCAGTAATATAAGTTTACAGAAAAGCTGGAATTTGCATGAGCAATATGGCTGTATCACTTGTTTTCATAAACACTATAAAAGTTTTACCAAGGTGGAGGAAAGGAACTGATACTAGTTCAGGGCCTACTGTGTGTCTGTCAATGTGCTGGCTATTGTGCACATGTTATGTTACATAGATCTTATATTTATACTTTGAGGGAAATCCCTATTTTATAAATAAGGAAACACACCCTGAGATGTTAAGTAAGTTGCCCATGGCCACATAGCTAATACATGGAAAACTTGGGATAAAATCCTATGAACCTGCTAGTACACTGTGAGATATATTATGTTTAAGCTTGTTTCTGCCTTAAGTCACCCTGAAAAAAAATGGTTTAAGAGTTAAATAAGGAATAATTCTGGCAAAGTGCGGAGATTATAGGCCCTTATGAAATTTAGTAATTTACAGGGCGCAATAGGGCTATTGACAAGAGACTGAGAATTTCTGTTTCAGGCTATATCGCACTTTCTATAGGATGTTCACAATCTCTAAATAATTGTTTTACCATCTCATAAAGACTCTCATTCCATGCTATTCTAAACCACCTTCCTTCAGAATACCTAATCTTTAGTGACATGTAATATATCTTTTAAATTTGGACTTAATATTTACGTTATTTCACCTGGATGTGCATAGACTTGAATGTTATGTTCATTGGGATTGGAAATGACAAGGAACCAGAGATGATGAAGTGACTTACCCTAAGCTCAATGCTTTTGTGTTTCTGCAAATACTTAACGAATGCCTACCATGTGCCAGGTACTGCACTAAACTGAAAATATAACATTTAGCAAAATTTGACATCTGCTGAGGAAGATCCACTTACATTTTCGTCAGTACTCATGGTGCTCCAACATACAGCTGTCTGCCAATCATTTTTATTGAAGAAATAACTGGCTGTCAGCATTTTAGACACCATCTTTAGTTAAAAAAAAAAAAAAAAAAAGGTGTTCTTGTGGTCAAGGAAACACTTAAAAATTTGAAAGCCAGCAGAACCGTTTTATACACAGCCATTGCCTTTCTAATCCTTGGAATAAACTCCTGGGAGCAGATCAAGCACTGAAATCCAAAATGTGCTGCCCATATTTATGTTTTGCAAGTATTTTAATACAATTTCAGAGTACCTAATTCTTCTTAGCTGGTAATGTAAGATGGTAATTGCATACAGACGCTTCAAATTCTTGTTCCATCACTTAATAACTGTGTCATTTTGACTGTTTCAAACATTATCTAAATCTGGACTCTTCCATGTGTAAAATAACACGTGCTTCCTATGGTTGCCATGAGGATTAAATATGGTGATATATTTGAATCAATTGGCACAATTAGTAGGACCAGTAAAGTGCCTGCCATAGAGTTGGCAGCTAAAACCTATTTAACAATGTTGAAGTTAACATTTCTTGATTATCAAAAGTATTAATCCAATTATGACAAACAACAGATATTTATTGGATATCTAACAAATAGCATTGATGCTAGAAAGCAGGGAAGGTGAGTATCTGTGTTCCAACTGATCACATGTCCTTTTCTCTGAGATAAGACCAGACTTCAGAATACTTCACATGGTAATCTCAGGATGGAGTTCATGTGAAAACGAAATCATTCTGTCAAATTTATTATAGAATCAGGAATATATCTCTGCTTGTTCCCATGGTGAAAATTAGTCAACATCACTTCTTCCTTTACACTTTGCTATGGGCACATGGCCCATCTTTATTAATTCTTTAAGGACAAGGTGGTAAATTTTTCTGCTTTTTATGAGTACTTGTGTGAGAGAGAAGGCATAGACAAAAGAAAACAAAAGAGGAATTAGAGGAAGGCAAAAAAAGTTTGGAATTGCATCTTATGATGTAGTTACAAAACTAATCAATAATCCAGGTATTGCTTACTTTATATTTTAAAACTCTAGGTATTATTTGCTTTACTCGAAAACCTTGTACAATATCATGTGTTTTACAGAGAGCAAGAAAAGAGTCTGGCCCAAGAGGCTCTGGTTATGATTCATCAGTAATCCTCCTTGGCCTGCCCACTGGGTACTCTTTGCAAAGGTGAAGGAAAAAGGTATAAATGTTCTCCCAGCTCAAAAATAGCCACCTCAAAAAATTTCACTCATTTTGTCTTTAATCTCATGTCTTCCCTATTTCTTTTAACATATGGCTTATTTTTCATTAATACTTTCCCTCTTTTCTTTCCTCCTCTTCTTATTTTAGTCCTGATCTTGATCTTGAAACAAGCATAAATCTGAAATTATCACCACATAAATATATTATGCCTTAAATTCTTTATGAAGTTAGATATGTTTTGAACAAATAATTAAGCATAACTTATAACCACAACAGTACTGATACTTTTTGTCAAATAGAAAGTAATCTTCTCATGTGTATTTAAAGTTCATGTTATATACATTAAACCTCTAATACCATGAAAGGCATATGACCTTCCTTCAAGAATCTCTGAGACATTAATGCCATGCTCATGCAGTTCTGGCCTGGGTATCAATAATAGACTTGTTTTACAAAATATTGATGGAACTCTTACCATGTTTTACATTCTAAAATTTAGAATCTGTAAGCTAAGTTAAGCTTAGTATTATAAAGATGGCCAATAAATTCCTGTCCTTAAGAGAATCACAGCAATGGTTATAACAGACATTAAATAAACTTTTTAACCTAACTTTTATTTATTGCATATTTATGGTTAACCCCTCAAACTTCTTGCAGATCAGGTTTTGGATGAATCTTGAAACATAACAAAAGCACTCATTTACTCCTATTTTATTTACCCATTCAACAAATTTTACAAGGCACTGTGTAAGGTACAAGGGCTGTGGAGAAAAACATCAGAAGTGTTATTTGCTCTCCCAAGATCTCACATTCTTATGGTGAAACTGTTGGGGAAACATACATTAACAGTGGAGTGTAATAAGGATACTGAAGGGGTGTACACCAGGTGACATAGTTATGTGGGAAAGAAGAACCCTTGCCTAAGATGAGGAAATGGTTTTTTGGGAGAAGGTTATGGTTGATGTTGTGAGACTGTTGAGTTTTTGCTTGTTTGGCTTCATTTTGAAACTTGTTACCAGGGAGGACTTATGATTGTTCATGTAAGCACAGAGGTTTATGAGAGTTTTTGAAAGAAAACGTCATGGACTTCTTATTACTACATGGATTTTTGCGTTAATGAAAAATACTATTTACTGATTGACTTACACACTAGTAATTGATCCCGACTCAGTTAAAATAATTTCTTTTAATTTGTAGCTGGCACCTTAATCCTTACATAGCTTAGAGTTTGACCTCTAAGGCTGAGCTTTAAAATAACATTCAAATGTAAAATCTAAGTTTAGATATTCCTTCTGAAACTTACTATTGAAATTAAAGTAAAAACAGGTAATTTAAAGTTGTTCTAATAACGCCTTAAACTTGCGCAACTGTTTATAGTGTATAACATCAAAAATACGATATAAAAATAAATCACACATGTCTCAAGTATACGGAATTATTATCATTTTAATCAGCATTTTCACATGTGCCCTAATAGGAAATGATACTATTTGGCAGAAATTGCTACTTACTATTATAAGTCACTTGAGAAATGAGAATTGTTTTTTTTGTTTTTTGAGATGGAGTCTCACTCTGCGGCCCAGGCTGGAGTGCAGTGGTGTGATCTCTGCTCACTGAAAGTGCTGCCTCACCGGTTCACGCCATTCTCCTGCCTCAGCCTTCCGAGTAGCTGGGATTACAGGCGCCCGCTACCACGCCCAGCTAATTTTGTTTTCGTATTTTTAGTAGAGACAGGGTTTCACCGTGTTAGCCAGGATGGTCTCGATCTCCTGACCTCGTGATCCGCCTGCCTCGGCCTCCCGAAGTGCTGGCATTACAGGTGCGAGCCACCATGACCAGCCAAGAATTGTTTTAAAGGAGCTAATGATCCAGTGAAGAAGGAATCTTCCATAGTGTTAGGAAGAGCCTTGACAGTAGCAGAAACTGAAGGCTAAGTACAGTGACCTCCTTGCATGGAGAAGCAGATGTCCCCTGGCATATCCCCCTTCCCCTTAGAAATCATTTATCTGAAAGAGACGGGAAAAGACAGTTGGGGAGGAGACAGGAAGGGAAGGGGGAGAAGAAAGAAACAGACAGATCTATATGGAGAAACTGACAAATGCAACCCAAAATTTAGAAGCCATTTCAACTATCAATACCGGGAACCCAATTTTCAAACTTCTTTAGGAGGACTGTGGGTAAGAGCAAAAGTCATGTCCATTCTCCTTTGGGAGGCATGAGTGAAACTAGTCAAGAAACACCAATCAGCACAAGTGATGTGGTAGGTCCTGCACAAGTATGGGCTTGCTGGGCTGGGACCTGTTACCGACTCTAGCTGTTCACCAAGTCTAAATAGGCTGCTCAGGGGGAAATACATTTGTGCAATTATATTTACACATGATCTAAATTTTTGTTTTCTAGTTTTCAAATAACACATGATTATTGTAGGAAAGTTGAAAAACTTTGTTTCTTTTTAAAACTCTACCTGCTACAATTTTTTAAAAATCTCGAACAATTTGTATGTATTTAGATTCTGACTTTAATCTGTTTAATCTATTTCCAGCTTACTTAGGCTTAATTCTATGTTTCAGTGAATCAGTGTTCAATCTTTTTTGAAGTTTCCATATTTTAGTTATATATATTTTGATATAATAGCTCAGTTGAAGAGTACAACGTTGTGGATATTTTTCATAAAATACACAAATTATCTAATTGAATACATTTTTGTTACCGTCATATGTGAATGAAAAATTTTTACTAAAGTTAGGAATAGTTTTTTTTCCCAACATAACTTTTGCATAATCTTCTGAAATTCAATACTGTGAAAGGTAAGTCTAAATTTAGTCTTATATTTCTCTATCAGGGATAAGGTACTCTTTTCTGCCCAAATTCTTGTAGGTTTTCTCATTAGCAATGAAATTAATTTCCAGAAATTATGTAGGAGTACTGAATCTCTTTCTATCATTTTTGCCTGGTATGTAGGGAGAACTTTTGAGCTGTACAGTGTTGTCAGTCCAGCAAATTTATCCTAGTAACGCTTTAGTTATTATTCCTGATACCTTCAGATACCTCTTTGTTCAACCATCACAATTAATTGTATAAATTCAGGGATATACACTTTTTAAATCAATAACATTTATTTGTTGACTTAATTTTTGCCCTTTTTCTCTACATTCTGGTAATGCTGCTTAAGATGGTCTTCTATGTCAATAATTCAGTTTTTCCACTGGTGCATTCTATTTTTTTCTTCAACAGTTTAAATATCTGCCAAGTTATATGTGACCCTAAATCACATTTTTAACTTACGCTGCTCTGTTTTTATTTTAATGTGATGTGACTTAATTTTTTGGGAATGTTATTTTTATTTAAGAGAACATTGAAGATCCTGTCTATATTTTTTCATTTTTAAAATATATTTTATTTTTTATTTGTAACATGGTTTGTTAAAAGTTTTACTCTTCTGCAACCTTCAAAACATCCTGGTTCTCTTATGTTTATTTAAAAAAAAAAAGAAGCATTTTCATGTTCCTATAACTTAATTTCTGGTTATTGTCCTTGAGGGAAAGATTCTTTGCCTCGTGGTCATAGAGAATTTATGGACAGAAAAAGGAAAATGACTTACAGAAAACACAAGTGAGGTACAGAAGCAGCTGAATTGGTTATAGCTTGATGTTTGCCTTATTTAAACACAATTTGAACAGTTGGCCGCCTTTCATTGGTTGAAACTCGGTGATTGGTAAAAGAGTAGGTTAGTCTGTTTACACGTCCAGTTAGGTTACAGTTCGCTATGTATGGAGAAACGTTTAGGCTGAACTTACAAGGAAACAGTGTTAGGCTAAATTTAATTTAACAGGATCCTAGTTTGACCACGCTAATATCCCTTGATTAAAAATACAAAGACAGGTAGAGAGGGCTGACGAAGGGACTGTTTGGCATCCTTTCATCCCTTTGTATTAACAGCCGAGTAGCAATAGCCCAGGGCAACTGTGTCCATACGAAATAGAAATCCAACTGGAATTGGGATTTTTCATTGATCTTACTGGGCTTACCTTGGTGCAGTAGGAAAGAGAATCAGGAATAAATTAGATAAAAACATACAATATGTATAAAGTAGAAGCTAGACAAAAATAAATTTTCATTAGTAACTGGGTCTAGAGGCATGGCATAGCAGACTGAACAAACACTTCAAATACTAACTAAAAAAAAAAAAAAGTCTTTACTACCCAAGGACTCATTTCTTCCTCAAGTTACTTCAAGACCCTGTCGCTGAACTGGCAGGTAAACTTAGAGCAAATAGTTATCCACCTTGAGATCTGGCTGACGGCTGGAAACGGAAGGCAGTGAGTTTTTAGTTTTTATTTAAGGAGAACATTGAAGATCCTGTCTACATTTCATTTTTTTATTTTAAAAATATATTTTATTTTTTAGGGTCTAGATTCTGGACTGGCCTATTATATAACTCTTTCCTAGTTTCCAGCACCGAGGTAGAAATGAAGATTCACTCATTTACTCCCTCTCTTCTTCCCCTGAATCTTTTTGACAATTTTCCTTCAAAATTTCAGATAGAGGGAATTAGATGCTTATCCTTAAGAAGTCATTTTCCTAGAATCTTGTTATAGATTGAAGATATTTCCAATATATAAATATTTATCACAATGAATGTGCCTTTTCCTTCTTTCATTTGTTTTTATGCTACCTAGATTGTATGTTTCTTTACCATTCTCTTTGCTTTCTTTTTTGCCCTAACACTAGTCTATTGATTTACAACTTCTTCAGTTATTTTGCAGGTATGTATTCTGGTTGTAATTCTACTAATGGCCTTGCCTATGCCTGTTGGTTCAATACATATTAGATCATTTACACCTTTCATTATTATTACCTTGATTACATTTGTCAGTCCAAGAAGTTTTCTATAAGCTTATCATGTCAGTGGGCTGGGGAGGTCACAAAACGCTGATATGAACTCGACCCCCTCTTGAGACCATCACAAGAAAGAACTCAAAAATGAGTCATAAAATAGTGAAAGTACAGAGATTTATTGCAAAGTAAAAGTACACACTCGAGAAAGGGGAGTACACGTGTATGCGGGACATACCAACAGGGTTTGGAGCTTCTGTCTTTACGGGTTTCTTTAATCACGAGGTGGAATATTCATGAAGATTCCTGGGAAAAGATGATTTCTTAGAACTGTGGTGCCACCCATTTTTACACCAAATATAGCTGTTCCTGGACTGGAATGGTGCTGGTGGGTGGGGAATTTGGTATGCTGATGAGTGTATGATGAAGTCCTAGGTGAAACCTAGGTCAAATCCAGTGACATGTTTGGTCCGGTTGGTCTTAGCCAGCGTAGCCCACATTCTGCTTTTCAGGGTCTTATCGTCCCCTACCTTATGCAGCTATTTCAATAGTTTCCTTTTTGTTAGTCATGTGGAACTGCTGCCTGGATTTTTTATTCTCCTGTGACCGCACTGTATTATTTCTGTCTTACTTGGAATCTATCCAATTTTTCAGATTTCTTCAAGGCTAATCTCAGCCATGTTCCTCACTTCAGTTCCTTCTTCATTTCAATTCCTTCCTTCCTTTCTGCCCTTTCTTCCTTCCTTCCTTCCTTTCTTTTTTTGGACAGAGTCTCGCTGTCACCAGGCTGGAGTGCAGTGGCCAGATCTCAGCTCACTGCAAATTCTGACTGCCTGGTTCAATTGCTTCTCCTGCCTCAGCCCCCTGAGTACCCGGGATTACAGGCATGTGCCACCACGCCAAGCTATTTTTTATATTTTTTAGTTGAGACAGCGTTTCATCATGTTGGCCAGGATGGTCTCGATCTCCTGACCTCGTGATCCGCCTGCCTCAGCCTCCCAAAGGTCTGGGATTACAGGCGTGAGGCACCGCACCCGGCCTAAATTCCTTTTTACTTGTCTGTCACTACCAATTTTAACAAGTCGAAGAAGACATTCTCATTTATCTTTATATCACCGAAATTGAAATCATTGCCTGACACACAGTTGATATTTAATTTTTAAATTAGTTTTGAAAAGTTGGAATGTGGCCGGGCGCGGTGTCTCAAGCCTGTAATCCCAGCACTTTGGGAGGCCGAGACGGGCGGATCACGAGGTCAGGAGATCGAGATCATCCTGGCTGACCCGGTGAAACCCCGTCTTTACTAAAAAATACAAAAATCTAGCCCGGCAAGGTGGCGGGCGCCTGTAGTCCCAGCTACTCGGGAGGCTGAGGCAGGACAATGGCGTAAACCCAGGAAGCGGAGCTTGCAGTGAGCTGAGATCCGGCCACTGCAGTCCAGCCTGGGAGACAGAGCGAGACTCCGTCTCAAAAAAAAAAAAAAAAAAAAAAGGAAAAGTTGGAATGCAAGGGTGATGAAGTCTAGACCTCTATTAAAATACTTTATTTAGTTCCTTTTCCTTTTTGCCATAAAAGATATTTTGCTGAAAATAGGTGATTCAGCAGGTGATTAGAGAGGCTTATTGCAGAGCAGTACTAATTAGGAGGTATTGCTAAGACAACAGTTGCTGATTTCTCATTAAACACTTAAAAATTAATGTAATATATGTACATGATTGAAAAAGTCTGGAGATCTACTATGAAACATAGAGCCTAAGATTAACAATACTGTATTGTAGACTTAAAAATTTGCTCTTCTCTCCATAAAAGTGAAAAACAAAAGGGAGAGGAGGAAAACTTCTGGAGGTGATGAATAAGTTCAGGATATTGGGTAGTGATGATGGCTTGATAGTTTCACAGGTGCATAATTTCTCCAAGTACATCAATTTGTATGCATTAAATATATGTTCTTAAATGTCAATCATACCTCAATAAAGCCATTACAAAATAATGAGATGACAAAGACAAAAAACAAACAAATAAACAAACAAAAACCTTCCAGTATATCCTGTCCCACCACTTTGCACTTCCCAGGCCCTGTCCCCAAAAGCAGCCTCTTTAGCTCTTACTATTTTTTTCTGGTACATTCTTCCATATTTCTAAATTGTATACTTATGTTGCAATTTATTTGTTAAATTTAGTTATCATTAATTTCCTGTTGAATTATTTGAAATTTAACATTTCATAGTACCTCCACAATTCTTCTTTCCTTGTTTGCTCAGTAAATAAGTATCAACTTTGTTTAGTCAATGTTTATATTATTTTCATATTAAAATTGTTTAATGTGTAGTCAAATAGAAGTTAGGTGGTATCCTAAGATTGATTTCTCTTCAGGTAAGATTTTTTTTTTAAACAGTCTCTTAAAAATGTATTTTATATTCCTTGTAATTCTTTGATAATTTGTTTTAATGTTCCAAAGTGATTTACTAAAGGCCTAGCAATAATATTTTCTTATACTCAAGCTTATGAAATCATAACTCTTTTTTTTTTCTCCGTCTGAAGATGCCCCTTCATCTTATCTGTCTCATTCTGCTCCAGTGAAGAGCTGTTAGCTTTCTGAATTAGTGCCAGTGTGTCATACTGGGACTTCACTGTCTGATTTTCTTATATTAGGGCTCTTTTCTTGATTCTGTGTCTTTCAGTTTCTTTGCTCCCTGTTTTACTGAGACATATTCTCCAGCAGCTTATTGAAAAACAGTGAAGAGTTGATTTTTTGAGCCTTTGCATATCATAAAATGTCTTTTTTACATTTCTGTATAGTTGAATGATAATTTGACTGGATAAATAATTCTAAGATGGATTTATTTTCCTTTCAAAACTTTTATAGCATGATTCTGCTGCTGACTTCCGCACAAATGTTATGTTTAAAGAGTCTAATATCATTCTGGATCATTCTTTTGTAAATGTTTGTTTTTCATTTTCTTTCGGTTTTTCTCTGAAAGAACTCATTCATCCACAACTCTTCTGTACTGTTGGGGGTCTTCTCGTTAATTTGGTGTCCCGAAAATTTTTTTCTTTCTTTTTTTTTGAGATGAAGTTTCACTCTCTTTGCCCAGGATGGAGCGCGATAGCATTATCTCGGCTCACTGCAACCTCCGCCTCCCAGATACAAGCGATTCTTCTGCCTTAGCCCCCCAAGTAGCTGGGTTACAGGTGCGTGCCACCACACCTGCTAATTTTTGTATATTTAGTAGACACAGGGTTTCACCATGTTGACCAGCCTGGTCTTGAACTTCTGACCTCAGGTGATCTATCCGCCTCGGCCTCCCAAAGTGCTGGGATTACAGCCGTGAGCCACTGCGCCCGGCCCCTGCTGAAAATTCATAATGCTGATTCTCGGCATGGTTCTTCTAGTTGTTCATTATGTTGGCCACTTTGTGAGCAACTTCTTTCCAATCTATAAATGGATATCTTTCAGTTGTAGGAGATTTTCTTGTATTATTTTTATAACAATTCTCAAATTTTTAATCTTACCCATTTCCTTTCTCACGCTACTATAAAGTAAATGTTAGAATTCATGGTTTGTGTTTTGATTTTTTTATTATATTCTTTCTTATTTTTCACCTATTTGTCTTTTTTTCTTTTTATTTCACTCATCTATATATTCCAAATGAAATAAATATCTATGTATCTACACACATGTGTGTATGCTATATATACAACCTCCTAGACACATATGTAAGTAATTTAGATAACTTTATTGAGCACATATTGTAAATTGCACATACTTAAAAGTATATATTTTGGTAAGATTCGACATATATATGCACCCATGAAACCACAGTGACAATCAAGATAATGAAAATATAGCTCATCCCTAAAAGTTTCTTTATGTACCTTTATGCCTCTGTTCTGTCCCTACCTATCTCTTATATCTGCTAAGTGTCCACTAGTATGCTTCTGTCACTATAGATTGCTTTGCATTTTCTAGAATTTTACACAAGTGACATAATACAGTATGTATTTTTATCCTTTTATTTCACTCAATATAATGCTTTTTACATTTAAGTTGTATATATGAATTGCTCATTCTTTTTCATTGTTGATTATTATTCCATTATAATGTGTATTCAATTTCTTTTGCTGCTGCAAGAAATTACCACAAATTAGTGCATTAAACAATAAATTTATTCTCTTACATTTCTGGAGATTGAAGTTCAAAATGAATTTCACTTGGCTGAAGTTGAATTGTTGCTATAGCTGGTTCTTTCTGGAGGCTCTAAGGGGAGAACCCATTTTCCTGCCTTTTTCAACTTCTAGTGACTGCCTGTATTTTTGACTTGCAGCCCCTTCCTTATATTTTCAAGGCAAATCACTCCAATTCCTGCTTCTGTTACCAAATGGCCTTCTGTTGTGTAGTCAAATTTCCCTTCTGCTCCAGCTTATAAGGACATTGGAGATGATATGGCCTACTCATATATCTAGGACAATCTCCCCAGCTCAAGAGCCTTAACCTAATAACATCTACAAAGTCTGTTTTGCTATATAAGATTAATTCATAGGTTTTGGGAATTAGGACTTGGATTATTCAGCCTATCAATATGGATATACAAAACATTGCTTATCCATTCACCCTTGATGGTCATTTCAGTTGTTTCCAGTTTGGCAGCTATTACAAGTAAAGCTGCTGTCAACATTGAGTACAAATCTCAGTATGGACATATGATTTCCTTTTTCTTAAATAATTGGGCATGGAATGACTGGATTATATTCTGGGTGTATGATTAACTTTTTAAGAAACTGTCAAACTTATTTTCAACATGGTTTTCTCAGTTTTCATTCTCACCAGCAGGAAATATGAGACTTCTAGTTTCTTCATAAACTCACTAACTACATACAAATGTTAGTATTCTAATAAGTGCACGGTGATGGTATCTAGTGTGGTGTTTATTTGAATTTGCCTAATGACTCATTATGTTGTATTTATTTGACATCCACACATCCTCCTTAATAATGTATCCTGTCAATTTTTGTGTTTTTAAAAATCAGGTCATCAGTGTGGAGTTTTGAATGTTCATTTTATATTATGGCTACAAGTTGTTCACCAGATATAAGATTTTCAAATCTTTTATCCCAGTCCATAGCTTGTCTTTTCATCCTATTAACAGGGTATTTTATAGAGAAAATGTTTTTAATTTTGATGAAGTAGAATTTTTTTCTTCTATGGATCATGGTTTTATATTAAAATATATTTGTATAACTGAGTGTCACAAATGTTTCCCTTCATGTTTCTTTCTAGAAGTTTTTTCATCATTTTATGTAGGTATTGCATTCGTAACTGTTATTCATTTTGCATAAATATCTTAATATATGGATCAGAATTTTTTTTTGTCATATGACCATCCAGATGTTTTGACATCATGTTTTGAACACAATGTCCTTTTTCCCCTGAATTGCCTTTGCAATTTGTCAAAACTCAGTTTTCCCTGTGTATGTGGATCTGTTACTGGGTTATTTCTGTTTCATTACTCTACTTGTCAATCTTTACAACAACTTCATACTGTCTTGATTACTGTATCTTTATAGAAAATATTGAAATCATTTAGCAATACTCCTTCAAATTTGTTATTTTAATGTCTTTTTAGCTATTCTGTGTTTACTTTTTACATGAAGCTTAGAATACAATTTCAACTCATTTTTTTTTTTTGAGATGGGAGTCTTACTCTGTCACCAGGCTGGAGTACCATGGTGCCATCTCAGCTCACTGTAACCTCTGCCTCCTGGGTTCAAGTGATTCTCCTGCCTCAGCCTCCTGAGTAGCTGGGACTAAAGGCACACACCACCACGCCTGGCTAATTTTTGTATTTTTAGTAGAGATGGAGTTTCACCATATTCGCCAGGATGGTCTTGATCTCTTGACTCGGTGATCCACCTGCCTCAGCCTCCCAAAGTGCTGGGATGACAGGCATGAGCCACTGCACCTGGCCACAATTTTAACTCTTAAAATCCTGTTGGGATTTTTATTGGGATTGTATTGCCTCTACAGATTAATTTGGGAGAATTGACCATCATATTTATTTTACTTACAATTATAGTATTTTTTATTTTTATAATTTTTATGTGTTTTGTGTTTGGAGTTTGTTAACCTTCTTAAACATGTGGGTGTACAGTTTTCATTACATTTGAAATGCTTTCGGCCACTAGTTTTTTTTTAATATCCCCTTCCCTTTTGTGGTCGCTCATTACACATGTCATAAGCTACATGAAGTTTTCATTCAGTCCACTCATGCTCTTTTAATTTTAAAATTTTTCATCTTTAATTTTGGATTGTTTTTCTTGCTATATGTTCAAATTCACTAATGTTTTCTTTCTTCTGTATTTGTCATTAATCCTATCCAGTGTATGTTTTTCTCATAAAATTTTGTTTTCACATCTAGAAGTAAAAATTTGGGTCTCTTAAAAAAATGTCTTCCATGTCTCTTGTTAACTTCATGAACATATAGAGTACAGTTATAACTATTTTAATGTCTTTATGTGTTCATTTGACCATATCTGTTAGTTCTGGTTTGACTTTGATTAACTGAATTATCTTGTCATTAGGTTTCAAATTTTTCTGGGGCTTTGAATGTCTAAAAATTTTATGTTAGAAACCAGGCACTAGCAGTTTTACCTTGTTGAGTGCTGGAAATTTTTATATTACTATGAATATCCTCAAGCACTGTTCTAGAAGGCAGTCAAATTAGCTTGGCAACAGATGATGCTTTTATTTCTTGCTTTTAAGTTCTGTGAGGTGGGACCAGGACAGTGCTCAATCTGGTTATTTCTCACTATGGAGACAAGGCTTTTTTGGGGTCTCATGAATCTTCAGGGCTCCTAGTTTGACTAATTGGAAAAGGCAGTATTCCCTGAAGTGTGAGGACCATGTACAGTACACCAATCTCTAACTTTTTGGGCGATGGTTCTTTCTCTGGACTCAGGAAGTTTCACATATATGTACTGATCAACACTATCCTGACATCTTAAGGGGATCTTGCAGATCTATAGAGTTCTCTCTCTATGCAGCAGTCTCCTCTCTCTTGGTAACTCTATCCTGCAAACACTGTGCACCTTGGTCTCCTTAGAGTCTGTTCTCTGTCTCCTCTACCCAGGGAGTCTGCTGAATCCCGATTGGATTTCCTCTCAGTGCACAATGTCTTGGAAACCCTTTAAAGGCAATAAACTGACAGAATCATAGGGATGACCTTATTTGTTACCCATCTCTCAGAGATTATTATCTGCTGGCGGCTAATCTCTATTTTCTTGCAAATCATTACTTCAGATGGGAAGGTATATCTAGTTAACAGTTTTACATCTTGGTCAGAGTGGAACTATATCAGACTAGTGTGTGTGTGTGTGTATGTGTGTGTGTGTGTAAATTTTTATATTTAAATGTATGCATATATTGGAACTTACATATAAATTATATAAATCAACAAATTTTATAATCATATGTAAAGTACAAATTATATTAATTAAATATATGAATAAGTTCTAATACGTACTTATTCTATTTGTTATTCTCAATCCTATTTTGATTTATGAATACTATTTTGATTTATGAATACAGAATCTTTTAGTGTTTTTTAAATTTCTGTAAGAATTTTCACTGACATTTTTTCCTTTTTATAAGATTTTTTTTTCCTTCACTGGTTCCCCCAACACCCCGCCCTTTTTTTCCACTTACTGCATTGCTTTTGTTGCCTCCTGGTTCTTTTTAACTATATATGGTTTTCCCTCTGTCTTTCACTTTGCAGTCTTTCTTAAATATTCATGGATCCATGGCTGAACTGAGGTTCTAAAAAGCTACCCAGAATGTCTGTGGGCGGGGTCTGGTTCCTGATGTACTTCCCTGCAGCGTGATCAGATAGAGATTTTTTAAAATTCCCTTGCTAAGATGGTGGGGAAGTAGAAAATGCAAAGGGGTGTTGGCGTTCTACTGAGAAAGTGAGAAAAGACTTACACTATAAATTTTATTAGGTAGGGCCTCATTTAATCCCACTTAGTTTATTCCTGTGCCTCACATCACCCCTTTGTGGCAGGAGAGGCACCTGATGGATTGACCTCTCTGCAGAGAGATTGCCCGTCTACTCTTAGGTCTAGGTGTCACCCAGCTTTCCATGGTGAATTACATCATCTGTATTCTGAACCACTTAGTAAAGGTCTCATGGAATCCTCTCTGCATGTTTTTATTTGAAGCTTTCTGTACTCCACTTTGTCAATTTATTACCTTATTTATAAAAGTTTATTCTTATCTCTCAACATTATCAAATCATGTTTTCTTTAACTTCATGGATTAATAACTATTTGTACACTTACTCGTGTTAGTGGAGTTTGGAGGATAGATGGACAAGTGATAAGTATGTTTGTGACATACCTACTGTTAATACGTGGATAACCTGACATCTTTGTGTAAATTACCATTTTTAATTGGTTCTAGTTGCATATTCAGAGAAGTTCGTGCATTAGGTGTGTAAGTCCGTCACCCCTAAATTTTATCCTATTTAACTTTATACTCAGCATGTGATAACATTTTATACTTGGTTTCCAGGAGTCAGGAAAAGTCAGTTTAATTTCATTTCAGGACTAATTTAACTATATCAGAGATTAGTGCTTAAAGCCTGGATAATGAATAGCTATTCTTGGAAATGAAAGGTACACAGATTCTTAATGAGTATTTGTTAAGAGTTCCAGTGCCTTGAGGAAAGATAGATTTGTGGGTGCTTTTGCAAGGTTCTATATTTACAGAAATTTGGGGAATGTTAGGTTAATTTTTCATTTCAAAAATCTGATGCCATTTTATTTTTCCAGGCTTTGTCCTATAGAGCAGCAGAACAAAATGAAACAGCATTTGGAAGAGACCTATTCTTTTTTGTAATATTTTTAATAAGACATAATTGCATTCAACACTGAAATGTGATTCAATTGCCTTCTGTACTATAATTGATGTTGTAATTGTCAGGATTTAGTTGAACTTCTGTTTGTGCTTCCCTCTTATGAGTGTCAGGCAAAAAGAGTAGAGAACATTTGCAGTAAATATACTTATTGTGAAGAAGAAAAAAGATGTAATTAGGCTTCTGGTGTCAGCTGCCAACTTTGGTGCTTATTGCCCTTATAATTTAGAAGCTAATATTTTTGAAAATATTGTTCCAATTACTATGAACCTATCCCAAGGAAGAAAGGAGGCATCCTTTACGAAACCACCAATAAATTTTCATCTTTAGTTTTTTGACACTCTGGTTTCTTTTTGCAACAAATTATTTATTTAAGATTTTTGCCTTCACTCTTTAAACAATTAATTATATGCTGCCTCTGCCTGTGGGTGGTAAACCCTGTTCTAGACTTCTAAAAATGCTTTTTGTTCTTTTCTCTCCCTCAGAGATTTCTGATACATATGTCATAATGACTGCAGAGTTTCCAATTCTTTAGACTTAGTGTCTTGATTCATGGATTCAGGGGAGTTAACTGAGTTGTACATTACTCCCTACATTTCCCATTTCCTCTCTTGATTAAGAGTTTTAAATATGAGGATGGCACTTAAATGGGACTCAGGTTGCAGCTTCTTTCCCTGATGCCTACGCCATAAATTCTTCATTTACTATGGTGATGGCTCTTGTTGAGTGAAATCACACACTCATAATTGTTCTCAAGATAGTACGCCAGGAAGCCACAATTAATCACTAAAAATAATTTTGCCAATTTTGCTTCAAAACAAAATTATAATAATAAAAACTTTATATGTCTACTCTATGTTATTTTTCTTGGAGTTTTTGTGTATATTATCTGTAATTCTCATAACAGTACAAAGTAGATTGGTAACTTAAGTTCAGATTATTCTTTATGGACTCTGAAACAGATATACATGACCCCAAAACCCCTTTTGTTCCACTGAGCAAGCCAATTTATCTTAGAGGATGACCTATGGCAAGTAAAGGCTGCAGATTTTTGAGCAAATGGCCTTATAGCAATTATTAAATCATACTGGCTAGAGCTGACCCCACCCAGGGGAATTTCACCACTGATTTTCAATAAATGAACAAATTGTGCTCCTGGTATACGCCTTAGATTATCAGTTCATATTCTAAATTAGTTCATCTTCTAAACTGGAGGAAGGGAAGACCTTCCTGTGAACTCTAGCATAAAATGCACTGCTTTTTCAAATATCCACTAAACAAATATTAAATTATGTTTTTATATTTTGTTAGTTGCTTTTTTAAATTAACTTGTATAATTTTGCTGGTTAGTCTATACCATGAGGGAAGGTATCATATATACCCTCTTTATAATTTTATTGTCAACATCAACAGTACCTCATATAGTACATGTTTAATAAATGTTTCTTAAATGACTAGCTAAATGTGTAAATTGGAATCTTCCTCTAAGACTCTTAAAGGTCAGTTGGTGAAATCCAAATATACACGTGTCAATCAAAAACAAACTGTAAAACTGGATATTTATCCTATAGTGACTGGTGAGATCTGTTAAATGCATTTATCAAGAAAGTAGAAAACCTCAGTTGGTTGGCATAATTGGGAATGTCTTTATTACCATTACGTTTAAACTTGTGTCTGTTTTACAGATTTTTTAGTTCTTCTTTCATCCTTCATCAAAGGTCAGGAAAATTTGACCCATATAGACTAAATAACTTCCCATAAATCACTCTGGTAATTAATGGCAGAACAAAAACTCATCATATAATCCATATACAAATCTTAATTTTTGATGCCCATTTTTAGGGTCTGCATTAGTCAGGGTTCTGTTTAGAGATGCCATAACAAAATACTACATACTGGGTGGCTTAAGAAACAGAAATGTATTTCTCACAGTTCTGAAGTTTAAGTTCAGGAGGGTGTTGGCAGGTGTGGTTTCTCTGGAGGCTTCTCTCCTTGGCATGCAGGCACCTCTTGTCATGTCTTCACATATCCTTTCCTCTGTGCATGCACGTCCCTTGGTGTCTCTTCCTTTTCTTATCAGGACACCAATCATGTTGGATTAGTGCCTCACGTGTACAACCTCATTTAACAAAAAAAAAAAAAAAAATGCCTCTTCAAAGGGCATATCTCCAAGTAGAGTCACATTGGGAGTTAGGCTTCAACATACGAAGTATGGGGAGGACACAACTTAGTCAATAACAGAGTCCAAGTCTATGATTTATGAGGATATATTCTTGGGTTGTTTTTATATTGTTGAGACAAATTGCACTGCTTCCTACAACATTTCTTGTATTCAAGCCTACCATCAGCTTCAACTGTTAGTGATAACTGCTGATTTTCTTCATGTTCCCTAATATATACTGCAAAAAAAAAAAAAAAAAAAAGAAAAAAGAAAAAGAAACAGATAAAACCAACTGACCTAACTCATCTATAAAAGGAAGAAGGAACCATAGACTTTTGAGAACATAAAGGATTGTCTTTTCAAAGTTTTTCAAAGTTCAAGTGCCTACTTGGTCCATTAAGCCATGACCAGGACAGTGCTTATAGGACTGGCTTTATAGTAGGGGTGAGGGTGCATTAACTTGTGATATTACCTAGAAGAATAGGTGGATTGGCAGAAACTGTAATTAATATTTGCATCAAAGATGTCTTAATCACAGCATTTGCAGTTTCTATATCATAGTAGATGCCACTGACTTATGTGGGTTCATGTAACTCTTAAGGTCCTGGGTGCTGTTCCAAATCAAATAAGAAATTTTTTTTTTAGTTCCACATAGAATGGGCCTGTTGACAAATTTAGCCCCATCTCTGCATGTCTGACTTCTGTTTGCTCTGAAAATCATCCAGAAACATGGGGATCAGACCTACTCCTTGGATTTAATAACCTCATTGGTTCAACCAGGATTTTAAGAAATTTTGGCAGTAATTCTAAAATATCATTTCCATTAATCCAGAAAGGCCCACCCTCTAAATCTCCCTGGGTTAGGCCATTCTTGTGTTGCTAAAAAGAAATATTTGAGAGAAAGTAATTTATAAAGAAAAGAGTTTAAATTGCTTTGCCATCTGCAGGCTTTATAGGAAGCATGGCTCTGACATCTGCTCAGCTTCTGGTGAGGCCTAAGGGAGCTTTCAATCATGACAGAAGGCAAAGGGGAATAGTATCATTACATGGTGAAAGCAAGACCAAGAGAGAGTAGGGGTAGAGATGCCACACTTTACAAAAGCCAGATCTGATGAAAACTCACTCACATCATGAAAATAGCACCAAGGGGATGGTGCTAAATCATTCACGAGAAATCCATCACCATGATCAAATCACCTCCTACCAGGTCCCACCTCCAATACTTGGGATTGCAATTCAACATGAGATTTGGGTGGGGACAAGTATTCAAACAATATCATTCTGTACCTGCCCCACCCCAAATCTCACATCCTTCTCACATTGCAAAATACAATCATGCTGCCTTCCCAACTGTCATTTAAAGTGTTAATTTATTCCAGGATTAACTCAAAAGTCCCAAGTCCAAAGTCTCACCTGGAAATTACTTAATTTCACCCATGAACATGTAAATTCAAAGGCAGGTTATTTACTTCCAAGGTACAATGGGGGTATTGGTATTGGTAAACATACCTATTCCAAAAAGAAGAAATCAACCAAAACAAAGGGGCTGCAGGCCACACACAAGTTTGAAATATAGCAGAGCAGTCATTAAATCTTAAAGCTCCAAAAGAATGTCCTTTGACTCCATGTGTCACATCTAGGGCATGCTGATGCAAGAGCTGGGCCCCTAAGAACATGGGCAGCTCCACTCCTGCAGCTTTGTGGAGTTCAGCCGCTAAGACTGCTCTCATAGATTGTTGAGTGTCTGCAGCTTTTCCAGGTGTAGGTTGAAAGCTACCAATGAATCTATCATTCTGGAGTATGGGGGACACTGGCCCCCTTCCCATAGCTTCACTAGGCAGTGCCCTAGTGGGGATTCTCTGGGGCTTCCAACCCAAAATATTTCCCCTTTGCTCTTCCCTAGTAGAGGTTCTCTGTGAGGGCTCCACCCCTGCAGCAGGCTTCTGCCTGGATACCCATCCTTTCTCATAAATCTTCTGAAATCCAAGTGGACAATGCTAAGCCTCCTTCACTCTTACACTCTGCATGCCTACAGACTTAATGCCATGGGGAAGCCACCGCAGCTAATGGCTTGTACGCCCTGGAGTAGTGACTACAACTGTACCTGGACACCTTTGATCTGAGACTGAAGCCAGAGCAGCTGGGATGTGAGTAGCAGTGTCCCAAGGCTGTGCAGGTCAGTGGGCCTCAACCTGGCTTCTAAACTCATTCTTTTTTCCTAGTCCTCTGGGCCGGCCTGTGAGGTGAGAGGTTGCTATGAAATTCTCTGAAATAACTTTGAGGCCTTTTCCTCATTGTTTGGATATTAGCACTTGGATCCTTTTTAATTATACAAAACCTCTCATGAGTACTTTCTCCATAGCCTGCATGAATTCCTCTCCCCAAACCACTTTTTCTTTCTTTGCCACATGGCCAGGCCATGAATTTTTCAAACTTTTATGGGCTCTTCTTCCACCAGATGCCTTAGGTTGTCACTCTGAGTACAAACTTTCACATATCCCTAGGACATGAACAGCATGCACCAAGCTTTTTGCTAGGACATAACACATGTGACTATTGCTCCAGGTCAGTAAGTTCCTCTTTCCATCTGAGACCTCCTCATCCCAGCCTTCACTGTCCGTATTACTGTCACCATTTGGATCACAACTATATAATCACCCTCTGAGAAGTTCCAAACTTTCCCTCATCTTTCTGTATTCTTCTGAGCCCTCCAAACTTTTCCAGCATCTGCCTGTTACCCAGTTCCAAAGCCACTTCTACATGTTCAGCTATCTTTATATTAATGCCCAACTCCTCAGTACCAAATTTCTGTGTCAGGCTGTTCTTGTATTTCTACATAGAAATACTTGAGGCTGGGTAATTTTTAAAGAAAAGAGGTTTAATTGGCTTGTGGTTCTACAGGCTTTACTGCATGGAAGGATACAGTAAAGGAAGCATGGTGATGACATCTGTTTGGCTTCTAGTGAAGCACCAAGGAACTTTCAGTCTTAACACAAGCTGAAGGGGAAACAAATATGCCATAAGGAGAAAGCAGGAGCAAAAGAAAGTGGGGCAGGGGAAGCACCACACTTTACAATAACCAGATCTCATTAGAAATTACAATCATGAGGACAGCACCAAGGGTATGGCACTAAACCATTCATGAGAAATCCACCCCCATGATTCAAATCTCCTCCCACTAGTTCCCACCTCTCATACTGGGGATTGCAATTCAACATGAGATATGGATGAAGACAAACATTCAAACTGTATCACTCCCCTATGCATACCTGAAAGGCCGTGCTGTTTTTCTAAAAGCTAGCATGGTCTATATTTCTCTCTCCAGATGAAATCCTGAAATATATAAGCATTAAATTCCAACTGAGTGAGCAACAAATCCTGGTGACAGAGAATTATTGTCCAAAAGTGCTGAGAGAGCTCTCTGCTTCATCACTGTGAATACAAATACATAATGATAGATAGCTCTTCAGTTTTTTATAGAGTAAGCTTGAAGAAATGATGAGCTGTAGATTTCCTATAGTAGTTATAAACCAATTCTAACTTAAGTTTATAAATTATATTTGTATCAAAGTTTACGTCAACCTCAATATGAATGTAATTTCAAAAATAAAATCGTACATTTCCTGAAAATAATAGAATTGGCAAAATTAGTTTTTGATTTTTACCTAGTTTTATATGGAATAATAGTACCTTTGACCAGTGCCATATGTGTAAGGAAAGGAAGATGGAAAGAGAAAAAAGAAAGGGTGGGGGAGAAGAAGGGATAGAAATAGACAGATTGAGAGAGAGAGACAGAGAGACAGAGGAAGAGAGACAAAGAGGAGAGAAGGGAAAAGTGTGTGTGTGTGTGTGTGTGTGTGTGTGCGCACATGTGTTCATTGGTATGTATAAATCTTTAGGCCTGGAAAAATAGCTAGAAAGAAATACATCAGCCGCTAAAAGTTGTAATTTCTATATAGTGATTTTTGATATTATCTTTATATTTTTTGTTTTTTTCCAACTACTCTATAATAAAAATTCACAGCTTTTATTTCCATGAAACAACCTATTTTAAAATGTAATGTTTATAATATGAATATAAATATTCAAGGTAAACTGGTTAATCCATGTAAAATTTTTATCAACTATTCATTCTACTTTATGGTTCAAAAAGCCTAAAGATCTACAGTCATGTCATAGGCAATTTCATTCCCCCCCACCAATTGACAAGGTCTATATTCATAAGAACAAATAAGGTTTCATTTTTAAAAATTATAAGTCAGCTAAATTTAACTCTAAAGCAATAGAAATCTTTTGAAGCCATATAAGTCTGTGTGGGTATGTATGTGCATGCATGCCTATCTATGTGTGTGTTGGAAGCGTGGAGGTGAGTTGTGAGAGTAAAAGTGGCAAAAAATAAAAAATAAAAAAAAAGAAAACAGAAACTGCATTTCTGAAATTCTTATCAGATTTCAAAAGGGAATTTAGGAACTCTTTCAAAATCGATGCCATCTGGAAACATTAAAATGTCAAGGAAACTATACCATTTCTCTTTGGTATTTTCTAATTTTCAGTGTTCTTCTCCTCCTCTCTCTCACCTCCTCCTCCTTCTCCTTCCCCTACTCATTCTCCTCATCCTTTTTCTACCACTTCTCCTTTTCAAAATTTGTTTCAATATGAGAGACCTGAGGCTAAGAGGTATTATATAAAACTAATTTTTTAATATTTTCTGATTTTTAAAATAGGAAAACATATTCTGTCAGTTATCAAGTTTTTCCCTTTTTCTTCTTTACCTTTTTTCTAATGCCCTTGATACTTCTCCAGTTTGAGCTTTATTTCAATATGGTCTGATTTTGTTTGTTAACAATACTAAAAAATTAAATACTCAACCCAATTAATCCCTTTAACTGTATCCTTATTTTATCTGTTCTATCCCTGTTTAAAGAAAGTATCTCCTTACATTTTTTTTCTTCAAACACTGTTGAATACTCTATTGTTTACTGTTATTTTCTAAATTGGAATCTTCCCAGTTTGGTGTAACACTGAATCATCATTTGGGAGTTATCCTTGGATACTCAAAGATGTTCAATTTGTTACCATCAGTGGTTCAATTTCCTGAACCCTGCTGAGTGTACAAAAAGGAAATGAAATCAAGCAGGTGAACATTCTTTTCTTTTCCTCTTCATAGTCAGACTACTCTTGATGGGAGGATTAAACCTTGTTCTTGGATGTTAATTAAATTACCCTATTTAGAACAGCCTATGTACTAGGAATGACTAAAAACCTTAAAAATCAATTGATAGCTGATATGATTCGGCTGTGTTCTCCCCCATATCTAGTCTTGAATTGTAGTTCCCATAATCCCCACACATTGTGGGAGGGACCCAGTGGAAGGTAATGGAATCATGGGCATGATTTTACCCATGCTATTCTCCTGATAATAAGTTTTAATGAGATGGTTTTATATGGGGCTTTTGCCTTTGCTCAGCTCCCATTAATCTTTTTCCTGCTGCCATGTAAAGAAGGACATGTTTGCTTCCCCTTCCACAATGATTATAAGCTTCATGACGCTTCCCCAGTCATGCTGAATCCATTAAACCTCTTTTCTTTATAAATCACCCAGTCTCATGTATGTCTTCATTAGCAACACGAGAGTGAACTAATACAGTAAATTGGTACCACAGAGAGTGGGGCACTGCTGTAAAAATTCCTGAAAATGTGGAGGCGACTTTGGAACTAGGTAACAGGTAGAGGTTGGAACAGTTTTGAGGGTTCAGAAGAAAACAGGAAAATGTGAGAAAGTTTGAAACTTCCTAAAGTTCGGAGGGCTCAAAACACAGGAAGATTTGGGAAAGTTTGGAACTTCCTAGAGACTTGTTGATGGCTTTGGCCACAATTCTGTTAGTAATATGGACAATAAAGTCCAGGCTGAGGTAGTCTCAGATGGAGATAAGGCACTTGTTTGAAACTGGAGTTAAGACCACTGTTGTTATGCAAAGTGACTGGCAGCATTTTGTCCCTGCCCTAGAGATCAATGAAACCTTTAACTTGAGAGACATGATTTTGGATGTCTGGCAGAGAAATTTCTAAGCAGCAAATCATTCAAGAAGAAGCAGAGCATAAAATTTGGAAAATTTGCAGTCTCGTGATGCAATAGAAAAGAGTAATCCATTTTCTGGGGAGAAATTCAAGCCTGCTGCAGCAATTTGCGTAAGTAATGAGGAATCGAATGTGAATCACCAAGACAATGGGGAAAATGTCTTCAGGGTATGTCAAAGTCCTTCACAGCGGCCCCTCCCATCACAGGCCTGGAAGCCTAGATAGGAAAAAATTCTTTAGTGGACCAGGCCAAGGGGCACCCAGCTCTGTGGAGTCTCAGGACATGGTGTCCTGTATCCCAGCTGCTTCAGCTCCAGCCATGGGTAAAAGAGGCCAAGGTATATCTTGGGCCATTGCTTCAGAGTGTACAAGCCACAAGCCTTGGCAGCTTCCACGTGGGATTGGTCCAGTGGGTGCACAGAAGAATTGCATTTTGGGAATCTCCTGAAGATTTCAGGCTTGGAAATGCCTGGATGTCCAGGCAGAAGTTTGCTGCAGGGGTGGGACCCTCATGAAGAACCTCTGCAGTATGGAAAAGAAATATAGGTTTGGAGCCCCCCCCCCCCCCCGCCCCAGAGTCCCACTGGGGACAGCCTAATGGAGCTGTAAGAAGAGGACCATCATCCTCCAGACCCAGAATGGTAGATCCACCAACAGCTTGCACCATGCTCCTGGAAGAGCTAGCTGCAGGCACTCAATGCCAGCCCATGAGAGCAGCCAGGAGAGGGATTATATCCTGCAAAGCCACAAGGGAGTGACTGCCCAAGGCTGTGGGAGCCCACCTCTTGCATCATCATGATGTGGATATGAGCCATGGAGTCAAAGGAGACTATTTTGGAACTTTAAGGTTTAATGACTGCCCTATTTGATTTCAGACTTGTATGAGGCCTGTGGCCTTTTTGTTTTGGCCAGTTTCTCTCATTTGGAGCTGGTGTATTTGCCCAATGTCTCTAAGCCCATTGTATCTAGGCAGGAACTCACTTGTTATTTATTGTGCAGGCTCATAGGTGGAAGGGACTTGCCTTGTATCAGATGACGCTTTGGACTTGGACTTTTCAGTTAATGCTGGAATAAGTTCAGACTTTGGGGGATTATTAGGAGGGCATGATTGTGTTTTGAAATATGGGAACATGAGATTCGGGAGGGCCAGGGATGGAATGATATGGTTTGGTGGTGTCCCCACCCAAATCTCATCTTGAATTATAGTTCCTATAATCCCCACATGTTGTGAGAGGGACCAGGTGGGAGGCAATTGAATCATGGGGGTGGTTTTCCCTATGCTCTTCTTGTTATAGTAAATTATCATGGGATCTGATGGTTTATAAGGAATTTCCCCCTTTGCTCAGCTCTCATTATTCTCCTTCCTACTGCCTTGTGAAGAAGGACAGGTTTGCTTCCCCCTCTGCCATGAGTGTAAGTTTCCTGAGGCCTCCCCAGCTATGCTGAACTCTGAGTCAATTAAACCTCTTTCCTTTATGAAATATCCAGTCTCAGATATGTCTTTATTACTAGCATGAGAACGAACTAATACAATAGCCTTTATGTCCATTTCACGATGAAAAGTCAGACGTATATTAATTAACCTAAACGAAGAATTGTTTTTTTCATAGAAGAGGATACTGCTCTTTTGTAAAGCATCTTCACTGGGTACATTTTCCTATTAATTCATGCCTCAATAATTAAGTAATAGTGCTTTTTATACTATCTCAATTATTTTATCAAAGAAATACTTATTGATTTGCTAGGATGCACCAGGTACTGTTCTAAGTAGAGCAGTACACCAAACATACAAAAATTTTTGATACTCAGGAAGTTAGTATTCTGGTGGCAGAGAAAGACTAAGTAAAGGACATGCTTAACATATTGAACAAATGGTGATTGGTACCAAAGATATAACATTAAACAAGGAAAGAGGTCATAAAGTGGCAGAGTGAATAGTTGAAATCTTAGATAGTTTGGCCATTTCACTTTGAACATTTATATTCATATTATAAATATCAGATTTTTCAAACATGTTGTGTGGAAGAAAAGCAATATGTTATAGATTATTTGAAAAAAAAAATCCCCAAAACATAAAGGATAACATAAAATTGATCATAAATTAACTTTTACTACCTAGAAATTACAACTTTCATCACACTGGTTTATTATATTCATTATTCCAAGAGACTTATACATATGAATGCATGGCAATTATGTACATATGGGCAGACACACACATACATAAATGCAAATGATGTTTTTTTAACAATCGCAACTCTTTACTGTTGGTAGTTACAGAATAGTATCAGGTGATATGGTTTGGATATGTTTCCCCATTTAAATTTCATCTCAAATTGTAATCCCTATAATCTCCACATGTCGAGGGAGGAACCCTGTGGGAGGTGATTGGATCATGCAGACAGTTCCCCCATGCTGTTTTCATAACAGCAAATGAGTTCTTAATGAGATCTGATGGTTTTATAAGGGGCTCTTCCTTCTTTGCTCTTCACACTTCTCTCTCCTGCCACCTCATGAAGAACATATCTGCCTCTGTTTTGCCTTCCACCATGATTGTAATTTCCTGATGCCTCCCCAGGCATGTGAAACTGTGTGTCAATTAAACTGCTTTTCTTTATACATTACCCTGTTTCAGGTATTTATTTATATCAGTGTGAAAACAGATGATCACATCAGGTAATAATTTAGATTCTAGGACTAAATAGTTCTGGTTCTTATGTAGTCCTAATACTGCTTACTTTTGTGATCCCCAACAAGTTACAGGTATATGTATCAGTTTAATCAAAGACATAAACACATTGGCATGCATACATCATACATAGTAAGTTTTCGAATATAAATTAATTTGAAAGTAATGAACAGTTTGGTAAAAAGTCTTTTGCAGATAAGAACATGGAAGAACAGGCATTCTATATTAACAAATCTTAACAATTAAGGAGCAAGCAACAAGTAAGTTTCCAAAAAAGATGTTTGAATGTAACAAGTCTGAAGTTTATAGTTTTTATACTTTCTATTTTCAGGACTTATTGCTGTTTTAATTTTTATATAGATTTAAATCGTATTAATAGGTAGTGCCTCCACATCCACCCCAGCAAAGTATATAAATGGTATCAGCTTTTGTTGATCCTAAGAGACATTACATGCTTCCAGGTTCACAATGTCATTAGTACTTGTGTTTTCCAGGTATTCATATATAAACATGAGTAAATTAAAGTAGAAATGAATTCGCATATATGGTAGACTGTCTTTAAGATCTATATTCCTTTTGTGGTATTCTCAGTTTCTTTCTCATTTCTATTGTTATTTGAGTGGCAAAGAAATCATTTATGCATCAAATATTATTTGAGGTAATAAAAATCATGTTTAGCAGTTGAAATATAATACACATTCGGGATTTGATATGGTTGGGGAAAAGAGAACTGCTTGCTAGTCCTGTATAGGTCTTAGAAGTGAAGTGACCCACAACTAGAATTACTGAAGATTACTGAAGACCTGTTTTCTTTTAAGGCTTTTGTCTACTACTGGAATCATTTTTTAATATTGGTATCTTAAAGATCACAGAACTTGGACATTAGGAAGGAACAAATAAGTTTCTGATAAAGGGAAACAAAAATGAGTAATAATCATTTGCCATTTTAATTATATTTTTTTTCAGTGTGGCTTTTGAGATTGAGATGTTGGCCATGATCAATTGATGGACTTCTATTCTATAAAAGTATAAGGCAGCTATCTCCAGCCTTTTTGACAATTTTTCCACAGACAGGGAAAGTGGAGGTGGTTTCAGGATGATTCAAGTGCATTACATTTATTGTGCACTTTATTTCTTTTTGTTTTGAGACAGAGTCTTGCTCTGTCGCCCAGGCTGGAGTGCAGTGGCATGATGTTGGCTCATTGCAACCTCTGCTCAAGCAATTCTCCTGACTCAGTCTCCTGAGTAACTGGGATTAGAGGTGCACACCACCATGCCTGGTTACTTTTTGTATTTTTAGTAGAGACAGGGTTTCACCATGTTGGCCAAGCTGGTCTTAAACTTCTGAGCTCAAGTGATTTGCCTGCCTTGGCCTCCCAAAGTGCTGGGATTACAGGCGTGAGCCACCATGCCTGGTCGTGTCCACTTTATTTCTATTATTATTACATACTCATCATAATGTGGAATCACTGGGAGCCTTGGGTTTATTTTCCTGCAACTACACAGTCTCATCTGGGGGTGATGGGTGACAGTGACAGATCATCAGGCATTAGATTTTTATAGGGAGTGCACAATCTAGATCACTCCCATGTGCAGTTCACAGTAGGGTTTGTGCCCCTATGGGAATCCAGTGCTGCCACTGATCTGACAGGGGGTGTAGCTCAGTTTTGCTCACTTGCCTGCCACTCACCTCCTGCTCTACTGCCAGGTTCCTAATAGACCATGGACTGGTACCAGTCTGTTGTCTCAGAGTTAAGGACCCTGGTATAAGGAACTCTTTCCACTGGTAGATTATATAGTTATACAAATGTCCAGAAATTTATTCATCTACAAATAATAAGTTCTCAATAAATATTTGGCATTTGGTGGCGAAATGGAATGTTTACAAGCCTGAATGAATCAGTGAGTTATTGTTGGCCACAACACTTAAAATCCTCAAACAATGGCAGATTCAGCAGAATTTTCTCCCCATCTTCTGTAAACTCATGTGCTGATAGACATTTTAGAGGGCAAAAAACATGACATGTTTTTAATGCTCAAGTAGTTTACAGCTTAGCTTTTGAATGGAGAAAAGGAGAGCCAAGATATATATGCATGAGGCAATAAGAGAAAAAAATCCAGCAGCAACATAATTGCAACGTTGTCACAGACTAGCAGAAGTATATATTATTTTTGGCTAGAGAAGATAATATCATTCCCAAGACCCCATGAAAAGAAACAAGCAGCAGCAGCAGCAACAACAACAACAAAACAATGAGTATAGATTGAAATTCAGAAGTTAATTCTTGCATTGCTTTTACTCTGTGAGGATGACAGGAGAATAAAGTTTTTCTGGAGAGAAGAAAAGTGTGCATTCCAAAATATACGCATTCATATTCCCACAATTCAAAGAATAGCATGATGTTAAAAATGGTAAAGGGAATAAAACTACAGCCTAGAAGAAAAGGCATTTTACTTGACAGTGGACTTTAAGATACGTTCAATTCACACTTCATCTTGAATGCCAAAGAGCATGTATTTGATTACCAAATGATAAGAAGTCATTGTACGTGAGTGAAAAAGAGTTAAATAATTATACACATCCATGAACCTTTCAACAACAGCCTTCACTCACTCCCCACTTCAAGCTTTACCAAGTTGCTTTTAGTTTTTAGTAACAGTCACCTAAACAGACCCAATTTTGAAACCCATTAATATGAAATTGATTAAATACTTAAAAAGACAGGCAAAATACATCACAGGCAAATAAATAAAGGAACTTTACAGTTCACATTATATAGATCTCTGTTCTTTCCATTCAAGCATCTCTTACTTTAATTTTCCACCCTTGTTCTGAAAAAATCATTTAGCTCCATTCATAAAAATAAAACTCAGCAGTTTGAGGGAACTTGTGCATTTTCTTGAAACATGTCCTTCGAAGGCATCACTGTCCGCAATCAAATATGTTTCTCAAAGCTTATTTGCACCCCTACCCCCTCCAAAAAGGTAGATTTCTCCTTAGGGAAAGAATCTACTGCTAAAAGTTGAGTAAAAAAAAATAAATAACAATTTTGAAAGAAGTCATGTGATTGGTCATGAATCCTGATGTGCAACTCTTATTTTGGCAGTAATTTGTGGAGTAAAGGGCTAGCAACAAATTCTGTATTTTATTTAACTCCAAATAGTTAATCGATAGTGATAGGGCATTTTCAACTGTGTTGTTGGGGAACTGGTGTTATTTAATTAAATTGGGGTAACTGAAATTTGTCCTTATAGGAGCCATGCAGAGCAGAATTACTTGTATCATGACTGAGAGAATGGGCTAGAGGAAATATGTTCCATAATGAAGGCAAGAGAATTTGTTTGTCTTGGCTGTGGCTCAGTGAGGAGGAGAAAAAATTCGACATTAAAAATTCTTAGATTCATCCCAGAAAGTCTCAAAGGAAGAATGCATTTACAGTAGACATTTGTTGGTACTGCCCCTGTGCACTTGAAAGAAAACAAAAATATCCTGGAGAAAAACACACTTAGTGTAGGCCTTGTTGAATTTCCATTAATAAAATAACTTGAATATTCAAAAGTTCCACATTTCCACAAATAACAATACACACAATACATGGAACAAACTACAATGAACATGCATTGGCAAAACTAAAAGTTGCCGAAAGTCTTCAGATATTGAATTATCAAATGTAGACTATTATAATGTGATTTATGTCAAGAAATGTGTTTGAAAATATGAGCATAAAGATAATAAATAAAAAGCAAGGAAATCTGAAAAGGAACCACATGAGCATATTCATATATAGTAATGAAATCATTAGCATAAAAAGTTCACTGTTAAACCAGAGAATCAACATAGATGAAGAGACTAATGAGCTGGAATATAAATCTGAATAAAAATGCAAAATATAACAGAAAACAATAAATTAAAAACTCTGAAGACTAGGCTAACATATAAAGGACATCATGAGAAACTTTAACATGTCTAATTGGAAATCTAGAAAAAGAAAAATGGAGACAATGGTGAAAGCTTACTGAACTGTTGAAAGACATAAATCTTCAATTTCAGGAAGCTTGATGAATGTCAAACACATAAATGAAAACACATATCTAGACCCATTGTAGTAAAACTGCAGAATTTAAGACAAGAAAAACTCTAAAAAGCATCCAGAAAGAGAAATGATTACCTACAAATAAACAGTAATTAAACAGAGAGCTGACTTCTCAAGAGTAACAGTGGAAGCTATCAGATAGTGGTACAAATATCTCCAAATTATAGAGAAGAAATCACTGTCCATGCAGAATTGCATACTTTGTGAAAAAGCCCTCTTTAATGTGAAAGGAAGACATCTGCAGAGAATAAAAAACTGAGTTTTTTTTTTTTTTTTTTTAATGTACCAGGAAACACTAACTAGGTGACATTATAAAAAATAAAATTTGAGGATAGTATAAAGCATTATATTTTCATACTCATACAGTGTAAATATGGAAAATACTTAGACTGAAGGCCTGATATGCAAAATAGAATGCAGAATAAGAAAATAAAATGTGAGTAAATAAAAACAATAATGTATAATATCTTGGGCTGATAAATATAAATCTCAACCAATGGGCAATAATACTATAAAACATTATAATTGATATTTTAGGGGCCTCACAGTACTGAGGAAGTGGGTTGAGTTACTGGTTAACTTTAGACTCTCATGAAGTAGTATATATATACTCTCTCTCTCTCTATATATATATATATATATATATAGAGAGAGAGAGAGATATATATATAGAGAGAGAGAGAGAATTTACCACTAAAATACTACAGTAGGTAATTTCCATAGCAGTGGATATTGGAAACACACGTTTAAAAATTAAAAAGTAAATGGAGGCCGGGCGCGGTGGCTCAAGCCTGTAATCCCAGCACTTTGGGAGGCCGAGGCGGGTGGATCACGAGGTCAGGAGATCAAGACCATCCTGGCTAACATGGTGAAACCCTGTCTCTACTAAAAATACAAAAAAACTAGCCCAGCGTGGTGACGGGCGCCTGTAGTCCCAGCTACTCGGAGGCTGAGGCGGGAGAATGGTGTGAACCCGGGAGGCGGAGTTTGCAGTGAGCCGAGATCGCGCCACTGCACTCCAGCCTGGGAGACACAGCAAGACTCCGTTACAAAAAAAAAAAAAGTAAATGGAGAAAATTTTAAAAAATTAAAATAAAATGAGAAAACACAAAATGGTAAATGTAATAGAAATAAATTTAAATGTATAAAAAATGCATTGTTTATCTCTGAGGGGTTTCAATTAAAATAAAATGACTGTATCAACAAAGGGGCAAATTGAGGCAAATTACCTGCAATACCTGATAATATGAGTACATAGTTTTGGATGAGAGTCAATGGGTCTGTTAACTGTACCTAGAATGACACAGACAAATGTTCTGGTCCAAGATAAGCTTCCTCATTTTCCATCATGCAGTATATGACGTAAGGTGCTCGGCAAAGTTTGTATTATTGTAAGTCTTTAGGAGACTAAGTTTTTTCTGAGATTTAAAGAAAAGTCTCATTTGATATACTTTGAACAAAACAAACTACTTCCCTAAAAAAAAAAAAAAAAAAAAAAAAAGCCTCAAGACATAATGATAGGCAATACAGAGAAGGAAACAGTATAGAGTAGGAGACTTCAGAATGTCCATACAGAAAGCATCCCTGATGAAGTAACATGTCAGCAAATAACTAGCAGACAATTAGGAACCGTCCCTGGAAAGGCATGGGGAAAGAACTGCTACCAAGATTCTAAGGCAAGATGAGACTGCCAGGTTTTTAGAGTGAGAAGATGGCCTGGTTAACAGTGGAAAAAGAAAAGATCAAAGATGTAGGTGGACCATACAGAATATCATAACCCTGGTTTTAAAGTTTGGATTTTTTTCTGAGTTTGATATAAGTCATCAGATTGTTTAAACAGTAGTGTGATGTGATCCATTTTCCATTTGTAAATCACTCAAACTTCTCCGTGGAGGATGCTGTGTAAAGTAGTAAAAGTACAAGAAGGAAGGCCAGTTAGGAGTCATGGCTGTGATCTATGTGAGAGATGACTGTGGCTTGGTGTTACATTGGAAATAAGAATGGTGAAGGGCCGGGCACAGTGGCTCACACCCGTAATCCCAGCACTTTGGGAGGCTGAGGGGGTGGATTGCTTGAGCACAGGAGTTCAAGACCAGCTTGGGCAACATGGTGAAAATGTCTTTACCAAAAATGCAAAAAATAAAAAAAAATAAAAAAAGAGCTGGGTATCGTGGCATGCACATGTAGTATCAGCCACACAGGAGGCTGAGATGGGAGGGTCACTTGAGCCTGCGAGGTGGAGGTTTCATTGAGCAGAGATTGCACCACTGCATTCCAGCCTGTGTGAGAGTAAGACCCCGTTCCAAAAAAAGAATGGTGAAAATTGGAAAGATCTGGCATTTATTGGGAGTAGAGTTGAAAGAACTAGGTGATGAATTGCTTCTAAGAGTGAGGGGAGAAAAGGAACCAAGCAAAAGTGGGAATAACACCTTGAGCATTTTGTTGCATTGGAGAGTTCCCATTACTTTAAGTTTTTTAGTTAATCCTGTTTATGTCCCAATCCATGCAATTTACTTAGAGGTTTTTAGTGTCGACAACTTCTGAGTTGTTCTTGGTTCTGTGGACTGATAAGCATCATTCTTATTGGCTTTTCTATGCATCCTCAGTTTTTCGCCTATCTCAGTTCTAGTCAGGTACCAGTTGCTTATCTGCCATTTTAGGATTTCAGAATTGTGGGTACATCTATTACTGGTTGTTATTGTAGGTAAAGCACTTAAAATAATGCCTGGAACAAAGTATGTGTTATATAAGTGTTAGTTACTATTCTTTTTTTTTTTTTTTTTTTTTTTTTTTTTTTTTTTTTTTTTTGAGGCGGAGTCTCGCTCTGTCACCCGGACTGGAGTGCAGTGGCCGGATCTCAGCTCACTGCAAGCTCCGCCTCCCGGGTTTACGCCATTCTCCTGCCTCAGCCTCCCGAGTAGCTGGGACTACAGGCGCCCGCCACCTCGCCCGGCTAGTTTTTGTATTTTTAGTAGAGACGGGGTTTCACCGTGTTAGCCAGGATGGTCTCGATCTCCTGACCTTGTGATTCGCCCGTCTCGGCCTCCCAAAGTGCTGGGATTACAGGCTTGAGCCACCGCGCCCGGCCAGTTACTATTCTTATTTTGATATTTTGTATTACTTGTTCTTGTGGTTATCTGTTCAAATTCCCTACTGTCATTTGTTTGCTAGTTTTAAAGGGCTTAGAAATAAGAAAGCATGAGTCAGTGTACATGCATTGATCTATTCTGGCTGCTATAACAAAATACCTTTGACTGGGTAATTTATAAACAACAGAAATTTATTGCTTACAGTTCTGGAGGCTGGGAAGTCCAAGATCAAGGCATCAGCACATTAGGTGTCTGGTGACCACTTATTCCTCAGAGATGCCTTCTATATGTTCTCAAATGGTGGAAAGGATAAATAGGCTCTCTGAAACCTCTTTTATATGGCATTAATGAAATCACCTTCTAGAGGCCCTACATCTTAATACCATTGCCTTTGGGATTAGGTTTTAACATAACGAATTTTTAGAGAGACACAAGCACTCATACTATAGCAGCACATATTTAATATAAGAAGACTCACACCTGTAATCCCAGGACTTTGGGAGGCTGAAGCTGGTAGATCACCTGGGTCAGGAGTTTAAGACCAGCCTGACCAACATGGTGAAATCCTGTCTCTACTAAAAATACAAAAATTAGCTGGGCGTGGTGGTGTGTGCCTGTAATCCCAGCTACTCAGGAGGCTGAGACAGGAGAATCACTCGAACTCACGAGGTGGAGGTTGTAGTGAGCCAAGACAGTACCATTGCCACTCCAGCCTGGGTGACAGAGCTAGACTCCATCTAAAAAACAAAACAAAAAACAAAACAAAACAAAACAAAACAAAAAAACAAAAAAGAGAGAGAGAGAGTAAAAGAAAAACACAATCTAAATTCCGTATCTTTTTTTTTTTTTAATTATTATTATACTTTAAGTTCTAGGGTACATGTGCATAACGTGCAGGTTTGTTACATATGTATACTTGTGCCAAGTTGGTGTGCCGCACCCATCAACTCGTCATTTACATCAGGTATAACTCCCAATGCAATCCTTCTCCCCTTCCCCCTCCCCATAATAGGCCCCCGTGTGTGAAGTTCCCCTTCCCGAGTCCAAGTGATCTCATTGTTCAGTTCCCACCTGTGAGTGAGAACACGCGGTGTTTGGTTTTCTGTTCTTGCGATAGTTTGCTGAGAATGATGATTTCCAGCTGCATCCATGTCCCTACAAAGGACACAAACTCATCCTTTTTTATGGCTGCATAGTATTCGATGGTGTATATATGCCACATTTTCTTAATCCAGCCTGTCACTGATAGACATTTGGGTTTATTCCAAGCCTTTGCTATTGCGAATAGTGCCGCAATGAACATACGTGTGCATGTGTCTTTATAGCAGCATGATTTATAATCCTTTGGACATATAACCAGTAATGGGATGGCTGGGTCATATGGTACTTCTAGTTCTAGGTCCTTGTGGAATCAGCATACTGTTTTCCATAATGGTTGAACTAGTTTACAATCCCACCAACAGTGTAAAAGTGTTCCTATTTCTCCACATCCTTTCCAGCACCTGTTGTTTCCTGTCTTTTTAATGATTGCCATTCTAACTGGTGTGAGATGGTATCTCATTGTGGTTTTGATTTGCATTTCTCTGATGGCCAGGGATGACGAGCATTTTTTCAGTGTCTATTGGCTGTATGAATGTCTTCTTTTGAGAAACGTCTGTTCATATCCTTTGCCCACTTTTTGATGGGGTTGTTTGTTTTTTTCTTGTAAATTTGATTGAGTTCTTTGTGGTTCTGGATATTAGCCCTTTGTCAGATGAGTAGATTGCAAAAATTTTCTCCCATTCTGTAGGTTGCCTGTTCACTCTGATGGTAGTTTCTTTTGCTGTGCAGAAGCTCTTTAGTTTAAATAGATTCCATTTGTCAATTTTGGCTTTTGTTGCCATTGCTTTTGGTGTTTTAGACATGAAGTCCTTCCCATGCCTATGTCCTGAATGGTATTACCTAGGTTTTCTTCTAGGGTTTTTACGGTATTAGGTCTAACATTTAAGTCTCTAATCCATCTTGAATTAATTTTCGTATAAGGAGTAAGGAAAGGATCCAGTTTCAGCTTTCTACTTATGGCTAGCCAGTTTTCCCAGCACCATTTATTAAATAGGGATTCCTTTTCTCATTTCTTGTTGTTCTCAGGTTTGTCAAAGATCAGATGGCTGTAGATGTGTGGTATTATTTCTGAGGACTCTGTTCTGTTCCATTGGTCTATATCTCTGTTTTGGTACCAGTACCATGCTGTTTTGGTTACTGTAGCCTTGTAGTATAGTTTGAAGTCAGGTAGCATGATGCCTCCAGCTTTGTTCTTTTGACTTAGGATTGTCTTGGCAATGCGAGCTTTTTTTTTGGTTCCATATGAACTTTAAAGCAGTTTTTTTTCCAAATCTGTGAAGAAACTCACTGGTAGCTTGATGGGGATGGCATTGAATCTATAAATTACCTTGGGCAGTATGGCCATTTTCAGGATATTGATTCTTCCTATCCATGAGCTGTTGGAAAGATATAAAATTGACACTCTAACATCACAATGAAAAGAACTAGAGAAGCAAGAGCAAACACATTCAAAAGCTAGCAGAAGGCAAGAAATAACTAAGATCAGAGCAGAACTGAAGGAGATAGAGGCACAAAAAACCCTCCAAAAAATCAATGAATCCAGGAGTTGGTATTATGAAAAGATAACAAAATTGATAGACCGCTAGCAAGACTAATAAAAAAGAGAGAAGAATCAAATAGACACAATAAAAAATGATAAAGGGAATATCACCACCGACCCCACAGAAATACAAACTACCATCAGAGAATACTATAAACACCTCTACGCAAATAAACTAGAAAATCTAGAAGAAATGTATGATTTCCTGTATACTTACACTCTCCCAAGACTAAACCAGGAAGAAGTTGAATCCCTGAATAGACCAATAGCAGGTTCTGAAATTGAGACAATAATTAATAGCCTACCAACCAAAAAAAGTCCAGGACCAGATGGATTCACAGCTGAATTCTACCAGAGGTACAAGGAGGAGTTGTTACCATTCCTTCTGAAATTATTCCAATCAATAGCAAAAGAGGGAATCCTCCCTAACTCTTTTTATGAGGCCAACATCATCCTGATACCAAAGCCTGGCAGAGACACAACAAAAAAAGAGAATTTTAGACCGATATCCCTGATGAACACCGATGCAAAAATCCTCAATAAAATACTGGCAAACCGAATCCAGCAGCACATCAAAAAGCTTATCCACCATGATCAAGTGGGCTTCATCCCTGGGATGCAACGCTGGTTCAACATACGCAAATCAATAAACGTAATCCAGCATATAAACAGAACCAAAGGCAAAAATCATGTGATTATCTCAATAGATGCAGAAAAGGCCTTTGACAAAATTCAACAACCTTCATGCTAAAAACTCTCAATAAATTCGGTATTGAAGGAACATATCTCAAAATAATAAGAGCTATTTATGACAACCACAGCCAATATCACACTGAATGGGCAACAACTGGAGGCATTCCCTTTGAAAACTGGCACAAGACAAGGATGCCCTCTCTCACCACTCCTATTCAACATAGTGTTGGAAGTTCTGGCTAGGGCAATCAGGCAAGAGAAAGAAATAAAGTGTATTCAGTTCGGAAAAGAAGAAGTCAAATTGTCCCTGTTTGCAGATGACATGATTGTATATTTAGAAAACCCCATCATCTCAGCCCAAAATCTCCTTAAGCTGATAAGCAACTTCAGCAAAGTCTCAGGATACAAAATTAATGTGCAAAAATCACAAGCGTTCTTTTACACCAGTAACAGACAAACAGAGAGCCAAATCAGTAATGAACTTCCATTCACAATTGCTTCAAAGAGAATAAAATACCTAGGAATCCAACTTACAAGGGATATAAAGGACCTTTTCAAGGAGAACTACAAACCACTGCTCAGTGAAATAAAAGAGGACACAAAACAAATGGGAGAACATAAATTCTGTATCTTTTGTTCCTCCTAGTTCAGACTGAATTGAGGCACCTGAATCAGAATCATTTTCCTTTATCAGGGAATTTTTCTCTAACGGTAACCTGAGGTTATTGTGAAAACCAAAGCCTAATGTGTTAGAGATCAGAATGTAATTGTCTAAACTGATTGAGAATGGGATAACCTATTAGGTAAATTGCTGCCAATTCCTGAAGCAGTCAACCCATGATTCTAACTTCAGTTTAATTATCAGGAGCTTTCTAACAATTGATCATAGAAGATTTATAAGGCATCCCACAAGAGTTATAGTTTTTTGTTTGTTTAGTTTTGTTTTACTGTAGCGCTCGCTGTTTGCTTTTCCTGGAATGTTCTCCTGGAGCTAGCTAGTCATCATCAGTTAGGCCTCAGTTCAATATCACTGCTTTCAATAGGCTTTTTCCTACTATGTCTACACTTTCTATATAGCATTTACATTATATCCCATCCCATTATCAAGTTTTATTTATGCCAAATTATTCATGTAGTTATTGATTTGTCTGAACTGGCTCATCCCATTTGAATGTAAATACCAGTCTTGTTTACTAGCACATAGAACAATACCTATCTCATAAAAGGCGTATAATGTTTGTTGATTGAAAGAATAATTTCATTGGCTCTCATATACACAGCTGGTAAATCCTCATTCTTGCCACATCTCTACCCCCAACTCTCCATTCTTGTGTGTTTAATGTAAAATATTGCCAACAATGTCTGGAGAATGACTTGTCCAGAGCTTTCCTAATCAGGGGACTGTAGGCAGGGCCATTTCCCAAGGACAGTGATTGTCAGATGACTTCCCAGTAGAGCGAAGAATTCATATTTTATTTTTAGAAGTAAACATGAAATGGACATATGGCAAAACAATTGTTTTTATTTATTGAAATTATACCTTTGATGTCAGAAAAATGATGATATTCTTTCTCAAACTGTATTTTGAATATAGGATTATTCTGAATTTTTATTAATACATTCATTCTATGTTTCATTATCTCCCTACATTCTAGCAAATTTGGGGTTAATTATCATGCATATATATATGAAATTTATCTATTAATATATAGATATATTTCAATTTGTGCAAAGAGCTTTCTGGGCTTACCAGTTTTATCAAAAGTGAAATGGGTTGCTTAAGTAATGGTAGAATCATGAAACATGTCAGTTAGGATTTCCCAAATTAGAAGTTCCAAGACAGTAACATTGGCTCTGCTGATATTATAATAACAATAGTAATGTCTGTACAATGAATGTGCTACCTGATAGTTTTCAAAGCAATGCTAGCTTCAGAATTGGTGGCTAGCCTGATATACTTCCCAGTTTGCTGGGGTTTCTGGAGATTAAAATTTAATCAGCAAGAGCATTCTCTAACACATTATACTTGGCTCGTCTGCTCTTAATCCCCCTCCCTCATCCATCCACCCACTCTGATGATATCTCAGGTAAAAATAATTGTAGAACTTATACCTTAATAAAATTTTATAAAAATTAGTCTTATTTTTTAAAGCTTGGTACCTAAGAAGCATCAGTCATAGAAGCAGCCTGTTGTCCCCGAAAGTTCCTCTACTGTGAAGTTAGTCAGGATGTCTCACAAATTACGTAAATATTCTTTCAAAGCCCACTTCTATCTGTCAGCATGAGCTTACAACAGTGATGAACCAGCCTTGTAAACTCTAGTTTCTTCCTCCTTTAGGATGTTCCAAGGCTATGAAAAATATTGTACTGCTTATATAAGTAGAAATACATGTTACACAAGCTGGGAGAGTGCCTTCTGTAGTTTTGAAAACATTGGCATTCATTGGAGACATGTCAAAGAGTTGTAGCCCCTGAGGATAACTATTTTTGAGTCATAATTGTTTTCCTACAGTTACAAATCCTTATAGGGAAGTTATAATTATTTTAACCTGTGATGTCTCTGACTCTGAGTGGAATATACTTGACTTGAGATTTGTGTAAATTCTATTAACATTGTGATCTTCAGTCCAGAATAGGAAAGTGGTATCCACTCATGGTTATACTGGAGCGCCACTGGATGAAGTTAAGTCTGTATCCATGTTTTTCATAGTGTATCCTACTAAATATGCAAAGAAATAAAGGACGTTAGTGATCAAATGAGGTAGCAATTTTTAAAATAATATTTACCATCCCATAATCACTTCTGAGACAGATATTAATAATAAAAATTAACACACTAAACACTCACATTAATTTTACAAGCTCTGACCAAACCTTTTTTTTTTTAAAACAATGAAGCTTAATTTTTTTAACCAGTGTCTAATAGCCTTCAAAAGCATTCCCAAAGACCACTTTGAGAAATGTTAACCAGAGTAGGTCATTAAAACTCCATTTTCTGTCATGTTTAGCTGTGCATTTAGCTGTGAAAATCTTGAATTTTTTTCCACATTTGATGCTACGGTTCAACAATCACATGTTAGAATGTTCCTAATAATTAAACTCACAGTAGTAGGTTGACTGTCTTAGGAGATGACAGCAATATATATAGAATGGCTTACCCTATCCTAAATGACGTTAGACTATTACATACTTACGTGTAAAATATCAGATATTGTCTTTACAATAACCTCAGTTTACCTTAAGAGAACTACATTGAAAAATAAAACAATCTTCAAGCAAGTGCCAAGATTTGGCCTGAACTGAGAGGGGTAAAAATACAACATTCAGACTTCTGATAAGATTTGCTTATTTCTTGTTCCACTAAAACTGGCAAATAAATTATAGTAAATAATTTGAAGTAATAAAATATAACAAACAATGATAGGAAACTTTCATATAGCACATACCTTGTGCCACACATTGTTCTTTTTTGCTTTTTTTTTTTTTTTTTTTTTTGGTGACAAAATCTCTCTCTGTCGCCCAGACTGGAGTGCAGTGGTGCGATCTCAGCTCACTGCAACCTCCACTTCCTGGGTGCAAGTGATTCTCCTGCCTCAGCCTCCTGAGTAGCTGGGATTACAGGCACGTGCCACAATAACCTGGCTAATTTTTGTATTTTTAGTAGAGACTAAAAATGTTCACCATGTTGGTCAGGCTGGTCTCAAACTCTTAAACTCATGATCCACCTGCCTTGGACTCCCAAAGTGCTGGGATTACAGGCATGAGCCACCGCACCCAGCCCCACACATTGTTCTTTACAAAGAACAATTGTTAAATTAAAACAATTGTTAAATTGGCAATAGATACTCTCCCAATTGTAGACCCTGGAAAATGCAAACAGACAAGTAGTAGTTAACTTTAGACATAAGATAGGCAAAAAGCTGACAGCGCATGGAGAAGTCTGCAAGAATAATGTCTATTAGCTCCAAGATGAGATCAAACATTGTAGGTACTGAGAACCTCTGAATAGACTACATAAGGTAGGGCTTAAAGAGGAGTAAATGAAAATCTTTCAAAGTAAAGAGAATGCATCTAAGTGCTCAAGGCCCAATTCTCACGTTTCTTTGATTCCTTCTTTTTCTTTACTTCTAAAACTCATTCATCACCTAGTCCTTTAGTTCTATTCCAAACATATGCCACATCTTTCCAGTTTTTCCCATTGTTCTTATAATATAATGATATTGCAGGCCAAGCCACCACAATTTTCACCTAGATTAATGCAGTAGCCTTCTCACTGGCCTTTGTGCTTATGTTCTTACTCCTTAGACTCTATCTTTTCTAAATTTAGTAGCATTTACAGTTCCTTTCACAAATATACTATAACTGGTAAAACATGACAAGCCTAATTCTGTGAACATCTCTCTTTGATTTGACTTCTCAATCTTTCTGGGAAAATTTCCCCTGGCAATTTTACCTTGTCTGACTTTATTCTCTAAGAATTCGATTTTGCCTATTCAGGCTCTTCCTCTCTGTGTGCCAAAATCCTCTACTCTCTTGTATGCTTATCCCTTTTCTCAAGTTATGTTATATAGCTTGGCTAAATCTTATTTGTTCTTCAAAATTTTTCTCACATGATGTTAATATTCTTAATGTAAAGTTATATAACATTTGATACTTTGAAATTGCATGAAAATATCTATTAAGATAAGACTCATAATGAATAAATGAATTGATTGAGTAGATGGAAAAACAGATTGAATAAGTAGAGAGATTAAATAAGCACATTAGGAGCCATGTTTCTCACTGTTGGAAAAAGTGTTTACAATCATATAGAAGAGGAAACCTGGAAATAACTGTGAGATCCTTTGGTAGGTACTGATATATTCGCTTTATATTGCTGCTACAACAAATTACCACAAATGTAGTCAATTAAAATGATATAAATTATCTTACAGTTCTGGAGGTCAAAAATCCAAAATTAGACTCACTGGACTAAAGTCCAGGATGACTTATTTCTTCTGCAGGCTATGAGGGAAAAAATATCTTTCCTTGCATTTTCTAGCTTCTAGAGTCTGCTTGCATTCCTGGCTCCTGGCTTATTTCTCTTTCAATGCAGTGTAGCATCCTCAAATCTCTTTAAATGTCTAATCTCTACTTCCATTGCCACATCTTAGGTGACAATGACTGTGACTGTCCCTATTAATAGGACCCCTGTGATTACCCTGGGCCTATCTGGGTAATCTATATTCCTCTTCCATCTCAAGATCCTGTATCACAGGTTTCAGGGATTAGGATGTGTACATATGTGGGAAGGGGGAATATTAATCTGCCTACTATAGACAGGAACTGGAAACATCAATTTGAATGTGATGTTAAAGTTTTACACACATTCACACACACACACATACATATATATATGCTGATTTGTGTGAAGTTTTTGTATGTATATATACATATTTACATGTATAAGCATATGTATGCATGTATGTAATTTCTTTGCTTTTTGCTGAGAGAACCTAGAAACAAGATCACTCAGTAGCGACAAACACACCAAGAGCTGAGATACTAGTTTTAAATATCTTCCAGTAAAAAGAACCAGGACTTCTTTAGAAATGATTAATGGGGTAGGAAAAATAAATGATGAGTTTGGGATAACTCTTTGTGCTAGGAAGTGAGAATGTATTCAGAGAATGTGGTGACATATAAAACGGACACAGGCCAAATCCAGAGGAATTTTAGCATCAAAATAAATAATGCTAATAATGGAACACAACTCAATGAATACGTAGGAATCTATAATATGACTCCATATTTATAGAAATAAGTATGAATAAGTATATAAATAAATGGAGGACGTGTGGGCTCCTCCTTACATTACAATGCTAAATGGTGATGAAAGATCACCTTTTGGCATACATCATAGTGCTTGTTAGTTAATGTGGAAGTTTCAATGGAGGCTAAGGCTGGAGGGAGGAAGTTTAATGAAGAATAGGATTTTCATAATTCATATTATCTCTCAACAAAAGACTAGTCAACTACCAAATGAAAAGATGGTGGTTTGATTGTGAAAAAACATTTCAGATATTAACATGCCCAGGTAATGTATATTGGCATCACCATGTTGCAATGGGTTGACGTCCTGAGCCCACTGATCCAACGTGCTGAGAAGAATACGACATTATTTCTGTGGTATTTGTGCCAGGAATGTAGGAGAAAACATCATATTAACTTAGGTTAAGCTTTATCCTATAGAATGTAAGGACTATATGATCTTTAAAATTGCAAAGACTTGAGAAGCATTCCATTTTGGAAGTTACCTACAAGAGAAAACAACTAAATACATATTCCTGGATAGTATCCTGACCCAAAATTTTGTTAAAAAAGAACACTGTTGATATATTAGTAACATTTTAATCATATATGTAAATTGTATGTAACATGTTGATATTTTGACCTGGAATGTTGAATGTGTTTACGTAGGTAAGTGGTAGAAGTTTTTATTTTTGTTTGCATTTTGTTTTGTTTTTGGGGAAAGGGAGACAGACTTAAGTATTTAAAAGTGATGAGGCACCATGGCAGCAGCTCTGAAAAGACTCAGAAAAAGTCTTATAATAATTATAATGGAGATAATGGAGAAGAGGGTGACAGAGAAAGAATGAGAGAGAGAAAGTATCGTTATTTGGTGCAAGTGTAGTTTTTTTGTTTGTTTGTTTGTTTGTTTTTAGTAGAGACAGGGTTTCACCATGTTTGCCAGGCTGGGCTGGAACTCCTGACCTTATGATCCGCCCACCTCGGCCTCCCAAAGTGCCGGGATTACAGACATGAGCCACCAAGCCCCGCCTTTCAAGTGCAGTATTGATGAAGGTGATAAAAGCTGGATCTTAGACTTTCTAATTTCATGTCCCTTAATTTTTCTCTCATTTATTGTATCACCTTTTCTTTCCATCTTGTCTTCTATGTAAATTATTTAAATCCAGTACCCTACTTATCTCTTTAGCTGTATATAATCTACTATATGACCCTATTAAGTTTTACATTTTAATGATTATAGCTTTAATTTCTAAAGTTACTTTGTGAATTTCTCAAATACAATTTAATGAATTTTTTTTGCCTGTTCATCTTTCCGATTCTATATTTTACCTTTTAAAACTTTTATTCTTAGTTGCTTTATGCCCTGTGTGTTATTTTTCCAATATCTAAAATTTTTGAAGATCTAAACCTGTAGTTTTTCTTCCCCTTGATTCTCATTAGTAGAGGTCTCTTTCCTTGTGTCTTTGGGTTATCATTTTTATGCACATGTATTTTGGTAGATGTGATCTGTGGAAATGCCAAGTGCTTAAATCAGGGGATGTTTTTCTCCAGAGAGAGTTTGCATTTTCTTTTGATGGGCGCCAGGGGTCAATATGTCTGGAACCACTCCCACCTCACCCCCTCCCCAGCTTTAATTGTCCAAGCTTAGTGTTGAAATTACAATTTCAGCTCCTTACTTGGGAATAGGCCAAAAGTCTAGTATCCTGGGACAGGTTTTCATTTGCTTACCACTCACTATCTCTCTTCTAGTTCCAGATCATGGTCATTTATTTTATTCTTCTTTGTTTTTTTAATACTATATTTATATTTTTGATCCTCAAATTGTACTTTTATAATTTTTATATTTTTAATTTTATATATTTGTATATTTTTTAACTTTTAGATTTATAATTTTTATTTTTTATAAACTTTGTATGTTATATTTTTGGCCCCAAAATTATATTTATGTCTTATAAACCCAAATACATTAAAATATGTTTTAACCAGAATCTAGTAATACTTCAGTAGATGAGCCCTTTAAAATATCTAGTGTTTTATCATGCAAAAAAGAAATATTTTATATTTAATATTGTGTTATTCTTCCTAAAGTGACTGTAAGTCCTTTATGGATAACAACACTGTTGTGTATGCTTACTGTCTTGGCTTTAGATTAGCTCCACACAAAATAGTTGGTATCAAATACACAACAAATTAATTAATACAACGTTATTAGAAATATTTTATCTTTATAATATCCTTTTAAATATCTAATAACAGCTATAATGTACTAAACATTTAAATATAACAGGCAATAATCTAAGTATGTTGCATGAAATATCATATTTAAGCCTTTACAATATATGTATGACTGACAACTGTTTCCTCATTCTACTCATAAGGAAACTGAGGCAGAGAGAAGTAAATGAATTGTTTAAAATTAAACCTTGGAAGTGATCCTATCATGACTGATTGTTTATATTCACTGGTCACAGAGCCACTTGAAGGCACTATTGATGGCTCAGTGTCTCCTCATTGTGAGAATGGCAGCATCTATGGAACGGGGAATTAAGCATGTGTAAATAAACATACACATGTTTATCTGTGTATACACACGTGCACGTACACACACCCTAAATCCCTGTACACACGTTTACTATACAGCCTTCTCTGTTAGATTTTTCAAGTAGGAGTCTGCCATGACTCAAATAGAGTCCCCAGATTCTGTATTATGTTTGAACATTTTATATCTGAGAAAAGCCAAATACTAGAAGTATTCTTGTCTTTGATATGCAAAATTCAATGTTTAGAAGTAAGTCACACAGAATTTCTTTCCAGGCAATGAGTCCTTAGGATAATTGTGTTTGATGTGTTAAATTAACCTATAAACTCACACATTTTTCTTCTGTCTCCATAGCACCAAGATAAAGTCAATTTTGTCAGAGAGATATTTTCTCTTTTTCTTAGGAAAAAAATGTGGAAACAAAACAGTATAGCAAGAAACTTAAGAACATTTACTGAGAGTGTCTGGGGTCAAATTCCAGCTCCACTACTGTCTCTCTGATCTTGGACTGACTTAATCTCTTAGTGTCTCAATTTCTTCATCAATCCAATGGGGATATTAGTAGTAGGTACCTACCTTATAAGAATTTTGTAAAGCTCAAGGCTGAGTGAATATAACTAAGTAACTAACTGAATGAATGAATGAAAGAATGAATAAGTAAATGAATAAATAATTCCCAGATATGGCACATATTTAGCACAATATAAATGTATACATATATGTCATTTTAGTCAATGTGATATGCTCATTTTCAAATAAAGATATCTTTTCAAATGGATGATTATAGATACCATTCTTTTGAGAGTTTAAGAACTTCAACATTTGAAAAGAATTTTGTGATTCCTATGAAAAGCCTTACATTATAATCATGAATATGTATTAAGTACCACATGTTTGCTAATTTTGTCTAAAAGTTGAGTATCTCAAGTTACATTTTATGGTGCTTCATTTTTTCATTGTGCAGTTTTTGAAAAGGTATTATTTTCTTTTTGAATAAAATATTCTAAGGAATATTGAAATTTTAATTTCATGCATACTCTCTAGAATTCTAGAATTTAAAAGAAGTTTACAATAAACTTGATGTATTTTTAAAATATAATTAAAAGGCACTATACACCTCTGCTACATGCCTCCAGAAGCATATGCTGAGCTGCCTTAGGATGTTAAGTACGTGTGTAATGGTCTGAATTGTTAGGTGACAGTTGACAGCAGATGTAAAAGTTAAAAAGAAGGGAAAAAAAGGGGGCAATAAATCATCAATAATCCATTCACCATTTCCTGACTTAACAGGGTTCTCTCTTTTATTAAGTGTCTTCAAACTGTTAGAGTTTATAGAAAGTGATTTTGTGGCTAGAAGAAAATAGTGTGTGAAGCTCTTGGAGTATTAATAGAAATGCCTTTTAAGCTCCTTTTAGTGAAGCTTTACAAAACTATATACACTCAAATTATGCCTCAAATATTTCTTTTGTATTGGATAGATATTAATCTCTAAGTATTTGAAAACAGATTTTCCCCCTCCTCATTTTAGAGGGAAAATTGTCCCTGGTTTACTCTTCAATGTTAATTTATTCTATTTTATTGGTCTAAGTACCTGTGCCCTTCTTCTCTTCTCCTCCATCTGACCCTGTTCCAATAATGTTGATGTGGCTAGACAATTTCATCACCACTTTTTAAAACATCTTCAATATCCACCAACGTATTTGGTAAAATAAGGAAGTTAGCATTTATGGGGAAATCTTATATGCATAGAACACTAGAGCATCAGAGTACCAACCCAGTTTATCTGAGAGATGAAAGGAAGCCATTCATAATCATTAATAATGATACAAACTTTATAATGTAAGCACAAGAATACTCACAATTATATAGTTTAAATAAAAAAGGAAATAAATGTATATTTATAAGGCACTGGCTGAATAAATTATATTATATAAATATATAGTGAATCATTACATAGTTACTGAAGTTGATGATATTGAATAAGCAAGACTTGTCAGAGGTACAATAAAGGCAATATTATTTTTGTATGTGACATGTATAAATTCATTCCAAGTGACTTAGTTTTTCTTGTCCCTAGATAAAATGTAGGGCAAGTTTATAACCATCTTTATGACCTCCTCCAAGTTTGTTGGCCAAGAGCTAATATGTGCACTTTAGGGTAATGGTAAAAATATTAAATCCTTATCTTGGACCATATTAGGATAGCCACTTAAGAGCAAGAAATGTCCTTTTTTTTCCCTCCACAACTTTGCCAACTGTCTTAGTTCATTTTCTCTTTCTAAAACTGCATACCTGAGACTGGGACATTTATGGATTAAAAATAATTATTTCTTACAGTTCTGGAGACTAGGAAGTTCAAGATCAAGAAGCTACATCTAATGAGGGCCTTCTTGTGGGAACTCTCTGCAGAGGCTTAAGGTGACACAGGGCATCACATGGCAAAGGGGCTCATGAGAGACAGACAACCTGGCTTTTATAACAGACCCACTCCCATGATGATTAACCTGTTTTGGATAACTCATTAACTTGCTAATCCATTAATCCATAAATGAATTAATCCATTCACGAAGGCAGAGCCCTCATGACCCTCTTAAAGTTCCTATTTCTTAATACTGTTATATTGGGGATTAAGTTTCAACATGGCTTTTCCAGGAGATTTAAACAGTAGCACAAACATTGATTTCTGATCCTTTAAGAGTCAAGGGAAGGGGTAGGGCATATTTGACTTTCACTATTACTTTTATGTGATCGCATCACACTTTCTAGTTTTGGCAATAGTTTGATACCAACCCTTTCTCTGTGGGAAGTGTTTTCAGTGTTTTTTAAGAAACCCCTCACTTCTGCAATCTCTGTGGATCTCTTATTTGCAGATGGTAATACATTCTTGTTGGTTGTTTAGAACTTTTTCTTTTGGCTCCTGGCTCCTTGTGGTCCATCTCTGAGAGAACTCATCTCTATTTAAGACACTCACAATAGCTCTTTTGCATGTAGCCAACATCGAACCCAGTGGAAACACTCACACATTTTCTGTCCTGAGAAATTCAGGATCACAGGCTGATTCTAACACAGAAACACTTCCGTTTTATTCCACTGTTAAAGCTTTTAGCCAGTCAGTCACTCACTCACCATTTTGATATCTCAGACGTAAGTCAGACATCTTTCTGCTGTGTCCAAAAAATGTCAGAAAACACAGCTCTCCATTTTGTTTCCTAAGGACTCCTCTTTCTTGAAGATAAATGAAGATGCAGTGCATTCTTTACCCTTCCTTTCTCACGGGAGAGGGGCACACAGCATGCCAAAAATTCTCCAGATTTTTATTCCTAATCTTTATCTTTCAGATCTTTTCATAACCTCACTGGGATTGTGGAGATTGAGTCACAAGACTGGTTTTCTGAACCCTCCTTTGTCTGTGTCCTACATGGTGAATTCCTGCTTTTTTTTTTTTTTTTTTTGGAATATGGCATCTAATGTGTTGGGCTTTAGCCAAAATTGAGAATAACATTTTTACACTGTATTTAGAGTATGTTTGATAACTTAAAAAGGATGACAGTTGTCTAAGTGACAATAGGTTAGAGAAAATTATATATGATTTACCTTTTGATATAATCTGTGGTATAAATTGAGGAAGGCTTTGAATTAACATGACCTGTACCTTTTTTGTTAGATCTGAGGGAACCACTATTTTTAATAGGGGTGAGATACTGTGTTTTTGAAGGGCTTTACTAATTTTATAGTTGTCTGCAGGGCGAATTATAGTTGGGAAAGAACAGACACAGAAACACATTTAGGAGGCTAGTACAGTAAGGTACAAAAATACAGTAAAAGTAGTGATAATGAGAAAATAAACTCTAAGTGCTACTATAAAATGACCTTTATCTTGAATTTTTGTAGGAATTGGCATTATGTTTTTGAGAGAGAGTAAAAGAGAGAGAACAATAACAGGATTAATTGAAAAGATTATGCAGTTTGTAACCACTGTGTAAACTTTGAGATTATTAAATTATTTGGCCTTGGTTCAAGCCATACCTCTGTTATTCACTAGCTGAGTAACCTTGTATAACATAATGACTGTCCCTCATCCTTAAAATAGGAATAATGGTACGTGGGTAAATGGATTGTTGCATAATTTAAAAGCATGTGAAAATGCTTTGTTAATTCTGTAACTACATAACTAAATCCAGTATCCATATCTCTTGAGAATCATAATAGACAGTGATACTAGTTCTGCTGTTAATATGCAGGAAGGCCCATGGCAAGGATTGGACTAAATGCTTTTGAAAGCACCTTCTAATTCTAAAAAGCTATGGATGATAGAGGCAACTGGATACACATGTCCTCTCAAGATTATTCCAGGCCTCTTTGCTCCTGGCTCTCTTTGGCACTGATCACACTTTGCCACATTTTATGCCTTTGTGAATCTGTCTGTTACTCCTTATACCCTATACAGTCCTCATCTTGACCTGCTTCTGAGTATATACTACAGTACCAAGCACAGTCCTATCTACCTTGTAATGCTCAGTAAATGCAGGTTGAATCCTTTACTTGCAATTTTGTTCTCAAAGAAGCATGAACACAACAACACTGCAGCATGCCCTCTATTGGAAAGGAAGAGAAAGAGGGAATGAAAGAGGGGAAATAAATGAATATCTATAGGCATATGGAAGAGACCAAGGAGTCTATGTTCAAGTTTCCTCCCAATATAATACAATGAAGAGCTCCATGCCACACTCCACAGTGGAGGGGGATTTCTGAACTCATCTAGATTCTATTTTTGACCAGTTCTAATTGATACATATTGGCTGAAATTAAATTTATGTAATCATACTAATGGTTAACATTTGCTGCTTTAGTTTTCAGAAGGTATTCAGTACTTTTAGAAAATGTATAAATGTAAGACTTCTGAATTTCATGAAATGATAGCAAATATATTAGTCTCATTTTTTTCTTTTGATGTCACAAAATAATATACTTTGGGAGTTGTTATTGGCATAAAAAGATATTTTGAAAACTTCACATAAATAGTTGATGCACATACTGCTAAATTTTTTAATGCTTTAGTTGAAATATAAGGGATTATTTTGACATTTCCCTGAAACTTTCTTTCTGACCTAGAGGTATTAAAATAAATCTACATTCAACTCAACCTATGGACATATTTGGTTGGTTTGCAAATGCATTTTAACATTTATTGAAATGGCCTTTCTAAATCATGGAATGTTTTAGCCAACTTGAGAAAGACACCTGGTTCAAATTTTAGGATACCAGAATTTAATTTAACTGCCAAAATTTCACAACTTCATTGTAAAGGAACTTCCATAAGACACTTGGTTTTATTTTCCCAAACTACCTTTATAGTCTGTCACTTTCAATATCTAAATAAAATTCTAATCATATTTTCTAATTTGCAGTAAAATATTTTCTATAGTGATTGCTAGACATACTCACAAGAGATGATTTGAAAAACCTCAGCTGAATGAGAACTGAGAACAAGTTAAAAAATCAGAGAAATTTTGAGATTATCTGGTTCTGACATTATTATAGTTATTAACATGTAGTTATTCGACATTTTATATATTACAAATGAGTTTAGAAAGTCAGAAATTCCACAAAACTCTAATGTGGCTAGGATGCTATCAATGATAACTTTGGCCAAATAGAAAAACTGGTCAAAACTCCAATTCTCTCTAGAAAAACAGTATTGACCAATGCCTTCAATAATAGGGGAGAGATTGAAAACATTAAAAAATTGATTTCATTTTCTCTCTCTCTCTTTTTTTTTTTCTTTGGAGATGGAATTTCACTCTTTCTGCCCAAGCTAGAATGCAGTGGCATGACCTCAACTCACTGCAACCTCTGCCTCCTGGGTTCAAGCAATTCTCCTACTTCAGACTACCAAGTAGCTGGGATTAGAGGCACACACCAACATGCCAAGCTAATTTTGTATTTTAGTAGACACAGGGTTTCACCATGTTGGCCAGGCTGGTCTTGAACTCCTGACCCAATGTGATCCACCCACCTTGGCCGCACAAAGTGCTGGGATTACAGGCTTAAGTCATCACAACTGGCCCTGAATGCACATAAAAAGTTGATTTCTATAGATTTTCAAACTTTCTACATGGTTGTTCATCTCAGAATTAGTAATCAATAAATAAACAAAAATATATCTTTTCAGAGACCCCTGGGAACAACATCATATTATGGGACCTGACCCCTGTGGAATTTTGGGGTCAAATCTGCAAGCTTAAATAAACTCACTGTTTAAAGTTAGTGTTCAGCCAACAATTTATAAACAGATAAGATTCCATTGGTCTGTTTATCTGTATTGGTACCAGTACCATGCTGTTTTGGTTACTGTAGCTGTGTAGTATAGTTTGAAGCCTGGTAGTCTGATGCCTCCAGCTTTGTTCTTTTTGCTTAGGATTGTCTTGGCTAAACAGGTTCTTTTATGGTTCCATATAAAATTTCAAGTAGTTTCTTTTCTAATTCTGTGAAGAAAGTCAATGGTAGCTTGATGGTGATAGCACTGAATCTCTCAATTACTTTGGGCAGTGTGGCCATTTTAATGATATTGGTTCTTCCTGTCCTTGAGCAAAGCTTGTTTTTCCATTTGTTTGTGTTCTTTCTTATTTCCTTGAGCAGTGGTTTGTAGTTCTCCTTGAAGAGGTCCTTCACATCCCTTGTAAGGTATATTCCTAGATATTTTATTCTCTTTCTAGCAATTGTGAATGGGAGTTCACTCATGATTTGGCTCTCTGTTTGTCTATTATTGGCGTATAGGAATACTTGTGATTTTTGTACATTGGCCTCAGAAATAATCCCGCACATCTACAATCATCTGATCTTTGACAAACCTGACAAAAGCAAGCAATGGGGAAAGGAGTCCCTGTTTAATAAATGTTGTTGGGAAAACTAGCTACCATATGCAGAAAACTGAAACTGGACCCTTTCCTTACACCTTATAAAAAAATTAACACAAGATAGATTAAAGACTTAAATAGAAGATCTAAAACCATAAAAACCCTAAGAATACGTAGGCAACACCATTCAGGACATAGGTATGGGCAAAGACTTCATGTCTAAAACACCAAAAGCAAGGGCAACATAAGCCAACATTGACAAATGGGATCTAATTAAACTAAAGAGCTTCTATCATCAGAGTGAACAGGCAACCTACAGAATGGGAGAAAATTTTTGCAATCTATCCATCTGACACAGGGCTAATATCCAGAGTCTAACAAATTTACAAGAAAAAAACAAACAACCCCTTCAAAAAGTGGGCGAAGCATATGAACAGACACTTCTCAAAAGAAGACATTTATGCAGCCAACAAACATATGATAAAAAGCTCATCATCACTGGTCATTAGAGAAATGCAAATCAAACCCACAATGAGATACCATCTTTTTTAATGGTGATCATTAAAAAGTCAAGAAACAACAGATGCTGGAGAGGATGTGGAGAAATAGGAACACTTTTATACTGTTGGTGGGGGTGTAAATTAGTTCAACCTTTTACACTCAGAAGACAGTGTGGTGATCCCTCAAGGATCTAGAACGAGAAATACCATTTGACCCAGCAATCCCATTACTGGGTATATACCTAAAAGGTTATAAATGCACACATATGTTTATTGCAGCCCTGTTCACAATAGCAAAGACTTGGAACCAACCCAAATGCCCATCAATGATTAACCAGATAAAGCAAATGTGGCACATATACACCAAGGAATACTATGCAGCCATAAAAAAGATGAGTTCATGTCCTTTGCAGGTACATGAATGAAGCTGGAAACCATCATTCTCAGCAAACTAACACAGGAACAGAAAACCAAATGCCACATGTTGTCACTTACAAGTGGAAGTTGAACAGTGAGAACACATGGACACAGGGAGGGGAACATCACACACCAGGGGCCTGTCGGGGGGGTAGGGGACTAGGGGAGGGATAGCATTAGGAGAAATACCTAATGTAGATGATGGGTTGACGGGTTCAGCAAACCACCATGGCACATGTATACCTATGTAACAAACCTGCACGTTCTGCACATGTATCCCAGAACTTAAAAGTATAATAATAATAATAAAAAAGATTCAGATAAATAAGATTGAGCTAACTAACCTCTCACAGACCAAAAAAAAAAAAAAAAAAAAAAAAAGCAGAAACAAAACAAAGTAAAATGGATTATTCCCTGGGGCCGGGAGGCTGTGATACAGAACCTTTCTCATTCTCCTCAGTTCATAGCACGTTTAGCTGCAGTTATTGTCATCAACACATGAAGAAACTTGTATTAGCTGCTTCAACCTAATCGCAAGGACTGAGGACATTTTAGTACTCAGTACTTAGTACTTTAGTTCTCAGTACTTAAGTACTTTGAACCTCAGTGTTCTCAGAAGTAAAAATGATGTTTTTTTAAATGTACATGTATTTTTTTTTCTAAGAGTTGTGATGAGTAAGATCTAACCTCATAGCGTAGGCTTTAGAAGTTTTCAAAAGGTATTATAATGTTTTATTTTTAGCCTGCTTTCCTCTTGTACAAATGAAAATTATCTGGCATTAAAAAGAAATAAATCAAAACACTGGAATAACAGAATTTAAGACTACTCTGAGAAAGTTGTTTGTTTCATAAAAATGGGAATGAAGTTCTCTATACAAAAAGGAAACATCTTTGAAAGAATGTCACAATATTTTGTATAACTTTTGTCTTAATTTTATTTTTTAATTGACACACAATAATTGTAAATATTATTAGGGTAGATAATGATGTTTCAAGACATATAATGTAAAGTGATCAGATCAGGGTGATTGGCGTATTCATCTTCTCAAATGTTTATCATTTCTTTGTGTTGGGAACATTCAGTATCCTCCTTCTAGATATTTAAAACTGCAAAGTATAAAAATGCCCACTGTAGTGATCCTGCAGTGGTATAGAATACAAGAACTTATTCTACCTAACTAACTGTAATTTTCTATCCTTTAAAACAAATCTTTCTAGATATTTTTGAGAAGAGATGAAGACACAGTAAGATTTTTTTTGGTCCAGTCTCTTATGGAGTGTGACACATTTAGCCTGTCTTTTATGTTATTCATTCCTTGGATTTAGCTTCCAAATGGTGAAGAAAACCTGCTCCCTTCAGCTTTTCTCAATCACTTATAAGGATGGGTGAAAAAAAAAAAAAAAGATCCTTGGAAATAAAAGTGCTGTATAGCAGGATTGTATTACATATGAAATGTATGTTTAAAATCTGCAAAGATCACTAAATATTTAGGAGAAAAGCATTCTAAAAATATACAGGTACAATGCCAAGTGGCAGCTCAGATTTATAATCCATCAAAGGAGAGTGTACCTAAACTCATGCTACATTTGATTTTCTAGGCACCCTAAACTTTTGGGAGGCTAAATGTCATAAGTGATTTTGAAAGCAATCTACAGTGAGTTTTGCAGGAAATGTTGAACTCAGCCAGCATATAATCAAGGAGAATGGGTACAAATTTTCAAAAGGGTCCTGTGAGTATAGATTACTTTTGGAAAGGGATGGAGAGAATGAGGTTGGAAAGGGATAAAAAATGTATTTCACGTGTATGTGCAATGTTTTAAGACTAAAAAAGCATGAACCAAAGCAATTTTAACAAAATATTAGTATTTGTTAAATATGATTATTTACTACATGAATGTTCATTGAATTATATTTCTTCTGTATAGCTGAGATATTTTATAATTTTCAAATTTATTTCCAAATAGGATCTCATAATGTAACATGGATGGATTACTATTATTAGGAGTAACGGAGAGTTACTGTGTAAAGTATTTTGGAAGATATAAAGGTGAATGAAACATAAGCAGTACTTTCACTGTCTAGCAGAGACAGAGCTTCTTCGTTGAGGCAGGCAGAAACTGCTCTGTAAAAATCCTGGGATGGTATTCACGTAGGTTACCATAGATCTTGTGGCCCCTGGAATGTTCCATGCAGCAGCCCAGGGAAGGACAGATGAGAGTAAAGAAAACAAATAACGAGAGTGCCATTTACAAATTGAAGTGAACAAAGCAGACAGGACCAGCTTCATGAATGTAGTAACTTTTGAAGTCAGTCTAGAAAGATGAGTATAATTTGGGCAGGTGATGGGATAATGACAGGCTACTGCAAGTGGATGGAGCAGTTAATGTCATAAAAGGGGGAGTCTAACATACTTGTACAACTCTTCAGCTTGGAATTTCACTCCTGTTTACCACAGATACTGTGTTACCTGGTAAAACTCAAATTGGCTCAAAATCTGGCGAGATAAAATTCTGCCCAACCTCACCTTTTTTTCTCTGTCTCATAGCCACATGTTGCTTTCCTTCATCTATCATTCTTTTTCTGTGAGTTTTGCAAGGCACCCTTTTGCACGAAAGTCTTAAAACTGTATGTCACCTCTCTCAGGGGCATTTTCATTCCAAAACAGGACTATGGGGAAGGAGGGGGCTTTCAATGATAAAGTACCCTTGCCAGAATCTTTCTTAAAGAATGCTACCCTCCATTTAACAGGCTTCAGTTGCCTCTTTTCAAATACACACACAAAGTCCATTAAATATGAACTTTTCAGCATGACTTTAAAGACCCTAAAGGTCCTTGTGCACCATTTCAACTTCCCTCACTACATTCTATGTGCTACAGCACTTAACATCTGGAATTCGTTCCATCTGTGTGAGAGGCCCATATCTGGGAGTGGCAGGATGCTCAGGCTTCAGAAACAGATGGAGTTCAATTAAATCATTTACCAGCAGTTTTACTTTGGGTAAATTATTTTCTCAGAGAATGTTGGTTCACTTTTTCTCATTCATCTTTGATTGGCCTCCTTTGCTTTTGTTGATGTTTGAAGGTGTAAGTCCCTTCCCTGACCCCTTTCCTGCACCTCCAACCACACATTTTAAATGAGTTTAACCTGACACATTTTGTATTCCTTTGCCGCACTAGAAAGTAAGGCTTCCTCCCCAATGTTTGTTTGTCTGTTTCTTTGCTTCACAGTATTGACTGCCTTCCTCAAATCTGAGATACATTATATTTGCTTTTGGACTTAAACTGCTCATATTCTACGGTCTACAAAGGCTGACTACAATAGTAAAACACACAGCATTTAGGAAGACTTAAGAAATACATATAATTCTGCTAACCACCTGTAGATGAAATCACTTCCTTAGGTAAAGATGTGACACTATTGTGGTAAGGTCTATGTACCCAAGTGTAATAATTATACAAAGCAAAGTGTATTTTTTTGTTTTTTGTTTTTGTTTTTGCCTTTGTACTATTGATCTGGAGCATTAACCAAAACCATTTGAGGACATTTCAATACGTGAGGTCATCAGGAGAAATGGTTTCTGATTATTACTGGTTATGAGGTTAAAGTGGATTGCTGGTGCATTTTCATAATCAAATCTTAATCCTAGGAAGCACTCAATTGATCATACAAGCTAGCACTGACATAAGGCAGGTCCCTGTGTACAGGGCATTAAAAAATGTATGCCATACAAAAGAAAGTGATCATCTAGAACAATTCCCAGGGATCTTTTTTTTTTTTTTCACCCATCCTTATAGTGAGTGAGAAAAGCTGAAGGGAGCAGGTTTTCTTCACCATTTGGGAGCTAAATCCAAGGAGTGAATAACGTAAAAGACAGGCTAAATGTGTCACACTCCATAAGAGACTGGACAAAAAAAAAATCTTACTGTGTCTTCATGTCTTCTCAATATAATATAAAACAATAGCTGTTTTAAAAATGTTACTTTTTTCTCCTCTTCACACTCTATGGGATTTTTATTCCTTTCATGGGAAAGAATAATAAATCTTCAACATCAAAAATAGAAGAATAATTTCATTAGGTAAAATATAATTTGCTTTAAGTGATATCATGAAGTTCCTTATGCTTGAAATAACTTATTTCTAGAATTCTCCTCAGTCACCTTTGGATATCATAGTATTTCCTAAATTTCTTGTGAGCTTCCATTCTTAGTCTCACAAATTTCATTCTTGGAGTTATTTTCTTCAAAGTTATCTTGAAGAAATTAGAAGATATGTCCTAAATGTGTGTGCTTTAATTATTTCTTTAGTTCTTTTTTAGATATTGTTGCTTTTCCTGACAAAACCCAGTAGCAGGATATGACTGAAAACCATTGAAATGACATTGCATCTCAAAATATTAATAGCCAATCTGCCATTATTCTGTATAGGCTAACCTATTAGGTGATTAAGATAGTGCATGGCTACCCTCTATAAATGTCATGCATAACTGATTATAAAGAACAAATTGTTGTGACCCAGAAGTTGTAAAATAAGACCTAACACTGGCAAAATTACATATGCAACTTTGAGAAAATAATTTACCTTCTCTTACTATCAGTTTCTTTATGAATTGAATGTGCAGGTTATGTTATATCAGTAGTTTTCAGATTTAGAGAGCATGAGTGTGTGTATTAAAAATTCCGATTCTTGGACCCCTCCCTGAGAGAAGTTTTCTTGAGAAAGGCTGAGGAATCTGCATTGTAATACATACTACAGGTGGCCCTGGATCTCACTCTGAAGTTTCATAAGGTGTCCTCTAGCTCTACAATTTCTAAAAGTTTTTTTTTCATGTTCTAAGCATTGTGTTTCCAGTGATATTTTTACATTTTAAGCCCTGATGGCACAATCACTAAAGTGGATCAAACTGAGAATGCTTTTAGGCACCGTGTTTCATCACTCAGAACTGGTGCTAGAAGACTATTGTCATAGTCCATTTGTGGTGCTATAACAGAATATCACAGAATGAGTAATTTGTCAACAGTAGAAATGTATTTCTTACGGGCTTGGAGGCTTAGAATTCCAAGAGCAAGTTTCTGACCTATTGTGTGTCTGGTATGGTCCTGTTTGCTATGCCCTCACTTGGCAGAAGAGCAGAGAGCAAGAGAGTGCTGTCATCCACCTTGAGCCCTTTGATAATGGTGCTTTTCCCATTCATAATACATAGCCCTCATGACTTAATCAACCTCCACAGGTCACACTCCTTAATACTGGTGCATTAGAGACTAAGTTTCAACATGAATTTTCGAGGGGACACCATCATTCAAACCATAGCAACCACTGAATACAACTTTTAACAATTTCACTGGGAACTCCATTTTATTTTTCTATAGAATTTTTATCAGAGAATCAAAAGGTCCTTGGAAAACCAGTTCGGCATAGTTAGAAAATTTACAGTTCATGTGGATCTACCTCTCACATAGGCAAAATAGGACTGGACATATGACATATCATTAACTTCTAGGTAGTAATTTTTGCAGGAGATAAACCATCAAGCCAGTCCAGTACAGAGTCCAATGATCTATGACAGTGTGTGTGTGTGTGTGTGTGTGTGTGTGTGTGTGTGTGTGTATTGGTGGCATTACCGATGATTTCTAACATGATGATCTGTATTGCCAATTTTCTTGTTCTGGTTCACACAAAATATCTTACTCTTTCCTGTCAACTTTGTGATGATTATTTATATCTTAGCAAAATCAAGACTTTATTTAATTTTCTTAAATGGTAGGAAATAGAAAACTGAAATATACATATATATACACACCTGTATATATATGTATAAATACATCTGTGTATATATATACACACGCACACACCTGTATATATAAATACATATATAAATACATCTCTGTGTGTATATATACACACACACACGTATACATATATATATAGGTGTGTGTGTGTATATATAGGTGTGTGTATATATATATAGGGCATGTGCGTGTGTGTGTGTGTGTGTGTGTGTGTGTATATATATATATATATATATGCCAAAGTTAGAAAACAATTATATCATACAGTCCAAAATTCAACATTGCACATTGGAAAACATGAAACAATCATTTCTAAAATCAAGTGTTCCAGTTAGTCCTCTGAATATGTAATGAACTTGTTTATCTCTGTGCCTTTCTTCATTCGTTCTATTACTTTGAGTGCTCAGCTCTACCCTTTGAAAATCATATGCATTCTTAAAGAGCCAACTCAAATGACTTTCGTTTCCTTCTACTACTGCTATCCCCACTTGGAACAAATTGGTGCTGTCTCTTTGCTTCTATATCATTGGAACATATTCTAGTACTGACAGAATGTTCTTCTATATTTAGTATTAAATGAATATTTTCAATCAAATCCTCATGGCTTGTGAATTCTAACTTTATAAACTTTTATTGAATCTCCCTTCTTTTTTCTAGTCCTATAGCCACAACCACAGTTTCAGGCCATCACCTGCCCTCCCGTAGATTACTGAGGCATCCTATTTACGTCTTGTCATGATTTTACTCACATCCTTACATATATATTCTCCACACTGAGAGCAGAGCGATACCTTTAAATACAAATTAAACCATGTCACTCTGTAGCTTAAAATCTTGCAATGGCTCTCCATTTCTCTTAAGACAAAGTTTAAATTCCTCAATAACCATACCAGGCCATTTGAGAGCTGCTCTGTAGCCCCATCTTCATCCCCTACTCCACTTCCTTTTGCCTTCTGCTCTACTTTCCAGGAATACCAAACTTTTCTCTCACATACAGATGTTACTACATGTTATAATTTATCTGTAGAAGATTCATCTCTCCCATTGTATTTGGTTAATTCCTGTTTATTCTTTAAGAACCAGTTTAGATATCACTTCCTCTGGATGGCTTCTCTGGACCTCCCCACTCGCAAACCCACCCCAAGAATAATTCTTACACTCTAGTAAGTGTACTTACACACTCCAGGGCTCCCTTTTTTACCTATCTTGTCCTTTATCCCTGGAGCCGACACTATATCTGGCACATTGTAAGAGCTCAACAAACATAGACATATTAGAATAAATGTAGTATGTTCATGTTTTTATACATGTAGTATTTACATGTTTTCATGTAAATGAAAGAAAGACGCTCTAGGACTGGTGTCAGCTGACATGGCCTTGAAGAATGCACATGAAATTGTTTTTTCTACCTCCAGTATATAACACTGGAGCTTGACACCTCACGTCTGCCTTATACAGTTTCATGACCAGACCTTGAATTGACAACAATTACATGAATTATGCCAGTACATTACATTTACTTTATAAGTGTGAACTTAGCTATGGAGATACATGTGATGAAATAACGTGGACATCTCTCATACTCATCAAAATAGAAACTACGATGAAAGAAATGAGTATCATCTATTTTTTTATATCAGATTATTTCCATCTAATTGGCTTGTTTCTGTTTGTGTCTTGGCAAGAATATTAAATTGTGCGTGAGTAGGATGGCAATTTAAGTTATGTGACATCCTCCTTTTGCTTCTAGCAAAATGATGTAGTAAAGATGATGCTAAGATACTCTTTACAGACAAGGCAGCTATTTGACTGACTGTTAATGTGACTGAATAATTAAATGACTATATCTCATTGACAGTGATCAATGCAGTAGTAATTTTCTACACGACTGTAAGCTGATTGCAAGCCTGATCCAGAATTATTTTTCTTTTCTCGACCCTGCCACATTCAATACTTTCATGAATACGTGAGATAAATTATAAAGTAAATGCTGTTACCATTCATAAATGTAAACAGAGCTGAAAAGGTAGTATTCAGTATTCAGGTATTTCTCAACAGTCACTCAGTAAGTATGCATTCAGTATCTATTCAGTAATTTAACTGAAGTTATATCAGAAAGTATATACTGAGTAGTTGAAAGTAATCTGCTTCCTTTGTAATATAAAGAACTGGAGTAACAAGCAGATTATAATATAACGAAATTGAACACAAGTTGATTCTAAACTGAATTCCAAACCATCACCTTCAGAGGAATTGAAGGGAGATGATGTGGCTTGGCAATATCCCGCAAAACAGTTGTAGAAACAAAATCTTTAGTTTAATTAGGAAAGGATTGGAAGGAAAAATGAGAATTGTCTGCAGATATTTGAAGAGCTGTCACATGGAAGAAAGACAACTTATTTTACAATTTTCTGGAGGACAGAACAAAGACTAGTGTGGGGAACCTGAGGAAGGCAGATTTCTGCTCTACGAAAAGAAGGTCTTAACAGCCGGAACTGTCTGAATGTAGAATAGGCTACACTGAGGGAGCCATTGACACTTTTGAAGCAGAGGAATGACATGCCAACCAGAACTTCAGAGTCAAATGTTAGAGGAGTATTAGTCATAATTTCCATTGTTGGGAGGATGGGCTGCCTGTGCACTCAGGATATTGCTGCTTTATGCCCTGGGCTGTGGGATTTCTGGATCTCCAACAGGGGGCTTATCTGTCTCTAGGATAAATCTATTGGCTAAAATTGCAATGACTTACTAGAGTGGAAAAAAGAGAAACATTTCCTAACTTCAATGGGGAAAGAAGCATCCATTTGTAACATGTCACATAGAAAACCTACTCAGATGTAGCTGAGGATTGAAATATTTCATTATTTCATTTAGTTATTTGCTTACTCTGCAAAATTTGCAGAGTATGGCATTTCATGGTTTGAAAGATATAAACCTGAATTAGTTGTGGCTCTTGACTGTACGTAGCTTATACTCTAATGGAGAAGATGGATGTAAATGTAAAACTATAGTCAAGAGAAGGAGACATTTATTATAACAAAAATGTTAAGAATAATTAGATTATTTAAATATCAAACATTTGCCAGTGTGGGAAAGTGCTTGCTATTTTCACTGTTTTCAATGTTTACCAGTAATTAATTTTTTGGAGGCATGCCAGTCATAATGCAAATATTAGATAGTATAGAAGTAAACCTTATAGAAAGGAAATTAGTTTAGATTATTAAATAAATTCACCATGCTAAGAAAATTTTGCATTCTAAGAAGTCTTATTTTTTACTGAATCAAGTCAAAACACTTAGGAATATGCTCACAAAATGTAGCCAGTATCATCTCCAAGTGACATGCTAGCACATTTTTCTGCATGCATTTATCTAATACTGCAATACTCACCACACTTTCCATGAGATAAGTATGGCAATATTAGATGAGTGTATGCAGAAACCATCCATTATTTTTGCCTTTCTCATGTTCTTCATCATTTGTAACTTTATGTATTCTGTACTTAAAGGTACAATCAATAAGTTGCATGACTGCTTTACCACTTTCTATTTGAAGATTGCAGTTGACTTATCCTCCCTCCCCTCCAGACTCTAAATGTTATAACTCCATATCTTCTGTTCCCCTCGTAATGTTTCAAGACAGGGTCAGTGAAGTTGGCACCTCCATGTATATGGTTGATTCTGAAAACTGAAGGAGCTGGCGTCTGTAGACATCAAATCAATCATACACATGTTAATTTTAATGTGATTTCCAACAAGTATTTACAAGTTATATACTGATCATTTCTTAAAGAAAGTAAGGGACAATTTAAAAATTCAAAATGTTTATAGAAAAGTAAGAGAGTTTTTGTGAAAATCCCATAAGATTTGGAAAAAATATACGAATCTAGCTTTGAATGTCAATTCTACTATTTATATGAATCCAGGCAATTTTATTAGGCTATCTGAACCTGTGTTTTCAGCCACCTGTTAGACGGGGATAAAAATATATTTTATGTGATCAGTAGTATATATGTAAGTGGTTGAGCACAATGTGTGGCATTAAAGAAGCTCTTATTGAATGTAATTGTCATTATAATATTTGGCTAGACAAAAACAGGAAGGTCAAATAAAGAATTTGTTTAAGAAATAAATAATAATCAAAATAATAAAAATGAGACCTGAGTAATATCTCAGGGTATACACATTTTAAAGATAATATATTCAAATAACTTATTGTAACTGTAGTAATGAAACAATATTAGGATTTTTAGTGTGTGAAGGTACATTTTGGGGAGCACGCTGGCAGCTGGTATACTCAAATCTATGTGATGCTTCCAGTTATCCCCATGAATGTAAAGTACCGACCAGACCACTGTGAAGGAAATGAGAAATCACCTCTCTCTCCTGACCTCAAGGGGCTTAGTTCTGTGGTAAAGATATAGCTTATACAAGTGATAAAGATATAGCTTAACTGTAAGACAAATAAAAATTACCAGTATTAGTTAAGCAGATTAGGTACTATTCAGGTTCAAAAGAAAGACACTTTACTTTTAAGGGCAGAGAAAAGAAAGTGTGTGTGTGTGTGTGTGTGTGTATGTATGTGTATGTGTGTGTGTGCGTGCACACTCGTGCATTATTGGGTAAAGTAAAGGCAGTGACTCAGAACCGTATTTCTCATATTCCTTTTACTGTGTATTGAATACCTGGTTTCATTTTGCTTCCCATTAATCTCTGATGTCATAAATGTAGCCAGGGAAATCTCCATGTGTTTCTGTAAGTGAATTTTTAGGGGATAACTATTGTTTCAGAAGTCAGAGGTCCTTTTTAAAGAGACTCACGAGAGCTGGAACATATTTTTTGTGCCTCAGAATGGGAATGGCAAGAATACTCTTACCTCATCCTGTAATCCCATGGCAGCCATGTGCTATATTTACCGGTAGTACTGTGTTTTGGCTTGGCACTATGATGCCCATGGTGATCATGAAAGCAGGCAGAGGAAATGAAGGAAATGCTGCCTGGTTCAATCACACCTTTTTGCAAATTGTTATTCTATCCTTCCTAAATGCTTTTCATATAGGTGTTTCACTAAAGAAATTACTTCTTTTTTTTTTTTAAGTACAGATACTAATTAGAGTGTTGGTATGATGTATTTTAGTTTCTACATAAGAATATCTGAAGGTAAGGATGCCATGCATTTTTTGGACAAACTCATATATGAAGATAAATGTATTTCCTTAGAATTGTCTAATTGTTCAACTGCAGTGTAATTACTCTCTATATTTTAGAGAAATCTTATTATTTCAACCCATATGTAGAAATATAATTTTTGTCTAATTTCATATGCTGGCAATCTAATTTAAAATTTTCTAAAAATAAATTTAGTATGAAACTAACCCCTTAACTTGGGAGGAAGGTTGCACACCCAATGCACTAATTTCATAAACTTTATTTGTGTAATTCTTTAAAAACTTTAATCCTTGAGTTTTCTTACTTCCATTAAAAACAGAACAAAGGGATTCGTTTCAGAGAATTTATGCACAATAGCTACTGTTCAGGTCTATGAGAATATGTCAGCTGAATTTATAACCTCCTTGCATTTATTGGCAGCTTTACTGTGGCAGACATAAAGAAATTGAATGGAGGTTAAATTAAATACAGTTAACATGGTAACTATAATAAATTCTGAAAGAAGGACCTTGAAACTTCTCTTAGACAGAGAGTGACAGAATTTAATCACTGAAAACTATAAAATATTACAATCTTGGAATTGGAATCGCCTATAACTTTGTGAGATACCATCTCACACCAGTCAGAACTGCAATTATTAAAAAGTCAAAAAACGATATATGCTGGTGAGACTGTGAAGAAATAGGAATGCTTTTACACTGTTGGTGGGAATGTAAATTAGTTAAACCATTGTGGACGATGGTGTGGCAATTTCTCAAGGATCTAGAACCAGAAGTGCCATTTGACCCAGCAATCCATTACTGGGTATATACCCAAAGGAAGATAAATCATTCTACTATAAAGACACATGCACACGTATGTTTATTGCAGCACTGTTTTCAATAGCAAAGACATGGAAGCAACCTAAATACCTATCAATGAGAGACTGGATAAAGAAAATGTGGTACATGTACACCATGAAATACTAGGAAGCCATAAGAAAGAATGAGATCGTGTCCTTTGCAGGGACATGGATGAAGCTGGAAGCCATCATCCTCAGCAAACAATCACAGGAACAGGAAACCAAGCACCACATGTTCTCACTCATAAGTGGGAGTTGAACAATGAGAACACATGGACACAGGGTGGGAAACAACACACACTGGGGCCTGTCGAGGGGTGGGGGCCAAGGGAAGGGACAGCATCAGGACAAATACCTAACGCATGCAGGGCTTAAAACTAGATGGCAGGTTGATAGGTGGAGCAAACCACCATGGTACATGTATACATATGTAACAAACCTGCATGTTCTGCACATGCATACAGGAACTTATAGTAAAATTTAAAAAAAAAGAAAGTTAATTCATATCCGGTGCTAGAGCAATCCCTTGATTTGAGATTTTTTTGTTTTCAATGATATAAAGTGTTTTTTATCAGGATTGTCAATGATCATTACAATCTGGCCAATTTGTTTGTTTTAATTCCAAAAAATTGTTCATGATTTAGAGGATGGCTTCTTTCATCTTGAGCCACTCACCCCTCTCCCTACCTACCACTATACTTGTGACAATGTAGAAGTATCCATGGGTACCACAGCAGAGCCACATTGTATAAAAGTTATTGAGGTGTGTGTGTGTGCGTGTGTTTGGGAGTGAGTGTGAGACAGTTCAATACCTTGATAGTAGTAGGCCTACCTAGAATCTCTTTAGAAGCTCCTCAATATTCCTAGACTTGTCATAAGGCCACTGTGCTGTTGGCATATGAAAAAATGCCATATGTTAGACCTGCAGGAATTTCAGAAGACAGTGTGTTCTCCTGAAATGAGAGTGCTATTGAAACCTATCCATTCACCTAATAGTGTATTCAGAAAGGTGTTGTCAAACCTTACTGAGGATGCTAACATTGAGAATTTATATGCTATACCCTGATCTGTACTTATTCTACTGCCATTCTTTTTGACTGCAAAGGGCTTATAATTTATACAGTCAGTAAAGAGCAAAAAAGTAATGTCAATGGAAATGCATATCTGAATAATAAATTATGATTTCAGTTTCTGCTAATAGAGACAAAACAGCTAGTAGGACAGTCTTGAATCTGTGCTTGCTTTTGCATTTTTTTGTTTCATCTTTCCTATTGCAAAAAGAGCTTACATGTCCTTATTTATTGTTCCAATTTCCTTTTTAAAGAATAGGAAATAAAAATTCTGAAACATCTCTGTTGTTTTGTGTAGCACATTGAAAGAAAACCTATCAAGGAGCAGTGACTTCTTGAAAACCAAGGGAAATAAAGCCAGGCACATGTTTCTCTTTTCCTCTGTCATTGAACCGGGTATTAAATCTCTGCACAATGTGAATGATTTTGAAAGCATTATTTTCTATAATGTAAGTCTGTCAATGTTAAATAGATCATTATTCTATAATCACAAAATTAGAACAATTGTATTCGGACAGCTTTTGAAAGAAAATTTTGAGGTGATGGACTCCTTTGAGGTTTTTGACTTAGACTTTGACTGAATTAAATCGATTATTCTTAAATTTCTTATTGTTTTCAGTTTGATATAGTGATTATACTTTTATGCATTGACTTTGTTAGTCGTTAGCAATTGTATTCTTATTGAATTCCATTTTACATAACAAGAGGCCTTGCTTTAGAAAACCCAAACATATTCTCCAGAAGAGCATCTTAACTTTATTTTCCTTCTCTACCCCAAATAAAACAGTGTGTATTTTAAGGCAGTTTTTTGTTGTCCCTGAGACTTATTTGAGAGTTGATATTTCTGGTAAATTTGAATAATGGAAAAATAGTGCTAGCATAGAATTCCTGAAGATTTGTATTTGTTGTGTTAAGAAAAAGATTTAGTTGAGACCCAGGGTAATTATTTTCAAGGACTAATATGGATTAATGAGAAAGATATGCAGAGAAGACATAAGATACACTCAGGAAAAGCTTCAGTGTTTTTCTGTTTTCTTTTTTCTTTTCTTTCTTTCTTTTTTTTTCTTGAGATGGAGTCTTGCTCTGTCTCCAGGCTGCAGTGCAGTAGCTTTATCTTAGCTCACTGCAAACTCCTCCTCCTGGGTTCACGCCATTCTCCTGCTTCAGCTTCCCGAGTAGCTGGGACTAAAGGTGCGCTCCACCATGCCCAGCTAGTTTTTTGTATTTTAGTAGAGATGGGGTTTCACCATGTTTGCCAGGATGGTCTCGATCTACTGACCTGGCGATCCATCCACCTCGGCCTCCCAGTAGTTTTAGTTTTTTCTAACTAGGGCCTTAGCCTCACATTTTTCAGTGAAATTCTTGGCTCTGCTGAAACTGGATCCTACTTAACATATAAAATGACAGCAAATCTAGTGGCCTCCTAGATCTCTTTCTTCTAGGCCTGCACCTAATTTTGAATTTTGATATCACATACTTTCAAAGCCTGGGTAAGCACAAGGCAATGCTGAAGGAAAATTATGAAAATTATTTATCTCTAAGGTGTGGTGTAAATTGGCTAAACTATCCTCTAATAGTTTTACCGTTTTCAGCTTCAACTTCACAAGTCCCAATGCATAGGAAACAAATGTAGCAAAGGGGCAAGACCAAGAAAAAATATACTACAGTTTATAATCTCTTTAGTTAACATACCATTGGATTCATTCTCTAGAACCATGGCACAAGAGCAAGTATATAAGGATACACTTGTTCCATGATTCTAGAAAATGATTCCAATGGTATGTTAACTAAAGATATTACAGCAAAAGCTTAGACAATTAAAGCAAAACTAAGTAAATGGTACTACATCTATAACCTCTATAAGTGTGTTTTCAGTAACATTACTCATAATCACAAAAAGACTGCACACAACCCAAATATCTTTCAGGGAGTGAATGGGTAAACTGCAAGACATCTGCAAAATGGAATTTCTACTTAGTAATAAAAAGGAACAAATTCCTGACACTCACAAAAAATATGGATAATTCTAAAATGCATTTTGTTAAGTAAAAGTGACACAGGCAAGCTCCAAAACTGGGGCTTGGCCTGGGAGGATTCTTCCCTTTGCACAGGAAAGAATTCAAGAGTGAACCAACAGGATAAAGGGAAAGCAAAGCAAGTTTATTAGAGCAACACAGTATAGGAAAATGGCTATTCCATAGACAGAACAGAGCTACATCATAGGAAGAGTGGCACCCGTGGGTTGCTGGTTAGCTATTATAAAGAATATATATATATACATATATATATGTGTGTGTGTGTGTATAATCTAATATTATAATCTGCCTGATGAATGTAAATAATTATGTTTAAAATATGATTGTTAAAAATGAAGGTCCAAACGATATGAAATTAAAACTCAAGTTCTGACTTTCTCTAAAATAAATATTACTGAAAAGAGTAGGTGGCTAATAGGTGGTAAATTAACTATTAGTAAAACAAAAATAATAAACAGTTAACAGTGACAACATTGTAGTCTACCTTTACTACATATTTTTAGTCTTTAAAAAATGGCTTTTCAAAATACCAAAGTAACAACTATAATTTTCTCGCCCTGAACTGGTTGAAAAAAGTATGGAGAATCAATAGTATGTTCTGTTTTCTTCTAGCATTAGTAAAATAAATTTTCCCATTCTTAAGGTTTTGAAATTAGTTTTCAATGATAAAATATCAAACTATGTTCAAAAACAGATGTATAAATTTTCAGCCTTTGGCACAGCATGGAGAAACCCACAAGTAAGAACAGCAGCAGGTGGCAAGAAATGGGAAGCTCTATGGTTACAAATGTTAATAATAGGCTAAAAATATAAAACAGGTTGTGCCCTGATGCAGTACTGCTTTGACTAGTCAGGGTGTGTTTGGGTTCACATTCTACACATCAACAAAATTGCTTTTAGTAGAGTTACTGATTTTACCAATAACAGTGTGTGGCTGGAAGAGATTGGAACATATTTTTAGTGTTTTAAAATGCCATCATAAGCCTGTGAGATATCATGGGGGACTTCAGAACCTCCCCATTCTGAAACACGGTGTAATATGGGTTTTCTTTCTGGGTCCATGTAACCACCAAAATCCAAATGCCATTTTGAGATCTTTGCCGTGGAGCAGCCTGTATGGCTCTTCCCCATTCTCCTTAGCAATAGCGTAAACATTTAAAAACTTTGCTGCTTGCCAGAAATATTGTAAGACTTTACATGTTATTTCCTAATCTAAACCACATTTGTTCTCACTGGGAATCTCTTTCCATGAAGCAAGCAGGGATGATCAGGAGTCCCATTTTACTGCTACACACACATACTCTCTCTCTCATTGTGTCCTTCAAGCTTATATATAAATTACTTGGGAGTACCTTCAAAAAATAGGAGTAAATGAAGAGGCATAGATTACAGGCACATGTGATGGGATGAAGAACTGTCAATTGCCAGAATTCCTCCAGTGATCTGTACTTGGACTAATACAGAAAACTGGTACCAAGGCGAGGGGCTCTAACCCATGGAGACACAAAATTTTCTGTATTAGTCTGTTCTCACATTGCTATAAAGAAATACCTAAAACTGGGTAATTTGTGAAGAAAAGTTGCATAATTGGCTCATAGTTCTGCAGGCTGTACAGAAAGCATGATGCTGGCATCTACTTGTCTTTTGGGGAAGACTCAGGAAACTTAACAACCATGGCAGAAGGCAAAGGGGAAGCCAGCACTTCACATGGCCAGAGTGGGAGGAAGAGAGAGAAACTGGAGGTGCTACACACTTTTAAGAAACCAGATCTTATGAGAACTCTATCATGAGAACAGCGCTAGGGGGACGGTGTTAAATCATGAGAAATTGCCCCCATGATCTAATAACCTCTCACCAGGTGGAGATTTGGGTAGGACGCAGATCCAAACCACACCATGTGTGGAATTATGCTCTCAGATAAACCACTTTTTCTGATTCTGTTTCTGATTTTCATGTCTATTGGGTCGGAGTTTTATCTGTTTTGTTCACTACTATTTCTCTATTGTCTAAAAAGAATGCCTACCATGTATTGCAATAAACACATTTCAGAACGAATTAGTAGAGTAACTAATTAATAGAATTTTTTCAGTCTTTCATTTAGTAATTTTTCATTTGGATACTGTCTGTGTATGCAGACCCAGTGCAAAGTACTGAAGCTGTGTGTGTGAACAAGACAAACATGAATTTTGACCTCATGAAATGGACTTATAAACTGGAGAGGCCATACGGGAAATAATAAGTTAATAAATGAATGGAAACATAATCAGTTCTATTAAAGCAAAGTACGTATTGTTAAGAGAACATGTAGCAAGGAAAATGAGCTTATTTGGGTTAGGGTATGTGACTTTGAGTGGAATTTTTTTTTGGTGAGGAAGGTTTTAACTATGAAACATATTTATGTGTGATTTAGTTGAAGAGGGAAGAAACAAAACATTCAAAGCAAAAAAGTTAGGATATAGCAACTTCTGTCTCATGGTTGCAAATTAGAGAATAGTGCACAAAGACGAAGGTAAAAATGAGGACACTCATTGCACCTTCAGGAATCTTAAAAGATAATTTCATCAGTTTATACAGCCCTTCATGACTTTCTTTCTTTTAGTATTTTGTCTTGTGTTAAAATTTTTAGAGACCTTTCTTCATGCATCTTGATATATTATAATCGAAGTAGATACATTTTGATTTTGCTAGTTACTCTTAAGGGCTGAATGTATATTGTTCACCTTTGTGTCCTGCTAGCAAGCAAACTCAAAAATAAATCAAACTCAATAGTTACCTTATCCATATTTACTTCTAAGCATCTTAGAGTACTCACAGTGTATGAAAAAACAAACAAACAAACAAATAAACAAAACTTTGAATTTTAGTCTCCGGTGGTAAAAGTGGATATGTTGCTTTCTGCTCCGAAAAGTTATGCTGAAAATTTCTCTGAAGTTATATATCTGTATGTTTGTAGTGGGGAATCTCCATTCGTGCCTCCAGATTCATCCTGCCCTTCTTACCACTTTACCATGTGCCCCAGGAAGCAGATATCTAAGGACTGCAACAACCCAGTGTTCTCATGAACTCCAGCTACTGTTTAGGTTTGACCAGTGGGAGACACCAGTAGCAGATTTAGATGTAGGTAAGAGAGGTTGGGGTATTTGTTCCTCTGTCTCTGTCTATGCCAGTCTCTTGTTTGGCAGTGGCTGTAATCCTCAATCTAAGGACATGGATTCTTCCAGATTTCCTCTCCCCTAGCTATAATTGTCTCTAGGTTCTTATATCTTGTTCCTTCAGGCCTCAGAATGATAAAGGTTTCTGACCCTTGGTAGTTGTAGGAATCTTCATCAACTCTTTATCAGTTTCTTTTAGTCCTGGCCACAATCTTGTAAATATTCCCTTTATTAAATTTATTTCAAATACTCTGAATTAACCATCTGTATTCTACCAGGACTCTCTTTACAGTAGGCATTTTTTTTTCTTTTTGAAAATGAGACTAGACATGAAAAGTAAGTGAAAAACAAAGTATTACAAAGGAAGTTTCTGAGTAAACAAAGAAGTAGCGTGTTACATTGCAAAGAGCAGAAGCTTTGAAATCAGGTGGACCTGGTTTGTTTCAGGCTCTGACACTTCCCGGATGTGGGACTTGACAAAAGTTTCTAAGTCCTTTGTCTCTCAGAATTTTCACACACAAAATGGAGATAACAGATCCTAATGGGACTCTGAAGAGAATAATTTTTTTCCTTATGATGAGCAGACAGAAGATGTTATGGAAATTACTATAACCTCCAGGATAAACTTGGTAATTTGTAGGCACTAAATACCTAATGATTTTTATCACTAGCAATAATGTCCACTAAAATGACTACACTCAGGTAATCACTCAGAAATACTCTTTTGAAGAGGACAGAGCTACAGTGATTTTGACAAAACAAATTAGAAAATTCTGTGTCCATTTATGCTTTTTTCTTCAATGATAATTATATAAATGAATATGCTTTGACTACAGCCAATAGTATAGAAAAGTGTATTCAGATTTTATAAAATTACATAGCATCCCCAAGACACCATCCACTCTAAGCCCATCAGTTTTAATATAGGTATGAAGAGTTACTAAGCCCCACAGGCAGAAAAATATGCTTGTTATTTAAAAAAAAAAATTTATGGACATGATGTAAAAAACTGTTAGGTAACAATATCAAGTTATCTTGCTATATTCTAAAGTTATTCTAACAGTTTACTTGGTAGGCTTTATCAAGCACATGTATGTTCATTGCAGCACTATTCACAATTGCAAAGACATAGAATCAACCTAAATGTCCATCAGTGATAGACTAGATAAAGAGAATGTGGTACATATATACATGGAATACCATGCAACTATAAAAAAGAATGAAATCATGTACTTTGCAGAGAAATGGATGGACCTTAACGCCATTATCCTTAGCAAACTAACACAGGAACAGAAAACCAAATATCTCATGTTCTTACTTATAAGTGGGAGCTAGATGATGAGAACGCATGGACACATAGAGGGGAACAACACACACTCGGGCCTTTCAGAGGGTGGAGGGTCGGAGGAGGGAAAGGATCACGAAAAATAACTAATGCATACGAGGCTTAATAGCTGGGTGATGAAGTAATCTCTGCAACAAACACCCATGACACAAGTTTACCTATGAAACAAACCTGCACTTGTACCCCTGAACTTAAAAGTTGAAAGGAAAACTATTATTATGTTAAATAACATATGAACTTTTCTTCATGTTTCCTTAGGATGAGTTCATTTTCTTGATGAGAAATTTTACCAAGAGGGGACATCTTTTGACAAATTTTACTTTATACTGAGAACAATCAACCAGTTTTTATTTACTTCTCAATTTTCTCTTTGAAGTTTTCTAAGGATCTGGTTTTCCAGTTAATAACTCCGTATCAGCAGAAAGCCCACTGAGTTAAATGAATAGCAACTCTTCCTCCTTGGAGCAATGTCAGTTGTCAATTACATGAATGCCTTTTTTAAAGATATCTGTAATTACATGTCTTGGACCTTCATGTATACCCAAGTAAAACTATTATTTCATGAGATACTTCTAATATGGGAACATTTATGAATTGTACTTAGAACAGCCGAAAGTCGCATTAAATGTTACTTTAGAAAAATTGGTTCTGCATGTAAGAAAGGACACATTTCGTATGGGTTTACAGGTTATCCTTGAACTTAAGAGCTACACATGCTTACCAAAACTGATCTGTCCTCTATTTTTAGCTTTAGATGGGTTGTAATCTGATACTAGTCAAGAATACCAGGATAAACCATAGAAGAAAAGAAATGGAACTTTGGAACAGAGAAGGAAAAAAGTGAATATGCTGTGGGGGTAATTTTAGTCATGCCAAGCAAAGAACACATACTGCTAGTAACGCCAAGCAAGGATGTGATGGCGTTTGATGAGAAAGGTTGAAAAGAAACTTTGTACTCTGAGAACATTAGGATATCAGATTTTCAGTTTAGACTGTATCAGTTTCTAGCAAAGATGATCCTTATAATAGCTTTGGAAACACTTGATAGTTAGAAAATGAAAAAGCACTGCATGAAAGATATATGGGCAAGAAAACATGGGGCAGTAGGAAGGCTGTTTGTTTCATCTTTAATGTTATTTTCTCTATTTCTTTAAGTGTTACATTTAACAACTATTTTCAGCAGTAATGTATGTATGGGGAGTCTTCTCCAGACTTTCTTATGTGCCTAATCCTATGAAGAAAAATATTAAACCCAAGAACTACAAATCAATAGAAACATAGAAGAAGGAATATGTGAAAAGAGGAATCAGTTTTTTTGAAGTCTTCACAGATACTATTACCCGGATTAGGGGTTCCTTGTGGGTGGTTTTATAATACCCTGTATATACCTTTATACTGCTTTGTTTTGTTTTCTTAACATTTTGTGCATCTACTTCCCCTGTGAATGAGCACTATTTTACAACTGATACTGAGTTAATGCCTGGCATAGGGAAGGAACTCAAGAATTGTTTAGAATTAATGAATAAGTGAGTGAATAACTGAATGAATAAAAATTAGTCTTGAAAAAATAATTGATACTTATTTTGTGTAACTTGGTTACACACATTAATTCACACCAAATTTCATTATTCATATCAATTTTTTTAAAAAAGATCAACATAAGAAATACAGTTTGGTGACGGTAAGTAGACATTTCCTATTCATATGTGCCAAGCACAACGTGTTCATTTTTTATCAAAATATATTTTACAGTTTGCTAAGATCGTGGATACAGAATTATCATACTCTCTGAGCTTTGCTTTAGCTCCATGGTTTCTATATTCAGAGCTTCCTGCTTAAAATTTGTGTGTTATTTATACCACGGGAAGTCATGGGAATGCACCATCCAGGATAGGGTACATGAGGAACTGTGGAGCATACTGAAAAGGTTATGGGCTTTGGAATCCAATAGCTATAACTTTACAATTCAATTCTCCCAGTTGCTAGATTTGTGACTGTAAGTAAGTAAATTTCTTAACCTCTCCTAGTTTCATTTGCCGTCTATGATGTGGGCATTGTTTAAAAATGATTTTTTGATTTTGGCAAATGCAATTATTTAAGAATAGTACAAAAGACATATAAATTTGTGGAAATTAAAGGATAAATAAATGAATGAATTAACCTCCCAAAGAACAACAGAATATTTATCCCCAACTCGGATTGCAGCAATAACTACCTATTTTTTCTCACTACACTGCAAATGTTTTTTTTTACTCTTATAAATACATTGCAATCTATCCTACACATTATAGCTTTTATACATGTTATTATCTTTGACTAAAATCTCCCCCCCACACACATACACACACGCACACAAACACATTTCTGTATGTTAGATTTTGTTTTTCATCTTTTTCACTTAACATACCACTTCTTCTGAGAAAATTTCTCAAAGTAGGTTCCCTTTATTACTCTCTATTATATAAAATTGCCTGTATTTTCATCACCTTTCAGACAGTTTATATGTATGCACATATTTATCTGTTTGGTAAATGTCTGACTCTGTTTTTCAGTGGCCTTCAGCCTAGGGCCCAGGACATGCTAAGAGCATTTTACTCTCAGTCCAACATCTTTACCATCAGCTAACACCATTTTCTATCTGTGTACCACCCCTTGTCTCCCCGCCAAAAAAATCCATATATTTTTACTTGTCTGTTCTGCTAGAGTAACAGGCTATTCTCAACCAGGGCTTGGAAATGGAAAGCTGATCACTTAATATTCTAAAACAATGTTTCTTAAATAAGAGAAAGTATAAGACCACCTTACAAATGATTAATTGACATAAAAACTTACTAGGAGAGGTAGATCCTATGCTGTTTCTTGGACCTACTGTAGAAAACATCAGCCAGTCTTCGACTAAGGGGAGCTGTATGGTTTTTAGTAGTATTTCAGTGAACCTTGGGGAATTCTTCTTCAAAATAATATTTTCTTTGCTTGTCATAATAGAGTTCCAGAAAACTAAGAGACTGAGTACTTTTCTTCCAGTCAATTCTTCCTTTCCTGTTTCTAGTTCACATTTTCACACTGATAATTAGTATAAAAATAAACAAATATTTCTATAAAGCAGAAAGAGAAAATCCTCACTGCTAGGGTTATCTGATTTTCATCTGTTCAACCATGTCTTATTTCAGTAGATATTATTTCAGACATTCCCCTGTCACTTCCTTTTCAGGATTCCCATTTGCCTCAAAGGGCATGCACTTCGGTATCTCTGCTTGTGTTTCTTTAAATTTATGCATTTGAAGAGTTCCTTAGAAACTTCAGTTTACTCATAAAGTGACCACAAAATGATATAGCTAAAATAATTGAAACAAACAATATGAGTGAAATATATTTTTTCTAATCTTACGGTAAATATAATTACTGAAATTGTATACTATTTCATTTTTATTCCTGCTCACACTTCTTTTGACCCTGATTATATTCTGTCTGAAAAGTGAAATTAAGTAAATGCAAAACAAAAGTTTCATTAATTGAATGGATTTGCAGTATCTTTTTCACCTTTTAGCTGTTTCATTCAAAATTTGCTCTAATGTAGAGAATCAGCATACAAGGTGGGTGAACAGGGAGGGTGGTGGAAGTGAACGTATCTGCAGTTATGTTGACTCTGTGTTTTATCCTCAGTTGTTATGGTCTTTTCTAAGTGTTTTATTTATTTCAGCGTCTGTGAACTTTGGAGTAAATGGATGGTGTTTAAGGAGTTTTCAGTTGGTTAATGGATACACAATTTGGTGGCTTTAGAACTAGAAAAAGCTTGGACCATAAATTCCCTCTCTGCCTACTTATCTGTGTGATATGTTACTTTTCCTGTGTAGTCTTAGTTTCCCCACAACTATTACAAGTTCCAAAGTCTGTCTTTTAATATTGATGTAAAATTAAATGAAACACACATGTATTATATAGAGTATATAAAATACTGTGTTTCTGTGTGTGGTGTGCTCAGTACCCATAAATCAATAAGAAAATCTAACAATACAGCTATAACATAACCTAGTCACTTAAACATAACTAGCTAGGAAATACATGAAAACATGCTCACATGCTGGACAATTAAATTTAAGATGGTGAAGCTTTTGTTGTCGGCGTTTTATTTTGTTTGCAATTAAAACAGTTATAGTATCTGGAGTTGGCCAAGGCATAAGGAAATGGATCCCATCTTGTGCTATTAATGTAAGTGTGAAAAGATAAAACTTTAGGGAGGGCAGTTTGGCATTTCTAGTCCAAATGACAAATATTTATGTCCTCCAACTCAGTACTTGTATATTGAAATATTTCCTTTTAGAGAAACACTCAAGATTTATTTTTTTAAAAGCACATATACAAATGCTCATAAGCAGTAGTATTTTAAAGGTAAATATTGAAAAAGACCTAAATATCCACTAACAGGCGAATGATCAAATAATGGTTTGCCCATACTTCATAGTATTTTGAAAAGTCTGGAATAGCTCTCTCTCCTTGAAATAGTGAAACATGGTGGCGGAAAAGGAGTGAGTTGCCTTGTGCCACCACTGCCACCACACATGCAGTAATAGACTAGAATGATGTCAGAAAACAAAAATATGGTCACCTATCAGAGTCTGCAGTCCAATATCAAGAAGCTGCTAACATTTTGCAGCGATGGTTGTGAAGATTCCATGAACTCTCAGATGTGGAAACATCTTTAAAAACTGTCAAATACTTTAAACTTTGGAAGATTATTGTGATTTTCATTCTGTCCAGTGGCTACACTCACACTTTAAATAAAATCTTTTAACATTCCTTGAAGTAAAGCAGTCTGTGTTTGTGAACTGAGGAAATAATTGAAATGAAATAATGCATAATGCAGTGCTTTTTGTATGGCCCAAAGGAGCCTTCTGCTGACTTTGCTATAATGTTTTAGCTTGTGAGAGTCTCTGGAACCTTCCCGGCTTCATCAAGGGAGTCACTTCTATGTCATCTTACTAAGGACAAATACCTAAAACAAACATGTTTAGACCCAGTGCCTGTCCATTGCTGCAAGCAGTCCTACACTCCTCCAAGCAACAAGTTCAAGATCTTATGAAATTGGAAATCCAGGATCCTAGAACACCCCATCCACCTGTATTTACAGGAGCCTCCCTCCATCTACACCTTGATAGCAGTGCTAACGAGAATGATTCTGGTAGCTGTCTGAATCAGCTGAAATACAGCCTACTGGGAACTGTGAAAAGATTGGGGATATACTGCAGACCCCTCTGGGCCCATTTTAAAGAGATTGCATTTCATCATGCCAAATCATGAGCCAAGTTTCCTGCCAAAATGGAACCTCTTGCTTTTACTGGTCTGGGAAAATATAAAACATTTCAAAATCAATAGGAAATAGTGGTCAGTATCCATAAAAATCTTCCATATGAAGAAAAACAGATGAGTATAAAACCATTTTTACAACTGAAAATTATGCTGCCAAAACCAGTGACTAATCAGTAAACAGCTATTGCACAACAACTCAAGTTAACTTGAATACAACTAGTAATACTTGTATTAGACCATTTTCACATTGCTAATAAAGATGTACCCGAGACTTGGTAATCCATGAAGAAAAGAGGTTTAATTGACTCACAGTTCAGCATGGTTGGGGAGGTCTCAGGAAACTTTCAGTAGTGGCAGAAGGGGAAGGAAACACAACCTTCTTCTCATGGTGGCAGCAAGGAGAAATGCAGAGTGAAGCAGTGAGGAAAGCTCCTAATAAAATCATAAGATCTCGTGAGAACTTACTGTCATGAGAACAGCATGGAGGTAACCACCCCTATGATTCTATCACCTCCCACTGGGTCCCTCCCATGACACACAGGGATTATGTGAACTACAATTCAAGAAGAGATTTGGGTGGGGACACAAACCATATCATAGCGTCAGATATGAAAAAAGTTCCTTGAATCATATGAAAGATTACAAAAATCAGAAAGTAACTGTTAGGTATTGAACATAATCAACAAAGATTCAACATGTATACGTATATATGTGTCTACATTCATAATTGGAGACCCTGAAGAATATAAACAAAAAACAAATAACAGAATTAACACTTAACAAGATTAACAGTTCCCAAAAATTAAAGAAAAGATAAACCTATATATTGAAAAGGGCCTAAATTACTTCTGGGAAAATTGATTTAGATTGGTCAGCTCCAAAACATATTGTAGTAAAACTATTAAACGCTAAGGAAAAAATCCTCTAAGCTTCTGACAAAAAAGCAATTGTTTACAAAGGCAAGAAAGTCAGGTTTGCATCAGATATCTCAACAGCAAAGTACAAAACAAGAAAAAGTAGAGCAATATTTTCAGGAAATTCAAGGAAAGAAGATGGGAGCAAGGATTTTATATCTCATCAAACTGTTCTTCAGGTATTGAGATCATATGAAAATAGTTTTCATCATGTTAGAACTCAGAGGATCCTATAACCTTAAGCCCTTCCTGAGGAGTCAGTTGGGGAAACAGCTTCATCCAACCAAGAGATGATCAATGTAAGACAAAATCAGATGAAGAAACAAGGGTAGAGAGAGAGAGAGAAGGAGGAAGGGGGAGGAGAGAGAAGAGGGGGGAGAGACAGAGAGAGAGAGAGAGAGAGTGTGTGTGTTTATAAGTCTGGGTTCAATGAAAAGTGAAAAACAACACAGTAATCTGAAACCAGGAAGTTTAATATAATTGTATAGGAATAATGAGGGATTGGCTAGGAAAAATGAATGAGAACTCTAAAGAATATAGGAACAGCAGACATAAAGAGAAGCCACTACGTTAGGACTCAGATAGATTGCCTTAGGAAGAACATCCTCTCCCCTATTATCAGAGCTGAGTCATAGACCTTGCTAGAAGGCCATGGCTCATTGGGTCACTGCGAAGTCACTGTAGTGCCATGTTGGTGAAACTCGCTAGAAATGTTTCCTCTGGTGCTGGTAAGAGCAATTCATTGAGAGGTGTTTTTCTGGAGGAACTCTACTACATAACTACCACAGGTGGGGGCAGGGGTGCTACTGCTGATGACCACTGATACTATTGACTGCCATGCACTGCAGGAACCTGTCCAGTAAACATACTGGAACAAGAAAGCAAACCCCTTTCTTCCTATGCTGTCTTTAGATGGGATCAATGGATATCACTTAAGCTAATACTAAATAGTAGAATTCTAAGTAAGGAAAGGGTAAGATAAGGACATTATAAAATACATTCGTATAAAGATAACCCCTAAAACAAAAATCCAAAATTTCCTAAATTCCATAAGTACAAAAAAAAATAAAGAAACATATCACGTAGAGATGAAGTAAATATGAAAAACTCAGGAAATAAAAATGTGACAGATTTGAGACCAAATGTGTAATTTATATTAATAAATGTAAATGGATTTAACCCACCTATTAAAAGAATAAAACATTTAGATTGTATTCAAAGTAAAACCCACTCTGTGCTATATACAGGATACATACATAAAAAAGTGAATCAGAAAGAAAGGTTGCAGTTCTGATACTGGACAAGGTAAAATTCAGGCTAAGATTCATTAAACAAGACAAAGAAGCCACCTGATGCTTAAAGATGACAATGCTTAAAATTCACGACGAAAATGTAATAGTTATAAATAAATCAGTATCAATTACAAAGTACCTGTCTTCATAAAATAGAATTATAGGAAATGCAAATAGATAGATACTAACACACTAATAGAAAGTTAACACACTTCTTTCACAGCAAGACACACCAAGAGGACAAAAAGTAAAAGTATAACCCTCAGCACTTTGGGAGGCCAACGCGGGGATATCTCCTGAGGCCAGGAGTTTGAGATCGAGAACATCCTGGCTAACATGGCGAAACCCAGACTCTACCAAAAATACAAAAAAAAAATAAATAAAAAATAAAAAAAAATTGACCAGGCGTGATGATGCTCAACTGTAATCCCAGCTACTTGAGAGGCTGAGGTAGGAGGATCACTTGAACCCAGGAAGCAGAGTTTGCAGTGAGCCAAGATTGCACCACTGCACTCCAGCCCAAGCAACAGAGCAAGGCTCTGTTTAAAAAAAAAAAAAAAAAAAAAAAAAAAAAGTAAAAATCTTAAAGGCTTTAATGGATAAGGTAGATCATATAAGGTAGATCAAATATATGTATGTTGTCTACATATGTGTTTGTGTGTATGCATATTAAATCTTATATCCTTGCAAATAATCTTCTACCTTGAAATTTAAAAACCTAAACAACTCTTATTTGAAAAAGGAAAACAAACTGAAATTGCACAATTCTAAAACATAGTGATAAAAACATCATGTATCAGAATTTGGACATACAATTAAAGTGCCTTCAGGAAGATTATTTATAGCTTTAAATACTTGACATCAATAAAAATGCAAGGAAGATCATTAAAAATTTTAATTCCTAACTCAAGAAGTTACAAGAATAATTACAAAACAAATACCAAGAAAGAAGAAAAAAAGAAGTTAATGAAATAAAAGATAGCAAAGCAATAAATAAAGTACTGCTCTTTTGGGGAAAAAAATAAATGGAATAGATAAACCATTGTTTAGCATAATATAAAATAAAGTACTGCTCTTTTGGGGAAAAAAATAAATGGAATAGATAAACCATTGTTTAGCATAATATAAAAGGAGTAATCACAGATATACAAAATAAGAAATGACAAAGGAGAAATAACTCTATGCAAATCCATTTGAAAGCTAAAATGGGGAAATACTTTTTGTCCAAATTGACTTCAGTGGCATTATAATGTTTAAACAGATGTGTAGAAAACAAAAATTTTCAAGAAATTACACCCACACCCAAGACCATGTGCGGGTTTGTTCATAGGCGAAGCTACCAAACTTTAAGGATCAGAGAGTTTCAATGCTAACTGACTTGTAGGTCAGTGATATCCAGAACTCTCTGTGGCAGTAGAAATATTTGACGTCTGTGATATTCAGTATGGTCGTCATCAGCCACACATGGCTATTGAATGAGCACTTGAAATGTGGCTACGATGACTAAGGAACTGAATTTTTAACTTATTTAATTGTAATTTTTAAAGTTATAAGATCTTACATGAGTGATGGTTATTGTACTGGGCAGTATAGTGCTAGCTCCTAAAAACATAGGAAAATATCTAAATTCTTTTTATGAACCATATAGAACTTTGAAGCCTAAACCAGATGTTTATTTAATTTCAACTATTATACTGGATAACGGGGGTACATGTGCAGGTTTGTTACATGGTTATATTGCATGATGCTGAGGTTTGGGATATGGCCCCCATAACTCAGATAGTGAGCAATGCCCGATAGGTAGTTTTTCTTTTCTTTAACTTTTATTTTAGATACAAGGGTACATGTGTAGGTTTGTTACAGAGGTAAACTGGTGTCACATAGGTTTGTTGTACAGATTATTTTGCCACCTAAGTACTAAGCCTACTACCCAATAGTTATTTTTCTGTTTGTCTCCCTCTGCCACCCTCCACCCTCAAGTAGACCCCAATGTCGATTCCCTTCTGTATCTATATGTTCTCATTGTTCAGCTCCCACTTATAAGTGAGAACAAGTGATGTTTGTCTGTTCCTGTGTTAGACTGCTAAAAATGAGGGCCTCCAGCTCCATCCATGTTCCTGCAAAGGACATGATCTTGTTCTTTTTATGGGTGTGTAGTATCCCATAGTGTATATGTACCACATTTTACATTTTATTTATCCAGTCTAGCATTGATGAACATTTAATTTGATTCCATGTCTTTGCTATTGTGAGTAGTGCTGCAAAGAACATTCACATGCATGTGCCTTTATAGTAAAATGATTTATATTCTTTTGGGTATATACCCAGTAATGGGATTGCTGGTTTGAATAATTCTGTTTTTAGCTCTTTGAGGAATCACCAAACTGCTTTTCATAGGGGTTGAACTAATTTACACTCCCACCAACAGTGTAGAAGTGTTCGTTTTTCTCCACAACCTTTCCAGCATCTGTTATTTTTTGACATTTTTAATAATAACTATTCTGACTGATGTAAGATGGTGTCTCATTGTGGTTTTGATTTGCATTACTCTAATGATCAGTGGTTTTGAGCTTTTTTTCACATAATTGGTGGCCACATTTATATCTTCTTTTGAAGAGTGTCTGTTCATGTCCTTTGCCCACTTCTTAATGGGGGTGTCTGAATTTTTCTTGTAAAATAGTTTAAGTTCGTTATAGATGCTGGACATTAGATCTCTGTGAGATGCATAGTTTGTAAATATATTCTTCCATTATGTAGGTTGTCTGTTGACTCCCTTAATCATTTCTTTCCCTGCGAAGAAATTTAATTACATCCCATTTGCCAATTTTTTGCTTTCGGTATGATTGCTTTTGGCATCTTCATCATAAAACTTTGCCAGTTCCAATACCATTATACATAATGGTATTGGCAAGGTTGTCTTCCAGGGTTTTTATACTTTTGAGTTTTAAGTTTTTAATCCATCTTGAGTTGATTTTTGTTTATGGTATAAGGAAGGGGTCCAGTTTCAGTTTTCTGCTTATGGCTAGCCAGTTATCGCAGCAACATTTATTGAATAGGGAGTCATTTCCCCATTGTGTGTTTTTGTCAGCTTTTGAAGATCAGATGATTGTAGGTTTGTGCCCTAATTTCAGATTCTCTATGCTGTTCCTTTGGTCCATAAGTCTGTTTTTGTACTGGTACCATGCTATTTTGGTTACTGTAGTCCTGTAGTATAGTTTGAAGTCGGGTATCATGATGCCTCCAGCTTTATTCTTTTTGCTTAGGGTTGCCTTGGCTATTTGGGCTCTTTTTTTGGTTCCATATGAATTTTAAAATCGTTTTTTTCTAATTATGTGAAGAATATCATTGGTAGTTTGATAGAAATAGCACTGAGTCTCTAAATTGCTTTGTGAAGTATGGCCATTTTAATGATAATGATTCTTTCTATCCCTGAGCATGGAATGCTTTTGCATTTGTGTTGTCTCTGATTTTGAACAGTGTTTGGTAATTCTTGATGTAGAGATCTTTCACCTCTCTGATTAGCTGTATTCCTAGGTATTTTTTGTGTGGCTATTGTGAAACGGATTGTGTTCCTTGGCTGGTGTTAGTGTATAGGAATGCTAACGAGTTTTGTATGTTGATTTTGTATCCTGGAGCTTTGCTAAAATTGTTTATCAGCTCTAGGGCTGAGACTATGGAGTTTCCTACATATAGAATCATGTCATCAGCAAACAGGGATAATTTGACTTCCTCTTTTCCTATTTCAATTCCTTTTATTTCTTTCTCTTGCCTGATTTTTTTGGGCCAAGACTTCCAATACTGTGTTGAGTAGAAGTGGTGAGGAGGGCATCCTTGCCTTGTGCTTGTTTTCGAGGGGGAATACTTTCAGCTTTTGCCAATTCAGTATGGTGTTGGCTGTGGGTTTGTCATAGATGGCTATTATTTTGAAGTGTATTTCTTCAGTGCCTAGTTTATTGAGAGTTTTTAACATGAAGGAATATTGAATTCTATTGAAAGCCTTTCTGCATCTATTGAGATAATAAAAAAAAATGTGACTTTTATCTTTAGCTCTGTTTATGTGATGAGTCTTATTTATTGATTTGCAAGTTGAACTAACCTTGAATCCCAGGGATAAAGCCTACTTAATCATGGTAGATTAGCTTTCTGATGTGCTGCTGCATTCAGTTTGCATGGATTTTGTTGAGGATTTTTGCATCAATGTTCATCAAGGATATTGGCCTGAAGTTATCTTTTTTGTTATGCCTCTACCAGATTTTGGTATCAAGATGATGCTGACCTCACAGAATGAGTTAGAGAGGAATCCTTCCTCCTCAATTTTTTGATAGTTTCAGTAGAAATGCTACCAGTTCTTCTTTATCCATCTGGTAGAATGTGGTTGTGAATCCATCTGATTCTGGGTTTTTCTTGGTTGTCAGGTTATTTATTATTGATTCAATTTTGTAGTATTGGTCTGTTCAGGAAATCAGTTGTTCTGTTGATGCACATCTGTTCAGGGAATCAATTTCTTCTTAATTCAGTCTTGGGAGGGTGTGTGTGTCCCCTCTTATTCATCTCTTCTAGGTTTTATAGTTTGTGTGCCTAGAGGTGTTCATTAGTACTCTCTGATGGTTACTTGTATTCCTGTGGAGTCAGTATTTCTGTGCAACATTTCCTTTCTCATTTCTAACTGTGTTTATATGAATCTTGTCTCTTTTCTTCTTTATTATTCTAGCTATTGGCCTATGTAGATCATTATTTTTTTCAAAAAACAAACTCCTGGATTCATTGATCTTTTGAATGGTGTATATCTCGATCTTCAGTTTACCTCTGATTCTGTTTATTTCTTGTCTGCTAGTTTTGGGGTTGGTTTACTCTTACTTCTCTAGTTCTTTTAGTTGTGATGTTAAGTTGTTAATTTGGAATCTTTCTAACTTATTGATGTAGGCATTTAGTGCTATAAATTTCCCTTCTAACACAGCCTTAGCTGTGTCCAAGATACTCTGATATGTTGTATCTTTTTTCTCAATACTTTCAAAGAACTTCTTGATATCTGCCTTCACTTACCTAAAAGTCACTCTGGAAAATGGTTGTTTAATTTTCATGTAATTGAATGGTTTTGAGCAATTTTTTAAGTCTCGATTTTTATTTCTATTTTGCTGTGATCCAAGAGTGTGTTTGGTATCATTCTGGTTCTTATACATTTGCTGAGGGTTGTTATATGGTCAGTTGGGTAGTCAATTTTAAAGTATGTGCCATATAGTGATGAGAAGAATGTATATTCTGTTGTTTTGGGGTGGAGACTTCTGTAAATATCTGTCAGATCCATTTGGTCCAGTGTTGAGTTCAGGTCCTGAATATCTTTTTTAATTTTCTGCCTTGATGATTTAATACTGTCAGTGTAGTATTAAAGTCTCCACTATTATTGTATGGAAATTGAAGTCTCTTTGTAGGTCTCTAAGAACTTGCTTTATGAATCTGGGCACTCTTATTTTGGGTGCATAAATAGTTAGGATATTACCTTGTTGAATTGAATTATTTACCATTATGTAATGCCCTTCTTGGTCTTTTTCGATCCAGATATGAAATTCTTGGTTAAAGATTATTTTTTTCTTTAAGAATGTGAATACAGGCTTCAATCTCTTCTGGCTTGTGTGGTTTCTGCTGAAAGGTTCACTGTTGGCCTGATGGAGCTCCCTTTGCAGGTGACCTGCCCTTTCTCCTTAGCTGCCTTTAACATTCTTTCATTTCAACCTTGGAAAATCTGATGATTATGTTTCTTGGAGATTGTCTTGTGTAGAATCTTCCAGGTGTTCTCAGTATTTCCTGCATTTGACTATTGGTCTTTCTAGCAAGGTTGGGGAGATTTTCATGGACAATACCCTGAAATATGTTTCCAAGTTGTTTGCTTTCTCCTCATCCCTTTTAGGGATGCCAGTGATTCCTAGCTTTGGCCTCTTGACATAATCCCACATTTATCAGAGGTTTTGTTCACTCTTTTTAATTCTTTGTTCTTTACTTTTGTCTGACTGTCTTATTTAAGTCTTCAGGTTCTGACGTCGTTTTCTCAGCTTGGTCTATTCTACTGTTAATACTTGCTGCTGCATTGTGAAATTCTTGTAGTTTCAGCTCTATCAGATCAGTTAGGTTCTTCTTTATACTAGCTATTTCACCTGTCAACTCCTGTATCGTTTTATTGTAATTCTTCGTTTCCTGGATTGGGTTTTCCCATTCTCCTGAATCGTGATGATCTTTGTTCTTGTTCACATTCTAAATTCTATTTCTGTGATTTCAGTCAACTCAACCTGGTTAACAACCCTTGTTGGAGAACTAGTTTGACTGGAGGATGTAAAACACCCTGACCCCTTAAGTTGCTGGAGTTCTTGCATTGGTTCTTTCTCATCTCTGTATGTGGTTGTTCCTTTAACTTCTAGGCTGCCTCTGATTGCAGTGGTCAGGTGGGCGCAGGGAGGTTGTGCTGAAGTCCCAGGTCAGGCAGTCCTGCTCAGTGAGAAGTGAGGATGGGGACCTGCGTCGAGAACAGTCTGACCACTTTTCCATTAGATGGGTGCTCTGTGCCAAGGGACCAGATCAGTCACTATTCCCGTGGATTCTCTAGAACCTGGAGACAGCAAGGGCTAGTGCTGTGAGACAGCAAAGATGGTAACCTGCCCCTCGCGCCAGGAGCTTTGTCCCAGCGAGTTACAAAGCTGCTACTGGCTCAATAGTTCCAGCAGGGGGTGGACCCAGTGAGGAGATACTGGATCAGGGGCCCACATAACCAATAGTCTGGCCATTTTTCCACAGGGCTGCTACAATATGTTTGGGGGTCTGCTCCGGTCTCTAATCATCTCCAATTTCCCATTACCTGAAGGTATTAACAGTGAAGGCTACAAAACAGTAAAGATGGTGGCCTGCCCCTCCCTCTGGCAGCTTCATCCTAGGGAGATATGGACCTGTTGCCAGCCCCAACACACTGGCAGGGGTGGCAGGGGACCTTGGTCAGGAGCTTCCACCCAGTGATGAGGAATAGGATTGGGGACCTGCATATAAAAGCAGTCTGGCCACTTTTTCATAGAGCTGGGTTGGGGGTCCACTTCAGCCTCTTGTTGCCTTGCACTCTACAAAGCTTGAAGGCAACAATGGCTAAGACTGTGAAAGAACAAAGATGGCAGTCCTCCCCTCTCTCTGGAAGTTCTGTCTCAGGGAGCTTTGGAACAGTTGCTGGCTGGAAAACACTGGCAGGGGTGGTTATAGACCTCGATTAGGAGATTCTGCTCAGTGGTGGAAAAAGTCTGGTTGCTTCTTTGTAGAACTGCTGCAGTATTCCACGTGACAGCTCCAGTTCCTAGTCACCTTGGATTCCCCAGAGCCAGAAGGCTTCAACAGCTAAGTCTGCCAAACAGCAAAGATGGCAACCTACCCCTCCCTCTGGGAGCTCTGTCTCAGGGAGGTGTAACACTGCTACCTGTGGCAGGCTGGGGTTCCAAGCCAGTGGGTCTTATCCTGCAAGGTGCTGTGAAAGAGGGGCCTGCAGCCAATCATTGCTCAGCCCCCTGGACTCAGCTCCTTTCCTAGGGGTATGTACAAGGGTCTAATCTCCCACTTTGCTGGAGTTGCAGCCAGTTTTTCCAGGAAGCCTAGGTATCAAAAGCTCCTGGGGCTCCATGTGTACCCAAGTGGCTACTCTGCCGAGACTCCACATAGCTCTGCCTGTCAGAATGAAGGCCCTATTGGAGTGGGTTCACAAGGGAATCTCCTAACCTGAGGGTTGCAAAGATCCGTGAGAGAAGGCTGGGTCCCCAGGGTCATGCACTCACTCACTGCTTCCCTGAGAGTGGGAGGCTCCCCTGGCTCTGTGTCACTCGAGGGTGGGTAGTGAGTTAGTCATCCTGTCTTGATTTTCTCCATTCTCCATTGGTCGACTTGTTTTCTTGATGAATCCCAATGTGTGTACCTGAGTGTTTCAGTTATAGGTGCTGTGTTTATTTCCCCTTCCATTTCTCTCCATGTGTATGGGGCACACTAGCTGCTTCTAATTGGCTGCCTTGGCCAGCCCCTCCATAGGTAGTTTTTCAACCCACATCTTTCTCCACCCCTCTGGTAGTCTGCCGTGTCTATTCTTCCCATGTTTATGTTCATGTATGTTCAGTGCTTAGCTCCCACTTATAAGTGAGAATGTGCATAAGTCTGATTTAAACACATACACACACATAACTCATGTATGAGTATTATTACAAAAATCCTAATAAAATACTGGGAATTAGAATTTAACATATTTAAAACAATTAATCAAGACAAAGTATGTTCTGTTTTTGTTTTCTGGAAATGAAAAGAGGATTTACCTTTAGAAAATCCATTAATGGAACTCAACATAATAAGATAGCTAAGGAATAAAATTACATAAACTGAAAAAAAGCAACACACTACTGAACAAAAAAAAAAACTGGAAAGTGAGTAGCACATTCTTAGCTTGAAAAAAATATTTACACCTCAGTGCTAAACCAGTATTTTACTCACTTGTTTAAAATAATCCAACTGGCTATTTATACTTTCAATACAATGGGAAAGAAACGCGCATTTACAATAGCTAAAAGAGAGCAGGAGCTAACCAATATGCAAAACTTATATAAAGAAAAGTTTAAAACACCTGACCAAAAGCATGAACCATAAAATAATCACAGCATAGATTTTGTCAAAATTAAGGACTTCTGCTTTTTTAGAAGACACTAGTAAGAGAATGAAAATATACGCTACAGACTAAGAGAAAATATTTGCAGGTCACCTAGTGGACAGCAGTATTCCCACCTAAGTGATTATAGATTCAATGGAATCTCTATCAAAATCACAGCTGGTGGCCAGGCGCAGTGGCTCATGCCTGTAATCCCAGAACTTTGGGAAGCTGAAGTAGGTGGGTCACCTGAGGTCAGGAGTTCAAGACCAGCCTGGCCAACATGGTGAAGCCCTGTCTCTACTAAAAATGAAAAAAAAAAAAAAAAAAAAAAAAAAAAAAAACATAGCTGGGTGTGGTGGCAGGCACCTAGAATCCCAGCTACGCAGGAGGCTGAGGCAGGAGAATGGCTTGAACCCAAGGGGCAGAAATTGCAGTGAGCCAAGACTGCGCCACTGCACTCCAGGCTGAGGAACAAGAGCAAATGTCCGTCTCAAAAAAAAAAAAAAAAAAAAAAAATCAAGCTGCCTTTTTTTTGTATAAATTGACAAGTTGATCCTTAAATTTATATAGAAATACAAAAGAATAAGAATAGCCAAAGCAATCTTGGAAAGAGAGAACAAAAGTAAAGAACTCACATTTTCTGATTTTAAAACTTACTACAAAGCTACAATACTAAAGACATTGTGGTTTTGGCATAGGAGTAGACATATAGAATGGTGGGTTAGAATTGAGAGTTCAGAAATGAACCCATAAATTTATGGATAATTGATTGTAGACAAGGGTGCCAAGACAAGTCAATGGCATTTTCAACAACTTGTACAGGAACAACTGGATATCCACATGGAAAAGAATAAAGTTGCAGCCCACCTCCACACCATGTACAAAATTAGCTATAAGTGGATTATAACCTAAATGTGAGAACTAAAAGTATAAAACTCTTAGAGAAAAACAGGAGTAAATCTTCATCACCTTGAATTAGATAACGGTTTCATAGATACAGCACCTAAAGCACAAACAACTAAAGAAAAAAATAGATAAATTGAATTTCATCAAAATTAAAAGCATTGTGTTTCCAAGAACACAATCATGAAAATGCAAAGACAACTCATACAGAGGGAGAAAATAGGCAAATGCATGGAGGCAAGAAATTAGGTTAGTAGAGGGCGGAGCAAGATGGCCGAATAGGAACAGCTCCAGTCTCCAACTCCCAGCGCGAGCGACACAGAAGACCGGTGATTTCTGCATTTTCAACTGAGGTACTGGGGTCATCTCACTGGGGAGTGCCGGACAATCGGTGCTGGTCAGCTGCTGCAGCCCGACCAGCCAGAGCTGAAGCAGGGCGAGGCATTGCCTCACCTGGGAAGTGCAAGGGGGAAGGGAATCCCTTTTTCTAGCAAGGGGAACTGAGACACACAACACCTGGAAAATCGGGTAATTCCCACCACAATACTGCACTTTAAGCAAACGGGCACACCAGGAGATTATACCCACACCTGGCTGGGAGGGTCCCACGGCCACGGAGGCTCCCTCATTGCTAGCACAGCAGTCTGCCATCTAACCAAAACGGTAGCAGCGAGGCTGGGGGAGGGGTGCCCGCCATTGCTGAGGCTTAAGTAGGTGAACAAAGCCGCTGGGAAGCTCGAACTGGGTGGAGCTCACAGCAGCTCAAGGAAACCTGCCTGTCTCTGTAGACGCCACCTCTGGGGACAGGGCACAGCTAAACAACAGGGGAAGCAGCAGAGGCCTGTGCAGACGCGAACGACTCTGTCTGACAGCTTTGAAGAGAGCAGTGGATCTCCCAACATGGAGGTTGAGATCTGAGAATGGACAGACTGCCTGCTCAAGTGGGTCCCTGACCCCTGAGTAGCCTAACTGGGAGACATCCCCCACTAGGGGCAGTCTGACACCCCACACCTCACAGGGTGGAGTACACCCCTGAGAGGAAGCTTCCAAAGTAAGAATCAGACAGGTACACTCGCTGTTCAGCAATATTCTATCTTCTGCAACCTCTGCTGCTGATACCCAGGCAAACAGGGTCTGGAGTGGACCTCAAGCAATCTCCAACAGACCTACAGCTGAGGGTCCTGACTATTAGAAGGAAAACTATCAAAGAGGAAGAACACATATACCAAAACCCCATCAGTACGTCACCATCATCAAAGACCAGAGGCAGATAAAACCACAAAGATGGGGAAGAAGCAGGGCAGAAAAGCTGGAAATTCAAAAAATAAGAGCGCATCTCCCCCTGCAAAGGAGCGCAGCTCATCGCCAGCAATGGATCAAAGCTGGTCAGAGAATGACTTTGACGAGATGAGAGAAGAAGGCTTCAGTCCATCAAACTTCTCAGAGCTAAAGGAGGGATTACGTACCCAGCGCAAAGAAACTAAAAATCTTGAAAAAAGAGTGGAACAATTGACAGCTAGAATAATTAATGCAGAGAAGGTCATAAACGAAATGACAGACATGAAAACCATGACACGAGAAATACGTGACAAATCCACAAACCTCAGTAACCGACTCGATCAACTGGAAGAAAGAGTATCAGCGATTGAGGATCAAATGAATGAAATGAAGCGAGAAGAGAAACCAAAAGAAAAAAGAAGAAAAAGAAATGAACAAAGCCTGCAAGAAGTATGGGATTCTGTAAAAAGACCAAATCTATGTCTGATTGGAGTGCCTGAAAGTGAGGGGGAAAATGGAACCAAGCTGGAAAACACTCTTCAGGATATCATCCAGGAGAACTTCCCCAACCTAGTAGGGCAGGCCAACATTCAAATTCAGGAAATACAGAGAACCCCATAAAGATACTCCTCCAGAAGAGCAACTCCAAGACACATAATTGCCAGATTCACCAAAGTTGACATGAAGACTTGGAACCAAGCCAAATGTCCATCAATGACAGACTGGATTAAGAAAATGTGGCACATATACACCATGGAATACTATGCAGCCATAAAAAAGGATGAGTTTGCGTCCTTTGTAGGGACATGGATGCAGCTGGAAACCATCATTCTCAGCAAACTATCACAAGAACAGAAAACCAAACACTGCATGTTCTCACTCATAGGTGGGAACTGAACAATGAGATCACTTGGACGCGGGAAGGGGAACATCACACACTGGGGCCTATTATCGGGAGGGGGGAGGGGGGAGGGATTGCTATTGGGAGTTATACCTGATATAAATGATGAATTGATGGGTGCTGACGAGTTGATGGGTGCAGCACACCAACATGGCACAAGTATACATATGCAACAAACCTGCACGTTATGCACATGTACCCTAGAACTTAAAGTATAATAATAAAAAAAAAAAAATTAGGTTAGTAGTTTCCAGAGACTGAGCTAAAGAGGGAATGGGAATTGGCTGTTAATAGGTATGATGTTTCTTTTTGGAGCATTTAAAGCCACATAGAGTGATGTTTACACAACTCTGCATATACTAAAAACAGCTAAATTGTATACTTAAAGGAGTCAATTTTATGGTATATGAGTTATATCTCAATAAAAGCTTTTAAAGATGTTTAAATTAAAAATGTCTGGGATAGATGTGCATGTACTGAGATGGAAAAAACACCTAAGATATATCATATAATGTGACAAACTATAATTTCTTTTTTTTTTTTTTTTTTTTTTTGAGATGGAGTCTCACTGTGTCGCCCAGGCTGGAGTGCAGTGGCGTAATCTCGGCTCACTGCAAGCTCCACCTCCCAGGTTCACGCCATTCTCCTGCTTCAGCCTCCCGAGCAGCTGGGACTACAGGCACCCGCCATGACGTCCAGCTAGTTTTTTGTATTTTTTAGTAGAGACAGGGTTTCACCATGTTAGCCAGGTTGGTCTCGATCTCCTGACCTAGTGATTCCCCCGCCTCAGCCTCCCACAGTGCTGGGATTACAGGCGTGAGCCACCACGCCCGGTCTATAATTTCATTTCTGTAAGAAAACTGTTTTTATAGTTAAACATATTTGAATACATAGACAAAGACCAATAAACTTATAACATTCGTTTCATTTAGAGAAGAGACTGGAATTTAAGAATCAGGTAAAACTAACTTTACTTTTTAAATCTGTTTACTTCTATAATTTAAAACCTTTTAAAATGACAATATTTTATGTAATTTGCTTATGTAAAATACATAAATATCCTCAAAGTGAGTAAATAAAGGCACCAACCACAAAGCCTGACATGTAATAGGCACCCACAATAAAAAGTCCCTTTGCCTTAATGTAATGTGAAGTCCAAATACAACACTAGGTGGGGGATGTTTCATGGTTTTATTCACATTATGCAGACAGCATGCAGAGCCAACTTCTAAAGACAGGTGTCAATAAGAAACTTTTTAGGGAGTTATCTACAATCAAGCAGCTTCGTACAATTTACCATAGTCTGTTTTCACATTGATAATGTATTTCTTTATAAATTATCCAGTCTCAGGTAATAACAAACTACCTGAGACTGGATAATTTGTAAAGAAAATGTTTTATTTGGCTCATGTGTCATTATAGAGCTTGCATTCTAGGGAGGTATACAGAAATAAAACAAAATATATAATATGAATGACAGTGGGTGTTAAGCAGAAAATAAGCAAAAGAGTAGTGTTAAAAGCTAACTTCTTTTTGAATGATGGGAAATAACCTGGAAGTGGTAAAGGAAAATGATAGTAATAAAGAAGACTAGAAGAATAGTTTAATGACAGGAATTTGAATACCAATTTTTAGAGAGGAAGCATGAAGAATGACTGAGACAGGCAATTAGGTACAAGAAGGATTTCTACTCCACCTCAAGTAAAGTTGATATGAGGTTGTGGAAGAGAAAAGAGCCTCCACTGTAGGCGGCTGCAAGAGAAGCAGTGTCACTGGGGGGATATGGGGCAGTGCCAGGTTTGGGCGAAATTATGGAGGGAAATGGGTGATCCACAGAAAAATCTAAGGAGGATATTAAGTGGATTTTCTGATGTTTTATGTGAGTTCCCAAGGGACATAGTGAAAGAGTCTGGGTGGGAGATGTTAGAAATAACAGTGTCCAGAGACATTGGGGTTTAGAGTGCCAAGGGAGAGGAATGACCTGGGATTGACATTATGGGATGAAGAGGAATAGAGATGGGGAAGAGGAGCCATTCTTTCCTGGATCACACAGTATAGCTATAGCGGGACTTCTGCTTTTGGAGCCCGAGTTTGGTTGAAGGGCATTCTGACTTCTGGCAGATGAGACCATACATGAGGGAAGTAACTCTAACACTAAGCACAGGGTTGGTGTCTTGATCCCTGCTTGCTGCCCAGTTTTTATACTATGTTATGCTATCTCTTTCCAGCCTCTAAGTCGCAGCTACGATATTATGTGTGTGTTTAAGGGAGGGGAGGGTGTAGAAAGAAGGGTGCCATTTAGTAATTTGAATGTTTATGTATTAGGTTTTATTTATTTTGCTATTTGAAAGCCTAAATCGTTAAGTTTTATTCAGAGTATCCACATAATTGTTGTCATAATTCCCCAAATGAACTGAAACATCAGTTTCTTTTTTCACAGAACTTTGAAAAGAGTGCTGAAAGCTCAAACAGGAAACAGATGTTTATGTCTCAGAACTATTGAACGACAATCTCAAACACTCTCCCTGACAAAATGTAAACAAAACTAACTCAATTATTTCTAATATCTAGGTGGTGCTTTTCAATAGTTCATTCCTGAAACACGTATCACACGAATTAAAACTTCTTATTGACCTCTAATGATTGATTTTTTTATTGCTAAAACTCAACATTTTGGATTTGCAGGTATGAATATAAGCAAGAGTGAGATAACAAAAGAAACTTCATTAAAACCGTCTCGGAGATCCCTGCCTTGCCTCGCCCAGAGTTATGCTTACTCAAAGAGCTTGAGCCAGTCTACCTCCCTCTTCCAGTCAACGGAGAGTGAATCTCAGGCTCCCACATCTATAACCTTAATCTCCACTGACAAAGCAGAGCAAGGTGAGCAACAATTCCTATTTTCTTGTTCAATTTATAAAATCTACGTTTTCCAAATACTCCTTTCCTTCCTTTTTCCATTGGACCAGTTTTATAGAGCTCTTCAGGAAGGAGGCTGGCATAGAAAGGAGACCAATACACCATGCCATTTGTTGGCCAGATGTATTTTCTCTCTTCCTTGCCTTGAAGGTGGCCAATCCCATGGAGTCTGAACCTAATATTTGTTCGCAGTGGAAGTCCCAGCTACATGAATCACTGGTGCATTTGGCCACTATTTGCATCCCTCTTGTTGATGAGTAACATTCCTGGCGAGAACTTATAACCAGTATTCAAACAGAGAATGTCAGCAATAGTAAACTCGGTTTTCTAAAAATAAAGGCTGAAGATTTTACAACTGACAATAAAGCAGTGAAGATTTGGTTGCATAAAGACTTTGGCAATCCAAGGCTGGTGTGCAAGGGCTGAATTTGAGAGACATACCAGCTAGGTGCCATACAAAGAAACGGTGTGGCAACCCTTAGGCACTCTCCTACACACATTTGCCCACTAAGACACATACTATCTCTTTAGACAACTCCTTTTTATAAGAGTTAAGAATTTGAATACAACCATGCTCCCTGTTGTGCAGTGGTTAGGGTGTGTTTTTCTTTTTCTTTTTTTTTGAGATGGAGTCACGCTTTCTCACCCAGACTGGAGTGCAGTGGTGCAATATCGGCTCACTGCAACATCTGTTTCCCATGTTCAAGTGATTCTCCTGCCTCGGCCTCCTGAGTACTGGGATTACAGGCACACGCCACCATGCCTGGCTAATTTTTGTATTTTTTAGTAGAGACTGGGTTTCATCATGTTTGTCAGGCTGGTCTCGAACTCCTGACCTTGTGATCTACCCACCTTGGCCTCCCAAAGTCCTGGGATTATAGGCATGAGTCACTGCACCTAGCTGTGTTTTTATTTTTCAATTCTTTTGTTGCTTTTTCTTATAAGAATGCATTCCCTTATGACTCCATATGGTTGCTTCTTTTTCTGGATAACTAAAAAATATCAAAAGTACTGTTTCAATACTGTTGTGAAATCACTACATATTGTAGTTAGCTTACAAATATGTCCAGCATGTAAAGTGGCAAATTGTTCAAGAAGATGAGGGTATTAAAACATAATATAGACGTTTCTTTCCCTTATCGAAAGTGAAATTTTATACCAGGCATGATGGCTCACGACTGTAATCCCAGCACTTTGGGAGGCCAAAGTGGGCAGATCACTTGAGGCCAGGAGTTCGAGACCAGCCTGGCCAAGAAGGTGAAACCCTGTCTCTATTAAAAATACAAAAGTTAGCCAGGCATGATGATGCATGCCTATAGTCACAGCTCCTCAGGAGACTGAGGCACGAGAATCACTTGAACTCGGGAGGTGAAGGTTGCAGTGAGCCGAGATGGTGCCATTGCATTCTAGCCTGAGTGACAGAGCGAGACTCCATCTCTAAAAAAAAAAAAAAAGAAAGAAAAAAAAGAGAAATTTTAAATAACTAATTTTAACTCATTAAGTTAAAAAAATTCACGTTTGGCCATCATTTGTCCATCTATCACCATGGTTATTTTTCTGTTATGCTTTTATTTCCCAAAACTACAAAGTGTCTTATTTTATTTCAGTTAACACTGAGGAGAATAAAAATGACTCTGTGCTGAGATGTTCTTTTGCTGACCTCAGCGATTTTTGTTTGGGTAAGTTGATATTCAGTATTTACTACTCCTATCCCTCTCTCCAAAGGTAAACTGTGTTCTAAAAAAAACTAGCATTTTTTTTTTTTTTTTTAAAGAAAAAAGTTCACATTTGCTTTTTAACGTAATGGTTGGGTTTAATATTCTGAGGTTAAGAAATTAAGAAATGTATAGTTTGGAATTCAAATATATAGGAGGATTTATGATGAGCAACAATCTCATAGTAAAAAATAATTTTTGCCATTATTCTGAAAATTTCAATTTTTTGAGTAAAAACATATAGAATACGATTTCAAGATCTATAAAATTTTGACACTCAGAATTTAGAATGTTAGTAACACTCAGAGATTCTATCTCGACCCATCATTAGAGGATACTATAAATTTTATTTATTTTACCTAAACAGTGACAAGTTTACTCAATCTCCTTTTTTGCCTTTTGATGTTACATAAGATTTGCTTCAGTTGAGCAAGCTTTACATTCAAATCTGTAGCTTGCCTATATACAATTCTTTTGAATCGGGTTTTCATTTTCATGAATTAAATAGAAATAAAATAAAGCCAGAATTAATTAAAAAAAAAAAAAAGTGATACTAATGTGCCAGCACTTATTTTGCAACCTCAGTGCCTTGATACATAACCTGAAGAAACGAAGTCCTGAGTTTTCAGTAGCAGATACACCGGTGGCCAGGCCTCAGTGCCTACATAAGGAGTTCTCAACTCTCGTTACACATTCAAATCACCAGAGGGCTTTCTAATACTTCCTGGATCACAGTTCCAGAAAATCAGTTTTAATTGGTCTGGGGAGTGAAATTAGTATACATACTTTTAACAGCCTGCCCTGTAAATATTTAGTGTGACCAGGATAAAGAATTTCAGGCCTAAAAACTGTAACTTGGCTTTTCTCTACAGGCATTGTTAAGTCACTCTTCATAACTTTTGAAACTATGAATTTTGCTATTTATAATCGCATTCTGAATGATTGCAAATTAGTTACGTTTCTTATAATAATTTTTGTTTTACGTGTGGCACAGAAACAGTGCTGGCTTATTAAGTTTTTTAATTAAAGAAAGCCAGTGACCAGCAGGTTCATTTCATATACAGAATCAATTCACTCAGAATACAAAGGCCTTTCCTGTAGTAATTAATTCTGAAGATTACTACAAGTTGAGTATTTTTGTCCAAAATTCTTGAGACCAGAAGTATTTCAGATTTCAATTTTTTTTTTGATTTTAGAATATTTGTATTATATACTTACTCACTGAGCATCCCAAAATCTGAAAATCTGAAATCTGAAGTGCTCCAGTGAGCATTTCCATTGAGTGTCATTTCAACATTCAAAAAGTTTCAGATTTTGGAACACTTTGGATTTGGGATGCTCAATCTATATTATCTGTTATTTTCTAATTAAAAAAAAATATGAACAAAAAACGAACCTGAAGTTTTTCTTGTCCAAAATATCCATACAGGTGGGAAAGTTTGCAAAACACCCTTCACTAACCTGTCCTCCAAATTAGAACCAATGTAGAGTTTAACTATCACTGTATTGAAAAACCTTCCATGTAATTCCTTGCATTTTATTTTTGACAGCTTGCCATTCCAAATATTAAAAAGAACTTTCTCTGAATGCTTAACATAATCGGATGCTCTTAACTTTATGATTCTTTTCACATCACTTTTGTGTGTCTCAGTTATTTGTTCCAGCTGACCTGTATTCATCTCTCTCCAGGCATTGTATCTCATATTCACTATTTTAGCATCCCCCAGCATCAGTCTGTCATTTATTCAAGTTAGAAAGACATCACAGCTTCTGCAGTTAAAATACATACAAACAATGAGGTGTTTGCCTTTATAATGAAAGTGAGGTACAGTCTCCAGCTAACTGTGTAGTATCACTAATCATTTCAGGAATCCATCTGGGTGTAACACCTGGCTGGGAAATACTCTTTTAGAGTTAGGTGCATATCTTATTATTTTATTATTTTATTATTATTTTTTGAGATAGAGTTTTGCTCTGTCTCCCACTGCAGGCTGGACTGCAGTGGCGTGATCTCAGCTCACTGCAACCTCTGCCTGCCAGGCTCAAGTGATTCTCCTGCCTCAGCCTCCTGAGTAGCTGGGACTACAGGCACGCACCACCACACCCAGCTTTTTGTATTTTTAGTAGAGATGGGGTTTCACCATGTTGGCCAGGCTGGTCTCAAAGTCCCAACCTCAGGCAATCCACCCACCTTGGCCTCCCAAAGTGCTGGGATTACAGGCGTGAGCTACCACGGCCGGCCTAATGTGAGTGTTTTAATCATCTTTGAAAAGAAATCAAGTAAAATAATGTCAAATATACCAAGAGTACAGTTAAATAAAGCATGAGTAAGCATTTGGGTAATACATGTTCCCTTTTAAATGCAAAGCAGTTACATTCACTAAGTTTACCGTTAGCATGCAGAGTACCAGGTTCCTGTATTGGGCTGATTATTGCGTGGGAATTTCCTGACTAATGCATCTTATTAATGGCTTTTTACAGTTAACCACTTTGAGCGGCCCCATGAGAATATTAATGCTGAGGCAGACTTAACTGCATGTGGTCAGTGTTTTACTGAGGATTGATATTTCTCATTATTCCAAATGAGAACCATGAAGAAAAAATATTAATGCCTCTGTTGATTCAGAGAAGGACATTTCTACTAAGGCTCCCTAACAGGATGGGTATACATCATGAAAGAAATGTTATTTTTCCAGCCAGCCATTGGTCAAATCTTTATTCTTATATCCACCAGCTATGTAACTGTAGTGTATTACTTAACCTCTCTGACCTTTAGTGATTTCACTAGTAAATTGGGATCAATGATCCATTCTTAGTAGGATTTGAAGTAAATAAAAAGGCATAACTTCATCATCGCTCCTAACACATCATGGGGGTTCAGCAAATATTTTTCATTGCTTTATTCAGTCACTCACTAAGATTATCTCTCACACCAAATTCTGCTGGGCCCAGAGAGATTTACACTAAACAGCTATTTCTATGATCACCAAAAGTGATTTTAGGCTGGGTGTAGGTGACTCCCGCCTTTGATACCAGCGCCTTGGGAGGCTGAGGTAGGAGGATTGCTTAAGCCCAGGAGTTTAAGACCAGCATCAGCAAAGTGGTGAGACCCTGTTTCTATAAAAAGAAAATAATTAGCCAAGCATAGTGGTACACGACTGTAGTCCCACCTACTCAGGAGGCTGAGATGGGAGTATCACTTGAGCCCAGGAGTTGGAGTCTACAGTGAGCTATGATCACACCCCTGCACTCCAGCCTGGGCAACAGAGCGGGATTCTGTCCTCAAAAAAAAAAAAAAAAAAAAAAAAAAAGTCGGGGGACTTTTATGGCATAATGATGGCATAATGGATAAATAATAATTTACTGAACTGTATTATTATACACTTTACCTGCCTTATCTCACTCACTTAATTCTCACAACAACCCTTTGAGTTAGGTACTATTAACAGCCCGTTTTTACAGATGAGGAAACTTATTCACCAAGAGAGAAAATAATTTGCCAAATGTCACCTAGCTAGTCAATGGAGAACTGAGATTTCAACCCGGGAAACCTTGATCCCTAGCCTTCTCTTTTAATCACCACAGTAGGCACAAAGGACTTAAGGTAAAAAGTGGTTAGTGATTTCCAAAGACACTAGTTCTGTCAGATGTTAATAAGTTTCAGGCAGAAAGTACAAGGTGAAGATAAAGCTGCATGTTAACATATATTTGGGTAATGATTAGTTAAAAAACTAATTGAATCAGGAAGTTTTGATTCTTTTTGTTTTCTTCTTCATTTTTTATTGACATCTCATAGCCTTTAATTCTACTTTTCATAAAGCAGCTCACAAAGCCAGAGCAGCATTCCATACACCCCCACACACTCACAAAATTATTCTAGAAAGTGCTGAACCTTGTAGCAGTGAATTTGAAATCCCAATGTGGCAATAATTTTATTTATTAATCTTGGAAGCCCCACTACCATTGCCTACTTTTTTCTTCTCAGTATGCTGGAAAATGACAAGGGCACAGTAATCCACGTTAACAAGTGCCTGATGCTTCATTCTTCCCATGCCTATATGGCTATAAACTCAGGTAACTTAGAAATGAAATATTTAGGGACTCATTAAGACCAGCATCATTTGAGTCCAACCAGCCCAAACACATATCTGTCTAATCTTGTTATGAAATCAACATTTTGCTAATGTTATAAAATGACTTCCTCAGGAATGAGTTCATATTAGAGTTTTGAAACATTTATTTGCTTTCTACAAACATAATAGTTTAGCTCAGTGGAATACTCATTGGTTTATTTCTTTGAACAGTTGTGATCAAACAGTACATGGTGATTTTGCTTTCATTCTGTAACAATAGATAATATCCACTAATTCCCATTATTTTTTCTTAGTAGCATTTTATATGAAGATGGTGAAAGAAATAACTTTCTTCTAATATTCCTAACCTACTTAAGATTACAGAAATGAAGGAATTACACTGAAGGAACATATTTTTCGGTTATGACAGTCTCACAGTCACTGTAAATCTTGTCAATTGTTTATCAAACACGTAAAGTCCTCTTGCCTCAATTTTCAAAATATATTCAGAATCTGAGTACTGCTCACCACATTCACTGCTGCACCTGGGTCCATCTGCTACCTTCTCTTGGTACACTGGTACGATAGCTTCCTAACAGATCTCCCTGCTCAAAATCTTGATTGATAATTTTCCAAGCAGTAGTCACAGAAAGCTTTAATAAAAGGAAGATTAAATCCCATCATTTCTGTGCTCCTGTCTCTCCAGGGTTTCCTATTACATTTAAAATATAAACTCACTCTGGTATTCAGAGACCTTGCAGAACCCAGGTCTGGTCTCTCTAGGCCATTTCCTAATGCTTTCTTTTTCTCATGAGCTGCAGACAGCTCAACCATCTTATGTTCCTTGTTCACAATAAATATGTGCTTATCCTAAGGCTCTACACCGAAATAAGCCAGGTTCACATCAGACTTACTTTCTGTCTTCTAATCTTGGATTTTTCTTCATAATACTTATTACCTAAAGTTATTTATTTAGTTTATTCACCCCAATTTTGTGTTTCCAGAAGACAGAAACTATCAATCTTGCTGCCACCTTTAGCACCAGAATCAAGAATAGTACCTGACCCATAGTAGGTGCTTAAAGAATACTTTTAGGATTAGGACAGACAAATGGATGAAAGAGCATTTTCCCTCTCTCTCTCTCTCTCTCTCTCTCTCTCTCTCTCTCTCTCTCTCTCACACACACACACACACACACACACACACACACACCCCTCTTTGGAGAGTCTGCTGTAGAATCCACCCATTTTTTTGCTCTCTGGGATGTCATTTATCACTGTGACTTTTCTCATTTGTTATGAGTTAGTGCTTTGTTAATTTTCTCACTGAGGACCTGATCTAAATATTATTCTCTTTTGTATTTAAATTGTGATGATGGACCTTTATGTAGAGTACTTAAAGGCTTAAACAAAACTCTTGTTAAATAGTAGAATTACCTTCTTCTTTTTTTTTTTTTCTTTGAGATGGTATTTTGCTCTTGTCGCCCAGGTTGCAGTAGTACAGTGGCATGATCTCGGCTCACTGCAACCTCTGCCTCAGGTTCAAGCAATTCTCCTGCCTCAGCCTCCCGAGTAGCTGGGATTACAGGTGCCCACCACCACATCCGGCTAATTTTTTGTATTTTTAGTAGAGACAGGGTTTTACCTTGTTGGGCAGGCTGGTCTCGAACTCCTGACCTCAGGCAATCCGCCCAGCTCAGCCTCCCAAAGTGCTGGGATAATGGTTAAATCATTAGTTAAATGATTAGTAAAATCATTATTTAACAGGAGTGAGCCACTGCACCCAGCCATAGAATTACCTTTCTAACATCAGTCTTACTGAAGTCTTCCCTAATGCATAGTCATTTAGATGCTACTTCCTTTCTTTTATAGCACTTTGGATGACTGTTCACTAAATAATAACTGTGATTTATGTCTGTCTTGCTCATATTGCTTGGTATAAGCTATCCACTCAATGACATGGGTGGATGGGTGAGGATTGGAAGAGTACAGGGAAAGATGGTGAGTAGAAAACACTGGCACACTGATACAATGGAGAGCAGTTTATCTGCAGGATTTGCTTCTCCATGTTGTTCATTGAGCACAGCTCTGCCAGCACCCTCATTGCTACTGGCTAGTGGTAGTACTTTAGAACAATAGGGCTAGGGAGAAGTAGGCAACAATGGAACCCCAAATAATTAATAAGTCTGGGTTCTTGTTGTTATTGTGTCCTAACCACAGAGCAAGCCATGTATGGACCATTCATGAATTTATTCTTCACAGAAAGCTTCTGTAGGATAATTTTTTAAATCACGAAATTTGTTGGTGGTCAAAAGCTCCAGTTTCAGGTACCAACACTGTCACTTACTACTTGAGTACACACCATCTTTGCCTGAGTTTTCTGATTTGAGAAATGGAGATATCAATATTAATTTCTTCTTATAAACAGAGATTGAGAGTAATTGTAGTGAAAGCTGTTGTGAGACTCAAATTAGACAATATTTATCAGAGATGACATATAAAACATAAATTATGAAAATAACCTTAGGTCATTATCATGTGCTCCCATATTATCACCTATTCTGATAATCCTGGAGCAAGTCATTATTTGCAAGGTACGGAAAGTTTGTACAGTTGCAAGTAAGTGAAGGCCAACTAATAATCTACTCACACACTGAAAATTCTCCAGGAAGGATAGCATCTATTTTCAGATGCTGAAACAATACAATGTAAGAGAGTAACAAAATAAAATGGCATTATAGTAAAGAAGAATGACTGAGCTGGAATAATTTAGCTATTAAACTTTTACTCCCAGAGATAGCTGTAAGGTTTATGTTGTGATCATAATAGTCTGCTATGTTATCTTGGTCAGTTCCTTTAAGTTTTGAACTGATGCTGATATGCAAACAAAATTTAAAAGACAATGCATTCCCACTTGGGTCAGCATAAGTTTTCAACATAAAGTATACAATTGATGATTAGAAAACAGATTTATAGATTAAATTTTAAATTTTCTACTTGCGTACTTGAGGTAATTATGTTGTTTCTTATCTACTTAGGCTTTAAAATGAAAGATATGACTTTTTTGGTAGCCCTAAATTACTTATTTTTTAAATAGTTGTCTCAATACTAAAATTGTGTATTGAAAGCAAACAAAAGGATGAAAAAATACATTTATGTGTTTGAGTAACTGTGCATAGATTCTTGCATTTAATCCTTGGAACTATTTTATGGGAATATTTTATTATCCTAAAGTCTACGGTTAAAAAACTAACGGACCCACTGCCACCCAGCTAACAAATGATAAAACCAAGATTTTAACTTCGATTTGTTGAAACCAATATTGATTCCCTTGCCACTGAATCAGCCTTTGTTTTTCAACATATGAAGCAATTTTATTGAGCTTTGAGACTACAGTTTTTATGCATGTATGCCTTCCTATTATTCTGCTACTAGAGAACAGCAAGAGTTCTATTTGTCATAATCAGACTTACTGTAACTGCTACCACCTGTTCCAGAAAGCTGTTATCTTTGTTTTTTAGTGTGTGTGAAAATCTGTTTTACTTACTCTTTGATCTTTTTAGATTTTAAGACACTATCAATTATAGGAGGCATCAACAAATTAATAAGAGCTTTTAGGAAAAATAGGTTACTGCCATGGTTTCAGAAATGTTACAATGTGGGAGAAAGTCATCTTAAAAAGAGGAAATATGATATAATATTTGGTATTGTAATTTAGTGCTATTGCTTAAACATTTTTTTAATTTGAAATTTAATTCATGTTCTGGGCATATGTGCAATAAATGTCTCATCACCACATGGGGAGGATTTCATAAAAATAAGGATCTATGCCCTTGAGAAAAACCAAAACACATTAATAGGTTTCATTTGTGTTTCAGAAGATCTCACTGATGGAAGAATAATTAGCTTCATTAACCAAAATGCAATATGGCTCTCTCCATTGTTGCTCTCAGATGTTGACTGACACAAATACTAACTCTAAAAAACTTTTTAAATTCTGCCATTATGATACAAATAACTCCTAGCAAGAAAAAAAAAAAAATCTATGAGGGAGAGAGGATTACCACTATCTAGTTAAAATAGATAGCACATTTTACATTTCCTTCGTACTATAGTTTTTCACTGTCCTTACATTTATATTGTTTTACAAAGTTACGTTCAGAAGGAAAATTATATTTCAAGTGAAATGTGTGAGAATAGCCTAAAACAGCTTTTTAACTTAAGATTATAGTTTAAGCATTTCTGTACATTGTCATTCTGCAAAGCAATTTAATGGATGCAAAATATTCCCACATACAAGCATACCATTCATTTATTAGTTAACAATTGCTACAAGATTACAATGCAATTAACAATGAACTAAATATCAGGATATAGTGATGAACAAAACAGTCACTGCACTAATAGCACTTATAGCTAGGAGGAGATAGATATAACATTTATATGTATAAATGTATACATTCAATGCCAGATGCTGATGTATATGTACATATATAGCATATATATTTTATATGGGTGTTTTATCATTTGATTTCAGGTGCTGATAAAAATAATAAAAAAAAATAAAGCATTGTGTGCAGAGAGACAACAATGGAGACTGTATTTTAGAAATAATGATCAAACTGTGATTCTCTGATGGGTGACTAGTCAGCAGAACCGTGGCTAAAACAGAGATTGAGCATTATCTGCAGAGAGACAAGCAAGTGCAAAAACCCTTCAGTGAGAACATATATTTACATCAAATAACCTGGTGCAGCTGGATCAGAGGGCATGAGGGTAGAGCTGTATGAGCTGGATACAGAATGATAGTGAGGGGTGAAACTGGCTGGGCTTCTGGGTCCGGTGGAGACTTGGAGAACTTTTCTGTCTAGCTAAAGGATTGTAAACACACCAGTCAGCCCTCTGTGTCTAGCTAAAGGTTTGTAAACACACCAATTAGCACTCTGTAAAAATGGACCAATCAGCACTCTGTAAAATGGACCAATCAGCAGGATATGGGCAGGGCCGAATAAGGTAATAAAAGCTGGCCACCTGCGCCAGCACTGGCAACACGCTGAGGGCCCCTTCCGCACTGTGAGAGCTTTGTTCTTTGGCTCTTCACAATAAATTCTGCTGCTGCTCCTTGCTCTTTGGGTCCGCACTACCTTTATGAGCTGTAACACTCATTGGGAAGGTCTGTGGCTTCGCTCCCGAAGTCAGCGAGAACACGAACCCACCAGGAGGAACAAACAACTGCAGCCGCGCCTCCTTTAAGAGACCTAACGCTCATTGAAAAGGTCTGCGGCTTCACTCCTGAAGTCAAGCGAGACCACAAACCCACTGGAAGGAAGAAACTCTGGACACATATGAACACCTGGAGGAACAAACTCTGGACACACCATCTTTAAGAACTGTAACGTTCACCGCGAGTGTCCGTGGCTTCATTCTTGAAGTGAGCGAGACCAAGAACTCACCAGAAGGAACCAATTCCGGACACAATAGTAAGGAGCTAGATGACGCTTATGCCCAGTGGGCTATTGTATGGACTGTGGTTTTACCTGGAGCTGCAGAATTATTAGAAGGTTTGAACAGAGATTTAATGTGAAATATCTTGGGTTTTTAAAAGGGTCACCCTGGCTACCATGTGGTAGGAGCAAAAGAGGAAACAGGGAGATTGTTTTGGAGAATCAAATGAGCTTCTGTTTGAGAGATGTGATGGCTTTAATTAACTATAATCAGGTGTTGATAAATGATCAGCTTTGAGCTGTAATTTAAAGACAGTTTAGACAGGATTTGGGCATTTAAATCCAGTTAGTCATTCAGTAAACATTTATTGAATGGAAGCTATGTGCCAGACCCTGTTCTAGGTGTTAAGGTGAAAGCAGTCAATAAACAAGACAACAAAAGTGGGAAAAATGTACACACACACATGTATATATGTAAAGGCCAGGCTCATAAAAAATACCTTAGTGAGGGGAACAAATAATGAACAAAGACAATTAAGTGAAAACACATTGCATGTTAGTGGTATGTGCTAAAGAGTGATATGTGTTAAAGAGGTAATGCTTCATGCTAAGTCACCAGAATTTGGTGAAAGATCTGATGTAGGGTACAAGAGAAAATGAGGAGTCAAGATTACTCCTAGGGTTTTAGCCTGTGTAACTAGAATTAAACTTGTTTCTTAAGATGGCAATAGTTTCTACATTTTATTATTCATAGGCTTAGAGGAACATTCCTGCTAACACAGATTTCTTTTAGATTATAATTTTAGAATGCATTTCCAGTTGTGCTCTGTTTTGCTCTTAAAACATATTGATGGATGCGCCTCCATAACCCAGACCCTTCCCACCAGTCTTCACTTTCAACATAGAGATCAAATTTCAACATGAGACCTGGACCAAACAAACCATATCCAAGCCATAGCAATATGTTTGTATATCATTCATCGGGACAATGATTTAAAATTATCTGTGTACTCTAATATTATTTTTCTTAGTTCATTTACTTGAATTTTTGTGCTTCAGTTATATATTTCTTTTTTTATTTTTATTTTGTTAATATGCATTTATTGAAAAATTTTATTTCTTTCCAGCTTTTAGGTTTAAGAGTTATATGTGCAGGTTTGTTACATGGGTAAATTGCATGTCATGGAGGTTTGGTGTAGAGATAGTTTTGTCACCCAGATATTATGCTGACTTCGCTAATATACCAAGAAAGAAAGAGAGAAAGAGAGAGAGAGAAGGGGAAGGAGGGCAGGCAGAAAAAAAGAAAAGAAAACACAAATGTGAAGGAATTTAGAAGAGAAAATGATTAGCTCCAGTCAGCGCAGTAGGGCAGGGGGAAAAAAATCTGAAAAAAACTTAATGAATAAGGTGGTATTTGGCAAATGTTCAAAATTGAGTTAGCTTTCCTCCAGCGAGATGATGCTATGTATTTATTTTCCAGAAATAGATGAGTTATAGGAATTAAAGAAAAAAAGTGGCTGGGCACAGTGGATCACGCCTGTAATCCCAGCACTTTGGGAGGACGAGGCAGGTGGATCATGAGGTCAGGAGATCGAGCCCATCCTGGCTAACACAGTGAAACCCCATCTCTACTAAAAATACAAAAAATTAGCTGGGCGTGGTGGCAGGGGCCCGTAGTCCCAGCTACTTGGGAGGCTGAGGCAGGAGAATGGCGTGAACCCGGGAGGCAGAGCTTGCAGTGAGCCGAGATCGCGCCACTGCACTCCAGCCTGGGCGACAGAGTGAGACTGCATCCCAAAATAAATAAATAAATAAATAAACAATAAATAAATAAATAAATAAATAAAAATCCTCTGCCTAGAAAACGAAATTGTGAGTGGAATAGGAGCAGGAAATGAGTAATGAACTTCTAGAGGTTTAATTTCTTGTGTTCCATGGAAAATAAAATAATGTAAATTGTGATTTTATCTTTTATAAGCATTAAATTCATAATTCAATAATTTTAGAGTTTAGAGGAACCTTAGATACAGGAAAAGGAAATTGCATGCTGAGGAAGTGGCAGATTTAGAATGAGAAATGACATCTTGTGATCCACAAGCCAGTGCCTGCCCCCCAGCAGCACATGCCATTTGCGGATTGCTGTTTGACCAAACCAGGATTTCTTCCTTCTCTAATAACCAATGGGGAAAAAGATGGAGAGACAGAGAGAGAGACAGGGACAAAGAGAGAGCGAGAGAGCGAGAGAGCGACCGAGCCAGCGAGCGAGAGCGCGCGGGGGGAAAAGGAAGGAAAGGGAAGAGAAAGAATTGGAAAGGAAATAAAAACACTAAACACTCTATGACTTACAAACTGGCAGTCAGTGGTAGGGTTTTGGTAGCTGCTCCAATAATTTAATTCCAAAATTTCAGTTTCTTTCTGGCTTATGTAACAGTTCAATGCGAATCCAGATTTTGCATTTTAAAATTTTCTGTGATCATTCTTCCTCCAGTTTACCTGTGTGTCTAACTGCCTCACTCTTTGTATCTTTGCTCAAATATTACTGTTTTATTTAGTAAAATGACACCCCCCACTCCTTTCACACCTTCATCCTTCCTGTCTACAGTATTTTTCTCAAATGCACTGACCACAAGACCTACTTAATATTTTACTTATTTTAAAATTTCTTCTCTTACTTGAATGTTCTATGAAGGCAGAATTGTGTTTGCTACTCTAATGTCAACTTGTAAAAGAGTATCTTGCATATCAAGAGTTGTTTAATAAACAAAAGTTGAATGAATAAAATGTAACTTACCTAAATCTGGGGGAATACTATGTTTACAAGCATCGGCTTTGGAGTCAGATCAGAATTTGTTTCAGTTTTAGATGTGCCTCTTACTAGTTTAGTGACTTTGGCATGTTCCATTTCTGCTTATTATTAGATGTAGGAAGAAATTATACCCACTTTTAAAGTCATCAGAATGAAAGGAAATAATACAGGTAAAGTTTCTGGCTTATCGCATGCACGTAGCAAATGTTAACCATCAATGAGTGTCAGGTATGGTTAACAGGTCTAAGTGTAACCACTAAAAGCTTAGAGCTTCTTAATGTATCTGGCTATTAACTGCATCCTAAGACATAATATGACCTATACAATTTTAGTTTATACCACTATGAACCTGATACTATTAGCTGCCCACGATGTAACATATTGTGTTTTAATAGCTTTTAACTATTATTTATAAAGGAATGGATATACTATAAACAAAATTGTTTTTCTTCTGTACAGTAAATTGACTGAAATCTTGAAAGCACTTGAGTTTTCCATGTCAAAATTCATGTTTAATAGATATCAACTGATCTAAAATAACTCTAAGATGTTTTGATATCTTTGAAAAGGCTAAATGTATAGCAATCTGTTTTTGAGTTTGAAGATATATTTATATCATATGGAACATAAATTTGGTGAAGTGTGTCAAGACTTCTTGGTCATGCAGCCACCATAGAGATTTCCTATTTTATACTATTTTACATTGATTACAGCTTATTCATTGTTCATATACATCCTTATATGTAACTGATATTATAGTTTTTGTTTGTTTGTTTTTGCTATTCCACTAGTAACCATTTTTCAGTGTTCTTTGTTCTTTCCTGGTAGTTGTTTCAATCCCCTGATTTATATTTCTTGTAATGTTTATTAACATATTTTCTTGTAAATACAACACATTTACAAGAAAAAACAACCCCATCAAAAAGTGGGCAAAGGCTATGAACAGACACTTCGCAAAAGAAGAGATTTATACAGCCAACAGACACATGAAAAAATGCTCATCATCACTCGCCATCAGAGAAATGCAAATCAAAACCACAGTGAGATACCATCTCACACTAGTTAGAATGGCAATCATTAAAAAGTCAGGAAACAACAGGTGCTGGAGAGGATGTGGAGAAATAGGAACAGTTTTACACTGTCGGTGGGACTGTAAACTAGTTCAACCACTGTGGAAGATGGTGTGGCGATTCCTCAAGGATCTAGAACTAGAAATACCATTTGACCCAGCCATCCTATTACTGGGTATATACCCAAAGGATTATAAGTCATGCTGCTATAAAGACACATGCACATGTATGTTTATTGTGGCACCATTCACAATAGCAAAGACTTGGAACCAAGCCAAATGTCCATCAATGACAGACTGGATTAAGAAAATGTGGCACATATACACCATGGAATACTACGCAGCCATAAAAAAGGATGAGTTCATGTCCTTTGTAGGGACATGGATGCAGCTGGAAACCATCATTCTCAGCAAACTATTGCAAGGACAGAAAACCAGACACTGCATGTTCTCACTCATAGGTGGGAACTGAACAATGAGAACACTTGGTCACAGGAAGGGAACATCACACACCACGGCCTATTGAGCGGTCGGTGGAGGGGGCAGGGATAGCATTAGAAGATATATCTAATGTAAATGACGGGTTAATGGGTGCAGCACACCAACATGGCACATGTTTACATATGTAACAAACCTGCACGTTGTGCACATGTACCCTAGAATATAAAGTATAATAAAAAGAAAAGTGAAAAGATATATATAGTCTGCTCTCATAATCAAATAAAAAAATATTTTCTGCAGTTTCTCAGACTTTTTACACTCTTCAAATGTTTCCAGCTTTTAAGAAAACAAACTCTCAAAATCAATGCAGTTTTTAATTAAGCAAATAATGCTTATACAGTTCTTACAAATGTCACTATCTTCAAGTTCAAAACAAATATGATTTTTTTCGTGGTTCTAATTTTATTTAAAAAAATTTGAAGTACATTCAATAGCACAGATGCGTTTAATTCTTCTGAAAGTCACTGTCAGTGTCAGCATTAGTAAATAACAGGAAAGCTTTCATGTGACTACTTTTATGTGCTTATTTATTGAATGTATGGATTATTTGAAAAGTATGCCACACAAATTTTATATATTTTCTAGTGTGTGTGTATGTGTAGGTATGTATGTATATTTGTGTGTGTGTATATATATATGTGTGTATATATATATTTAGCCTACATATATATATCTAGGCTAAACCTTGGGAAACATGAAAGAGGAGAGATTAGTACATTTAATGAAAAAAGAGGAAAGAAAAATGATATAAATAGATATAACTTTCTCTTTCTCTTTTGTAGCCCTAGGAAAAGATAAGGATTACACAGATGAAGCAGAACATGCTACTTACGACCGATCTCGTCTCATTAATGACTTTGTTATCAAAGATAAATCTGAATTCAAGACAAAATTATCTAAGGTAATAAGAACTAAACTTTATCAATAAGTCATTTTTAGAGCATAATTTTTAAAACCTTTCAATATGCGTCTACATGTTTGGTTTTTGCTGGAGACTACAAGAATATACATGTTAATATGCACCATTAAGAACTCAGAAGTTATATAGAGATTAATTCATATTTATCATATTGATTCATATTTCTCAAATAATGTTTAAAACACTTAATCTGAAATGTAAAATCATTCATTAATAGTCTCTTTAGGGATTTATTTCTTCGTCTTTCTTAGCATGAGTTAATGAGAACATGGATTTTAGTATCACATCAACCAAGATTTAAGTTCCATTTCCACTACCCAGATGTAATAACTTGATAAGACTAATTAAACTCACTGAGAATTGTTTTTTCATCTTGGAATATGCTCCTGGTTGTCTGCTTGACAAGATTATTTGAAGACAAAGTGAGATAACCATGTGTCTGGCACATAGCAAAAGATTGAGAATATCATATTGAAATTATAGTTCACCAATACAAAAATGAGGTAGAGTTCAATTTTAAAAGGTCTTGGTTCCAACAATCCTGCCATTCCTCAAACAAAATGCTTTCATGGACTCTTCAAAACATGGGAGTGTTCCCGTCAGATACCAAAGACAAAATGGAATGCTGCTGCTTTTCATCATTGCAAATGGAACTGATCCATATTTCCCTTTTGATGATTTTCACAACAAATCCTGGCTCAGGATAAGCTCATTTATTTATTTATTTATTTTTTCATTTTTTGTATTGATGAAAAAGGAAATGCCTTTGTAAAAAAGATAGTTGGACATTAAGTGCAGTTTAACACAAGGAATGACTTAGGTTTCAATTTTCACTGCATGGCTAATAATCACAAGAAATACAATTTTCTCTGTGATATTTGATTCTGTATTTCTTGGATTACTTTTGCAAATATCTTTATTAGTCACCCACCAATGTGTTAGTAAATAAATATGGCAGAGACTAAATATTACTATCATAAGTGAGACCAAACTAATACATAGATGCAGGGATAATTGTGCCAAATTTCTTTATTCTTGTTTATTTGGTTGAATTAAATTGGGTCACTATTATGGGCCAATAATTAAGTTATCTTTGCACATAAGGTGTTTATCTTTCCATGGTTACTAAATCTGCCTCCCTGTGTCTGTCTTATCAATACAATGTATGTTTAGAGTCTCTACTATCTGTGAAGCACTGTTCCAAATGAACTGAGAGGAGGAGTTATAAGATAAATTAAGATGTTGTTTCTTAATATGCTTATAGCACTGACTGGAAGACAAACACAATATGCTCAAATAATTAGAAAATGAACTAAGATTAAATAAAGTTTTTATTATCTGCTTTTCTAGAATTACCACATGCCATCAATGATATCCACCATTTTATATCTTCTCAACAGTAGCAATTTCCCAAGTTCCACTTTGACTAGACTTGAACTTTAGAATATCAAAGTTTTAAAAAAGTTGGACCTGCATGCATATTACGATTGTAACATTAACGATAAGAGAAAGGTGTGTGATGATGGTAACAGACCACAATACGTCAATCCAAGATATCCTATTCTAATGCCCTACTGAATCTACCTGATTACATATCCTTCTCCTACTATACTTCCACTCGAACTGTAGAAGAACATCACGAGACCCCGGACTGACTTGTTCTTCTAGCTTCTATTAAAATGTGTCCACTTTTATCAATTTTATAGTTTCGAGTGCAGCACAACTTCCATTTGAGCAATAACCAAAAGTTTTAAATGCCATTTAGGTAGTCTACTTGCAAAGTTTATCTACAAAGTGAAGAGCAAAATTACCTACTTAGACAATTTTCTTTGTGTACATTTGACACAGGAAACTTCAACAAAGCAATAACCTAATTTTTCCTCTTTGGGTGTCTGTATGCCCTGTGGGCTTTATAAATTTGTTGGTCTTTCTCTTATACCCCACCATTAAATTGTGTGTGTGTGTGTGTGTGTGTGTGTGTATGAATGAAAGCATATACATTTTAAGTTAGATCTTATGACACTGAATCTTTATTCACTTGTATCCTACAAAATGGAAACTTCCTGTGGTTCAAATGAACCTATTTAGATAGAATATAGATATATAGATAGATAATTATATGGCTGAAGATGTGTGCCTTATAGCATCATTCACATGTGAAAATTGTAGTTGTGATAATCTGCACTGTGCATACTATGCAATGTAGCTAATATTTATTTCTACAGAAAAGTTACTCATTTGCAAAGGTATCATTTTAGAGATGACAAAGCGAATTTATGAAGCGTCAACAGAAAGGGGGCACAAACTTGAAGGGGAAAAGTAACTCCTAATACAAACTGCATAGTGAGTAATGACAAGTATTAAATTACAGAAAACAAAGCTTTCTAACAAGTTTGCCAATAGCTATACACTAAAATAGGAAATAACCCCAAGTCCTGCAAGGTGATGTCTTATATTGAATTTATGAGGAAGCACTGTTGAGTTGTGAAATGTAAAAACAAAGAAAGAAATACAGAAAAACATCTGTCTAATTTACTAGGAGTTGTGTAAATAGACTCTATATGTGTTTAAACATTTGGTTTATCAATCATTGTGCAAATATTTTCTTTTATTCTTTTTTTTTTTTTTTTTTTTGAGACGGAGTCTCCCTCTGTCGCTTAGGCTGGAGTGCAGTGGCACAATCCCGGCTCACTATAAGCTCTGCATCCTGGGTTCACGCCATTCTCCTGCCTCAGCCTCCCGAGTAGCTGGGACTATAGGTGCCTACCACCACGCCCGGCTACTTTTTTGTATTTTTTTTTTTTTTTTGGTAGAGACGGGGTTTCACCGTGTTAGCCAGGATGGTCTCAATCTCCTGACCTCATGACACACCTGCCTCGGCCTCCCAAAGTGCCGGGATTACAGGGGTGAGCCACCGCACCTGGCCTGTGCAAACATTTTCTGAGTTGAGTTGGGGTAGTGAATTTTAATTTTTGTCAGGTACATATATGCACTGCTTGTAATAATTTTGTATGCTAATATATTTATGAGTAACTAGTTTGCTTCAGAATTAATCTTCAGAACAATGCATTGTATCTTTAGAATATCTTGCTTCAAATCATAAGTTTTTAGCATGTTATTTATAATTTTGATATCTACTATGATGAAGGGACATTGATGAATTAATAAGATATTTTAGTTATTGTGAAATTCCAGTGCACAAAGCTTGGTATGGTACTTTAGGACCAATATCGCAAACGGTAAATAGCTTTTGCTATCAGAGTACTGACTGGGATGCAGTTTAGGAATTCCCACATGCATATCAATTGGGAAACCCATGAGATTCTAGAAATTAGAGGCAGCACTAAACATGGTTTAAATCTGTATTCAGCTAGCCTCAAGCTTTACAATAGAAGTCATATTTAAATATTTCAGAGGCATTGTGGTAGATATAAAATTGGTCATAATCTTTTCTTTCCTATATCCATTCTGTTTTCAATGAGATTTTGCAGCTCTTCCCATCAAGAGACAGAGTCTATTGAACAGGTCTTGGTCCTCCTGTTTGTCAGTAGACTGTTGCAGGAGTGACATTATGCCAGCACAGAGCCTTGAACTCAAAAGATCTTCAACTCCCATTCTTTCTTTTAGGATTCTCCCTTTACCATGTGAGTAAATCAGAGCTAGTCTTGAGGAGGATAAGAGACCACAGGGACCAGAGGCTAATAAGCACAATTGCCCTAAATGAGGCAAATAGAGATAGGAGAGAATCCAGCAGCAAAGGCCTGGAAAATCAGACCTATGAAAAATCTCAACTGAGACCAGAAGAGCTACCCCGCAGAGCCCAGCCTGTGCACAGAATCATGAGCCAAAGGGTTGTTTGTGGATGGTTTGTTTCTCTGCAAGAGATAATGGAAACAACCATAAATGTTAAAGGATAACACATTGGCTAATACCAGTGATTGTGAATATGAAGTTAATTCTTCTTCAATGTCTAGGAAGATTTGCAAAATTGTCCCAGAGTTTGACACAGCATATTCATAGCATGCATTTAATTCTGTGGAGCCCAAGTGCATTTTATTTTTATTTTTTATTATACTTTATGTTCTAGGGTACATGTGCACAACGTGCAGGTTTGTTACATATGTATACATGTGCCATGTTGGTGTGCTGCACCCATTAACTCATCATTTTAAATAGCATAACTGAAATCACATGGTATTTAAGCAACCTATCTACAACTTTCTAAAATTGTTTTTTTAAAAAACTGTTTACAAAAGTGCCTTCCTTGTGAAAATATTAAATCAGGGTAAAATTCCAAGATTATTATTAATCAAAATGTGTTTATAGTTAACAGTCACAAACATACAATGTTTTAAACATGTTTAATTTTTCTGAGTACAGAGTAAGTGTATATATTCATGAGGTATATGGGATATATTGATACAAGCATACAAAATGTAATGATTACACTGGGTTAAATGAGGTATCCATCACCTCAAGCATTTATCCTTTATGTTACAAGCAATCCAATTATACTCTTTAAAATGTACAAGTAAGTTAGTATTGACTATAGTCACCCTATTGTGCTATCAGATACTAGATCTTATTTCTTCTTTCGAAATATTTTTTTGTGCCAATTAATCATCCCCTCTCCCCTTGCCCTACATTTCCCAGCCCCTGGTAATCATCATTCTACTCTCTATCTCTATGTGTTCAACTGTTTTAATTTTCAGCTCTCACAAATAAGTGAGAATATGAAAAGTTTGTCTTTCTGTGCCTGACTGATTTCCCTTAGCATAATGACCTCCAGTTCCATCCACAGTGTTGCAAATGACAGGGTCTCATTCTTTTATGGCTGAATAGTACTCCATTGTGTATATGTTCCATTTTTTAAAAATCCATTCGTTTGTTGATGGACACTTGGGTTGCTTCCAAGTCTTGGCTGTTGTGAATACTGTTGCAATAAATATGGGAGTGCAGATATTTCTTTTATAAAACTTTTCTTTAAGACCAGGTTACTTTTTGTCTTACCTCTTGACAAAAGGCTTTTTCATCCATGTGTAGCTAAGCAATTTAAGGAAGCATTTTGTAATGAAAGGAAAGGAACATTCCCAAAAATCCATAGACGGAAGGACCCGGCCTGACTGCAAGCAAAGTTCTAGAGCAAATGAGGGGGATTGTTTTTAAGATGGTTTGGGTAAATATCACCTTTTCTTGTTTCATGAATATGGAGAACACTGGGAATAACCTATGAAGATAATGAGGTCCTACTGCCAAACTGTATGATCCTCAAAACTAGACTCCCTCTCTCCACCAAGGAGCCACATCCTACATACCAGCTGAGGCCTCTAGATGTGGTCGATTTACAGGGATTATCTATGGTTAATCTAGGTTAGCAGGAATAAGCCTATGGTAAAGAATCCATGGTGTCTGTAGTGGGTGTTAGTGAAGCTCAGCTACATGGCTCTTTTGGTCTCAGCTGGGATATTTCATGGGTCCACCACTGTCACAATGCCCCAATTAACTACAGATATTGCCATTAATGAGTCTGGGAATATTAATCTATTTTTCAGTTACAGTAACTTCAACTTTGAAAGGATATTGGGTGTCAAATCAAACAGGAAGAAGGTTATGGACAAGGAAAATCTGGACATGAATATTTTAACAGTTCATTAAAGTTAGATCAAGGCCATTCACTTTGATTGTGTCAACTGGCATTGGCAGATGGTGCTCATCTTTGTCTCAATGGGTATCAGAAATAATTTTCTCTAGGGCTGGAGACACTGGTCATATGTTGGAGAAGGTGAGAAGGAGATGGCTTTTGTAGTCTTCTACAGCATACCTTTTATGTGGATGTCAGGAACTATTTCATTTGCCTAAATGGCTCTTTGCTTCCAAATTGTGTATAGGACTTAGTATTCTGAACGTGCTATTGTGAGATGGTGATGACAAACTACAAGATGAATGACTAACTTGGCTCTATATGGCTGCTTTAATGGACAAGATTATACATGAAATACTAAGAGAATAAATTTTACTTCTTTTTGGGATATTCAGTTTCTAAAGAAAATATTAATATTTATTTAACTTTAGTACCTGAAGTAACCTTTTATTTATATTATTAAGTGGTATCCTAAATATTTAATTTTCATGTAAAACATGGGTCACACAGAAAATCACCTTGGCTTATTAATCTTTTTGTCCATGTTTTTAAATGTATCTTCTTACCTAACATTAAGAAGTCTCTTTTCGATCAGCCCAGAGGAAGCTGGTCCTGTTTTCAGAGTCTTTGTATTCTCTGAAATACTGAAAAGGCATTATCCTCCCTGCAACTCTAAAAGGAATCTCCCTTCCTTGTGCCATTTAAGTACTTAGTTTGACCCTAGAAACCTTTCTTAGTAAATGGTGAAGACTTGTTCTACATTAGCTGATTGCTAGTGTAAATTTTCCAAAAGATTTAGTGCAAGAGTTTTCAGAGTTGCTTCAGATTTTCTGTAGATTACTTAAACCCGTGTGTGTGCGTGTGTGTGTGTGTGTGCACACGCATGTGAGGGAGTGGTGTATATGTTATGATAAAGGTAGCATTTCACATCAGGAAATAAATGTTAATCATTCAAAAACATGCAAATGTTCTCACAACAACTAGTCAATTATTTGGAAAGAGTTAAAATATTCTTAGATGACATCTCACATCTTATAACAAATGAATTACTGAAGAGCTGAAGAAGTATACTCAAACTGAATATATTGAAAACAAAGCAAAACAAAAATAAACATTTTTTCTAATGACAGAATGGGAAAATTGCTTCTTTAAATGGCCTTTTAAAATCAATGATAAAATTAAGCATGGATAGACTTACTATTTAGATACTAAATATATCAGTGTCAAAATTCTGATAACATTAAGAAGAGACAAGCTTAAGATATGGTGATCAGCTCACATGCTGGAAAATATATACATGCCAGAAGAATGGCTAATATTCTTAATTCACACAGATATCATAATGTAATTTATAAATATAAAAATGAAATAAATCGAAAAGCAATTTAATTTTAACATATATAACGATCAGCTGTACTATTAATTACAGAAATACAAATGTAAGCAATGTTTTTTGAACCAAATTAGAAAATGTTTATATCAGTTTTAGATTTTGTTGTACTTTTAAACTATATGCTATCATTTTTATTCCTTGCTGGTCAATATGTCTGTTGAACCAAATTTTCTGGAAAACAATTTCACAAGGAAGGTTCAGTACCTACAAGTAATTTTGCCTGTTGACCAGTTCTAGGAATTTATGCAGAGAATGCAATTAGAAGTTAGCCAAATTTCTGGGTGTAGCAGCTCATGCCTATAATCCCAGTACTTTGAGAGGCTGAGGAGGGCAGATAAGTAATCTGGAGTGTGAGCCCAGGAGTTTGAGAACAGGCTGAGATACACAGTGAAACCCTGTTTCTACAGAAAAAAATACAGAAATGAGCCAGGTATGGTGGCACGTACCTGTAGTCCCAACTACTCGGGAGGCTGAGGCAGGAGGATCACTTGAGCCTGAGAGGTAGAGGCTACAGTAAGCCATGGTCACACGACTACACTCCAACCTGAGAGAGAGAGAGGGAGACCCTCTCAAAAAAAAAAAAAAAAAAAAAACCAGAAAAAAAAAGGCAAGAAGTTCGCCCAAATAATTCTGTTTAAGAATGTTTCTCACATTGTAATTTGTGGTGGGGGAGGAACACTTCCAGAGTCAAATGTAAATGATAACATTTAAAATAGTAATTCATAATGCCCTCAAACAAGGCAGTACTATGTTGAAAATCTCAAAACTATTTAAGGATAATAGGACATGATCACAGTGTATTATTGTATAATAAAGTGGTTTTAAAAATCAATTTGTGCAGTATAATGCCAATTCTATAAAAATATCTAGCTGGTTTTCATGGGGAAAATACTTAGAATGATATACAAGAGATGTTTATAGTTTTATCACTGGGTCGTAAAATTCAAAGGACGTAATACTTAAGTATTCATAGATTTAAGCCATAATTATAATATCATTACCTTTTTACAATCTCATACAGCTGGTAAATGACTGAGCCAGGATTTAAAATAAGATAGTCTTTTTTTCCAAACAGTTTTTCCATTTTGTTACACTGGCATGACCATAGCAATTCAGGACTTCACCTTTTTTAGCCCAATAACCATAGTAAGTAGCATTTCAGTTTCTTTGCCCTAATATGCACTGATCACTTATGCACCAGAAACTGTGGTAAGCACTTTATATACATTATCTAATTTAAATCTCACAATAATTCAATGACAGTAGGTAGTAATACTCTCATTTTTACCAACAAGAAAATAGGAATTAACAGAAACGTGTCTTGCCCAAGTCTCTACGCCAGGCAGAACCAGAGCCGCATTGTGGCATGTCTCTTTAGCTCTAGACTCGGCGTTTCTGTCTCCAGTTCAATCTCTGAGATATACCCTCAGAGATATTTTCTCTTTCCAAAACCCTGAAACATTACTCTGAAATAAGGCAGCTCTAAATTGTAATAATTGTGTGGGTAACTCACAACCTCCTGTAACTAGATTGACCTGTTTGCAATTTATTCTTGTATCAACAAACTCCTAAGTAAAAATAGTAATGTGTTACAAATATAATATCACTAAACCTCAGCAAGAGTAGTCAAATAATAGAAAGTTTCTATTCCTTGGGATCAAATAATAAGTAGATAAATATTTCCAACTGAATCTATTACAGTATGGGAACTCCCCTTACCAATCAAAATACAAAATAAGCACCACCACCACCACTAAACACAAAATAAAACTCACCACAAAAGCTCCTATAGCTGCCAACAGTTCTGTGCAGCACTGAAGTATGTCTACAGCAGAGGACTACGAAATCATGACATGAAATGATTTACCTGAGAGAATGCAATTAGGTGAGAGATGGATTTGTTGGGGTAGAGGCCTTTAGTTCCCTGAAAGACTATAAGGGGAAAAAATGTGCCTGTTTAGGAAGTCGTATTTCATATGCAATACAAAGAAACAAAAAAGATGTCAAACATGTTTTCTCTTCCCTGACACTAATGTCTCAGTAATGAAACACATAGAGGTTTCTCAAATCACCAATGTATTTGTTTTTCCCATGAGTACTTAAGAATTCATTTTGGGAGATACATCTCCTGAATCTCCCTGGAAGATGTTAGCTCTAAAACGAGAGTTGCAATAACTTCTCTGCAAGAAAGTATACATAGTTTGATGGGATGTAAAAGTAAATTCAGTAAATTAATGTATGGGCATACCAGTTAAATGGTGCAGATAATGGTTCTACTTGACTTTTGAACATTCAATCAATGACGGGCTCAAATCAAACAGTTCTCTAGTTGTTCAGACATGAAAGCAGCCAGGGAAGACAGATCAGAAACCATGTTATTTGAGCATACCGAGAAAATCAAATCTACCTCCTTAATCTGTCACCTCCAAGCCCTCCAGGCTGTGAACACTGAATTGGAAGTTTTAATATTAATAATAATAATGTTTAATGATCATAACAGCTAACATTTATTAGGGATCTTAACAGGATTTTAATAACTTCTACTTTTCTATCATCACAACAACTCTAAAAGGTAAGGTCTATTTTTACCCCCATTTCATAGGTGAAGAAGTGAAGGCTTAGATGGCTATGTAACTTTTCTGTTATCACACAGCTGGTAAGGAGGAGGCAGGAAATATACACAGGGTACCACACTGTCAAGCACTGTGCTACACTGCACATAATGGAGGTGCATGCAACGGACTATAGAAGCCACGAGAAAAGTGAATTGGGTAGTTAGCGATCATGTTCACATTACTGGAAAATTATGTTTATTAGAGATCATGAATATTGTGCTTTTTTTCAATGTTTTATACTTAAGATAATATAATAAAATTGAGGCTCCTGTGCTTAGTTATATCCTGATAAATTTTAAAACACTTGTCTCTAGCTTGCAGCTTATAGCCCTTCATCTCCCTCTGTCATCTTTCTCCATATATTTTGGCACATAGCCTTCTTAACCTCACCAAAGAGTCAATTGAAATATGAATATTTTGAGGAATTATCACTGTAGAGAAGAAAATACCTACAGAATAAAGCACTGTTATGTTTACTGAATAATTTCTGACACTTCTGTTTTAAAAAACTAATTATTATTGTTTTGTTGTGGTGGTTGACTTCTTGCGTGATGCAAACCAGGATTCCAGATGAGGGTTTCAGTCATGGAAACCCATTTGATTTCATTAATCCCTTCCTACCATAGACAATTTAAACCTAAGTATTAGAGTAATATACCATTTGTTCTTTAACTATTTCTAACATTGTGTGAAGTTATGTTTTTCTATTTCTTGAGCCTGCTGGAAAATCAATTTTAAAGCATGCTTATTAACTCAAGACCATATATATTAAGTGGTTACTTCTTAGGTTCAGTGTCTTGTCAGTCCCAATTACAAGCTGCCCTACAGAGGCTTTTTTAACAGAAATAAATGTAACCCTGTGTTGCATTTCTTATGTGGATATTAACTAAATGGGGACAAAAGCATTCAATTTGATTTGCTTATTTACTTTTAGGTGACAGTTAATTCCTGTGCTCTGAGATTACAATCATACCATTATGTGCGGCTCAGAGACAATATAATGCAACCTGAAGTTTAACACATGCAGGATTTTTGAGAAACCACAAAGCTTTCAATTGTACCTTTCTCCAGTGAACAAGAAAATGAGGCAATTTCCTTTAAAAGCAGAAAAAGAGGGCCGGGCGCGGTGGCTCAAGCCTGTAATCCCAGCACTTTGGGAGGCCGAGACGGGCGGATCACGAGGTCAGGAGATCGAGCCCATCCTGGCTAACACGGTGAAACCCCGTCTCTACTAAAAAATACAAAAACTAGCTGGGCGAGGTGGCAGGCGCCTGTAGTCCCAGCTACTCGGGAGGCTGAGGCAGGAGAATGGCGTAAACCCGGGAGGCGGAGCTTGCAGTGAGCTGAGATCCGGCCACTGCACTCCAGCCTGGGCGACAGAACGAGACTCCGTCTCAAAAAAAAAAAAAAAGCAGAAAAAGAATTATAGGAATTCCTGGTGAACTCTACTCCAGTATCAAAAAAATGTTACCTAGATCACCATTAAAAAAGTTAGTTGTATTTTCCATACCACTATTATCAAACTGAAACACACCTCCCATCTTTCATGTTAATCTGCCCAGCCATTCAAATGGCACATACAATAGATTATTAATAATTGACAGTAAAATCATAAAAATGTCGCTGACATTATATTACTAAATGTCACTTAGGTGACTCATGCATAGACATTAACCAATGACACATGAAGGCAGCCCCCTATTCCACCCGATAACCAACTCCTAAAAAGCAATTAATAAAAAAAAAACAGATATTCTTATAAAGAGATGAGTTATCTTTAAAAAAATGATTATTCAAACTAAGACATTTGAAGAGTAGGCTAAAAACCCTCCAGTCAAATGCTTTGTGTAGCACTCAGTATGTAATATTCTAGCTAATGGAAAAAGCAGGCTGTGAAAGGGAGAACTTTCAGTTGTCACACTGAAGAGTGCTTTAAAGAAGATTGTCATTTGAGACTCTGTTGTCAGCAATGAGGGATTCCAAATGCAGCTGAACTCAGAATTCTGACTGTGGTATGTTTAAAAGTGCATCAATCTAGGAGTTCTATACTATTTTTATATTTTCTTAAACATATGTAGAGAAACCAATTGAGAGAAATTAGTATTGATTTCAGAATTGGAAATGAATGTATCTGTTATTTCAAAATACTAGATATATATTTCAGAGTTAAAAAAGTATGATCTAAATGTGTTATTTTTAAAATGTCTGTGTTTATCTTGCATGTAAACCAAATATCACCTCTCTGAAGTTTTGTCTTTTTAAATGTATTTATTGATTTCATTGAAATAGTTATTCACAGCATCTACTCTAAAATGGTTTTTATTCAAAAACATAAAACATATTTACCTTTAAAATATTTTCAATTTTTCTTAATTTTATACAAGATTTTTAACTGATTTTCATCAAAATAGAAAGTCTGAGGAAAACATCTGAATTTAAAGGAGCATATCTCAAAGCGTCAAATGTTAAAATAAATAAATCACATCAGGTACGAAATTCACTGTGATGTAAAATGTTTTCAACCTGCTGTCTTTATTTTCTCACAGTTTTAAAGGTAATAAGAAACTTAATTTTGACTCAGTTCATATTTTGATTTTTTTAAAATGTCAGATGCTTCCATCTGGAGAATTTCCATTTTTACATCTATGTTAAAGATAAGATCATATAGCATAGATAATCACTGATATGGAAATAAGTGTTCTTTTCTTTACAAAAAATAAGTACTTAAATGATTTCTTATATAATATTAAAAATATAAAAATCAGTGATGAGAAAAGGTCTGTTCAAATGTACTCTCTGCAAATTACTTCCACTAAGGGAATATTTTAAAGTTCACATATATATAATATTTTAAAAATGTTTATTGTATTGACAACCCAATAGAAAACCATAGTCCATGCTTCATCACAGACTATTCCTTTGAGAAAAACTTGGATTTGTCTTCATTAGATAAACTAGAGAACCTATGATTTAAGTAAGAAATAAAAGTAAAAATTGGTGGAAAGAGACTAATATAAGATAATCTAAGAAACAGCACTTAGTATAATACCACTACATAATGGCAATTCAATCAATATTTTCTTTCCTTCTTAGTTTTTTTTTTTTATTTTTTAAGTTTTGTATTTACATTTGCTTCATGATTTTTATTCTTCCCGTGGATACATGTCTTATCATATGGTATTCAGCATCACACTTTATCCAGTTAACCAAGGTCAGATAGCTCAAGTGTTTTGGATCCAATCTGAGTCCAATTTGAGTAAAATTAATCTAGCTTTTTTTGTAACTATTATACTACATTGCTCAGTGAACCAGATTTCATAAGACACTTCAAAGGAAACTATTACTTCCCCCTTAATAACATGATTAATAACAAAATTAATCACAGAGAAATAGTGTCTGATAAATTATCTGGACCAATTCATTGTTTGAACCATTTTCAGAGAAATGCAAAATGCATTTTTCCATATTTTTACCTAATTTTAGCTAAATTAATACATACTCAGCTATTAGTATAAAAGTAGCTTCATATTTGAAAATTTTTCAAAAGTATGTGCTGCATAATTATACTTAATATTCATAAGAAATATGTATGTCTCACTATCATAAAAGCAAATTTATAAGCAGAATTATCACTAATTGTTAAATTAAAAAATAAAATTATTCTTGGACTTTTTTTTCAGCAAAATGAGAGATTAAATTCAGTGATATTTAAGGTTCAAATCTCACATTCTAAGGAATTCTGGCTACATCTTCTTTAAACAAAATATGTGTGTTCCCTTCCTAAACAGATACCTTACAGCAGTGGTTGCACAAAAAAAAATAACTGGACTCCACCCCCCAGAGCTTCTGATAACAGTAGCTCCAGTTGAGGCCTGAGAATTTGCATTTTTAAGTTTCCAGGTGATTCTGATGCTATTGGTGCAGATAGCATATTTGAGAACCATTGTCTTAATTCTCCCCTTAATATCTTCAGTGTACTCTATTTTGAGAATTCACCATGTGCCAGACTCTATACTAATCTGGGTATGCATTATTGAATAAAACAGGCAAAATCCCTAAGTGTGCAAAGCTTGTAGTCTACTGGAGGAATAAGAAAATAGGCCTACATATAATTATCTATTTAAAGTTGTCATAAGTGGGTGCAGGGTAGAAGAAGGGGAGTTACTTGAGTGATCAGGAAAGCAGCTTATTAAGAGCAAGAAAGGAGAGATGAGAAGTCAACAGAGGGAAAAGTGGAAGAACGTGGCATTCAAGGCAGAAGAGTGACCTATGTGAGGGCCCTGGCATGCAGAGTATCCAGGTGTGTTTGAGAAGCGATGTGCTTATGTGGCAGAAACACCGAAACTGAGCACAAGGATGGCCAAGAGGAGAGGTGAGAGAGAGGTGAGCAGACACAATGCTACAGGGGCCTGTGATGAGGAGTTTGAATTTGATTCTAAGTTTAAAGGTTTTTGGGCAGATCTCTGTTTTTGTAAGATTACTCTGCCCCTTTGGGTGGGGAAACAATGTAGGAGGTGGGGGCGACACTAGAGTAATGCAACTCAGTAAAGGCGAAGGTGGCTGGCCAAGACTGGTTAAAGGTAAGGTGAATACATCAGACAGTTTCCCACATCAGAATGGGGAAACCACTTAGATATCTAACTACAAAGGTGGAAATTAGAGAAATCACATTGGAATTGATTACTTAATGACAGGGACACAAGTCAAGAAAGTAAAAAAAGCAGGCTAGAAAGCTAAGTTATAAGTGTGTGTGTGTATGTGTGTGTGTGTGTGTATGAGAGAGAGAGAGAGACTTTTAATACTACTGGGGATATAGGTGATTTTTAAATTGTGTTTTGTTTCCAGCAATAAAAAATACATATTCTAACATTTCCAAATTCAAATACTGCATTGAGTAAAACTGGCTTTACTCAGTCACAAGTTGAATTATCATTTGATTCATTTGCATATTTGTGTGTGTGTGCACAGATGCGTGCATGCCAGGTACCATACAAGAAACAGTGGATATGAAATGAATATGACATGCTTCCCATTGTCAAAAAGTTTGCAGTTTACTGGGGACAGTAAAAATAGGAGCTTCAGAAGAATGGTCCTCAAATTTTAGAATGCATAAGAATTATGCTTTATATCATTTGACAGGACTTCCAGATACCAGTGACTCCTATAATACTCCAACAGGTGTTGAACATACTCATCCTTTTCCATACCCAGATATATTTGTATATGGAGTTTCCTCGACCTGGGAAGGCTGACCACCCTTCTCCATTCATGTTTTTAGGATTTAAATCACATATCACTTCTGAATGAAGGTTTTTGCTCTTTCTCAAGACAATTACTTCATCTTTGCCCTCATAGCACTTGCACTTCCGCCCCCTCATAGCACAAATCACACAAATTGCAATTATATGTCCTCCTATCTGTCTCCTTAACTAAATTACTCTCTTTTCATGGAGGGGGACAATGGATTATTTTTTTCTCTGTAATTACCTCTGCACTGTGCATAGAGGCTGACTCATAATAGGAACTCAGGATAAACTTGTCAAGTAAGTGAACTACTGAAAGAGAATATTCGGGAAACATTGGAATACGTGGAATAGAGTTATTAGTGTGGCCTTCAAGAGTAAAAGCACAATTCATGGAAGGGAAGAAAATCAATCTTGTCTTTAAAAATGGGCAAAACTTTTTGAGTAATTTTACTTATAAGGATTTGTAGTAATAAAACAACTGAGAGATTAACAGAGATATATGAACAGGGATACTCACTGCATCATTATGAATCACAGCAAAGAATAATTTGGCAAAACAAGCCAAAATATCATTCAGCTGGAGGTAAATAACGGTAGAATCATAAAACTGAATATTGTTTAGGTATTTGAAAGTGCAGTGAAACAAGGCCAATCTGCACCACTAATTCTCAAGTGTGCCATCACACAACAAGAATAAATAGCGGAATATAAAATTGTATTTCCCGCCCCAGGGAAACACTATATTAAGAGTAACGAGATCTGGTTCTGGGATTCCCTGGCCCAGCAGATCCATTCTCTATGCTCTGCAGACCACCAAGCCTCAGAATCTCTTTTCTGAGAAGTCAGAAAATGTTGGGAGAGCCCCAGTACCCCATACCCTTGATCACAAGTCTATTCTTCGCATTAAAACAAGATGAAAACAACCAATCACTCAAACCTAGAATAGCCTTTGTTTTCTGGCCCACATTAGGTAAAAGAGATAAGAGACTTTACATATTGATGTATTTAGAGATATATGGTGGATTTTTCCTGTTTTATGCAAGTATCACTTTCTTTGTTGGCCCTCTTTCCCTACTTTAAGCTAGCCAACAGAATTATCCCTCCTGTTGGGTAGAATGATAGATGCAGTAATGTACAAGTTTCCCAAGCTGAATTCCACTCTGAGATGTTCTCCTAGAACTTACATAGGAAAAGATATTCCCCTCTCAGCTACAGGAAGAAAATTGTTTTTGGTAGTATTACAGCAAAAGATGCAGGAAGTCATCAGGCTCAGGTTTTTTCTTCACCCAAAACCTTTATGCAAGCAAAACAAAACTTAACTTGGAGGCAATTTTGTCTGTCTTGAAAAAAAAAATCTAGCCTCAATCACAACCAGGCAACTAGCTGATTGGTTATAGAACTAGGGGTCTCTCCTCACAGCACACATAAATGAGGCAAATGACTAGGTGTAGTCATCAGGTAATTACTTTGCTTCTGTCTTCACGCTATAAAAGCTCACTGCTTGTACTGCTGGAGCAGAGCTCTTTGAATTTCTTCCAGTTTTACGTGTTGCCCAATTCATGAACTGTTCTTTGCTTAAATAAAGTATATCAAGTTTATTTTGTCTAAAAGTTTTTTAAGAGTAGGAAAGAATGAGAGAGAAAAGCAAAAACAAGCAACAGAATTAAGAGATGGAGATACAGAAGAAATATAATACTAGAGTAAGACCTGACAGGTCTATTTGGATTGTAAGAACCTGCTGTTATTAAAGCTATACCAGCTCTGGACTTTTCAGAGGTAGAGAGCTGAATAATTTTGGCTACATAGACTTAAACAATTTTTTGTTAGGAGAGGCTATGATTGTCTAGTTCAAATTAGATTTGTCATTTAGAACTGAAAGAGTCCTAATTAATATAACTACAATTGAATAAGAATAGATTTTATAACACTATGTACAGAATTCAATGTGTGTCTGTAATAGTCTGTTCTTACGCTGCTAATAAAGACATATCCGAAACTGGGCAATTTATAAAGGAAAGAGGTTTAATGGACTCACAGTTCCACATGACTGGGGAAGGCCTCATAATCATGGCAGAAGGCAAATGAGGAGTAAAGTCACATCTTATCACGGTGGCAGGCACAGAGCTTGTGCGGAGGAACTCCCATTTATAAAACCATCAGATCTCATGAAACTTATTCACTACCACGAGAACAGCATGGGGGAAACGACCCCCATGATTCAATAATCTCCACCTGGCCCTACCCTTGACACCTGGGGATTATTACAATTCAAGATGAGATTCAGGTGGGGACACAGCCAAACCATATCAGTGTCTATAATATATATTGCAAGTCATATCTCATCTGTAATATATATGCACTCACAAACAGTCAAATCTACATTTTTGAAAGGGAAGGTTTAAGAGAAAGAGAACTCTAAACTTGTAATACCAAATTATCCCTGAACTGTTATCTTTAGCAGTGCTTCCACTTTCTCCTTATTTCGTATCAGTCATGCAACTTTAGGAAAAGAAAAGCACTGCAGGGAAAAATTAAGAGGGAGTTGAAAATGTCATTGCTAGGGGCAGAGGAAAAGGTTTGGACAACTGGAGGAACAGCGTGAGCAAAGATGTAGAGTTTGGACTAGATTGTGCATGTGCAGGGGCCAAAGCAAGAGGCACACCTGGCTACAACACTGCGTGGGAGAAATAGGCTGTAGAAGGAGTACAAGTCTGAGGACAATAGGGATTTATATAACAATCTCATGCAGAAACTTCTAATGCCTCATACCCACAAACACAAACTTCCATGGTATTCTTCAGATTTACAAAACACTTTCCACAGTCAGCTGGGTTAAAGAGTCAGCCGACTGAGCCTCTGCTGGTGGTGCCATAACGTCATTAAAACAAGTTAAAAGCACATCACCAGTTCACTGGGCTTCCATGTGTAATTCCTTACAAAAAATGACAAACCTTTCAGTTTATAAGTGCCTGTTTGATTCTTAAGAGCAAATACACCAGTTTTTTTGTTTATTTCTTTATGAAACAACATGTTAGGCTGTGGTCTTTTATGTATTTCATAGTAGTAGTAAGTTAAAAATAAAAATAAAAAATGTAAAGGAATTCCAAAATTAATTGAGCAAGCCGGGCATTCATGCCTGTAATCGCAACACTTTGTGAGGTCGAGGTGTGTGGATCGCTTCAGGTAAGGAGTTTGAGAACAGCCTGCCCAACATGGTGAAACTTTGTCTCTACTAAAAATATAAAAATTAGCTGGGCGTGGTAGCTCGCACCCGTAGACCCAGCTACTTGGGAGGCTGAGGCAGGAGAATTGCTTGAACCCAGGAGGTGAGGGTTGCGGTGAGCTGAGTTCGCTCCATTGCACTCCAGCCTGCGCAACAGAGTGAGACCCTGTCTCAAAAACAATATAAATAAATAAATAAAAATGATTGAGCAAACAAGTTGCCGTCTTTTAGAATTTGGCCCCTGGAGTTAGAACACATGAATTTGAATCCTGGCCCTGCCACTTGCATGCTATGTGACATTGGAAAATTGTTTAAATTTTCAGTGCCTCGGATTCTCTGTTTCTAAAATGTGGTGGGGGTGGTTACAGAAAATAATACACACCTCAATGGGTATTTGTGAGGAATCAGTGAATGAGTATACACTGAAAAACTTAGAAAAGTGCCAGCACAGAGTAATTGCACCATAAAGAAAATGTATTCATCTTATTACAGATGAAAAAGAATAAGGATTTGAGATGTTAAGTGACTGTTCCAAGAACATACTGCATAGTGAATGGCAAAGCTAGCCTTTACTCACACCACAGGCTGATTTTGTGTGAAAAGGGAAGTGAGGTTGAGCTTCTTGAGAGATGATTAAAAGGAGGCAGGTGGTTAGAAATTCACGGAGGAAGAGAAGGAGGGGGAGAGAGAGAGAGAGAGGAGACAGATCTGGGAGAATAAATTTGTCTAATACACTGTGTGATATACAATCTTAAAATCTATCCTCATTTTTCTTTACAGTAGAGGTGGAAAATTCTACTACATTCACTAATTTCCACAGGTGGGATTTTTGGGAGTGAAATTACAAAGATGATAAAGGGAAGTTCTTATATGCTATATGTTGTATGTTTATAACCTATAATAAAAATACCTAAACTATTGAGTACTATAAAGGTAGTTTCTCCTTGCACAGCTAAATAAATGGTGAAATGTGTTTCAAGGAGCTTGATCATGTCTAGGATGGACCCTACTGATAAAATTTATCTTCAAGTATTGCATGGAGATGGAAGGTGAAGAATGAAATAAAGCACCTGATAAAAAGGACTAAATGAAAGAGAAAGCAAAGGGAAAGAATGTCCATAAACAAATTAGGGATCATTTGTTGCTTTGGGAAATTTCTAAAAGTCAAGGAAAACCTAAGCAATATATAAAGAATATTGACCCCCCCCCATGATCAATTTCATATGTGCTCCATTCTGTTGTAGGGTGTTTCTTTTTTCCTTTCTTTTTTTTTTCTTTGTTTTTGGAGACTATGTCTCACTCTGTCACCTATGCTGGAGTGCTGTGGTGAAATCATGGCTCACTGCAGCCTCAGACTCCTGGGCTCACACATTCCACTCACCTCAGCTTCCCAAGTAGCTGGGAGCACAGGCACATGCTACCATGCCTTGCTCATTTTTGTTTTTTTTTAATCTTCTTTTATAGACAGAGTCTCACTATGTTGCCCAGTCTGGTCCCAACCTCCTGGGTTCAAGTAATCCTCCCACTGCAGCCATCCAAAGTGCTGGGGTCACAGGTATGACTCACTCTTCCCAGCCTTTAGTGTTTTTTGAATCATGTGGAATATGATGGAGATTAGGTTTGTGATTCGGGACTGATTTTTTTGAATACTTACAAATCTAGCCTTTTAATTTTTCCATTTTGCAGGAATTTGAACACAGATATATATACATATGTGTGTGTGTGTGTGTATATATATATATATATATATTTAAATCCTACTTAGAAATTATCTGACTTCAGATGTTTTCATATCTGTGTAAGGGAAATTCATAATATATATAATTGAGTTTTATTTGTATTTATTTCATTACATTGTTTAAAAGTATATTTAACATTATCTTTGTTTATTTGTATAAATTTAAGGGGTACAAGAGCAGTTTTGCTACGTGGATATATTCCTAGTGGTGAAGTCTGGGCTATTAGTGTATCCATCACCTGAATGGTATAAGTTGTACTCATTAAGTAGTTTCTCATTTCTCAATCCCCTCCTAACCTTCTGAGTCTCCAATATTATTCCATACTGTATGCTCATGTGTACGAGTTATTTAGCTTGCACGTATATGAACAGGAGATGTTTGACTTTCTCTGCCTGAGTTGTTTCCCTTAAGAGAACGGCCTCCAGTTCCATCCATGCTTGGTGCAAAAGACATGATTTCACTCCTTTTTATGACTGAATATCACATTTTCTTATTTTCAGCCATCCATTGATGGACACTTAAGTTGATTTCCTGTCTTTGCTATTGTGAATAAGGCTGCAATAAACATACTAGTGAAGGTATTTTTTGATATAATGATCTCTTTTCCTTAGGATATATACCTAGCAATGAGAATGCTGGATCAAATGGTAGTTCTTAGTTCTTTAAGAAATCTCCACACTGTTTTCCATAAAGGTAGTATTAATTTACATTCCCACCAAGAGCCTGTAAGTGTTCCCTTTTCTCTGTTGTTTTTGGACATCTTAATCTTAATATTAGTCATTATGACTTTTGTAAGATGACATCTTTTTGTGGTTTTAATTTGCATTTTTCTGATGATATGGTTTGGATTTGTGTTCCCACCCAAATCTCATGTTGAAATGTAATCTCCAGTTTTGGAGGAGGGGTCTGGTAGGATATGATTGGATCATGGGGTCACTTTCCCCTTGCTGTTCTCATGATAGAGTTCTCATGAGATCTGGTTGCAAAAATGTGTGTGGCACTTTCCCCTTTACTCTCTTCCTCCTGCTCTGGCCATGTAAGACATGCTGCCTTCCTCTGTGCCTTCTACCATGATTGTAAGTTTTCTGAGTTCCCCCTGACCCTGGCCATGTTTCCTATACAGCCTGCAGAACCATGAGCCAATTAAACCTCTGTTTTTTTATAAATTACCTAGTCTCAGATAGTTCTTTATAGCAATGCAAGAATGAACTAACACAGAAAATTGGTTCTGGGATGTGGGGCATTGCTATAAATACACCTGAAAATGGGGAAGTGACTTTGGGGTTAATGGGCAGAGGTTGGAAGAGTGTGGAGGGCTCAGAAGAGGATAGAAAGATGAGGCAGCTTGGAACCTCCTATATACTTGCTAAGTTGTTGTGACCAAAATCCTTATACTGATATCATCAATGAAGTCTAGGCTGAAGAGGTCTCAGATGGAAATGAGGAACTTATTGGGAACTTGAGTAAATGTCACTTTTGTGATGCATTGGCAGAGTCTGGAGTCATTATGTCCCTACTCTAGAGATCTAGAACTTTGAAGTTGAGAGTGATGATTTATGGTATGTGATGAAAGAAATTTTTAAGTAGCAAAACATTCAAGATGTTGCCTGGCTCCTTCTAGCAGGCTATTCTTATACGCATGAGCAAAGAAATCACATGGAACTGGAACATGTATTTAAAAGGGAAGCAGAGCATAAAAGTTTGGAAAATTTGCCACCTGACTGTGGTAGAAATGAAAAACCCATTTTCTTGGGGGGAGTTCAAGCTGGCTGCAGAAATTTGCATTAGTAAAGAGGAACCCAGTGTTATGGCCAAGACAATGGGGAAAATGCCCTGTACAACCTCAGGACACTGCTCCCTGCATCCCAGCCACGACAGCTCCCGCAGTGGCTAAAAGGCCCCAGATATGTCTCAGGCCACTGCTCCAGCAAGTGCAAGCCATAAGCCTTAGCAGCTTCCATGTGGTATTAAGCCTGCAGGTTCACAGAGGGCAAGAGTTGAGGCTTAGGAGCCTCCACCTAGATTTCACAGGATGTATGGAAATGCCTGGATGTCCAGCCAGAAGTCTGCTGCAGGGGTAGAGCTTTCTACTAAGCACTGTGGAGGAGGAAATGTGGGGTTGGAGCCCCCACACAGAGTCCCCACTGGAGAACTGCCTAGTGGAGTTGTGAGAAGTGACTGTCCCGTAGACCCCAGAATGTTGAATCCACTGATTGCTTGCACCATATACCTGGAAAATCTGCAGGCACTCAATACTTGCCCAGGAAAGCAGTCAAGAGGTTTGTATCCTGCAGAACCACTGGTGCACAGATGCCCAAGGTCTTGGGAGCACTGATGAAAGTCAGGCCCTTTCATCAGTGTGGCCAACATGTGACATGGAGTCAAAGGAGATTATTTTGGTATTTATGATTTAATAACTGCCCTCCTGGGTTTTGGGCTTGTGTGGGGCCTGCAGCCCCTTTGTTTTGGCAAATTTCTCCCTTTTGGAATGAGTGTGTTTACCTAATGCCTGTATCCCCATTTTATATTGGAATCAACTGGCTTGTTTTGATTTTACAGGCTAATAGGTGGAAGGAACTTGCCTTGTCTCAGATGAAACTTTGGACGGCAGATTTTTGAGTTAATGCTGAAATTAGTTAAGACTTTGGGGGACTCTTGAGAAAGGACAGTTGTACTTTGAAATGTGAGAAGGACATGAGATTTGGCAGGGGCCAGGGGCAAAATGATATGGTTTGGGTGTGTGTCTCTGCCCAAATATCATGTTGAATCATAATTTCCAGTGTTGGAGGACAGACCTGGTGGAATGTGAATGGATCATGGGGCAGACTTCTCCCTTGCTGTTTTCATGTGAATGAGTAAGTTCACAGAAGATCTGGTTGTAAAAAAAATGTGGGGGGCACCTTCCTATTTGCTCTATTCTTCTTGCTGTGGCCATGTAAGTCATGACTCCTTCATCTTCACCATTCTCCATGACTGTTAAGATTCCTGAGGCCTCCCCAGTCATGCTTCCTATACAGCCTGCAGAATTGTGAGCCTATTAAACCTCTTTTCTTTATAAAGTACCCAGTCTCAAGTAGTTCTTTATAGCAATGCAAGAACAAAAAAATACATCTGATGATTAGGGATGTTCAGCATTTCTTCATATGCTTGGTTGAGCATTTCTTCATATGCTTTGTATGACTTCTTTTGAAAAATTCCCATTCATGTCCTTTGTCCACTTTTTAAATCAACTCAAGATGGATCCAAGACTTAAATGAGACCTGAAACAATGAATGTACTAGAAAAAAAACCTAGGGAAAAATCTTCTTGACATTGGGGTAGGCAAAGAATTGATTGACTAAGACTTTAAAAGAACAAGCAACAAAAGCAAAAATAATCAAATGAGACAAACTGAAAAGTTTCTGCACAGCAAAAGAATGAACAGAGTGAACAGACAACCTGCACTATGGGAGAAAATATTTGTAAACTATGCATCCAACAGGACTGATACCCAGAATTTAAAAGGAACTCAAACAACTAAAAAAAAAGTAACGTTGCCTTTTTAAAAGAAATGTGTATGTCAATAAAGCAAATATTCCTTAAGAAATTTATTTATTTTTTAAAAATCACAGCCAGGAGTGATGGCTCATGCCTGTAATCCCAGCACTTTGGGAGGCCAAGGCAGGTGATCACGAGGTCAGGAGTTCAAGACCAGCCTGGTCAATATGGTGAAACCCTGTCTCTACTAAAAATACAAAAATTAGCTGGATGTGATGGCATGCACCTATAGTTTCAGCTACTCAGGAGGCTGAGGCAGAAGAATCGCTTGAACCTGGGAGGCAGAGGTTGCAGTGAGCCAAGGTCATGCCACTGCACTCCAGCCTGGGTGACAGAGTGAGACTGTGTCTCAAAAAAAAAAAAAAGAAAAAAAAAGTTAAAATAACTAAAAATACACATTTTTTGTATTCTAAAAATATACATTTTTTATATTGGCTATAGCCATATTTGTGTTTTATTTGTGACATGACTACATTGGAAAGCAGTATTTTCAGAAACTGTAAGTGCTCTTCGGAGTGGTTAAAACATTTATATGTTTGTAGGTGCAAGTTTTTATTTTAGTTCTTCTTAGATAAACAATTATTCCTTTGGTAACAAGAAGCTATACAAGATACTGTCTTCAAGGGATTTCTTACCCTGACATGAGATCTTAGTCCAGCAGAAACTACTGGCATCTAAAACGCTCAATTGGTATGTTTTCATTAATGAATGAAAAGCCATCTTAAATAAAATAAAATAAAACCCTGGGGCAGGGAAAAAGATTAGGAAACTACCACTCTTATGGAGCCTGAACATTTGAATCTGTCATCTTCGTTTGATAGGGTCTTAAAGTGGTACTGGGTCAAAGCAGGCTGTTAGGAATGGAGAATTTTAGTGGAAAAAGGTAGCATTAACCAAACATTTGTTGAGTACTATTTTTAAGAATCACCTCTAATGCTGTGTGCTTGTAGTCACCATTACTTAATGCAGTTGCCACTGCCCCTCAGACAGTAACCTTATTTGCAAGGAGTCTTTGGTGACTTACAAGTAGTTGGCTTCCAAAGTCTCCAAGAAATCAGTCACAACAGTCTTTTAACCCAAACACCATTTGATATGGTTTGGCTGTGTCCTCACCCAAATCCCGACTTGAATTGTGTCTTCCAAAATTCCCACGTGTTGTGGGAGGGACCCAGGGGGAAGTAATTGACTAATGGAGGCCAGTCTTTTCCTCACTATTCTCATGATAGTGAATAACTCCCAAGGGGTCTGATGGGCTTATCAGGGGTTTCCGGTTTTGCTTCTTCCTCATTTTTCTCTTGCTGCTGCCATGTAAGAAGTGACTTTTCTCTCCCACCATAATTCTGAAGCCTCCCTAGCCATGTGGAACTTAAGTCTAATTAAACCTCTTTTTGTTCCCAGTTTCGGTGTGTCTTTATCAGCTGTTTGAAAATGTACTAATACAGTTAATTGGTACCAGTAGAGTTGCTGAAAAAATACCTGAAAATGTGGAAGTGACTTTGGAACTGGGTAATAGGTAGAGGTTGGAACAGTTTGGAGGGCTCATAAGAAGACAGGAAAATGTGGGAAAGCTTGAAACTTCCTAAAGACTGGTTAAATGGCTTTGAAAAAAATGCTGATAGTGATATGAACAATAAGTCCAGGCTGAGGTGGTCTCAGATTTTGGGAACTGGAGCAAAGGTGGCTCCGGTTATGTCACCAAAGAGATTGGTGGCATTTCACTCCTGCCCTAGAGATTTGTGAAACTTTAAACTTCAGAGAGATGACTTAGGGTATCTGGCAGAAGAAACAGATTCTAAGCAGCAAAGCACTCAAAAGGTGACTCAGGTGCTATTAAAAGCATCCCTTTTTAGGCCAGATGCAGTGGCTCATGCCTGTAATCCCAGTACTTTGGGATGCCGAGGTGGGAGGATCATGAGGTCAAGAGATCAAGACCATCCTGGCCAACATGGTGAAATCCCCTCGCTACTAAAAATACAAAATATTAGCTGGGCATGGTGGCACACACCTGTAGTCCCAGCTACTCAGGAGGCAGGAGAATCGCTTGAACCCAGGAGGTGGAGGTTGCAGTGAGCCAAGATTGCACCACTGCACTCCAAACTGACAACAGAGTGAGACTCCATCTCAAAAAAAAAAGAAAAAAAAGAAAAAAAAGAAAAAAAAATCCCATTTTAAAAGGGAAACATCATAAAAGTTCAGAAAATTTGCAGCCTGAAAATGCAGTAGAAAAGAAAACCCCATTTTTTGAGAAGAAATTTAAGCTGGCTGCAGAAATTTGCATAAGTAGCAAGGAACCTAATGTTAATCCCAAAACCATGGGGAAATGGCTCCAGGCTATGTCAGAGACCTTCATGGCAGCCCCTCCCATTGTGTCTAGAATTTATTCCTTCCGGTAGGTTCCTGGTCTCACTGACTTCAAGAATGAACCCGCAGACCCTTGCGGTGAGTGTTACAGCTCTTAAAGATGGTGTGTCTGGAGTTTGTTCCTTCACATGTTTAGATGTGTCCGGACTTACTTTCTTCCTTCCGGTGGGTTTGTGGTCTCGCTGACTTCAGGAGTGAAGCTGCAGACCACCTCAGTGAGTGTTACAACTCTTAAAGGTGGTGCATCTGGAGTTGTTTGTTCCTCCCGGTGGGTTTGTGGTCTTGCTGACTTCAGGAATGAAGCCGCAGACCCTCGCAGTGAGTGTTACAGCTCATAAAGGTAGTGCAGACCCAAAGAGTGAGCAGCAGCAAGATTTATTGTGAAGAGCAAAAGAACAAAGCTTCCACAGCCTCAAAGGGGACCCAAGCCAGTTGCTGCTGCTGGCTCAGGTGGCCAGCTTTTATTCCCTTATTTGGCCCTGCCCACATCATGCTGATTTGACCATTTTGCAGAGTGCTGATTGTTCCATTTTATAGAGTGCTGATTGGCCCATTTTATAGAGTACTGATTGGTGAGTTTTTACAGAGTGCGGATTGGTGCGTTTACAATGCTTTAGCTGGACACAAAAGTTCTCAAACTCCCCACCTGACTCAGAAGTCCAAATGGCTTCACCTCTCACAATTACAGGCTTTGAGGTCCAGGAGGAAAAAGTGGTTTCGTGGTCTGGCCCAGGGACCCTGTGCTGTGTGCAACCTAGTGACTTGGTGCCCCATGTCCCAGCCACTTCAGCCATGGCTGAAAGGGGCCACCAACGTAGAGCTCAGGCTGTGACTTCAGAGGGTGGAAGCCTGAAGCCTTGGCAGCTTTCACATTGTGTTGAGCCTACGGGTGCACAGAAGAATTGAGGTTTGGGAACATCTGCCTAGATGTCAGAGATGTATGAAAATGCCTGGATCCCCAGGCAAAAGTTTGTTGCAAGGGCAGGGCCCTCATGGAGAACCTCTGCTAGGGCAGTGCAGAAGGGAAATGTGGAGTTGGAGCCCCCACACATAGTCTCTACTGGGGCACTGCTTAGTGAAGCTGTGAGAGGAGGACCACCATCCTCCAGTCCCTGGTAGATCCACCAACAGCTTGTATCATGTACCTGAAAAAGCCACAGGCACTCAACACCAGCTTGTGAAAGCAGCTGGAAGGGAGGATATACCCTGCAAAGCCACAGGGGCAGAGTTGCTCAAGACCGTAGGAACCCACCTCTTGAATCAGTGTGACCTGGATGTGAGACCTGGAGTCAACGGAGATCATTTTGGAGCTTTAAAATTTGACTACCCCACTGGATTTTGGACTTGCATGGGCCCTGTAACCTCTTTGTTTTGGCCAATTTCTCCTATTTGGAAAGGCTGTATTGACCCAATCCCTGTATCTCCATTGTATCTAGGAAGTAACTAGCTTGCTTTGGATTTTACAGGCTTATAAGCAGAAGGGACTTGTCTTGTTCAAATGAGACTTTCGACTGTGGACGTTTTGGTTAATGCCGAAATGAGTTAAGTCTTTGAGGGACTGTTGGGAAGGCATGATTGGATTTTAAATGTGAGGACATGAGATTTGGAGGGTCCAGGGACAGAATGATATGGTTTGACTGTGTCCTAACCCGAATCTCAACTTGAATTATATCTCGCAGAATTCCCATGTGTTATGGGAGGGACCGATGGGAAGGTAATTGAATCATGGAGGCTGGTTTTTCCTGTGCTATTCTTGTGATAGTGAATAAGACTCATGAGATCTGATGGGTTTATCAGCGGTTTCTGCTTTTACTTCTTCCTTGTTTTTCTCTTGCCACTGCCATGTAAGAAGTGCCTTTTTCCTCCTGCCATGATTCTGAGGCCTCCCTAGACATGTTGAACTGTAAATCCAGTTAAACCTCTTTTTGTTCCCAGTTTTGGTGTGTCTTTATCGGCAGTGTGAAAATGGACTAATACTTTTTTTTGCAAATGTGCACGTTATTATAAACTCTAGATACCAAAGTAGACTGCCAAGGAGACAATTTAACAAACTAACAAAATACAGAGTTGTGGCTTTGTGGTATAAACTGTGCTCTACTGTTCAATATTTAGATGTTATGGGTGCATGGTCCTGAGAGATTGGATTTCAGATAAGTCAGCATAGAGACTACTCATTAAGATATTCCATGTATTAGAAATAACAAAACAGTATAACGTCACAGAGAAATGAAGGTAGAATGAGTAGGCCAAGAGCCCTATGATTTCACACCTAACCACAACTCTATGAGATTGTCCAAATGCAGACTAGACTTTCCACAAGCCAACAACTGATCCTCTCCCCAAACCACATCTTCTTCCACATTTCAACCTTTAACTTTAATTTGGCAAGTGTTTCCTTCATGAGAGACAGATGGAGTGTTTATCAAGGAACTCAGTATTGCCACACTGGAAAAGAATACTTGGTGACTCACCTTGATCAGCCTTTTAATTAGCCTGTTGCCAAATCTGTTTGCTTTTCCATTCTTTATTCCTACACCATGGTGGTTCTTAACAGTAGGAGGCTAAAAAGCAATGTCAAATCTATAGCTCCCTAAAACTGTTCAGAAAGCGATTCATTTATTCTATTTAAACTCATCTGTTGTGAATACTGGCTGGGAGTATGGACTAAATGTCTACAGGCTGTTATAAAATTTGTGTTTTATTGCTGTCTTCTCCGATACATGTATCTATTCCTGTACATTTTTCCTCTTCCTGTGTCTTGCAAGGGTATTATGGAAATGGTGAAACAGTGAAACTACTCAATTGGGGTTAGTTGTGAGACTGAGCAGTTATGATTTTAAGGGTTATCTATAAATTTTAAGAATGAATTAGTGAATCTATTTAATAACGCTCTAATTTGTCTAGCCTGTATACACCAACCATATAATAGACACTAGATCAAGGACCACATAAATAGTTGTAACAGTTACAAACAACAACTTCAATTGACACATATAAGCAGTGTTTTTTTTTTTTTTAAATGCTAATTTTTCAAGCTTCCGACTTGAGATCAACTGGCTCAAAAATTACCAAAAATTTAAAGTCAGCTTTTGTAAGCTGGTACAATCTGCCTCTGAGCAAGGGAAACATCTCAGCATAAAGAAGGGTATTCAGAAAACAGAAGCAGTGTATTACAGGGCTTCATACCAGGAAGCCACATGAGGTGTCAGGAAAAAAGAAACAGCAATATTGTTCTCCCTCACCATTTTATTATTACTCTTGGTTATGGAAAAGTAGCCATAAGAAATTTTGCTTTTTGATACAGTTTGTCTGCATCCTTCCCATACACACACAGGAAATAGTTGAATTTTTACCTACTTTTTCTATGTAGTCCCCACTTCCATGCCTACTACCATTTTCTACAAAACAGCACAGGATTTAAAGCAGCCCTATAATTTATAATTTTTTAAAGTTTTCTGAAAAAAAAATAAAGACAAAAATAAAGCAGTTAATTACATATACATTATTAAATGGTAGCTTATGCTAAGGAAACTTAATTTTTTCATAAGTACAGCTTAATATGTTCTCTAAATACTATATGTAACTTCCAAAACCTAAGACTATCATTTTAAATCAGTCATAATAAAGACAAGGGCTCCCCTGTTTTCTGAAGTCTCTCATTCCAATGTGGATAAGCAAAAATATATTGATTGTGGACCATTGGCCATGGAAGAGGAATAATTTACTTATCTAGAATTAAAATAGTGTTTAATAAAATTAGATTCTCTTTGAAGCATTAGGATGAAGGAGACTAAACATTAGTGTCTTTTTAGAGTCAGCGAGCTGAGCTCTATGTTCCGTGCTGTTTCAGTTCTTCTGCTTCTCTTCTGAAATTAGTAGTGATAGATGCTTTTGCTTAAATAGTGATGGCACAATCTGATCTGATTTTTCTTATATTTTTGCATGTTCCTAATCCTATGGGTCATTCTACTTATATATCTGATTAGTTGAACTTATCTGTTCAATAAAATTACCTTTGGTCAGCTCCAACTGTCATGATAACTCCCTGGGTCAGCAGTTGTTTCTTTAATCATAGAGTTCAAAATGCTTATTATATGTTAGATAGTCATTTGTCATTTAACATCTGCCTCTTGTTTTAATAAAGTACCCTTCTTTTATGCATATGTAGTTCTCATCCTGTACCACACTCAAAATATCATCATTTGATAATTATAACTGTAAGTACAGGGCATTAATTGCCCAATCATTTTTAGACTAATCAACTCATTTATCTTCATGGCCAGAGTTTGAGGCCTTTTCTGTTTTGTTCAGTGTTTTTCACCTATGCCTAAAATAGTGAAAGGAAAGAATAACACAAAATCAATTTTTAGTGAGTACTTAATTTTATATTGTAAGGAATATTTTTCCTACTATTTGAATGAAGCCACCAATGAAGACAGAGATTAGGAAAATTCAAGTCCATATCCAAGTTCTACTTCTTAAGAAGCGTAACCAGAATTCAAATCTGAGTCTCCCTACCACCAAAAATAGGTCATTAATGCTAGGCTGCACTGTTTCCCATATGGTAGAAAGAAAAAGATAAAGATAAAGACACAATTCTTAGCACACAATAGATTCTTTTTTTTTTTTTTTTTTTTGAGACGGAGTCTCGCTCTGTCGCCCAGGCTGGAGTGCAGTGGCCAGATCTCAGCTCACTGCAAGCTCCGCCTCCCGGGTTCACGCCATTCTCCTGCCTCAGCCTCTGGAGTAGCTGGGACTATATGCGCCCGCCACCTCGCCTGGCTAGTTTTTTGTATTTTTTTAGTAGAGACGGGGTTTCACCGTGTTAGCCAGGATGGTCTCGATCTCCTGACCTCGTGATCCGCCCGTCTCGGCCTCCCAAAGTGCTGGGATTACAGGCTTGAGCCACTGCGCCCGGCCAGCACACAATAGATTCTTAATAAATATTTTCTTGTTCAAGTCGGAGTGTAAAGGACTTCACTTTAATACTCATTTTAGTCTTCTAGTTGCCATTTAGCTCTCTAGCCTTAATAACTTGAGTGTCTAAGACTCAATAGGCATTCAAAAATATTTTGTTGACTTATATACGCCTCTTTTCCCTTCAATGGATAGCCTAAAGTAGTGTTAAGTACATTAGGTGTGTGTGTGTTTTAGAGTTTGCTTTTTAAGTGAATAAAGATTATACCTCTGAGTTTTCCTAATTTGGATTTCATGAGATGTGATGTGTTTCCATCCCTGTTTATTGATATATTGTATGATTACGTAATCAGGAGCATGCTGGAAAGGACTGCTGTGGGCAGTTCCAGGGCCAATGTTGGCTAAAAGATAAGCATTGTTTTAATGACCTTCCAGACCCTTCACAGAATTATGGCCTTGTGTTTGGCCTCCACATATAGGGGTGCCTTATAAAAGATGCACATCAGTACATCAGCAGCAGAGAGCCAGTTTTTCTGTTTTCTGAGCTAATGCCCTAACCACTCCTTCCTTATGTTTTTATTTCTATTCAAATGATGAATTATCTATGACTTTTTGCCACCTTTAGAATACTGAAGTCATTAAATAGAGGTGCAGCTCTTACATGCTAGGAATGTCACAGGCTAGTCCAGTTCCAGACCTGAGAAAGTAACACTAGTCTTTAAAAATTAATGCAGCTTCTAACTTGGCCTTCCTTTCTCCTTCTCCTTCTGGTTTGCAGCCCTCAGGGACTGCCACGCACTGGCTGGACCCCAGATGCCCTAGGGACTGCCACCTGGCCCCCTCTGGAGATTTCCTTCTTCTCTTTGCACCATCAACACTCTAAATACCTTCTTTCAAGCCTGGAATTTGCCAAGGAAAATGCTAAATAAACCTAGATTAGGCTTAATTTAATCTAAGATGGTAGTGGCTTGCTATGTTTGTGAAAGGATAGTTTTCAAAATAATTTTTATGGTGCTCAGTAACAACTTTTTTTGTGATTTCATTTTAATGTGTATTAGAAAAAGCATAACCAGCATCTTAAACTTGATGTTATTTAGATTAAAATTTGGGCAAAGTCTATTTTTGCAGAAATAGTATAATCTAAAGAAAAAATATCAAATAGGTGATCTGTAGCTTTGTAAAATATATATATATATATACACATTTACACATATAAATATATATTCATATATATGTGTGTGTGTATATATATAAGTTAAAATTTGAGAAACAATGCCATGCTGTATCTTGCTTAATCACTCGCCAGATGATAGTTGACATTTAGCTAGCACCTAAGAAATCTGGCACTCTTGCTAGTTATTTTACATATGTCACCATCTTTGCAATTTTGATAGGAAATGCATAGTACATATTATTATCTTTTCATAAAGATACTGAAACTTTATATGTGCACAGTAACGTGAGATAGGAAGTAGAAGTGAGTCTTCATCTCAGGTATTTCAACTACAGATCATATTGTCCTCACAAAATTAAAGAAATATGAATGCTACCACTTACCTTAGAGGAAATGCTGAGTACCTTCACTAATGCCCATTTTTCATAGAAATTCACATGGCTTCACAGTTAATTTAGCTCTGGGCCTTTCAAACTGCTTAGATTTCATGTAAGAGATTCAACTTCTTTCTCCCTAAGCTTGCCAAGGGAGCTTTGTTTGCAAAAACAGGGGCTCCTAGAACTGAAGGGATTTTAAGGGACTGCCTGACCCAGAGGTTCCTAACATGGTACCCATGGACCTCTAAGGGAGGGCACACATGAGCTCCAGGAGATCTATGACGTCCCTGAAATTGTATGCATGATTTGAATATGTAAGTCTGTGTGGTTTTCTCCAGATATTGCCTGTTGTCAGAGAAAGGTTACGATCCACTGATTTTTTTCTTGACCTATCCTTCAACGGCACCAGAAATTAAGCCATCAACTTTGAAGAAGCCTATAAAAATAGAAATAGCTGGAGCCATAAATAATCTTAAATGATACCCATAGGTTTAAAGAGTGTATCTTATTATAAATATCTACTTTTGTTTGTTTGTTTGTTTGTTTGAGACAGGATCTTGCTTTGTCATCCAGGCTGGAGTACAGTGGCACAAACACAGCTTACTGCAGCTTTGAACTCCTGGGCTCAAGTGATCCTCCCACCTCAGCCTTCTGAGTAGGTGGGAATACAGACATGTCACCATGGCTGGCTATTTTTTTTTTTTTTTTTTCTCTGTAGAGATAGGGTTTCTCTATGTTGCCCAGGCTTGTCTTGAACTTCTGGGCTCAGGAGATCTCCTGCCTCAGCCCCCCAAATTGTTGGTATTACAGGCATGAGTCACCACACCTGGCCAAAATCTAACTTTTAACAGGAAGAGCAACTCTTGTACTGGAAAGAGCTAAGCTTGTGGAAAAATAGGCATGAATATTTTATGGTATGTTTTCCATGCCAAGTTTCCAGAGATTCTAACGTGACTTTATTCATTTGTACTCTGAGTAGATAATTTGTAGCCAACATGATAGGGTCATCTCACTTAAGACATGAGCATGATATAACTGTTTGATATCCTTCTTCCTCCTCCTAAGTCTCAGGAGATTCTTGCCGTGTTGATAGAGGTTTTAGAGGAAAGGAAAGGAGAACATAGGACTTCTGGGTCATGGAAAGTAATTTCCTGCAAATGTAAGGAACACAGCCTAGGGCTTATGTTTTGTGGGGAAGCCAATACATTTCTCATCAGATCAAATCCATCTTGGTGTGAAGGTTGTGGGAGATTATATTATTTGCCTTCTCCACATATATGACTAATGGAAAACAATTAATAGTTTAGGATTGTCTGCTTTGGAGCATATGTGAATTTACCTAATTTCCATGTGTATTGTCAAGGACACTGATGATGATACTAAGCAGTTACTCAGTGCCAGAAGTTTTGATACTCTGATATAGAGGTCTGACATTTCAAGTTAAATTTATTCAAGTGAAAATAGTAGGCTTTGACCAAGGTAATGAATATTCTGGGGCTATTTTCCGTTTCAGAGATTTTTTTTCCCATTGTATGTTTTGACTTGATATTTTGATTTTTGCATTTGCAAGCATGTAAATAAATTCAACCTGCCCTTGCATAATTTGACCTCTATGTGTTGAGTTTTCCTTCTCTTCAGGCACCTGCCTGCCTTTCATCTGTTACAAATCCAGAGCCAAATGAAGGGAGTATCTTAATATTTCAAGAACACTTACTACTGAGATGTCCTAAAAATATCTCATGCAGACTGGGCTGTCTGACTCATTCACTAGTGTATCCCTGGCACCTAGCATACAAAAAAGTGCTAATAAAAAGTCCACATTTGCAGGATCTGCAGATGTCTTTGCAGGTAATAGGGACCCAAGTGCTCAGAGATGCAGCTTAGCTCTTGATCTCTGATTTCTACTTTGTCTTGAACTTTAGGGATTCCTCACTATCTTATGAACTCTTCGATGTTTGTTTGTTTGTTTTTATAAATTTAGGAGTACAAATGCAGATTTGTTACACTGATATATTATGCAGTAGTGAAGTCCAGGCTTTAATGTAACCATCACCCAAATAGTGTACATCATACCTATTAGGTAATTTTTCATCCCTCACTCCCCTCACTCTCCAAGCCTCAAATGTCTATTATTCCATTCTCTATATTCATGTGTACATATAATTTAGCGCCCACTTATAAGTGAGGACATGCAGTGTTTGACTTTCTGAGTTATTTCACTTAAGATAATGGACTCCAGTTCCATTCATGTTGCTGCAAAAGACATGCTTTTATCCATTTTTTCTGGCTGAGTAGTATTCCATGATGTGTGTGTATGTGTCTGTATATTTATATATAAAATCAACCTAAGTGTTCATCACAGATGACTGTACAGAGAAAATGTATATATGTATACACATACACACACAGACACACACTACATTTTCTCTCTATATACACACAGACACACACACAAACCTGTATATATTTCTGTGTGTGTGTATATATATATTTATACACATATATATGTATATACAAATATGTATACACACACAAATCTAAAAAAACACTGAAACATGTATATACATACATATATATAAACACAGACACACAGAAATATGTATATATCTGTGTGTATATATATATATACAGAGAGAGAGAGAGATACAGACACACACACAGAAGTATATATAGGTTGATTTTGCATCTCTGCTATTGTGAATAGTGCTGTGATAAATATACAAGTGTGCATATTTTTTTGATGTAATGACTTCTTTTCTATTGCATAGTTACCCAGCAGTGGCATTGCTAGGTCGATTAGTTCTTTAAGAAAATTCCATGCTGTTTTTGATAGAGGTTACTAACCACAATAAGATATTATCTTACACCAGACCAATGTTTTAAAAAGTTTTGCTTTGTGTAATTTATATTTGTTTTCATGGGAAAGATTGATCCAAACAACCAGAAATAGAAATGCACTAGTGTCAGGAATATTTTCACTGGGTCTGTGAGGTTACTCATGTTTTACAAGATTTTCCTAAATACATGTTGGAAATCATCAAGTGACTCTTTGCAATGCAAACTCTTGTTTGTTTTGTTTTGGGAGCTCCTCAAGGGAAAGTGTGGCATTTATGATAGCAAGTAATGCATTGAAATCACGTTCCTGATTTTTTCAAACTTCCTATAAAATTTTACTCCCCAAATTCCTTTACAATAAAATGGTATTTGATTGTATTTTGCATTTAAAACTTGATCTTTTAACATAAAAGATCAAATTTTATTCTCATTGTTTTCATTCTCAAGCTATCAGTAAATTCTAAATTCTTTCCTTTTGTATTTCCATGTGGTCATTGGCAGAAGCGCAGAATAACTACAGATTGGGTTTAAGTAGAGTTTGTGTAGAAAGTTGTCTTTGCCAGTTGACATTATGGGACTTGAATGTGTTCACATCTCAACGTGTGTACTGTGAGGTGATTACTCATTCCTAATGATGTCCTTTAGACCTCATGGAATCCCTTCGGAATCACCAGTGACCAAATGTTCAATTTAATATCTCCAATAAGCATATGTTAATCATATTTTAATTTTGTAAATGATTATGTAGATACAACTGTAGTTGACTGAAGAGAATGTATTGTTTAGGGATTATGATTAACATTGGACTTTACCATTTGAAAGTCTTTAGTTGTAATAATAACTATAGGGTGTATACCATTTTATGATTGACAGAGTGTTCAACTCACATAATTCTTAAAATAGTCATGCAAGGCTATTATTATTCCTGTTATGTTATACAGGTGAGAAAACTGAGACTTGTTATAAGTAAAATTTTAGCACTAATATATAATCCCAGATTATTTATTCCCAAATTAATAGGTTATGCTGATCTTTTAAATTGTTATTATGAATATAGTCATATATTTGTTATTATCAATGATAGTCAATAATTAATAATAATTGTAATTAATAATAAGCAATATAATTGTCATTATGCATATCAAAAACCACATTATAAGATCATATTGAGCTGTAACAAGTTATATTCAACATTGAGCTTTACATGATCTCTATTGCTTGCCTTACTTGGTTTAGAATAAATTATTACAGCCAAAATTGAAACTTCTGTATAATCTTCCCCAATCTTTTCTCTCAGTTAGTCTCGACAGAACTAACTAGTATTCTGCTAATGGTGACTTAGCTTTTCTATGAATATTTTTGAACTTTAACTGTATATGTTGTACAGTAAAAGTACAGTCTTTAAACAATATTGAAAACCATTTTTATGTTTTTAAGCTTTGAAAAAATGTAATACATTAGACATTGCTTTTACTATAAAAGATCAACAGCATCACCTTGATGGATATACGTTTGTAGATATGCAGATACATTTGTACTATCATGTTCCATTGCGTGACTACAAAACAAGTGACATTAACTTACCACAATTTAGTTTTCACTTTCCAGTTGATAGACTGTTTTGTTTTCGGCCTTCTGCTCTTTCAGATAATGTAACATTTCTTCTTTTATTAAATACTTGTTTATGTCTTATGACATTTTTCCATTGGATTGTTTGCCTTTTCTTATGAATTTCGCAGTTATTTATACAACCTGAAGATTAATGCTTTATTGGTTGTAATCTTAAAAATATATTATAGTTATAACTTACCTTTTCACAATCTTTATGATATCTTTTATATTTAAATAGCTTTTATTTGAATGTAGTTGCATGTGCCAGCTTTTTTTTTTTTTTTTTTTTTGTAACTGGTGCTGGTGCTTTTTACTTATTAAAAACAAATACAAATTTCCTATCAACATTATTATAAAATGCTCTCATAATTTATTCTAAAAGTTATTTTTTTAATTATGCTTTTCTCACTTAAATCTTTATTCCTTTCGTTGTGTTTTCTTATTGTAAATTGAAAGTTAAGGGTCTGTTTATTTCTGTTAAATTAACTTTTTTTTTAGTGTCTCTAATTGAGTAGTCCACTATATCCATGAAATTTTTATGGATTTGTAATTCCATATCAATCATATATATGCTGATATCTTTCTCTTCTGTTTGTATTTCTATGTTGTTTTATTTTGATTTTTATGTTGCCTATTCCTGCGTGAATACCATATGTCCTGTTTAAGAAATATTTATGAACTGTAACTTCCCATGTTAGCTTCTGTAAGATACATTCTCACACATTTTACAATCAAAAATGCATTTGTAATTGAGTTTAGCAGCTTTATTGATATAAAATTTACATGCTATACAGTTAATCACCCATTTAAAGTATTCAATTCAATATTTTTAATATATTCATAGGATTGTGCAACCATCTCCACAATCTAATTTTAAAAAATTTTGATTCCCTAGAAAGAAACCCTGTACCTGTTAGGAGTTATTCTCCATTCTACCCACTCCTCCCTCAGGCCTAGGAATTGATTAATCTATTTTCCATCTCTATGTATTTACCTACTATTCAGTTTTATATGGATGGAATCACATAATTGTGTATGTGTGTGACTGGGTTCTTTCATTTAGTATAACATTTTCAAGGTAGACCTATGTTGTGGCATATGTCATTTCATTTCTTTCTACTGGCAAATATTTTATTGGATAGATATACGTGCCACATTATGTATTAAGCTGATGGGCTTTTTGATTGTCTTCTTTTTTTGCTATTATGAATAATGTTTTTATGAAAATTTGTATGCAAGTTTTTGTGTGGATGCATTGTTTTTGTTTCTCTTGGGATATATACCTAGGAGTGAAACTGATAGTACTGTAACTTTATGTTTAATACTATGAGAAATTGCCAAACTTTTTTCGAAAGATTCTGCACTGATTTGTATCCCCATCAATTATGAACAGAGTTTGAATTTCTCCATATCCTTGTCAATACTTATTTTTTGTCTTTTTCTGTCACTGTGATTTTGATTTGTGCTTCTCTAATAACTATAATTATGTTAAGAATCTTTGAGTGTGCTTGTTGTCCATTTCTATATTTTCTTTGGAGAAATATCTATTCAAATCATTCATCCATTTTTAATTGATTTATTTGTGTTTTTATTGTTGAGTTGTAAGAGTTGTTTACATATTAAGGAAACAAGTTTCTTATCAGATATATGGTTTTTGAATATTTTTCCCATTCTGTGGTTTACACTTTCACTTTCTTTATGGTATATTTTGCAGAAAAAAAAAAAAAATAACCACCAAAAAAAGAAAAACACCCGGTTTTGCTCTCTATAATAAGTAGGGTCTGTAACAAGAGCGATTAGGAGGAAACAGTTATAACTCTAAAATAAGTTTTAATTACATACCAAGGGCTTCAGATTATTCTCTAATTTAGGAGAGCAAATCTAGAACTACTAGGTAAAACATAGCATCAGGTTACCAGTGTCTAAACGTCCATCTTTTAATTTAACATTAAACATTGCCATAAAAGGATACAGAAAGTAAAAAGTAAATGTCACCCCCAGAAACTAATGAAAAATATTCCATTCTTAACAGATTCAATAGGATAGGAATAAGAAAAATGAACCTGGAACACAGATACTTGGCCTTATGAGCTGAAACCCACCTGATGGCCACCCAAATTATGGAGGAGAGTCGGACTAACCTGATTCATTGTCTGCCTTTAACATTGGACTGCAGAGGCAACACAACCAAGGAAATTAACCACCTACTGCCCTTGAGCAGTCTTCTGAGCAGGCCAGAGTCAGGCCCTGCTGCTTCTGCCCTGCCTCAGCTGTGCCTATTACTCTTTAAATCCAATAAAAAATAAAAATGCCTACTAAATGGGTATAGCAATATTTGGTTACATTGGTTCTGAATACAAAAATGTGAAGAAAAGGAGTGGGTGGGAGCAGATATGGCAGCACCTGAGAGCCATGCACACTAGGAAGAGTGTCCTCCTTGTTACATCCTTGTTTTGCCATGTTACGGAGAATGGTAAAACAACATTTTAAGTATAGGCCAGGAATCAGTAATCAACGAGATTCTACCTGTATAGAGCCATGCATGCTACATGAAGACTTTCAAGACACCATAAATTGGATCAGGGTGTTTACACAAGCTCCACATCAGGTCAAGATCAGCAAGCTGAGGTAGAATCTGTCAACAATCAAAGGGTTGGTGAATGAACTATGACCGTTTCACAAATGTAAGTCGAATGGAAAACACTTTTATAATATTCAGTATTCACACATACAGAGACTAGATTTAAGACAAAAAACAGGACCACAGAGCAATGAAGAAAGAGTTCTTTTTACTACAGGCTGCTGGAACAATTGGATAACCGTATGAGAGAGTGGTATAAAGAAGGCTTATTCAGGAGTTGGTGAGGTTCTATTTCTTTTTTTTTTTTCTTCTTCTTTTTTTTTTTTTATTATACTTTAAGTTCTAGGGTACATGTGCACAACGTGCAGGTTTGTTACATATATATACATGTGCCATGTTGGTGTGCTGCACTCATTAACTCATCATTTAAATTAGATATATCTCCTAATGCTATCCCTCCCCCAACTCCCTCCCCACAATAGGACCTGGTGTGTGATGCTGCCCTTCCTGTGTCCAAGTGATCTCATTGTTCAATTCCCACCTATGAGTGAGAACGTGCACTATTTGATTTTCTGTTCTTGTGATAGTTTGCTGAGAACGATGGTTTCCAGCTGCATCCATGTCCCTACAAAGGACACGAACTCATCCTTTCTTATGGCTGCATAGTATTCCATGGTGTATATGTGCCACCTTTTCTTAATCCAGTCTGTCACAGATGGACATTTGGGTTGATTCCAAGTCTTTGCTATTGTGAATAGTGCCGCAATAAACATCATTATGTGAAACTATTCCCAAGGAACATATTTGTTACTGTGGTTAAATGATACAAAAAAGCCCTTAATGCTAAGAAAACTTAAATATCAAGCTCAACTTCCACGCATGTAAGCCTAGGTGTGAACCATGGCACAACATACTGGTCTAAAGCATCTGTTTATTTTATCAGGGGAGTTCTCATCTCGAGAGGAAATGGGTGTAGAAGAGAGGGACCAGGCTGGAGAATATTTATCAAGTTCATCTATTCTTTACAAAATTGATTTCCAAATGCAAAAACTTTCAGAGCAGATCTTTGTTAAAGGGAAGCAAAACAAAACAAAATCAGAACCATGAAACTCTTTGGTGCCACAGCAGGTGAGGCTGATGCTAATGCGTTTTCGGGGCCATGACATTTAGAACTGCTGTCAAGGAACTTTTTATTTAAAAGGTGGGAATTCTTTGCCTTTGAAAGCACCACAGTTGGAAAAAAATCACCTCCACTCTAATATTCAACTTCTAAAGAAACACTAACTAATCTACATAAAAGGGGGAAAACAGACCGATGCTACTGACAACCATCACAGCATAATCCCAAAAGGGAAGTGCAGTAAGATATTAAGAAATAAATGGTCACCAAATTATAAGGATACACACATGGGGCCTTTTCTGGAAATAGACAAGGCATTCCAAAAGATACATTTTAATGAAATAATTTAGAGGAAATCACCGAAAGTAAAAAGTCAAATTAAGAAAGAGCATTTTCAGCCTGAGGTATTAATAATATGCAGTGCTAACAGCATCTTTCCCTTAAACCCCACGACATAGTAACAATGGTAGGATTCTTCTCTCCTATCACCTTTGACGAAAATATCCTGTTTCTTCATTAAAATAAAACTATATGCTTTCGATTCGCTGTTCTTATCTAAAATATATGAAATAACTTGAGATTCTGACAGCACCCACACATACATACAAACATACACAAGAAACCACACAAACATACATACATATTTTTAGCGTTTGGTTCTTTTTTTTTTTTTTTTTTATTCTTTAAGTTCTAGGGTACATGTGAACAACGCGCAGGTTTGTTACATATGTATACATGTGCCATGTTGGTGTGCTGCACCCAATAACTTGTCATTTACATTAGGTATATCTCCTAATGCTATCCTTCCCTCCACCCCCTCCCCATAATAGGACCCACTGTGTGAAGCTCCCCTTCCTGTGTCCAAGTGATCTCATTGTTCATTTCCCACCTATGAGTGAGAACATGCGGTGTTTGGTTTTCTGTTCTTGCGACAGTTTGCTGAGAATGATGGTTTCCAGCTACATCCATGTCCCTACAAAGGACACGAACTCATCCTTTTTTATGGCTGTATAGTATTCCATGGTGTATATGTGCCACACTTGCTTAATCCAGTCTGTCACTGATGGACATTTGGGTTGATTCCAAGTCTTTGCTATTGTGAATAGTGCCTCAATAAACATACATGTGCATGTGTCTTTATAGCAGCATGACTTATAATCCTTTGGGTATATCCCCATTAATGGGATGGCTGGGTCAAATGGCATTTCTAGTTCTAGATCCTTGAGGAATTGCCACACTGTTTTCCACAATGGTTGAACTAGTTTACAGTCCCACCAACAGTGTAAAAGTGTTTCTATTTCTCCACATCCTCTCCAGCATCTGTTGTTTCCTGATTTTTTAATGATTGCCATTCTAACTGGTGTGAGATGGTATCTCACTGTGGTTTTGATTTGCATTTCTCTGATGGTGAGTGATGATGAGCATTTTTTCATGTGTCTGTTGGCTGTATGAATGTCTTCTTTTGAGAAGTGTCTGTTCATATCCTTTGCCCACTTTTGGATGGGGTTGTTTGTTTTTTTCTTGTAAATTTGATTGAGTTCTTTATAGGTTCTGGATATTAGCCCTTTGTCAGATGAATAGATTGCAAAAATGTTCTCCCATTCTGTAGGTTGCCTGTTCACTCTGATGGTAGTTTCTTTTGCTGTGCAGAAGCTCTTTAGGTTAATTAGATCCCATTTGTCAATTTTGGCTTTTGTTGCCATTGCTTTTGGTGTTTTAGACATGAAGTCCTTGCCCATGCCTATTCCTGAATAGTATTACCTAGGTTTTCTTCTAGGATTTTTATGGTTTTAGGTCTAACATTTAAGTCTCTAATCCATCTTGAATTAATTTTCATATAAGGAGTAAGGAAAGGATCCAGTTTCAGCTTTCTACTTATGGCTAACCAATTTTCCCAGCACCATTTATTAAATAGGGAATCCTTTCCCCATTTCTTGTTTTTGTCAGGTTTGTCAAAGATCAGATGGCTGTAGATGTGTGGTATTATTTCTGAGGGCTCTGTTCTGTTCCATTGGTCTATATCTCTCTTTTGGTACCAGTACCAAACTGTTTTGGTTACTGTAGCCTTGTACTATAGTTTGAAGTCCAGTAGCGTGATGCCTCCAGCTTTGTTCTTTTGGCTTAGGATTGTCTTGGCAATGTGGGGTCTTTTTTGGTTCCATATGAACTTTAAAGCAGTTCTTTCCAATTCTGTGAAGAAAGTCATTGGTAGCTTAATGGGGATGGCATTGAATCTATAAATTACCTTGGGCAGTATGACCATTTTCACAATATTGATTCTTCGTATCCATGAGCATGGTATGTTCTTCCATTTGTTTGTGTCCTCTTTGATTTCACTGAGCAGTGGTTTGTAATTCTCCTTGAAGAGGTCCTTTACATCCCTTGTAAGTTGGATTTCTAGGTATTTTATTCTCTTTGAAGCTATTGTGAGTGGGAGCTCATTCAAGATTTGGCTCTCTGTTTGTCTGTTACTGGTGTATAAGAATGCTTGTGATTTTTGCACATTGATTTTGTATCCTGAGACTTTGCTGAAGTTCCTTATCAGCTTAAGGTGATTTGGGGCTGAAATGATGGGGTTTTCTAAATATACAATCATGTCATCTGCAAACAGGGACAATTTGACTTCTTTTCTTAAGTGAATACCCTTTATTTCTTTCTCTTGCCTCATTGCCCTAACCAGAACTTCCAGCACTATGTTGAATAGGAGTGGTGAGAGAGGGCATCCCTGTCTTGTGCTAGTTTTCAAAGAGAATGCTTCCAGTTTTTGCCCATACAGTATGATACTGGCTGTGGGTTTGTCATAAATAGCTCTTATTATTTTGAGATACGTTCCATCAATATCGAATTTATTGAGAGATTTTAGCAAGAAGGGCTGTTGAATATTGTCGAAGGCCTTTTCTGCATCTATTGAGATAACCATGTGGTTTTTGTCTTTGGTTCTGTTTATATGCTGGATTATGTTTATTGATTTGCATATGTTGAACCAGCCTTGCATCCCAGGGATGAAGCCCACTTGATCATGGTAGATAAGATTTTTGATGTGCTGCTGGATTCGGTTTGCTAGTATTTTATTGAGGATTTTTGCATCGATGTTCATCAGGGATATTGGTCTAAAATTCTCTTTTTTTGTTGTATCTCTGTCAGGCTTTGATATCAAGATGATGTTGGCCTCATAAAATGAGTTAGGGAGGATTCCCTCTTTTTCTATTGATTGGAATAGTTTCAGAAGGAATGGTACCAACTCCCCCTTGTACCTCTGATAGAATTTGGCTGTGAATCCATCTGGTCCTGGACTTCTTTGGTTGGTAGGCTATCAATTATTGCCTCAATTTCAGAACCTGCTTTTGGTCTATTCAGGGATTCAACTTCTTCCTGGTTCAGTCTTGGGAGAGTGTAAGTGTCCAGGAAATTATCCATTTCTTCTAGGTTTTCTAGTTTATTTGCGTAGAAGTGTTTATAGTATTCTCTGATGGTATTTATATTTCTGTGGGGTCGGTGGTGATATCCCCTCTATCGTTTTTTATTGCGTCTATTTGATTCTTCTCTCTTTCCTCCTTTGTTAGTCTTGCTAGCGGTCTATCAATTTTGTTGATCTTTTCAAAAAACCAGCTCCTGGATTCATTGATTTTTTGGAGGGAGTTTTGTGTCTCTATCTCCTTCAGTTCTGTTCTGATCTTAGTTATTTCTTGCCTTCTGCTAACTTTTGAATGTGTTTGCTCTTGGTTCTCTAGTTCTTTTAACTGTGATGTTAGGGTGTCAGTTTTAGATCTTTCCTGCTTTCTCTTGTGGGCATTTAGTGCTATAAATTTCCCTCTACAAACTGCTTTAAATGTGTCCCAGAGATTCTGGTATGTTGTATCTTTGTTCTCATTGGTTTCAAAGAACATCTTTATTTCTGCCTCCATTTTGTTATGTACCCAGTAGTCATTCAGGAGCAGGTTGTTCAGTTTCCATGTAGTTGAGCGGTTTTGATTGAGTTTCTTAGTTCTGAGTTCTAGTTTAATTGCACTGTGGTCTGAGGGACAGTTTGTTATAATTTCTGTTCTCTTACATTTGCTGAGGAGTGCTTTACTTCCAACTATGTGGTCAATTTTGGAATAAGTGTGATGTGGTGCTGAGAAGAATGTATATTCTGTTGATTTGGGGTGGAGAGTTCTGTAGATGTCTATTAGGTCCGCTTGGTGCAGAGATGAGTTCAATTCCTGGATATCCTTATTAACTTTCTGTCGCGTTGATCTGTCTAATGTTGACAGTGGGGTGTTGAAGTCTCCAATTATTATTGTATGGGAGTCTAAGTCTCTTTGTAAGTCTCTAAGGACTTGCTTTATGAATCTGGGTGCTCCTGTATTGGCTGCATATATATTTAGGATAGTGAGCTCTTCCTGATGAATTGATCCTTTTACCATTATATAATGGCCTTCTTTGTCTCTTTTTATCTTTGATGGTTTAAAGTCTGTTTTATCAGAGACTAGGATTGCTACCCCTGCTTTTTTTTTTTTGTTTTCTATTTGCTTGGTAGATCTTCCTCCATCCCTTTATTTTGAGCCTATAGTGTGTCTCTGCATGTGAGATGGGTCTTCTGAATACACCAAACTGATGGGTATTGATTCTTTATCCAATTTGCCAGTCTGTGTCTTTTAATTGGAACATTTAGTCCATTTACATTTAAGGTTAATATTGTTATGTTTGAACTTGATCCTGTCATTATGATATTAACTGGTTATTTTGCTCATTAGTTGATGCAGTTTCTTCCTAGCCTCGATGGTCTTTACATTTTGGCATGTTTTTGCAATGGCTGGTACTGGTTGTTCCTTTCCATGTTTAGTGCTTCCTTCAGGATCTCTTGTAGGGCAGGCCTGGTGGTGACAAAATCTCTAAGCATTTGCTTGTCTGTAAAGGATTTTATTTCTCCTTTACTGATGAAACTTAGTTGACTGGATATGAAATTCTGGGTTGAAAATTCTTTTCTTTAAGAATGTTAAATATTGGCCACCATTAACTTCTGGCTTGCGGAGTTTCTGCCGAGAGAGCTGCTGTTAGTCTGATGGGCTTCCCTTTGTGAGTAACCTGACCTTTCTCTCTGACTGCCCTTAACATTTTTTCCTTCATTTCAACTTTGGTGAATCTGACAATTATGTGTCTTGGAGTTACTCTTCTCGAGGAGTATCTTTGTGGTGTTCTTTGTATTTCCTGAATTTGAATGTTGGCCTGCCTTACTAGGTTGGGGAAGTTCTCCTGGATGATATCCTGAAGAGTGTTTTCCAACTTGGTTCCATTTTCCCCCTCACTTTCAGGCACCCCAATCCAACTTAGATTTGGTCTTTTCACATAATCTCATACTTCTTGAAGGCTTTGTTCGTTTCTTTTTCCTCTTTTTTCTTTAGACTTCTTTTCTCACTTCATTTCATTCATTTGATCCTCAATCGTTGAGACTCTTTCTTCCAGTTGATCGAGTCAGTTACTGAAGCTTGTGCATTTGTCACATAGTTCTCGTGTCATGCTTTTTATCTCTGTCATTTCGTTTATGGCTTCTCTGCAGTTGATTATTCTAGTTATCCATTCTTCCATTCTTTTTTCAAGATTTTTAGTTTCTTTGCATTGAGTATGTAATTCCTGCTTTAGCTCTGAGAAGTTTGATGGACTGAAGCCTTCTTCTCTCAACTCATCAAAGTCATTCTCCGTCCAGCTCTGATCCATTGCTGGCGATGAGCTGCATTCCTTTGGAGGGGGAGATGTGCTCTGATTTTTTGAATTTCCAGTTTTTCTGCACAGCTTTTTCCCCATCATTGTGGTTTTATTTGCCTTTGGTCTTTGATGATGGTGATGTACTGATGGGGTTTTGGTATGGGTCTCCTTTCTGTTTGTTAGTTTTCCTTCTAACAGTCAGGACCCTCAGCTGTAGGTCTGTTGGAGTTTGCTTGAGGTCCACTCCAGACCCTGTTTGCCTGGGTATCAGCAGCAGAGGCTGCAGAACATAGAATATTGCTGAACAGCGAGTGTTGCTGTCCACTTCTTGCTCTGGAATCTTCGTCTCAGGGGTGTACCCGGCCGTGTGAGGTGTGGGTCTGCACCTGGTGGGGGATGTCTCCCAGTTAGGCACTCAGGGGTCAGGGACCCACTTGAGCAGGCAGTCTGTCCGTTCTCAGATCTCAACCTCTGTGCTGGGAGATCCACTGCTTTCTTCAAAGCTATCAGACAGGGGCATTTATTTCTGCTGCTTTTTGTTTAGCTATGCCCTGTCCCCAGAGGAGGAGTCTACAGAAGCAGGCCAGCCTCCTTGAGCTGCAGTGGGCTCCACCCAATTCTAGCTTCCCGGTGGCTTTGTTTACTCACTTAAGCCTCAGCAATGGTGGGTGCCCCTCCCCCAGCCTCACTGCCACCTTGCAGTTAGATCTCAGACTGCTGTGCTAGCAATGAGGGAGGCTTCATGGGCGTGTGACCCTCCGGTTCAGGTGTGGGATATAATCTCCTGGTGTGCCGTTTGCTAAGACCCTTGGTAAAGTGCAGTATTACGGTGGGAGTTACCCGATTTTCCAGGTGTTGTGTGTCTCAGTTTCCCTTGGCTAGGAAAAGGGATTCCCTTCCTCGTTGCACTTCCCAGGTGAGGCAATGCCTCGCCCTCCTTCAGCTCTCACTGTTTGGGCTGCACCAGCTGACCAGTACCGATTGATTGTCTGGCACTCACCGGTGAGATGAACCCAGTACCTCAGTTTAAAATGCAGAAATCACCTGTCTTCTGTGTCACTCATGCTGGGAGCTGGAGGCTGGAGCTGTTCTTGTTCGGCCATCTTGGGCATGCCCCTCGAGGTTGTATTTCTTAATTTGGGTAATGGTTATGTAGGTGTTTATCTTGTAATAACTCATGAAGCTATGAATTCTTTTACTGCACTTTTGTGTTTTGTAGTGAATCATGTTTCAAAATTATACATACTTCTATTTTCTACTTCGACTTCTATTTTCCCTTGCTATGATTCCATATTCACATCAATGCCATTCACATTACTTATCTGTTTCCAACTGTCTTTGTCATGAGAAAGATAATTTTCCAGAAAGTAAAAGGGGTTATTTGTATTATTGGAAAACAAGTAAAATCCCAATGTAAATGAATACATTATATAGTTTTACCTGACCTTTTTTTGTTAAAATACTCAACATTTTTCTGATCTCCTGAAATGAATCAGTATTGCAAGTGTTCCTCCTTGCACTATCTCATTTAGCCATAGTAATAATTCTACAATGTTGGCAACATTATTATCTTCATTTAAAACCTGTAGAATTTAGTCTAAGCAGTGACATTAAATGCCTAAGAAAGCAGTAAATTAGATTCCAAGTATGTCTGAATACAGTTCTTAACACCTTAACCAATGTGTCCTGGTACATTTTACTAACTCACAAGTATGGTTAACAGATAACCAGCAATCACCTACTGTTAATGACATGATCTAATTTTGTATGTGCTAGATTAAGACTGGCTGTGGTAAATTCACAAAGATAATATAACTTTTGGTGTCTGTTGGTACCTATCAGGGTTATTCTGGGTACACTCTGAAATTCTTCATATCTTTATAGCTCATAACTCTATTAATGTGCATAGTAGAGCATTGTAATGCAATGTTCACATACCTATAACTTCAAGTATATGATAAAATCCCTTAAAGTTTTCAATGTCTTGTTTTCTTTAGCCTTACAGTTTAGCACACAGGTATTAGCTGATGCTTGCTAGATTGAGAAGAATAAACATTCAGGAAAACAAAAAAGTCTGTCACCCTCACCAAGACAAGCAGTTACTGCCATAATTTTATTTAAAGAGTACCCTAAAACATGTTCTCGTGCAAATGGGCACATCTCTACTACTGTTTTGCAAATGGCCTAAAATATTTGCAAAGGGTTCCTACTCAACATGAGCCATAACTTGCATATTCTTGAGATAATTGTTAGAAAGATCAGCTTTTCTGAAAGTATCTGAGCTTCATGGTTTGCAAACACATTAATGATTTAGTTATTTTCAAAACTGTTTGCAAGATTAGGTAGGTACCTGATGCATGAGCTGCATCCCAGCTTCTCTGAGAAGAAGCAAATTTTATTCTGTCCTCTAGAAACGATAAACATGAAAAAACTCTAAATCGAATGCATTCCACATAGTAATTGGGAAGCATTTCACTATTTCATATAACTTATGAAATGAATCATGATTTTATGTTTGGTCAACTATACCAAACAATTCAAGAAGCTGTGTTATTTTTATCTAGATGTAATGACATATATAATTAGTTTTCAGTTAATTCTGTTTTAAAGCAACAGATTTGAACATGGGTTAATTGACGTGTTTGTGAATGGCTGTCATACATATTAAAATAAAGTATACCACTATCAACCTTAAAATTACATAAAACCTCTACTGAGTTCTTACAACACAATTCAGAAGAGGTTTCCAAAATTTGCTATGCTTCTCTATTGACATTTTGATATCTACTTTTTATTGTGCCTGTTAAAACTGGTAAAAACTCATCATTAAATATTTAGAATTTATATAATTAAATAAAAATTCTATTTAATAATTTTGTGAACTTATTTACTCACTGAGAGACAAAATTTGGGTATAATAGGTTACTTCTTTTTATGAAGATGTGGGTTTTTAAAACAGATAGCTATCTTTCTGGGAGAGTTTAGCATTTACTTAGCTTAGAATCAGAGTAATGGATAATAACTATTAGCGTTCCATTTTCAGTCCATACCACTTTTAAAATATGAAAAGCATATAAAATATTTTTAAAACTCTTTTTGTCTTACTAATATTCTACCAACCAGTCTCTTGATTTCTAGGTCTTCTCATTGAAGGACTTTTGCCTTCACCTGGGATTAAATATGTTACCAATACTATGAGACTCAGTTGATTATCTTTACTACACTGGGAGAGTAGCATACTTTAAGACAACCTGGAGGAAAATTTGTGTATTATTTTATTTTCACCTAATCTTTTCTGAGATCAGCATGGAGATGCCTATAAGCAGTGGGTCACAGATATAAAGTGAAAAAGCAAGTCAAATTGTAACTAATTGCAGTGCTACTGTAATTGTGTGATTCTTCATTTTAGCGTATTATAATTTGTTCTGTTATAAATGTCAGAAGGGAGAGGATGACAAATGACCACATGATTTTTTTAAGCCAGTATTCTTGAGGTCAACCCTATCTGAATATATAGAACGATGCGTATTCGCTTCCCTTCTTCCTTCTCTTCTTTCTTCTTTCCTTCTTTCTATAAATATTTATTGATGCCAACAATGTGTCTGGCTGTGGACTAGATGTTTAAAATACTATGTAAACCAAAATGTTAAAAAATTTCTTACCTTCTTGAAATTTATATCCATGTAGAATAAGACTGTCAGCAAACAAAAGATAAATAAATTAGCTAGCACTATATTATATATTACTTAGAAGTTAGCAGATGCTGAGAAAAAAAATATATATATATATATCAGGGGAAGTGGAATCAAGAATGAGGAGTAACTTGGAGAGCAATTGGAGGGGCTCGAGGAGAGGAGTTACATTATCTCATCTATAATGTCAAGAATCATTGGAATAACTCAGCTGTCATGTTGAGAACAAACTATAGAAGAGACAAGATAGAAGCAAAGAGACAAGCCTGGCTACCGCAATAATCCAATAGAAAGATTACTATGGTTTAGATCAGAGTGGTAGTAATGGTGGTAGTAATGTGGGTGTTAGAAAGTGGTCAGATTTTAAATATATTTTGAAAGATTTTCTTGATGATTTGAATGTTTGATGGGTAAGAAAGAGAGAGAGAGAGAAATGATTCAAGATGTTGGATGTTAGCAATTGAAGGGACAAAGTTGCCATCAACCAGAATAAAGAAGGTTGTGGGAAGCACCTGTTTGGAGAAGATAAACAATTTCATTTTGGACAATTAACTTTGAGACGCTCGTTAGAAATCCAAGTGAAGAAATCAAGAAGGCAGTTGGATATACAAGCCTGTGAATATCTACTATGTAGTGGTCAACATATAGATGGTTATTGAAAGCCAAGAGCTTGGATGAAATCACAAGAAGGGAGTATATAGGGGGAAAAAATGGCAAAAGAACCAATGAATAGTTAATTGACAAATCAGAGGAAGAGAGAACGAGTGACCACTTAACTAGGAGAAAATGCAGACACGTTAGATATCTTGGGAGTCAAAAGAAAAAGGTATATCAAGTAGGTGAAAGTGATTCCACCACAGGAAGATAAATTTAAAAGACAGCAAATTGGCCGAGTGCAGTGGCTCACGCCTGTAATCCCAGCACTTTGGGAGGTCGAGGCAGGCGGATCACGAGGCCAGGAGATCAAGACCATCCTGGCTAATATGGTGAAACCTCATCTCTACTAAAAATACAACAACAAAAAAAAAAAAAAAAAAAAAAAGAAAAGAAAATTAGCCAGGTATGGTGGCGGGTGCCTGTACTGTAGTCCCAGCTACTCTGGAGGCTGAGTTGAGGCAGGAGAATGGCGTGAACCCGGGAGGTGGAGCTTGCAGTGAGCTGAGATAGTGCCACTGTACTCCAGCCTGGGCTACAGAGCGAGACTCTGTCTCAAAAAAAAAAAAAAAGATAACAACTTGCTAACTGGATACAGCAATGAATATGTCATTAGTGACCTTGTTTAAAAAAAAAAAAAATGTGTCTGAAGTGTTGGAGGCAAATGCCCTCTAAAATCTGAATTTAACTGTGCCTTCTGTGGCAAAAAAATTCCCTCACCTAAAAGTACTTCTCTCAGTAAAAGCTGGAAATGGCCTTTTTTGTTACCCTTTTTAAACTACTCAAGCCTCAGTCCTAGGAGTGTTTATTTGTATATGGCTGTTTATCTTTTTAAATATAGTGGTCATGACCACCAGCTAAGGTATCAAATTGATCAAAATGCTGGCTTCATTATTTTATTTTCTATGATATCTGTTTGTCACTTAACTTCTTTGGCTTCTATGTACTCATGTCAATATTTACCCTCATGGGTTATGACAATTAAATAACCTTATGAAACACTTGGCACAATGCGTGGCACATAGTAAGTGTTCGATAAGTGATAGCTACTTTTGTCATTATTACCATGTTATGGAACTACAAGGCCCTGGTGGCCTCACTGGAGTTACTTAGTCACTTTATAATTCTTTTCAGATCCTGTGAAATCTGCCAGGATTCCAGGTTAATCCTGGAAATCTCAGAACGTTTTCATTCATTGAAGAAAAGACTGTGTAAAGCTTTCTTGTTCTTGAACTTGGAAGTCTCTACTACTATAAATTTACGCAATTGAACTTAATCTCTCTGCAGAACTACAGCCCACTAGAGGCCCCTCAGGCAGCCTAACCTGCTGCTCTAGGGTGACTATTTCTTGGATATTCTTTCTGTTTCTTGAATGACTCATTGGCCCTTATCTCCTTAAACATCAGGTTGCTGTGGTCCTCACTTCTTTCACCTGGAGCTGCATATCTGCCCCAGTCAGGGTCCTCCAAAGCAGTCTGAAATGCTTTTGTCTGAAATTATCTAATATCTCCCCAGACGTTGGAAAGCATTTTGAATCTCAAGAATGCCTGTATAGGAAATATGAAATAGAGAGTTGGTAAAGATGTCCAAATAGTTTGAAGGAAAGTAGTGAAAGAAGGATAGGGTAGATAATAGTTATGAACATGAACTTGGAGTCAGAAGGTATTGGGTTCAAGTCCTGGCTCCTCACTGATCTTGGGCAATATACTGGAAAAGCCCCCTTAAGAGGACCATGAAGAAAATGTGTTGATCAATAAAGCTGATTTATTAAAATTACTTACAGCAAGTAAGAATACCATACAGATAGTCTAAGTAGCTCTTTAGAAGGATGAAGTTAGGGAAGAGTTTTCAAAGGATCCTCACCGCCTGGACTGGGTAATCGGTAGGTCTTGTAAGGCAGGAATTTGGTTGAAAATTGGGCAGAGTCCATTAAAAATAGCTTAGGTTGGTGAGTAAACAGAATGAAGGCCCTAGAGCAGTCTTGCTGAGCAAGCAATTTATTTTGAAAAGTAAGCTGTTTTATTTGGTTTGGAGTCATATATTCTAGCAACAAGTATTTCCCAAAGCAAACAGCTTAGGAATTATTTTTTGGTTTCAGTATTACTAAGTATACATTTAGGAAACTAATGTCTGGACTGAGTATTATTCAACACAGGAAATAAAATTGGTTTCAGTTATTAGTATTTATAAGCTTTATAGACACTAAGCCTTAGTGTCTTTATCTTTGAAATGCATGTAGTGAGTAGTATATAGGATAAAGTATTGAAAGCACTTATGTCTGGTCATGATGTTTAGTAAATATTCAACATATGTTAGCATTATTTTATGATGAAATAAATTAGTAAATAAATAATCATTTTATTATTTGTTGTTACATGATATTATTTTCATGGGTCTTATTGAATAAAACATATGCATTTTTATGCCAGCACCAAAGAACCCATGTTCAGATATCAGACCACCTAATTTTATATCCTGGAACATCACTTGCTAATGTGGCTCCTATAGTAGATTGTAAACTCTCTTTAATTGTATTTTCATATCTTACGGTAGAAATATTAAAAGTACATTTTTCAATATTGTATTGCTAGTGTTCAAATGGAAATAACTGTAACTAAGACATATGTGCTTGTGTAACCCACACCATTAACAATCATTGCTTTATTTGCAGAATGACATGAATTACATAGCATCCAGTGGACCTCTGTTCAAAGATGGCAAAAAGAGAATTGATTACATCTTGGTTTATAGAAAGACAAATATACAATATGACAAAAGAAACACATTTGAAAAGAACCTCAGAGCAGAAGGCTTGATGCTGGAGAAGGAGGTAGGTGCTTTACTATTATTAGTTATGTGATAAAATGTGTTGGAACAGATATAATCACTTATGGTTTAGAAAGGAAAATATGTATCACATGACTTTATAAAATACATAGTTCTTTTCTTTCAAATGTTAAATAAATGCATGTACGTAGCCCTATTAAATATTCACTGTTTAATCTATATAATTCTGTACAATGTAAGTATTTTCAAATGGCATGACTATTTTTGCAATTTTAAAAACTGAATAAGGAATGATTATAGTCATGTAAAGTAGAAAACTTTATGAAAAGGAAAATAACATTTTGAAAGAAAAGGTTTGCCAAACTATTAATGTCTGTTTTTTAGTGCTGGAACTGTGAGTGGTTTTCTTCCCAAATCTTTTTCTTTTGTGAGTTTTTAAAAAAATGTTCTTGGAAGAATTTACTTTTTCTAGTGAAACAATAAAAGTACCAAGACTCACTAGAAAAAAAATAGAAAGAAGGAAAAGCATATCCTCCATAATCCTAGTATCAGAGAAAAATTAAAAGAAGAAAATTTTCACTATTTTAGTTATACCTTGTATGGTTATAGAAAACACATTAACCTCATTACAGAAAGAACAAACCTTAAGGTAGAAAATTAAAAGTATAGAAATGTACAAAATAAAAGCCAAAGTCAGTATCTACAATCTCTCAAATCATACCCTTCTCTCATTTGGTGGTCTTGTTAACAACTTGATTTTTATCTTGCTAGGTGCCCCTCAATATATTTTCTAAGTATATACAAATATATAAAATTTTACACAAAATTAGCCATGATATATATGTATATATACACACATATGTATGTATGTATGTATCTATCTATATTATTCTGCTATTCACTCCTGTCATTTAGCAATATATTACAGATATCTTAAATTGCCATTACATTTAGAACCAACTCAGCTTTTTACTAGATACATATTATTACAACTTAGGGATTTACCCAGCTGTTCCTCTACTGAGAAAAAAAAATTAATTAACTATTACAGAGACACCTAAATTACTACTTTTTTTTTTTTTTTTTTTTTTCAGACTTGAGTCTCACTCTGCTGCCCAGGCTGGAGAGCAACGGCGTGATCTTGGCTTAACGCAACCTCTGCCTCTCGGGCTCAAGCAATTCTGCCTCAGCCTCTAAAGTAGCTGGGATTACAGGAACCGATCACCATGGCCACCTAATTTTTGTATTCTTAGTACAGACGAGGTTTCACCATGTTTGGCTAGGCTGGTCTTGAACTCCTGACCTCAAGTGATCCGCCCACTTCGGCCTCCCAAAGTACTGGGATAACAGGCGTGAGCCACTGCTCCCGGCGCTACCATTGGGTTTTAACTAGTTGTAAAAAATAGGAGCAACAAGAAAAACAAAAGAAACAAAAGAAAAAAAAAACTTTTTGATGAAATATCTAGATAATTTGCTAACAAGCTTTATCAGAGTGTTAGTAGGCACTTAGATATAATATTGGAATCCCTTTTCCCCCACAGAACATCTCCTGGAATTAGTTTTCTGAGGAACACCCATTAGGAAGTACTAAATTGCAGTTTGGGGTAGCCCTAGAAAAACTAATCCATTTAGGCCGGGCACAATGGTTCACGCCTGTAATCCCAGCACTTTGAGAAGCCACGAAGGGTGGATCATGAGGTCAAAAGATCGAGCCCATCCTGACCAACATGGTGAAACCCCATCTCTACTAAAAATACAAAAATTAGCTGGGCATGGTGGCGTGTGCCTGTAGTCCCAGCTACTCGGGAGGCTGAGGCAGGAGAATCACTTGAACCCGGGAGGCAGAGCTTGCAGTAAGCTGAGATGGCGCCACTGCACTCCAGTCTGGAAGTCTGGTGACAGAGCGAGATTCTGTCTCAAAAAAAAAAAAAAAGAAGAAGAAAAAGAAAAGAAAAACTAATCCATTTGTGTTTATTAAAATCCTTTAATATGTATGAAATAACAAACACACCATGACTTGACTCTTTACGAGGAAAGAATTACTCATACACAACCTAGAGTTATAGAGCCTGGCAAGTATAATTCTGACTTCAGTTTTCTGTTGACTCCTTTTATTGTTTCTTTATTATTCCTCTTCCAGGAAGTTTTAACCCAGAATATTCCACCTCCTCCCCCAATCACTGGTGGCTAATTAAATAAGTACTTACTGGAAAAAAAAAAAAAAAAAAAAAAAAAAAAAAAAAACCTCATGAACTCAGTGTTGTGTGATAGACTTTTATTCTTTTGATATCCTTGTAACTTCTCCTCCATACAAATAGAATTAATCACTCTTCATCTGCTCCCAGAGCAGTTTATACATAGATCTTATTATGATACTGGTATTTGTTTTCTCATGTATCTCTATTTATTCATTCAGCACATTATTTTGGCTAGCACTGAGCAAGCTGCTGAGAAATATGATAAGTAACAAAGTAACAAACTCACTGCCTTGACTAAATTTATAGTCAGTATAGGAGTCAGACATGAAATCTGTATATTCGTAACAGGTATTGCTCTCAGCTTCTACCTAGTTTTCTTGCCAGAAAGCTCAGATTCTCAGTTCTGAATCTTCCTCTTCCTTGTTCCTCCAGACTTTTCCCAAGAATAATACTGGATGTTACTCATCCAAAAAGGGTCCTGTTCTGCTTTTAAAAGGAAGTCTATTTATTCTTGAGCTCTCACTCTCAAATCACTCCCAAATGGTGTCTTTGTTTAGATTGACTCTCAGCAGGACGGTGTCCATTTGTCTACTGTTATTCCTGAACAGAGAGGGTTCTTACCCACAATTACAGTTCTTTTAGTCCACATTCACATTCTTAGGATTTGTTTCCTACTGTTAAATAAATTGCCAGGACAGCATGATCAGGAGGTGTATTCAACCTCAATAGAATATTGTTGGAAGCAGCCGTTGCTGCAAACTGCTGCCATTGTGTTGAACACAAGTTACCAGTCTTGACTTTCTCTGTCCTCCCAACTGTGTAACTCTGACTTAGTTTCCTAACAGTGAAAAGGTTTAAGCTACCCCAGTTTTCCAGAATAGATATTATTAGTTTTGAAGCTGAGTTGGGAGATTTTTATATCTTCCCTCTGAAAAGGCCATAGAAGCCTTATGAAATTTTACCCAAACCTCTGTAAAAACTCTGCCTATGCAAGCAAGGGAAAGTGCTGCAAATTAAGAAAACAAACCAAAAAAACTTGTTACACTCTTTCCACTTGAATAATGCTTGCACAACTAAGAGAGTACTTCAGAGACTGCACAAGAAAGATGATCTCACCCAGGGTGACTTTCAATCTACACTTACTAATACAATGCTTAAAATTCTTTACTAGGATAACCTTTATCATTTCAAACTGTGATAAGTGGCATAAAAGGAAAGTAAATGGTGCTAAATGGTTTGCAACAATGGCAGTGGTATGGTCTGGAGGGTGAGGGGAGACTAGAAGAAAGGGAAGGAGGGAAATTTTAAAATAAACTTTGAATTGAGATTTGAAAAATGAATAGTAGCTAATGTAGGTGAATAAAAGGGCTAGATGTGGTTTTCAATACTGGCTGTATATTAGAGTCAAGTGGTGATTTTTTTAAACTATTGATGCCAGATCCCACCACAGCATAGATCAATTAAAGATCATGATGGTGGTGGGAGGAAGGACATGGATATTTTTCAATACCAGAAAAAAACGGGGTACTAAATGAGATTGGAAAGAATGAATGCAGTTAAGTCATTCTTTTTTTCTAGTTTAAGACTTTTGATCATTAACTTAAGAAAAATGGGAAGTTATTGAATAATTTTAAGCAGGTTAGTATGATCACATTTGTTTTCAAAAAAGATAAATTTGGATTACTGAAAACAACATAGATTTGAAGGGCAAGACTGGATGCACAGAGATCATGGGCGGCATTAGAGATGCAGTTCGTATTAGAAATGTGTCTTTCTCTTAGACTTGAAAGCTATGAGCTATCATATCCTACCTTCTTTCCACTCTGTGCTAACAATTTGCAGAGTGACTTTGTAAAGACATAATTTTAAAGTTTTCTCTTCTCTCAAGAGTGAATCTCCAGCCTCTTGGAAATTTGGGGTGGAATAATTAAATAATAATGTGAAGTGTGAAGGCAGTGGGTGTTTTGTTCTCTGAGGAGCTTGCCTTCATTAGAGCTGAACAGAATAGTGCCAGATTGGCAGCTTTTGATTCCCGGGGAAAAGGTAATCTTTCTCCCTGACAGCATCAGCCCTGCACCAGCCCCCTGCCCAGTAGCTGCAAGAAAATGAAACTACATTTCTTTTCTTCTGCTTTGTTTTTTAAGTAGAGGTATAGATAAAGAGAAATTAAGTTGAATAAGTTATGAAAGACAGTTATTCATGTTGGTTGATAAAGATCTCTATATGTTTTAAGACATACAAAATGAGAAATGTTACGTGTATGCACTTAGCTTGACATTTTACTCGTTGATAGTAGTTACTACAATGCAGAAACATCCTTCTAAAGCATCCCCTTATTGAAGTGTATTCGATTATTTTACATCCTAGAGGTTGAGAGTAATGAATTAATAACCAGTACTAGGCAAGCTGTTCATGATGCTAATTTGAATGCTGACACAGCACCCTCTTCCAGAATAGTCCAGGCTTATTTGCTTTCTTGTCTCCATCACACCGGCTTAGATATAAATTACATAAAATGTGTTCTCAAAATAGGTTAACTTATTTATCCATTTTATAAATGCTTAGTGCGTGCCTACTGTATGTCCAACACAGAACTAGGTGCTAGGGATACATAAGCAAAACAAAGAATCTTCTCTCCTGACTTTTACAGAGCAAATGAAAGTAAAAATGCTATAGAAAAAAAAAAGAGAGGCTATAAGAAAGATAAAGCAAGGGCAGACAAGAACTAGCAAGTGATCAAATGATGGAAGTGGAATGAGTGAGACAAAGGGTATTAGCAGAGGAGGTTATGGGATATCAAGGGTAAGATTATAAAAGGCTGTGTAAGTCATTGAAGAAACTTTGGCTTTCTCTCTGGATGAAATTAGGTTCTAAGAAATGGCATGACCTGACTTACACTTAAATAGGTCATCCTGACCCTTGTGCGAAGGGTCAAGACCACTGGGGACAACAGTGTGAGCAAAGCGTGCTGCCTGAAAGTACTACAGGAGTCCCAACCAAAGATGATAATTATATAAACCAGAGTGATAGCTGTGAAGGAGGCAGAGAGGGATCAGAATCTGGCTATATGTATGGTAAAGTAAAACAAATCAGGAACAACCTGGTAGTAGGAGACCCAAGTTTTCCTGCAGTTGAGCTTAAATCTTCCCAGATCTCTTCCAGCATTCATCACATATTAGTCACTCTTTCATGTTACTACTGTACTATGGCAACCAATATGCCCAGACTTCAGGAACCATGACGTTCTGAAGGCGAATGAGACCTCCATTCACACCAAAATAAGGCCCAGCTCCTGAAAAATTATTTCTTGTCCCAAGGTCTATCTATTCCACAATAGAAATTTTACTTTCAAACCCTGCATGGAACCATTAGGAAGAATGCAAATGATCAGTGTATTCTCAAGGTCTTGGTTACTCAGTCTTACATATCCCTACATGTCAAATATCTCAGTCTGGATGTAGATTCGTTTTTGTTTGAGTCTAGACGCATTCATTTTCATGAAGGTCACTCTTCCAGCTTCTGGGGAAAATGAGGACTAGATAGGTTTTCTTTAATCTTCAGGGTCTCAGTTTCTCTCTCCTTGTATTACCTCTGAATAAGAACTCATGTCTCCCCAGGAACAAAAAATAAATATAGGCATAGAACAATTTAATACATCAAGATGAAAAAGACAAATCTTCCAAATAAATTATTAAGTCTACAGAAATAGTTTTTTTTTTTTTTTTTTTTTTTTTTTTTTAAGAAAATTTATGCCCAGTTCAGAGTAAAACGTTTAACTCATCAAATTAAACCTTGATTCAGGTCACTGTCCTTCAGAGTTCTCCCCAAATCATAGGTTAATGCTGGCTTTATGCTTATGCAACTGAAAGGTCTATACAGAAGGTTTACAGAGCTAAGGAAGAGGCTCTACCAAAGATGAATTGAGTAGACAGAAAGATTCAGGCTTTGAAAGTAATCATCGTTTTGGGTAGTTTCTTATTTGAGAGACATGCTGTCAACTGAGAAAAAATATTTCTGGAGAATTTATTAGGCATGGATACTTTATGAGGCACCCAGTCTTTTATAGCATTCACCCTCTGTGAGGCAGAGACAATTTTCTTCATTTTCCAGATGAGAAAACTGAAGAGTGGTTAAATAATTTTTCTAAGGCCATAGAGATAGTAAATGGTAGAGATAGAATTTGTACTTAAGTCTTTGTAAATTCCAAATACCATGCTTTTTCATTTATACCATGTGATCTCTTCCAAGTAGGCAGTAAAGATTGAGGAAATTCAAACTACGCTTGATGAGAGGCAAGTTGGTGTAACACTGGTAGCCAACACGATGATTTCAAATGAAGGATCTTTGTCATCATCTTACCTAAGAACTTTTGTAAGCATAAAGCAGGAAAATGTATAATAAAACTTGACACGTCTTTCACTTGCCCTGGATGAAGGAGTCATTCAAATAGATGTATGCTTAACACTTTATGTTTTAAAAAGTTTTTGTCATCCCTATCATTCCTGCACAAAAACTTTTCCACCAAATTTGGAAGATTCACTAAAGGATATTGGAAAAAAAAATCACAATCTTCTCTTTTCTTTGATCAGTGACAGATTTCCAGCTGGGTGATATGTTTTTAAACAAATGGTTATTTGAATGAATCAATAGTCACTTTTAAAAAATTATATACATTTTTCCCAAACATAGATAATACGTGTAACTTTGGTTGGTCTGAATTCAAAGACCTATAGATATTTGAGACATATGATGTTTACTTCTGACATTGTCAGTTTTCATTTTAATAATCCTTTGTCTTTAATTTGAAACAAATGTATTTTAAATAGGAAAAGTCCTTTGGAATTTGCACTGACATGAAAGCATCTTAAGCTGTTTTCCCATGGTGATTTGCAAAATACTAGTACCTCAGTAAGCTATGGGGAAAAAACAATCCTTGATCCAGAAGTTTGGAAATTCAGCATAGTTTATCTCGTGCTTGGATATTTTTTAGCAAATGCATGCATATTAAAGTGTCTTAGAAGTCCTCTAATGAGAAACCCAAAATTTAGTTGATCATGGAATGAGCCCCCACTTCTTTGCTTCTAATACTCTATGGAACAAACTGGCAAATCCTGGTCTGTGAAGGTGCCTGCCCAATGGAAAGGGTAGCCAGGTTGCCTTCTAGGTTTGAATATTAGGCCAATGACATTGGTTCTCCAAATATTGTGTAGAAATGTTGGTAATACAAAAATAAAATATCATCTGGCAAATCCATGAAATTAGCCCTGCTTAGAATTTGGGGCTATAGTAATATATGCATATGAAAACTTTATAGTTTAATTTTAAAACATACATGATTTTAAATTAAATTGAGTAATTTCTACCCTATTCTTGAGCTTTTAAGATTCATATGTTTCTTGATAAATTACATCTAATGGAAATACAATGAACAGTGTTAATCAAATGGAGCTCAGCTGTGTCTAACCTGGTGGGTGCATGTAAAGGGAAGCAAAAAACAGTTCTTTTATTTCAGATGTTTTGCTCCTATAATCACATGAAGGATAAGCTCTGTGTAATTCAATGTTAGAATGGACATAAACTTGTTCCATGCTCTATGAACCTCAGATATTGTAGGATCTTCAGGGAATAACTGTGTTGGCTTTCTTTCAAAAAAGGGTATGAATATGAGTGATATATGATGCCTAGGGAGTCAGTTATTTATTTACTTATTTTAGACTACTAAACCAAATCTAAGAATCGTGATGATTCTCTTATTCAAAAGGGTATCAGATTAGCAAACAATCCTGGAATTTCCAAGAATTAAACCACAGTACCCCATTTTGTAAAAGCTCTTTACATAATCCTTATGCATACTTGACTCTGCTTAAAAACCTTTTGTCTAGTCAAAGACACTTTAATTCTTATTTGTTAATACAAGTAAAAGCGGATGAAAAGATGAAAGAAAGCAAGCAAATATGACAACTCTGTGAGCTAACAGACTTGTATGATTTATACCCAGTTTTTTTCCAGTATTATCACAGGACCAAGCACATAGTTTGAGGACCTAGTAGTTACTCAATAAAATGTAGTAGAAAAATTAGTGAATTAGTTAATAAATGACTGGTGGTAACTGGCAGTATTTTCTTCCCCCTCTGAACAGGAATGAGGTCATGATAAAAAGCCCATCAAAAATAACTCCACATTTTTAATTGGTTCATGATTGATTGTTCTGATTGGGGATTCTGTATGTTGAAAATCATCAATGTAAGAAAATACAGTAATGCACATATGTGGTTATTTCTTGTACACAGTGTCATTATTACATTTTTATCAAGGTTTTTCTTCATTAAGATTTTTTTATACATATACATTTATTTTAAATCAGTGACAGTGATCATGCATAGTCAAGGGGACAATGTTCTTTATTCCCAAATCGAACTGTGGCATGATACCATCAGCTCTGATTCTAAATAATGTTGCCTATCTTACTATCATTTGCAGCCAGCTATTGCAAGCCACGATATCATGTTTATTAAAATTCACATTCCATGGGACACGCTGTGCAAGTATGCAGAGAGGCTGAATATCAGGATGCCCTTCAGGTACTTTCAAATTTTACTTTATTTTATCTCAATATGTATTAAAATGAGTCTATCTTTTGCATCACCTTAGAGCAACAAATGCAACCCCTTCTACAGAGAAAATGCTTTTTTTTTCAAAGTTTCAGTTATTCTGAACAGTTATTTTTTTTTCCTTCCTAATTTGTTTGTCTAATTTGGTAAACTTTCTGATTCCCTGGACACTATGTCATTTCAAGGTGGACCTGCCTAGTGGGAAAGTAAAACAGTTATTTTCCATTTTAACTTACAACAATTCACAAGATCAGTCTCACTTCTTATTTCATATGGGTGGGCAGAACCCTTCTTAGTTTTGTGGAAGGCCGAAAGTATAAGTGCATAGCATTTTCTTTGTATATAAATTGTCCTTCTCCGTATAGTCATTAGCAAGAATCATTTCTCAGGTCAATGCAACCAGGATGGTTTCTTAATTCTGTCCTCAATAACAAGAAATAAATGGCAATAGGAGGACTGCTTCTTTCAAGATTTTCCAGTCCTTCCTTTAGGCAAGTAAAGATTAACTAGGCATCCGTTTCCCTATATTGAGTATCTTGTGTTTTATGCAGAATGTGTCACTTTCTTCCATCATTTCTCACAGTAAAATTCAACAAAGCTCTTACTATGCAAATTATTTACTCACATTGAAGACATGAACATGTACACTGATGTGGAGCTTAATATGCTTCCTCAGTTGCTAAGGTTTTAAAAGGTTAAGCACAAACAAATTGCCAAGTAGGAGCCTCTAAATAATGAATATAAGTGAAAATTAAGCGCAATTCAAAAATATGGAGAAATTTCTCAGATCTGGTAGCATGAAAGAGTCCAACTCTGGTAGAAGTGCTGATATTCTCAAATATTATGACAAACCTCCACAGTATTCAAGATAAAATGTGAGGTATTGAGCCTCATCTTCTTAGTCATTTAAAACACCTGGGGCTTCAAAGATGCAACCATAGTCATTGACCATAAATCAGAAATTAAGTATTGAAAACTACTGAAGAATCTTCTTGACAATATTAGAATTAAACACCTAAATTAGCTTATATTCATGCTTGGCTAAGGGTTTAAAAATTCTCTATAGATTTCGTATTTAGAATATATGCAAATAATTCCTCAAGGATCTTGGCAAAACAGAATAAAATTTTTAAAAAAGATAAATAAAGGAAAATATTATTTCCAATTCCTCAGCACCTTATAAAAATAATGAGTAAGACTCCTTTAAAAAACCCTGAGGTTTGTATATTTTTATGAAGTACCTCTGAAAGAAGCAAATAAGCACCTGTGAGATATTATTTGTGTTATGGTTAGAGAGTTTGAAGTTAGTAGAGGCTAGTTTCAATTCTGGTCATTATACTGAACTCATTTTGAGGGTACAGCTAGGTAAGTTTGCATTTGTGCTAAACAACATTTCTTGAGTTCTGGAATTTTTCTATCTTCACACTACATAACCTTCTAAAAAGTCTTTTAAAATACTTGACTTGGACTTATTACAGATGATGATAATGTATAATAATAATATGCTGATAATGGCAGAATACTTGCTCTTTGCTCAAATTTATTCTCTGGGCTGTGCATATTCATGTTATACAAAACCATGCAGCATAAAAACAGTGAAATAAATGTTAAACTCTCAAATAATTTTACGAGTAGCAATCTTCAAATTTAGCATAAATATGGTTAATAATCACCTTTGCTTTTTCACAGTGGGAGTCAAACTTCATAAAAATATTCTGAAATTCAATTTGAAAACATTTTCTGTGAGCCTTACAACTTTTCATAGCCTCCACTTTCTATCTTATGATTATAGTTGAAACACGTATAAAAAATATTCACTGAAGTATAATTTATAATTGTGAAAAATAAAATATTTCATATGCTATCATTAGTGATTATAAGCAAATTAGAATACAACTTTGCAATGAAATATAGTTAGTTTATAAAATGAATGGTTACAAAGATTTCTTAGTGATTTGGGGGAAATATTAAATATAAAATTTTAAATAAAATACACAGCATATGCAATTATTCATACAAGGGATTTCAATCATGTAAAATATATAGCAATGCAATTTTAATGAAATATAATAAGAGATTAAAAAGGATTGCTTCTGATAAATGGGATTGTGGTTCTGTTATTTTCTTTATATTCTTACAAAAGTATATATTTTCCACAAGTTCTAATTTGACTGCATTAATGTAAACACAGGATGCAAAAGAATGACACACGATAATGACCTGTTTTCTAATATCAGGATAAAATTGTTACAGAAAAAAATCTAATAAATTAATCCTAATTTCAGGATCTTTCATCATGCCCCTTATTCTATGATTTCATCATTGTTTCTAAGCATCATAACTGAATTTATGTACAAACTAATTTCCTTGTAGATTAAAGAGGAAAAAGCCCTTAGCAACTATCATAAGCATGTCATTTCAGTACACATCAGTATAAAGTTCCGTTCAGGTTGAGTGAACATGGTATAAAATATGTTCACAGAGGCAGCATGTCTTCCACCTGCCTCCTCTAGACTTCATACAAAACGGATGTTTGCCATGATTCCAGAAGATTGGTTCCATTTTTTTCTGTCCATTTTTGGCATTATTTAACTTAGATCTGGCACAGCCACCTGTTATTAAGATGTAATTATACTTTCATTCAATAGAATAGTGAATTATAAATACAACCTCAATGTCTTGATTGGCTCGGGATAGTAGAACAAATTACCACAGACTGGATGTCTTAAGCAACTAACATTTACTTGTCACAGTTCTGGATGCTGGAAGTCTGAGATCAAAGTGGCAGCATGGTTGGGCTCTGGTGAGGACCCTCTTTTGGGGTGTATCATCACATGGTAGAAGGAGGGCTAGCTAGCTAGCTCTCTGGCCTCTCCTGCAATTCATGAGGATTCCACCCTCATGGCCTAAGTACTTCCCAAAGGCCTCACCTCTAAGAACCATTAAGTACTGGAATTTCAACATGTGAATTTTGGGGGAATGCAACTGCTTTGTCTATTGCAATTGGTAACAAATGTTTACCTTACCCTTAATATTTGATTTTCATAATTTCAAAAATAGCTTTTCTTTCTTTAACATATGTTCATTCTGCAGTACTCTATCCAGGAAAAGGCTTACAGAGACAATGGGAACACATTCTATGGTGTAATACTTCTCATATTACTCTTTCCACCATCTCAGTTGAATTTTACTAATTTAGAAAACAATGGAAGTCAGAGTATGTTTGGCCTCTTTTCTTTTCCCTTATTTCTGCCTTTTCAAATAAACTTCAAGGAACTCTTAGTGATGGAATAATTGTTATTTCGTTAACTTAGATTTAAAAAATCTTTATCACAAGACTTTCTTTGTTTCTCTTCCTAAGAAATACATTAGAAACATTCTCTTGCTGGATTCTGAGTGACCTTCCTTTGTATGAAGTATAGCTTAGGTCTTCAGGCTGTGTGCCACCAGTGTTCCTCTGTCCCAAGGGAGATTTTGAAGAGGATGCTTTCTTGACTCAGACCATTTTTTTAAAAAATTATGTTCATTTTTAAATTGCTTGGTAGGAATTCATGTAAAAGAAGAGTTCTACTATATCCAAGGAAAAAATGAAAAAGGGGGAAAAACATGGAACATATGCAGTTACTATCCCTATTAATTGGTGTTTTGCCTGAAGTTTCTTCTTTATAATGTTTTTCAAGAAAAATATGATTATTGCATTGCGATTGTGGAAACCATTAGAAAATACCATGGAAATTCTCATGATTTACCAATAAAAATATTTTAAAATATGCAAATTTTCCAAAGTGTGTCAAAGTAATACTAGTTCAACAGGATCTTAAAGAAAGAATATACTGTGACCAAATTTGTTTCTGAATTTCTGAGTTAATAAATAAGAGTATTTACTGAAAATGTTTTTAGAGAAGTGGCTCTCAGTTTTTAGAGCACATTAAAATGACCTGGGAAATAATAAAAATGAAGTTTCTGGAACCTGCTCCCAGAGATTCTGGCATATTAGCTTTGGAATGGAATTGGGTATATAAAGTTTTAGCAAGCATTCCAAATGTTTGTGATGCCCATGGTAAGGAACTCTTGTCTTGGAGATTTAAATATTTTAATAGTCCTTATATATTTTATAAATTTCAAGAGACAGTTATAAATTGTATAGCTTTTTCCTAATTTCCATGTGATACTGGTGTTCTTGAGAAAACAGTTTGAGAACTGTTAGAACACGGAGTTCTTTCGAAACATCCTTCCAAATCAGTTTAAATAATGGATGTAACATTAACTAACTCCTTAGGAACTAACTTGTCATTTATTTACAATGTACATGGGAAATTTGAGATAGCAGCCAACTCATAATAAGGGAATGCTATTCAAGCAGAAACTAAGTGGCAGAGTATTTTCGTGATGGCCAATCTAGTCTCCAATTGACAACTGTTAGCATATTCAAGAACAAACACTGACTTAAAATTAAATTATACAAAATAATAACCTAAATAGGAAACATATACATCTCTTTTTAGGATAATATTTTTAAAAAATTTATGCATTCAATATTTTGCCCATACAGAGCAGTTCCATATTTATTCATCTTTGAAATGATCCGACCTGTCAGATTCAACAAAGAAAAGTTGCAAGATTTGTTAGCTATAACCTTTCTGCAAGTTTTCTTCTTCCTCCTTCTGTTATAAACATGAATCTTGAGCATTTTATCTAAATTTTCTGCTTGGATGTATGTGTAAAATTTTAATTTGCATACATTTTTCTAGCCACTTCTTTCTTGACTTTTCTTTCAAAGTAAATATGACCTACATGTTGGACTTGATGTTTCAAATCTAACCAGGACAATTTCAAAGGTTTATAATAGTCTACATTTTCTGGTTTTTGTCATATCAGGAAGGACTTAGCCTGTGGCTTCTGCATTCCAGAAATGTCAGATCCTTTTAGCATTTTTCTTGTGATCCAAAGCTGATTCCTATTCATGCTTACCTCTCACACGTTAAGAGAGTTCAGCACATTTTAAGATAATTCAGTCATCCTGTGGCTTCTCAGATGGAGTGCCCAGATAGGGCCAACTTCACATTTTTTGTCAAGCTCATTCGTCCGCAAATATTTTAAACAAAGCAAATTTTGGGGCTGTATTTTTAAAACATTAAGAGCTATCATTTTTATCGTAATCGGAGTTAAACTTAGATCACTTTTTATGCAAAAATAATATGAAATATAAAATCTAAAGGGAGCCCAATCTATGAAATAGATGGGAGCATGGGCATCAGGATTTCACCCAATTAACTGTCCTCCTCAGTTAGCCCCACAGGCATCTCTACATGTAGCCAATGACTGTGTTGAACTCTGGCTGGAAACAGTGGTTGAGACAATCATTTACTTATAATTTGAAGTGGTTGTTGTAATAGGTAGATAGATGACTGCAGCCTTGCCACAAGGTATAAAATAGCAGAACCTTTCAAATGAAAAATTAAGGGAAAAATAAAGCACTGTACATGAACAGTATGCAGTTACTAAATTACAGGATGGAAGATTATAGGTAGAAAAGGATTTGGCCCTGCACATTCATTTATACAGAAGAATTAAGGAGAATTACAGTTTATTGTTTGCTTCCTGGATCAAAGATATGCGGTATATTGAGACTATAAAAACAAAATTTGCCCCCACCCAGAAAACCTCTCCACAAAGATAGAAAAGGAAGAAAACCATTTCGTTATTGAATAAACATTAAACCAGAATGTGATGCATATCATAGTCAATTCACTAAAATTTGTAAAGACAGAGGGAAATCTCATTTTTTAAATATAGCCAAACAAATACAACCTATTGCAAGCATGTTCTTAAAATAAACAATAACTAGCCCTATATTAGTCTATTTTCATACTGCCATAAAGAACATCCATGAGATTGGGTCATTTATAAATGGAAATGGTTTAATTGACTCACAATTCTGCATGGCTGGAGAGGCCTCGGGAAGCCTAACAATCATGGTGGAAGGGGAAGCAAGCACCACAAAGTAGCAGGAGAGAGAAGAAACGAAGGAGGAACTTCCAAACACTTATAAAACCCTCAGATCTCGTGAGAACTCACTCACTATCCTATCGTGAGAACAGCATGGGGGACACCTCTCTCATGATCCAATTACCTCCCCACCTCAAAACACTTCGAGATGAGATTTGGGTGGAAACACAAAGCCAAACCATATCAATCCCTTAAGTAAGAGGACTTGACAGCACCGTTCATCACTCATAGTTCATCATAGATTCACCTGGTAATTGGGCTGTTAATTAGCTTCATATGAAGAGAAATAAAACCTCTCATATCTTTTTGACAGGAGGTAGTTCTGCTACTTGGCTCAAGGCAGCCGCCAAAGTTAAGCTCCTACCTCTCACAGAAACTGGGGACAGGGGACTGATATCTCCCTTCATGTTTGCATTTTGAAAAGATGGCCCCTAAATCCTGACAAAAGGCCCATCTCATTTTCTAAAGAATTAATATACATTTCAAAGACAGGAGAAAGTACTTATGATGGCAAGTTTTCTTAAGTTAATGCTCTCAGAAGAGAGAGGGAGGAGAAATCTGTTCCATTTTCAAGAGGGAGAATTAAGTCTATTATTTTTCATTTTTATTTGTTCTTACCATATAAGTGTATTTCTATTCATCTTGTGTGACTTTCTCCATTTTCTTTACTTCTCCTAAAACATTATCTCAATCGTTTCTTAATTGTTTAAGAGAAATATTCAGACCGTCAATAAAGATAGAGAGTAGTGTTTAGTTCAAATGCCAACCAACCCTCTCCATATTCTTTTATAATATTCCTAACCATATCCACTCCTGATAGTTACAGTTGTAAACTTTATCTCCTTTTAATGATGTCCCTGGATTTGTTTGATGCTGGAAATTATTTTATACCAATTTCCACAGTTGTAGGTTTTTTTTTTTTTTTTTAAATACTGTATTTAGTAAGTGTTTATTAAATGAAAAATACTCTCTGGCACTGAAAGAGATAAATGCAACTGTGAATTAAACAAAGGCTCATTCATTTATTCATTAGCCATAAGTGAAGAGCTGTGTTACCTCAGGGAAAATAGTGCAAGACAATCTATGTAGGGGTGGTTCTGAAGAAGAGATGAGTTTACTGTCCAGTAAGAATTGAGTGAAGTACGCACACAAGCTTTTGTATGTGTTTGAAAAAAAATGGAGAAGGATTTAAAGTGTGAGTTTAGGATACATATAACAAGCTTCAATGTTCCATATTTGAAGTTAGTGTTGGAATATGGCAGGGACAACTTTAAAATTATTTTCTGGCAATATGATTGCAGTGAAATATGGTATCTCCAAAAGTTTGCAGTGAAAGGGATTGCAATGAAATATGATATCTCCAAAAGTTTTCAAGTTTTCTAAGCAGCTAATAACATACTTAGGGCTAAATATCAGTTGTCCTATTAACCCTGCTTTCTAGGTACCACACCATAGAGCAGTTCACTGATCCTGTGAAATGAATTTTAGTGGTGGGGATAAAGAGGTATATTGGAAGAGCGAGAATCTCAGATTCCTGAGCTCCAACATGAGCATGTATAGAAAATTAGGAGATGAATTAATTATGTCATCTTAATTTTTAGTTACTCTAAGAAATGCTATAACTCTACTTAAAACACTCAGTATCTTCTCCATTACTTTTCATCCGAAAACCTTATCATTAGCTGTTAAGGCCCATTATCATCTGTGCCTTGTCTACCATCCTCCACTCTTTTATCACAATCATCAACTTTTAGTATATACTCTAGCTACTGCCAAATTGGCTGAAGTTATCTAAATTTTATAATACTTGATTTTGTCCCAATAACTACCTTATATGCTACTGCTACCTTTGTCTAGAATGTCATGCGTAACCTCTTTACCCAAAAGACTACTCCCATTCATGCTTTGAGATTCAATACAGGTGACATCTCCTCTGGGACAACTTCCCTGTGTCCTTCATCCTCCACCTTTAAAAACTAATTGAGCTCCCTTTCTTGGGTATTTCCATAGCCTCTCTGTTTTCTTGCATTTTCACATTTTATTTTAACTGATGACTTCTCACCTCAACTATCAAGGAAGCTTCTTGAGGGCACAAACTGACCCTACCTCTTTTTTCTCTAAAGTTTTAGTGGTTATAACTTACACTCCTTAGCAAATCAGAAGTATTTATTACATATGTACTAAATGGATGTGTAGATGGATGGATGGAAAAATGGAAGGAGGGAGGGATGGATGGATGGCCTTATATAAAATGTAAGAAAATAATTCAGTTAGTACAAATTGAGTGGCAGAAGACAGACTTTCAATAAATAGAATTAAAAATAATTGTATTTTTTGCAAAAGTGGTCTGTTGATTTATTAGAGTGTCTTTGTTATTAGTATCTTAGATTCTGAAATTAAAACAATGTAAAGTTGATGTTCCTCATAGTATGCTGGGTTATTTCAAACATCTTGAGTTTCTTAAGCATATAGAACTTGGGGTATAGAAATGCTCAATATGATTAAATGTTGTCATTCACTCATATCACTTTATTTTCCTGTAACTTTCCTCAGCTGTTTTCTATTATTTTTTCAGGAAAAAATGCTATTACACTGACGGGAGGAGCAAATCAATGGGCAGGTTGGTGGGTGATGAATCATTTCTTTATAACCACTTTTGTCATTTGGAAAAAGCAGAAGAAGATATTTGATTCCCCATATTAGCAGTTGTAAATTGTAGGAAGAAAAATTCTATTGATTTGTCGAAGAGATTTCCAAAATGACTTACGCCAAATTGAATAACATTTAAAATCCGATAATCTTTTTGTTACAATTTATCATTACCATTCTTGGAATCTTCCCATGTTCTAATGTTATGGAAGGAGGCCTTTAATTGCAAGTTCACATGTTATAATATTTTAATTTTAAAAATAGTTACAAGACCAGGATCGATGGTTAAATGATGACCCACAGTAACAGAACAATAAACCCAACAAAGACCTTCTGTATCATTCAGTCCAGTTCTCTCATTTGAAAGAAGTGGTAAAGACTAGTGTTCAGAGAGATGAGGTGCTTTGCCAAGGCCATATAGCATCTTTTGAATTGCAGACTCACTCTTATTCTAACCCCAGAAGGTACCTTTCTTATCCTAGTATTGAAAATGCACTTTTGAAGAGCTTTACCTCAAAACATTAGCTCTTTACTTATTGTGGTAAGAATAACTATGGAAAAGGAGTTAATCAAACCACGACCCTGAAACAGAAGAAACACTCTTCCACCTGAATCATCTTGTCACTATTTAACTGGAAGAAATCAGCTTCCATTTAATGAATGCTCAAATAAAAAGCTTCTTACCCTTGACAGTTTTCTGCACCTCGCCAAAGAATCAGTTAACAAAGATAAAGCATGTGAATGTGGTAGAGTATGCTCCATTAAATGGTGTTGCAGGATGTATGTTACAAATCAGAATAACACAAAAGCTGGAATAACTGTAGAGTGTGAATAACAGACCATTTTAGGAAATGATTCAATAAATCTAGTTTCTTTACCAAAGAAAATGGAATGTAATTTCAAACTTTATAAATCAGAATGGGAAAATGTTGGTCTCTTTTGAGCATTAATTTTAGGCATGGCAGTATTGAGTGACAAGAAAAGTAAATTATGGAGAAAAAAACTTGAAAATAAGATGAATATTAAAGAAATTAGCACTGAAATAGCTTTTCCTCTTTAAATTAATGATGCTCCCTCAACCAAGTCACATTTTTCTGTCAGGTTAACGTATTCTCATTTAGAATGAGCTCTCACTTCCCATGTGGGTATTTGGTCCTGGTCTGTGTAGCAAATTCCCAGGCATTTTTGCTAATAAAATTAGCAATTGGAATATTATAATTTGCAAGTTTACAACTGCAGGTTTTTCTTGTCTTTGCTCTGCATATGTCTGCTTATTGTTGGATGGCTGATAAAATCTCTAGGTTTGCTGCAGTTTGCTACTGTAGAATTAGGGAGACTTTGCTACTACATAATTAGTGGGTTTTCTGTTAAACAAGAATCTTTCCTTTGAAGACTTGGAGAAGTACGTATTCTGTACATTAAAATTGGAACAAATGTCTGTTTATATAAAGCTATCATGACAAATGCATATACTAAATCCTAAAGAAACATTTTTAATAATGTAAAAAATGTTCTTTTCTCTGTTTTGGTCAAATTTAAAAGTAAACTAGAAAAATGAACACTAATATGTCTCATTACTTGTTTTATCTTTTATGTTTCTTATTTTCTGTGTAAGTTCATAAAATGAAAATTCTGTTATCAAATTATTCCAAGTGATTATTAAAATATCTTGAACCTTGCTACAGCCCGCCCCTTTTCATTTTACTTATAATAAGTAATTCTCTTTATTCTATGTCTTTGTGGATTCACATGGGAGGGGTAGGGAATAAATAGAAAAGGAGTCTATAAAATTATATAACGTTAAACTGAAAAAAATTACAAAATTTGTAAACTCAATCTGTAGACAGTTTGAAAAGTGGAAAATTGAAATCAAACATGGCCATTTAGTTTCACTTGTGCTTTTCTTTTCTTGAAGTGGGAAAGGTATTTTTCTCACATGCTTAGTTTTGACCGGTACATATTTGGGGATAAATAATGTACAGGCAATTACCCAGCTTTTGAAGATCATCACTTCTCCAGCAGGTTGAGAGGAAATTGTTGGTTTTATTATCACTGCAATTTATGTTTTATTCACAATGCATTTTCACATTCAATTATTAAAGCATCTTAAACATGACTCTGCAAGGGAAGCAGAACAGAGAGTAACCAGTTTTCCAGGTTGGAAAACAAAAAAAGACTCCCTTACCATCCCCACCCACACCCCATGCCCTGCTTTCACAGCTGGTTTGGCAGAGTATGTGCTTCAGTCAAGTCCCTTTGATCCTTTAATCCAGACTTATTTTCAGTTTTCATAGAATTCTCTTAGCTTTTCCCAGATTGTAGCAAATAAACCTAAAGCTCTATTTTTACATTATGCCATGATATCTTGAGTTTGCAAGATGTCTAACACAATAAAGGTTTAGTAGAGTGTAGATAATGTATTAGATTACATTGGTGGCATAGTGATGGTACTTTTAGTAGTATAAATCATACATTATTATTATTATAAACATTTATTGAGAGCTTACTATCTTCTGTGCACTGTGGTGTCAGACAATAGTCATTTAATTCTCAAGATATTTCTTTTCAATTAAGAGAAGCAAAACTGAGTGAGGCTCAAAGGAATTAATAAGCTAGATCCTTGCATCCTGGCATTCAGATTTAGGCCAGCCATATTTCACTATTAGACTCCATTTACCCCTTCCTTCACAGGAAGTGTATGTGAAAACCTAAAATGATAATGTTGTTTGTTTTCTGTTAACATCACAAATGATGGTCGGAAAACCCTTTTATTCCATTTCTTTTAAAGCTATTTAAAATTCACATTTATACCTACTTTGTTTATAATGTCAGAGCTACTAGAGCCTTGGCTGCTGTAGCCTGTCAGCATTTTCTAAGTGTAATTAGAATGCCTCCTTTTATTTGATCCTCCTAGCCTCCTAATGAAGGAAAACAGATGGAATTACTCCCTCCCTTTAGAAACCAAGAACCTGAAGCTCAAAGATTAGAAATGTTTAGCCCAATTTCAATGACCAGCAAATTCAGCACTAGAACACTCATGTTCCAACTCTTATCCCACTGCTTTTTTTCAACTATGCTAAGTTTAAAAAGCTTGAGTAATTTCTGTGCAATCTATTCAATATTTTCTACATGTCTATACATCAGCCTCTCCAATGAAGTGATATTTTATCATTTTAAAGGCTGTCTTTGTAAAGAGAGGAAGCACCTCAAATACTATGTATTTGTTATTTTAGGCTAGAAAAAAAAGTTTTGGTTTTTCCAAAACCAAAAATGATTTGATAAGTAAATGATAACCTTACTTGTCAAAGGAAAAATCTAGACTTTCACATACTAAACTTTACCTTAGGATTTGATTATTATTTCAGATTACACATGGTAATTTTACCATAGTAGACTTGAGTGAAATAATTCCTGAGATAAAATATTTGCTGCCTGCACATTGCTATACTAATTTTTTTTTTTTCTGAAGTTCAAGCATAGTTAGCCAAAGAAATGTTGAGGTGTGTTATATTTAACACTCCTCTAGGAAAATATTCTATCCTGCTACTTGGACTTACTATTGCAGAAGAAGCCAAAAATTTCCCCAGATAGAAACTCATAGTGTGTAAATATTGCAAATGTGTTATTAAACACAACTATTATTATAGTAAATCTGAATTTAGACTTTCAGAGTCAATCTCTGGAGTCAGTGGCTTTCTTCTGTTTCTATTTTCTTTGTAAAATAAATCTGATTTCAATCAGTATATATACCATAATAGAACTAGGTTATGAATGTAAAGCTGGAGCGAAAGTATCCTGATGCCAGATTTCCCAAAGAGTGTCCAAATGGTATGTGCCGGGTGTCTATGCTAAACCCATTACTCAAAGTGTAGTCAGTGGTTAGCAACATGAGTGTCCTTTAGCAGCTATGTAGAAATGTGGAATCTCAATCCCCATCTCAGGCCTATTGAATTAGTATCTGCATTTTAACAAGATAATCAAGTTATTCCTATGCCCGTGAGAATCTTAAAAGTCCTGCAAAGGCTCTTTGCCTCAGTGTTCCTTATTGTTAATTACCAAGTCTAGAATAAAACACCAATTTGCAACTCCCCAGTAAAGTCCACATTACTTTTATTTTATGAGTGAGGAAACCGAGGTAAGAAGTTGAATAACTTGTACAAGTTTATGTGGCTAGTACAGTCCAATAAATAATTACTCAGTTTTGCTTGACTTTAAAATTTTGCTGTCTACCACGCGACTTCCAGTGCCACTGAACGTGTCGCAGTCATTTATTTATTTTCAGTTTCCACTTTTCTAGACCTGCAATGCTATTTACTTTAAAAAAGCAGGGAGTAATGTCTCTCTCTTTCTCTCTCTCTCTCTCTCTCTCTCTCTCTCTATCTACATACATGTATACACACACCATTTTAATAAATATGTTTTGCTACTTTTTTAAAACAAACAAAAATCACTCTTTCTGGCCGGGCGCAGCGGCTCATGCCTGTAATCCCAGCACTTTGGGAGGCCAACGCTGGTGGATCTCGAGATCTGGAGATCGAGACCATCCTGGCCAACATGGTGAAGCCTCATCTCTACCAAAAAAAAAAAAAAAAAAAAAGTACAAAAATTTGCTGTACTTGGTGGCATGCACCTGCAGACCCAGCTACTCGGGAGGCTGAGGCAGGAGAATCGCTTGAACCCTGGAGGTGGAGGTTGCAGTGAGCCAAGATTGCACCACCGGACTCCAGCTTGGTGACAGAGCAAGACTCTGTCTCAAAGAAAAAAACAAAAACAGAAAACCTCTTTCCTACCACCGTCTTTATGTATCCTGTTTCTGAAATCTTTTCCACAATTATTTTATTTTTTCATGAGGATGACATAGTTGTCATGAAAGAGTTTAAACAACTGCAAGATTTGAGATTTGGTTTGCTTTGCTATTTTCTTCTTTTGTGTGGGAGCAGAAGCAATGCACATGTATGTGTGGTGTATGTAGGTTTGTGTATCTCTTTTTGGAGAAGTTCTTTTGTACTTAAGGGAATTGTAGTGGAAGGTAGTCACAGCTTTGAAGTACAACTTAATATAGTTCTAAATTTTGACTTCATTCCAGGATGCAAACTTACTTTAGAAGAATCAAAAACTGGATGGCCCAAAACCCAATGGTTCTTGACAAGTCAGCTTTTCCAGACTTAGAGGAGTCAGACTGCTATACTGGCCCCTTCAGCCGTGCACGGATTCACCAGTGAGTTCTCCTCTTTTTTCATACTGCCTGCCTTTATACCTTTTATGATGTGGGGCTTGTTTATAGAACAAAAACACCTGGAACCATTTCCATTGTTTACCAAATATGTCTGACAACTTATCAATGTATTAAAATACAATGTAACTCCATGAAAAATTGAATTGATCTGCTTAAAAATTACTTGTTCAGGGAATGCTGAATCAACTTAATGGTGAAAGAGGCAGGTGGACATTCCTTCTGCTACCTACAATTAACAGGACCCTGAATCTGGTACATCCAAGTATGGAGATAAGAATACTGGAGGAATTCAGAGTCTAATCAAATAGACACATATGCATATTAACTTAAAGGAGGCAGAGTAAAGTCAATGTATTAAGAAAGATGGAAATAAAATGCACATTTTATAAGAGAGAGAGCATCACATCCAAAGGAGAGGATCTGGAATGCCTTTTCAAAGGAAATAGCTCTTTTTGTCAGGTAAAAATATGGAGTGGCATGGGGAGAGAAGAAGAAACAGAGCAAAATCTAAAGGAAAAGAAGCATAGGATTTTGAGGTGATGATATTATGTTGGTACAACATTACTTTTTTTTTATTCCTGATATTATTTTTTATTTAGTGATATCTTTTTCTTTTTTATTGTACTTCAAGTTCTAGGGTACATGTGCACAATTTGCAGGTTTGTTACACATGTATATATGTGCCATGTTGGTGTGCTGCACCCATTAACTCATTATTGACATTAGGTATATCTCCTAATGCTATCCCTCCCCCCACCCCCACAATAGGACCCAGTGTGTGGTGATCCCCTTCATGTCTCCAAGTGATCTCATCGTTCAGTTCCCACCTATGAGTGAGAACATGCGGTATTTGGTTTTCTGTTCTTGCGATAGTTTGCTGAGAATGATGATTTCCAGCTACATCCATGTCCCTACAAAGGACATGAACTCATCCTTTTTTATGGCTGCATAGTATTCCATGGTGTATATGTGCCACATTTGCTTAATCCAGTCTGTCACTGATGGACATTTGGGTTGATTCCAAGTCTTTGCTATTGTGAATACTGCCACAATAAACATATGTGTGCATGTGTCTTTATAACAGCATGACTTATAATCCTTTGGGTATATCCCCAGTAATGGGATGGCTGGGTCAAATGGTATTTCTAGTTCTAGATCCTTGAGGAATTGCCACACTGTTTTCCACAATGGTTGAACTAGTTTACAGTCCCACGAACAGTGTAAGTGTTCCTATTTCTCCACATCCTCTCCAGCATCTGTTGTTTCCTGATTTTTTAATGATTGCCATTCTAACTGGTGTGAGATAGTATCTTATAGTGATTTTGATTTGCATTTCTCTGATGGTGAGTGACGATGAGCATTTTTTCATGTGTCTGTTGAATGTATAAATGTCTTCTTTTGAGAAGTGTCTGTTCATATCCTTTGCCCACGTTTTGGTGGGGTTGTTTGTTTTTGTCTTGTAAATTTGATTGAGTTCTTTATAGGTTCTGGATATTAGCCCTTTGTCAGATGAGTAGATTGCAAAAATTTTCTCCCATTCTGCAGGTTGCCTGTTCACTCTGATGGTAGTTTCTTTTGCTGTGCAGAAGCTCTTTAGTTTAATTAGATCCCATTTGTCAATTTTGGCTTTTGTTGCTGTTGCTTTTGGTGTTTTAGACATGAAGTCCTTGCCCATGCCTATGTCCTGACCTAGGTTTTCTTCTAGGATTTTTATGGTTTTAGGTCTAACATTTAAGTCTCTAATCCATCTTGAATTAATTTTCGTATACGGAGTAAGGAAAGGATCCAGTTTCAGCTTTCTACTTATGGCTAGCCAATTTTCCCAGCACCATTTATTAAATAGGGAATCCTTTCCCCATTTCTTGTTTTTGTCAGGTTTGTGAAAGACAGATGGCTGTAGATGTGTGGTATTATTTCTGAGGGCCTTGTTCTGTTCCATTGGTCTACATCTCTGTTTTGGTACCAGTACCATGCTGTTTTGGTTACTGTAGCCTTGTAGTATAGATTGAAGTCAGGTAGCGTGATGCCTCCAGCTTTGTTCTTTTGGCTTAGGATTGTCCTGGCAATGCGGGCTCTTTTTTGGCTCCGTATGAACTTTAAAGCAGTTCTTTCCAATTCTGTGAAGAAACTCATTGGTAGCTTAATGGGGATGGCAAAGAATCTACAAATTACCTTGGGCAGTATGGCCATTTTCACAATATTGATTCTTGCTATCCATGAACATGGTATGTTCTTCCATTTGTTTGTGTCCTCTTTTTTTTCACTGAGCAGTGGTTTGTAGTTCTCCTTGAAGAGGTCCTTTACATCCCTTGTAAGTTGGATTCCTAGGTATTTTATTCTCTTTGAAGCAATTGTGCATGGGAGTTCATTCATGATTTGGCTTTCTGTTTGTCTGTTACTGGTGTATAAGAATGCTTGTGATTTTTGCACATTGATTTTGTATCCTGAGACTTTGCTGAAGTTACTTTCAGCTTAAGGAGATTTGGGGCTGAGACAATGGAGTTTTCTAAATATACAATCATGTCATCTGCAAACAAGGAAAATTTGACTTCTTCTTTTCCTAACTGAATACCCTTTATTTCTTTCTCTTGCCTGATTACACTAGCCAGAACTTCCAACACTATGTTGAATAGGAGTGGTGAGAAAAGGCATCCCTCTCTTGTGCCAGTTTTCAAAGGGAATGCTTCCAGTTTTTGCCCATTCAGTATGATATTGGCTGTGGGTTTGTCATAAATAGCTCTTATTATTTTGAGATACGTTTCATCAATACTGAATTTATTGAGCGTTTTTAACATGAAGGGCTGTTGAATTTTGTCAAAGGCCTTTTCTGCATCTATTGACATAATCATGTAGTTTTTATCTTTGGTTATGTTTATATGCTGGGTTACGTTTATTGATTTGGATATGTTGAACCAGCCTTGCATCCCAGGAATGAAGCCCACTTGATCATGGTGGGTAAGCTTTTTGATGTGCTGCTGTATTCAGTTTGCCAGTATCTTTATTGGTCTAAAATTCTCTCTTTTTGTTGTATCTCTCTCAGATTTTGGTATCAGGATGATGTTGGCCTCGTAAAATGAGTTAGGGAGGATTCCCTCTTTTTCTATTGATTGGAATAGTTTCAGAAGGAATGGTATCAACTCTTCCTTGTACCTCTGGTAGAATTCAGCTGTGAATCCTTCTGGTCCTGGACTTTATTGGTTGGTAGGCTATTAATTATTGCCTCAATTTCAGAGCCTGCTATTTGTCTATTCAGGGATTCAACTTCTTCCTGGTTTAGTCTTGGGAGAGTGGAAGTGTCCAGGAAATTATCCATTTCTTCTAGGTTTTCTAGTTTATTTGCGTAGAGGTGTTTATAGTACTCTCTGATGGTAGTTTTTATTTCTGTGGGGTCGGTGGTGATGTCCCCTTTATCATTTTTTATTGCATTTATTTGATTCTTCTCTCTTTTCTTCTTTATTAGTCATGCTAGTGGTCTGTCAATTTTGTTGATCTTTTAAAAAAACCAGCTCCTGCATTCATTGATTTTTTGAAGGGATTTTTGTGTCTCTATCTCCTTCAGTTCTGCTCTGATCTTAGTTATTTCTTGCCTTCTGCTAACTTTTGAATGTGTTTGCTCTTGTTCTCTAGTTCTTTTAACTGTGATGTTAGGGTGTCAGTTTTAGATCTTTCCTGCTTTCTCTTGTGGGCATTTAGTGCTATAAATTTCCCTCTACACACTGCTTTAAATGTGTCCCAGAGATTCTGGTATGTTGTATATTTGTTCTCATTGCCTTCAAAGAACATCTTAATTTCTGCATTCATTTTGTTAAGTACCCAGTAGTCGTTCAGGAGCAGGTTGTTCAGTTTCCATGTAGTTGAGCAGTTTTGATTGAGTTTCCTAGTCCTGAGTTCTAGTTTAATTGCACTGTGGTCTGAGAGACAGTTTTTTATAATTTCTGTTCTCTTACATTTGCTGAGGAGTGCTTTACTTCCAACTATGTGGTCAATTTTGGAATAAGTGTGATGTGGTGCTGAGAAGAATGTATATTCTGTTGATTTGGGGTGGAGAGTTCTGTAGATGTCTATTAGGTCCGCTTGGTGCAGAGATGAGTTCAATTCCTGGATATCCTTGTTAACTTTCTGTCTCGTTGATCTGTCTAATGTTGACAGTGGGGTGTTAAAGTCTCCCATTATTATTGTATGGGAGTCTAAGTCTCTTTGTAAGTCCCTAAGGACTTGCTTTATAAATCTGGGTGCTCCTGTATTGGGTGCATATATATTTAGGATAGTGAGTTCTTCCTGATGAATTGATCCTTTTACCATTATGTAATGGCCTTCTTTGTCTCTTTTGATCTTTGATGGTTTAAAGTCTCTTTCATTAGAGACTAGGATTGCAACCCCTGCTTTTTTTTTTGTTTTCCATTTGCTTGGTAGATCTTCCTCCGTCTCTTTATTTTGAGCTTATGTGTGTCTCTGCATGTGAGATGGGTCTCCTGAATACAGCAAACTGATGGGTCTTGACTCTTTATCCAATTATCTAGTCTGTGTCTTTTAATTGGTCCATTTAGTCCATTTACATTTAAGGTTAATATTGATATGTGTGAACTTGATCCTGTCATTATGATATTAGCTGGTTATTTTGCTTGCTACTTGATACAGTTTCTTTCTATCATTGATAGACTTTACATTTTGACATGTTTTTGCAATAGCTGGTACCTGTTGTTCCTTTACATGTTTAGTGCTTCCTTCAGGATCTCTTGTAAGGCAGGCCTGGTGGTGACAAAATCTCTAAGCATTTGCTTATCTGTAAAGGATTTTATTTCTCCTTCACTTATGAAACTTAGTTTGGCTGGATATGAAAATCTGGGTTGAAAATTCTTTTCTTTAAGAATGTTGAATATGGGCCCCCACTCTCTTCTGGCTTGGAGAGTTTCTGCCGAGAGATCTGCTGTTAGTCTGATGGGCTTCCCTTTGTGGGTAACCCAACCTTTCTCTCTGGCTGCCCTTAACATTTTTTGCTTCATTTCAACTTTGGTGAATCTGACAATTGTGTGTCTTGGAGTTGCTCTTCTCGAGGAGTATCTTTGTGGCATTCTCTGTATTTCCTGAATTTGAATGTTGGCCTGCCTTACTAGGTTGGGGAAGTTCTCCTGGATGATATCCTGCAGAGTGTTTTCCAACTTGTTTCCATTTTCCCTGTCACTTTCAAGCATCCCAATCAGACGTAAATTTGGTCTTTTTACATAATCCCATACTTCTTGGAGACTTTGTTCATTTCTTTTTACTTTTTTCTCTACATTTCTCTTCTTGCTTCATTTCGTTCATTTGATCCTCAATCGCTGATACTCTTTCTTCCAGTTGATCGAGTCGGTTACTGAAGCTTGTGCATTTGTCACGTAGTTCTCATGTCATGGTTTTCATCTCTATCAGTTCTTTTAAGGACTTCTCCACATTGGTTATTCTAGTTAGCCATTTGTCAAATCTTTTTGCAATGTTTTTAGTTTCTTTGCACTGATTACGTAGTTCCTCCTTTAGCTCTGAGAAGTTTGATCGACTGAAGCCTTCTCCTCTCAACTCGTCAAAGTCATTCTCCATCCAGCTTTGTTCCATTGCTGGCAATGAGCTGCCTTCCTTTCGATGGGGAGATGCCCTCTGATTTTTTGAATTTCCAGCTTTTCTGCACTGCTTTTTCCCCATCTTTGTGGTTTTATCTCTCTTTGGTGTTTGATGATGGTGAGGTACTGATGGGGTTTTGGTGTGGGTGTCCTTTCTGTTTGTTAGTTTTCTTTCTAACTGTCAGGAACCTCAGCTGTAGGTCTGTTGGAGTTTGCTTGAGGTCCACTCCAGACCCTGTTTGCCTGGGTATCTGCAGCAGAGGCTGCAGAACATAGAATATTGCTGAACAGCGAGTGTTGCTGTCTGATTCCTGCTCTGCAATCTTCGTCTCAGGGGTGTACCTCGCCGTGTGAGGTGTGAGGTGTTGGTCTGCACCTAGTGGGAGATGTCTCCCAGTTAGGCTACTCAGGGCTCAGGCACCCACTTGAGCAGACAATCTGTCCGTTTTCAGATCTCAACCTCCATGCTGGAAGATCCACTGCTCTCTTCAATGCTGTCGGACAGGGGCATTTACCTCTGCCAAGGTTTCTGCAGCTTTTTGTTTAGCTCTGCCATGTCCCCAGAGGAGGAGTCTACAGAGGCAGGCTGGCCTCCTTGAGCTGTGGTGGGCTCCACCCAATTCAAGCTTCCTGGCGGCTTTGTTTACCTACTTAAGCCTCAGCAATGGCTGGCGCCCCTCCCCCAGCCTTGCTGCTGCCTTGCAGTTAGATCTCAGACTGCTGTGCTAGCAATGAGGGAGGCTCCATGGGCGTGGGACCCTCTAGGCCAGGTGTGGAATATAATCTCCTGGTGTGCCGTTTGCTAAGACCATTGGTAAAGTGCAGTATTAGGGTGGGAGTTTCCCGATTTTCCAGGTGTTGTGTGTCTCACTTTCCTTTGGCTAGGAAAAAGAATTCCCTTCCCCCTCGCGCTTCCCAGGTGAGGCGATGCCTCACCCTGCTTCAGCTCTCACTGGTCGGGCTGTACCCGCGGACCAGCGCCAACTGTCCGACACACCCCAGTGAGATGAACTCGGTACCTCAGTTGAAAATGCGGAAATCACCCATCTGTGTCGCTTACGCTGGGAGCTGGAGGCTGGAGCTGTTCCTATTCGGCCATCTTGGGCACGCCCTCCCAACATTACTTTTAATGACATAAACTGCAATTACATTTGCACTAACCTAAATATTATGCAAATTGACAGAGGATTGGGTAAAAGAAGGCAGAGCTGTTAGACATATAAAACTGAAGACATAAAGCTGAAGAGTAGGTTGGAATGCAAGTACTGAGAGCCTTGGAGGAAAATAAGAAATTTAATGATGCTTGTAGAGAAAAAATGTTGGCACACTAAAAGTAAGGGAGTGTTCTAAAAATCAGAGCTGTTCATTAAAAGTCAGGTGGAAAAATGCATGGCAAGTTAGGAGGATGTTCTACTCATGTTCTAGGCAAGAGGCAATGAGACCCAGAACAAAAGCTGGAGAGAGACAGTTTAGTCAGAAAAGTTACACAGTTTGCCATCTGTTTGAATATGAAGAGTGTAGATGAAGGAACTAGCACAGAAGACCTACTAATTCAGTACTGCGTGCTTGACACAGTGGTGATTTATCACTCGCATAGATAAACTAGAAACAGAAAGTATCAGAAGTTGAGCAAGACCCAGGACACTTCAATTTTTTCGAGGTTCCCAGCATACTATAAAGTAAATACTGAAACAGACCCTTCCATTCCTCTTGAGCTCATGCTTTTGCTCTTACATCATTGGCTCTCAAATGGTTCTTCATTGCTACTCTTCCCATGGGGACAATAAAAAAGCATCAAGGGAAAGGTAGGATGATTGTCCATTGTTAAGGCTCTGAAAACGAGATAAGCTGCATTAGAAAGCGTGGTATGGGGGATAACATTAATTTTTGATGTGTTCTATTTGAAAATGTATTGCTTAAGGTAGTATAAAATGTATGGGAGCCAATGGGCCATCTATTCTGTCCTTGTTCCATGTGAAATAAGAAATAGGAGCACCTAGAATCCCTTATAGACTGAAAGAAGATAACAAAGTGAATATTTGATAATGCCTTGTATTATTTATGAGTGAATTCTTTTTCTCTGTCCCTTTTTTTTTTAGAGGATGATTTCCCTTCTGATTTACTGTGCTTCACATGCATTAGCTTTAATGGAACTTGTAACTATTACTGGATTCTGTGTTCTGCTTTGAATATTAAAACAAATCCCCTTATCTTAACAGCTTCATAATAAATAATAAAGACACCTTCTTCAGCAATGCTACTCGAAGCAGAATAGTCTATCACATGTTGGAGCGCACCAAATATGAAAATGGAATATCAAAAGTGGGTAAGAACATTAAATAATAACAGAGTGGAACTTAGTGTTACTATTTATATCCAGAATTACTATTTTTTTTAACAACTGAAACTTTGCTTTAATTCATTAAGTAGATGTGTGTAACATATTGAACACAAACCCTATGTACTTTCAAATTTTCAGCCTTTTAATAAAACAAACAAACTTTTTTGAGAGTGTTTGGTCATAGATATCAAAATGTGAAATGTGCAAACACTTTGAAACAGAAATATTATTTCTTGAAAGTTATACCCCTCAAATAATCAGACTTTTGAATGACAGCATATACAGAAATTTGTTCATCATAGGCTTCTTTGTAATAGAATTATCAGGAAATACCCACATGTACATGCTTAGGGACTAAAAAATAAGTTAGACTGTGTCCATGTAATACATTCATTAAAAGTTATGTGACATTTATTTACTCTTATTTTAACATAAAAATTTCAAGCATCTGTTATACGAAGTACATGACATAAGCCCTATAGTCAGGGAGATTGTAAATTGGTTATGAGTTCGTTATTTATGAACTCCAAAAGATATCCACAAACTATACATCTCATGTAATTTCATTTCTTAAACCCATGTACATAAAAAGACAAAAACCCTAGAAGAATATGTAAGAAACGTTTTAGAGGTTACCTCTGGAAGGTGAAATAATAGCTAATTTTAATTTTTGAAATTTCTTTGTTGTTTAAATGTTCAGCAGTATGCTACAACATGTATAATACAAAAGAAACTTGAGAATGTTTCACTTAGAAAAAGTAAATAAAATTGCAAAATTTACATAGAGCTGAGCAGAAAGCAACAGGTAACAAACAAGATATACTTTTAATTATAAAGGTGACAAAAGATGCTTGAAAGGATCAAATGTTAGTCACATCTTAAAAGCCTTGAAAATAAAAAGTTGACAGCTAGCAAAAACTTGTATCAGTCTCTACTCATTTTGTTAAAATTGAGTGCTTTATAAGTAAAATACACTATGTTTCAAGACAGCTACTTTTTAAAGAAAAACTTTCAGACTCTTTTGTTCTTCTGATTAATAATGTATTTATTACTGAGCATTCAAAACAGTTAACTCACATGCCTAAACTTCACCAAAAATAAAGAAATAAATTTAGTAAGTAATTTTTAAGGAACTAAAAATAGGCTGTGTACCGTGGCTCAAGCCTATAATCCCAGCACTTTGGGAGGCCGAGATGGGTGGATCACCTGAGGTCAGGAGTTCAAGACCAGTCTGGCCAATATGGTGAAACCTCGTCTTTACTAAAAATACAAAAATTAGCCAGGCGCAATGGTAGGTGACTATAATTCCAGCTACTAGGGAGGCTGAGGCAAGAGAATCACTTGAACCCGGGAGATGGAGATTGCAGTGAGCCAAGATCACGCCATTGCACTCCAGCCTGGGCGACAGAGTAAGACCCTGTCTCAAAAAAGAAAAAAAAAAGGAACTAAAAATAATGAAATCCAGAATATAAATTGAAAATGTGTCTAAATGTTAGTACTATATTCTTTTGCAGTCTTTTGAAATAATTATGAAATTATAAATAATTATAAGGGCATCATTCCCTTTGTAGTAAATACAGAATAATTAAAATTATTCCTAACTGCAATTCTCACTTATACATTTTTAAGTTTATATATATGTGTATATATTTATGTGTGTGTATATATATGTGTGTATATATATATGTGTATATATATACACATTAGATGTTTTAAAATAAAAAATAAATTAGATGTTTTAGCATTTATAATTTTCAGGTTTTAAAAAAATTACCATTATGAATATTTTCTCAAGCCCTTAATTACTCTTTGAAAACATTATTATAAATAGCTGTACAATATTCCGTAATAAATTTCATCAAATCACTATTATTTACTAAGTACCTATTATGATTGATTGTACTATAAAAATTAAATGATTTATCAGTTTAGGATATGTAATTATTTCTAATTCTTTACTGATATAAATAATATTGCAACAATAGTTGCTCACTCAGTATCTGTTCTTACCAGGAGTATATGAGAGTGTCCATGTCGCTCTACCCTCATTGAGAGGGAGGAGATTTTAATAAGTGTCTCATATTGCTATTTATGTCTTTTTGGTTTGGAATTATACAATTAAATATTTCTCAATACCAATATCATTTTGAGATCTTTTGTTTTGTTTTGTTTTGTTTTGGTAGGGGACAAGGATGGGGTGGGATATAGAATTTGTGTTCTTTCTTGACCAAACTTTGTTATTTGGAGAAAAACAAAAAGTTGCTTCTGCGTCACATGATCCTAAATAAGTGGGTTAAATGCCCAATATTTTATGATATGGTAAAGTAAACCCATGTGACAACTCGCAAATCTTCATTTACTAATATCATAAGGACATAACTAGACGCAGCATCAGTTTCTTTCACAATAGCACTGTCTTCATAGGTGATGTGGCTATGGAAGTCATTTGGGTTATCTTAAACTTTTTAATTAATTCATTGTTCCCCGTGTATTTGTGTTGCTTCAGAGGAAATGTTTCATTGAAACTAACTCAAGAACTGTCCTTTTCTTCTCTTTGCAGGTATTCGTAAACTTATAAACAATGGCTCATATATAGCAGCGTTTCCACCACATGAGGTAATCTTGAAATACAGTTTCCACTTTATAAACAAGGTTTTCATGCTCCATGCTTGGTCCTGTTGTTTTCATTTGAATCTAGCTGTCCATTCCCAGGAGGATTGGAGGATTCAGTCTGCAGGTAGCCATGGGCCTTCTGTCTCCCCGTTGTAATTTTGCGACTATACACTGGCTCCTCTGCCTCAAAGCCTGTCTGCAATTTGCCCCATACTGGGAATCCCAGCCTTAGCGGAAACACTCCTGGACACTATAGCTGCTGCCTTCTGCTCCAGTATAGAGTTCCAAGCTTAATCTGACTTGAGATCTGCACTATTCCAAATTGAGAAGTTTCCTGGTTTGTGCCTACTACTTTGGGATACTTGGAAATCTAAAGTCCCACCACAAAAACCTATAGCCAATTGCCTACTCAATTATTTGCCAGATTATTACCTCCCTACAAGTTTTAAATAGAAATGCCTGCTCTAAGCTGCAGTGGGCCCTGTCCACTGTAAATGATATTTGAGCCAACTTTTATTTCCTGACCTCTTTTTTTAAGGCAATTTCACGTTTTAAGGTAAGAGTGGGGTCTTTACAGGTTTCACTTCTGAACTTTCAAAGGCTATCACATTTCTATTTATAAATTTATGACTGAGGACTTCAGTACATAATACAAGGCTGAGGAATTTGCAGTCTGGTATGACCGATAGTAGATAAAATGTATTGAGTACTTGCTATTGGCAGTGACGTAAATGTTTCATACGGATTGTCTCATTTAATCCTTGCAACAACCCTTTGAGATATACAATAATATTAACTCGGTTTTTTATATAGGTAATTGAGGTACAGAAAGGTTAGATATCAAAGGCACAGTTTTGAGCACTAGAAGCCAATCTCCAAAACTGTGCCTTTGTATTCGTTATGGGATACATACTTATAGTAAGAATAGAAATAGTAACAGGAAATATGTTTGTGTATTTAATGTGCCAGGCCTTGTGCATGTATTTTCCCATTATTCTGAACATAACCCTGGAGGGGTAAATTTTATTATTCTTATTTTACAACTGAAAAAACAAAGCTCAGAGAAATTAAACACTATATCAAATAGCACATAATAAACGGTAAAGTGTTCAGAATGGCAAACTTAAGAGGTTCCCAAGGAGAACCTCTAGCAAAGAAGGTTTAATTTTTTCTCTATTTAGGTAATTTTCTCTACATAATTAGGCTGCATTCTGAAAGTTCATTTGACAGTTTTTTTTTATGTGAAATTTGGGACTTTTATAAATAAGTTATAAGTAATTATCATCCCACTTGTGTTTGTAATTTGGATGAAATATTAATATATGGAATAAATACATGAAAAGAATGGAAAACAATGTTGCTGAAATACAAGAAAGTAAATTAGAAGGTCAATAAAATGGGCTCAGGAATTTTCTGTTGATTTTAAATGCTGCTACTTGAGGTGAGGAAAATAAGGCTTATTAGGAGGAAAATGGAGTCAATGGCATTGACTGTAATTCGATTAAGGATAGTTCACAATTCTAGGCTTCCTTTTTCTTTTTCCTTAATGCAGGAGACAAGTGCCAATCTCTTATTTTTATCTGTAGTTGAGGTTTGTTTTTTACTTACAAAAAGGACAGTGGCTAGAGGGAAGAAGAAAAAATGTCTTGTGGAGTTTAGTATGAAAAGGCAAAATAAAGGGAACGAGAGAATACACACACACAAGAATTCGTCCAAGATATTGATAGAATTTACGATCCTATGAATGATGAATAGTGGAAAGAGAGAAAATGTGTGTAGGTCAGAGGGGGCCAATCATGGGGATGGCAGAGACCACTGAGTGTACACAATACTTCAGAAAGGTGTGAAAGTACATGAGTGAGCAAGAGTAATCACTTTGGTCAGTTTTCTCTTGCAGCCCCCTGCATGTCACTATCAAGCCAGAATGATGTAGCTGATTGAGGTTATAGAGCAGAGTTAAGAAAAAGATACCCTAAATATTCTAAAGTATAGCATCTGTAACCCAAAAAGCCTTTTGATTTTTGGGCTTTAAACACCTTGAACTAGCTTAGGGAAGACAATTTGGGGCCTGCACTTAAATGGTACTTCATTTCTTCCCAAATTAATGCATCTATTTCATTAGGGAGCCAGGAGTGGCATCCACATGTCTCTCATGGCAACCTTGAGGCACCTGTGAGCCATGACTCAAGGTGTCTTCTTTCCTTATAGGAGCTCACCGTCCTGGTTGTCAAGGAATATTCTAATGAGCTTTGCACTTTTCAAGAGTCACAATATATCAAATGCATAAAAGAACTCACATTAATTGTATACTTTCCATGTGCCAGGCACTTTATAGGTACTAAGTTGACTCTTGTAAAACCCCTGTATACTGGGTAATATTATTATTACTTCTATCATCTAGGTGAGAAAACTGAGGCATAACTCCACTTGCTTTAAATTTTTTGTCAAACTTTCATAAAGCTAGAGCCATACATTGGAGTGAGGAGAAAGACTATCATATCTTGTATCTCACATTTTAGTTCAGAAAATATATAGTCACCACATATATTGTCCTCTTTTTAGATAATAAAAGCAGAGAAATTCATCCTTTAGGGAACACTCTTCTCTATAAGGCATATTATATAATCTGCAGTTCCAAAATTGCGACACATATGACAGATTTTTGAAAGAGGATATAAAGAATTGAAAAAAAATCTTTCAATTTTTGGAATATCTTATCTGAAATAATTTTTAAAGATACTGCCACTTTAAAAATCTGACTAGCCGGCTTCATTCCTGGGTTGCAAGGCTGGTTCAACATATGCAAATCAATAAACGTAATCCATCATATAAACAGAACCAATGACAAAAACCACATGATTAACTCAATAGATGCAGAAAAGTCCTTCGATAAAATTCAACACCCCATCATGCTAACAACTCTCAGTAAACTAGGTATTGATGAAACATGGTCACAAAAGCCAAAATTGAAAAATGGTATCTAATGGAACTAAAGAGCTTCTGCACAGCAAAAGAAACTATCATCAGAGTGAACAGGCAACATACAGAATGAGCGAAAATTTTTGCAATCTATCCATATGGGCTAATATCCAGAATCTATAAGGAACTTAAACAAATTTATAAGGAAAAAAAAAAAAAAAACTCTATCAAAAAGTGAGCAAAAGATACGAACAGACACTTCACAAAAGAAGACATTTATGGGGCCAAAAAACATATCAAAAAAAACTCATCATCACAGGTCGTTAGAGAAATGCAAATCAAAACCACAGTGAGGTACCATCTCGTGGCGGTTAGAATGGTGATCATTAAAATGCCAGGAAACAACAGATGCTGGAGAGGATGTGGAGAAACAGGAATGCCTTTACCTTGTTGGTGGGAGTGTAAATTAGTTCAACCATTGTGGAAGACAGTATGGTGATCTTTCAAGAATCTAGAACCAGAAATATCATTTGACCCAGCAATCCTATTACTGGGTATATACCCAAAGGATTATAAATCATTCTACTATAAAGACACATGTACACATACGTTTATTGCAGCAATATTCACAATAGCAAAGACTTGGCACCAGTCCAAATACCCATCAATGATAGACTGGATAAAGAAAATGTGACACATATACACCATGGAATACTATGCAGCCATAAAAAAGGATGAGTTCATGTTCTTTGCAGGGACATGGATGAAGCTAGTAACCATCATTCTCAGCAAACTAACACAGGAATAGAAAACCAAACACCCCATGTTCTCACTCATAACTGGGAATTGAATGATGAGAACACATGGACACAGGGAGGGGAACATCACACACTGGGGCCTGTTGGGGAGTGGGGAGCTAGGGGAGGGATTGCATTAGGAGAAATACCTAATGCAGATGATGGGTTGAAGGGTGCAGCAAACCACCATGACATGTGTATACCTGTGTAACAAACCTGCACGTTCTGCACATGTATCCCAGAACTTAAATTATAATAAAAAAAAGAAAAAAAAATCTGACTAGCACTGGTGGCTGAGGCCTCTTACATATTTTGAATGAACACTTACTCTCTTCCTCAGCTTATAAAAACAGAAGAAACCTTTCCTGGGATTGCATCACTTTTTAAACAAAATAATGCCCTTAAATTCTGAACTAAAGATTATCACAATTTCTCTCAGTGATGGTGAAGATATTGTGTTTATTAAAAGACCTTAAATTCCAAACAGTAAAGCCTAGCATCTACTTTACTTTAAGCTAATGGGTTCCATTGTATTTTTTAACTAATTTAATAAAAGATTTTTAAATAACTGTCAGACTATTTTTAATGAAAGATATGTAAAGGCATCTATCACATCATTTCAGCGATGGGCTTAAGTTTATCATTTCTGAAGCTTTCAATAAGTTGTTAAATTATTCTGTGAGGGAAAATACAGTTTTCATTCAGTTCAAATTTCACTAAAAAGTAGATCCAAATGTATCTTACTTTATCTGTTGCAGGGAGCCTACAAAAGTAGCCAGCCCATTAAAACCCATGGACCTCAGAATAACAGACATCTATTATATGAGCGCTGGGCACGCTGGGGAATGTGGTATAAGCATCAGCCTCTGGATTTAATCAGGTACTGCAAGTGAAACAATAATGAAAAGCAAAGTATGCTGTTTTGTTGTCATTGTCTAAGACTTGGAATTTGCAGTCTACCAAAAAAGCAACCACTATAAGATTTTTCAGTAAAAGTGTCTCACTGTAGGTAATTGGTTATACAGGGGATGGGAGAGCTGAGAAATCAAACAAGCTTTGCAAGGTGTCTAACGGATTAGCAACAGCAAAAAATTACTAACCCCTTAAGGGTGGAGAGAAATTGGAATAAACATGTATTATCAGAGCCCAATACTTATGTACCATTGCTAGGGCTTCCAGTAGAGAGGTGAAAGTGAGGGGGAAGGTGGAGCCATGGAGGGGTCATAGAGAGGGAAAATGGTCCTGGCTTATCTCTTCCTTCTACCTTTGAGTGATCAACTCACCAGAAGTAATGCCTCCTGACTCAACTTAACCAGAAATAATTTAGAGTAAAACCTGACTAAAATGTCCAAATCGAAAAAAAAAAAAGAAAGAAAGAAAGCCAGAAAGTGTAGCTAAGAGCAAAGAAAAAAATGGCTAAGGCATGTTTCACATGCTTGTATATATTTATTGTTCAATAAAGATCTACTTTACTTCAGGATGCATATTCTAGTAAGTAACTGCCTTCAACTTGAATTAGTCTTGAAATATTGTTGTATTCATGGTTTATATCATTTATGTTGATGGAGGATAATTTGTTTTTTACTTTTGGAAATCATGAAATCTGTATTAACAAGGTCTTAAGTCTGTGGTTAACTATAAATATTTATAGAATGAAAGAAAAGGACCATTTATATTATTATATATGTTAATATTTTAAGCTGTTTATGAAGTATAAACATCAAGAATAAATCACAGCTGAATCAGTCAGTGCCCCCAGCATAAAACAGGTGAACACTGAAAGGGGTACTTGTAGAGAATTTAATAAAAGAACTATATACAGAAGCATAAGCCAGAGTCAAGGGAGACAGTGACAGATGAGGAAGCTCCCAGGGACTAGCACAGCTGGAAGTTGCTATCAAACCTAGATCTTGAAGGGACAGGGGGAGAAAGCATTTGGCAGAACCTGTCAAAATTTATACCAAAAATTTGACCTTAGGAAGAAAGCAGCCATGGCCAAACCATGGCCCAAGAAAGAGGAAACCAGGGTGATAAACCCCATCTCTTATATTGCCCTCTGATCTCCTGCTAGCACATTCAGTCGGTCAACAAGCCCATCGGGAAGCCAGAAGAAAATGGGAGGGAACAAAGCTTATAGAGTGCATAGCAGTAGACCCCCTAGTGCTATAATGAAAGGAAAAAAGTAGAATGTGGATCTGGAGATACAGAGGATAAACATCCACCACCAAATGCTTTTGATTTCAAACATTAAGTATTTGGGCATATTCAGAACCAAGATGTTTTATTTCTTAGTTTGATGACCACAAGAAATTCTCAGATTTTATTTTATGCAGATGGGAGAATTATTTTAGATATTATGAACCCAGTGAAATGTGCTGGTTCACAAAGCTATGTCTATTAGGAATTAAAATGAAGTTAGGATTTGCAAGCATGCATTCTAGTGTCAATAATTACATTTACTTAGCTTATTTCACTTAAGATAATGTCCTCCAGTCTTATCCATGTTGTTGCAAATGACAGGATCTTCTCCTTTTTAAGGTTAAGTAGTTTTTCGTTGTGCATATATACCATATTTTCTTTATAAGCCACTGAAATACAAATACTACATAATCTCATGTATGGGTAGAATCTAAAATAGTTGAACTCATAGAAGCAGAGAATAGAATAGTAGTTACCAAAGGGTGGGGTGGGGAGGAGGCAGAAATTGGGGAGAAGTTGGTCAAAGGATACAAAAATGAATTTAAATAGGAAGAATAAGTTCCAGAGATCTATTGTACAACATGGTGACTATACTTAATAATAATGTATTTTATGGTTGCAAATTGCTGAGTACATTTTAAATGTTCTTACTATATAATAAGAATAAATATGTGAGGTAATGCATATGTTAATTAGCTTCAGTCATTCAAAACTATATGCATATTTCAAAATATCATGCATGCAATAAATATATACAATTTTTGTTGACAAAAAATAAACAGAAAGTATAAGTTCTCATCTATAGAAGACATTACTCTTGCTTCTTCAGATAATTCTAGCAAGCAGCCTTTATTTTCGGTAAATAGGTTTATTCAGCCACTATTACCACTTCTTTGGTTGTTGACATAGGAGGATTTTTTTTTTCTTAAAAAAAATATATTTCTGTCTTTAATTGGCTAAAGGAAGAAGTGTGTGGTGTAATGCTCACCAAGAGAAAGTTTATAAAAGAGTATAGAGGGCATTTGAACATGTTTTTACTGCTTAGGAACTTAACTTGTGTTACTAAAATTTAGATGGTAATGAGGCAAACATGGATAGTAAACTATTTATGCATAGCATTTTCTACAAGACCCATTTTTCTACAACTAGCAGAAAGATTGTCTTAAGATTTGTGACTACTTATTTTGAGTAAGTTGTTCTTAAAACCACACACTTTTGAGGACATGCATCTCTTACT